>NC_090439.1:289439917-290761205 GCF_031143425.1 Pleurodeles waltl
TTGTCAGTACACACCGGTGCGGTCAGAATGGGTACCCAAATAAAAAACAACACAATAATGGCCAAAACTAAACTCACACACCTGACACTCATACACACACCAGACCCACCCACAGCACTATAAAACACACACCCACATTACACACAACCCTTTGCCAACATGAAAAGACTGCAAGAGCAGGCCCTGAAATCACAGAGACAACTATGCACACACACCACAATCACCCATAAATCCGTCACACACTCCACATCCCACACCCCACCACATTACTCAAAACCCTCCGCATAACACACACCACACAACACCAATATGCCCACTAAGGCACCCCCATTTCACAGATGAGGAGTTGCGGGTCATGGTGGAGGAAATAATCAGGGTAGAGCCACAGCCCCTCGTAGCACAGGTATAGCAAATATCCATTGCCATGAAGATGGAGCTATGGCGGTGAATCGTGGACAGGGTGAACACCTTGGGACAGCATCCAAGAACAAGGGACAACATCAGGAAGAGGTGGAACAACCTACAGGGGAAGGTGCGTTCCATGGCAGCAAGGCACCAGCTCACCATATAGAAGACTGCGGTGGATCCCCACATCCTCCACCACATCTGACAACATGGGTGGGAGGAGCAAGCCATGGCAATCCTGCATCCTGAGGGACTCACTGGAATAGCTGGAGGACTGGATACTGGTGAGTAAATATTTACTACTTATCACCCCCATACCTGCATGCCATTTCACACCCTCACCCCGACCCCCACCATTCCACTCCATCCCACACAGTGCACCTACACATGTGACTAACTCCAATGTCAAATCCTGCATGCTGCACCAATGCATGTACAGCCCTCCCAGCACTGCATGTACACCCATCACCAAGGCATGCACAGCATGGAGAACTAACAATCCCACAATACATCACCATACACAAACAAAGGTGCAGGGCAACAGCAACGATACAGGGGAAGCTAGGGATATACAATATGTCACAGACATGAAGCATAATACATTACTTACATCCCCACATGTGCCCCAGCCAATCCCAGCAGGGAAGAGGCGCTACAGCTATCCATTCCCCCAACAGAAGATGCCCCCAGTGATGACAGCAATTCTGGACTTCTGGATCTTGATGAACTACATGGCCCATCAGGGACTACTGGTCAGTCGGCCACCCCAGCCCACTCCCAGTCTACCACAGAGCCCCCCCTCAGTATCCAACACCACAGCACCCACCCAATGTCCCCACACCTCTGTCCCCAGGACACGTCAATCAGCAGTGTGCCCACCTGTACAGGGACCCCAGTCCACAACTCACAGCCAAGACAATCAGGGTCCTGGGGTCAGTGGCAGTGGGAACACCGTTCAGTGGACACAGGCACAGGGGGACAGGGACACTCAGAGGACAGCTGTGCGCCAGAGGAAGGATAGGCCCAGGGAACTGACTCTTCAGGAGACACTCACTAATGTCCTGGTGGCTTACCAACAATCCCAGGACAAGAGGGACCAGATACTTAACAACATACAGGAGAACAAGCGGCTGCGGGAGGTACACCATCGGGAGATCAGGGAAGATTTGCAGGCTCTCAACACCACCATGGTCTCCATAGCAGGGGTGCTGGTTGATATGGCCAAAATCATGAGGGAATGTACAGCACACCAACGGGCCCCTTCCTCTTGCCAGTCAACTGAACAGCCCACCACATCTGCTGCAGTTAGTGGACAGGAGGCCCTGTCACAGCACCCACAGGCTACAAGTACCCCTCCCCCTGCAGAAGGTGAACCACCCCGCAAACGGTCCCTGCGATCCAGACAGATGCCAGAGACACTTGCCAAGACCAAGACCACCGCCAGGAAATGAGACCCTCCTGAATGTCCCCCTTGTGTTCCACTCTGTCACCTTGCCAACTTTGAACTGCCATTGCCCCCCTTCCTATGGCCCACTGGATACTGGACATGTGCTACAAACAGACTGGACCAATACCCTGGACTTACTTCTACAATCACCCCATTCCATTGCACTATTCCTTCTATTAATTATACTACAATAAACACCCTTGGACACAAGTTGAGTGATAGTGCTTTATGTGATGAAAGTGTGCACTTAAGTTAACAGTTACATCTTGTGCAATTGCTATGAACTTTAGTATAGTATACAAATGATGCGCTGTAGCTGTCTGTCATCATGACATCAGTGCACAGTAGTAATAACACCAATATCTGCAAATAAAGAAGGTGTAGGTGACAGTTAGTTGAGATGCAAAGGAAGTGACTGCCACCCTGCTACAGCCACACTGAAAAATACATAATTAGAGGAAGGGTCAGTTTCAGTGTCTCACCTGAGTGTCTTTGGAAGTACTGCCGTATTACTGATGTTCTGTTGTTCACATCCTCATCCTCTGCCTACTCATCCTCACTGTCCGCAGGGTCCACTGCTGCCACAGGGGCATTACCAATCTCCTTCTCCTGCAGATAAGGCACATCTTGCCTGAGGGCCAGGTTGTGCAACATGCAGCATACTACAACTATCTGGCAGACCTTCTCAGGGGAGTAGCACAGGGATCTACCTGTCAGATGGTGGCAACTGACCCTGGCCTTCATGAGGCCGAAGGTACATTCTATGATTCGCCTGGTTCGCCCATGTGCATCATTATACCGATTCTCAGCCCCTGTCCTGGCATTCCTCACAGGGGTCAGGAGCCAAGACAGGTTTGGGTAGCCAGAGTCACCTGCAAGAATTGAGGGACACACATTAGCCTTGCACAATGGTATGGGGGATGGCTCCAGAAGGCATACACTGACATTTCTTGGGTAGTGACTCAGGCTCACCTATCAGTCACACCCTGTGCCTCTGTAATTATGCCATCATATTTGGGATGCTGCTATTCCTCAGGATAAAGGCATCATGGACTGACCCAGGATACTTGGCAGTGACGTGGGAGATGTACTGGTCCGCCAGGCACAACATTTGCACATTGAGTGAGTGGAAATTCTTCAGATTCCTGAACACCTGTTCATTGTGGCGGGGGGGACAAAAATGCAATATGTCTACCGTCAATCGCCCCAATAATACTAGGAATATGTCCCATTACATAGAATCCAGCCTTCACAGTGGCCAAATCTTCCACTTGTGGGAAAGCGATGTAGCTGCACCTGTGTTTGACCAAGGCAGACAAAACCCTTGCCAGCACTATTGAGAACATTGGCTGTGACATTCCTGCTGTCAAGCGTACTGTCACTTGTAAAGAACCAGTTGCCAGGAAATGGAGCACTGATAGAGCTTGCACAAGAGGGGTATCCCAGTGGGATGATGGACAGCTGATAGCAGATCAGGCTCCAGTTGAGTACACAGCTCTGTGATTGTGGCCCTGTCCAGTCTATAGGTCAGTATTATATGCCGATCCTTCACTGTAGCCAAGTCCACAACGAGTGTGTACACAGGGTCTTTTCTCTTCCTCCTATTCCTCTGCAGTGGTAGGTATCTCAGGGAAGCAAGAGTGAGAAGGGTGTTACAAACTAAACAATGGAATCACCACCCCAGTGCAACTGGGCATGTATGAAATCAGACGATGTGAATGGCAATGTATGTACAATTCACAGCAATGACTCATTTTCAAATTTCTGATTGTTGTCCACCACCATGAAATGACAACCCCATGTCCTGTAAGTATGGACAGGTGGAAGTGATGTAATTCCTCCGGTGTTGGGCATCATGGCGGAAGGCAGTTTTGCACCGCCGTGCTATTCCTCATTGGATAACATGAGGCTCTATGGAGTACAGCATCCAATATGGGCCTCCAGACCAACATGTGAGTACACCATGGGGATGATGCATGCAGCAAGGTGTGGGGTATGCCTGGTGGTAGTGTACATGCAGGGCTCCTGGTGATGTGTGTGCCAATTGAGATGGAAATGTAACTTGTGAGCTATATGGGTATATTGTATGGTTAATTGGTGTCCTCCTGTCTGTATTACCTCTGCAGGTCTGCGACCATCAGAAGAAGGGATTGTGGCATGCCATCGCCAAGGATGTCCGGACCCTGGGGGTTAATAGCAGGCAGAGCACCCATTGCAGAAAAAGGTGGAAGGACCTGAGACGCTGGGCCAGGAAGACTGCTGAGGCCCAGTTGGGCGGGGTGCCCGTCAGAACCTGACCCCTCTGATGGCCTGCATACTGGCGGTGGCCCACCCAGAGCTGGATGGGTGCTTGAGGGCAGCACAGCAGCCACAAGGGAGTGAGGACAGAGAGTGTGACAACCATTTTTGTTGACTAGCATGGGATCCTTGTGGTGGGTTTCAGTAAGTGGGTGCCCCTTAATGCCAGCTCAGACATTGTAGCATGGTCCAGCACAAGGTAAATGGGTGTAAAGCAAAATCTTGTATACCAACTAGGTGGCATTCCAGGTCAGACAGGGCTTAGTGGGTCCCAGTAGGGGTGCAGTTGGTGGTGGTTGGCTCTCATCTTGCTGTGGTACCTAGCCAATGGAATGCCAGTGTGATGCATAGTGCCCAATCCTGATCCCTGCATGTGATGGTAATGTGTATGCCATCTGTGGTGTTGGTGCTGTAATTGACCCAGTACTCCCTCCCCCCCCTATTTTCTTCTGTCATCTTGTCCATTAGCATCATCTGGCGCAGGATCTGGGGCACTGGTGACTGAGGGAGCTGCATCCCACAGGACCCAGGAAGCAGAGTTCACCGACGCTGAGGGGACCAGTGGGACAGAGGGTGAGGGGAGCTCCACGGAGGAGACAGGAGGTGACAACACTGACTGATACCTCCTCCGATGGGAGCTCCCTGGTGGTGGCGGACACCTCTGGAACCACCCCAGCTACAGGTACTGCCGCCACCACCGTACCAGCACCGCCCTCCCAGTAACCCCACACTGAGTTGCCCGTGCCTGCTCACCCAGGAGGGTGGGCATCTCCTTCACCCCAGGCACCTCAGGCCCTGCCCCAGTCAGCCCTGCTGCCATCAATGAGGAGGCTATTGACCTCCTGAGATCCATCTCTGTTGGGCAGTCAACCATAATGAATGCCATCCAGGGGCTGGCATCCCAGATGCAGCAATGAAATGCGTTCTTGGAGGGCATCCACAATGGCTTGGCGGCCCTACAGAGATCGTTTCAAGCTCTAGCCTCCTCTCTGATGACAGCCAGAGTCCCTGTTCCTACTGTCCCCCCAACAACTACCACTTCCAAGTCCCAGTCTCCTCAACCCAAACCCATCCCAAGCACACATACAGACAGCCATGCATACAAATCATAAGACAAGAGTAGCACATTCAAACACAGGCAGCACACTTTAGGTTACCAGCACTCACATAAACAACTCACACAAACAACAGACAATTGCACAACAACACCATCCAGTGCTTCCACTGTGTCATCCTCCTCCCTCACAATCACATCCGCACTCACACCTGCATGCACTGCATCAACAGCCAGCACACCATCACCACATCATGCAGCCCACACACCTCACTTGCAGACACCTCCACAGCACCCATCCACACGCCCCCTTTGTCCTCTCCCACCATCTGCCCCATCCTGAAAGACACAAATGCACACACTCAGACTCCCAACAGCCATCCACCTCACACACTGTCCATGCACCTGCACCCAAGTCCAGCAGATGTACACCTCTGACAACTACTTCCTCAACCTCCACTCCCATCCCTTCTCCCACATCCTGCCCCAATGTCCCAAAGAAGCTTTTCCTTGCCCATCTTGACCTCTTTCATCCCCCTTTACCCCCCATCCTGTCCGTAAGAGCAGGGTCCCAACGGCCCAGCACACCACCTCAGCCAAACAGTCTGCCACTGTTCCCATCAAATCCTCAGCTCCTGGTACAAAGGGGCCCCTGAGTGTGATGGCTGCCACTCCTACTGTGAGCACACCTCTGCCTCAGAAAGGGAGGACTAGGGTGGTGAAAACCAAGGGACAGGAGATGGGGACAGTGGAGGCACCTCCTAGTCCCGGAGGCAAGAAAGGGAAAGTTCCCACTCCACCACCCAAGAAAGGGAAGGTACTCACTCCACCACCCAAGAAAGGGAAGGTTCCCACTCCACCAGCATAGAGAGGCAAGAGGCCCTCTCCACCAGCAGTGGGCAAGGAGACCTCACCTCCAGCAGAGGGCAGGTAGGCCACCCACCAGAGACAGCTGGGTATGGAGCCCCCTCCAGAACCAGTAGGCATGTTCCCCACTTCAGAGACTGAGGCCTTGTACTCCACATCAGGGCCAATTGGGCATGGAGCCCCCTCCAGAACCAGTGGACATGTTCCTCACTTCAGCTAAGGTGCCCCCCATCCCCTTTCCCCCTGAGGTGCCTGCCCATTTCCAACATGATGTCCCTACACAGTGCAGTCCGGAATCAAGTTGGGCCTTGGACTGTTCCCTGTGGCCATTGACCATTTATGAACATTGATGGATGCTTTTGTTTTTGTATGGACAATATGGTGGATGTTGGCATCAAATAACAGTGTCACTTAAACCTCAATGTGGTCCTTGTTCTAATTAGACGTGAATCCTGTGTCATTGGTTTTACTCTGCAGCTGGTTGTGTGTATGGTGGGTGTGTGAATGGTGTGTGTTGTGCTTGTGTGTGTCACTCTCCTTTTCCACCCTCCCTCCCTTGTGTACTAGGTGCCAGTACTCACCATCGTCATCGGCGCTGGTGTTCCAGAAGGACAATGGCAAAGAAGAGCATCAGGAAGACTTGAAGTTCCGGATCAATGGCTGCGGCGGAGTCCTCTGTGTAGCTGTTGGTGAGACCTCTGTTTTCTGTGCAGTGTTTCCGCCATGCTTTTGATGGCATTGGTACAGTCCCGGAAATCTTGGCAATTTGCTATGTCATAATATGGTGGGCGGTACCTTGTCTTCCGCCTGTCTGTTGTTGGCTACTGTCATGGTCAGAGGTAATAATGCCCTGGTGGTTGGTGTGATACATTTGCTGTCTATGGGATTGATCACCACCATGGTATTAATTTGGCAGTAATTACTACCAGCTTTTTGGCTTTAACATCGCCAATGTCATAATGAGGGCCATAGTATTTGGATGGATGTATTTAGAACTTGTAGAGTACACTAAACTCTAGGGTGTCAACGCGCTAGCGGAAGAAACCCTGTAAATGACAAAAGCAAAACTTAAGGAAGGTGAAGGGTAAAGAGCCATGTTGTCAACTATTTTTTTTAAACTATAAAAGAGTCAGTTTCTGCGATGTGGGCCAGCAAGGCACCTCAAAGCTTTGTGGAAGCCACCAAAAAGGACCAACCTCTCCACCTGACCTTGTGAAATCTGGGTACATGCACCAGTTTCCGAGAGGAGGACCTAAGGAACTTGCCTGGGAAGTACCAGTGAAAAAAAAAATTGATTTGAGCTTTTTTGATGTAAGGCCAGGAAGACCATACAACCAGACTTGAAAAAATCCTCTTTTTAACTGGGAGCCAGTGAAGGGAACATATAGCTTCTCTGACCAAGATATGGCTTGAAATATTCAGAATTAGGCGAGTAGCAGAATTCTGAACAATCCAGAGGTTTGGTGACACAAGGCGTATTGATATTAAGATAAATAGAATTGCAGTAAACCAAATGTGATAAGATGGGTGCTATGATGACAGCATGGCACAGATTACCCAGGATGTAAGGAAAAATCTTCCCCAGGATTCTCAGAATAAGAAAGCACGTACTAGTCACACAACTGACCTGGGTATTAAGTGTTGTCAAATATGATGCCAGGTTTTTGGCTAACTTGACCAGGGATGGGAAAAGGTACACATTCCCCCAGCTACCAGATATTAGACCAGAGAGATTCCTGGGCACCGAAGACCAGGACCTCTGTTTTGGCAGCATTAAGTTTGAGGGTGTTGTCATTCTTCCATGTTGGACATGGAGCGATAAAACTTCAAAGCTACCGAGGTCAGGTCTTTGGAAATGGACACAATGATTAAGTGTTGCAAATGTGGGTAGGGCCACCCCTGGAAATTATTTACCCTTTGCATAAGTAGAGGACAGGAGTTTCCCTCACCCACAGGTTGGTACTGGGCATAAATGTGGCATTCCCAGTACATTCCTCAGAACACTCTTGGACCTGTGAAGATGAAAAGAAAGACTGTCCTGCTGTCTGAGATCTAAAGGAAGACTGGACCTGCTTGCCTTGAGTGCCAATACGCTGAAGTGACTTCAAGAGTCAGTTGACTGTACTCCTGTTTGAGCTACAAGGACACAACAAGCTTCCAGATGCCTTTCCCTGCAACTGCCCAGCTGACCAGTGACACCTGGACCATCCCTGGAGCCTGATGCTGAAATTTGGTGGAGTGTCCTAACCCCCATGTGGTGCTGTTAGGTTCTGGGCCCTTAGCTGGTGTTAGAGTTTAATCTTCCTGTCTCCAAATTGTGAGATCTGGGACTTAAAAACGTGTTGCCAACTTAGTGCCTCAAGAATGGTCAGAGACTGGTATCACCTCAAAAGCTGCAGCCATCAATGTTGAACTGCCGGTCGGCCTGAGCCTGCTGGATTTGTCCCACTGAAGGAGATCTGACTTCCAGAAAATATTTTGAGTCCAAACACAGAGGGCTTCATCAGAAATTACAGCAAGTAGCAACCTGTCAACATTGAGGCGTTTCTGCGCACAGACTTCAGACTTCCCTTCTTCATCAATCACAGCAGAGGTTCCACACTCTTCAGCAACACACCGTCATCGAGACCAGCTTCAGATTCATTTTGTAACTTGCCTCACTGATGACTCGTTGATGACAACCACTTCTTCTCCATAAAAGTTTTGAAGTCTGAAGATCAACCA
Organism: Pleurodeles waltl; assembly: GCF_031143425.1. Taxonomy (NCBI): domain Eukaryota; kingdom Metazoa; phylum Chordata; class Amphibia; order Caudata; family Salamandridae; genus Pleurodeles; species Pleurodeles waltl. Next base: position 289,448,713 of record NC_090439.1, read on the forward strand.
CTGCAATGAAACTGATCCCTGCATCTGACATGCACTCTATCACTGTCAGCCTTAACTTTTCACTTTGACCCTGTTTCTTTCATCCAGATAACCCAAGTTGGTGCTTTGGTTCTTTTTGGAGCTATGTTTAATCAAACTTTCTGGTTCTACTTATTGGTTTCTTTAGGTTTTGTTGTCTTTTTATATATTAAAATATTCTCTATTTTCTGTAATTGGTTTGGGATTTTACTTGTGTTGATTTTTTACTTTATTAATGTTGGGTCCTGTATACTTACTTTATGCATTGCCTCCAAGTAAAAATTGACTGCTTTGTACCAAGATACCAAAGAGTAAAGCACATGTATATCAGTTAATTTAGTAGTTCACCCTGACAAGGATTGTGAATATTATTTGAGATGGGTTCTCACCCCTCAACTAATATGCCAATTTCTTGCAATACCTAAAGATGGCAGAAATCTTTCCCACCCTCTTCCACATTGCCCACATAAGGAGTAAAAAATATGGGAGATCAAATAGTGAAGCCTCCCGCCTCTTTGCCATTGGCTTTGCTGTTAGGTGGTTTTGATACTGCTGAAAATAGGGGCTTACAAGAAGACAAATTTAAGATGAGAGGTCTACCCCTTTTTAACTTTCAGCTCATCACTGGAAAACAGCATGTCACTCATGACAACTTGCATGGGAAGCCCGGCAAATATGTTGGGAGAAAACCCTCGTAAGAAAGGGACAATTGTAATCCAGGTGCTAGAAATGTACCTAAAATTTGGCTATACAGGGTATATTTCTATTTCATAGGTGAACTGTAAGAGAAGATGGCAGGAAAAAGGGGCAGTCGTATGGGAAGGCATCATGGGGGCCAGGTAAGAGAAACAGAGCCAAGACACCAAGTTCATAGATGCCAGTGACAGGAGTACAGTGGTAGGGTGATTCACCTGCTGTCACAGAGTTTTTCATTTGAAGTGGTTCCTGCTATACTAGTGGGAACACAATCATGGAATAGGTTTTGCCAAAATGGTGGAAAATACAAAATGGGTGAGTTGTCTTTCATCCATCTGGCTGTGATGTTTCTTCAGCCACACTCGTGTCTTAGTGACCTGGTTGCTATAGCATACATTCACACCTTTTTCTCTGTTTCCACATCTCCATTTACTCACCTCCTCTGACTTAGTCTAACACAGTTCCCATTTATCATACCTCACATGAGTGAACTGTTGTACTTCCCGTTTCTGTGCTTTGATGCCTTACCAACAAATTATTAAATAAACATTTAAATGGTAAAGGTCGTGTGTTCAGTATATATGTGAAAAAGATAATGTCCCTCATTACAACATTGGCGGTAAAAGCCGCTTACCGCCGTGCAGAAGACCGCCAACACACCGCCGCGGCCGCAGAATTCCGCCACAGCTATTATGACCCACAGTTCGGAATCCGCCAAAATTCAGACACCCACACAAATCCGCCGCACCAAAGGTCATTGATAAACTGGAGAAAACAAAACCTCCACCGTCACGACAACAGAAATACGCCCACACTATTACGACTCACGAATCCACGTGGCGGTCTTTCAACCGCGGAAGTCCATTGGCGGTACACACCACCACGCTCAAAATACACACACTCTTACAAAACACAGCCACATTGGACAATTCCCAATACACACACCTGATACACATACACACACCACTCCCACACACTCAATACACTATAAAACACCCACCCACATCACCCACAAACCCTTACGACCACAAGGTGCAGCATACCTCCATTGCAAGGAAGATGGAGCTATGGCGAAGAATAGTGGACAGGGTCAACGCAGTGGGACAACACCCAAGAAATCTAGAGGACATAAGGAAGAGGTGGAACGACCTACGGGGGAAGGTGCGTTCCGTGGTCTTCAGACACCACCTGGCGGTTCAGCGGACTGGCAGCAGACCCCCACCTCATCCCCCACAACTAACAACATGGGAGGAGCAGGTCTTGGCGATTCGGCATCCTGAGGGCCTCGCAGAAGTAGGTGGAGGAATGGACTCTGGTAAGTCAAAGCTTTACTATTACATCCCCCACCCTACCTGCATGCCAGCACATACCCCCATCCTCACCCTCACCCCCATCACTCCTACTCCTCACAAATGTCCCACTATCACAAACCAGACATCCCAACACCAAGCCCTGCATGCAACACCAAAGCATGGACACCCATCACTAAAGCATGCCCACTGCACATACCCATACACCCCCCTAAACCATCATCACACAAAGTCCCATACAGGAATGCTAGCACTGGGATACACGGTCACCCACCCATTGCACACCTTGATACACACAGATGCAATAATCACGCCTTTATACCCATGCAGGACCCCTACCCAACGTCACCGGACAGGAGGGTCCACAAATGTCCACACCACCAACGGAAGAGGCCCACAGTGATGACAGCACCTTTGTCCAACTGGATCTAGATGACCAGCCCGGCCCATCGGGGACCTCGGGACAGTCGGTTCCCCACACCCAGTCACAGGCCACTACAGAGCTTCCTCCCTCTGGAAACACCAGCACAGCACCCACCCAGCGGGCCCATACCTCCGTCCCCAGGACACGTCAATCAGCAGTGTGTCTACCACTATAGGGAACCCAGGCTAACCCACCACCCCAACAACAACAGGGACCTGGCGGCAGTGGTAGTTTGCACACGGCCCAGGGGACGGAGGCCCAGGAACACAGGGAAACTGGGAGGGCTGCTGTGCGACAGGGGGCGGACAGGCCCAGGGAACCCACTCTCCACGAGGCCCTCTCCTCCATCATGGGAGCACTCCCAGGAGACAATGGCAACAGTACTGGCCAGGTTTCAGGAGACCCAGCGCCTGCAGGAGGAACAGTATATGGGCTTCAGAGAGGAACTCAGAACCATCAATTCCACCCTGGGCACCATCGTAGGGGTGCTGAAGGAAATACTCAACATCAGGAGGGACACTGTGGCACTACAAGGGTCCCCTGACACTAGCATGGACGATGAACTGCCCACCACCTCCACCGCACCAGCCACAGGACCACCACACCAGTACCCCACCCCCTGCAGAGGGAGAACCACCTCGCAAATGGTCCCTGAGATCCAGGAACAAGACAGAGAACGATGACAAGACCCCCACCAAGAAATGAGACCACCGTGATTGTCATCCTACTGTCCCACTTTGTCACTCTGTCCATCCTTAAACTGCCCCAGCTCCACTTCCTATGCCCATTTGGGTAATGCACCTGTGAGACTAATAGACTGGACTTTGCCATGGACATTCCTCCGCCATCACCCCTCACCATTTTGCTACCCCCTTCAATTTTGAGCACTAAAATAAACACCCTTAAAGCACAAAACAATCTGGAGTCTGTCTGTGATTTCGGAATACTGTATTAGCAATAACTATGGCAAAAAGCTCTTTCATTTGTAATGTCAGCATACCTATGTCACACAGCTCTAGTCCATGAGGAATCAAAGCAAATGTCACACTGTGGGACCCAGATCTGTGACATCGTAAGGGAAAGTGACAACTCAGTGACCATACACTGGGTGAAAAAGACAGACAGTAGAGAGGTAGTAGTGTATAAGTACATGTAGTAGGCAGGTTTGTATTCTTACCTGTGTTTCACTGGAAATATTGCTGGATCACTGAGTCCCTGTTTTCCATGTCTTCTTCCTCTGCTTCCTCGTCTTCACTGTCCACAGGCTTCACAGCTGCAACTACACTGCCATCTGGACCATCCTTCTGCACAAAGGGCACCTGTCGTAGCAAAGCCAAGTTGTGAAGCATACAGCCGGCCTCAATGATCTGGCACACCTTCTTTGGTGAGTAAAATAGGGATCCACCTGTCATATGGAGGCACCTGAACCTCGCCTTCAGGAGGCTGAAGGTGCATTCGATCACACTCCTAGTTCGCCCATGTGCCTCATTGTAGCGTTCCTCTGCCCTTGTCGTGGGATTCCTCACTGGGGTCAGTAGCCATGACAGGTTGGGGTAACCAGAGTCACCTGCAAATGGCGAGGGACAACTGTTAGACACACACTAACCTGGAGGGATATCCCCAGACCCAGTCAATCATTCCCACTGACTAGCTTCCAGGTGCTCACCTAATAGCCACACACAGTGCCTCTGGAGTTGACCCATCTCATAAGGGATGCTGCTATTCCGCAGGATGTAAGCGTCATGCACTGAGCCACGGAACATGGCATTCACATGGGAGATGTACTGGTCTGCCAAACATACCATCTGTACATTCATCGAATGATAACTCTTCCGGTTTCTATACAGCTGTTCACTCCTGTGGGGGGGGACCAAAGCCACATGTGTCCCATCAATGGCACCTATGATGTTGGGGATATGTCCCAGGGCATAGAAATCACCTTTCACTGTAGGCAAATCCTCCACCTGAGGGAAAACCATGTAGCTCCGCATGTGTTTCAGCAGGGCAGATAACACTCTGGACAACACGTTGGAAAACATAGGCTGGGACATCCCTGATGCTATGGCCACTGTTGTTTGAAATGACCCACTTGCAAGGAAATGGAGCACTGACAGCACTTGCACTTTAGAGGGGATTCCTGTGGGATGGCGGATAGCTGACATCAGTTCTGACTGCAGCTGGGTACACAGTTCCTGGTTTGTGGCACGGTCAAGCCTGTATGTGATTATCACATGTCTTTCCTCCATTGTCGACAGGTCCACCAATGGTCGGTACACCGGAGGATGCCGCCATCTCCTCACATGTCCCAGCAGACGGTGCCTATGAAGGACAACAGCGAGCACAGAGTCAAACAACTCAGAGGTATGTACCCACAGCTTACACAGAACACCATTCATACTCAAAAAGTGGCCTGTATGTGTGTTGAGTCTAGGCCTAGGTATGTGTGACGCAGTTGAAAATGAAGCCATGTGGGCCCCTGAAATGGCGGCTGCCTGACCTCTAAAGTGGGACAATGGGATGTGAGGTAACTGTGCTGGCGTTGTACACCGTCGCGGTAGGCGGTCGAAGACAGCGGCGCAATGCTGCATTGGTTAACATAGGACCCTATGGGTCCCAGGAGCCAATGACGATGTACGCCGGCGGTGACGGTACGCACCGCCGCGGACGTGACCGCCAATTTCTATCTGTTCAATCACTCGATACCTGATCTTCGACAGGAGAGGACCTACACTGCAAGTGCTGCTGTGACCTCGGTCTGGAAGAGACAATGGCTCGAGTGTCTGGGGAAAGGGCCCCTGCCTTCACATCGGAGGAGTGGGAGAAACTCATGGATGAGGTCCTCCCCCAGTACACGCTTCTCTACGGTCCTCCAGACAAACAGGTAAGTACACTGGGAGCATGATGTATGGGCTATGCCTGTGTGGAGAGGAGTGGATGTAAGAAGGAAGGGGAGAGAGTGCGGCGTGCATGAAACGAAGGTGAGGGCATGTGCCACATGGCAAGGGTAGGGATGGGGGCCAATCACTTTGACGGTGCAGTTGGTAATAATTTTCTCTTCCCCCTGTACAAATCATGTAGGTCAGCGCCCACCAGAAAAAACATGTTGGGCGTGCCATTGCCAAGAAAGTCCGGACCCTGGGGGTCTACCACAGACGGAGCACCCACTGCCGGAAAAGATGGGAGGACATTCGCTGCTGGAGCAAGAAGACGGTGGAGGCTCAGCTAGGGATGGCCTCCCAATGTGGGAGGGGTACCCGTCGCACCATGACCCCCCTGATGTTCAGGATCCTAGTGGTGGCGTGCCCGGAGTTGGATGGGCACTTGAGGGCATCACAGCAGCCACAAGGGGGTGAGTACACTGGCATTCTGCTGATTTTGCGCGCAGTGGAGGGGTCTGGGTGAGGGAGGTGGGCTGTGGGTTTCCCTAGGCCAGGGCGAGTTCCGTAGGCAAGGTCCCTCCGTAAGGCAGGCCCTGTGGCACCCCACACCCCCTCTGTAGAGTGCCAACTACACCCAGTCATGCCCCTGTGTCATCTATGTGTGCAGATGTCGTCCATAGCCTTGTAGGCCATTTCCCAGGAATTGAACAGTGGAGCCCAAGAGCGCTGCGTAGTGCAGGGGACTTCTGTGTCTGTTGTGTCTGCCAACGGTAGCGGTAATGCATGTACTCAACATGTCTTGCTTCTGTCGCCCCCCCTTTTAGTGGTCTCCCTGTTCTTGTGTGCATTAGCATCACCAGGCGGAGGAGCAGTGGCACCGGAGCACACGGGAGCTGCATCCCACATGGCCATGGAGGGCCACACTACGGACTCGGAGTTCACCAGTGGGACGGAGGGCGAGGGGAGCTCCACGGCGGGGACAGGAGCTGAGTCCAGTGACACAGACTCGTCCTCTGATGGGAGCTCCCTTGTGGTGGCGGCAACATCTTTGCCCCCCCATCTACAGGTACAGCTGCCACCCCCCCTTCCAGCACTGCCCTCCCAGCAGCCCCTAAGCCTTCACCCCGTGCCCGCTCACCCAGGAGGGTGGGCATCACCTTCGCCCCAGGCAACTCAGGCTCTGCCCCAGTCACCCCTGCTGCCCTCATTGAGGAGGCCATTGACCTCCTCAGGTCCATCACTGTTGGGCAGTCTACCATTTTGAATGCCATCCAGGGTGTAGAAAGGCAGTTGCAACAAACAAATGCATTCATGGAGGGCATTCATTCTGGTCAGGCAGCCCTTCAGCAAGCTTTTCAGACTCTGGCCTCAGCACTGATGGCAGCCATTGTCCCTGTCTCTAGCCTCCCCCCTCCAACTTCCTTCACCCAGACCCAATCCCCTCTACCTCAGCCTATCCCAAGCACACCTACAGACCAGCATGCACACACCTCAACACACAAGGGAAGCTAAGGCAAACAGAAGCACCACACATCCCACAGGCACTCACGCAAGCATCACACACATGCAGGCACACCAACATCCACTGCCTCCACTGTGCCCCCTCCTCCTCATGTCCCTCCTCCCTCCCTGTCTCTTCTACACTCACACCTGCATGCACTACCTCTACAGCCACTACGTCCCTCTCCAGCACACCCACCACCACACCCCGCTCATGTGCAGTCACCATCCCCACTACCATTCACATGTCCCCTGTGTCCTCTCCCAGTTTGTCTGTGTCGCCCCCTCCGAAGATACGCAAACGCAGGCACACACCCACCCAAGAGCCATCCACCTCACGACAGCCTCCAGCGCATGCACCTTCACCCAAAATCAGCAAACGAGCACCTCCTACAACCACAACCTCTTCCTCCACTCCCAAACCCCCTCCAGCTACCCATCCCAGTGTGTCAAAAAAACTTTTCCTGTCCAACCTTGACCTTTTTCCCACACCTCCCCCGTCCGTCTCATAGGTCCTGAACTAGCACCTCAGCCACAACATCTCCGGGACCAGTGGTGCCTGTAGTCACCGGAATCTGGAGTGCACCGGCCACCAGGGCAGCCAGTGTGGCACGGAGCCACAGCACAGACAGTCCCCCACCTGTAAAAGCATCAGAAGTTGGCCAGTGCCCGGCGGGAGAGGGTAACACTCCAGCCACCAAAGCCGCTCCCAGGGGTCCGGGTGGGAGTGTGGAGTCAGATGTGACACCTTCCAAGGTGGGGAAGGGCCACAAGAAACCCGTCAAGTCTGGGAAGAGCAGCACAGTGGAGAAGACCGCCACCATCCCAGCTACCCAGGAGGCCACAGCTAGCACAAGCCCAGCTGCCCAGGAGGCCACCTCCCGCACAAGGCCAGCTGCCCAGGAGGACACCGCCAGCACAAGGCCAGCTGCCCAGGAGGCCACCGCCAGCACCAGCCCAGCTGCCCAGGAGGCCACAGCCAGCACAAGCCCACCTGCCCAGGAGGCCACTGCCAGCACAAGCCCTGCTGGGCCATGAAGGACCGCCAGCAAAAGCTCAGCTGGGCCATGAAGGACCACCAGTAAAAGCACGGCTGGGCCATGACGGACCGCCAGCAAAAGCCCCGCTGGGCCATGAAGGACCGCCAGCAAAAGCCCCCCTGGGCCATGAAGGACCGCCAGCAAAAGCCCCGCTGGGCCATGAAGGACCGCCAGCAGTTGAGTCCCTGCAAAGGAGACCGCCTTCTCAAGCACCGCTGAACAGGGCACCGGCACCTCAAGCACCGCTGAACAGGGCACTGCTGCCTCAAGCACCGCTGAACAGGGCACCGCCATCTCAAGCACCGCTGAACAGGGCACCGCCGCCTCAAGCATCACTGACCAGGGCACTGCCACCTCAAGCACCGCTGAACAGGGCACTGCCATCTCAAGCACAGCTGAACAGGGCACCGCCACCTCAAGCACCACTGGCCCATGAGCGCCAAGGGCACTGATGCTACTGAGTCCATCACGGGCAGAATGAAGCACTCTGGGCACAAGGCCCCCTCCAGAACCAGTGGAGAGATCCATCCACTACCTCTGTCCTTAGCAGGATGAAGCACTCTGGGCACAAGGCCCCCTTCAGAACCAGTGGAGAGATCCATCCACTACCTCTGTCCTTAGCAGGATGAAGCACTCTGGGCACAAGGCCCCCTCCACAACCAGTGGAGAGATCCATCCACTACCTCTGTCCTTAGCAGGATTAAGCACTCTGGGCACCATGCCCCCTCCAGAACCAGTGGAGAGATACATCCACTTCCTCTGTCCTTAGGAGGATGAAGCACTCTGGGCACAAGGCACCCTCCAGAACCAGTGGAGAGATACATCCACTACCTCGTCCTTAGCAGGATGAAGCACTCTGGGCTCAAGGCCCCCTCCAGAACCAGTGGAGACTGTTATCCACTTGAGAGACTGTGGCTTTGCACTCCCCCAGGATGGAACAGTGGGCAAGCCACCCACTCTAGAGACTTGAGAGCCTGTGGCTTTGCACTCCCCAGGATGTAACAGTGGGCAAGCCACCCACTGTATAGATTTGAGACTGTGGCTTTGCACTCCCCAGGATGGAACAGTGGGCAACCCACCCACTGAAAAGACTTGGGAGACTGTGGCTTTGCACTCCCCAGGATAAAGCAGTGGGCAACCCACCCACTGTATAGACTTGAGAGACTGTGGCTTTGCAATCCCCAGGATAAATCAGTGGGCAACCCACCCCCTGTATAGACTTGAGAGACTGTGGCTTTGCACTCCCCAGGATGGAACAGTGGGCAACCCATCCACTGTATAGACTTGTGGGACTGTGGCTTTGCACTCCCCAAGATGGAACAGTGGGCAAGCTAGCCACTGTAGAGACTTGAGAGACTGTGGCTTTGCACTCCCCAGGATGTAACAGTGGGCATGTGGCCCCCTCGTGGATTTGGCATTGTGCACTCAACCGGCTGAGGTGCCCCCCCTTTCCCTCCCCCTGAGGTGCCTGTTTAGTTGCTGTCTGATGCCCCTGCAGTGTTCTCTCTGTCATGGTCGGGAATCTTGTGTGGGCCTCGCACATACCGTGTGGGCCCAGTGTTCCACGTACTTAATTGGAGCACTACCTGGACTACTATGCTTGATATATATTTTGTAAATGGTGTATATATATATTTTTGCCTACTTGATTTTAATATATTACAATGGTTACACTCATTTTCTATTGTCTTTACATTCTTCAGGGGGGGTTGGGGGGTGTAACTGTGATGTATTAATATGCATTAGTGTGTGTGTTGTAGTAGGTGGGGGTGTTGCGTGTGTGTGTCCTTCTCTTTTCCCTCCCCCCTCCCCTGTGTCTTAGGTGCAGTACTCACCGTGGTCTTCGCCGCCGGCGTTCGTGCTCCTGGTAGAGGAGCAGGAAGACTATCGCAGGTAGAATTTGGAGTTCCGGGTTCCACGGTGTCCTCGTTCCTCGTGGGGTGTATAGAGGTGAGCGTCTTCCCTTTGGAATTCCTGTTTCCGCCGTGTTTTTATCCACGATGAATCTGCCCTGGAAAAGGTGGCGGATTGGCCTGTCATAATAGTGTGGGCGGTACATTGTCTCCCGCCTGTCTGTTGTCGGTGCCCGCTGCGCTGTTTGTTTGTACCGCCGTGGCGGTTGGAGTGTTAAAGTGGCTGTCTTTGTTGGCGGTTTCCGCCACGGTCGTAATTGCAAATTTTTTACCACCGTCCTGTTGGCGGTCTTACCGCCACTTTAACACCATCCGCCAGGGTTGTAATGACCACCTATGTTTGGAATGCTTGAGGAAATTCTAGCCAATGGAAATTTATCTGGATCACATGCCAATGCATCCTTTTATGCTCACTCCTTCACTGAACACCAGCCCTATGCAAATCAGTTTTGTTCCTGGCCCCAAAGAGATATCTTATTTCAAACTGCTATGCTATTTCCCCTCTGCACAGAAATATAAGCAACCACAGACATGTTATAACCTTGTTGGGTCTCATCAATAAGTTAGAGCTTGAGCCCAAGGGCATATTGAGTTAGGGGACCTGCCTATGAGCAAACCTGAGGATATCCCATTGAAGAAATGGTGATTTATGGATTGCTATAAATTATCCCAGTCACTGGTATTTCACAGCAGCATTAGAGCACACAAGAGGAGTGACTGAAAGGGCATTAGGTTACTCTGAATATTGTAGAGTAGTCTTAATGCAGGTGTTCATAACACTAACTTGAACTTGACTGTACATTTTAAAGTGTGTTCAATAAACCTATTCACAACACACTGCTCATAAAATATACTAGATTGATTCCGATAATGCAGTTTAAAATGGTAGAACGCAGCTATTATAGAAAAACTGAAAAAACCCTGCCCAGAAATCACACTGTGAAATCACAAGGGGCAATGGGGATAATCACAATATTGACAGGAAACAAGTACTTGTTAAAAAAATTAATTCAAGATGCATACGTCTACTGGACATTCTAAGTCAATCTGGTTGAAGTGGTTGTCTCACCCTGTATATTCTTCCTACCCTACCATATCGCTTATGTCAAGTGAGGCGGAACAGTACGATGAGGATTTATGTTGTTGAAGCTGTGAAATGTGCTCACACCACGTTTGAACCACAGGAACCTTTTTCAATGCCAAGTCCAACATAGGATTGCAACGAAGAACCATGTCCTTAGCTACAATGATGCTGGATGGCAAGTGTTGATCTGAGCAATAATTCTGGGCCAGTGTTTTACGCACGTGCAGGGAATTTGGGTGGGATATTATTTAAAGAAAGCTGTCTCACAGCTTACCTGAATTGATGAGTGGGATAAGAAGGAGCCAGGGGTGATGTGGCAGCATTACCTGCAGACATCTGTTCGGTGTGAGTGGCATGATGCTTTCAATTTCTTTTTTATTATTTCCTTTATAATTACTGTCTTGGGAAATGCAATTATACAGTCATGTTAAAAATAAATTAAAGCAATTTCAGTAAAAAACAATCTTTTCAGAGCCAATGACCCATAAACCCTTGCTAAATTAAACAACACCTTATAGAAAGCAATTTTCTAAATGTCTACAGCTACCTATGTCTTTCTTTACTTTCTCACCATATGGCACTCTTAATTTTTTTTATGATAGACTAAATAATCCCAGGTTCACAGTTAGATAAGAAGAACTACTGTATAGCTGTATGCTAAGAATGTACTACTGGTTTTCCGAAAATTATTATTACATATGTTGTTCCAGGCAGATAGGTAGTTCCACTACATATGTATCACAGAAGCAAATATGCTAGAGAAAACTTGAACCAAGGCTTTTAAATTACAATTGTTATAATAATAATAAACTGCCTCACTCTAATGAAATTAGGTCACCTGTGAGACATAGGCCCTCATTATGACATTGGAGGTGACTGTTAAAGTACGGTAATACTGTCAACAGGCTGGTGGTAATTACTGCCAAATTATGACCATGGCGGTGAGAACTCCCATAGACTGCCAATGTACCACACCAACCACCAGGACGTTAATAACACTCACCATGGCGGTAGCCGTCAACAGCCAGACGGAAGACAAAGTACCGCCCACCATATCATGACACAAGAAACCGCCACGATTTCCGGGGTGGTACCAATGCCATCAAAAGACTGGTGGAAACAGAACACAGAAGACGAAAGACTCACCATCGGAGACACAGAGAAGGACAAAGCAGCCCTAGAACCGGAATTGCAAGTCTTCCCCATGCTCATCTACGCCATGCTCCACCTGGAACACCAACGCCGACAAAGACGACGACGGTGAGTAGAGCTGCCTAGCACACAAGGGAGGGAGGGAGGAAAAGGAGAGTGACACACACACACACGCACAACTCACCCAACACACACACACCATACACACAACCAGCTGCAGACGAAAAACAATGGCACACAACACATGGCATAATAATGCAAGGACAACAAGAATGCAGTAATGAGAATGCATTGAATGTGACCAGCCACCAAAGGAACCAATTGAACGAAAAACTGATATGTACCAATTTACACAAAGGGTCAATACCCAGTCCAAAGTACTAAGGGCCGATATGGCCACAGTGCACAGCCCTAGGCCAAACTCGACTCCGGACATCATCTGGATAGAACTCTGCAGGAGCATCAGTTTGCAAGTGGACAGGCACCTCGGGGGGATGGGGTTGGGGTACACCTCAGCCGAATACAGGAACATGCCTACTGCTTCTGGAGGGGGATCTATGCCCATTTCTCTCTGCTGGGGAGTGCAAGGACCTAGTCTCTAAGGCGGGGAACATACCCACTGCTTCTGGAGGGGGCCCCTGTACAGCAGTCCATGGAGGGTGGCCTACATGCCCTCCACTGGTGGTGAGGGCTGCACTGTTTCATCTGGAGGTGACAGCTGCACTGTCTCAGCAGGTGAAGGTGCCTCCTGGGCAGCCTCTGCTGGAGGTGAGGGCTGCACTGTCTCAGCAGGTGAAGGTGCCTCCTGGGCTGCCTCTGCAGGAGGAGTGGGCTGCACGGCCTCATGTGGTGGTGAGGGCTCCATGACCACTGGTGGTGGTGGTGTCACCCTGACAGCCTCTGCTGGAGTCAAGGGCTTTTTGCCCTTCATGGCAGGAGTTGAGGGCTTCTTCCCCTTCATGGCAGGAGGTGTGGGATCTTTACCCTTCCTGGCTGGTGGAGTGGGATCCTTCACTGTCTTGCCTCCACGACTAAGAGGTACTTCCACTGTCCGTGTGGAGTGTTTGGCTGAGGTGCTGGGCTGGGTCGTTGGGACCCTGCTCTTACGGGTAGGACGAGGGGGAAGGGAGAGGGAAGAGGTCAAGTTGGGCAAGGAAAAGCTTCTTAGGGATGGTGGGATGAGGGAGGAGGGATGGGAAGGTGAGGGAGTGGTTGTTAGAGGTGTATGTCTGCTGCACTTGGGTGCATGTGCATGGGCAGTGTGCTGGTGTTAGGTGAATGGCTGTTGGGTGTCTGAGTGATTACATTTGTGTCCTTTCTGGGGGACAGAGAGGGTGGGAGAGGCCACAGGGGACATTTGGATGGATGTAGTGGAGCTGTCTGCAAGTGAGGTGTGTGTGCTTCTTGGTGTGGTAATGCTGGTGGTGGATGTTGATGCAGTGCATGCAGGTGTGAGTGTGGACGTGACTGTGAGGAGGCAGTGAATTCTGTTGTGCCTGCAACTGCCTGGTGTTTGCGTGAGTGCTTGTGGGATGAAGTGTGGTGCCTGTGTTTGACTGTGCAACTCATGTGTGGTGTCTTGTGTGCATGCTCGTCTGTATGTGTGCATGCGATGGGTTGGGGTTGAGGAGACTTGGACTGGGAAGTGGTAGTTGGAGGGGGGATGGTAGGAACATGGCCAGTGGCTACCATCAGCGTGGAGGCCAGAGCCTGAAACTATCTCTGTTAGGCCCCCAATCTACTGTGGATGCCCTCCAGGAATGCATGGCATTGCTGCATCTGGGATTCCAGCCCCTGGATGGCATTCACAATGGTTGACTGCCCTACAGAGATGGATCTCAGGAGGTCAATAACCTCCTCATTGAGGGCAGCAGGGCTGACTGGGGCAGGGCCTGAGGTAAAGGAGATACCACCTTCCTGGGTGAGCGGGAACGGGCAATTCGCTGAGGGGCTACTGGGAGGGCGGTGCTGGTACGGGGTGGTGGCTGTACCTGCAGCTGGGGTAGTCACAGAGGTGTCCGTCACCACCAGGGAGCTTCCATCGGAGGAGGTATGTGAGTCTGTGTTGTCACCTCCTGTCTCCTCCTTGGTGCTCCCCTCGCCCTCCGTCCCACTGGTTCCCTGGGCAACGGTGGACTCTGCCTCCTGGATCCTGTGGGATGCAGCTCCCTCTGTCACCAGTGCCCCTGCTCCTCTGCCTGATGATGTTAATGCACACATGGACAGGATGTGAGAAGAAAAAAGGGGGGGAAGAGAAGGGAATCACTGGGTCAATTACTGCACCCACACCACAGTTGGCATACACAGCACTGCCACACACAGGGATCAGGAATGAACACTATGCATTGCACTGCCATTGATTTGGCTAGATGCCAGGGGAAGATGAGGGCCAAACACCGGCAACTGCACCCCTCCTGGGACCCACAAAGTCCTGACAGACATGGAATGCTAACAAGCTAGGTTACCTGCATTTGCTATAAAACCATTACCCCTAAGCTGGATCACGTTGCAATGTCTGACCTGGCATTAAGAGGCACCCACTAACTCACAACCACCACCCGGATCCCATGCCACCTACCAATTATAGTTGTAACGCCCACTGTATTCACCCCCTTGTGGCTGCTGTGATGGTCTCAAGCGCCCATCCAGCTCTGGGTAGGCCACCGCCAATATGTGGGCCATCAGGGGGGTCAGGTTCCGACAGCCACCCCTTCCTCACTGGGAGGCCATCCCCAGCTGGGCCTCCGCAGTCTTCCGTGCCCAGCGTCTCAGGTCCTCCCACCGTTTCTGACAGTGGGCGCTCCCCCTGCCATAGACTCCCAGGGTCCGCACATCCTTGGCGAAGGCATGCCATAACCCCTTCTTTTGATGGGCGCTGATCTGCAGAGGTAATACAGACAGGAGGACACCATTACACATACAATCCAGCCTGTAATACATACGGCCCACCAATCCCCTTTCTATCACCATTGGCACACACATCGCCCGGCGCACACCATGTACACCACCACAATACATCCCCCCCGATGACATGATGCTTGCACACACATCTCCATGTATCCTTCACACATGCATCGTGCCCAAGGTTTACTCACTTGTTGATCTGGAGGCCCATACAGCATTCTGTACTGGGGTCAGACCCCATCTACCAATCGCTCAAACTCCTCTGCAGTGAAGGCAGGGGCCCTTTCCCCGGTCACAAGGGCCATGATAGGTTCCAGACACAGATCACAGCAGCACACGCAGTGTAGCTGTTCTCCTGTTGAAGGTCAGAAAACAAGTGAGGAATCTGATGGAAAATGGCGGTCACTTCTGCAGCGGTGTACACCGTCACTGATCCCCATTGGCCACTGTACTCCATTAGGCCCCATTTTATCCAATGAGGAACGGCACGGCGGTGCAAAACCGCCTTCCGCTACGACACCTAGCATTGGCGGTGTTACCTCACTTCCACCTGTCCATACATACAGGACAGGCGGTCGCCATTTCATGGCGGTGGACAACGATCATATCAACCTTAACTGCGTCACTGACTAGATTTGCACATATCTCGCCATTCCCACTGTCCCATCACATAAATGCACTATGTTCACATAGGTGGTGGTTCCATTGTTCAAATTGTGACACCCTACTCACTCTTGTGTCCCTTAGATACCTACCACCATGGATGAATAGGAGGAGGAGACAACCCCCCATGTACAGACCCCTGTGGACTTGGCTATGCTGGAGGACAGGCACAATATACTCATCTATAGATTGGACAGGGCCACAATCACAGAGCTGTGTGCCCAATTGGAGCATGACCTGATCTCAGCTATCCTTCATCCCACTGGGATCCCCCCTCTTGTACAAGTGCTATCAGTGCTCCATTTCCTGGCAACTGGTTCTTTCTAAGTGACAGTGGGCTTGGCAGCAGAAATGTCACAGCCAATGTTTTCAATCGTGCTGGCAGGAGTTTTGTCTGAAGTGGTGAAACACATGTGCAGCTACATAGCTTTCCCCCAGGTAGAATATTTGCCACTGTGAAGGCCGGATTCCATGGTCTCGGACCGCCATGGTAGGAATGACCCCCTTAATGAATGAAGTTAGTCCGCACCTGCAGTTCTGACTGTGCGTCCTCCATGCATCTTTCCAGCGAGATATCCTTTTCTTCATCTGAGGCAATGGCTTGGTATGTAGAACAGAAATATCTTATGTAGGTTTTGATAGCTGAACAGTGAGGCCCGTGAGTAACTAGTAAGTGATTGAAGCATCAGACAGTAGCATTAGTTCAAAACTGGAATTCCTTAAAACACAAAAAACTTCTACAGTTTTTTATGTTCAGTGCTCATTGAGCAGAGGTAATTAAACATAAGTGTCCATTTAAGAAATGTTTGGTGCTCTTTTTCTTGTGTCCAGTGAGTGTTTTCTGAACATTTGCATGAATATGGCTGATGCACTGCCAACTTATTTGCAAGCAGGGAGAATGTACTGATGGTCAATTGTTTGAAGGTCTCTAGCATATACATGGTTTATACCCTATCCAAGCTGTACCTTTTGGTGCTTATTTGAGATCATCAATCAGTTAACTAACACTTTGAGTTTTCTTTGGGAAAGCATGTAGTCTGGCCTCATACAGCACTTAGAAAATATTGGATTGAAACTTCCAGTTTATCATTATTTTCAGGGGGACTATCACGATTGTGAACAGGGGCAGATATCCTCAATAGGGAGCTGCGATGTGTGATTACTGGGGGTCCCTAACACCTCCATTCCCCACCCACCATGGTTTTTGGGGTACACTGTGAATCTACAACTTAATATGTGACACACAGCCAGTTCACCTTCCGACAGTGATTTTGGCTTTGTGCTTATATTGTCAATAATGAAAATGTTCCTGAAGGAGATATTTATACACAATTCTATATACTCAGTCATGTTGGTCAAGCAAATCCAATATCGACAAACAGAGAAATGTAGCTGTACACACGTACTGTTAAACAAGACTGTCTTATAATCAAAACATATACAGACAATAAAACTCAGTACATGAACAGTTCTACATCGGTACTTCCATCAACTCTGTACAACACCTGCAGATAATTCGGGGAGGCATTGTCGGAGTTTTGGTCTTCAAGCTTGGGGGGGGTCACATAATTAGTTAGCATGGAGGAGTCTTGCTCACTATCGGAATAACACAAGAAACCCTCACCTGGCCCAGACACGGAAAGACTGGCAGATTGATAGCTCTTTCTACTTTCTGTGGGTGGTGGTTTATGTCTGCTCCTAATTGGTGGAGCGATTTGTCTGGTTATTTCTGACAACAAACGAGACTCCTCCTTGCTAACTAGTTACTCAGCCCACAGCTGAATACCTAAATGTTGACAATTCCTGCCCATTGACACGACACAGTGGAAATAGGGAAACATTATCTTGGACTGTGGACCAAAAGATTGTTTGTGTCAAGAGGAGGTGACACCCCCCAGGATCCTTGGATTTAATCCTAAATAATAATTGTGTGAGATCTCTGCGGGGGTTGTACAGTGTTGATGGAAGTACTGATGTACTATTGTTCATGTTCTGAGTTTTATTGTCTGTATATGTTTAGATTTCAATACAGTCTTGTTTAACAGTATGTTTGTACAGTTACATTCTAGAATTGTGTATAAATAACTACCCCAGGAACATTTTCATTATTGACAATTGTCTTTACCCAGTTCCTTGGGGAATAGTGGGTGTCCTTAGGTATTACTAATAATTATATCTGAAATATAAGCTCAGGCATATGGGTTGGCTTAGTTGCTCTAGGCCACCCTCTTACAAATGGGGAGTGCCCCTTTGGGATAATACAGACACAAAATATGCCCCTGCCCACAATAGCCATGTTAAAGAAAGGGCTGCTTGAGCATCTGATGCTTTTTCTATAATGCCACAGTTGCACTGCAGCATAACAAATGGCCACAAACACTGATTGTGCTCTTGGGGCTCTTTTTGTAATATGGGCCCTGTTAAATCCTACAAAGTAGGGATCATATGCTTATCATGTGAGACCAAAGATAGCCCATGTCTGGTCAATTATTAGCACATTACTTTGAGCCTAATTACAATGCTTTTGTAAAGCTTTCTTTCTGACAATGATTCGCAAGATGCCCTCTGGTTGCCAACAGCCTGTAGGAAAGTAGGACAACCTACAAAGGCTCCATGACCACTTATGGTTTGAGGAGGAGAAGCACAATAAAGTCACACAAGGCATTGACTTCCACATTTGTCGCATGAAGTGCTAACATTTATTTCAGATAAGGCAAAAGAGTGCAAGTGAAAGCACTTCTTATTACAAAGTGAAACAGAGGGAAAAGATGGCATACTTTCTTTTGGAGACCACATCTTTAGATGGGGTAGAAGAAAACGTAGTTTCTCGTTCGTGCAACTCTATTGTGTTTGGTGACATACAGTATCAATGCAATGTAAGCATTACAATAATGCACACAGCTGTAAAAAAGAGAGCAGCAGATCCATAGCTAGGACAGTATTTGTACAGAAACAAGCAAGCACTGTAGCCTTCACAGTGCCCATTCACCAAGAATGCATTTTCCTTCTGTTACTCCTAGTCTCACCAACTACCTCAGTAACCCTTACTAGTCTTATGTGCTTTTGAAGCACATCAGTGTCTTTTTATTTCAAAATGTTTAAACTCACCATAGCCATCGCCATTGGGGGAGAAAGATTACAAATGTAGAAAGCAGTGGGCCATTCCTGGGGCTGCTCACCCCACCCATCAGGCTATCACGGGAAGTCAGTGGGTGAATTTCTACTCAGTGTACAACCATTTGAAAGGTGCCACACCTTCCATTCCATGGTTCCTCTCCAATGGTCATTGGTACTTGGTGGCTAAGAAGTGTGATTGAGCAACAATCTCCTTCTTTCTCTGTGATGTCAGTGCACATCTCATCTCATGCTGAATTAGAAACCCTTTCATCACTGCTTGAGGTTTCTCTAAAGACAGAAACTCCTTCTGGCTCGAGCACCATAAGCATTTGCTGCCATCAGTGGAAGATGAAACATTGCATTCCCATCTTCTGCACTGCTCCCAGTCTGAGCCATGTTTGAGGGTGGGGTGGGTCACTGCTGCTGACTAGCAGCAGGGGAGTGGTGCTCACTCCAGTTTAGAGTGTGCATATCTCTTTGACTGCCAATCTTGTGACGGCCAGCCTGATGGCCCGGCCGCTTACCACCCATAAATTGATGGCAATTCACTCCTGTTCCTCATTTTAGGTAGTCTCTGATTGATTATAGAAATGTAATCTTGGTACAAAAACAATAAAGGACCTCACCTCCTTACTTTTTTTTAATAACTGAGTCTTCAAAGTTGGGGATCAGGTTTACTCTAATATTGTGTTGGGGTTGCATCATTTTTCTGGTGCAGCCCCAACACAAAATCATTTTTGGTACTTAATAAGTCATGCAATGCCACTGTGTGGCTTTGAGTGGTTTAGTTAATACAAAGTAACGCAATGCAATGCATAGCACTGCCTTGCTTGACCTTGCATTGGGAAGGTGTTCCATAGGTTGACAAATATTTTATCTCTCCTCGTTACTTCCTCTTTCTGTGTGTCCTGCATTCAACAGCACACATAATAAGAGTAATATGCCTCTTAGTAATGTTTCTGTGCAGGAAGTTGTTCCCTCCTGCACAAAATCAATCCTACCTGTAAGACAGGCAGATTCACATTGTTGTGCAAGGGTACATGTTTTGGTACTAGGCAGCCACAAGTGTGACAGCCAAGGGAGAGAGCTGAAGAGCGTCAAATATAAGTAGATATGATGCTTTTCAACTCGTTCACACAAGGCAGCACAGCAACTTGCCTTATTGCACTGCATTGTATGAATTCGCAGTAAATATGTCCCTGCATGTTTTCATGTTTCCCCTTCTTAATAGCAGCAGCATTCTGCTCTTTTACTAAAAAAGAGTTGCCTGTGCGATGATTCAAATTAACCTGTGAGACTAATACATGGAGAGTGTTATTGTTTGTGCTCCAGAACACATGCCTGCTAAGAGGTAAGGGCAGGTGCATAGCTTGCTCAGTAAGATTAAGGAGCTGTGAGCTTCAGATTTTAAAAACTATGGGGGTCATTCTGACCCTGGCGGTCGGTGATAAAGCGGCGGCCAACCCGCAAACAGGCCGGCGGTCAAAAAAATGGAATTCTAACCCTGGCGGGAACCGCCAACACAGGCCACCACTTTAACACTCCGACCGCCACGGCGGGACCGACAAATAGCGCGGCGGTCACCGCCAACAGGCAGGCAGCAGACAATGTACCGCCCACCCTATCACAACTTACCAATCCGCCACCTTTTCCGGGGCGGGAGCCCCGCCGATAAAAACACGGCGGAAACAGACTATGAACGGGAAAACGCTCACCTATACACACTCCACGAGGAAGGAGGACAGCATGGAGCCCGAATTACACATCCTACCAGCTATTGTCTACCTGCTCATCTACCAGGAGTACGAACGCCGGCGCAGACGACAACGGTGAGTACTGCACCTACGACACAGGCGAGCGGGGAGGAGGAAAGCTTACGGGCACACACGTGCGCCATACACCCACCCCCCCACCACAAATACCTACACCCCAATGCCGAGCAACAAGTCAGAGTGACACCACACAAACCCCCCGGAATAATGCAAAGACAAAATTTAAATGATCTATAAAATATATGTATAAATAGCTCCATTGAAGGAATGGCAAATATGCCATATAAAAGATACAAAAATAAGGAATGAACATAGTCAACAATATATCCATAGGCAAAAAGTCCTGCACATTCCGTCAAAGTTCCATAGTCCGTGGGCCAATGTGCACAAACACATGGGCAAAGCCCACACAGGAGACCAAATACCATTGGAGAGAACACTGCAGGGGCATCAGATGATAAAACTACAGGCACCTCAGGGGGAAGGGAAGGGGGGGCACCTCAGCCACATGAGTCCACGACGCCAGATCCACGAGGGGCCTCCATGCCCACTGTCCCATCCTGGGGAGTGCAAAGCCACAGTCTCACAAGTCCCTACAGTGGGAGGCTTGCCCACTGTACCATCCTGGGGAGTGCAAAGCCACAGTCTCTCAAGTGTCTACAGTGGGAGGCTTGCCCACTGGACCATCCTGGGGAGTGCAAAGCCACAGTCTATCAGATGGATTGCCGCCTCTACTGTTATTGGAGGAGGCATGGTGCCCAGAGTGCTTCCTGAAGCCCTGCTCAACACAGAACCGGCACTGTCAATGGGCCAGCGGTGCTTGAGATGAAGGGCCCAGCGGAGCGGTGCTTGAGATGAAGGGCCCAGCGGAGCGGTGCTTGAGACAGAGGGGCCCAGCGGAGTGGTGCTTGAGACAGCGGGGCCCAGCGGAGTGGTGCTTGACAGGAAGGGCCCAGCGGAGCGGTGCTTGACAGGAAGGGCCCAGCGGTGCGGTGCTTGAGATGAAGGGCCCAGCGGAGCGGTGCTTGACAGGAAGGGCCCAGCGGAGCAGTGCTTGACAGGAAGGGCCCAGCGGAGCGGTGCTTGAGATGAAGGGCCCAACGGAGCGGTGCTTGACAGGAAGGGCCCAGCGGTGCGGTGCTTGAGATGAAGGGCCCAGCGGAGCGGTGCTTGAGACGGCGGGGCCCAGCGGTGCGGTGCTTGAGACGGCGGGGCCCAGCGGAGCGGTGCTTGAGATGAAGGGCCCAGCGGTGCGGTGCTTGACAGGAAGGGCCCAGCGGAGCGGTGCTTGAGATGAAGGGCCCAGCGGAGCGGTGCTTGAGACGGCAGGGCCCAGCGGTGCGGTGCTTGAGACGGCGTGGCCCAGCGGAGCGGTGCTTGAGATGAAGGGCCCAGCGGTGCGGTGCTTGACAGGAAGGGCCCAGCGGAGCGGTGCTTGAGATGAAGGGCCCAGCGGAGCGGTGCTTGAGACGGCGGGGCCCAGCGGTGCAGTGCTTGAGATGAAGGGCCCAGCGGAGCGGTGCTTGAGACGGCGGGGCCCAGCAGAGCGGTGCTTGAGATGAAGGGCCCAGCGGTGCGGTGCGTGACAGGAAGGGCCCAGCGGAGCGGTGCTTGAGATGAAGGGCCCAGCGGAGCGGTGCTTGAGATGAAGGGCCCAGCGGAGCGGTGCTTGACAGGAAGGGCCCAGCGGTGCGGGGACCTGTTCAGCGGTGCTCCTCCCGGCGGGGCCCTGTTCAGCGGTGCTCCTCCCGGCGGGGCCCTGTTCAGCGGTGCTTGTCCTGTGTGTCTAGGGAGCCAGACCTGGGCAAGACTTCCCGCTCATTCACCATCCGAAATTGCGGTCGCGGCGCCCTCCTGTGATGGAGTCCTGGGCCCATGGGTGTCGTCCGTCACACCCGGAATGGGGCTGGTGGGGCCCTCCTGGGCAGCTCGCCTGCTGCCTGACTTCTCCGCCCTGCTGCCCTTGCCCTCCTTCGCTGGAGCTCTGTGGCCCTTGCCTCCCTTGGATGATGTGGCAGGTGACGGGGCAAGGCTACTGTCCTTGGGGGCAGCCGTCTCAGGCTTGTCGCGCCGGGCCTTTTTCTTTTTTGTCCTCTTCCCAGGGGGGGGGCTGGCTGTCCCCTTGCTGCTGGCCGATGTTCCTGCCCTAGGATCTGGTGGACTCCAATAGCCCTGCACTATGGTCACAGTAGATGCAGGGCTGGTGGTGGCTGAGGTGCTTTTTTTACTCTTACCAGATGGAGGGGGTGGGTCAGTGATTGGAACGAGCTCAAGGTTCGAAAGGAAAAGGACTTTGGAAGGACAGGGACGGGTAGGTGTAGTGGGTTTGGGAGTGGAGGAATAGGATGTGGTTGTAGGAGAGTCAAGTGTGCTGTCTTTGGGTGCAGGTGCTTGTGACGGAGGCTGTCGTGAGGTGGATGGCTGTTGGGTGGGAGGCTGCCTGCGTTTGTGTGCTTTGGAAGAGGGGGTGACAGACACACTGGGAGAGGACACAGGGGACATGTAAATGGCAGTGGGGGTGGTGACTGCACGTGTGCGGACTGTAATGGAGGGTGTACTGGTGATGGAAGTACTGGCTGATGGTGGTGTGCATACAGGTGTGAGTGGAGACGTCACAGGGAGGGAGGAGGGAGATGAGGAGGTGGGGGACACAGAGGTGGTAGTGACTGTTGGCATGTCTGCATCTGGATGTTGCTTGGGTGAATGCTTGTGGGATCTGTGGTGCTTATGTCTGGATGAGCTGCCCTTGGGTGTAGAGGTGTGTGCAGGTTGGTCTGATGGTGTGGATGGGATAGGCAGAGGACCAGGAGACTGGGACTGGGTGGAGGGAGTCAGAAGATGGAGGCTGGAGACAGGGACAATGGCTGCCGTCAGTGCTGAGGCCAGAGCATTGAACGATCGCTGATGGGCAGTCTGACCTGAATGAATGCCCTCCAGGTATGCATTGCTCCGATGCACCTCCCTTTCTACACCCTGGATGGCATTCAAAAGGGTAGACTGCCCAACAATGAGTGTCCTGAGGAGGTCAATGACCTCCTCACTGAGGGCAGCAGGGGTAACTGGGGCAGGGCCTGAGGTGCCTGGGGCGAAGGAGATGCCCGCCTTCCTGGGTGAGCGGGCACGGAGCGAAGGCTAAGGGGCTGCTGGGAGGGCGGGGCTGGTGCGCTGGGTGGCGGCTGTACCTGTTGTGGCGGTGGGCACGGATGTTGCCGCCACCGCTAGGGAGCTCCCTTCCGAGGACGTGTCGGTGTCGCTGAAGTCTCCACGGGTCCCCGTTGTGGAGCTCCACTCGCCCTCCGTCTCATTGGTGTACTCGGAGTCTGTTGTATGGCCCTCCGGGGCCATGTGAGATGCAGCTCCCTCGTGCGCCGATGCCACTTCTCCTCCGCCTGATGATGCTAATGCACACATGAACAGGAAGACAAAGAAAATGGGGGGGGGAGAAATGAAGACAGGTTGAGTGCATGCATTGGCAACACCGTTGTCGGAGAGGACAGACACAGAAGACCCCTGAACTAGGCCGCGCAATGGGGGTACACTACTCAGTTATTGTGACTAGGCCTACGGGTCTATGGACGACAAATGCACACATGGGTGAGGCCGGACCATGGATAGCTGTACTTGGCACCCTACAGAGGTGGGGGGCGGGGGCACAGGGCCGTGTCTAACGGAGGGGCCTAGCCTACAGAATGCGCCCTGGCCTGGAGATAGCCACAGCCCTCCTCCCCCACCCAGACACCTTCACTGCGCGCAAAGATAGCAGAATGTGCTGATACTCACCCCCTTGTGTCTGCTGTGATGTCCTCACGCGCCCATCCAAATCGGGGTAGGCCACCACCAGGATCCGGGACATCAGGGGGGTCAATTGGCGGCTGGCACCCCTCCTACGTTGGGAGGCCATCCCCAGCAGAGACTCAGCAGTCTTTCTGGTCCCGCGGCGGATGTCCTCCCACCTCTTTCGGCAGTGGGTGCCCCGTCTGTTGTGGACCCCCAGGGCCCGGACGTCCTTGGCGATGGCACGCCAAATGTCGATCTTCTGATGGGCGCTGACCTATGTACAGGGTGGTAAAGGAAATCGCATCAGTTTTCTGCCTGGTCAATGTGAGTGGCCCCCACCTCCCCAACCTTGCCATGTGGCACATGCTCTCATCTTTCGTGCGTTGCACTCCTCATTCGCTCCCCTCCCCACCATCTTACATACACCCCACTCAACACAGGCATAGCCCATTCAACGTGCACCCTGTGTACTAACCTGTTGGTCTGGAGGACGGTAAAGTAGCGCATACTGGGGGAGGACCCCATCAACAAGTTTCTCCAATTCTTCGGCAGTGAAGGCAGGGGCCCTTTCCCCAGTCACAGCAGCCATTGTATCTCCCAGACCGAGGTCACAGCAGCACTTGCAGTATGGGTCCTCTCCTGTGGATGATCAGGTCTCGAGTGATTAATCAGATAGAAAATGGCGGCCACGCCCGCGGCGGTGCGTACCGCGACCGCCGGCGCACATCGTCATTGGCTCCTGAGACCCATAGGGTTCAATGTTAACCAATGCTGCTTTGCGCCGCGGTCTTCGACCGCCTACCGCCACGGTGTGCCACGCCAGCGCAGTGACCTCACATCCCACTGTCACACTTCACAGGTCAGGCAGCCGCCATTTCAAGGGCCCACATGGCATGATTTCTACTGCGTCACACAGGCCTAGGCCTTGCATTGCCACTCATACAAGCCGTTCCATGCATAGCGATTCGTGTACTGTGCAAGCTGTGTGAACGAACCTGTGGGTTGCTTGACTCTGTGCTCCATGTTGTCCTTCCTATGCACTGTCCGCTGGGACTTGCAAGGAGAAGGATGAATCCTCCCGTGTACCGACCGCTGGTGGACCTGTCGACAATGGAAGAACGACATATCATACTTACATACCGCCTTGACAGAGCAACTATACATGAACTATGTGCCCAGCTGGAGCCAGACCTGATGTCCCCCATCCGCCAACCCACAGGGATTCCCCCTCTGGTGCAGGTTCTGTCAGTACTCCATTTTTTGGCAAGTGGGTCTTTTCAGACAACAGTGGCCATATCATCTGGGATGTCTCAGCCTATGTTTTCTAAGGTATTGTCCAGAGTGTTGTCTGCCCTGATGAAATACATACGGAGCTACATTATTTTCCCTGAGGTGGGCGAATTGGCTACAGTGAAGGGTGATTTCTATGCCCTTGGACATATCCCCAACATCATTGGTGCCATTGATGGGACCCATGTGGCTTTGGTTCCCCCCAAAGAAAGTGAGCAGGTGTACCGAAACAGAAAAAGTTATCATTCGATGAATGTCCAGGTGGTCTGTTTGGCTGACCAGTACATCTCCCATGTAAATACCAAGTTCCCTGGGTCAGTACATGACGCGTATGTCATGCGAAATAGCAGCATCCCTTATGTGATGGAACAGCTACAGAGACCGCGTGTGTGGCTAATTGGTGACTCTGGTTACCCCAACATGTCGTGGCTACTGACCCCAGTGAGGAATCCCCGGACCAGGGCAGAGGAACGGTACAATGAGGCCCATGGGCGATCTAGGAGGATCATAGAAAGGACCTTCGGGGTCCTGAAGGCCAGGTTTAGGTGCCTGCATATGACAGGGGGATCCCTCATGTACTCACCAAAGAAGGTGTGCCAGATCATCGTGGCCTGCTGTATGCTTCACAATCTTGCATTGCGACGCCAGGTGCCTTTTCTGCAGGAGGATGGTCCAGATGGTGGTGTTGTTGCAGCTGTGGAGCCTGTGGAGAGTGAAGAGGAGGAAGACGACGGGGACGACACGGACAACAGGGATACAGTCATACAATAATACTTTCAGTAGCACACAGGTAAGAAACACCCACCCCAATTTACATTTACTTGAAGCCTCATGCGTATCCACTGTCTGTGTTTCCCCCCAGTTCCTGTTAACTGATTTGTGACTTTCCCTTCCCTTTTCAGAGCTGTATGACCCACTGCCTGACTTCAGCTCTGTTTGCACATGGACTAAAGCTTATTGAAATTGGTATGTTGTCATCACAAAGTAACTGGACATTATTGAACCGTTATGTGTAATACATTTGTTAAGAATACAAGCAGACTCCTGTTTATTTAAGTGGAATAAGTGATTTATTTTAAGTTCTACATATAGGTAAATGATTGGGAAGCGGGGATGGGTGGGGGTGGAGTAATGTCCATGGCAGAGTCCATTTCTCAGTCGCACAGGTGCATTGTCCATATGCCTGTGGGAGGATGGAGCAGGGGCAGTTCAAGGTTGGACAGGGTGACAATGTGGGACAGTGGGATGACATCAGGGGGTATCTTAGGCTGGCGGGGGTCTTGCAATCCTACTCTGTCTTCTTGTGAGATCTCAGGTTCCGCTTGCGGGGTGGTTCTTCTTCTGCAGGAGGTGGGGTTCTGGTGGCCTGTCGTTGTGTGGGGGCCTCCTGTCCACTAGCGCCGGCGGAGGTGGTAGGCTGTTCCTGGCCTGGGCTAGTGACAGGGGCCCTTTGGGGTGCCACATGGTCCCGCAATGTGGTGACGATCTGGGTTAGGGCCAGGACGATGGTCCCCATTGCGGAACAGATGTTCCTCAGTTCCTCCCTGAACCCCATGTACCGTTCCTCCTGCAGTTCCTGGATCTCATGGAACCGGGCCAGTACCGTCGCCATCGTCTCCTGGGAGCGGTGGTATGCTCCCATGATGGAGGAGAGGGCCTCTTGGAGAGTCGGTTCCCCGGGCCTGTCCCCCCCCCTGTCGCACATCAGCCCTCCCAGTTCCCCTGTGTTCCTGGGCCTCTGTCCGCTGATTTACGTGCCCTGGAGACAGAGGCATGGGCCCGCTGGGTGGGAGCTGTGCTGGTGTTCCCAGAGGGGGTTGGGTCTGGTGTAGCCTGTGGGGAACCGACTGTCCAGAGGTCCCCGATGGGCCGGGCTGGTCGTCTGGCTCCAGGGAGACAGAGCTGCTGTCATCGCTGGGGGCCTCTTCTGGGGGTGGGATGGACATCTCTGGACCCTCCGTGGCGGTGTGGTGGCGTTCGGGTCCTGCAGGGGTTTAAAGGTATGGTTATTGCTTCTGTGTGTGGCATTTCATGTGATGGGTGGGTGTCCGTGTACCCATGTGCAGGCATTTCCTTGTGGGGGCTTTTGTGAGGGTGGCTTGTGGGGGTGATGTGTGTGTGCAGTGGGCATGCTTTGGTGATGGGTGTCCATGCTTTGGGGTCGCATGCAGGGCTTGGTGTTGGGATGGGTGGGTTGTGATGGTGAGCCTTTTGCTAGGGGTTGGTGTGATGGGGGAGGGGGTGAGGGTGGGGGTATGATTTGGCATGCAGGTGGGGTGGGGGTGGGAAGCAGTAGTGAAGATTTGCCTTACCAGAGTCCATTCCTCCGCCTACTCCTGCGAGGCCCTCAGGATGCAGGATGTGCAAGACTTCCTCCTCCCACGCGGTAAATTCTGGGGGAGTAGGTGGGGGTCCGCCGCCAGTCTTCTGCACCGCAATGTTGTGCCTTGATACCATGGAACGCACCTTCCCCCGTAGGTCGTTCCATCTCTTCCTGATGTCCTCCCGATTGCGTGGATGCTGTCCCACCGCGTTCACCCTGTCCACTATCCTTTGCCATAGCTCCATCTTCCTGGCAATTGTGGTGTGCTGCACCTGTGCCCCGAAGAGCTGGCGCTCTACACAGACTATTTCCTCCACCATGACCCTGAGTTCGGCGTAACTGAACCTGGGGTGTCTTTGGGGTGCCATGGGGTGGTGTGGTTGAGGTGTGGGGTGGCGTTTGTGGTGATGAGTGTGGTGCGTGTGGTGGTGTGTGGTGTTTGGTGCGTGGATTCTGTGTGGGTGATGGTGTTGTGTGCCTCTGTGTTGTGGGATTCTCTATTCTGTGCTCTCTCTCTAGCCTTCGTCAATGATTTCGGATCGTAGGGGCTTGTGGGTGATGTGGGTGTGTGTTTTATATTGTGTTGGGTGTGTGGGAGTGGTGTTAGTATGTGTATCAGGTGTGTGTATTTCGAACTGACCAATGTGGCTGAGTTTTCTATGTGTGTGTATTTTGACCGCGGCGGTGTGTACCGCCAATGGAATACCGTGTTTGAAAGACCGCCGCGTGGATTTGTGGGTCGGAATGGTATGGGCGTATTTCTGTTGGCGTGACGATGGAGGTTTGGTCAGCGCCATTTTTTCGCTGACCTTTGGTGTGGCGAATTTTTGAGGATGTCGGGTTTTTGGCGGTTTGCCAGTTGCGGGTCAGAATGACCGTGGCGGTTTACCGCGGCCGCGGCGGTGTTATGGCGGCCTTCTGGCCGGCAGTAAGCGACTTTTACCACCGAGGTCAGAATGACCCCCTATATAATGTTAAAGTCCCTTATGATATAAGCAGGGTGCATGAGAGCGGCAGCGAAAAAGGAGAGAAATGCAGATTGGAAGGGGTACTAAGTGACAGAAATCAAAATATTTTGTGAAATAATCACAATTTTGAAAATGTTCAAAATCAAGAGATGGAGAGAAGGTGTATGCATTTTTGTTTGTGTATGCGCCAAAAGTTATGGTGAAATCTGACAGACACCACACCAAACCCGACTAAAGCACCTATACCCAACTATGTACCATGAAATACATTTATTGGGTGGGGGTGACATCCCAAACACCCCCCTGAAACAATGCCCCTGGCAAAGGGACAGTCATTTTATTTTTCAGTAAGACAATGAGTGAAAAGCTGAACCATTTGGCATCTGTGAAGACCATTTGAGGTGTAATGAACTTGTACATAGGCCATTACATTGTCAAATTTAAGTTTATTTAGCTTTATTGAACATACTGAGAACGTGAAAATATTGAAAAATTTACATAACTATGAGATATTACCAAGTTATACAGTCATTAAGATGAAGAGGAGAGATAATTGTAAAATATAATACAGAAAATATAACTTCACAATGTAAAATATATCTCAGAGAATATTCATAAAAATGAAATTTTGCAACCTAAAGCAAATATCATTTTATATATTTTAAATAAAGGGGGCGAGATAAAAGTGGAACGACAATCTAAAACTCACATGTTTTGGATAAAAGCCCAAAGGAAATTGGTATTGATTAAAGGAGAAAGGAAAACAATGTTTGCTAAAAGGTATATGGTGAAATGAGAAGAATAAATAAAAGATATAACGAAAGTTCATAGGTGTTTAAAAACTTCAGAAGTTCTAATGTTGATTGTGTTATAGTTTGATAAGTAGGAAGTCAAAGCTAGCCATAACAAATCTCTTTTGATGGCTATTTGCAACGTGGGTGGATAGGCAATGTCCAATTCATCATTATGACAAATCAAGTTTACACATGAGAAAGGAGATTTTATTAGAGTTCTTCAAATTGGAAGTTATAACTTGAAAGACCACCACCAATAGAAGATCCACCAACATTTCCTTAACCTTATTACCTGACCAAAGATTGAACAGCTGCTGAGAAAAACCTGCACAATACTATAAGGGGTATTAATTGAAACATTTGGGACAATTTGTGCCATACAGCTTCCTGAAGAAAAAAAACATTGGGCATAAGAAGAACACATGAAGAAAGTCTGAATTGGAGGCGTTGTAGGTCCAGCAATTATTATTAGTCAGTAGTTTAATTTTGAGTAGGGAGCAAGGAGTTAAAAACAACCTGTTGTAAAAGAAAATCATGGTCTGAGTGGAACTGGCAGACTGAGAAGTATGGTGAATTTTGTGCCTTATTTTGTTCTGTAAGGAGATAGTGAAAGAAGAATGTAAATCCTATTCCCAGGACTCTTCATTTTTCGTTTTAATCCTATCAGAGTCTGAAGAAGAGAACGGCTTGTATACGAAAGAAGAAATTGTGAGAACAAATGGAGCCGATGGGTAATATGGTAATAAAGATGGAATCCAGGAAGGACCTATGACTCGGTTTTTAAGAATATTTAAGAGGATGTCATATTTAACCCGATGTGAGGAGGGAATGTGAAAGCGAGATTGTAATTATTCAAAGGAGAAAACCTGATTATCTTGCTTGATCTGGGATATAGATATAAGACCATTTGCAAGTGAAAAGACCAATTGTGATCTTTAGGAGCGAGAGTGATATTGGGATAATACCAAATAGGAGTTTACAGCAATAGTTGAGAAGGATTATAGGTCTGGGAAATAAACTTTTTGACAATGTTACTAGAATACCTCAATAGAGGAGAATACATTGACCTGGGGTTCTGAACCACAAGAGAAAACAGGAGAAAAGAATAAGGAGAAATTAGTAACAGTTTGAGAGATCACAAAAGAGGATGAGAGGTGGAAGACAAAGAATCTAATGAAGAGTAAATATCTTTAAGAGTGAAAGAAGAGTGGCATTGATTGAAATTAGGAAAATTGACTCCACCAGGTATTTTAGAGTTTTTAAGTTAGGCTGGTCGCTTGTTTCATAAGAATTTGGATAGTAGAATGTCACTGGATCCGAAAAGAGTGACAGGTAACCAAATAGGAAGCATCTGTAGATTAAAATTTATTATAGGCATGAACACCATTTTAATCATATCCAATCTTCCCCACCAGGAAATAAATAAAGGCAACAATTGAGCAGATAGGGTAGAAAACTTGTGTTTTAATGTTTTTGAATTACCTTTAATAGAATCTTTGATAGAGGGAGAATATAGAATACCCAAACATTTAACTTTAGAAGGGTTCCAAAGAAAACCGGTGTCTTTAAACATGTCTTTTTGACAAAACCTTAAAATTTGTCAATATTAAGTCAATAACCGGAAACTACAGAATATTTGTGATACAAGCTGAAGAAATTTGGGAACAGAAACATGAGGATTAGAAATATACAGCAAGATATTGTCAGCAAGGCCCATGAATTTGATGTGTAGTTGACCAAAAGTATAGCCTGTAAATATCTGAGATCTTCAAATGGTTCCAAAGTGAAATGTAATGGAGATAAGGGGCAGCCCTGTCCAGTTCCTCTGGTAAGTATTGAGAATGCAAATCATTAATGAAACTGAGGCAGAGGGGAAGGTGCAAAGAATTGTACAAACTGAAGAAATCTTGGTTCGAAGCCCTGCCAGTTAAGCGCTCTAAAGATTAAGTTCCAGTTAATACGATCAAAAGCCTTCTCTGCATCAAGGGTAACTGAAGCTAAGAGGTCTTTATAACAGGAAGCCCCATAAATGAAAGGTGCAAGAATTGTGAGAGAAGTTAAAGCCCTTGGCAAAGACTGACTGCTCGATACCAACCAGGGAAGGAATTAGATCTTGACGTGAAGTGCTAGAACTTTAGAGAACATTTTGCAATCTGTATTGATCAGGGATATTGGTCTATAATTTTTTAACTCTGCCAAGTCCTTATTCTTTTTCAGAATTAAACAAATAACAGCTTCAGAAAAAGTGCTGAATGAGTGTAAGAAGTTTGGGGACCAAATGATTAGAAAATGTAGTCCTGGAGCCCTGTCCTTAGGGAGTTTGGATATGACTAAACATACCTTGGTACATGAAATATCTGCCTCAAGTGAGGAAAAATCATACTATGATTTTGAACTTTTTAAATAGTATGAAGAAAGAATCAAGAGAATCTCTAGTGGGAAGGGTTTCTTCAGTATAAAGACTGGAATAAAAGTCAGCAAACGGATCAACAGTTGATTACTAGAGTTGTCACTGATAACTTCTATTTTGGATTTTTGCTTTTAAACCTTTAGATAATTAGCTAACATATTGCCAACTTTATTGGAACCATCATAAAATTTTGCATTAATTTTTAAAAGAGCATCACAAGCTTTGCTTGTGAATATTTAGTTAAAACTGAGTTTGATTTGAATGAGCTGGTTAAGAACGTGATTTTTAGATAAGGAATAATATTTGTGTTCTAATATCTTAATATGCTCCAAGATAGTAGAGGATTCCTTAGCAGGAGCCTTTGTCTTTTGGGAAACATAAGTAATAGGTTGACCACAAGCAGAGGCTCTGAAAGAATCCCAGACTTGGTGGAACTTGGCATCAGGAGTAGTGCTTTTGTGAAAGAATTCAGTGATGAATCACTCAAATCCTGTGACAAATTGTTGATACTGGAACAAGCAATTATTAAAACACCATCTAATAGGGTGTGTGGGGGAATGGGAGGGTTCCAGGTCAACTATCACTGGGACATGATCAGAAATCAAGATGGATCCTAATTCAGCATGAATTAGGTTTTGTGTAAAGTCTTTATCAAGGAAAATATAATCTATTCTATAAAAGGAATGGTGGGTAGGGGTGAAGAAAGAATATTATAGATCTGGATTGTAAAGTCACCAAGCATAAACAAGACCTCTATCCAAAAGTGTTCTATGAAAAGCCTTTTGCATGTTATTTGGTATGTGTTGAAAGCTGATTTCCTGTCTAGAAACGGATTAAGCAACTGATTACAAATCACCTCTTAGAACGAGATTGACATTTTCGAGTGATAATAGTTTGATTGAGAGGGAACTCAAGAAATGTGGCTCAATACCATTAGGACCCTTAACATTATTGAAAGATTAAGGGCATCCATTAATAGTAACATTTAAGTGGAGACATCTACCCTCAGCATCAGTTTGTTGTTTTAGAACATTAACAGACAGGGTTTTATTAAATACAATATTTACACTATTTTTAATATGAACAGCAGATGAACAATGAACAGAACCAACCCAACTTTTCTAAAGCATATGAATTTCCTCTCCAGAAGATGAGTATCGTGTAACAAAGCTAGATGTCATGAGGATTTAGAGAGGTGAGTAAGAACCCTTTCTCTTTTAACAGGGCTACAAAGACGTTTGACATTCCACAAAATAATTCTGAGTCTATTTATGAACATATTGTAAAACTTGGTAAATAACAGCATCTTCATCAAGAACAGAGATAATATAAAAGAATAAATGCATAAGCACCAATTTGCCAATATGTAGGTAAAAATGTAGACAATAAAAGTGGAAGAGAAAATAGATGAAGTGGGGAGATAATAAATAGGAAAATGAAAAAAAAAACAAGAAGGACTCAAAGAAAATATGGGAAAGTAAAATAAAACTAGAAAACTAACATTGAACAAGATAATACAAATCAAAAGAAAAAGATTTAAATGAAAAAGAAAAAGGGAAAAATATGGCAGTAGGTCCTAAGGACCTACCACCAAGAGAAGAAACAGATAGAAAAGAAGAATTGAAAAATGTGTGCCGAGGAACACCATGGGAGATGGAAAAGCCGTAGCACATGGTGTGGGAATACATAAATAGGTTTAAAGAGGTAACTGACTGGAGGAAATAAATAGAGGGACAGGAGCAGAGTGCAAAAAAACAAAACATGCCTAATCCATGTAAAAATGTACGTGTGTGGGTGGGATGCTTGGGAAGGATGATCCGTTTAATGGAAAATAAACAACAGCTAAACACTGAACAAATGGGTGACAACAACATTGACATGAACAGAACCTGGGGAGGGAAAAAGAGAAAAAAAGGGAGAAGACATTAGTGATAAAGAAAAGGAATACAATAATGCAATAATATCCCCCTAAGAGAGGGAGGGACAGAAGACAAAGGAGTCAAGCTATGAGTTCATGTTCCATCAGTGTCCATGGCTTCCTATTTGTGAAGGTGAATGAATTCTTTAAGTTGAGCTTGAGGAAGGTGGTCCTATCCTTGTAAGTAACCTTGAAGGTGCAACAATGTAGAAGACCATATCTGGCGCCCATGGCATGTAAAGAGGGGAGCAGTCCCAAGAATTATTTGCAGTGAGCAGCTGTAACCAATGAAACTTGTAAAAGAAAAATCTGGTGGCCAGACCAGAACATCTGCTTGTGTTGTTTAGATTCAGAGAGGACTTTCATTAAGTATGTGCATTGGAGGAAAAGGATGATAATTCCTCAGAGATTGGGATCGTAGCTGGCACTGGAAAGTTTTAGTCCAAGACAATGGACTCTATGGATTTTAAGGGAAGAAGTGTTATTGAGACCTACTATACAAGGTAAATTCATGTGGAGAAAAGTAATAATATGGCCTCTCTCTATTCTCTCTGGTATTCTGTAAACTCAAAGATTATTGCACTGGTTATGACTCTCCAAATCTTCAGTTTGTCCCTTGAGAACTGAAATTTCCTTGGCCATAGTGTTTACTTTAGAAGAAATCTCTCAAAATTCTGCAGTGTGAAGTTCAAGATCTGAATCCTTTGCTTCAAGGGAAGCCCTTTTGTCGTCAAGGCATGGTAGAGTAGTGGTGGTTTTCAACATGAAAGTTTCAGTATTTTAAGTTTGTCCGTCAAGTCCTCCATGGAGATTGGGAGAGGTGATTTACTGGGGAAGCAGGGTCCTTTTTAGGTCTCTTGCTTCCACCACTTACGTTTTCCTTGCAGGTGGCAGAAGATGCATCATTGAGGGATCTGTTTTTAAAGGAAATATTGCTTCCCCCTTCCATATTGAGAAAGTGATAAACAGTGGGGAGAAAATTGCAAGCAGTTTTGTATATGTTGAAAATATCAAACCTTCCTGTTATTAAAGGGGTGGACCAAACCTGAGAAGTCAGCAGAGTAGAGTATGTACATATATATATATATATATATATATATATATATATACAGCAGAGTAGAGTATGTACATATATATATATATATATATATATATATATATATATATATATATATGTACATACTCTACTCTGCTGACTCCAGCCGTGCTCTGCTGCTGAGGAGACTATAAGAACGAGCTATGGGAATATTAGCACTCAAAATAAAAAAATAATCTCACTGCCCAAGTCCCCTGGCCCTCATAAGGCTTTTGCTTCCATTTGGTGTGGCAAGTTGATGGTCCCGATGGAGAAACGGGCCCAACACTAGACCGGGGAGTGGGAGCTCCATTATGTGGCAGTCATCTTACACGTCTAGCTGCGTGCCCCCGAGCCCTTGGACATATTATGGCAGAAGAAGCATAAGAAATATAGGTGCCCACTTTGGATCATTGTGCAGTGTCACCCCTTTGATTAATACATTAGGGCCCTCATTATGATCTTGGTAGTGTGGGCTGCCATGCCGTAGGGAAATCCCGTCATCCAGCATGGCGGCCCAGACCGCCACAAAATGAAGCCAGGGAGGGCCGCCATAGGCGGCCCTCCTCCACCGCGAGGCTGCCTCCGACAGGCAGCCTGATGGTGGACGGCATCATTATACGACAGGGCAGCGCTGCCTTGGATAATGATCCCATTTCCCCCAGCCTTTCCCTGGTGGGTTTCCCTGCCAGGAAAAGGCTGGCAGAAGGGGTGCTCTGGACCCTGCACTGCCCATGCACTTGTCATGGGCAATGCAAGGGCCTCTGTGCAGTGCCCCATTCAACTGCTGTTATACCATCAAACCACTCAAACTGCTAATACTGCTTTGCTTGAAACTGAATATCATTTTTGACAGCACACAATGTCCTTGAGGAAGAAACATAAATGTATATGCTTTGTCTTGATTGTAACTATTAGCAAGATGGTTTAAAAGGCAGAAGAAATTATATAATTTCTTCAAATCTTCTGGAATTTTGGGCACCCTGACTACATGACTTGATAAAGCAAACACTACGTATGTATGGCAGACTTCAGTGAGATATTTGGGACAGTGAAAAAGAGACCCATCACTGGTTGGCAGAGGATGAAAAACTTGTATCCATTCTTGTGCACAAAGCAGAAAAGGAAGGGCTTGTGATGTGGCCAAGGATATGGTTAAGGATCAGGTACCCTCTGGTTTCTTATCCAGGAGAATAGTTGTTGGATGCTCAAAGCAGTATGCTCTAAACATACGTGGAAGGGGACTGTCCTTCCAGTCATGTAAGTCATGGGGAGGGTCTTGCCAAGGTTGTGTAGGTTAAGTTTCTAGTCTTTGCTGGGTTCCTAGAGTTGGCAAGATGTTGATAGCCAGGAAGAATGGGAGTAAGGATCGAGTGATACACAGTGAACTGTGAGGAGTGAAAGATCACATAACTTATATTTTAAGAAATCTAGGTCTACAATTGACTGGGTCTGGGAAGACCGTGAGAATTTTTGGGTTTGAGAGAATTTTTACCTATTAGGTTTGGTTGAGGGTTACAGGGGAATTGTATGGAGATTGTTCCGATATAGGAACCAGAATTATAAATAGTGTAGGAATTGAAAGCCCTTTTGCATACATACTCTATACTTAAATTGTAATGTATTCCAATATCACTTTCTTGTATGCTGACAGAAAAGTTCCCTTCAGCCTAAGAACAATTCTAAAGTAAGTATAAACATATTCTACTAGTAGGAAGTGTCTCCTTTACTACAGTGATTTGTGACTCATTGCTTTAATTTACTGTTTTGCAGTTCATGTGTCAATTACCCATTGCATAAATTCTTCTGTGCATATATGTTAAAAGATTGAAAATCTTTTATTATTTAAATTGGTGTGTTACTCATTAATAGTGACTGGATAAAATTGACACACCCATTTAAGAAATACATGATTTTTAATAGTTTAAATAATTGCACAGATGAATGTATGCATTGAATAAATCCTAAATGGAGTACAAGACTGAGTAAAAGCTAAGAGACAGTAATAATGCTGCACAACAGGAGAGGCACCCTAGGAGGAGTTTTTGGTTATACATATTGCAAATCTAAATCATGAGGTGGGTCACCCTTCGCAATCTACCTGTTGAGCTCATTGATGAAAGGCAGCTTCACATTAGCGTACAGCGTTTCATCACTGACAAATATAACATTGCATGATATAGTGTCAATTGAATTTCTGGAGTGTGCAGGAAGCCACTATGGCTTCATTTCAAAAGAGCTCACTAGCACAAGCAGTGATAAGAGAAAAAGCCATTTGCAGCCTGAGGAATACAATTATCATTCCTCCCAAAAGACATGTAACCTGAACCATTTACGATAGTAAGAACCAAGAACCAGGAAAGTCAATCATACTCAGTTCTTAGGGACGCGAGAGGAAGGATGGAAAAACCTGAGGAGAGTCATGAATCATATAGCTTAGAGGAAAAGGATAGACCAATAATAGTGAATGCAGGTTGGATAATTGAGGCTGTACATGGGAAGTGTAGGAAATGAATTAAGGGGTACAATGAGGCAAATAGATGGCATGACATTTTAGATATTAGCTCATGGAACATCAACAGAGCCCAGACTAAGTCCCTGAAGAAAGATATATCCGTGATACTAAAAGGAAGCCAAATAATATGCCTCCAGGAAACATGGGTGACTGAACTTTTCGACATAGTAAGGTATGTAGGACATTATAGACTGGGAACAAAAATAAAAAAATGGGCAGACCAAAAGGAGGCTTGGCAATTTTTATAGAAATAGCGCTTAGAATAGAAGCAATCCAGGTACCCCCAGTAAATAATAACATTCTGGTACTAAAACTAAATAATTGGAGGAAAGACACAAACACTCCCTTATGTACAATGAATGTGTATTTTCCCCCAAACAAAAAAATTAAGTCCACTATAGCGTATGAGTTACGTGAGGTTGTAATGGGCGAATTACAGGAACCAAATGTACCAGATGTAATATTAACAGGAGACTTTAATATGGACTTGATGCACATTTCGGAATGTGAAGAACAAGCAATCCAGCAATATTATGTATGGTCAATTCCCCCCCCAAAGTAATAGGGGCCCCTTGAGAAGAACATATGATAAAAGGGCGAACTCCTTAATAAAGGACTTGGAGTCCATTGGTATGAGAAGCCTAAATGGGAGATTTCAATCAGGCACTCCACCAGAGTGGACCTATTTCTCACCCCCTGCTTGTTCCATAATAGATTACACAATACCAACACTAAATCTCTGGGGAGGGATAAAATCCTTTAGTATAAAAAAACACCAATTAGTAGCCATGGACAACAGAAAATGGTGCTTTCAACACAAATAGAATATCACCAACAGATACCTATGTGGGTGGGGGAAGACACCACAATAAACTACCGAAGGCTAATATGGTATAGTGAAGTGAATGCCCAAGTAAAAGAGATGGCCGAAATTCTAGAAAAAAAAACCCTAGCAAATGGATATGGCAATAAAGTTACACAGTGGGAGGTCTTCCTACATAGTATAAGAGAAAAGGGGAATTGCAAAGAAACTCCATAAGGGCCCGCGATGAAGACCAGTTGAGGAGACCCTGGGAAGAATAATATTATCCATTCTTGTTCAGACGTTAAGGAAAGAAAGGAAAAAACTGCAAAGGTACATTAGGAAAGACCCTTAAAGTAAAGATTTACAACACATCTTCTGTAAAGTAAATAAAGGTTTGCAAAGACAGGTCTGGGAAGAAAAAAGGGAAAGAAATGATGAGTTCTGGGCAAAGATGCTATTTTTGGCAAAACAAAAAAATGCAAGGCAGTTCTGGAAAACTGTAAACGGAGTAAATCGGCCTCAAAGACCAGTAGTAAATTCCTATATAGCAGAACAGACCTGGGTCCAATTTTTAAATGGAATATTTAAACCAACAGTAATAGGGCCAAGAAAGGAAAAGTCTAAAAGTGAAGATATCAGGAAAGGGGGCATAGAAACCAAAGACAGCATTTTAGATAGCTTCTAGTAGAATCAAATAAGGAAAATAGTATTAAAATCCAGGAAGGATGGTGCTCCAGGACCAAATGGCCTTCCTCAAGTCTTGTATCTGTCAAATACAGATTTACGGATACCAGTATTAACCACAGGTTATAACTGTGTGCTACAAAAGCAGATAGTACCAGATTCATGGCGGGGTTCTATAATAAACCCCGTTTAGAAGAAAGGTAACAGAGATGCACCAGAAAATTACAGATTAATTATGTTACAAGATATAGAAGCAAAGTATTTTGCTGCCCTACTTCTAAGTGAGTTAAGAGAATGGGCAACGGATAGAAAGATTGTCCCACTAAATTAAACCGGATTCACACAAGGAGTAGGAACAGAAACTAATATATTAGCATTATCTTTGTTAATGGATAAACAAATTCAAAAGAAGTTACCAATGTTCCTTTTCTTTGTTGATTTTAAATCAGCCTTTGACTCTGTAAATCAAAATTTACTATGGAGGAAGCTCACAGCAATGGGCATCCAATCCGGTCTTCTTAAAGCAATACAGCTCCTGTACACTGATACTTGGGTGAGGATACTTATAGGGGACTGGTCTGTCTTGTCAAGAAAAATAGATACCTTTCAAGGACTGAAACAAGGCTGTGTCCTGGCACCCTATCTCTTTAATTTGTTTTTAGCAGACTTGTCACAAGAACTAAAAACAGTAAACTCGCATGCACTGAGATTAGGTCAGATAACTATATAAAATCTGCTATACGCAGATGATGTGGCTCTGATAAGCTAAATGCAGGTTGGGCTTCAAAGACTACTGGGAGGGCTAGCAAACTACTCAAAACAAAATGGTCTGATAGTAAACTTAGAAAAGACCAAGGTAATGGAATGTAGTCGTAGGATAAATAAAAAATATAGATGGTTTATGAACGGGGAACAGGTGGAATTAGATCATTCCTATTGCTACCTGGGAGTACAGTTTGATGAATGGGTGTGTTTTACTCAACACAGGGAGGAGTTGAAACGAAAAGGTCTAACACTGTGCATAGCGCTCTCAACACTAAAAAGAACCTTGAACGGCCTTAGTTTCTTGCCATTACTAAAGGTTATATCGGCCAAATTGGCACCTAGCTTAACGTATGGCAGTGTGGCATTGCGAGGGCGCTATGCACAATGTTTAAATACGAGTATAATAAGAACATGTAGACAACTATTTTGCCTACCTCCAAATGCATTGCCAGCACAGATACAATTGGAGTTCGGGCTAACAGACCAGACAATAGATAGGAAAGGGGCCTACATGAAATCTTGGTATAGAATAAAAACAAATAAGAGGAATGACCTGTGTCAGGTTCTGTGGTAAGAACTCCAAAGAAATAGTGATCATCCGGCTGCACGCTATCTGAACAAGGCAATAAATGATTTAGAGATGCTCAAAAGCTGGGAAAGTAACCTATCAGTAGCATGTTTCAAAAGATTAGTAAAGAGCAAATTCAAGATGCTATCTCTATTGAAGGATAAAGAAATATTATCGAAAAGATTGCATGCCTGGGGGGTACTAAATGAATATAAATGCCTACGACAGCAGCTCTGTCTCGAAGAAGATTGGTTCCCTGTTCTAAGAATGGAATTTCTGTATATTCGACTAGGAAAGTTACCTGGTGATAATAAAGACTATTCAGGGGAAAGGAGAGCCCTAATGAACTTTGTAGGTTATGTAATAAGGGGAAGAGGAATATGATTCACCTTTTATCATGGTGCCCAGCCTTAGAGCAAGAGAGAAAACGCTTGTTAAAATCGCTTTTTAATCAATGTGGTATAAGGACATGCAGACAAACAGCAATAGCATGCCTAAAACCAGGTGACCCAATCCTGAACTCACATATGGTAAAAATATTTAAGACAGCTGAGAAGAAAGTTTTAGGAAAACGAACAGAACGATGAGACAGGAGGGGGACAAACAAAGACCATGGTTATGATTTTATACTGTATTTATTTAATAAGTGTAATATTTATGCATTTTTTATTTATGTTTATAATTTTTGATTTTACCCTGGCAAAATATGGCACATCATTGTAATGGTTTTAATTAACTGTACAATAAAGATTATTCATTCATTCATTCATTCATTGTAAAGAGTATAGCAGAGGTACAATTAAACTTATTCATTTCAAGTAGTCTAGGTGATAGCAGCTGAAGCATTCAGAAAAAGCATAATGTAGATGGGCTGATGTAGGTCTAATGTTTTTTAGTAGTATGAGAGCCATTTGCACAGACTACCACAGGCATCTACAGCAACTATATCTATTTTGAGGGTTTCCAGCAAGGTTGCCTTTAAGGTACTCCAGGGGAATTTAATCCTGTTACGTTTCAATAGTCTTTATGGGATGACAGGCGGGCAGGAGAGGCATGTGCTAGGTGTGAATACATAGCTGTAAGGGCACAAAAACGTTTTGAAATCAGAAATGATTTTTCACCGTTAAGTGGTGATTTTTTATCATTGCTGTCAAAGGATGTTTCTCACCATCCTTGCGGCATTATGGCCATATTTTCCCATTTCATTGGGTGGGAAAACAGGTATGCAGTGTGTAACACTAGTAAGAAATGCTAGAATGACTTAGAGAACGTTTTGTTAGTCAGTAATCCTCAGTTCTAGGGCACACTTTATGCTATCAGTTTACACTCTACAAATCTGTTTCATTCATTCATGGTAACCATACAGTAGACATTATTTACCTATCTATTCTAACTAGCAATTCCTAGAAGGTGACTGTTCTAGCTGTAGGTGCCTGAACAATGATAGGTCATTCAGAGCCATCTGGTAGCTCATCAGTCGTTGATTGGTTGGCCCATTGTGGCCGTATCGAGTCATTCATCATGTAGCAGTAATTGCTTTAGGCTCAGGCAAAACACTGGATTATTATAAAACATGACTTGGGGCTTTAGAAGGTTTTGGTGCTTTTGGGTTTGAAGAGAGCTATGTCTGGCATTTCTGGCTCAGTGTCAAGAGGAACTGCTGGTTAGCGCCACCTCATCGAGATCATTCTGTATTATTTACATAGTTCCACTTCTCATTGTTGTAGGTGATCATTAGTGGTTCTCTGTCAAGTGGTTTTCAAGCAAGGTTGTGATTGCATGTTCTTCTCCCCAACTGAAACCTAAAGAACGCAGCCTGAAATATATAATAGATGGAGTTGTTGAAAGTTGTAAAACCTAACATGTGTCAGGGTATGTATTTTGGGATTGGTTATGACTATGTGTGTGACTTTGCAGGGGCCCAGAGATGCAAAGGGCAGGCTCTGACCTGTCCCAGATCACACACAATGCCCCCCCACCCTTACTGGATTTAAGTGTCTAACCTTGGGAAATTTTATGTGGCATGACGTAGTTTGGGAAGTGAGTATGTTTTTGTATTTTTGGGGGTTGAGCTTTTCTAGGCTCTGCATTTCTGAATTGAACAGGAGGCAATATGCTCTGTTGGCCTCAGTGCAACTATGGGAGATTTCCTGATGTTCCATTCTACATATTGCCACTCCTAATCACTGAGTTTACCAGTGGTTGACAATCATGATTACTCAGTTGCCTAATGCCTATCAGTGATCCTGTAGTGAATGGGTTTCAAGCAACATTAAGATCCTACCTCCACCAAATGAAATCAAGTATCTAGCTGTGGCTGTTTTTAAAGCATACACAGTGGCTGTGATTTTTTGGTTTCCCGACAATGTATTTCCAATGTGTTGGTAATGGCGTAGGGTTTGAATGTGTGTCATTGTAAGACCCTGAGAGGACAGGCCAAGCCCTCCATGAGAGAGGGGCTTGTCTGTCAACCAACCCACACCATGGCTCATGATAAGCTGACAAGTCCATTTGTGTTACAGAGCTGTGAATACTTATGAGGCTCTTACTTACTGCGGGCATTATTCTCATCACCACCCGTGACTCCCATCTAAGAGCTACTTCCTAAACAACTACCAAAGAAGCATGCTCGTTTTGGTAGCACAAATTCAACAGCACTTCAGAATTTGAAATAATGAAGTGTTAGGTTCCACAACATTGGCGTCGTGTCATTCAAAGTCTGGATGTGGGCTGCTCTTTAGAGAATCAGCTGAGCTTGTCAAAAATGTAGTTGTGAATTGTAACTGCTTAGTAATATGATGGCAGGAACATATAGGCATTACACCACTTCACCACAGTCGTTACTTTATTTTAATGCTGTCGCTATTTTCCCCTTCATTCCTTTCACGTGATAAGTGTTATTTTTATGCGACTGAACGTATTATTTCGGTCCGTCGTCTGGGAATTCTCCTTTGCGCCAGACTCTTTCATTTTACTTGAAGCAGTTAAGGAAATCTCAGCAGACCAGGTCACGATTATCATGGCCTTTGGTTTCCATCTAATACCTTTCTAGCTCAACTGGTTCTGGCCATTGGGAATTCTGCAAAGTACTTGGGAGGAGAGCTGAGCGCTCAGGCATCACAATCTGCTTCGTTTTCACTCATTAGATGCCCTGGAAACAGTAACCAAGACGCATTGTGCCTTCTTTTTGATGCGTTCTCGTGTGGGGAAGGGGAGTCTCAACGTAGAGTCCAAAGATGGGCACCTTTAAATCATTTGGTAAAAATACTGTATAATTTTAAAAACAGGTAGTCAACAGAAAATGCACTAACTCTGCATTGTATTTCTAATACAGATGATAGTTCATCTCATTTCACAGGCTATGCAACTAAGCAACGTTTAATGTAAATTGGAATAGATTGTTTCACCTTTTTAATGCCCTGAAATAGTAAGTTGTATTGCATAAATAGTAAAGAAAACAGGATATGGTATTAAATATATAGGTTTGGAGAGGCTACTTGTAATTATTTTAACTGCTTTGAAAGTAAGGAAAAAAAGAAAAAATTTAGAAAAGTGTATTCTTCAATAGATCTCACACTGTTGTGTAGCAGTGACTAGAAGTATCGTATTTCCTCTACTCCCTCTGAGCATTTTGCATGAATAAATCCACCATCACCATCAAATTACATCCATTTAAATGTGTGCCACTGCTTTTCACAAATTCTCGTAGACCTGCCTGACAAATTTCACGCACATACTGAAATTCTCCGAAGAAACATTCCTTCCGCTCATTCACCTAGCCATTAAACATGCAAGG
The DNA here is from genome assembly GCF_031143425.1 of Pleurodeles waltl. Taxonomy (NCBI): domain Eukaryota; kingdom Metazoa; phylum Chordata; class Amphibia; order Caudata; family Salamandridae; genus Pleurodeles; species Pleurodeles waltl. The sequence continues at coordinate 289,492,873 of NC_090439.1, forward strand.
CCAAATTGATCAAGACTGCTGATATACAAAAATAGGTGCTTGAGGTCAATAGTGAATTGTAGATTTCTAATGATCCTGCCCTACCAACCATGACAGAGAAGAAACCATTCACATGAACCTCTGAGTCCCTCTGCATCTGTAAATAAATAAATTATGTTTTCTACAGGATTAACAATACTCAACCAGCCAATGGATTTGCATTTCAAACAGTTAGCATGAAAGTGTATCCTAGTCATCTTTGAAAGATAACTAAAGATGAAAGATGTACAACACGTCTGGATTTCATGGAAGGTGTTGCCATAACGAGTATCACTGAGGAAAAATCCCTTCAGAATCAGTCATATCTTACTATTTAAGTTCCCATCACCAGGAGATGAGTGTACATGCAACTGAGAATCTCCAATGAAGATATGTCATCTTCAGTTTGGCTTGCTAAAGGGCAACTGTTTGGTCCTGTATTTGGAGGTGCGCAGGAATAGATGTATATCCCCCCAAACCACTGTCAAAATTTTGCTATGAAGATATTTTTTTAGGAATTGTGTCAGATATGGTGGTGAATCCATTTTAGTTCTTATTGGTACTCAGGAGTTTAGCTCAGCCTTTGGCTTGAATGCCTGGTCCCCCGTCACCTAGTGACTTTTAACCTGCTTAGCTTGCTCTGTTTTATTCCATTTATTTTAATATTTGTTTTAAGATGGCTGCCTTTGTTTATAGTTTATAAAGAAGTTTTGATTTGCATTCTCAATGCCACTCTGTGAAAGCATCATTATCAGCATCATGATCAGTGATGTACGTATGTATTAACATCATGTCCCTTTCTCACTTACGTTTGATAGGAAAATAATGTAATGAGGGTTGGGCCAACAGTTGCGACTTGTTGTAGGAGTTGCTTAGTTGCCTACAAATAAAAGTGCTGTCATCTCCAAACCATCAGTCTAACTATGAGAGAGACATGGCATCCCCAATGATGGTGTGTTGGCACTAATTTATGGATATCCTGAGTATCTGTCTTACACACAGCAGGTACCCTAAGTGCCATTAAACAGAGATGTCCGTGGTCTCAGGGAAAATTCTCCTCAACTGCATAGGGAGCACCTAACCACGGTGTAGATTGTTAGATCATGAACTCTTAAAAGAATTTCTCACCATCTGGTATTCTTTCTGTGAATCCATTATTCAGCATGGCTAATGCCATAGACATTTCAGAAAATGTCAGACACACATTAAAAGAGCACTTAGAAGTCATTGGCCCAACAATGAGGGCAGGGATGTCACATTTATAGTAGAAGCTCATGAAGCTTATCAGAGGCATTCTATTCCTGGGTCACCTTTCTTGAGGAAGATGACACAACATATACATTTCACACATTTAGAATAGAAAATGTACCACAGCGAAACCGAGCATAGCAGTATCTAGAGATACCCCTTTCCCATCAAGAACATCAAAATTAGTTCAATGGTGCCCTACCACATGTAATTCAACTCTAACATTAGGCCCCTTAAGCAAAAACGGACCAACGTGATCTATGTGTACCAAATATATAGCACATCATGGCATACAGGCAATGTAAATAGCTGAGGTACGCACACTTTATAATGAGGGAGTACAACTGTACAGACGACTAGTTCAACTGCTTATAAGGACCTTAAACACCACCCCAGCAAGGGCTACACCAGCTGGTCGGCAATTGACCGTTACTGTGATAAACCCACAACAGTACATTCTATCATGGGCAAGGCGCCTACCGACATGAGAAGAGTCTGTTCTAGATAGCACAAAAAACTAACCAGCTGGAAGCGTGTTTTCCCATACAGGAGGCCAAGATAAAAATAGAATTCTCACAATGTGCTTTCCATTCAGAATGGTTCCCTCAGTGGATGACTACACCACATGGGGTACAGTCTTTGCTGCAATTTACACCACCACTCATGGTACCCTGACATTTGCCAACTCACTGGAAGTGTAAAAACAAATTCAAAATGAGCACAGGGCTGCTCCAGCCCTAAATTGGGGGATGAAACTGATGTGTGTAACTTTGACACAGTCTCCTCAATAATATTCAAAAACATGAACGGGGAAGCAGTAGCATTGGCTATATGCCAGTGGCTCCAGGAGATTCCACATTTGGAACAGGAGCGTCAACTTTGGAAAATTATTTCGGAAACCCAAATTAGCATAGGACGGGATAATTTGGGAGTCAAGCCGAAGAAGCCTAAAATTCAGATTACCACCCCTAAGGATGGTACTAAACAAGTACAAGGTTCTAAAAAAACCTGGGATAAACAAAAACAAAATAAATACAGACAAAGTCAGAGAGAAGATTCTCTGCATCCGGAGAGCTACGAAAGGAGATATAGGGGCTCATTCCGAGTCCGGCGGGCAGCGGGCGCCACCCACCGGGCGGAAACCGCCCAAAGACCGCACCGCGGTCAAATGACCGCGGGGGTCATTTTTACTTTCCCGCTGGGCCGGCGGGCGATCTCCAGAAGATCGCCCGCCGGCCCAGCGGGAAAGCCCCTGCAACGAGGAAGCCGGCTCCGAATGGAGCCGGCGGAGTTGCAGGGGTGCGACGGGTGCAGTAGCACCCGTCGCAATTTTCACTGTCTGCATAGCAGACAGTGAAAATCATGGTGGGGCCCTGTTAGGGGGCCCCTGCACTGCCCATGCCAGTGGCATGGGCAGTGCAGGGGCCCCCAGGGGCCCCACGACGCCCGTTCCCGCCATCCTGTTCCTGGCAGGTTTTACCGCCAGGAACAGGCTAGCGGGAAGGGGGTCGGAATCCCCATGGCGGCGCTGCAAGCAGCGCCACCATGGATCATTCACTGGGCCAGGGGAAAACCAGCAGGAAACTGCCGGTTCCCCTTTTCTGACCGCGGCTTTACCGCCGCGGTCAGAATAGCCCTGGAAGCACCGCCAGCCTGTTGGCGGTGCTTCCGTTGCCCTCCACCCTGGCGGTTTCAAACCGCCAGGGTCGGAATGAGGGCCATAATCTCAGAAATAGATACTCTTTAAAGGCCCCTGACAGATATACTGATTTACGTCCCTCACCCTCCTTCCAGGACACACCGGATAGAAGGAGTGAGATAGTGGGCCTGTCAGAGCAAAATCCGTACTACGTGAAACAGAAGAAAGGCTTACAACAGTCTTCAGACAAGAAAGAAGACAACCCCCCCAACAAAAGCCACAATTTAAAAAGAAAAAGGTGGCAGTAATTTCAAATAAACATGCTAGCAAGCTTAAGAACATTACTGAAGAACAAGACGTGGACAGTGAGCTTGATGGATAGCACAGCAGAAGTCACAATATGTCACCAGGGTCTGAAAGATCATCTGGATGCGAGAGCAACTAACAACTTTATGGCAGTCAAGACTGCAGACAGGCACGTTCTTCCACCCGACAGAGTTTATAATTTAAACATCCACATTGAGGGAGACATAGAGCACACTATTAGTGCAAAGTTTTGGGAAGAACTTAATTGTGACATCCCATTGGCAGAAAGGGACTGGCCACCCAAACACATCCGTAGGTTCCCACAAAGGAAAGATGTCAATATGCCTTCTTTCTCAGATCTTGTTCCAGAAGCGGTAAAATAAGCCTACACTGTTAACTGGGATTTGGAGCAAGCCACCATGGTATACCGCAACCAGGTAGGGTGGGATAAGGATCCCCCCTGTCATGTAATGCCTATGAGGTCTACATACCATCCTCAGCATCAATATCTTGTTAAACAGGAGGCTAAAGCCCCAGTCAGAGAGATCCTAACTCAGCTTGAGCACCAGGGGGTAATAGAGCCCTGTTTCTCCGCAATTAATAACCCTTATTCCCCTTTGCAAAACCAGACCATTCATACAGAATAGTCTTAGATTACAGACACTTAAACAACTATACATGCACATTTGCAATACAAAATGCACACAGCACTGCACAAATTAACAACATAGTGAGCAAAAAATACAAAAAAAGCTGTGGATATTTGTAACGTTTTTGTCCTGTCAAAACTTAGCGCATGAAAGTCAGGACCTGAGTGTATTCTCATTTGGTATCACAAAAATAGTTTTGCCGTTTGCCGCAAGGCTATAAGAACAGCACAGGGTTGTTTTCTGCCTGTGTAACATTAATACTGCATGATATTGATCCTGAGGCGTTGTCCTATGTGGATGACATCTATCTCAGAGATGACGACCTCAATATTCCTCTTGCCATGCTCGATTGGATTGTTTTAGGGGTCGCAGCTCTTGGCTACAAATTCAATTTTAGGAAAACTAAAATAGCCTTTCTCAGTGTATTTTTCCTGGGATACGAGCTATCAAATTAGGACAAGAGCCTGGCCCGCACTTGGTAGAAAAATCTGCTCAACTTCAATCACCAAATACCATCAGAATTTACATTCCAGATTACACACAACGCATCAAACCACTCTAGGATTTTATTTGCCAGATTTCTCAAAGAGATACTGGACAGTTGAACATACGCTTATCCCTAGAGGATTACAGGAGGACATGACAGAAGCAAAATACTCACACACGCACATGACAACAAGACAAATTTGGTCATCAGAATAATTGCTAGTGCCATCGGGTTCACATATGTCACCTATAATGAGGGCGGCACAGTGCTCATAGCATACAAATCACACTTGTACTTGCGCTGAACATTGGAAGGGGGACTACAGGTCTCAGACTGCTCGAGGCCCCAGGAGGCGGCCTTTTCACTGCACCAGATGCCCCTAATCACCTCGCCAGCAGCGCGATAAAACGCCGGGGGGACAACGCAGCGTGGGACGTTCTGAACATTGAAAGGGGCACTACGAGTCCCAGACTGCTCTAGGCCCCAGGAGGCGGCCATTTCACTGCACCAGCTCCCTCTAATCACCTCACCAGCAGCGCTATAAAGCGCCAGGGGAACAACGCAGCGCGGGATGTGCTGAACATTGGAAGGGGGGCTATGAGTCCCAGACTGCTCTAGGCTCCAGGAGGTCACCATTTCACTGCACCAGCTGCCACTAATCACCTCACTAGCAGTGCTATAAAGCGCCAGAGGGAAAACACAGCGCAGGACACGTTGAACATTGGAAGGCGCACTATGAGTCCCAGGCTGCTCTAGGCCCCAGGAGGTGGCCATTTCACTGCACCAGCTACCCTTAATCACCTCACCAGCAAAGCTATAAAGCGCCAGGGGGACAACGCAGCACTGGACGTGCCCGAGCAAAGCCCAGGCCAAGGGTGGGCCCATCCACACCCGTCGGAGCCAAAAGGAGGCTGTGCTGGGCCACCCCTTTAACACCCATCATTAAGAACTTGGCAAATCAACGGGGAGGCAGCACTATATCCCACAGCAGTCCCGGCGGCGGGGAAAGCTGCATACCGCCTCCTGTGGCATCTGGAAGTGCACTAAATGATCTCCGCATCTGGAAGTTGGGGGCCACAGAAGGGGCTGGCCTGGGCCCCCTTCTTTGATCCTTATTTGCAATCTCATGAGCAGTGGGAAGTTTGCTAGGAGATAAGACCTTGAGCCTCTTGTTGGTGCTTGCTGGGGCCTCTTACTTTATTCTTCCAGCATGCCTAGAGCTAAGACATCTTGTCGTAAGGCAACTAGCAATGCCGCTCCCAGGCCTACAAACTCTATAGGTCAAGTAGGTCCCTGCAAGACGAGTATGGACAAATTCAGCTGGCAGAGCGTTGGCTTTCTGTATCCTCCCTACGTCTCCCGCCCCTGGGGTGCTTGGGGCCTCACTAATAGGAGCTTCTAATGATGTTGATGATGAAGAGCTGGTTGGGAGGGGAGGTAGTAGTGAGGTGATGCCCTGTGATGACCCTGTGGCAGTTGGGATTCAGGGGGATGTGGACAAGCTAGATCAGGCTCCGAGGCAGGAATATGATCCCCTTGAGTTTGGAGCCCGGGATTTAGTTCCCACAAATAATACAGGTGATGAGCTGGTAACAAGAGAGAAGAGGACACAACCAGATCCTGAAAGGAATGATAATCGTTTAAGTTGTGGTAGTATCCAGTTGGTAGCTCAACGCTCTATTCCTTCCAAAAAAGAGGGGGCAACCAAACGCTGCATCCATTTTAAAAAAGAGGGGGCACGTAATGGGAAGGGGCAGAGACGAGGGCAGGCTCAGGGGGAGATGTTTGTACAGGTGGAAGAAAAATTGTGTAGCATCCTTGACTTAAAATTGCAACCTCTAATCGAGCATTTCAACTCAATAAAGGCCATGATTAAACGATTTGACTTTAGCCACGACAACAGAGATCCCTTTACCAAGCCTAGGGAGGGAGGTTGTGGCAGGACTCGTGAGCCAGGTGGAATCCCTGACACCCAGAAAGCATGCCCGAAAGGGAACGGAGAGGAATTGTTGATCCACGAAACAACAAGTAAAGGAAGTGGTCCACCTGTAATTAAAGAACCCCCTAAGTGACTTTTCCAATACCCAAGTAGTGGACACCATGTGGGTGATGAGGAAGGGGTAGGAGACCGTGGCAATGGATCTGAAGAAGCTGGGTCTGTGTGTTTGCGTACTGACACCTCTGATATACGATTGAGCATTTCTCCGGAGTGTACTCCCTACATTATCATCCTAGAGAATATTCCTCAGTTACCTAGGGGAACAAGTGAGTCGCATAACTCATTACTAAATAAAGTTGCACACTGGTTATGTAAACAGTCGGGCTGGCCACAGGTCATCTGTGAGGAAATTTTCACTACCTGAACTGTGGTGTGGGTGGGTCCTACGCCAAAAGCTTCACATGGGGACTGTATAATTGTGAACTTCAAGTCACCTAGCAGTGTCCAATCCCTGTTAAATATGATTGGTGTTAAAAAAACAAGTGAATGGGGGTATTGGAGTGTTACTCCTGGTTTTTTTTTATCCCCCAGTAGCAAGGGGTTTTGGGAATATACTGTCTGACCAACATTGATCACTACAAACTGGGGGTATACAACATACTACCTTTAAAGTACCTATTCAGAACCGTTCTTACCCACTATCCACACTAGACCAGTTAGACTGACTTGATCCTTTGGGGTTACAGAAGGACAGGGGAACTCATACAACCCAAGGGCCAGCTGTCACCGAATCAACCCTAGAGGTTCCCGTAGGGGGTGGGGGCATCTTGTATATCGATGGGCCATGGACAAAGGGGTGATCCTCCTGAAGAGGTGGCTGAATGCAGGGCACAGTTATCACTAATCTCCTGGAATGTGGCAGGGTGAACCTTAAGGTAGTTGACAAAGCATGGAACTCCCTTATAGAGAAATATGATGTCTGTGTGTTCCAAGAAACATAGGCTGTTAACAAGGTCTTTGTTAGAGGATTTACCACTTATAGCGTTGAGGCCCTGCCACCAAGGAAATTGGACCGGGCAATGGGGGGACTTATGATCTTGGTCAGAAATGACATAGTCTGCAGGAATGAATTACTAAGGATAGACTCCCCCGACCTAATGGGCATTAGCTTACGATTCCCAAGGGGATTAACCTTGGTTATGTTAAATGGGCATGCACATAATTTGCCAGCAAACAGAGTGTCCTCAGTTTTGGCCATGCTTGAAACTCTAGTGGAGAAGTATAAAAGTAATTCTAGCCTAATAGTGGCTGGTGACTTCAGCACCTTATTTGAACTGTGTCTTGCCCTCAACATGGTAATCAGGGAAGAGGATGAGCAATGGGGCGTCCCACAGCTGGTAGGTAGGCCAATAAGTCATCTTTCCCACATGGCCCTGCAGATAGTGGCAATGGTGGTGGCACACAGGCTACGTCCCTGTAATGGGAGAACAAACTTGGATCAAGTGTGAGTGCCCACTTTTAGAAGGGGGCACCAGAGAAGTGTGATTGATTATATCTTGTTGGATGTGCAATTATGGCCGGATCTGGTAGATATGGAGGTACTTAGCACCACTGAGTGACCATTGCCTGCTAGCAGTATGGCTTAATGGAGGGAAATTTGTTAGGTCTCCCAACTGGGGACTTTCAGACCTCCCAGAACCCAGTATCTCTAATAATCGGTGACAAGTAACGTGGCTTTGAGTCCTGGCTGATCGGGAAGCGCATGCTGAGATCTATCAGTGGTTCGTACAGTTTGAAGATATGCATGTAGAACCAAATCTTTTTTTACAAACTCATAGTCTACTGTTTGATAAACTTAAATTGATTTTCTCTAGTGAATTCCTGAGGCAGCCATTGGTTAAGAGCAAAACATCCACATTGGTTTAATCAGGATTGTAAGATGGCTAAGTGGGTGCTGGTAACCGCCATAAGGGAGTGTAATCGAGCAGGTATTAAGTACACACAAGCAATGTAAAAAAAGGCTCAAAGGGTGTCAAGGAAAGAAAGAGATGATGAAAACTAGCAAAAGCTAATTAAGGCATTGAAGCTAAACAATAATCATGCCTTCTAGGCCATAATATCAGATGGAACTGGTGAATTGGGTACTTTGAGGCACTGTAACATTGCACCAGATAAGTGGGAGGAACACTTTGGTGCTCTATATTCGGTGAGTGTAAATAATAAGAGGGAGGTCTCTGGTGGTACCCCACATCAACACACTGGGAGCCCCTTAGTAGACCTTAATATAGAATTAGGGGCGGAGAACCCTTGTATGGCTTTGGGTGAGGCAAGTGAGGCAGATAGTCCTCTGATTTTTTTTTCAATGGAATATACGCTGGCAGCTATCGATAGTATGAAACCTCTTAAAGCTCTAGGCTTGGATGCAATTCCTGGAGACCTATACAAGTCCAAACCACAAGTGTGGGCATGGTATATAAATCTTCTCTCTAATGTAATAGTAAGCAGCGCGGCAGAATGCTGGATACCTGGAAAGGGTCCGAAATTATTCCTGTGTTTAAAAAAGGAAACACGAGCTGCCCTGAGAACTATCACCCTATTAGCTGGATAATCTCCAAAAAATATTTGCTAGGCAGGTTCTTGACAAACCTGGGCTGGGAAGCTAGCATAGATATATTCTCGCCCTTGCAGGCAGGATTTCGTCCCAAGACAAGTACCATCGATCAGGTATTTAGGTTTTCAGTAGTGTACTGGAAACCGGTCCTCCTCAACGTCAGAGGTTATATGTAGCCTTACGAGCTGCTTTTGACTTAATCCCACGTGATAAACTGTGGCAAGTTCTAAGGAGAATGGGAGTCCCTAGTAGACTACATTGTGGAAACCACGCCCAGGTCCACTGGGGTGGGCAAGGAGAAGTGACATCTAGAATTCCGATAGGCTGAGAAGATCGACAAGGTTGTGTACTGGCCCCTACACCTTTTTCTCTATATATGAATGACATCACCGAACATCTTGGACAGTGTATAAATGATTTTCCCACCATTTCTGATGGGAAAATCCCCATCCTTCTGTTTGCAGATAACTCACTGCTAATTTCCAAGTCTCCAATGGGACTGCAAAATCTGGTGTTAAAACTCTGGACCTTTTGTAGAGAAAGGGGGATGAAGATAAACTGCTCTAAGACCAAGTTTATGGTCTTTGAAAATTCTACAGTCAGAATGAGGAGCATAAAAGTGGGGGATTCCAACCTTGAAAGGGTGTCAGAATTTGATTATCTAGGTATCACCTTGCCCCCAAAATTCAAATAAGTTCCCCAAGTAGTAAAAAGTTACCTAACACTAGCACATAGATCTAACATTATTTGATTCTTAAGAGCCACAAGCACTCGCTCTTTCTTACCAGCTCTTGAGGCTTATCGAGCTAAGGCCCTCAATGCAGCAACCTGTGGAGCAGACATATGGGGGTATGCTAACTCACATTGGATAGAGATAGCTGAAAACAATTTTATTAGGGCGCAAGCGGCCGTACCACCTAGTACCCTGCTTATTCCCTTGAAATATGATATGGGTGATTGATCAAATACAGCTAAAAGCCCTACTCTATTGGGTACAGGTTTGGTCTACCCCGAGTTGGCCATGTATAGTGCATGTCTAAGACACTTGGTAAGGCTAGACCTCGCTTGGAAAGTCACTTGGCTGGGCTTTGTCTTCGCATGGTTTAGAAAGTTGAAGCTTGAGGCACTTTGGGAACAGCCGGACCAAATCCGAAGTGAAGACAGGTAGTTAAGTGGCTTACTGGCAGTATGTTAGGGAACGCCAACGGTATAGGGCTAACCTGTGTCATCTCACAGAAACATATCTGGAATGTAAAGTTGTGCCCAAATTTGAAGATCTCCTGGACTAAGTTACACCACCTAGGACAAAAGGTTTGTATCTGCGATTTAGAAATGTCTGCTTGCCCTTAAACGCTTTCTGTAGTTTGTGGCGAGGAGATGGGCCATCTGTCTTATGCCCCCTTTGTAAATCTAAGCCCGAAACGGTCAAGCATATTGTTATTTTCTGCCCTGTGCACCGAGCCTCAGGGCAGTGATGGCTTAGGCCAGTTTGCTTATCCCTGGGGATTGGGGATTATTGAGTGGCGATTCGCCTGTTTAAGACAAGTGCAGACAAGACTTTAATCTATTTTATGAGCTGTTTTCTCCTGGGTGTGTGTGTCAGAAGAGAAAGGGCTCTGGCTCGGGAGGGGGCATGCAAGGGGCTGGAGGAGTTATTCCACATGAAGTTTAAGGACTCTGGTAAAGTAAGGCCCTTGAAAGGCACGTTGTTGCACTACCACTTTACGAGGATCAAAAGTGGGCTAGTTCTATAGCTAACATAGAAACCATGCTCTGAATGAGCATTGGTGGTAGTGTAGGAGGGGCATAAATGTTTTAAACTGGTGTTTTTAATTGCCGAAAAGGTTTTAAGGATTTGTAAGCTGATCATGTGGAGCTAACAAAACCCTCACAGAGATGTCCGTAGTAATATATTGTGACAAGCAATATAGGGTATATAAGAAATGGAGCTCCTTAGAAGACTAGAGATCGATTAGTCTTTGCTGTCTTTTATGCAAATTTTGTTTTTACTGTTTTTATGTAAATAATATATATATTAATGTATTGTTTTGTAGAATGTATTTGTTTATGCATGCTTTTAGGGCAAACTGCCGAAATAAAGTATTTCAACCACACTTGTACTCAAATGCAGAACAACGCTTTGCATCCATAGAAAAAATACTGACTGGTGTACAGATGGCTGTCATTAAGGTGGGCCCATTTGCCCAAGCAAAATGCATTATTGTCATCACCCCAGTGCCGGCCTTAGAGGCTGTCACCAAACCAAGCGTTCCTAACACAAAAACATTGTCTCTGTGTTGGATTCAATCAGCAACCTCCCTTACTGCCACTGACGTTGATTACATTTTTTACCCAAAACTTCAAATACAAGAATTTTTCCAATACAAACAGGAGTACCCCGCACCTACTAACATCTGCCACTTGACAGATATCAAACTGTCATTTACACTCATGGTTCAGTACAACCAGCTGTATGTACAAAACATCAATACTCAGCTTAAGAATCTGTGAGCAGAGAGATGAAGAGTGGTGTATTCCGCCCTCAATATACCTACAAGCAAACCCTGAGGGACTGCACCAATCTGATGGCTGACCTTAAAGCTCTTATTTTCGCACTGGAAAATAAGGATCCAAAAAAGCTCACAGGGATTGTGTGTGATTAGTAGTACTGTGCCTAGTTCTACAATGATTACCTCAATCATTAGTGGTTGAACGGGTTCAGAGACTCAAAGGGGAACACCTTAAAACAAAGAACCTTGTGGGGGAGGGTGGCTGATCTTAAGAATAAGCTATCAGATGCTCATGTTCTGCATACACTAGCCACCAATGTGTAGGAGTACACACTATAGGAAGCACTTTGGCTGATAAAGCTACCAACTCCGCAGTAGCTACGGCTTCTATTGCTGCAGTGACTAGTTCCCACACGAGATTGGATGATGAGATTCAGACTACCGTGAAAGCTTTGGCTGAGGGCAAGCCTCTTCCAAAAGTATACCCTACAAAATATTCCTACCATATCAGTGCACAGAATGTTGTCTTTGCGACAGTCCCTGGGGTGGGAGATCGAATGTTCCCCAACCAAGACCAGAGATGAGATCTCATCAAAGCAGAGTATAAGGGTGTTGCTTCTGCTCCTGCTGGTGTCACGGCCACAGTATCACTCTTACAGAAACGCTTCTGGTGGCCGGGTCTATACAAACAGACCAAGGAATATGACCTTTGCTGTGATGTTTGTGGCAAATAAAGGGCTCAAACATCAAATGCCCATCACAGACATCCCTCTTAGTGTCCAATAGGCCACTACACTATGTATACCTGGACCATTGTGGTCCCTTACAACCTGATGGTGCATACAAATACATCTTAGTCGCTGTTAATTCTTGTTCTAGATTCCTGGGGGAATAGCAACAGTGGTCAGCTGCTGTTCGAACTGTTATAAAAGACTTGCTGGTCTTTATCAGTACATATGTGGTTGCAGCATTCCACTCAGACTAGGACCTTGCTTTTGCATATAGGGCATTCAGGGACACCATGAGGATGAATGGTGTTAAACTCTATTACTCTTGCCCATATCATACCGAAGAAAATTCTGTTGTGGAGAGGAGGAATCATGACCTAAAGCAGTCCTTAACATCTAGAGTATTAGGTTCAGGCCACAGTTGGCGTCATTACCTATATGGGGTCCAGAGAGCACTGAATAATCTGCCAAGACGGTCCTTGAGGCATTCCATACGAGGTCCTCTTTGGGATACCTATGAATGTTCCAGACCCTATTGCCCTGTTATGGTGGAGGTAGACACACCTTTTAACATAAATGAATGTCTCACTGTCTTACAGGACCTTCAACAATTTTGTGATGATAATTCATCTGCCAGTGCTGCCTCCATACGAATAAGGGATTTGGCAACACCTTCTACAGGCAGGATTCCTAAAATTGGGGATCTGGTTTGTGAAAAGATTGCTGTGAAGAAGGAATTCAGTCCATCTTGCAGAGCACTGGTTCCAGCCCTGGGGATCCAATGTACCAGAACTGCATTCTACCAATGCTGCCAGGTTCCAAAGGGAACAGATGTGTCTCCATTTTCAACATAAAATTGCAGCATGTAGGCGATCCCGCACAGTAGACCCTGAGGTACCTTGGGTAGTTCCTGGTCCCTTGTCACTACCCAAAAGGATATACCTCTTCAAAGAAGAAACACTTTTGAATATACCAGCATGTACAACAATGCTACAAATGCCTAATCAAGCATGGGGAGGGCGGAAAATGAGCTCCTCCTGTCACCACTTCACCAACAAGAACTGTCCAAGATATGGCTGTTCTTTACTCCAATGAATACAAACTGATGACATCGTCTAATATGAAAGTCTATGCAAACTAGATCCATCCACCAGTAATGCACCAGCTCCTGTGTTCGCAGAGGCTGCTTCTAGCTATTTCACAGACATTGATGACTTTTCTTCAACTTCATCTGCACCTGCAACTGAAACTGTTTCGTAGACACATAACTGTACATATGGTTCAATAATACCTATTTGGCTTATCCATTGATTTATCTGTGGATACTACTGATATTGCTTACCTTTCTGTTATGGATTGGATTTGTGACTGTTTTTGTTCTCTTGATAAATGGTCATTATCTTCCTTAACACTGTTCTGTCGACCCAGTAAGTGAAGTTTTAACACCATGCAATTATAAATCTGCCAATATCCACCTTTTGTTTCACAAAATGTTTGAAACATTGTACTCTAGGCAGGTACGAGAGGCTAGGCAATAGCTATATAAAAGAAGAGTGGGTGTTGCATCAGTTCAAATGTCTGAATGGTGAAACAGAGGTCTTTCTGAGCGGAGGTGAATGCGAGACTACTGTTAGTCATTCAATGATCTGCAAACAGGTGTCACTTCATGGTTTCTGCAATGGGGGATCGCGAACTTGGCATGCTTCAAGAAAGGTATTCCTGTCCCTTTGATTCGTCCAGCATTTCAAATATTTTAGAATGGAAGCTATATGGTCCTGAGGGATCAGAGCTGCTGTGGAATGAGACCAGGAATTGCTTACGCAATTTCCGTGTCACAAATTGTAACTTGTTGTGGACATGTTTTATTCCCCCCACCACAAGAGATAAGAGTAGCAGAAATGTGGCTTCACATTGATACTACTAATGTAAATTATGACAAGCTGAGCATATTAAAGGCGCTACTGTTCCAAAAACAAGTGGTGTTGACATTAGCCAAAGAGAACTATGCTCTCCAGATAGCGAGATCATCAGCCGAGATACAATCCTTGTCAAATACCTACTGTCCCAATCACTTTTGAGAGCTGGTCTTCAGAATTTTCAATGTCTTGAGCATTGCAGGGATTGTACACTTCTTTAAGGCTGTTAGGTCTGGATTTGTTTCCACCTTCCAGACTGTCTTTGGAGTCATTCCTTCAGCTATCCATTCAGTCTTTTTTAGTGTATTTGGTGGATATCCTGTGACTTTGGCACTGATTGGCATAATATTATTACTGCTACTTCTAATAAGCAATGGTTGTGCTTTTTCAGCGAAGTAAGGGAGCTACTACCACCAGCCCAGCTGTGTCATTATCCCATGGTAACATTCTTTGATGCTCTGTTGCTGGAAGAATTGGAGCATGATTGGTCATTGTCATTCTGACCAGTCCGGTGGTACGTGCAACTTGTCTTTCATTGCACCTGGTGCCTTTTTGAGAATCTAACATTGGTGTGTTTCGCAGTCCAACCAGTGCCTCCTTTGGATAAGGAACTTCAAATGTTCCCAATTCCCTCATTCATAGTTGTGCTCCATGAGACTGAGGTTGATTCGCTAGGCCACTTATGAGCCACCGTTTGTGAACTATTTGGCTCCGATGACATCTGGAACAATCGATGGTGCTGCCTACTTGGGTGATCCTGCGTTTGAGGCTTCTGTGCACTTCTGCTCCGTGGATCCCTCTGCCAATCCTGTGATCAATCTCACATCTGACGATGTGGAGTCCTTCCTGGACATACTCCAATTTAATGACTATGTTCATTGTTAAATGATTTGACCACTGGCCTTATCGAAAAAATTAAAACTAACACCAAATTGTCTTATTAATTCAGGTCACATTTGGCCTGCTATGCTTGTCATGGTTTGCATTTTATCTCTTTGTATGTTTTTAACTTAGTTTTTAATTCGATTTTAGGCTTTTGTGGGAAGAGTATGCCCAGACATGGGTCCCGTGCTCACTGCGCCAGTGAATCCAAGCTAACCTGGCTGATGAGGGGTTATACCCTTAAAGCGGTCTCAGGATTCTTGATTCTGGTCTAGCAAGGACATGGCCTAGCAGTCTTAGGCTGGACTGTTCCCATGAGGAACAGGGTCAAGGCTGATTTGTATATGGCTGGGTCCAAACTGGGGTGGCTTGGTGGGCAAAAAAAAGATGGATTAAATCCAGATCTTTATGACTGGGGGTAAATATTTGCATTGTTCACCATTCCGTCCAACAGTTGTTCTTTTAGTTTTTCTCACAGAGAGCATGGTTAGTGTTTTGGGGCTACATGCAGACAGAGAGTGGTCCTTTGGTCACTTCCCACCAGCCATCGACTTTCATGCATTTTTCATGCTTTGCCATCTTTTAGATGGGCTGTCCATTAAGCAATTGCATTTTCAAGTTAGTTAAATTATTGGAAGCCGTCAAGTAGCCCTCTTCTTAGATTGTACATGTAACATGATGCTTGAGACCCATTATCGGTTCTTTGATAATACATTGTAATTGCTGATTTTTTTTACTTTTCATGTTTAGTAAGTATTTGATGTTGGATGTCCTAGCATCTCATTAAGGCACAGTCCTATTTGCTAGTTACTGTTGGCCCTACTCCCAGCTTCCACATTGTTATAGCACCAGATAATTCTTAATGATTTCATTTTCTTTCTAGAACTGCTAAGCAAGGTATTTAGAGTTGGCCATCCTACCTACCTAACGAAACATGGAGCTCACACTAGAAATGCTGTGTTAAAGGTATATGGGAGGCTACATGTTTGTGTGAGGGATGTAGGTTGGACAAGCCAGGTGTAATACATAGTCTTGTAAATATTTTGAATAACAATATCTCGAAAGATCACGATTTTGTACTTTCAAAGAGAGCGACAATCCCTGCTCTAAAGCTGAGGCTGACAAAAAGATTCAAGGATCAAGTGGGTCCAGCTAGGACGGAAGGTTCTGTATTGATTTCTTCATGTAGTGTAATTGCTCTGTCTGGCTAAACACACAGTGACAATGCCGATAGGACTAGCTTTTATATGTTAAAACATACAAACACTAACAAGCAGAAATGGAAGGGTTGTGGAAATAGTGTAGGTGATGATGATAATAGTGATGATAGTAATAGCCTGCACAAGAGTACTAACAGCATTACAAAAAAAGAGTACTGCAGTAAAAAATTCCAATATAATGCTTTCTTTACATAAGGCACGTATAAGGTTAATATTTCTGTCTGTCATGATTGAGTGCAGTTGTCAGATGTAAAATAGCGCCTCTTCACTGCAGTGAAAAATCTCCAAATGAAACACAATGATACAATCAGCCAGTAGCCTGAGGTGAGAGATGAATACTCTTCTGGAGGTGTACGGGGCAAAGCCCACCCTATGTAAATTTTTTAGGGTCGAGCGCAAGGCGCTCTGTCCCTGGTGTCACGCCCATCAGTTTATTGGTTCGTGGGCTTGCCTTTTAAAATTTGTTGATTTAATTAGTGAATGGCATGCATTCGTCATGCCTTTCCTGGTGTTTAGCCCGCGCTCTAGCACACCGGCCAAGTACTGAAAACATACGAGTCTCCATGTTTTCTGTATGGCTTCTAGACTACTTTTTCTCTTTATTTCGTAGGCAGCGTGATCTGGCTGGGCATTAATTGAGCGTTTTACATGACATCAACCCTCTTACATGGATATTTGCACTTTTGCCAGTTACATGGATAATTGCACGTCTGCCGTTTACATTGATAATTTCACTTTTGCCCATAAGTTTCACTGCAAGCAAACTTCTGTTTCTTTTTGTGTGTCTCCTTTGTGCTCATGGCAGACATCAGCGTGCTTATGTGAAACTGTTTTACTTTTCATTTTCCAGTTTATGTGGCAAGAAAAGTCCGGTTAGGAGTTTACTACGCTAATTGCATTGCAAATGTTTGTTTTCAAAAGTGTTGACAATATTTTGGACAGTTACATTTTTTTTAACAATACTAGGCTGTCACTCACGCCTAAGAAAGGCATTGCTTTTGCTGTACTTGAAAAAAGTCCAATTTGTTTGGTGTACACTGGATTTTCAAATTTGGAAGTGCTATGCATTTGTCCTAAATTTAGCCATGTAAAAAGCCTGTTTTTTGCTGTCATAGCAAGCAATCCAGCAGCGATGTTACACCCCTTGCTGAGATCTAAAACAGTGATTGAAATCCTCCATGATATGCTGATTATCACAGCAAGTGAGCTGCTAACCTACTTATGACAGCAGCGTTATGTTCTGAAAATAATCTCTCTTCTTCAAGAGACCTCCCGTTTTCTCCCCCCGTTGATTACAGAAGCACATTGCTAAATTGCATTGAGGAGAATTCCCTGCATGCATCTCCATCTCCTGCTGCTTCCATCAGAGACGGTGAAATGGAACAACATTGACATCTCAGTTACAGGCAGAGCATTAACAATGATAAAAACAGCGTGGAGTAAAACAGTATAAAACAAACAGTAACATAAAAATAAGAGGTAAAAGCGTACATACATGGTGTGTACAGACACGCACACGTGTTGACGCCCAAACACATATGCAGACGCACAGACATATGAACACAAAACACAAATAAACACACGGTCTCTCTCTCTCACACACAGACACAAACATACACACCGACATGCATGCTTCCACGCAAGTAAAAACACCCACATACATGCATGTAAACACACACTGACACAAAATCTAAAGAGCACAGGTTTAGAGTTAAGATACAGTTCTAACGAGTCAGTTTTTTTAAAGCACTGACAGGCCTGCATATTTTCTAGAATAGTCTAGTAGTATACACCCTCTCCCCCTCCCAAATTCTCTTAGCTTCAATTGCACTTGTACACAACGTTTTCACACTCTTTACAGACAGATGTGAACAAAGCCTCCAACAGTAGTCATGGCTTCCCATCGATGCATTTTATCTGTTTTCAAGACATGAAGCCTTCAGGACATGATCAGGGTAAAACATTAGGTTTAACACAATTTAAAATAGGTAAGTAGACACATAACGGAATGTGTAAACACATGGATTTCCATTCATAATCAGCACTTATTACTGGAAATTACTCCTAGAAAATAAGTAAATAATGACTTGGCAATCTCAACAATAATTAACCAGCCAAAGGAAATTATATATCAAAACCTCAGCAACAAAGTTTATTCTAGGCATCTAGCCAAAAGAATGCATATATCAAAAATTCAGCATGAAAGTTTATTTTAGGCATCTGGAAAAGATAACCAACTATGAGGAATCTAGAACGCAGGGAGGGAGCTAATAATGGTGCAGCGGGAGCGATAGCACTCGGACACAGGAGACATATGGGTCCACTGAACACCAAATAAGACTCTGTTTAATTAAGACACCACCAATATCGTGTCATATTAACATCGAGGACAGAATATCAAGGGTCAAAATATCGAAAGGTAAGAGCATATAGGAAAGTATGGATATACTATTCCTAATTCCACATCTACGTAACATAAGCATATATGTACTGTATTGGTATAAAAAATCTAGACATAGTTATCTGTCAATATTTTATTTTTGAAATCCTGTCCTTGATGTCCTGTCCCATCAATATTATTGATTCAATATTCAGGGAAGTCACCTAGTGTTTTAATACACAACCATGTGCCGGAAGGAGGATATTAGCCTTACTTGGTCGAGAGTCCATAGGCCCTTTGGTACACCAGTAGTAGAGCAGGGTAGTGATTCAGAGAGTTGTTCCAAATATGTGCTCTCACAAGATGCACATGGAGCTAAGAATGCAGGATGAAGATGAAACTTCCTTAGCTTGGTGTGGAAAAGGTCCCTTTTCAGATATAATATTCAGATGCTAGAAATGATTTATCTGACTTGTGCCCCATTTCTGCTACGAAGATATTTTTAATTTTATTCGGTGTTAAAGTCTTGTCTTGATTTTATTAAAATGTTCAACTTGCAGATGGCTATGAACACATCTTCATTTGCTTGGATAGTTTTTGTGATGATCACAGCAATACATTGTGACTAAATCTCAGAGAATGAATCCTTAGATAATCAGAAATTGGCTGCGTCTAACTTCTTCAGCTGTATGCGCCACGTCAGCCTCTGGATGTCAAACAATTGTTTAAAGTTAAATTTGACTAAGATGGAAGTCTTGCTCTTAGAAAATAACAAATCTCTCTGGGCCCCTGATTGAGTGTCCCCGGAGTTGAGTGAATCTTCAGAAGTGATTATTAAATATATTGCAAATACTTCAATAAACTTCAGATATACTTCTCGTAGGAATCCCTAAATATCATTCTGCTTCTAAGGAGTTGGCACAGTTGCATTGGCTTCTGATGCACATGAGCATCAACTTCGAAGCACTATCAATCGCATTTAAAGCTCTTCATGGTATAGGCCCACAGTACACAAAGGACAAATTCAGATGGTATGTTCCAACTAGACCCTTAGGATCTTCACAGGCTTGTAACCTGCTAGTTCCGAAGTATAACAAAGGTTGCTAGTGCGGCCATAGTTTTGTTCATGGAATTTCAAAACACTGGAACTCTCTCCCCACCAATCTCAAGAATTGCTCATCCCTTTATGGTTGTAGGAAAAAGCTAAAGACTTGGCTTTTTAATCTCAGATCTCTAATTTTATCCTACTTTTCTCGCTTTCCATCGGTAGCCTAATGCCATGTCACCATTTGGCATATGTGCACTTTGTAAAATGTATTTTTATTTCATTCAAATCAAATCAAATCAGGGGTAATAAAGCGCAACTACTCACTGTAAGGTTCTCAATGTGCTTCCTCTATCCTCTACAATTTTCTACATGGTGAGGTGCCAGATTAGCAGGTACCAGTAAATGAATAACAGATTCTGCACACAACTAACTTTGTGAATTTGCATTGACAGTAGACAATCAATGGTTCTTGAAATGGTCGTCACTGTGCCCAACACTCTATGCTGTTGGAGCTTTCAGAGGCTGTAGAAGAAAAGGACTCTCAACTGATAGCTCTCATCAGGAGGTGTTTCTGTCTTTTTAGGTCTTGGCTCTAGAAGGCGCACATGCGCTGTCTTGAAAAGAGACATGCTGGATCTACTTTGTTGGCTTTAGTCTGCCCGTGGGCTTCCCATTTTTTGGCACCATATTCGCTCTCCCAGTCTTCATCTCCATTTGTCCATGGCATGCATTTGTCATGCCTCTTGCACAGTTTTCCCCTCTCCGAGAGCAGTGACCAAGTACACTATCCCTCCACTATCCCTCATTATGTGATCAATTTAGCAGCTTTTTTTCTTCATTTAAAATCCGTCCTCAGGGACACTGGAGTACTCATTAGTGCTGATCTCTCCATTTCATTTTATATCCCTTGCGCCTCTCTACCTCTGTATTTCAGGCTGTTGAGGCCACCACCCCTCCTATTCTCACTTTGGTTGCTCTATTTCCCCTTCAAACTGATCCCTCAGTGCAGCTGCCTCTGCCTCCTGTCCACTGAAGGCTTGGACCAGCCCGGCTGGTGCTTGTCCACTCCCCTACCCTCAGCTCCCTTGGGACACTGAGGCCCACCTCCCGTCCCATTCTAGCTTATGTTGCGTTGTTTCTGCTTCAAGCCGCTACCGCAGAGCTGTTGCCTCTGCCTATCATCTCCCATAGCCTCAGACCAGCATGGCTGGTGCTGCTGCTCATCCACTCCCCATGCCCTTGACTCCCTTCAGGACTCTTGTGTCCAGCTGATGCTCTAGTCTCCTCCCCCGTCCTCTCTGGCTGCTGCTGCTTGCTCTCCTCTCCCTGCTCTTGCAGGCTCCCCTGGTACTGCTACTCGCTCCCTTTCCTCGGGCTACAGCTGTCTCCTCCCCCCTGCTTGTTTTGAATAGCTGTCAAGTCTAGGCCAAATCTGGTAAGTCGCACTTCCCACGTCAAAGTATACTAAAGTGACATGTATTAAGCAATTGGTTTTGAGTCATATTTCTCTTCCACACACAATAGCGATGCTTTGCGGTGGAAATGACTTGGCTCACTTTAGCTATCCATTTATGAGAAAAGAACTCGCTGCACCAAGTTAATTTTGCCCATGGATTCTATATAAATGTTTATTTTTCTTAGTATGCCATTGATTTTGGCTACTGGATTTTCTTTTTTACCAGGTTACCTCCAGCATCACATGCCTGGTACATTGCATTCACAAGTCCATGCACTGGGCCAAACTGGAGGAGCGAGTTAAAATGTTGTTTGAATACAGTATTGCTCTGGTACAACTGCGGTAAAAGGCAATTCAGTAAATAAAAAAAGGTAATGTGGCACTATTGTGTGGAAATCCTTGACTTGTGTCAAAGCAGTGTGTTTCCCATGGGAAACTACACTCCCACTGAGGTTGAAGCAAGCTCAGGTTAGCTGTGCGGTGCTCACTTCTACCATGTATTTGTTCCTATAGCGGTTCTGGAATCTTGTCACCTGTACCCAGAGATCGTGGCTAAAAACAATTCCACTGACAACGTCAATACATCACGGATTTCCAAGACCAATTAGCATTTCCAATGCTTGTTTACTCAAGCGTCTGTAGAGAACAGAAATCTATGTTGAAGTCACCTCTTCTCCATTGGTAGCTAGCGTTAGTGAAACAGGAGATAACACAGAATCTGCAGACTGGTAACAGTGCTTTTTGTAGGAATAGTACAAATAGCCTATTCTGGACTTTTATCTTGTTTTTAAAGTCTCTTTGCTTATACAGACTTTTAAACACTCCTTGCATCAATTACATTCAGTTTGTGGCCGCCATGTTGGGAATTGTGTAGGAGCATGAAACCCTAGAACTGGAGGACATTTCAAGCCCTTAATCTAGACAGGCAGAAGCTATTTTGAAAAGGAAAAAGGAATTTAAGAGACAGTGAGATAAAAGGCCTTTCTAAACAAAAATTATTTTCTTAGATTTTAATAGCATTACGTGACTCTCGCTTTGAGTTTGTTAGGCAGGCTATGAGACTATACCTTTCTGACTCTCTGAGTCCATGCTCTTCTGTTTTATAATGAAACTTTTGTTTTAAGAGCTGAAAGTTATCTGCTTTGGATTAGAGACTAAAAGAAACAAATATTGTGATTTCCCCTTGGAGTATTTTTAATACGGTGGTAGTTTCTTTGGCAATAAAAAAAAGGTGTGCCTTTTGAGGCTGATTGAGAGCTCACTGTGATGGTGATGGATGTGTCTTCACCATAATGCTGGAATTCCTTATCTGATGAGCTACTTGGGTGGAGAGACCTCTTGTAGAAATGTCGTAATTGTCTTTTTCGGTTTTCGGATGGTTGAATTTCAAACGAGTACATAGGGAACTAACATTGTATTTGCCAATTTTGTTTCTTAACTTGCTGGGGGCATTTCCCAGAATGTTAGGGATTTTCAGTTTATGTGAAGGTGCACCACCCTTTACATGTTCGTGTTTCACTAAGGGAGCTCATCCAGACATTGTGTTGACTTCATCATAAACAATAATGTATCATTGGGCACTTTGCCTCCAACCATGGGAAGGACAATAATAATCAACACTGTTTGAAAGTTGGGGTCTGGATGGCTCCTCATTCAATCACACCAGCAAGCCCAAGACACTTTCTTGCACTTGTGAGCCCTGTCATAAGACCACTCACAGGCTCTACTTGATTTATGTGTAGTCACTAGCAGATTTCCTGGATCCGCTCGACTGTAGAGGTGCCCACCAACTATAGAAAATTTGAATATAGGTGACTACCATCACTATGAAAGGTAACAACTAACACTTTTTTCCAATTCTGGTTTTCAATTCAGTGCCTTTTCATCTACATCCCAAAGTGGGCAGACCACCTACTAAATATTGCAGTGTAGACAGACATACCAGGTTTCTCTCGTTCACCCTCATTGTACAAGGTGTGTGAGTGGTGCTTCAACATATGAGGGATGGGGCACTGACATATGAGATTTCCCCTTGAGCGTATGTAGCCCAAACATTGTGTAGTGCTTCATATGGATAGCAGAAGTAATAAAGGTGGTCATTACAACCCTGGCGGTCGGTGTTAAAGCGGCGGTAAGACCGCCAACAGGCCGGCGGTAAAAAAATTGCAATTACGACCGTGGCGGAAACCGCCAACAAAGACAGCCACTTTAACACTCCGACCGCCACAGCGGTACAAACAGCGCGGCGGTCACTGCCAACAGACAGGCAGGAGACAAAGTACCGCCCACAGTATCGCAACATACCAATCCGCCACCTTTTCCGGGGCGGATTCACTGCGGATAAAAACACGGCAGAAACAGGATTCTGAAGGGAAAATGCGCACCTCTACACACCCCACGAGGAACCAGGACACCATGGATCCGGAACTCAAAATTCTCCCTGCAATAGTCTTCCTGCTCCTCTACCAGGAGCACGAACGCCGGCGGCGAAGACCACGGTGAGTACTGCACCTACGACACAGGGGAGGG
Source organism: Pleurodeles waltl (assembly GCF_031143425.1). Taxonomy (NCBI): domain Eukaryota; kingdom Metazoa; phylum Chordata; class Amphibia; order Caudata; family Salamandridae; genus Pleurodeles; species Pleurodeles waltl. Next base: position 289,516,440 of record NC_090439.1, read on the forward strand.
GAGGGAAAAAATAGGGACACACACACACACGCAACACCCCCACCCCCACCCCCACCCTCACCCACTACAACACACACACTAATACATATTGATACATCACAGTTACACCCCCCAACCCTCCCGGAAGAACGCAAAGACAAAATAAAATGAGTGTAGCCATTGTAATATATTAAAAGCAAGTATGCAAATATATATATATATATATATGTATATATATATATATACACCATTAACAAAATATACACCAAGCATAGTAGTCCAGGTAGTGCTCCAATTAAGTCAGTAGAACACTGGGCCCACACGGTAGGTGCGAGGCCCACACAAGATCCCCGACCATGACGGAGAGAACACTGCAGGGGCATCAGAGAGCAAGAAAACAGGCACCTCAGGGGGAGGGAAAGGGGGGGCACCTCAGCTGGTTGAGTGCACAATGCCAAATCCACGAGGGGGCCACATGCCCACTGTTCAATCCTGGGGAGTACAAAGCCACAGTCTCTCAAGTCTCTACAGTGGGTGGGTTGCCCACTGTGCAATCCTGGGGAGTACAAAGCCACAGTCTCCCAAGTCTCCCAAGTGGGTGGGTTGCCCACTGTTCCATCCTTGGGAGTGAAAAGCCACAGTCTCTCAAGTCTCTACAGTGGGTGGATTGCCCACTGTTCAATCCTGGGGAGTGCAAAGCCACAGTCTCTCAAGTCTCTACAGTGGGTGGGTTCCCCACTGTTCAATCCTGGGGGGTGCAAAGCCACAGTCTCTCAAGTGGATAACAGTCTCCACTGGTTCTGGAGGGGGCATTGTACCCAGAGTGCTTCACCCTGCTAAGGACATAGGTAGTGGATGGATCTCACCACTGGTTCTGGAGGGGGCATGGTGCCCAGAGTGTTTCATCCTGCTAAGGACAGAGGTAGTGGATGGATCTCTCCACTGGTTCTGGAGGGGGCATTGTGCCCAGAGTGCTTCATCCCAGCCCAGTTCAGTGGTGCTTGAGATGGCGGTGCCCTGTTCAGCGGTGCTTGAGACGGCGGTGCCCTGTTCAGCGGTGCTTGAGACGGCGGTGCCCTGTTCAGCGGTGCTTGGGACAGCGGTGGCCTGTTCAGCGGTGCTTGAGACAGCGGTGCCCAGTTCAGCAGTGCTTGAGACGGCGGTGTCCAGTTCAGCAGTGTTTGAGACGGCGGTGCCCTGTTCAGCAGTGCTTGGAGCGGCGGGCTCCTTTGCAGTGACTCAGCTGCTGGAAGTCGTTCACGGCCAAGGCGAGCTTGTGCTGGTGGTCCTTCATGGCCGCGCGGGGCTTGTGCTGGTGGTCCTCTATGGCCCAGTGGGGATGATGGCGGTCGCCTCCTGGGCAGCAGAGTTGGTGGCGGTGGCCTCCTGGACAGCAGGGCTGGTGCTGTCAGTGGCCTCCTGGGCAGCAGGGCTGGTGCTGGCGGTGGCTTCCTGGGCAGCTGGACTGGTGCTGGCGGTGGCCTCCTGTGCAGCTGGACTGGTGCTGGCGGTGGCCTCCTGCGCAGCTGGGCTGGTGGCGGTGGGCTCCTGGGCAGCGGGGATGATGGCGGTCTTCTCCGCCGTGCTGCTCTTCCCAGACTTGCTGAGTTTCTTGTGCCCCTTCCCCACCTTGGAAGGTGTCGCAGCTGACTCCACACTCCCACCTGGACCCCTGAGAGCGGCTTTGGTGGCTGGAGTTTTCCCCCTCTCCTGCCGGGCACTGGCCAACTTCTGATGCTTCACAGGTGGGGGACTGTCTGTGCTGTGGCTCCGTGCCACACTGGCTGCCCTGGTGGCTGGTGCACTCCAGATTCCGGTGACTACAGGCACCACTGGTCCCGGAGATGTTGTGGCTGAGGTGCTAGTTCGGGACCTAGGAGACGGACGGGGTGGGGAAGGTGTGGGAAAGAGGTCAAGGTTGGACAGGAAAAGTTTTTGGGAGACACTGGGACGGGTAGCTGTAGGGAGTTTTGGGAGTGGAGGAAGAGGTTGTGGTTGTAGGAGGTGTTCGTTTGCTGACATTGGGTGATGGTGCATGCGCTGGAGGCTGTCGTGAGGTGGATGGCTGTTGGGTGGGTGTGTGCCTGCGTTTGTGTATCTTGGGAGGGGGCGTCACAGACACACTGGGAGAGGACACAGGGGACGTGTGAATGGTAGTGGGGGTGGTGACTGCACGTGAGTGGGGTGTGGTGGTGGGTGTACTGGTGATGGAAGTAGTGGCTGTAGAGGTAGTGCATTCAGGTGTGAGTGTAGACGAGACTGGGAGGGAGGAGGAAGACGAGGAGGAGGGGGACACAGTGGAGGCAGTGGATGTTGGTGTGTCTGCATGTGTGTGATGCTTGTGTGAGTGCTTGTGGGATGTGTGGTGCTTATGTTTGCCTGAGCTTCCCTTGTGTGTTGACGTGTGTGCATGCTGGTCTAGAGGTGTGCCTTGGGATAGGCTGGGGTACAGGGGATTTGGTCTGGGTGGAGGAAGTTGGAGGGGGGAGGCTAGAGACAGGGACAATGGCTGCCATCAGTGCTGAGGCCAGAGTCTGAAAAGCTCGCTGAAGGGCCGCCTGACCAGAATGAATGCCCTCCAGGAATGCACTGGTTTTTGCAACTGCCTTTCTACACCCTGGATGGCATTCAAAATGGTAGACTGCCCAACAGTGAGGGACCTGAGGAGGTCAATGGCCTCCGCACTGAGGGCAGCAGGGGTGACTGGGGCAGGGCCTGAGGTGCCTGGGGCAAAGGTGATGCCCACCCTCCCTGGGTGAGCGGGCACAGGACAGAGGCTGAGGGGCTGCTGGGAGGGTGGGGCTGGAAGGGGGGTGGCAGCTGTACCTGTAGATGGGGGCACAGATGTTGCCGCCACCACAAGGGAGCTCCCATCAGAGGATGAGTCAGTGTCACTGGTCTCAGCTCCTGTCCCCGCCGTGGAGCTCCCCTCGCCCCCCGTCCCACTGTTGATGTCTGATTCCGTAGTGTGGCCCTCCATGGCCATGTGGGATGCAGCCCCCTTGTGCTCTGGTGCCACTGCTCCTCCGCCTGATGATGCTAATGCACACAAGAACAGGGAGACCACAAAAAGGGGGATGACGACAGAATAAAGACATGTTGAGTGCATGAATTACCGCTGCTGTTGGCGGACACGACAGACGCAGAAGCCCCCTGCACTACGCCGCGCTCTTGGGCTCCACTGTTCAATTCCTGGTAAATGGCCTACTAGGCTATGGACGACATCTGCACACATGGATGACACAGGGGCATGACTAGGTGTACTTGGCACTCTACAGAGGTGCAGTGAGGTGCCACATGTACTGCCTTACAGAGGGACCTTGCCTACGGAACTCGCCCTGGCCTAGGGAAACCCACAGCCCACCTCCCCCACCCAGACCCCTCCACTGCACGCAATATCAGCAGAATGAGAGTGTACTCACCCCCTTGTGGCTGCTGTGATGCCCTCAAGTGCCCATCCAACTCCGGGTACGCCACCACCAGGATCCTGAACATCAGGGGGGTCATGGTGCGACGGGCACCCCTCCCACGTTGGGAGGCCATCCCCAGCTGAGCCTCCGCCATCTTCTTGCTCCAGCGGCGAATGTCCTCCCATCTTTTCCAGCAGTGGGTGCTCGGTCTGTGGTAGACCCCCAGGGTCCAGACATCCTTGGCGATGGCACTCCAAATATATTTTTTCTGGTGGGCGCTGACCTACATGAGTTGTACAGGGGGAAGAGAAAGTTATTACCAACTGCACCGTCAAAGTGATTGGCCCCCATCATTTCCCTTGCCATGTGGCACATGCACTCACCGTCGTTTCATGCACGCCGCACTCTCCCCCCTTTCTTCTTACATCCACCCTCTCCACACAGGCATAGCCCATACAGCATGCTCCTAGTGTACTTACCTGTTTGTTTGGAGGACCGTAGAGTAGCGTGTACTGGGGAGGACCCCATCCACGAGTTTCTCCAACTCCTCCGATGTGAAGGCAGAAGCCCTTTCCCCAGTCGCACGAGCCATTGTCTCTTCCAGACCGAGGTCACAGCAGCACTTGCAGTGTAGGTCCTCTCCTGTCGAAGATCAGGTATTGAGTGATTGAACAGATAGAAAATGGCGGTCACGTCCGTGGGGGTGCGTACCGTCACTGCTGGCGTACATCGTCATTGGCTCCTGGGACCCATAGGGTCCAATGTTAACCAATGCAGCATTGCGCCACGGTCTTCGACCGCCTACCGCAACGGTGTACAACGCCAGCGCAGTTACCTCACATCCCATTGTAACACTTTACAGGTCAGGCAGCCGCCATTTCAGGAGCCCACATGGCTTCATTTTCAACTGTGTCACACACACCTAGGCATAGACTCAACACACATACAGGCCACTTTTTAGATTATGATTGGTGTTCTGTGTAAGCTGTGGGTACGTACTTCTGAGTTGGTTGACTCTGTGCTCGCTGTTGTCCTTCATAGGCACCATCCTCTGGGACATGTGAGGAGATGGCGGCATCCTCCGGTGTACCGACCGTTGGTGGACCTGTCGACAATGGAGGAAAGACATGTGATAATCACATACAGGCTTGACCGTGCCACAATCCAGGAACTGTGTACCCAGTTGGAGCCAGACCTGATTTCAGCTATCCGCCATCCCACAGGAATCCCCCCTCAAGTGCAGGTGCTGACAGTACTCCATTTCCTTGCAAGTGGGTCATTTCAAACAACAGTGGCCATAGCATTAGGGATGTCCCAGCCCATGTTTTCCAACGTGTTGTCCAGAGTGTTGTCTACCCTGATGAAACACATGCAGAGCGACATCGTTTTCCCTCAGGTGGAGGATTTGCCTACAGTGAAAGGTGATTTCTATGCCCTGGGACATATCCCCAACATCATAGGTGCCATTGATGGGACACATGTGGCTTTCGTCCCCCCCCACAGGAGTGAACAGGTGTACAGAAACCGGAAGAGTTATAATTCAATGAATGTACAGATGGTGTGTTTGGACGACCAGTACATCTCCCATGTGAATGCCAAGTTCCCTGGCTCAGTGCATGACACCTACATCCTGCGGAATAGCAGCATCCCTTATGTGATGGGTCAACTCCAGAGGCACCGTGTGTGGCTATTAGGTGAGCACATGGAAGCTAGTCAGTGGGAATGGTTGTCTGGGTCTGGGGATATCCCTCCAGGTTAGTGTGTGTCTAACAGTTGTCCTTCGCCATTTGCAGGTGACTCTGGTTACCCCAACCTGTCATGGCTACTGACCCCAGTGAAGAATCCCAGGACAAGCAGAGGAACGCTACAATGAGGCACATGGGCGAACTAGGAGGGTGATCGAGCGGACCTTCGGCCTCCTGAAGGCAAAGTTCAAGTGCCTCCATATGACAGGTGGATCCCTATTCTACTTACCAAACAAGGTGTGCCAGATCATCGTGGCCTGCTGTATGATTCACAACTTGGCTTTGCGACAAAAGGTACCTTTTCTGCAGGAGGGTGGTCCAGATGGCGGTGTTGTTGCAGCTGTGGAGCCTGTGGACAGTGAAGACGAGGAAGCAGAAGAAGAAGACATGGACAACAGGGATTCAGTGATCCAGCAATATTTCCAGTGAAACACAGGTAATAATACAAACCTGCCTACTACATGTACTTAAACACTACTACCTCTCTACTGTCTGTCGGTTTCACCCAGTGTATTGTCACTGAGTTGTCACTTTCGCTTACAATTTCACAGATCTGGGTTCCACAGTGTGACATCTGCTTTGATTCCTCATGGACTAGAGCTGTGTGACATTGGTATGCTGACATTACAAATGAAAGAGCTTTTTGCCACAGTAATTGCTAATACAGTATTCCGAAATCACAGACTGACTCCAGATTGTTTTGTGCTTTAAGGGTGTTTATTTTAGTGCTCAAAATTGGAGGGGGTAGCAAAATGGTGAGGGGAGATGGCGGAGGAATGTCCATGGCAGAGTCCAGTCTATTAGCCTCACAGGTGCATTGCCCAAATGGGCATAGGAAGTGGAGCTGGGGCAGTTTAAGTATGGACAGGGTGACAAAGTGGGACAGTGGGATGACAATCAGGGTGGTCTCATTTCTTGGCAGGGGTCTTGGCATCGTTCTCTGTCTTGTTCCTGGATCTCAGGGACCATTTGCAAGGTGGTTCTCCCTCTGCAGGGGGTGGGGTGCTGGTGTGGTGGTCCAGTGGCTGTGCCTCCTGTCCACTAGCGCCGGCAGAGGTGGTGGGCAGTACACCGTCCAGGCTAGTGTCAGGGGCCCCTTGTAGTGCCACAGTGTCCCTCCTGGCGTTCACAAGATCCTCCAGCACCCCTACGATGGTGCCCAGGGTGGAATTGATGGTTCTGAGTTCCTACCTGAAGCCCATATACTGTTCCACCTGCAGGAGCTGGGTCTCCTGAAACTTGGCCAGTACCGTTGCCATCGTCTCCTGGGAGTGGTGGAAGGCTCCCATGATGGAGGAGAGGGCCTCGTGGAGAGTGGGTTCCCTGGGCCTGTCCTCCCCCTGTCTCACAGCAGCCCTCCCAGTTCCCCTTGTGTTCCTGGGCCTCCGTCCCCTGGACCGTGTGCCCACTACCACTGCCCCCAGGTCCCTGTTGTTGTTGGGGTGGTGGGTTAGCCTGGGTTCCCTGTAATGGTGGACACACTGCTAATTGACGTGTCCTGGGGACGGAGGTATGGGCCCACCGGGTGGGTGCTGTGCTGGTGTTTCCAGAGGGGGGAAGCTCTGTGGTGGCCTGTGACTGGGTGTGGGGAACCGACTGTCCAGAGGTCCCGATGGGCCGGGCTGGTCATCTAGATCCCGTTGGACAGAGCTGCTGTCATCACTGTGGGCCTCTTCTGTTGGTGGTGTGGACATGTGTGGACCCTCCTGTCCGGTGACGTTGGGTAGGGGTCCTGCAGTGGTATAAAAGGATGTTTATTACATCTGTGTGTGGCATGGTGTGCAATGGGTGGGTGACCGTGTACTCCGGTGCTTGCATTCCTTTGTGGGACCTTGTGTGATGATGGTTTAGGGGGGTGTATGGGTATGTGCAGTGGCAATGCTTTAGTGATGGGTGTCCATGCGTTGTTGTTGCATGCAGGGCTTGGTGTTGGGATGGGTGGGTTGTGATGTAGGGACATTTGTGAGGAGTTAGAGTGATGGTGGTGAGGGTGAGGGGATGTAATAGTTAAGATTTGACTTACCAGAGTCCATTCCTCCACCTACTCCTGCGAGGCCCTCAGGATGGGGGAGGAGGTGGGGGTCCGCCGCCAGTCCGCTGAACCGCCAGGTGGTGTCTTGAGACCACGGAACGCACCTTCCCCCATAGGTCGTTCCACCTCTTCCTGATGTCCTCCCAATTGCTTGGGTGCTGTCCCACTGCGTTGACCCTGTCCACTATTCTTTGCCATAGCTCCATCTTCCTTGCAATTGACGTGTGCTGCACCTGTGATCCGAATAGCTGTGGCTCTACCCAGATGATTTCCTCCACCATGACCCTGAGCTCCTCCTCCGAGAACCTGGGGTGTTTTGCCGTGCCATGGGGTGGTGTAGGTGATGTGTGGGGTGCTGTGTGGGGTGAGAAGTGTGCTGATATGTAGTGGTGTGTAATGTGAGGTGCGTAGAAGTTATGTGGGTGATGGTGTTGTGTGCCTGTGGATGCTAGTATTGTTGATGGTGGTGTCTCTCTCTGGCCTTCGTTTGTGAATTTGTGTCGTAGGGGTTTGTGGGTGATGTGGGTGTGTGTTATATATTGTATTGGGTGTGTGGGGGTGGTGTGTGTATGTGTCTCAGGTGTGTGTATTTGGAATTGTCCAATGTGGCTATGTTTTGTAAGAGTGTGTGTATTTTGAGCACGGCGGTGTGTACCGCGAATGGAATACCGCGGTTGAAAGACCACCACGTGGATTCTTGTGTCGTGATAGTGTGGGCATATTTCTGTTGGAGTGATGGTGGAGGTTTTGTTTTTCACAGTTTATCACTGACCTTTGGTGTGGCGGACTTGTGTGGGTGTCTGAATATTGGCGGATTCCGTGCTGTGGGTCATAATAGCTGTGGCATTTTTCTGCAGCCGCGGCGGTGTGTTGGCGGTCTTCTGCACAGCGGCAAGCGGCTTTTACCGCCAATGTTGTAATGACCCCCAAAGTGTCTTGTCTCACCTTTCTTTTATGTGGTCTTCTCTGCTATGAATTGCACCCACTTGCGCCCGTTACAGTTTAGGATTTATGTTTCTATGTTGCAGATCACATCACTTTTAAAGGATTAGGAATATTCCCATGGTTCCACCTCACCTGAATCTAGCCTATTTCTTCCATTAAACGTGGTCCAAGAGCATTGCCGTGGCAAAACACCATCTTATAGGATAGGGATTATACCTCTATCCCCCACATTCCATACCAAGCTCTGACAAGAAGGGATTTTGCACAGCAAAGTCCCATGTTTGTTGAATGCTCCTTCTGTCAGATACTCTAATTCAGTGAACATAAAGAGATTCAAGCCATCACTGTTGACACCAAAGTGGCTATACACATTTTAGATGCTGGTTTTCACTGAGGTGAAAATTGTCATAGCAAGATGCAGGGCTAGTCCTAGGACTTTTGGGGCCCTGAACAGAAAGGGAATGTGTGAGGCCCCTCCTAATTTGCATACACCGTGATGTAACAGAAAATGATGTCATAGGAAGCAAACTCAATTGACTACTTTTGAGCAACTTTGCAAGAAGCAACTTTCTTGGTATTGATATGAGTAGAACAAAATCATAAATATTAACACTAATAAAATAGGCACATACATTTTCAAATTCATTTAATTGGAAATACATCATATTAGCCACAATAGATGGAAGGTTTTGACCTAGTTCTCTCCAAAACTTATATGTTCAATCAAACTAGTGAATTAGATATATATGTCTATGTGGTATTTTTATAGTGCAAATCTAATCAAAAGGCTGCAAAGCACTGTATAGGGTCAAAGATATAGTCAACATGTGATAGGAGGAGTTGATGGTTTGTAAATCGTGACTACATCATTATTTCATTTTTTTTACAACACTGAATATTCACAGTTTCCTAAATTGGACCTGACTTCGGGCTGTTCGGATGGATTTGGGAAAAAACATTCCAGATATAAGGCCCTTTTCTTGTTTTTTCTCTTCTTAGCACATTGTCTTCTTCTGTCTGAAGGTGTTCTTGCTGCTGTTTGTCGAGACCCACTGGAGATGGCAGGCTTGTTGTCCATAAAGGCAGGGTTGTTAGTCGTATACTTCAAACTTAGCCAAAAGTAGCTGGGCACTGTACAGGGTCAATGACAAGAATAAGGTCAAGTAGTAATAGGAAAGGTAGCTGGCTTGTGGACTGGTAACACAATGTGACAGCTTTGCAGATAATGCAGCTGAGTTTGAAGAAGGTGCGGGCCAGCAAGGAGGCCCTGTAAAGTTCTGTCACTGCGTTATGATGTCATCATAATTCTTCATGCCCTAATGAGGTGTGCTGCAGCATGTATAATGCCCCTAAGGGGGCAGTGCGGATTAATATTAGTGTATGTGCAAAAAAGATATGAAAGCAAATAAAACAGTTAAAATAGCATGACTTTTACTGAAGGCATGGCCCTAGTCATTGAAAAACAACTGAATCTACCAGAATACAATCATATGTAGGCTAAAAGGGTTTAATGTCATGAGTCATGAGCCATGGCTACAACACCCCTATTAATGTCCTCTGGAGGTTTTAAATGTTCTGCTACTAATAAATAGTATACACTTCAATGGTTCCATAGTGCATTAGCGTGATGCAGATTCAGGTAACAGATTTGAGACGTCTCCTCTCATTTGATTTTTCCTAATTTTGAACAAAACCTGGACAGCACACATTCAAATGCAATTAAATAATGCAGTCAGCCATACCCACTAACTGGCCCATTTCCTTGGGCCTCACATTGCTGGACTATGACTGCAAGGTCCATGGTAGAGAGGCTGTTGAAGTAAGCCTCAGCAAGGCCTACTAGTGCAAGGAGTTCGCCCTTCTCTGCACAAAGTCCTCAGACCATATAGGAAGAAGTTGGCACAGAAACTGAAATAAAAGACAAAGTTTATTAAACCTCATGAGTTGGTACTACAGTTCAAACAGCACCCTTCTGTAATGTTTGAAGTAGCACACTGAACTAAGAGAGCATGGTCCTTTTATACCCACTCAGGGGCTAAAAGAAGGTGGTACAATTATAGAAGCAAGACTTACATACATGTAAGGTCATATGGAAATGCACAGTCGACAGGTAGGAGGAGCTAACAGTTTCAAGGACTAGTTGACACATTACTAACTGTTACTGATTACTAACAGCTGCAGATCTTACTGGGCATGTGCGAAAGTGGGAGATGCTAAATATAACTTGTCACTAGACAGATTTTCAAGAGTAGTTAACAGAAAGGTAGGACAGAGCACATGGCGAGCACATGGCAGAGAAAATGGCTGCCATGAATACAAAATGGATTCCGCCAAATGTTCACAATAGTTGCTAAATACAAGATGTCTTCTGCTAATGCTTAATCTAATCGCTATTAAATTACAACAGACGACCCTTTCAGAATTAGCTGAAGACATTCGTCTTTCTGGGATAATCTAAATATTCATCTTGTATATTTATGCTCATCATTTCAGCTATTTCCTTATCTAACATGTGTTGTGCTTTCTTTTCTGTAATATTTCTTTTGGTAGGCATACAAGCAGTAACACACATGGAGCAGAACATTGGACCACACTGAATACAGATACAGCATGTGAAAAATATTGCAATCATTACACACAGGATAGTCAGTAGTTTCCAGCCCCAAGCGGAAACAAGAGCCCAAAACCATCCAGAAAAAGTCCAAGTACCAGTCTCTGTGTGGATTTCTGCAGCAATTTTATGCAATTTAGATATTGCATCATATACTGAAGGTGAGTGATCTGGAATAAAAACACAGCAACTACTACTGATGATGCGACATGCACCACCTCGATCAGCTAATATCACATCTAGTACCATACGATTTTGGAGCGCTACAATCCTCGCAATTTGGAGCACCTCGATAATATTCCCAAGTGCCAGAGCTGCCTGATTGGTAACAGCTTCCACAACCCTAGTCAATCGTCTCACTTTCCTACTGTTTAACGCAGCACCCACAAAGGAGAACAACCCTAAATTAAAATCAACATATTGTTGCAGGCTAGTATCCGTTTGGTCTTCCTCATTGATACTTATTGTCCTTTTATATCTATTTTTAATTATGTCATTGAACAGTTTAAAATCTCGGTGATATGATACAGGGGCCAAAAACACAGGGTGTAATAGAAAAGATACATAACACACACCTGACCACCCAACAGGTAGTTGGTAATATCCATAGTTACCACAAACAAAATATGTATTATGTGAAGCTGTAAAACTACTATTATGTACACCCTCAATAGTTCAAATCAAGGTACAATCGCTTATCCCTACTGGAATTTGCCCAATGCTACGTATACATAAATCTGCTTTAGTTTTTGTAACAGAAATCACAAATTGTTTTTTCTTGTCAGAGTCTCTTATATTTGTGAAGACATATGGTATTGAAACATTGTCTGGTTGATACTCTTCCCATTCCCATTTAGTTCTTTTGGCTTGGGGATACCCATCTTTGTCTTTGTAGCAACTTTATTAAGGCGAAAAAGAAGTCCGCCCTCTGTACGTTTTCCAGATGCAAACAAAATCGTATACCAAGCTTGACAAGAACCATTGTGTGAAAAAGGAAGAGGAAAGAAAGGTGTTCCTCCTTTCTTTTGATGCGCAGGTATCATTCCACATACCCAACAGTTAGTAGTATTTGTAGCATTATGAGTATGATGCAACATCTGAATGAAAGTATTATTGAAGTACGATTGACGGTGCTTCTGCTCCTGATAGGGAAGCGTAAATTAATAGTGATCCTCTGGTACTTGAGTAGTGGCAACAAAAAACTCACGAGCAGGAGCCTTCTTTTCAACAAACAAGGTGGTTATTGCTATAACCACCAAAACAACAACAAACCCCATAGTACTAATGATCAGTTTGTCATTCATTTTAGCAACAGTGATAATCGACCCTTTCAGAAATTAATTAAAAACAATCGTTGGAGCTCTTATCCCTGGGCAGCTGCTGATTTCTTCACCACGGGCCAAGACGGGTGTCACTACTCTAATGCATGTCTGATACCCCCCCCTTGCCACATTGGCTCTCCGTTTCACTAACCCAGGGCGGTAGCTCAACCAGTTTTGTCCAGCACTACGGCGTCTTTCCTCGGTCTCAAATTATATCGCGACACTCCAGAAATCGTATGGTCCGGGAAGAACTCCGCAGATTCGTCAGGTGATATAGCACAGCCTTTCTCCGTAGTCAAAATCTCTCGATAATCGGTCAGCACAGGAGGTTCCACCAAGGTAGGTAGCACTCTCTTGCAGTGAGTACTATGGACCTACTTCTTTCGGTTTGTCCCTCGAACTGCTGTCCTTGTCGCAAGGAGCACCTTTTCTGGCCTCGCCACCTTGGTTCCAAGCTGCTTGATCTTTCAAAGGACTTAATCATCACCTGGTCACCAGTAGACCTTCACCTGTAGATCTGTCAGGAAGTGCTTCTCGAACCTGTTGATGAATAGAAACCAAATTGTCGGTTAACTGTGCCAAATAATCATTCATCAGGACACAAGGTACATCATAAACAGAATTTGGCTTAGGAACTCCCCAAATGTTCATTGGCCTTCCAAACACTATTTCGTAAGGAGTAAGGCCGATTCGAGAGTGTGGCACTGACCTAATAGACAATAATGCCAACGGTAATGCATCCGGCCAAGTTAAGGATGTGGAAGCCTGTATCTTCACTAACTTCAGCTTCAAAGTAGCATTATACCTTTCCACCAACCCTGCTGATTGTGGGTGGAAAACCGCATGGAACTTCTGTTTGATCCCTAATCCTTTCAGGACATACTTAATAACTTCCCCAACAAAATGAGGTCCGTTATCATTCCATAAAAGTCTGCAAACACCAAACCTAGGGAAAAATGATTTCAAAAGCACCTTCGTTGTGGTAATGGCAGTATTATCCTTTGTGGGGTACGCCTCTATCCATTTACTGAAGGCACATACCACCACCAAGACATACTTTAAATTGTTGCAGCGTTCAAGCTGAATATAATCCATTTGTAGAACTTCAAAAGGTGCACTTAGCGTAGCAAACCCTCCTGCAGGAGTACGTGTCCCTTTTCCAGGATTGTATAGTAAACAGATCAAACAAGAATGTACTACTCTCTTAGCTGTACTGGACATTTCTGGATGCTCCCAAACTTGCGTAAGCAATTTCGTTATTGTTGAAGCTCCAACATGTGCCAGCCCATGTGCCATCTGAACCATAGGTTGTACAAAAGCTATAGGCAATTTCCATTTATCCATCTGCTTATTCCGCCAACAGCCCTCATCATCCAATTCTCCTTCTTCCGACCATTGCTCACGTTCTTTCACAGAAGCAGATTTCTGTATATCTAATACATCTTGTCTAGCATTATGCCAACGTTCAGCTTGTGACTTCACTACATACATAGAAGTAGTACTTCGCTGCATCGCAGTCTCACATGCTACGTGGTCCGCAAGGGATTTACCTTGCCCTATCTTATCGGTCACTTTCTTGTGTGCACTACATTTCACAATAGCTGTTTTCTTTGGATATGTCAATGCAGTCAAGAGGTTATGCACTAATTCTCCATGCATTATCTGCATCCCGTGGGATGTGAGAAAGCCTCTCTCCTTCCAAAGCAAACCAAGATCATGAGCCACTCCAAAAGCATAGCGGCTGTCTGTATAAATGTTCACACATAAGTCAGTACTAAGCTCACATGCTCGTGTCAAAGCTATTAGTTCAGCTGCTTGAGCTGACTTCTGTGGTATACGAGCTGTCTCCACTAACGTGTGTATTGTGGTGATTGCATATGCAGCTGAGTTCGTACCGTCTGGCAACTTCAAACAAGACCCATCAAGCCACAATTCCCTGTCTACATCTGGAAGGGTTGTATCTTGTAAATCAATGCGACCCTTTGTCTGTTCTTCGGTAAGGAATATACAATCATGTGTTTCTTGTGACTGAGGCTGAGTCACCGGATATGGCAACAAAGTGGCTGAATTTAGTGTTGCACACCTCTTCAGTGTAATGTGAGGAGCCAGCAATGTCAATTCATATCCTGTCAGGCGAGCACTAGTTAAATGTTGTGTCTTTGTTTGATTTAAAAGAGCATCAACCGCATGGGGTACTAACACCAACAGCTTATGTGACAAAACTATCCCTTCACTCTGACGTATTGACACAGCTGTTGTGGCAACTGAACGAAAACACCCAGGCAACGCTCGAGCGACAGGATTAAGTACTGCTGAAAAATATGCACAGGGACGCTGTTTATCGCCATGTGTCTGTACTAAAACTGACAATGCACATCCATCTTTCTCATGTACGTAAAGTGCAAAAGGCTTCATGTAATCTGGACTACCTAACACTGGTGCTGAACAAAGGGCTTGTCGTAGCTGCCGGAAAACAGTCTCACATTCATCTGTCCGTGGGAAGGGCATTGAAGTATCTTTAATCAAAAGTGCTAGCAAAGGTTTGACAATGTGTGAAAACCCTAATATCCATTGCCTACAAAAAGAAGTAAGACCAAGGAATGCACGAACATCTTTCTGAGTAGAGGGTACTGGTGTGTCTAAAATTGCTTGAATACGATCTGATGTAAGTGCACGGCCCTCCTCAGACAAAAGGTGACCTAAATAGGTTACCTTTGGTCTACAATATTGCAATTTCTTTCGTGACACTTTATGATGGTGTGAAGCAAGAAAAGAAAGTAAGGACAAAGTGCACTTTTCACATTGCTCAGGGGTATCAGCTGCCAACAAAATATAATCGACATATTGTATGAGAGCCACACCTTCAGGCAAAACAAAAGAATCAAGTTGTCGTTTTAATGCTTGACTATAAATACCAGGACCCTCAGTATAGCCTTGAGGAACTCTGCAAAATCTAGATGATCGTTTATTCAAAGTAAAACCAAACAAATATCGGCTGTCAGGATGAACAGGGATTGAAAAGAAAGCATTCTTCCAGTCTATCACAGAGAATGTAGTTGCTGTCGGGGGAACCAAAGTAAGAAGTGTTGTGATGTCAGATACCACAGGATATTGTGTTATCACAATCTTATTGACTTCTCGTAAATCAATAATGAATCGGTAAATCCTAGTATCAGTATCCTTTTTCAGAATAGGAAGAATCGGACTGTTACAAACATTATACGGAACTTCCTCAACAACTCCAACTGCAATAAGATCATGCACAATTCGTGTGAGTGCTTCTTCGCCCTCCTGTGAAATTTTGTATTGAGGCAAACGTGGCAAAATAGCTCCCTCCTTGACACTAATATGTACCGGTGGAATAATCATTTGTCCCACATCAGTATCTGAAGTAGCCCACAAAGTACTAGGGAGTGAAGCTAATGCAATATCCTCTTTAACAAGACGAACTCTTTCCATCACAGGATGATTATCATTCAAAATAGCATTGTATTATAGCCCTGAAATACTTGAGCATATCAAGACCCACAATATTGTCTGGTGTATTTGGAGAAAGCAAAAATGGACATGAAGCAGTAAATTTATCAACATAGAATGCAAGTGGTTGTGACAATGGGCTAGGGGAAGGTGTTCCATCGAAACCTATCAATGTAATGGTTAAGCCAGACAGGAGAGCCCTTGGAATCAATTGTTTAGACAAGGTGCTACGAGTAGCTCCTGTATAAACCAGAAACTGATCAGTAGAACTCAAAACATGTGCTGTAACAAAGGGACCCCTCTGATCTACTGGAACTTCAACTGATTCCTTAACCCCATCCTAGGCAATCCTATGCATAAGCAGAATCTTGGAAATCAGGCTGCACATAGTTAGACATCTGGTATTGGTTCCGTCTATCAAAAGTGTTAACCCCATCCTGCCCTCGTACATTAGCATCAACCCTAGCATGATCATTTGTGCTTCTTCTAGGCCCTGAATATCCTGAGCGATTTCTCATTTGTCCCCGACCACGTGAACACAGCTGAACACGTAGTGCTGGACATTCAGCAGCCCAATGCCCAAATTTCTTACAATACGCACACTGATCAACAGACAAATTCGAACAAGTGTAAGAAGAACCATAAGATCCACGTCCGCCTCTATCACTACCTCTAAAAGGCGGACCATAAGCTTGAGCCAACATAACCTTCGTCTTTAATTCTTTAATCATTTTATCCTCGCTACCTTTTGCTTCTAATTCCTGACGTTCATAATACTGAGCCATAGTCAAAAGAGAAACCGGAGTAGAGGCAGTCCATGAACTTTCACTAGCTTTTAGACGACTAGCTATTCCTGGTAACAGATTTGCGACATATTTATGGACAAACAAATGTCTGCCCGTATCATCTGACAATAACTGGCAGCTAAAATCATGAAATGCTTCTTCAAAGCAAGTAAAGAAATCAGAGACCGATTCATCTGCCTTTTGCTTCCAAGACTCTAAAACAGTCCAATCTATCTTTTTAAGGGGAATAATCGTTTTTAACTTAATTAATATGGCTGCGGGAAGATCTAGAATCAACTGATATGGCTTTTTCGCAGGTTCCCTATCCCCGTCCATCTGTTCTAATTCTTTCCATGACGCCCCAAAAACTACCCGATCATCAACTTTACGAACAGTTCTCCACATATCTGGCAGTAATATCAATCCGAAAAATAAATCAATGTCAGCCAAAGTCATAGTACAAGAACTAATTGCTCCCTCAGCTTCCTCATAAAAGGCGGCTGGATTTTTCCACGGGTCAGGTAATGCTGTTTTAAGTGCAATTACATCTGCCCTATTCCAAGGAGTATACACCCAATTATAAATAAAATAACCCTTAGCATCAACAGAAGTTTTATCATCACTTATACCAAATCCTTTAGGAGAAACATACAGAGGCGCGGCCTCCCGCATTGGTTTCGCTTGAACTATCATAGTCTTATCTGTTCTGAAGATGGAAGCTTGCACCCCGCCGGTCTGAGATGTCCGTGCAACTACGTCCACGGCCCTTTTCTCCTCTTGCAAACAGACTGCCACATCGCATAATTTCACCAAACGCCTGATTGCATCTGCCACCTGAGAGAAAACAAAAAGACCATCATGCATTTGCTTATGATCAGCTGCTACATCATCGGGCTCTAACTCATCAGAATATTTCCGATATAGTTCAATAACTTCTGTGCCAAATGCCTCAGTAAAATATAGCTGCTCCTTTTCCATCCACCATTTCATGTTGTCTAAAAGTTCAGAAGCAGAGACAACGCTACAAATTGTTTTACGAGCAATAGATCTAAGCTCAGATGCACAGTCAGCAGGCAACATAGAGTGACTGTCTTGTATCTTCTGTTGCTCCGAACCAGAGACCTTAGCTAACTCATGAGGGGCAGAAGGAACTACATATGGAGGTGGAGGGCGATCTAGTAACAAAATATCATTGTGTGGTTTATTAAGAATAGGATAGAGAGGCTGCCTAACGGTGTATTGGCCAGTTACCTGTAATTTACGTTCTTTCTCTTCTAGCTCCTTTAAGTCATTTCTTTCTTTCTTTCTCATTACCAATGCTTTCACATATACATTCTTCCGCTGCTCTTTCTCAAGCAAGGCTTGCTCACGCTTCACTCGTCCACGCACTTCTTTCTCCCACATTCGTACACAGTCAAACATAACTTGCTTAGACCTTCGCTTACACATACATTGTTCCACATACTCAATCTTTCGCAAATCAAATGACCCATGCATAGGCCAACGTAACTCAGGATCCGCACGAGTGTATTTATTCCATAATGTGCTGTACATTATAGAAGAAAGACCATGTTTAACATACATATCTCTATTGGGCGTCCCCTCTGGGGGTGCCGGTTGTGATTCTTCCAGTCTCAAATTGGTACCATTACAAAAGCAACACATCCTACGAAGCGCGCTAAAAACAGGCATGCCAAAAATAGTGCAGAATATGCAATATTATAATCAAAGTAGCACTTAAGGTGCCGTTCAAATCAAAATTAAATTGGAGAAAATTCTCCTCATTACCTGCCTATATAAATTGTAATTTATATATCAATTCAAAGGACACAAATTGACTAGTCACCCAAAACACGAGAGCCACAGTAAGTAGTGCTAAACTTCATTACCAAACAAAGGCATCAAAACCCACAGCAAGTGCCGTAAAACGGCTCTTACCAGTCACAGGGTGTCCAGGTTCCAACTGCCAAGTTCTAAAATCGACCAAATGGTCACTGCATGACGAATGAACAAAAAGGATCTCAGTTGAGGACCGGCGCCACCTGGATGGTCAAATCAGAAAGAAGGGAAAAACGCTGTGGTCGCCAAGACTCGGGTCTCCTCAGGCATTGATCGCCCGCAGCGAAATCCCAATCCTTCGTCGCAACCAATCTGTCGGGCGTCCGAGTCGCCGATGAGTCCCTGTTCGGGCACCAATTTGTTGAAGTAAGCCTCTGCAAGGCCTACTAGTGCAAGGGGTTCGCCCTTCTCTGCACAAAGTCCTCAGATCATATAGGAAGAAGTTGGCACAGAAACTGAAATAAAAGACAAAGTTTATTAAACCTCAGGAGGTGGTACTACAGTTCAAACAGCACCTTTTGGTAATGTTTGAAGTAGCACACTGAACTAAGAGAGCATGGTCCTTTTATACCCATGCAGGGGCTAAAAGAAGATGGTACAATTATAGAAGCAAGACTTACATACATGTAAGGTCATATGGAAATGCACGGTCGACATGTAGGAGGGGCTAACAGTTTCAAGGGCTAGTTGACACATTACTGTCTGTTACTGATTACTAACAGCCGCAGATCTTACTTGGCATGTGCGAAAGTGGAAGATGCTAAATATAACTTGTCACTAGACAGATTTTCAAGAGTAGTTAACAGAAAGGTAGGACAGAGCACATGGCGAGCACATGGCAGAGAAAATGGCTGCCATGAATACAAAATGGATTCCGCCAAATGTTCACAATTGTTGCTAAATACAAGATGTCTTCTGCTAATGCTTAATCTAATCGCTATTAAATCACAACAAGGCCAGGCTTCTAAGGTTGCCTGGTCAGTATTTACATTCAAGGATAGTATTTACATGTCTAAAACAGAGCAAAAATGCAGACGATCTCTATGGAACCTCTAATCATATGACAATATAAAACAAAATATCCACATCTCATCAGCTAAGTATAATCTCTCAAATTAGAAGTGTCCAAAATATAAAGACCAATTGTGTAGGAAGAGGTCTTCAAATTGGGGCATGCTCCTTTGGTGGACCACAAGTGAACATAGGGGGGGATCAGCTTCAGATCTGGCTAAGATTAATTCAATCATACCATCCTTCACTATTATGTATACTTTAGTGAGTCAAACTAAGTGGGATGGGCATGCCCAGACATGGGTCCCTTGCACACTGTATCACTGGAACCAAACTTAGCTATCCCTGGCTGATGATCCCTAACTAGGGTGACACCTGTCCTGAGTTGCTTGTGTTTTGGTTCAGGAAGGACCTGGCTTGGTAGTTTGATCTGGACTGTCCCACTGGAACTGGGTGAAGAATGATTTGAATATAGCTGGGTTCAAACTGAGGAGGCGTGGTGTGCAAAATAAGGATGGAATGGGATGCAGCCCAAGTAATAAACGGTTGCTGAGGTTAATTCAAGCATTTCATCCATCACTTTTTGTATACTTTTATTTGTGAACAGTAAATTCAGTCATAATTTGGGAGCATTATTCCCATAACCCCACAAGGCCACACTCCCACTGCACTTGCTGCACTATTGAAAGCTACACCCTTCAGAGGGGCCTCTTGCACTCGGCCCTGCAGCCATTCGCCAGTGCTACATGGCTCAGAACAGCAGCCTTCCTCCCATGGGTCTCTCAGCATTGGACCATGGCTGATAGGCGATAGGGATTGACCTTTCCTGATCTTCGCAGCTCTGGATCATGGCTGTCAAGTGCATTTGAGAAGAGACCAGCGGCATAGTATTGTAGCCAGGGGCCCTGATGAGAGAACATGATGCCAGACAGAAAATCACAGGCATAATCTGGGTCCATTGGGTCCAGAACATTCATGAGCTCTGGTGCAATGGTGCCTGTTGCACTACTGATAGCTACACCCCTGACATAGGATCTCAGTGAGCCTCACAACCATACTCATGCACTGCTAAGCTTATGGATTGGTGCCTCCTCCCCTGAGTGTCCATCAATGGCCAGCTGCACTGCCCATGGGAGGGAGGGTCTCTTCCAGGCCTCACAGCTCTGGAACATGGTTACAATGCCCATGGAAGAGAGGTAGGTAGCAAAGCAATGATGCCATGGGTCCTGGTGCAAAATAAAAGCACTCTCTCACTTTTGTCCAGTGGCTGCACAGAAAAATAAAGCTATAATTTGGGAACATTGGCCACATAATACCCCTGCGCCCGGTGCCACTGCACCTGCTGGACTACTCATAGCAATGTCCCTGACTGGTAGCTATGCCATGGCAGAAAGTGAATGTGTTATGCTCCTCTTACTTGCAGACAATGTGAAATGGCAGGAAATTACATCACATGACATGAACCTTGACATCGAAGCTGTGAGAAAGTTTGAATGAGACCCAGGTGAGGGGTCCACATGAGGCGCCCCACCTCCTGGGCCTTCTTAGACATGGTGTAGCACTGAGAGGATTAGAAGAAGGAGCCCACTAACCCATTGGCCTTGCAGCACTTAAGCATGGCTGCAAGACCTGGAGGAGCGGCCCTCCTCATAACCTAGCAATGCTAAACCATAGCAATGAAGCATAAGGTAGGGGCCTCCAGTATCCTAGGCCTCGCAACCATGGTCTAGAGCTCCAAGGACCAGGAGAGAGGACCCAGGATAGGGGATCCCTCCTCCATTGGCCTCACAACAATGGTGTAGCACTGCTACCCCAAGGGAAGGGTGTTTCCTCCCATGGACCACCCCACCATGATCCACAGCTGTGAGGCCAATTGCCTGGCCTAACAGCTATGATGTAGTGCCGCAAGGCCTATGTGATGTGGCCCATGGATGTGGCCCACGGGATGTGGCCCAGATGCCCCGGGCTTTACATCCCTGGTCTGGTGCTGCAACACCCTGGGAATGAACGCCATTTCCCTGGGCCTGACAACCATGGTCCCCAGCATCGCTGCAAGAGTCATGTAGGGCGGCCAATTTTCCATTTTCACTTCACAGAACTATTTGAACCTTTAAAAAATCACTGCAGGTGCCAAGACACGTATTAGGGGCAGTACAACTAAGGCAACATAGCGCATTTATGGGGTTTCATTGTATATCCCCCCCTGAAATAGGTTGGTTTAAAAGATAACTCAGTTGGAGATTGAGTTTATCGACTACATCATACTACATTTAAGTTCTAATCTCTTTACCACCTCCTGGGGTAAACCTTGACTGCTTGCTATTGCAAATTTTAAGCGACAATGTTAGAAAATAAACTGTGGTATTCATATACAATGAAACAGTCTTAAGCTTGGAAATACCAGTGGTAAATATCAGTATTTACCATGCATACTGTCCAGTAATTACCCATGCCACAGGACATCTAATCTCAGTTTTATGATGGAAATAATCACCATGTCCAAAAGCTGAGCAGGGCTGATCATAGAGTGGTGATTCCCTTATTGGGCAGCCCCTTCACCTTCCCATCAGAATCACACTCCAGTTGCGGTTTACAAGACAAATTGGAGATATGGAACCAGGAGACACGTTTTTCAATTTTAGCCTCCCATTTGGACAAATTGTGTACTCTTGGGCAATCACTTTTCTGAATTTATTGCTAGGGCCACTGCATTTCTTGCACAATTACAGATATGCCACAGTTGCCAGATAATTTATCATCTGTAGCATAATCTGCAGATTTCACCAAAAATAAATTGTATTTTTGTCTTAAATGGTTCAAAATCTCCTAATAACATAGAGACATGTGTTGCTGCACAGTCGAAGACCCTTTGCAAAACTAGTCTTGTTACCTTTCTCTTGCTTATTGCTACATTTGGATGTTAACTTGGTATTAATGAGGTACAACCAATTCCCTGTCAGAATTAATAAATGCAAGAATTACAATATAGTGAAGTAATACTATCATACAATGTGGCGAAGTATGCCACATAATTTGCCTTTTTTTGCTACATAATTTACTTATTCCTGTCACATAATTTGACCCTCCCTGGCCACATAATTCCATTGACCCCGCTTATTTCCTGCTGCTCCATTTTCGGGCAAGATTAGAAGTGTTTTTATTCAAGGTCAAAAATGCTAGTCACCAAGATTTTAAAAAAAGTACACTGCATATTTCCTAAGAGGCGGGAGGTGCCACGTCATATGAAATAGTCACCTAAAAGCAGTAAAGTGGTAAATGTTTAGGCCCTCATTACAACCCTGGCGGTAAATCCCGCTTACCGCCGTGCTGAAGGCTGCCACCATACTGTTGTGGCGGTGGAAATCCGCTACAGGTATTACTACACACATCTCGGAAACCGACACAATACAGACACCCACACAAGTCTGCCAGACCAAAGGTCAGTGAGAAACTGGCGATACCAAAACCTACACCGTCACGTCAAGAAGAATACGCCCACACTATCACGAGCCACGAATCAACGCGGCGGTCATTCAACCGCGGTATTCCATTGGCGGCACACACTGCTGCGCTCAAAATACAAATTTACAAAACACAACCACATTGGACAATTCAAAATACACACACCTGATACACATACACACACCACACCCACAACACTATAAAACACACACACACATTACCCACAACCCCTTACAACCAAAACTTTTGAAGAAGGCCAGAGAGAGAGATTAGCTAAGACAACACCTGCATCCACAGACACACAACACCATCACTTATACAACATCCACGCACAAAACACCACACACCCCAAAACATCACCCCACACATCACCTCACACATCACTCACACCACATCATGCCACCTCAAAGACACACCAGGTTTTCTGAGGAAGAGCTCAGAGTCATGGTGGAGGAAATCATTGGGGTAGAGCCACAGCTATTCGGATCACAGGTGCAGCAGACATCCATTGCAAGGAAGATGGAGCTATGGAGGAGAGTCGCCGACAGGGTCAATGCCATGTGACAGCATCCAAGAACACAGGATGACATCAGGAAGAGGTGGAACGACCTACGGGGGAAGGCATGTTCCGTGGTATCAAGACACCAGATTGCTGTACAGAGGACAGGCGGTGGACCCCCACCTCCTCCCCCACAACAACATGGGAGGAGCAAGTCTTGGCGATCATGCATCCTGAGGGCCACGCAGGAGTAGCAGGAGAAATGGACTCTGGTAAGTCATATCTTAACTACTTCATCCCGCCACCCCACCTGCATGCCATCACATACTCCCACTCTTACCCTCACCCCCATCACACCATCATCTCCATATGTCCCACTATCACAGCCCACACATCTCAATACCAAAGCCCTGCATGCAACACCTATGCATGGACCACCGTCGCCAAAGCATGTCCAGTACAGAAACCGACACAGACCCCTATCCAACTATCACAAAAGGGGGTAACAAAATGACGCTAGCACAGAAGTAGAGGGTACCTCACCCAATGCACAAGATGGCCTACACAGATACTAAAACTATTCATTTACACCGCAACAGGACCCCTACCCAACATCACCGGACAGGAGGTGCCAGACATATCCTGTCCCCCCACAGAAGAGGCCCACAGTGATAACAGCAGCTCTGCACGCCTGGATCAAGATGACCAGCCTGGCCCATCAGGGACCTCGAGACAGTCGGTTCCCCTGTCACAGTCCCAAAACACCACAGAGCCTCCCTCCTCAGGAAACACCGCCACAGTACCCACCCAGCGGGCCCATACCTCTGTCCCCAGGACACGTCAATCAGCAGTGTGTCCACCACTACAGGGACCCCAGGCAAACCCACTAACCCAAGACAATCAGGGACCTGGGGTCAGTAGCAGTGGGCACACGGTTCAGGGGACAGAGGCACAGGATAACAGGGAAGCTGGGAGGACTGCTGTGCGACAGGGGGAGGACAGGCCCAGAGAACTGACACTCCATGAGGCACTCTCCAACATCATGGGAGCTTACCACCATTCCCAGGAGACCATGGGCACAGTACTGGCCAGGTTTCAGGATACCCAGCGGCTGCAGGAGAAACACTACCTGGGGATCAGAGAGGACTTGATGTCCATTAACACCACCCTAGTCACCATTGCAGGGGTGCTGGCAGACCTTGTCAACACCATGAGGGACACAGTGGCACACAAATGGGCCCCTCACACTAGCCTGGACGATGAACAGCCCTCCACCTCCACTGGTGCTAGTGCACAGGAGGCACTGCCTCAGGTCCACAGGACACCAGCACCACAACCCCTGCAGAAGGAGAACCACCCCGCAAATGGTCCCTGAGATCCAGGAACAAGACAGAAAACTTTGACAAGACCCCTGACAGGAAATGAGACTCTCCTGAATGTCACCCTTCTGTCCCACTTTGTCACCCTGTCCACCTTAAACTGCCATTGCTCACCTTCTTAGGCCCCACTGGACAATGCAACTGTGAAACCAAGAGACTGGACTCTGCAATGGACATTCCTCCACCATCACCCCAGCCCATTTCACACATCCCTCCACTTATTTGCACAGAAATAAACACCCTTGAATCACAAATCAATCTGGAGTCATTCTGTGCTTTCACAAATGTGTAATTTCAAAATCTCTTGAATATAGCAATGTCAATGTACTTGTTCACATACCAATGTTACACAGCTGTAGGCCAGGAGTAAACATAGCAGAGGGCACAAATTGGAACCAAGATCTGTGAAATAGAAAGCCAAACTGACAAGTCAGTGTCCATACACAAAGGTTAAAAGGAAGACTTATGCTACGTCCTACAATAGTATGAGATGTGGGAAGCAGTTCCATCTTCTTACCTCTGTCTCACTGGAAGTATTGCATTATGACGTTGTTGCGGTTGTCTACATCTTCTTCTGCCTCCTCTTCTTCACTGTCCAGAGGCTCCACAGCTGTCATAAGACCACCATTAGACCCATCCTCCTTCAGAAAAGGCACCTGGCTTCGCAATGCCAGGTTGTGCAACATACAGCATGCCACGATGATCTGGCACACCTTCTTCATGAGTAGTATAGGGAGCCACCTGTCAAATGGAGGCACCGGAACCTGGCCATCAGGAGGCCGAAGTTGCGTTCGATTATCCTCCTAGTTTGCCCATGTGCCTCATTGTAGCGTTCCTCTGCCCTTGTCCTGGGATTCCTCACTGGGGTCAGTAGCCATGACAGGTTGGGGTAAACACAGTCACCTGCAAATATCGAGGGACAACTGTTAGACATCCTCCAAACCTTAGGGAATCTCCCATACCCAGACAGCAAATGAAACTGGTTTCTGTACACCTGTTCATTCCTTCGGGGGGAACAAATGCCACATGTGTACTATCAATGGCATCAATGATGTTGGGGATGTGTCCCAGGGCATAAAAGTCTCCTTTCACTGTGGGCAAATCCTCCACTTGAGGGAAAACAATGTAGCTGCGCATGTGTTTCAGCAGGGCAGACAACACCCTGCTCAACACATTAGAGAACATTGGCTGGGACATCCCTTATGCCATGGTCACTGTTGTTTTGAAAAGACCCACTGGCCAGGAAATGGAGTACAAACAGGACCTGCACTAGAGGGGGGATTCCTGTGGGATGGTGGATAGCTGAAATCAGGTCTGGCTCCAACTGGGCACACAGTTCCTCGATTGTTGCACGATCAAGTTTGTAAGTGATAATTATGTGTCTCTCTTCCATTGTCGACAGGTCCACCAGGGGTCTGTACACCAGAGGATGCCGCCAGCTCATCACCTTCCCCAGCAGACATGCCCTATTGAGGAGAACGGTGAGCAGAGGGTCATACAACACTTAGGTATCACAATGCTGTTAGCAAAAACATTACATTTTCTCAATGCGTCTTTGTCTGTCCATATTCCTGGCCTAAATAGGTGTGATGCAGTTATTTGGCCTGCCATGTGACCCCCTGAAATGGCGGCTGCCTGACCTGTAAGGTGGGACAAGGGGAAATGAGGTAACAGCGCTGGCGTTGGACACTGTCGCGGTAGGCGGTCGAAGACAGCGGCACAATTCAGCATTGGTTAACATTGGGCCCTATGGGTTCCAGGAGCCAATGATGATGTTCGACGGAAGTGAGGGCACACACCGCCGCAGATGTGACCACCATTTTCTATCTGTTCACTTACTTGATACCTGACCATCAACAGGAGAGGACCTACACTGCAAGTGCTGCTGTGACCTCAGTCTGGAAGCGACAATAGCTACAGTGTCTGGGGAAAGGGCCCCTGCCTTCACTTTGGAGGAGTTGGAGAAACTAGTGGATGGGGTCCTCCCCCCGTACACGCAACTGTACGGTCCTCCAGACAAACAGGTGAGTATACTGTGAGCATGGTGGATGCCACATGATTGTATGGAGTGTCGTGGATGGATGAGGGAGGGGAAGGGGACAGGCCAGGATGTGAGGGTAGTGTGTGTGTTTGTATGTCTGGGCCAGGTTGGGAGGTTTTTAGGCAATGCGTGAGAAGAACAGTACGGGATAGTAACGTCCATCATTACTTCACTTTTCCTCTAGGTCACCGCCTACGATAAGAAGGGGATTTAGCGTGCCATCGCCAAGGAAGTACGGACCCTGTGGGTCTACCATAGACGGAGCACCCACTGCTGGAAAAGATGGGAGGACCTGCGCTGCTGGAGCAAGAAGACGGTGGGGGCCCAGCTGGGGATGACCTCCCAACGTGGAAGGGGTGCCCGTCGCACCATGACCCCACTGATGTACCAGATCCTGGCGGTGGCATATCCGGAGTTGGATGGATGCTTGAGGGCATCACAGCAGCCACAAGGGGGTGAGTACACTCTCATTCAGCTGACTGTGTGCTTGACAAGGTGTCTGGGTGGGGGGGTGGCCTGTGGGTTCTCCTAGGCAAGGGCATACACGCAAAGGTAGATCCATTGTTTTTCGGCCTCATTCCAAGTCCCACCCCAAAGGTGGTATTTGTCCTCTACACCTAGTCAGGCTCCCATGGGTGCATGCACTGACCATATGTATCTTCTGTCTTTCCCCCCCTTTTTGTTTTGTCACCCTGTTCTTGCGTGCATTAGCATCATCTGGTGGAAGAGACGTGGAACCGGAGCAGGAGGGAGCTGAATCCCACATGGCCCTGGAGGGTGAAGTAACGGAGTCTGAAGGCACCAGTGGGACAGAGGGCAAGGGAAGCTCCACGATGGGGACTGGAGCATACACCAGCAACAGTAACTCCTCCTCTGAGAGGAGCTCCCTTGCAGTGGCGGGCACCTCAGTGCCCACCGCATCAATAGGTACAGCTGCCACCCCCCTACCAACACTGCCCTCCCAGCAGCTCCTCAGCGTGTTTCACGTGCCCGCTCACCCAGGCTAGTGGGCATCTCCTTCGCCCCAGGCACCTCAGGCCCTGTCCCAGACAGCCCTGCTGCCCTCAGTGAGGAGGCTATTGACCTCCTGAGATCCCTCACTGTTGGGCAATCTACCATTTTGAATGCCATCCAGGGTGTTGAGAGGCATTTGCAGCAAACAAATGCATACCTGGAGGGCAATCATTCTGGGCAGGCGGCCCAACAGAGAGCATTTCAGGCTCTGGCCTCAGCACTGATGGCAGCCATTGTGCCTGTGTCCAGCCTCCCCCTTCCAACTTCCTCCACCCAGACCCAATCCCCAGTACCTCAGCCTATCCCAAGCAGACCATCAGACCAGCATGCACACTCATCAACACACAAGAGTGGACATGGCAAACATAAGCACCACACATGCCACAGGCACTCACACAAGCACCATCCCCACGCAGACACAGCAACATCCACTGCCTCCACTGTGGCCCCCTCCTCCACATCCTCCTCCTCCAACCCTGTCTCATCTCCACTCACACCTGCATGCACTACATCCTCAGCCACTACCTCCATCACTAGCATGCCCATCACCACACACCGCCCATGTGCAATCACCACCCCCACTACCATTCACACATCCCCTGTGTCCTCTCCCAGTGTGTCTGTGAGCCCTCCTCCCAAAGTACACAAACGCAGGCACACACCCACCCAACAGCCATTGACCTCACAACAGCCTCCGGCCCATGCACCTTCACCCAAATTCAGCAGACGTACACCTCCTACAACCACTACCTCTTCCTCCACTCCCAAAACCCCTCCATCTTCCCATCCCAGTCTGTCTAAGAAACCTTTCCTGGCTAACATTGACCGCTTCCCTACACCTCCCCCCGTCCTTCCCCTAGGGCCAGGCTGTCTAGGTCACAGCCCAGCACCACAGTCTCCAAATCCCCAAGCACAGTGGTCACAGCAACTCCGGTCTGATCACAGCCGCCACCCATCAGGGCTGCCAGTGTGCAACCAAGCGAGGCGAGGGAGCTGGCCATTCCGCCACCTGCCAAGGTGAAGAAGGTGCCCACATGCCGGAGGGAGAAGTCACACCTACCACCAAGCAAGGGCTCCTCCAAACCAAAAGGGGACAGTGGCAAGACACCAGCAGCAGTATCAAAGGTGGAGAAGGGACACAAACGAAGAGCAGGTCAGGACAGGGCACGATGGCTCTGGCTGAGGGACCAGAGTCACCCCTTCTGTCAACCAGTACACCAACCAGTACGGTGGTGGACCCCGCCACCAGCACTGCCACCAGCACCGCCACCTGCATGTCTGCTGCCTCAGCAACAGTCCCCAGCATCATCCCCAGTGGGCAGCTATCTGAGGCAGCAGGAGACGTCCTGCTGTGTCCCTCAACAGGTGCAGATACATCCACCACTGCCAGCACCTCCGCCACAGACACTGCCGCAACCACCGCCACCAGCCCTGCGACGTGCTCAGCCAGTGCCACCACAGCTGACATGGCAATCATCTCCAGTGGGCAGCCATCCGAGGCTGCAGGAGACATCCTGGACCCTGCCCAGAGTCCATGAGTCATGACTCTCAACACTGTTTGTACCTGCAGGTGGCAGGCGAAGTCGCAAAAGGCTAGAGTGTGTCTCTGCCTCCATGGCATATCATGCTACCTGTTCCCAGGCAATCTCGTGGCACACACACCCAGGCGAGGAAATAGGACCTGCCACACTGCATGTGAAGCACTCTGGGCACAAAGCCCCCTCCAGAACCATTGGAGAGATACATCCACTACCTCAGTCCTTGGCAGGATAAAGCACTCTGGGCACAAAGCCCCCTCCAGAACCAGTGGAGAATCACATCCACTACCCCAGTCCTTGGCAGGATGAAGCTCTCTGGGCACAAAGCCCCCTCCAGAACCAGTGGAGAAAAGCAACCACTTCCCCAGTCCTTGGCAGGATGAAGCACTCTGGGCACAAAGCCCCCTCCAGAACCATTGGAGAGATACATCCACTACCCCAGTCCTTGGCAGGATAAAGCACTCTGGGCACAAAGCCCCCTCCAGAACCAGTGGAGAATAACATCCACTACCCCAGTCCTTGGCAGGAGGAAGCACTCTGGGCACAAAGCCCCCTCCAGAACCAGTGTAGAAAAGCAACCACTTGAGAGACTGTGGCTTTGCACTCCCCAGGATAGAGCAGTGGGCAAACCACCCACTGGAAAGACTTGAGAGACTGTGGCTTTGCACTCCCCAGGATAGAACAGTGGGCAAAACACCCACTGGAAAGACTTGAGAAACTGTGGCTTTGCACTCCCCAGGATAGAGCAGTGGGCATGGAGCCCCCTAGTGCAGCAGTGGCGTCGTTCGTTCATCTGGCTGAGGTGCCCCCCCCTCTCCCTGAGGTGCCTGCTTCATTTCGATCTGATGCCCCTGCAGTGTTCTCTCCATTTCGTGTCAGGTATCTTGTGTGGGCTTCGCCCATGCATTTTGGGACCACTGGTCCATGAACAATGATTGCAACACTATCCGTACTTGTGTAGTTGGTGTACATATTTGTATATACTGATTTTTGAAATTGCCCTAGCTGATTTTTATTGATTACACTTGTTACAATCATTTCCTTTTGTCCTTGCGTTCTTCCAGTGGGTTAGTGGGTGAATATGTAATGTTGCTGCATGTATTTGGGTGCATGGTGTTGTGGGTGGGGGTATTGCGTGTTGCGTGTGTGTGTCTTTCTCTTTTCCCTCCCACCCTCCCCTGTGTTGTAGGTGCAGTACTCACCATGGTCGTTGACGGCGTCTTTGCTGCTCCTGATAAAAGAGGAGGAAGACCAGCATGGGCAGAACATGTAGTTCAGGCTCCATGGCACCCTGGTTCCTCGTTGGGTGTTAAGAGGTGAGTGGTTTCTGTTCCAAGTCCTGTTTCCGCCGTGCTTTTGATGTCATTGGTACCGCCCCGGAAAAGGTGGCGGATAGGCCTCTGGTAATAGTGTGGGCGGTACTTTGTCTTCCGCCTGTCTGTTGGCAGTTACCGCCGCGGTGTTTGTTTGTACCGCAGTGGCGGTCGGAGTGTTAAAGTGACTGTCTATGTTGGTGGTTTCCGCCATGGTCGTGATTCCATTTTTTTTCCCGCCGGGCTGTTGGCAGTATTACCGCTGCTTTAACACCGACCACCAGGGATGTAATGAGGGCTTTAGTCTTTGCACCAATTAGCAGCGCACGGCAGTCCTTGGTCTTCTAAATTAACAAACTGTTTGATCCTGGGCAAATAATACTCTCCCTGACTATATGGCAGCACTTTGAAACAGGCTTAATGTGAGAAATATACACCAAAGGCCTACTCCCTGGGTCTGACTCAGCTCGAGTTCCAGTTTGAAAAACAAGTCCATAAAGAGCTGAGCTTTCATGTGGCTTCTGCCTGTCACCCTCCAACAAACCAGGATGTGGCATTATGGCTAGAGATGCCAACTTGGTAACTGGGGAACCAGGTTCCAGTCTTGGTGTCAGCTCAAGATCCTGTGAATCTGGGCAAACCACTTAATCTCAATGTCCCTAAAAAAAAAAGTATGTGTACTTGTTTAAGGTAACTGGTTGTTATGTAAAGTGGTCCAGTACTTATGGGTCTAGTGTGCTCTATACAAAACTGCAAAGAAAGGGTTTCATTCATCATTCAAGTCTGTTTGCATGTACTGTTGCCACCTGGCTGGTTTTCTGTCCTGTTCTGTTTCATGTCTCGGCCTGCACAAAAATAACCAAAACACAGGAAAATCCCCTAAAGCCATTGTTTTTAGCCCTTATCGTTACATAATCAAAACACCAAATATACATAGAAGACACATTTATGTGTGTTATAAGGCTGTGTTCGATCGCTGAGTAATAATTAAAGTGAAAAAATACAGAAACATATTGTTACAAATTAATACATATGGCTTTCATTAAAGTCTTATTTATTTTTGTGTCCCAGCCTTTGAAGACTCCTAAAAGAGCAACAAATGGCAAAGATTTTTCTCTTGAAAAGGTGGCAGCCCTATTTGCGTCCTAATAGTTCAAGGCGATCCTGAACCTGCATGGCGTAGGACCCCTACTATGCTGCAATGCACCCCTCCCAGACATTGATGAGCATCTCTTTCACAGCTCATCAAGGGCTGAAAGAGTGAGTTGCTTGCTGTTTGGAAGGGCTCCTTACTCTATTCCTGACATGGTATACATGCGTGGGAGGTGCAGGAGAGAAGTGCCCCTCCCTTGGGCCTCGCAGTGCTGTCCCAGTTCAGTGAGGACACTGGCTCAAGGCCCCATATTAGTGATGTGAGTGCGGGGCCCTGGGTACCTGCCAATGGTGCCCATGCCTAGTGCCGGCCCTCACAAGATTCACTTGGTACTGGATGATTCCGTAAAACTTCCAGTTTTAGTAGCCAGTAGCTTTAGCTTCAGCTTCTCCCATTTCTGCCTAAAAGCTGACATGTGAGCCGAGAGTGAAAGTTCACATTTTTACTTCGAGGATCTCGGTGAGTCCACACTCAAAAAAAAGAACTGAATCAAAGGCAGGACTTTTGACTGTCCCAAATGTTTATCTAGCGGGCACCTACAACTCTACTTAGCAACTTATTGACAATATATTCTAAGAACTATTATGGGCTTGTTTACAGCCCATGAAACATTAATTCATGGGCTGATTAGTATAGGTGGCTTTTGTGCTGGCTACCAGGACAGCCTCCCCAGTTGCAAGTTTGCTTTGTTTTGAGGCAAGGTTTCATAACTTGCCCCATTCCAGGAATCTAAAGAAACTAACACTACCACTGAAGCCACTAGGTTAACTCTTCTTCAAACTTACCTGTAGATTAGATACAAGTGGTGGTATTCAATTACCCTTGATATTACCTGGTGCCCCACAATTGGTCATCATCAGCTATTCATTTTAGATAGTACGGTTTTGCATTATTATAAAATGTTTTTGTTGTTACTTTGTAAATTTCATAAATTATAAGTGTATTTTCTAAATGAAATGTAATGTTAATGATAGAGAAATATATGTGTTTCTACAAATATTAGAAACAAATAGTTTTTGAGGCGAACGTTCCAGAAGCCCTTAACAGCACTGGCAAACGTGAAGAGAAAGAGTGTTGCTGAGATTCTAAGAAAAGCTATTACCGAAAAAGGGAAAACGCCTGGTAAAAAGTACAGTCAATTTATTACTTTCAGGTTTCAGACAACATTTAATTTGGAGCGGTTTAGCAGTGGTGCAAGGTAGAGTCCTGCGAGGAATAAGATAAAAAGTGGAAATTTAAAAAAACGAAGAGACAGTTGGA
Source organism: Pleurodeles waltl (assembly GCF_031143425.1). Classification (NCBI taxonomy): domain Eukaryota; kingdom Metazoa; phylum Chordata; class Amphibia; order Caudata; family Salamandridae; genus Pleurodeles; species Pleurodeles waltl. The sequence continues at coordinate 289,549,255 of NC_090439.1, forward strand.
AGCAGGGTCTGGGGATTATATGGGGCAGCACAAACTCTACATGAAAACGTTGCAACACCGATTAGAATGTTGTATGACAGAACAACTGTTTGCAAGCCATTAACATGCAACAACTATTTTCACTTCATTTTCATTTAAGAGAACAGTATATGCCAGTGAGGAAGGGTAGGACTATGCAACAGGACACAACATAAGAGGCATACATGCTATAACAATTTCTTTTCATTTAAAAAAATGAAGAGAGTGGAATCTAACATATGTGCACACCAAGGGTGTTTTAGGGAATGCACATTAAGAAGTTCATAGAAGTTAGCCTAAAGTTTATCTTTATTTATATAATTGTTACATTATAAATACTAGCTTTTGGAGTAAACTTCAATTGGTCTAATTTGTTGATACAGACTAACTCAAGTATGTATGACAAGTAATTAACACTTGCAGTTTTGAATGTCTGACAGGTTTGCAGCACGTTATGGTGTGCTACAAGCTGAAGATAGATTTTATAACATGCCAATGAGATTATTTTGGATCAACATGCATGCTTTAATTTAAAGATGTGGTTATGCTTGTACTGTTGCTCCGTCCCAAATCTACAACTCTGTGGCTTCCATTTCTAAAAACAACTTCTGGAATCATTATTATTTATTTTTTGTTTTGTGCTTTATTGTTGCTAGCATTTGTGAAAATCCACTGTAATCTGTTACACCAATTCTCTCTCTCACTTTTTGATCTTAATGTATGTAATCCACAGTGACCGAACTGTATAATGTTTATTTCAATCAATAAACATTCTAGTCATCCTTTTAGACTTTCTGATCCAAAACTACACCTAGAAAATGGCAGTCTGAAATATTCCAACAACAGCGATTCGACTTTAATTTCTATTGAAGTAATCCACTATTTCTAGGCAATCTTTTTTGCCATGGTACCATACTTCTAATCCCACTCCGAGTCAGAGCTCATTAACATCAGATTCATGATTGGATACTTCTGAACCTCTGTAATTCACCAACCACAGAATACACCCCTCCACTGTGGCTATATGAACTATGAACATATATTGGCCAGGTTTCAATGGCAACAACATGCAATAAAGTGAGTGCCATGCACAACAGGAGTGACACCTAGAAATATAAAGATTTACTCATTCAAAAACTCTTCCGTTTACGAAGCTTCAAATTCAGATATTAGTGGTCTGCTGATACCTGGCTCAGAAAACGCCAGTCCTGGAGGCTAATGGTACTGAAAAGAACGGAGACGACTGAGGGGGTGGTGTTATCACTACATCAGATCACATTCTAAAAAAAAATGTATTCTTTCCAATACCTAATAGTGATCTGTCCAGCTTGCATAAATCTGACACTTTAGGCATAATGTTCTGACTTTTTCACTGTGGTCACCCTTAATTTTTCACCTTTTACTGGAACCTATTTTACTTTTGGCTTTAGAACGCTGTGCAATTTACCCCCTGCTACCAAGAGTAACGTGAGTGTAGTCCTGCCTTAAACATGGCTAAATAGCCTTATTCCTAATTGGCACATTTTACTTGTATTGTAAGTCACTAGAATAAGATGTAGAAAATGCACTCAGGGCTTGAAAGTAAAATGGTGCTTGTGGGCTGCAACAACAATTGTGTCATCCACTGCAGGGACAGTGCCTAATGGCTAAATGCCTACCCTGTGTAGTCTGACTACTACAGTGTAAAACCTGCAGTGCAACCTGTTGAAATAGCCTATATTAAAAGGTATAACCTTGCTTTTAAATATTAGTAAGTCACCCCTATGTAAGCCTTGTAGCCCACAAAGTAAGGTGCACAGTACTAAAAAATGAGACATGTAGACCCACCGTGTGTCTTCGTGATCCTCTGGGTGCTGACATTACTTGAAAAGTTGGTCCAGTACCCTGACAAGCCCCAGTGTCTGTGTTATATGTCAGGACAGAAGAGAAGACGCCGGAAGAACAGAGACATACAGCAAGGAGCAGGCCATGGAACAGAAAAGATGGTGGTCAGCCAGGACTAACTGTATGATCTGTCAGCCCAGTGCGCTGCACCCTGCAAGAGGGGCCCTGCAGGCTGGTGAGGCTGCTCCCCCGGGACCCACATAATAAATGCCAACAAGGACAGCCGGCGAGATAAGCGGGCGACTGCCCCAACCCCCATGGGCCCCAGACGCATAATCTGTCCCAATAGCCTAGAGAAGGCATACCCACATGTTGCTCTCATAGGATGAGGTAGGTGAGAAGAAGAGGGTAAAGGGTATTCTGGTGCCTCCACCATCGTGGCACATATAGATGGTATGAAAATACTGGAAGGGGGCAGGGCTGTAATCCATTTGAGTATTGTCATGGGGGACTCTTCTCTCCACCTCTGATTTCCCTACATGGACTGCACTGCTGGGACCTATGGTGACGCTTAGACAAGCATAGAAAGTGGAAGAGACCGTGGGCATCAGCCAGGTGCCATGGTGGGCACTCGGTATGGGACTGTGGCCTAAGGCGGACAGTGGGTGTGTTCCAACTGCTCATGCTGCTCAGCTGACTAAGCAGGCACATTGGCTCTCCCTTGCATATGGAACCACACAGACCGGCATAGAGGAAACTGACCCTAGGAGGGGGTGTATGTCCCTGCATGTCCACACTTGACCTAAGTGGTGCACAGTACCCATAGGGGGTAACAACTCCAGAAAGATGGGTCTATATAAGACCTCCAAAGTCAAGCCAAAATGGTCAAGCACAATTCCCCATCTGGAAATGCACAGGAGCCTGCAGGAGGGGGCCAGGGCATGGCAACCCTGCTGGGCGGGGGGGGGGGTGACACGTTGGCTGCAATCTTCCAAGCCATTCAAGTTTCTAAGATGGCTCTAGTGGCCAAAATTAGGGAAGCAGATGTGGACGTTGCTCTGCTGCATCAGGATCTTTGCCAAATGGTAGACTGTGTAGCTGAGAGAGAGGGCAAGATCTTGGAGTTAGAGAATACAGTATGCACTCTCTCAGTCGAGGTGTCTCACCTGACATGCAATTCAAAGACACTACAAAACCGGCAGAGGATGCAGAGAATAGGGCCCAATGGAAAAAACTCCTCTTTATAGGATTTCCGGAAGGGGTCGAATGGGCAGCAATTGAGACCCTTCTTGAACAATAGATACGATCCTGGATGTTCCAGTGTGTCATCCTCAAAAAGGCCCAAGGATCACTGGCCACAAAGCCTCCCCCAGGTGCACCCCACCGCCCACTGATAGCAAAAGTCTTGAATTACTGGGATATAGATCCTATGCTGAAGGATGCAATGTCAAAAAAGGAAGTTATTACTCAACTCTGGCTGCATCCTGATATTTCCTGCCTACAACAGACTGGCCTAGATGAAGTGCAAATCTTAAAAGCAAGTGAAGCAAAAACTGTGGGCTATGCAAATAACTTGTATGCTCCTCTACCCCACTAGGCTGTGAATCGTTCACAAATCCACATCATATTTTTTCGATAGCCCAGATGAGGTCTGGACATGGCTCTCTGAGCAGCACCCCCTATCTGTAAACCAACCCCGGGAGGCACAGAGCAGATTGCGCAAAGGTGGACCACAGGCATAAAGAATCCATGAAAGGGCAAGGAGACACCTCAGAAGTGGATGTATCGACTGAATCAGATGGGGGACAACAGGAATTGTCTTAAACAAGGGACAGCATCGCTCAGAACAGATCTACGATGGATCAGCCTATCGTAGGAGAGGGGAGCCTGTGTTGAGGCCCGCACAATGCCTGAGGCTTCTCCACAAACCCTTGGGAACTAGGGGATTGTCATTCTCTTCTTTTCTCCAGCATGCCAGCACCATTGTATCCTTCATAACAGACTCTTAAGGACTTGAGTCTACCATGGCGGCTGTTGGACACCCACCCGGACCATTTTACAACATCAACCCCAAATTAGTCATGTATTGAGCTGGGTATGGGCGATGGATGCTTCTTCAGGTTGGAAAATATAGGGAGGCTGGAGTTGGAGGGGCATGGGTTTACTTGTTTGGTTATGTTTTGTTTGTTTCAGGACATGTATTGTTGCATGGTGAGGCTCAGTGGGAAAATCACCCCTCACCTGCTCGTCTATGGTGCTTGCCTCCACACTCTACATGTACCAAACAGGCCCCCCGTTATGAAGCTGGCTGACCCCTGTTGAGAGATGATATTTAACACCACATTCATTCAGGAAACATAAGGGCCTACTCAGTCATGCAATGGAATGTCAACGGTCTACTGGACCGGATTAAAAGGGGAGCTGTCATGCAACTCATAAAACTTGCGGGGTGCTCACAGGGCTCACCAGAGGGGAGGGTGGGTGGCCATTCTTCTACATAGGTCCCTTCCCCTGGTGATCACAAGGGATAGTCAAGGTCAAAATGTACTTATTGAGGGCAGTCTGGAGGGTGCCCCATACAATCACTGTCATAGGGGGGACTTCAATAATGTTGCAAACCTCTGAAATTGGCACAGACTGACGGTGGACCCCTGAGACACAAGAAGGGCCTGGCTGACTCAGTAAAAGGATTGGGGATGAGCAATTCTTGGCAGGTCTGGAACCATGGGAAAAGGAAATACAGCCACACATCTGCAGCACATGGTTCAAGAGCACATATCGACTATCGGTTTTTGCCAGCATCAAACCTTTTGCACACCACTAGATCCCACATCTTACCCAGAGGCATATCAGTTCATGCCCCAGTCATGACTCGCCTGAGAATTCCAACCACTGGAGATCGCCTGGTGTGGCGGCTCAGTGCCCGGCTCCTCACTGATGGACATTTTCACTGACTACCTCCTGGGGGAACTGAAAGCATTCCAAGTTCTTAATAAGGGTTTGGTGGGGTCAGCCGGAGTGTTGTGGGGGGGGCATGCATGCAAGGCTTCAATGAAAGGGCTCACCCACTTCGACTTTAGAGGGAGGAAACATAAGAAGCAGGCACCTATTCACAACCTGAAGGTATTGATCCTGCACCCTGAGTGATCAGACCAGTGCCATAGGTCAGTGACTGTGCTGCACCAACTATTAGTTGACAAGACTACCCTGCGTCAGCTGTATCTGGTAGAGGCCTCAGATGCTGGATGGCATTCTGTCAGAGAGTGTACGAATGAGGAAATAAATAAAGCAAACTCCTGTGCTGGCTAACCACAAAGAAGGTAGAATCCACGGGGTACCACACATTATTGATGACTCGGGTCAAGTGACGGAGGACTCATTGGGTATTACTGCTGTCTTTGTCACATATTATGTTGTGCTCTATGTAGGGCAGGTGCACCTGGTCGAGAAAACAACCAACCCTCAGGTAATGAACCTGCTGCTGCCCTGCCTAGATAATGCAGACAGGGCCGTACTGGATCCGGAGCTTATGCTCAAAGAGGTTGGGGGGACCTTGACGACCTCAGTTCTGGGAAACCACTAGGCCCAGATGGCTATTCGATGGAAAACTTGTGGAAGCTGAGACCCAATATCCTTCCTCTACTCCTACACCTTTTCATTGAAGCTATTGCTCAAGGCCACTTTCCACACAACATTGTTTTAGACGACTTGGTGGTCCTGCTGGGCCGATTGCAGTCCTACCGTGCCTCCTTTAGACCCATATCCCTTATTAAAACAGAGATTAAACTATGCACAAAAAACCTGGCCAACTGCCTCCTACAAATGTTGCCCCAGTTGTTCAATTCAGACTAGTGTGGATTTATCTCCCGCCGCAGCACAAGGCATTCTATTTGTAGGGTACTTCTGACACTAAGCCAGATTAAGGCCATTTGGGGTTCCACAACCTTTCTACTAATAGACTTTGGAAAGGCATATAACACCATATGTTGGCCATTCTTTGAAGAAACTCTCACCAAAATGAGTCAAGGACCCATGCTCTCACACTTACGTCACAGTGCTATGCTACTCTACAGGCGTAGGTGTGAGTCAAAAGGTTTCTGTCACCCATTTTCCCCACCAGACAGGGTACTGGGTAGGGATGTCCCATTTCTCCCTCCTCTTTGCTCTTGCGATTGAACCTTTGGCAGACAGGGTCTGATGTAATGCACAGGTTCATGGGTTCGGCTGGGGTTAGCAATAGAGGACCACATAGCATTGGTCATGGACAATGTGCTGTTATTTGTTGCCTGCCTCACAGAGACCGGGCCTTGTGTAATCCATATCCTGCACACATTTGTAGCGGCTTCTGGGTTGAGGGTCAATTGTGATAAGTCCCTTCTAGTACGTACACAAGGCAACAGCCAACTGTGGAATCCCAGGATCCCTATATGTCGAGAGAGTTTTCTATACCTTGGCATCCATATTTCTTGGGAACCGGGACTTAACTGGAAATCTAACCTCATCCCCGTGGTGAAGAAGGCACAGGAGGACATGACTCGCTGGGACAAACCCCATTTAAATATAATGGGCAGAACAGCCATTTTTTAAATGATGATCCTCCCAAGGGTGTACTAAGTCCTTCAGAATTAACCCCTCCCGATTCTGCAGAACTGGTTTAAGTCCCTGAAAGATGCAGTGCGTAGATTCATTTGGGCATATAAACCTCAGAGGGCGGCCTTTTGGCAGGTGCATACGCTCTATGTTTTAAGACGAGTTGGCCAAAGCCGATGTCCGCCTCTATTACAGGTCGAGCCTATTGCTAGTCATAAATGACTGGCTGCATAGTGGGTTGTGGGATTCTACATACTAAGGTGAGATGTCCCTCCTTGATGTGGCCTGGGTGGTGGAGATCCTCTACAGAGCACCTATCTGGTTTTACCTTCCAGAAATAACTCAAGTAGTTTTCTAGGTGTGGAGGGCTGGATGAGGTGTGACCGTAGGCTCACACTTGAGACCCCGTTGAGGGAGGGTCCTTGGTTGTCACAGACAGCATCTCTGGAGTGCTTCCAGGCTAGGATCAGATAAGGATCTCTCGCCTGGGAGTTGTCTGGACCCAAGACCAACTTAAGTCCTTGCAGGACCTACATGTGGAATTTCAGATGCCTGCTGCACATTTTATCGGATCTCTACAATTTTGAAATGCTCTTGGGAGAACTGGTGGATGAGTCCACTTGAAGGTTGCCTACTAATGGGCCCCATAGAGAAGGGGGACGTTTCCCTAAACTCCCCAGATTTGATGGGCACACTGCTGGAGAAGTATTAGAGGTGAGTGGGGATCTTGGACTAAGCTGACTAGATGTTTGAGTGCATGGTCACCGGCACACTATCAATCTAAGCAAGGCTATGGGTTTTCCAATTCAAAGTTTTTCAGTAGACCTACTTGATGCCCCATCATGTAGTGGAGGACATGAATTGGAACCTCCCCAGAGTGTAGAAAGTGCTGGGACCCAAGCAGTGACTTCTTCCACATGATGTGGCAGTGCCCTTTCATCCAGACTTATTGGAAATGTGTTATATCCACTCTGGGCCAGGTAGTGGGGACGAACATTGTGGTGCACCCCAGAACAGCACTGTTGGGCATAATGGAGGGCATGAGAAGCCCCCAAGGGGACAGGACACTATTGGAGCAGGGCATGTTGGTAGCTAATGGTGATATAGCCAAGCAAGGGTTGTCTCCCGTGGCCCAGTCGATAACAGAATGAACAAATGGCATGGACTGGTGTACCAAAATGGAAGACACCATATACATGGCCCCATAAAAATGAGAGAGTTCGGAAGAAATTATAGTCTTATAACGGACTTGACGGTTAACACTAGAGGGGTGCAGCTAATGCCTCAGTGGTTATGGAAGTGGGGAAAAGAAGTTGGGGGGGGCTTGAGAATTCTTATGTGCAAGATGTGTACTCATGCGAGTGGTTTATCGTTTATTATGGAAATTTAAATAAAAATGTTCTACTTTTAAAAAAAGTGGAACATTAATACATGTTACTATGTTTTCACACCGACAAGGACCAAAAAGCTATTTTCAGTGCAGCACACTTAGCTGACCTGTGTAGAAAACCACAGTGTAGATTAAAATACTAATACCGCGTTCTTCAAAAGGGGGCCAGGTAGAAAAATAATTAAATCTTTATTGTGAATGGTTATTAAAACCAATTCAATTGCAAATTTAAAGTTTTAATACATAGTAAGGAAAAGTAAATTTTAGAAAGTGGCCTTTTTCATGCCTGACGTTCCTGGATGCTAATTCACATTGATTCTTAAAGGACTCCCAGACTGTACCTAGCCCAGGAATAGGGGTCAAAAAGGTGTGAAATTACACCCAGGAGCGAGCAATAGGCTGACCTGAATGGGCAGAGATGAATCCTCTGGACTCCACCAAATATTCAGAGTCGAGGCTGTGGGCATTCTGTGATACAACACTATCAAATCCTACATAACATGTCTGTTGAGATACATGTAACACTTCAAGTGCACTTGAAAGGGAGAAAAAAAGAATGCCAAACAATTTTTGGATATCCCACGTCTGGTTACTGAAGAACTCTACTTTTGTCTTATCAGACATGTGTCTTGGGTTTGTTGTGAGTAGAAAGCCTGCTTAAAAATGGGGTTTAGTATCAGATGTGTGAGGAAACGGAAACTGGTGTGTTTCCTTGGACACTCCCTATACAGTGTCAGACCGCAAGTTTATTTTGGCCAAAGACCGTATTTATCTTGAAAATGCCATTATACATGGTAATGTGTGCCTGTTTGTAGTAAGGCAAATATGAAATACTGAAAAAGTAGGTAGTGTTGGTGCTGGGAACCTTTTTCCCATTGCTTAGGAAGTGCCAGAAGTCACCTCCATCCACTAGCTGATGTGGAGAATAATGTGGCATCTCCAGGCACCCACTTCAGAACACTTTTGGACCTGCAGATGATCAAAAGAGAACTGGATTTGCTTTCTGTGACATGAGAAGAGCCCAGAATGACTAAAACTGTCCTATCTTGTACCTAGGACAAATTAGTGCAGCCCAAGGGGGTGTTGGCTGACCTCCTGCATAGGAGACAAGTACCAGAGGCCATTGGGCTTTAGAGGTGTATTGCTGGGGTTCTGTAGCACCAGAAAAAAAGGTTTGGGAACTTTTGTTCTATACAATTTGGGCTTAGAAACTTGTTTTTAACTTTTAGACTTCCAGACGTTCACTGAGACCAATCTACTTGGTGTTTCCAGCCCGGGCTCCATTGCAGTTGGCCTAAAACTGCACCTTTGTACAGTTTACCATAACCATCGACCATCATTGGCACTTTACTTTTGCACTATTTCTACTGAGAACTTTAAAAATGTATATGTCTGGTCCTTGTTGGATTTTTGTTATTTTGGTGTAATTTTGTTTGTTTCAATTTACTTGGCTCTATTAATTCAGTTTGGGATCTATATTGCATTGTGTTTTTACTTTATTACTGTGTTGGTACTGCGTACTTTACACATTGCCCTAAATTAAGCCTATCAGCTCAATGCCATATCTATCAGGGCTTTGAACTCAGGTTACTTTAGTGACTTGGAGTTATGATTGTTCCTGGAGATTGGCAGTCACCCATCCTACATAATAATCCAAATTCATACATTTTGCAATTTCTCCCTTGCCTTCATTTGCTTTAATCATCAACTCTAATATATTTTATATTTCTTATATGCACGGGTGCCTGTACTTCCCCTTTCCCTGTGTTACTATGGTAAGAATGGCATGATTTTATATGAATTGGCTCACACGAAGTTGGGATGGTTCCATAGTATTTTTCAGTAACACCAGAGGTCCTGTTTCACACAAATATCCTCCTATTACACAGACCCGTCAGCTCCCTTTGGCCATTTCAATGCATTTATCTATTTACAAGATTTCAGGGAGTACTGAAATCAGCAGCTCTATATAAGGAGCGTCTTGCCCCATCTCAACAGGAATATTCTTCAGACATGCAGTTCTGATCTGAACAACTAAAGGTGATCTTTAAGTGTCTTATTTATGTTAAACATGTGTACTTCGATCTTGCCTTGGGTCAATAAGCTTTTCAATAATCGTACATCTATACTGTTTTCCTCCCAAAACCATGCTGCCAGAAATTGGAGCTGTATGCTTGATAATATGAATCCAGTTCCAGTACACACAACACACCTTCCTCACAGATATGTTGCAATGTCTCCATTTTAGCTCTTCTCCTCGTTTCTTGCCTGCACATAGCCAACCTTGTTTGTCTAAGGGTTACATGTGGAATGGGAACATTCTGCATTGCACTGGGTGCAAGCAACTGACAGTACTATCATTTTATCAATCACTGTTCACCCTACTAATTACAATGGCATGGAAACCCAGAAATCTAAAAATTCAATGCTATCACTGATTAGTTTCTCTGCTTTTAATTCATGCATTTTTTTCTGAATGTGCAGTAATAATCTCCAAACATTTAAATGCTTTGAACTACCAGGGCATTTCTACCTGAGGCAATTTATCCTTTAACATATTCAATAAAGTTCCTAATGGGAACAATAGTGATTCTGATTTCTGCTTGTTTATAAGTAGTCCAAATTGACTGCCAAATTGCTCTAGTAGTCATATGACTGCTGGAAAGGATTCAGAGGTATACTAATAAACCAACAGCATAAAGTGATACTACATGCTTGTGGTTATGTATTTCTGTTGTCCAGCTACTTAGCAGATTGCTCAGCTGACATGCCTATGGCTCAATTGCCAGGGCACATAATAATGAGGACAACAGCACCCTTGCCTAGTGCCATGCTAATGCCCATTCGTCTGAAATTACTCTGTTGGGTTTGACCCCACTAGAATTGTGTATAGCAATTTCATTATTTGTATAAAAATGCAAACAAAATTCATGACTTGGAGCACTACAAATAACTAACTTCATAAAACTATACTGAACTCTTTATTTGAGTCCAATCACACCAATATCATTTGCACCTATTTGCAGTTTCATCCAATAAGTGCCTCCCGTGCCGGATTTTCAATGCTGTTCTTTTACCAAGTACAAGTCTGCATTAAAAACTATGTGCTAGCTGCCTTTGTATAACTTTTATTTTTGTAGCTAATTTGAAGAAATTTGACTATTATTTAGCGTGGTTGACTACTCATTGAAGAACAATCACAGCCCTTCTCAAGATGAACCCTCACATTCACTAACTTAACCTGAGTTCACCACCCTGATAGCCATGGCACATAGCAGACACATTTAACTTAGGTCAATTTGTGAAATACATATGCAGTACCGAAACAGTAATAAACTCAAATTGCAAATCAATTAAAAAAAACACACCCAATTAGAAAAATAGAGCAAATTGTAATAACCAAAACAACACAAAAAAATCAAATAAAGGGAACTGGAGATATGAATGTTCAAACCTTTAGGTAGAAATGGTGCTGAAAATCACAACCACACAGTGGATCCACAAGAAATGACTTCGCATCCTGTTCTCTGCCCTTTCTCTTGTAGCCCAGATACTACATGTGAACCAAGCAGACCTGTCAAGCAGGATTTGGCTCTCAAGCAGGGTTTCACACTGTGGTGCCAAAAAGGATGCCCACAGCCCCACACTGCATATTGTTTGTGTTTCAGAGGAGTCATCTCTGCCCATTCCCTGTCAGCCTAATGTGTGCTCCTGGGGGACAATGCATACCTTTCCACAGCTGTTCAGCTCTAATTACTGGCTGTAAGAGGCTTCTGTTAATTTGCTTTCTGACAAGGTAGATAAAGGGTATATTTTTAAAAAGTATGTCCTTAATATTTATTACAAATCTACCTTCACAATTGAATTGGATTTGTAATAAGAATTTAAAATAGTTATTTAAGTGTTTTTCTAGCTTGTCCCTCTCTTGAGATACAATATTAGAATTTTAATCTGTAGCCTGCTTTTCTATATAGGAGAGCCGGACCGGACACAATGTAAATAAATAGTTCTAGACCTGACACCTCTGGCATGGCATCCTTCCAAATCTTTTGCCTTCCCTCTCTGATCATTGCTAAGCTCATTTTTAATCGGCATTAGGACTCTGTGCACTTTACCCCTGCTAACAGTACTAAAGTGCATCTGCTCTCTCCTTCAAATATGGTAAAATTGGACTACAACTAATTGTCACATTTAATTTACTTGCAAGTCCCTAGTAAATGGAACTACATGTATCTTAGACCTATAAATTATATGCTATTGATGGGCAGCAGCATTTATTGTTCCACCCACTAAATTAGCTTTTTAAAACATCTCTCAGGAGGATCACTGCAGCCTCTAGCGCAGTTTTGAACTGCCATTTTGACCTTTCAAAATAAACCCTTTGCTGTGCATAAACCTTCATTTTTAGTACTGATAAGTTATCTCTAAGGGAGGCTCCAATATAGGGCCTTGAGCAGGCCTCACTTCCAGTTGTAGGGGCTGGCAAGGAGTTCTCCACTTGCTCCTGAAGTCCCTTGTCCTCTTAGATTTCTCAGAGTGGGAGGGGCTACAATTTCAGGTTGCAGACACCCTTGTTCCACTCTTACGTCCACCATCTCACGGGTGAAACCCTTAGACTGGCTTCTTGTCTCAATGTCTTTACCCTGAGATTGAGCATGTGCCTGGCAGACTAGGACTTCTAGGGAAAATACACAATACCCCACAAAGGTGATACTCTCTGTCTCTGTTATGCAGGAATCTGCCTGACACAGGTCTTCACACGCTGCACCTCCATGTTAGAAGTCTTCTCCTCTGACAAGGACAAATGTTTCTCCTCTATTACAAGGGTAGGCAGATCAAATGTACAGGCTGTTACCACCTCTCTGTCCTCCAGCACTGATGGAGACAAACTGGGAGAGGGCACACTTCTTCCTGCCCCAGGCACTCCAGGTGATGCTACTCTTCAGTGAGAACTTTGGCACTGGGCGTCCTTAGTGTCATTCTCATTTCCCACCTCAGCTTCATCCTCATTCTCCTCTAAAGTGCATTGTAGCTGGCAGCCTTCCTCCCAGCCTCTGAGGACAATGTGATAATCCTCCTTCTTGACTGCTTGATCAGTTACACTTCTTTTCACTTGCACATGCTCCTCAGCTCTGCTATGTAATATTTGAAACTCTCTCGCTATTTTTCTATGTTTACAAAAAATGCAAGGTAACAATGTTTGACATCATGTCTTGAATATCGAACTGACTGAAGCAGACTGAGATATTCTGAATTTTAATATGCACTGTCTTCCAATCAATTCAAACCTTTGATGTATAGAATATATTTCATTGAGTAGATTATATTTTTTCACCATTATATAAAATGCCCTCAAAATACAGCTAGTTATGTACTTGATTAAGGGAAACCTGGATGCACATGATGTGACATTGTCTTGCATTTTATCATTTCTGGTATAAGATATATCACAATTAACTCTGGATCCATGATGAGCCATGCTGCAGCGGGCCTGAAAGCCACTTTTATCAATTCACAAGTAGTATTTGGCCAGCAAGCCACTTTTATCAGTTTACAAGCAGCATTTGGTATTTGGAGTCAGTTAATTGCTAGGACCTCAATTCCCCAGAACTGCCAGGCAGAGCCTCCACCGCTCAGAGAAACCTGGGTTTGAAAAATGAAAAGAATAATCTCTGGTTCCGTATCAAAGGACCTACCTGAGTTGTCTAACTCTCATTGAGCAAGTCTCTTGTTATTGTGTAATGTTAAATTCTGCAGAGTATACACATCAATTCTCTAGCATGTTATGTTAATGTAGAAGAATTTTATGTGGAATTCATGCACATTTAATTTGTAAATCTGCATCATTTTAGCAACTGCATGTTCACCATAAACAAGTCTATTTTTTAGCCCTCTCAATCACTCCAAACAAACACATTGTACACAAAAGGATCATTTGTGCATCCTCCAGAACTGTGGTACATGTAACATTACAAAAACATAAAAAAACATGCATATGTCATGGTTGTCAAGAACCAATACCATTGGCATGGGTAAGTTGTGTCTGTGGGCTTCCTGCATGCATCCACTCATTTTCCATAATCATTATTTTCTCTCCATAATGCAGAGCCTAATTTGAGTCGGCGGTTGCAGGTGGGGCCCACCAGCACTCATTGTTGGGACCAGCATTATTTATTTTTTCTCAGACTTTCACCCTCTGCAACGGATGTAAAATACACAAGGGGGGAAAGGAGGAGGAGAAAAACTGGAAATCTGTGACAAAGGGAGAAAGCGGGGACCTTCAAGGGTGATATAAGAGGGTAGGAAGCACATGGGGATCAATTAAAGAGGCACAAGGTGAATTCAAGACTACATAGCCTTTGTGTTCAATATGCTGGCATTCAATAGCTCCGGCCATTGATTTCTAAGAAACATTGGGGCACAGCACTTATTCTTTTACAAGTCAGGCACTGCTATTATGGTGCACATGACATACTGAAATACCACACAGTTTTATACAGTGAAGAGTTATTTGGACAATAAAGGAAAGAGTTTTGAAATCTCAAACACACTCTTCAAGTTGGCCTGTGCCCTCCTGTCTTAGAGGTACTTTCATTGTGTAAAACCCTGTATAGGGTCATGAGATAGAGTGCTACAGTCATGGTGTGAGCTGTAACTGAGGTCGCACGCTGCTTACCCATGAGGTCCAAGGATCTCTGTGGTTATCCCTGACTTCCTTTTGATAGCTTGGCCAAAGCTTCAAAGATACCGCAATACAAGTGCTTCTTAACCTATGGCCCTGAGCCAACTTAAGGTCTGAGAAGCCTGCTCATGGGATCAGCAACTGTTTAGAAAATTAAGAAATATTAATAGATTAATAAAGCATATATAAAGTAAATAAGCCAAATGCAAAATTGGAAATTTTAAAACGTTCCATAAATGTGAAAGAATTTAAAACTGGAGGGTTAAAATTAAGATAGTATCCTCAGATTGATTCATTGCAGCAGTGCAAGCATATCAAAAAGAGTTTAGTATGGATGGTGAGTGGCCTTAATTGTTTTTTAAAAATGCTTCAACATTTCCATTTCAATTAAACGTTTTTTTTAATGTTTATGAATTAAATAAAATATTTCATAATTTGTGCATTTTTGATTGCTTGTTTCTTTTTGGTGTGTGTTGTTTTGTGCTTTAAATCATCGGAAATGCTCTGGCCGAGTTCCCCACCTAGCACGAATGACTCAATGGGAATACCTTTATTCCAGTATTGATTAAATGGAGGTCCCTAGATTCCAATAATTATTATGTTGGAGTCCACAGAAGTCAAAAATATATGAATTGCTGCTATAGGCAAATGTGTGTGATGCCTTTAGTGCTACAACACAGCCAAGCAATACAGTGAAAGAAATTAAGTACTCCAAGGCACACTCCAGTATCTATTAAACTTAAACATACTTGTTAAATCACATGCATTTGGCAGGTATCACGCTTTTTACTTCTAGTCACACGACTGACAAATAAGTTGCCTCAATAGACTTTCATGGGGACACCTGCTTTTCAAACCCATATCTCCCTCCAAAAAAGTGTTCATTCCCCATTTACCTTAATAGCCTCACCATTTTAAACGCCTGAATTCACCCGAATTTGTGAGGCAAGAGGCTGGCAGGTATACTTATGAAAATTATAAGTAAAATGGCAGAATATTTAGGAAATTGAATAAAGGGTTCAGCAGATTTTAAAAGTTTTGCAAAGTTTGCCACAGTGAAATATTTGTTGCCATATTAGTGTACAGTAAACCAACACTTATCTAATAAACCCTTCATAGCTAGCAAATATAACTTGGGTATGGTAAACTCTTTCCTCTCCTTCATTTAGCTGACCCTCACCACTCTCAAGAGATAAAACCTTAATGACACTTAACGTTACGATAGACTTCACTATGCTCTCCTGTCTCGTGATCCAATTCAAACTCGGTGTTTACCTTATTCGATCATTCAAGAGATCCCGATGTGAGTACGTTGCACTTGTTTTCTCGCTGATTTCTGTTTTCTGGCCTGTATGTGAACTCAGCTCTTTCCTGCCTGCTTTCGAGCTGCGACTCCTGGGCCTTCTCTAATTGACTTAAGGTGCACCTGAGAAGGCCTCAGCGCGGGGAGGCCAGGTGACTAATCTGCGTTCAACGGCAGCTCTCATTGCTGTGGTGCAACGATAGACAAAGCTACAGCCGAATGAGGTAGATACAGTATAACCACGACTAGTTTCCAAATCAAAATATGAGCAGTCATTTTGAATATGAATGGGCGAGAGTAACAATAGTTTCGAAACCCATTGTGTCAATTATCAGCAGTCTGGATGCTGTGGGTAAAGTGATATATTTTTTTGAAGTCTTTATATTTTTGGTACAAAAAAAACACAAATTCGGTTTATGTAGCCTAGGGGTTAACCAGGCTGCATTAAAATTACAGGTTCAATGTAAGTAGGATGAGGACAAGGCAAATTTATTGACAGAAAGGTTGCATTCAGTTTGTATGCGATTATATTAAACATGTTGTACCAAGTCAAAGAACCATATATTTAATGATTAAAGACTAATAAATAAACCAGAAAAATAGCGTTTTCGCAGTTTTCTATAGTGCAGACTAGGCCAGAAGACATCACACCGCTTTAGAAGTGAAACAGACACTGCACATTTTTAGGCAAGGGGCTATTAAGGGATTTGTCCAGAATTACATCATGTTGAGAGGAGGCTGGGATTTGATACTGATTCCCCTGTTTCAGGCATTAACATGGCAAATAAGAAAATAGGTGTTAGACCTGGCAGCTCTTGTGTGGTTCCCCTGTACTTTTTGGCTTCTGACCTCCTGTTTTTGGACCCTGTGATGTAATTCGTTATGGCTGGTTTTGATACTCTGGGCACTTTAGCACTGCTAATCAATGGTAAAGTGCAAGTGCTCTTTGTCTACATTGTATTGGTGATTGGTCATCCCTGATTGGCATATTTGATTTACTATAAGGTGCACTAGATGTGCCCAGGGCCTGTAAATCAAATGCTACTCGTGGACCTGCAGCATTAATAGTGCCATCCACATGAGTAGCTCTGTAAACGTGTCTCAGACCTGCCTCTGCACTGTCTGTGGCCCTCATTACAGCCCTGGTGGTAAATCCTGCTTACCGCCGTGCCAACCGCCGCCAACATACCGTGACTGCGGCGGAAATCTGCTACAGGTATTATGACCCACAATGAGAAATCCGCCACTATACAGACACCCACACAAGTCCGCCACACCAAAGGTCAGTGATAAACTGGCAATAGCAAAACCCACACTGCCACACCAACAGGAATACGGCCACAGTATCATGACCCACGAATCAACGCAGCGGTCTTTCAACCGTGGTAAACCATTGGTGGTACACAGCGCAGCGCTCAAAATACATACACATTTACAAAACACAACCACATTGGACAATTCAAACTACACACACCTGACACACATACACACACCACACACTCACACCACTATAAAACACACAGCCACATTACCCACAACCCCTTACGTGCAACAATTTTGAAGAAGCAGAGAGAGAGAAAAGCAAAGACCAGACCATCATCCAGAGGCACAGAACACCATCACACATACACCATCCATGCCCCTCCCACCACACACCCGAACACTTCACCCCACACATCACATCACCCATCACCTCACACATCACTCACACCACATCATAGTACCTTAAAGACACCCTAGCTTTTCTGAGGAGGAGCTCTGGGCCCTGGTGCAGGAAATCATCTGGGTAGAGCCACAGCTATTCGGATCACAGGTGCAGCAGACCTCCATTGCCAGGAAGATGGAGCTATGGCGGAGAATTGTGGACAGGGTCAACGCAGTGGAACAGCATCCAAGAACAAGGGATGGAATCAGGAAGAGGTGGAATGACCTATGGGGGAAGGTACATTCCGTGGTATCAAGACAGCAGGTAGCAGTACAGAGGACTGGTGGTGGACCCCTTCCTCCTCCCCCATAACTAACAACATGGGAGGAGCAAGCCTTGGCAATAATGCATCCTGAGGGCCTCGCAGGAGTAGCAGGAGGACTGGGCTCTGGTAAGGCAAATCTTTACTACTATAACCCCCCCACCCTACCTGCATGCCATCACATACTCCCACCCTCACCCTCACTCCCATGACTCCACCACCTCCCACACACCCCACCATCACAACCCACCACTCCTGCAACCAAGCCCTGTATGCAACAACAATGCATGGACACCCATCACAGACATGCATGGACACCCATCACCAAAGCATGTCCAATAGAGAGACTCACCCAGGCCACAAAATCACCACTCACACAAGGGCCAAGGCGATAGTGCAAGCACATTAATACAGGGAAACACACCCATTGCACAAGATGGCACACCTATAAAATAACAATGCAATTACATCCCAACAGGACCCCTACCCAACGTCACCGGACAGGAGGTGCCAGACATATCCAGTTCCCCCACAGTATAGGCCCACAGTGATGACAGCAGCTCTGCATGCCTGGTTCAAGATAACTAGCCTGGCCCATCAGGGACCTCTGGACAGTCAGTGACCCTGCCACAGTCCCAAACCACAACAGAACCTCCCCCCTCCGGAAACACCACCACAGCACCCACCCAGCGGGCCCATGCCACTGTCCCCAGGACACGTAATCAGCAGTGTGTCCACCACTACAGGGACCCCAGGCAATCCAACTAACCCAGGCCGATCAGGGACATGGGGTCAGTGGCAGTGGGCACACGGTTCAGGGGACAGAGGCACAGGACAACAGGGAAGCTGGGAGGACTGCTGTGCGACAGGAGGAGGACAGGCCCAGGGAACCGACCCTCCACAAGGCACTCTCCAACGTCATGGGAGCATACCACCATTCCCAGGAGATCATGGGCACAGTACTGGCCAATTTTTAGGAGACCCAGCGGCTGCAGGAGGGACAATACATAGGGATCATGTAGGACCTCACCAACATATACACCATCCTGGTCACCATAGCAGGGGTGCTGTCTGACATAGGCAAGACCATGAGGGAGGCAGTGGCACAACTTAGGGCCCCTAACACTAGCCAAATCGAGGAAAAGTTATCCACCTCCGCCGGCGGTAGTGGACAGGAGGCCCCGCCACAGGACCCACAGGCCACCAGCATCCCACCCGCTGCAGAAGGAGAACCACCTCGCAAACGGTCCCTGCGATCCAGGCAGAAGACAGAGAACATTGGCAAGACCCCCGCCAGGAAATAAGACTCTCCTGATTGTCACCCTTCTGTCCCACTATGTCATGCTGTCCAAACTGAACTGACATTACTCCCCTTCCTATGCCCCATTGGACAATTCACCTGTGATAACAAGAGACTGGACTCTACCTTGGACATTTCTCTACCATCACCCCACCCCCTCACACATACCCCAGTACTCATTAGCCCCTAAATAAACCCCCTTTAAGCATAAACCAATCTGGAGTCGGTCTGATCTTTCACAAATGCATAATGACATCATTAGTAACAAATGGCAATGTAAATGTTCAAAGTGAACTGCCAGTGTCCATAGACAGAGGTTAAGAGGCTGACTTGTACAATGTCCTACGGTATTCTGAAATGTGAGGAGGAGTCTTTTACCTGTGTGTCACTGGAAGTATTGCATGATGATGTTTGTTCAGTTGTCAATATGTTCTTCCTCTGCCTCCTCTTCCTCACTGTCCACAGGCTCCACCGTTGCCACAAAACCATCACCATGCTCATCCTCCTGCAGAAAAGGCACCTGGCGTCACAATGCCAGGTTGTGCAACATGCAGCATGCCACGATTATCTGGCACACCTTCTTCGGTGAGTAGTGTAGGGAGCCACCTGTTAGATGGAGGCACCAGAATCTGGCCCTCAGGAGGCCGAACGTCCTCTCAATAATACTCCTAGTTCGCCCACGTGCCTCATTGTAGCAGTCCTCCGCCCTTGTCCTGGCATTCCTCACTGGGGCCAGTAGCCATGATAGGTTTGGGTAACCAGAGTCACCTGCAAATGTCGAGGGATACCTGTTAGACACACACTAACCCTTAGGGACAACCCCATGCCCAGACACCTACTCATACTGTGTGGGGACCTTGGCCTCACCAGTTAGCCACACCCGGTGCCTCTGGAGTTGGCCCATCACATAAGGGATACTGCTATTCCTCAAAATATAGGCATCATGCACAGAGCCAGGATACTTGGCATTCACATGGGAGATGTACTGGTCCGCCAAACACACCATCTGCACATTCATTGAATGGTAGCTTTTTCTATTTCTGTACACTTGTTCATTTCTGTGGGGGGGACAAATGCCACATGTGTACCATCAATGGCACCAATGATATTGGGGGTATGTCTCAGGGCATAAAAGTCAGTCTTTACTGTGGGCAAATCCTCCACCTGGGGAAACACGATGTAGCTGCGCATGTGTTTCAGCAGGGCAGGCAACACTCTGGTCAACACGTTAGAAAACATTGGCTGAGACATCCCTGATGCCATGGCCACTGTTGTTTGAAAGGAGCCACTTGCCAGGAAATGGAGGACTGACAGGACCTGCACTAGAGGGGGGATTCCTGTGGGATTGCACATAGATGACATCAGGTCTGGCTCCAATTGGGCACACTGGTCTTGGATTGTGGCACGATCCAAGACCTACAATGTAGGTGATTATGATGTGTCTGTCTTCCATTGTCAACAGGTCCACCAGGGGTCTGTACACCCGAGGATGCCGCCATCTCATCATCTACCCCAGCGGATTTGGCATATGGAGGAGACAGCGCGCAGAGGGTCATTTACCACATGAGTTGCATAAGTGTGTCTGCAGTAATGTTAGTAAATCCGAGTGTGGCATAGTTAGTCCGTATATGTGTCAAAATGTGCTGTGACGCAGTTAGGTGCATTGGCATGTGCCCCCCTGAAATGGCGGCTGCCTGACTTGTGAGGAGGGACAAGGGGAAATGAGGTAACTGTGCTGCGTTGTGCTGCATCGCTGCAGGCAGTCGAAAACTGCTGCGTAATTCAGCATTGGTTAACATTGGGCCTAATGGGTTACAGGAGCCAATGGCGATGTACGCCAGTGGTGATGGTACTCACTGCTGCAGACGTGCCCGCCATTTTCTATCTGTTCACTCACTTGATACCTGACCTTCAACAGGAGAGGACCTACACTGCAAGTGCTGCTGTGACCTGTGTCTGGAAGTGACAATGGCTCGAGTGTCTGGGGAAAGGGCCCCTGCCTTTACCACGGAGGAGTTGGACAAACTGGTGGATGGGGTCCTCCCCAGTACACGCTACTCTACGGTCCTCCAGACAAACAGGTGAGTTCACTGTGAACATGATGCGTGGGCAAGTGCCTGTTTTGAGTGGTGTGGATGGAAGATACATGCTGGGGGGGCTGAGGGCTTCATGTGAGGATGGTAAGTGTATGTGCGTCAGGGCATAGTTGGGAACTGGTGTGCAATGAGTCTGACGGTCCGGACAGGTGAATAATGTCCTTTCCTCCTGTACCTTTCCTCTAGGTCAGTGCCCACCAGAAGAAGGGTATTTGGCGTGCCATCGCCAAGGAAGTGCAGACCCTGGGGGTCTATCATAGACGAAGCACCCACTGCCGCAAGAGATGTGAGGACCTGTGCCACTGGATCAAGAAGACGGCAGAGGCCCAGCTGGGACTGACCTCCCAACGTGGAAGGGGTGCCCATCGCACCATGACCCCCCTGATGTTCCGCATCCTGGCGGTGGCCTATCCGGAGTTGGATGGACACTTGAGGGCATCACAGCAGCCTCAAGGGGACATAAAGCTGCCTCTGTGCGCTTTAGGAAGTATCTGGGTGGGGGATGTTGGCTGTGGGTGCCCCTAGGCTGGGGCGAACATGGCAGTGTAGGTCCCTTGTTGGGCAGGCTCTGAGGCACTGCAACCTCAATAGTGTTAGTGGGCATCTACTACTGGGCAGGCTCCTGTGTGTTTCAGGTGTGCAGCTAATGGTGTTAGGCATTGTAGCCCATGGCCTGGTGACTATCCTACTAACTGTTAGTGCATGGCCTAATGCATAAGGCTGATCCCTGTGTGTTGTGTCAGCCAACGGTGGTGGTGTTGCTGGCATTGACCATGTGTGTTGTCTGTCTTTCACCCCCTTCTTGTTTTGTAACCGTGTTCTTGTGTGCATTAGCATCATCTGGCGGAGGAGCAGAGGCACCAGCAATGGAGGGAGCTGCATCCCACATGGCCCAGGAGGGTGAATCCACGGAGGGTGAAGGTACCAGTGGGACGGAGGGCGAGGAGAGCTCCACGACGGAGACAGGAGGAGATACCAGTGACAGTGACTCCTCCTCTGATGGAAGTTCCCTGACGGTGGCGGACACCTCTGTGCCCACCCCAACAACAGGTACAGCCGCCAACCCACTACCAGCACCGCCCTCCCAGCAGCCCCTCAGCTAGTTTCCCGTGCCCGCTCACCCAGGAGGGTGGGCACCTCCTTCTCCCTAGGCACCTCAGGCCCTGCCCCAGTCAGCCCTGCTGCCCTCAGTGAGGTGGCTATTGACCTCCTGAGATCCCTCACTGTTGGGCAGTCAACCATTCTGAATGCCATCTAGGGTGTCGAGAAGCATTTGCAGCAAACAAATGCCTACCTGGAGGATATTCATTCTGGGGTGGCGGCCCAACTGAGAGCATTTCAGGCTCTGGCCTCAGCACTGGTGGCAGCCATTGTCCCTGTATCCAGCCACCCCCCTCCAACTTCCACTACCCAGACCCAATCCCCTCTACCTCAGCCTATCCCAAGCACACTATCAGACCAGCATGCAGGCACATCAACACACAAAAGTGTCTCAGGAAAACATAAGCACCACAAATCCCACAGGCACTCACACAAGCACAATACCCATGCACACATACCAACATCCACTTCCTCCACTTTGTCCCCCTCCTCCACGTCCTCCACCTCCCTCCCAATCTCGTCTCCACTCACACCTGCATGGAGTACATCATCAGCCACTGCCTCCATCACCAGCACGTCCATCACTACACACCGCTCATGTGCAATCACCACCCCACTACCATTCACACGTCGCCTGCGTCCTCTGCCTGTGTGTCTGTGAGCCCTCCTCCCAAAGTACACAAACGCAGGCACACACCCACCCAACAGCCATCCACCTCACAACAGCCTCCAGCCCATGCACCTTCCCCCAAACTCAGCAGACATACACCTCCTACAACCACTACCTCTTCCTCCACTCCCACACCCCCTCCATCTTCCCATCCCAGTGTGTCTAAAAACCTTTTTCTAGCTAACATTAGCCTCTTCCCTACACCCCTCCCCCTATCCTTGCACTAGGGCCAGGATGTCTAGATCCCAGCCCAGCACCTCAGCCACCAAATCTGCATCTGCTGTGGTCCCTGCTAGTCCGGTAAGATAGAAAGGGACACCCGTCAGAGCTGCCAGTGTGCCACCCACAGATATGAAGGACCACCCTATTCCGCCACCTGCAAAGGTCAAAAAGGGTCCGGCTTGAAGCAGGGGAAAGTCACACCACTCATCCAGCAAGGCCTTGCCCAAACACAGAGAGGACAGTGCCAAGGTCCCTGCAGCGACTGCCAAGGTGGGGAAGGGCCACAAGCCAAAGGGCAAGTCACCTCAGGGCACGATGGCTCCCGGTGAGGGGCTGGTGACCACCATATCATCAGGGATGGCAGCCACCTGCACCACAGTCACCACCGCCACTCTGACTGCCACCTGCACTGCCACCTACACCGCAGCTGCCACAACGTCAGGCTGCAGCATCCTCCCCAAGGATCAGCCATCTGAGGATGCCGGGGACGGTATGGTGTCTCTATCCACCACAACAGACACTTGCACCATGGCTAGCACTGGCAGCATTTCCGCCGCAGCCACCGCCACCGCCACCACCATCACAACTGCCACGTGCACAGCCGATACCACTCTGTCAGACGTCAGCACCATCCCCAGTGGGCAACCGTCCAAGCCTGCAGGTGATGTCCTGGACCCTGGACACACTACTCGAGACACCACCTCCAGCACTGACAAGAATCATCATTTGGCAGCCTACGTCGCCGCAGGATGGAGTGTGCCTCTGCTTCCATTGAGTATTGTGCTACCTATTTCAGGTACATTGCGTGGCTAAGACACCCAGATGAGAGGATGTCAACTGCCACACTGCAGGTGCAGCATCACTGGGCACAAAGCCCCCTCCAGAACCAGTGGAAAAATGCACCCACTCCCACAATCCTTGGAAGGATGAAGCACTCTGGGCACAAAGCCCCCTCCAGAGCATGTGGACAAAGCACCCACTTGAGAGACTTGAGAGACTGTGGCTTTGCACTCCCCAGGAGCAAGCAGTAGGCAAAGCACCCACTTGAGAGACTTGAGAGACTGTGGCTTTGCACTCCCCAGGAGCAAGCAGTGGGCAGAGCACTCACTTGAGAGACTTGAGAGACTGTGGCTTTGCATTCCCCAGGACCAAGCAGTGGTCAAAGTAGCCACTTGAGAGACTGTGGCTTTGCACTCCCCAGGACCAAGCAGTGGGCTTGGAGCCCCCTCAAGGAGCAGTGGCGTCGTACCATTATCCGGCTGAGGTGCCCCCCTCCCTTTCCCCTTGAGGTGCCTGTTATTTTGGTTTTTTTGGCCTGATGCCCCTGCAGTGTTCACTCCGTTTTGAGGCAGGTGTCATGTACGGCTTCGCCAATGCTTTTTGGAACCACTGGTCCACGGACATTTCATGGGACAGTGTACGGACTTGTGTACTTGATGTAAATATTTGTGTATACTAATCATTTGCTTTTCTCTTGATCTATCTGATTGTTCCAATATGGTACTAGTTAAACTCATTTTGTTGTGTCCTTGCGTTCTTCCAGGGGGTGACAGGGTGTATCTGTGATGTTGTTGGATATGTGTGTGTGAATGTTGTTGTGGGTGGGGGGTGGGTGTGAGAGTGTTGCGTGCCGTGTGTGTGTGTCACTCTCTTCCCCCCCTCCTGTGTGTGCTAGGTGCAGTACTCACCATTGTCGTCGCCGCCTTCTTTCTACTTCGTGGTGTATTAGTAGATACAGCAACATGGGTAGGATCTGCAATTCGGGCTCCATGGCATCCTAGTTCTTCCTTGGGTGTCGAGAGGTGAGTGGTTTCCCTTCTGTGTACTGTTTCTGCCATGCTTTTGATGGCGTTGGTACCGCCCTGGAAAAGGTGGTGGATTGGTGCCTTGTAATAGTGTGGGCGGTACATTGACTTCCGCCTGTCTGTTGGTGGTTACCGCCGTGGTGTTTGTTGCTACAGCCATGGCGGTCGGAGTGTTAAAGTGGCTGTCTGTGTTGGCGGTTTCCGCCATGGTTGTGATCCCATTTGTTTTACCACCGGTCTGTTGGCGGTATTACCACCACTTTAACACCGACCGCCAGGGTTGTAATGAAGGCATGTGTGTGCAGTCTTGCACTGCCAATTCGACCTTGTAAGTGTACCCACTTGCCAGGCCCAAACCTTCCCTTTTACTACATGGCAGTCCCCCCTAAGTTAGGCCCAGGTAGTCCCATGGGCAGGGTGCAGTGTATTTAGAAGGTATGACATGTACTTGTGTGTTTTACATGTCCTGATAGTGAAATACTTCAAAGGCAGAAATGGGTATCAATAGTGGACCCAAAACCCCAGTCTTTTAGATTACTTATTGATCAGAAGGAACCTCTGCCAAGGAGAAGAGCTTGATGCTTGAGGAGGACCTGCCAGTCTGCCTGTTGCTTTGCTGTGCTGGCCTGCTGCTGCTGCTGCTTCTGCATAAGAGGGAAAGGACTGGACTCTGCTTTCTGCAGTCCTGCTTATAAATTGTCTCCAATGGCTTGGAATGAGCTTGCCTCCTGTTAAGAAGTCTCATGAAGAGCAAATAACTCACCTTTCAGCCTCTGGGTCTACATGCTGTGGATCATAGCTCACCAGGTGGTGCCTACTCCAGTCTCTTGGCCCCTGGGAGTGAAAGCTGGTTGAAAAACAAGAAATACCAGTGCACGGACTCTGGACGTTGCCCGGACCAAGGCCGCTGCTTGACCCCGCGACGCCACTTGCAACCAAAGCCGTGGTCCTCTCTGGAGTGTGACGACCCCACCTGATATCACAGGCCTGATGCTGCTGCAGCCCCGCTGATGTCCTGTGAGTTCTGAGTGCCATGTCACCGACGTCTGTGACACCCAACTCTGCAGTGGCGCCTGTAGCCGTGTGGCATGACCGCGACCCCATGAGGTTGACTCACCGCATCTTGACCCAACCCCGGATTCATCGACTCCACCAGAGCATAAGGAACCGACGATTCGCACCGTCTCTGCATCACCTCCCCTGCTCCACAGTAATTAACTGATGCCGCACCAGGTCCAGTAACGCCTCAACTCCTCGACTCTGTTCATCAGCTTGCTTCTTCCTTATCAAAGGTACTGTACCTGGGGGTTCGTGTGACTCCGTGGCCAGTGCCATTGGTGTCAGACTGTTGAGAACTACTCCATCACAACGCTGTGATAACAGCAAATTGAAGCATTTGTCTTTCTAAGAGCTATATTGAATTTTAATCTTTGAAAATTAATAACTTTGCTTGTGTATGCTGGATTTTTGTTGGTTTGGTCTTGTTTACTGTGTGTGATGATACAAATACTTTACACCTTACCTCTGAGATAAGCCTGGCTGCTTGAGCCAAGCTACCAAGGGGGTGAGCCAGGGTTATCTGAGCTCTGTATCTCCCTTACCCTGACTAGAGTGAGGGTCCCTGCCTGGAGAGAGTGCAAACTGACTGCCAACCAGAGACCCCATTTCTAACAATAAGCATTTAAAAGGTTGTGTCGGCTAGAAAACGGTGAATGGAGCAAATTCAGGCCAGCAACATGTACACATAATAGGCTGTTGGTCCATAGAGTGACTTTTTTCATAAAGTGGAAAAGGGACCATGATCCAATGAGCTATTATGAAAACAAAGGTATATTCTATGATCCCTATCATTAATGGGTTTGGTGAGTGCCAAATAAGAGCTGTTAATCCCAAATCCATCCCATCCTGGGTTTCAAAGACAGACTTCTGCAACACCTCAGGACTAGAGAAATATCCCAAGACAGCCACGCGGCCTAGCTGGAGGCCTGAGATTCAGAAATACCTTAAAAGGCCTTTGGACAAGCCTATCTGGGTCTTGCAAACTACCCAAGATATCACAAAAGCCCTAATGCCTGCCCACTGGATCTTAAGAGTGGAAACCTATAATCCCAGAACAGAACCATGTAGCAGGAATTATAGCCCCTTCACCAGCTCAAATGACAGTGGGACTAAATGCTTAGTCATACATGGTTTCTGAAAAGTGCCCCAATATCTGAAATAGGAAGAAACTGTGGAAGCTCTCCTGTAAGCCTGAATGGAGGATGTCACCCTTTCAGAGACCCCATTTACCTGTAACTTTGTCCTTTCCAACTCCATATCATCAGCCTGAGGGTTCTCAATATTCTGACCTAAAAGACAGGGAATTGATACAGGGGATGGAACTACTGGAAGTAAGAACATTTTGCTTATCCTCATGGGTATTATCAGATGGGACCAAGCACGAGGGACAGGCTGGAGCTACAGTATCATCACAGAATACTCTTTCTTCAACCTCATCAAGAACCCCAGAAGAAGAGGGAAACATGAAAAGACATACAGGATCCCCTTTGGCCATGGACAAGACTGGGCATCCACTGCCCAAGCCACCTCCCGCCCTCAAGCAGAAGTGGGGAAGAAGGGTATTCTGAGCTGATGCAATCCAATCTGCTAATGGGGTCACTCATGACAAATTCTGTGACAGGTCAAACAAAAATATTGAGAGGAGTGAATTTCCTTGATCAATTTGTCTGTTCTGACATTGTTTCACCTGAATTTAAATTGCGCTCAACTCCAGTAAGTAATCCTGTGCCCACAAAAAAATCTGATTGGATAATCTTGACAGTGCTGGAGATCTTCTGCCCCTCTGTTTGTTGAGATAGGACAGAGATGTGCTGTCCATCGCTACAGGATGCACTTGCCCCTCAACATGGGAGTAGATGCAAGCAGAGCCAGATGAATTGCCTCCAGCTCCATCCAGTTGAAGGACCTCAACTGCTGCATCCTTGACCACAGGCCCTGCACTTGCCATGTACCAATCGAAGCTCAGCAACCTGCCAAGCTGGTATTGGTTGTCAAGATGATTGGTGTCTGGGGCATTAAGCTGAACCCTTGACTGTTATGACTCCATACACCAAGAAAGATCCTCTCTCATTACTGTTGTCATCGCAATCCGTACAGTCGAATCTTGAGATACTGTAGAACAATGATCCAGAATGTGTCTCAACATCCTGTTCAACTGGAACATGGCCCCTGGTACCAGAAAAATTGTCCCAGCAAGATCACCCTGCACCTACATCCAGTCTGCTGCAGTGGGACAGTCCTGCACCAACAACTCTGACAAATGTGAGTAAATCTTGCTATCTTGTTAATCCTCTTCTCTGTCAGCAAAACCAATCCTGCAATGGTTAGAAACCTTACACCAATGAAAGTCTGGTCCTGAACAGGCATCAAACAAGACTTCTTCTGATTCACCAGAAACCCATGATGTTCCAATACTGAAGGCACTCTCATGATATGAGCCACTGAGGTGTCCAGGGAGGATGAGAAGACCAGGCAGTCATTCAGATCTGCAAGAAGTGTGATGCCCTCCTGATGAAGAACTCCCACCAGAGGAGCTAGGACTTAGGTAAAAACCCTTAATGATGATTTCAGACCAAAGGGCAGCACCCAAAACTGAAAGTGCCATTGACCCACTTCGAACCACAGAAATTTCAGGTGACGTCTATAAATGGGAACATGAAGGCAGGCATCCTGAAGATTGATGGTAGCCAGAAGGACACCTTTTAACACTGAAGGAATAGCTTGCTGCAGGGATAGCATTTTGAAATGTGAGGTTTCTACTCAACTGGTTACTCCTCCAAAGTCCAGAACTGGCCTGTCTTTTCTGTTTGCCTACTGCACCAGGAACACAATACAGTAAACTCTGTTCACAATTGCCCTTTTCTTCAAGAGAGCTAGAACACCGGACCAAAAAGCCTCTCTCTTTAGTGGATCCCTGGGAATAAAGGGAGGAAGAGCTCTGAATCTGGAGGTGTCTGAATGAATTCAATCAAATAGCCTCTCCTGAGTGGGCTGAGCACCCATTGATCTCTGATGGACTCCTGCCCAATGCAGTCAAAGTCCAACAACTTCACACCACCTGAGCGATCCCCACCCAGAAGAGCAGACTAGTCAGGAAAAACTCTTGCTCGGTTCCCCTTGTTTACCAGAATCCTGGGATTTGGAAGATTTCCTGGGCTGAAACAGCCTTCTTCTGGAAGAATAAGCCTTTGCAACCATCCTAGGAAAATCCTTATAGTCACTGTTTCATGACCTATAGGATTTGCTTATAGGGAAAAGCGTGCTTCTTGTCTTTGAAAGACGTTAGAATGGTGGCATCCAACTGGTCTCCAAACAACTTTTTCCCTCAAAAAAGTTTTCAGGGAGGAAGCTTCCCCACATAATCAGTATTTCAGTCCTGCATCCATAAATGGTGGCGTGCCAGGATGAAAGCACCAGAAGCCGCTGTTGAAGATCTAATATTATCTAAGGAAACCTCAGCTAACAGCTTTGCCCCATGTTCTATTTGCAGCTGCAAGTCAGGACAGTCTACATTCATTGATGGCAATAGAAAGAGACACAAAGTCCTTTACTAAAGACCTTGCTGTGTATGCTGCATGAGGAGCCCCCTTCTTGGACACAGAACCGGCAGCAAAAGATTTCCTAGAAGCACTATCAATCTTACAATCCAAGGCATCTGCAGGTGAGCAATCCTCTGGGTTAATCGCCTTCCTGCAAATCTAAGGGGCCAGAAGTGAATCTACCCTAATGTTGGGCAAAAACACCTCCTCCCCTCCAGTGAGGGCATACATCTTTTGAAGGAACCTCAGAAGATTGGATTGATCCACCTCCTTCCAATGCCTGAAGATTAAAACATTAAACCTCTTATGAAGGGTTAGAGACAGATGTTTAGGCTCGGCATACTAAGGGAAGAGACCCTCTTTATTTGGTTGAGCCGATGGCTCCTGAAAGCCCAGGTGACTTCTAACGTGATCCAAAATCTGAACTAAATCCTCTCTGGAAATGTACTTCCCATAAGTCGCTGAGTCTGAGGAAGAATCCTCCATCCCTCCCTTAATACTGGAAGACCCTGCTTTCTTTTCCTTCTTCTTAGTCATGGCAGCCAACGCCTTAGCAACTGCCACCTCAATCATGAACTGGACCTGGGTCTCAGGCAAATATGCAGGACTGATAGGGGACAGTTCCCTGGGCTTCTTACTTCTCTGAGCCCCTGGCAGGCTCACCTCAGAGTCAGAGGAGGAAATCATTTGTATCTTCTGCGCACACTTCTCAATCGCCATAGCAGAAAAACATGCCCTGCGCCATGGAAGAAAAGCCACAAACAACAGAAACTAGAGCCCCTTGTATACCCCAGTTCTGCCTATTATATTTTACTAAATTAAACCCATGCCCTTTTCAATTATTAGGGCAGAGCATAAGAGGTCAAAATCAGCACACCCAACTGTGTCCCATTAACAGTGCGCTGTTGCAGCCCCACCATAAATAGGCTTAATGAGCCCCAGCTGACCCAAAGGGTATGAATCTCCTAGATTATTGCCACTTCTGTGACCCCTGATTCCTTAAAATACATTGCCAAGCGTCTCCCCCAGGGTCACACAGCTCAAGAGATGCCTGCTCTTATCTTGGGCTCCATAATTCAGCCTGTATGTCAAATCGCACAGCCACTTTCTTTCTCAATACAGGAAGCATGTTCATTGGAGGCACTCAGCCACCACTGAAGCTGCCTTGTGTATTTCAAATCCCACAGGGCCAAACAAGAAAAACAAAACCATGCAGGAAAATCTCTTTAGCGTCTTCTTCCTCGATTCAAAACTCCAGGACCTCTCCTCGGGCGCTCTGCAGCCTGAGAGTGTGACCTCTCTCACTTTTTAATTGAGCAGCATTTCTTCTTCATAGCAGGAAGAATTAGCGACCAGCGTCAGGCTGCGTTCACTGACTCCCTGCATAAATCAAAGGTGAGGAATTTGGAAAACAATGCTGTAGCCATGACTGAGTCGTGACCTCCTGGGTGTCAGCAAGACACTAGTAAAACATGCTGTCGTGAGAACGACAAGGGCCTTTTCAACTTTTTGGAAAGGTAACTGGGTGTATCTGCGATATGCGGCAGCCTTATTAAGTAATCAGTTGGGGGGAAAACGTAACCAGGTTGTAATTTAGAATCTGCGTACATAGGGGGTCATTCTGACCCTGGCGGTAATTACCGCCATGGCGGAGGTCGGCGGTAGCACCGCCAACAGGCTGGCGGTGCACCGCTGGGCATTCTGACCGCGGCGGTTCAGCCGCGGCCAGAAACGGAAAGTCGGCGGTGTACCGCCGACTTCCCGCTGCCCTTGAGAATCCTCCATGGCGGCGGAGCGCGCTCCGCCGCCATGGGGATTCTGACACCCCCTACCGCCATCCGGTTCCTGGCGGGTCTCCCGCCAGGAACAGGATGGCGGTAGGGGGTGCCGCGGGGCCCCTGGGGGCCCCTGCAGTGCCCATGCCAATGGCATGGCCAATGGCATGGGCACTGCAGGGGCCCCCGTAAGAGGGCCCCACGAAGAATTTCAGTGTCTGCTTTGCAGACACTGAAATTCGCGACGGGTGCAACTGCACCCGTCGCACATTCCCACTCCGCCGGCTCCATTCTGAGCCGGCGTCCTCGTGGGAAGGGTGTTTCCCGCTGGGCTGGCGGGCGGACTTTCGGCGGTCGCCCGCCGGCCCAGTGGGAAAGCCAGAATGACCGCCGCGGTCTTTTGACCGCGGAGCGGTCTTTCGGCGGGAACCGCTTGGCGGGCGGTGACCGCCGTCCGCCGCGGTCAGAATCACCCCCATAGTGTGTACAGTAAGGCTGGTTCATAAGACCTTTGAGAAGGATATTGGCATAGCTCTGAAGTGCAAACTACTTGGGAGCTACAGGTGGAAGGCAAAATAATGATTCACATGGAAAAAAGATACTGGGGGAATCCCTTAAAATATAATTCAAAGGTCCTAAGTATGACAGGGGCCCCCAGAGTGTGGTGGCTGTTGGGCAATGCTTCCTCCAGATATAAGCAGCAGTATCATATTGCACCAAAAATGCAGTACTGGAATAATTCAAAAGAACCAACGGGTACAGATTGTAAACACGGTTCACTTCTTTTTGCATCTTTAGAAACGAATGCAGGCAACATTGCAAATTAGCGTCATCACAATGAAAAGGAGTAATTTGCAAAGCAGGGGAAATTCAAAGAATGACAATAATATTTAATAAGCATTAATTAGGTCACTTTGTGTGTTGATGAGTTTTAGCATGTTAGCATAGCAAAATGATTTGTGTACATGCTATGAGAGTGCTAATTGGCTAACATTGTCCCCTTTACAGGTCATTAAATATTAAAGTCTAACTGACTTTGGCGATGGCACTAGCAGTGATTAACAGATTCTCTTAAGAGCAGGCTGTTAAATCGAAAAAGTAAGTGAGTGAAAAGGTTAAAAGCACCCTTCTTTCAATCTCATTCAAAACACACAAAAATATGCATACTGTCTCTGCCTGCTTCATTTTCAAGCAGGTGACAGAGAAATTAAAATTAGGAATTCAACAGTGGTTACTGTTAGCAGTCTAAGCATTCTGATTGTCTGTGCTGATTGCAGAAATCTTGACATGTGGGTAATGGCCCTATTACCTAATGGTAACCTTCATTGCTCCCAGTCTTACTTGTCCTCAACCCGGTCATCACTGTGTGAGGTCCGAATCCATGTCAGGACAGGAAACAAAACAGTAATGTCAACCACAGACTACCACCCACACTCAGCCTTGTGGTATAATAGACTAGCATTACCCCAGCACTTTCGGTAATACTAAGCCAAGTCATAGGCCAGGAACAGGGCAGATGGGCAGATTGCAATAACTGGGGTCGAGGGTGAATAGAACTAAGAGTGAAGATTACCGGTAAGGAATGAAGCCATTACCTTTACGTCCCTCATCCTCATCCCAGTCATGGCTTCATTAGATATACCCAAACCAACAAGACCGTTGACTTTAACCCGAAAACTACCATCTAACCATATTAAATGTTAAAATTCAGATAGACATATTGCAATACAATTAAGCACCTCATGATTAAATGTAAAGCTAGTGCCTCAAAAAACATTAATCTAATAAATCGATTATCATTTTTATCACTGATTGCAAACCACCAAAAGCAAAGCCTTTGTTACCATGAAGAACATTTTGTAATTGACAATGTTCAACAAACATTTGCGTAGAAGCCCAAGTCCTGGCTCTGCACATTTCTTTGATGGCTCACACTGTAAGTCTGCCCGTGAGGATCCAAAACATCTGGCAGAATGGGCCTAAATAATTCTAGGACATTTAACTTCTTGATTTGAATAGGTAAAAAGAAACCTCTTTGATCCAACAGCTCAATGTCATTTTAAAAGCCTCGTCCTCGACCAGGCAAACCAAAAGCAACATACAAACTGTCCATTTTCCCGTACATCCTGGATCTGTCAATATAAGCAGACAAAGCTTGCTTAACATCTAACAAATTTAACATTCTATCATCCTCAGAAACAGGAGAAGTAAATAAAGAAGTAAGGATGATTTCTTGTATAGACTGAAATGTAATAAATTTACCTCAGGAATAAAAGATGGGCCAATGTTAAGAACAACCAAGAACATCAGAAGGAGGATGGAAAAAAATCTGAACGTTCACCACAGAAAATACTGTGAAATGGAGAGATTTTAAGTCCACTGCCTCTAAAGCACAAAAGAATGAAGTTGAGGATAATTTGAAAAAAAGATGTATACCGCTTGTAGCCATGGGACTAGCAAAGGGTCTAGAAATAGAGACACTCTTAAAGAGCCTTGAAACCTCAGCAACAACTCTGAACAAAGAAATATCAGCATTGTGAAAGCATTTGATCGGCAATCTAAGAGTTGACAGAGATAACTTCTTCTGAAACCCCACTAACATAGACACAAGAATAGAAACTATCAGTCAAGAGATAGAAGAGACCTTGTGATATGAACAACAAGAATCGAATTTCATCCAATACCCAGAGTATGATTTTAAATTTGAGTGGCTTCTTGAGCTTTCCACTACCTCAACAACATAGTAACCCTGTTTGGCTCAACCTCTCAACCTCTCTTCTCAAAGGGTAATTTTGAGGTGACCCAGAAGACTGACAGACCTCAGAAGAAAGGGAAATATGAGTAGAAACCAAGGAGGTTGAAAGGCCACCTTCTTGAGGAGTGGATGCCAAGTTGTGTAAGTCCAGAAAGAAACCACTAAAACCACATCCACGTTCTCCCTCATGATTTTCAGCAACAACCTCTGAAATCAAGGAATAGGAGAAAAAGCAGAGAGTTATTTCCTTGGCCTGTACTGTAAAAGATCATCCACTTGTCATGCTCCTTCCTCCAGAAACCAGGAGTTAAATCTTGGGAAGAGACAAATAGATCTGAATGCAACCAGATCAATGAATGCAGCAACAAACCTCTTGTAAATTCTGTGCAGACTACATTTTGATAGAGTTAGATTCTAGGAAGAAGAAAACTCATAATACCTCACTGTACTGACCTTTACATGAATTTCTGACACTGAAGATAGATGCTTCTCTGCCTATGTTCCCACAGCTTGTGCCATCTCATTCAGTGACCTCAAACGGCTTGATGATTAATGTAAGCATCTATTTTGGCATTGCTGATCTGGACATCACATAGGATTTTAAAAGAAGCTGTTGAAATTGGAAAAGAGTGTGACACACTGCTGTCAGCTTCCTCGTATGAGATGATTTTAATGCTCCCTTTGGTGAGCATCTCACCTGAAAAAACAGTTACCTCCGAAGCTCATCCCCAGCCAAGAATATTTTGGTGTTTAGGAAACATCCACCATTGTTACAGGAATTTGATCTCTGAAGTTACTGGCGCCATCCTCTCCAAGTTTCAGGATATTCTGGGCAGGTATCTGTTCAGATGCCATAATAAAGGGCGAAGGTGTAGTCTTGCTCATGGAAATGTAAAGACACATGATTCCATGTGGCTATTAACTGTCACCTACCTCCTGGCTGGAGCTTACTGAGTTTGGAAGAGAAAACACTTCCTGTAAATGGAGAATTCTCTTCACATGAAAGGAGACTCTGTCCAAGTCTGTCTTGAACCTGGGCTGGATAAAGCTGATTTCCTTCTTTGAAGTTAACTGTCACTTTGAAATGTTCAACAGAAATTCATGCTGATTTATGGTAGTCATGGTCACATGTAAAAATTGGAGCAATTCTTTCTTTGATGCAGTATGAATCAACAAATTGTGCATGTAAAGATAGTTTGGAATTCCCTGGACATCTAGAAGCACAACTAAGCCACCACTTTCATGAAAACTCTAAGAGCTTAATGTAACCCAAATGGAAGGACTCTGAAATGCAAGTGTTTTTCCTGAATGCAAAAACTCTGGTATTTCGGATGTCTTCTGCCATAAGAGCATGCAGGTATACAATCATTAAATCCAAAGTCATCATGAATCAAAGAGAAAATCCTATGGAGAGTTTTTATAATGAACTGTGTTTTCTTGACATACTTCTTAAAATCCTTCAAGTTGATGACAGTCCTGTAGCGCTTGCTCCCTTTGGGTACAGGGAAAACAACCAAATAGACTTATTTTCCCTTCTGGGCTGTTGGCAATGGGACAATTGGTTTGTTCCTCAAAAGAGATGGTATTTCTTCCCTGCATGGCCTTTCTTTCTCTGGTGACGGCAATAAGGCTTAGAAATTATTTCCAAATCCATCAGGAGGGAGCCAAATTAAATTTGATAGCATTGCTATACAATCTACAAAGCCCCTAAATCTGTTGTAGATGTTTTCCAAATTATTCCTGGAATTGATTGATCCTTTTACTCACAATAGTTGGCCATTTGTTTCCTTGGAATCGGCATAGTCACAAACGCAAATCTTTGTTGCTGCTGTCTTGTCTTTGTTACTTCTTCAACTTCTGGAAAGATTATTTCTCTTCAACATTCTGGGCCTGATTACGACTTTGGCAAATGGGATACTCTGTCCCAAACATGACGGATATCCCACCTGCTGTATTACAAGTTCCATCATATCCTATGGAACTTGTAAAAAGGTGGGTGGTATATCCGTCACGTTTGTGACGGAGTATCCCATCCGTCAAGGTGGTAATCAGGCGGTCGGTCTTCTGGAAGGATGACAAAGAGATCATTTATGCTTGTATGTTATTCCAGATGTTTTAGATTGGTGCTTCCTATAGGAAAAATAATGCCTTTTTTGTTTGAAAATTCTGTGTAGTTTCTCCTCCAGGCCTGATCTAAACAGTCTTGTCCCCTGAAGTGGCATACTTAAAGCAGTTAACTTTTATGATGTGCTTGTATTCGAATGTTTCAGAAAATGATGACGATGGGCCGTAATAGAGGAAACTCAAGCCATGGCCAACTCACAGTGTAAAAAAAAATCTGAAAGGACTTCCTCATGCTGTTCTACCCCCTCATCAGGTTTGCACAGTTCTCACCTTCTTGAATGGTTTTGAAGAGGGATTTAAACTCATAAAGCAATGATATGGAGGTATAGGTGCTGTTCACTCCTATTATAAAGTCCATTGTGGTCCAGAAACCCCTTTTGAAGAGCTGCATCCGCATATTATTTTCCTCTGGATCATTTATAATGTTTTCTTGTGCCTTAGAAGTTCTCTCAACAAGACTTGGAACTACAAAGTCCACATGTATTGAGCCAGGCAGTTTCTCTTCCATTTCTCCAAAGAGTATAACTTTAACCTAGCAAGATTAATTTTATCTAGATCCATCCCCTTATTCTGAATTACTTCCATCCCATAATCATGTGTAGGAATACCAATTCAAATACCTCAAAACAGAGCCTTTGGAAGAGCCAGGACGTTTGTCAACAGAATAGCCCGTCTTCTTCTTGATATGATTCAATATTTCAGGCAATAATTCTCTTGAGATGTATTTTCCTTTAAAATCAGGAATAGGGGAAAAAGAATCAGCAGAATCTCCAGAAATCAACACATCTGAATATAAGCCTCAATATATCACTGCACGCATTATTTTTCTTTCACAACAAAGCTAAAGTCTCTAGAATAATTCTTTTGATCCTGTCATCATCTTTATCATCTCTTCAACTCCTCTTGGAAGACGGGAACCAAATTTGGAACACGAAGATAACTAGGAGGGAGGAAGAGACACATGCCTCCTCTCAGTAGAATGCTTGCCCATAGCTGTCTAAACAAATCACTAAACAAGACTCCAATCCACATTGACAATCACCTTTTTTCATGTCAAATATAGTCCATATTTACAAAAAAGTTAGCGTCCGCATGTCCACTGCATTGAAAATGGAAGATTGCACATGCATGATGAGCCAAACCACCACACATGCATATAACACAAGCACTGCACTGTGTTTGTCAACCTACAGTGCATGTGCGAACGCCTTACCGTCACGCATGCACAGGATTCTGACCTGCGGTCAGACTCATATGGAGAAAACAAGTTAGTTTTATTGTTATTAAAAAAAAAAGGAGTTCAACATCTTTCTATCTGGGAATCTGTTTCCCTTTCCCCTCCAGCTCAAATATGTTGGGAGTAAGGATCACCACAAACCCAGCAGAGAAACAAATCTTTACTCCAAGTAGGAGGCTTCATCCTGACTAGCACCACTACATTACCTCGTTCTCACCGATGAACAGGAAACAAAAGAGGAAGTGCTGGGACCATTCTATTCTATCATGATTGCTAGCTGAGCATGAGTGATGTCAGTGGGTGGCATTGCTGTATTGATTTCTGTCCTGCAGTGGGCTCAAACCTCATAAAATGATGACTCGGACGCGGGAGAGGGACACAGAGGTAATATTTCCTTATAGCACACCATTAAATGCCCACTATAGTTATATTGATCTGAGTGGAAGGAGTGGGCTAATAATGTAGTAGCAGGACATTAATTGCTAGTACAGTCCACTGCAATGTGTTATTTCTTTTATTGCTTTATATAGCACTGGTTTCCCAAACAGGTCAATCAATCAATCAGTATTTGTAGAGTGCAGCTACTCACTCATTATGGTGTGGTTTACGTCATTAAAACCATCGAAAAACTGGTTTCTTTTAACATGGAAAAAGGATCTATATTTATTGTAAGTGAAACATAGCCAGCAAGAAGACGTTTCAAGGAAGGGAATAGGTGGGGAGAGGGTATAGAACTGTAGAGATTTAGGGCCAGTTTTACAAGAAAGTGGTGCATCAGCGCCTCTTGCGCCTCTTTTCTTGCGCCACCCTAACAACACCATGGCCCTCATTATGACCTTGGCGGGCAAGATCGGACCGCCGGGCGGCCGCCAATGCAGCCGCACCCCCGCCACGGCCATTTGGAGATCCCCGCTGGGCCGACGGGCGGAAACCTAGTTTCCGCCCGCCAGTCCAGCGGGGATCTCGGCCGCAACACAGGAGCCGCCTCCTAATGGAGCCGGCGGTGTTGCGGGCGTGCGACGGGTGCAGTTGCACCCGTCTCGCTTTTCATTGTCTGCATAGCAGACAGTGAAAAGCTGCACGGGGCCCTGTCAGGGAGCCCCTGCACTGCCCATGCCAGTAGCATGGGCAGTGAAGGGGCCCCCAGGGGCCCCGCAACTCCCCGTACCGCCAGCCTTTTCCTTGCGGTTCAAACCGCCAGGAAAAGGCTGGCGGTAGGGGGACTCATAATCCCCTGGGCAGCGCTGCAAGCAATGCTGCCCTGGGGGATTACAACCGCCGGGGCCATTGTGGCGGGAAACCGCCGGCCCCGGCGGTGCGACTGCGATGCTTCCGCCGCGGTTGTAATGCCCTGGGAAGCACCGCCAGCCTGTTGGCGTTGCTTCCTCCGGAACAGCCCTGGCGGTCTTGGACCGCCAAGGTTGTAATGAGGGCCCATGTGTGCGATGTATTGACAATACTGGGCACCATGGTGCACATTAGGACAATAGCATCGAAATTTATGATGCTATTGTGGTACTTTGCAGGTTAAATTGTTGTGCTAATCCTGCAAAGTAAAAGGAGACACATTAAAAGTAACAGGCAAGTCCTTTTAATGCCTCCTCTGTTGTAAGTTTCACTGGAGCATTTTTATGGACCTTCCTGTGGGAGAACACCCCCTTGCATACATTATGCATGGCGCAAGCATAATGTGACGCAAGGGGGCTCAAAGTGATAGAATGCAAGCATTGCATGCACCACTTTGTAAATACGGCACAGGAGAATGCCCTCCTTAATACATTAGCATAAAAAAATGATGCCAGTGTGACGCTAAGTGGTGCTAGGGCCCTATAGATCTGGCCCTTGGAAGCAGTTACCTTAGTTTCACATGGATAAAGAACATTACACATGCACCAATTGTGCAGATACTCATTTCCAAGATAGTGATTGAATGGATGAGTTTTACGTTTTCGTCTATATTACAGCACATTTTCTTGTCACCTGAGTTTTTTTTAGGAGGATACTTCTGCAATTATGAGACTATACCTGAAAAAGGGCCAAAAAACACCAAGAAAGGTATTAGAACATTCTAACGTGATGGTGAAATGCCCGAATAATAAAGCTTCATGGGCGGCACAGGGGGTTACCCAACCACTTCTACTGTTCTCTGCACAATTCCCCTTCCCTTCTTTCACAACTAATGCATCAAATGCATGACAGTTTATGAAAAGAGCCATAGATGCTGGTGTGTGAGGGCCAACAGTTACTTGCATTAAAGGACAGTGGGAACTGCTAGAGAAGGAAGTGGGTGAGGGGGATCCTCTACTGTGTCTTTCCTTTTACTCTGAGAAATTGTTTTTCATAGTTTGAGAATGCAGAGCGTGAGACAGGTGCTTTGGAAGCTTTTGTGAAATACTCTACCATACTACTATGCTCCCATTAGGAAAACGAAGAGAAAAATAATTTTGCAGTAAATATGAAGAACATTAAAAACGACATTCTTTGCATTGTTGAAAATGAGTATTCTGCTTTTAGAAATGAAAGACTGTTAAAGCAGATATGGATAATGTTAGAAATGGGGACTCTACTTGGCAGAGGTATACACCCTTGTCCAAAGAGGGACCAAAATCCTAGTCAGGGTAAGTCACACACAATCCGCATTATCCTGTGCCCACCCTTTGGTAGCTTGGCACGGAGGAGTCAGGCTTAACTTATAAGGCAATGTGTAAAGTATTTGTGCAATAAATCACGCAATAACCCAGTAAAAACACCGCACAAATACACCACACAGGTTTAGAAAAATATAGAATATTTATCTGAGTAGATTAAGGTCAAAACGATCAAGATTTGATAAATAAAAGTTGAAATATCACTTTTGTAATGATAAGATGAGTTTTAAGTTCTTAAAAGCAACAATTGTCTCTTGCAAGCACAAAGTACCTGGTTTGCATAAAAATTACACGCATGAAGACCGCAGAGGAGGAGATGTGTGCGTCGGATTTCCGGGCGAACACAGGCGATGCATTGATTCTTTTCCACGCAGCAAGGGCTTTGCATCAAATTCCGGCGCACAGACTTGAATCCTCTTTGCGATGCAGAGTCTTATGATGCCCAGGCACGACGTGTGGAAATCCTGCGCGTGCCGGGTGAAGTCACAGGTGTTGCGTCGATCCGGGGGGTAATGCGTCAGAGTTTCTGTCAAATGGCAGGCACTGAGTTGATTCCTCTTGCAGGAAGTTGAGCTGCATCGTTCCGGTTCGGCGTTGTGTTGATCCAGTGGGCTTTGCGTTGAAGTTCCGATCGCAATGCTGGTGCTGCTTCAATTTCCACTCGGGGAGCCGGGCTGCGTCATTCTGACAATGCGGGGATTCTTTCCCCACTAAGCAGGCTGTGCGTCGTTTCCGACAGGCTGTGCATCGATATTTTCACAGCACAAGGAGTTATTTGCAGAGAAGGAGTCTTTTTGGCCCTGAGACTTCAGGAAACAGGAGAGAAGCTCAATCCAAGCCCTTGGGAGCACTTCTCAGCAGAGCCAGAGGCCAGCAAGGCAGCACGACAACAGCAAGGCAGCAGTCCTTTGCAGCAAAGCAGTCCAGGTGAGTCCTTTGGGCAGCCAGGCAGCCTGTCTTGGCAGGTTACAGGTTCTGGTTCAGAGTTTCTTTCCCAGGAGGTGTCTGAGGTGGTAGGGTCAGGGACCCAGTTTTTATACTAAAATGGGCCTTTGAAGTGGGGGAGACTTCAAAGAGTGGTTTTGAAGTGCACAAGATCCCCTTTCAGTTGAGGTTTGTCTGCCAGGGTCCCAGTAGGGGGTGAATCCATCCTTTGAGTGGGGGCAGGCAACAGTCCTTTAAAATGTAAGTGTCAGACCCCCCACCCTTCCAGCACAGGAAGACCCATTCAGTATCAGATGTGTGCAAGTGTGACTGAGCATCCCGTGTTTGTGGTTGCCTGGGTGAAATGTACATTGGAGCTGTCAACCAGCTCAGCCCAGACATGGATTGGAGACAGGCAGGCTGTAAGGCACAGAAGGATTTTAAGTGCGGAGAAATGCTTACTTTCTAGAAGTGACATTTCTAAAACTGTAATATAAAATTCAACCTCACCGGTCAGCAGGATTATGTATTACCATTCTGGCCATAAGAAATATGACCTGTCTACTCCTTTCTAATCAGAATCTACTACTCAAACAGTATATTAGGGTAGCCCTAATGTTAGCCTATGAAAGGATCAGGCCTCACAGCAGTGGAAAACTTACTTATGAGTTTTCCACTACCAGGACATATAAAACTCACATGTTTATGTCCTGCCTTTTACCTACATAGCACCCTGCCCTATGGGTTACATTGGGCCTATGTTAGGGGTGACTTATATGTAGAAAAGGGGGAGTTTAAGGCTTGGCAAGTACTTTTAAATGCCAAGTCGAAGTGGCAGTCAAACTGCACACACAGGCCTTGCAATGGCAGGGCTGAGACATGGTTAAGGGGCTACTTATGTGGGTGGCACAACCAGTGCTGCAGGCCGACTAGTAGCATTCAATCTAAAGGCCCTGGGCACACGTAGTGCACTTTACTAGGGACTGACAAGTAGATCAAATATGCCAATTGGGTGTGAACCAATGTTAACATGTTTTAGGGAGAGAGAGCATATGCACTTTAGCACTGATTAATAGTGGTAAAGTGTGCAGAGTCCTAAAGCCAGCAAAAACAGTGTAAAAAAGATGGAGTTGAGGCAGGCAAAAAGTTAGGGTGACCAACCTAAGGCTCTCAGGTCTAACAGATAACAATAGGCACTACGGGGTTAGAATGTCAGTCAGACGGTCGCTTGCGTTCAGGGCTTTGCCACAGGCCCATCCCTTTGCCTAACGTCACTGCTCTGGCACCACAGAAGTGGATCAAATAGTGGGTTGGGAATAAGGCATAGAGTTTCGCAACAGTCCAGGTCCTCCACACTATCCACCATGTAATTGAGTCGCCTTCAAGGAATATTAGGCCATGTTCAAAGGAGGGTGGCTGGGTGGAGGGGTGGATGCAGGGTCTGGCCAAACCCTGGTATGCGGTGATGCTAGAAAATAGGTCATGAAGAGCAGGCACTGGCCTCATGGTGGTGTGAGTGCAACATATCTGAAAGCAGGCAAGAAACTGCAGCCTACACTGAAAAAACATAGGCATACATAGGTAAAGTTATTCAGAGCAGGATAGGCCATACTGGAGACTGGGTTCAGGGCAACAATGTTTTCTATGGTCAGGCCAGAGTTTCCCTAGGAACAGTATTTTTGTTTTGCCAATAGTTTTAGCCACCTCTTGATGAATCTTCGCATAACTTTATAAAACAAAAGTTTATCCATCTCTGCTCCTT
Source organism: Pleurodeles waltl (assembly GCF_031143425.1). Taxonomy (NCBI): domain Eukaryota; kingdom Metazoa; phylum Chordata; class Amphibia; order Caudata; family Salamandridae; genus Pleurodeles; species Pleurodeles waltl. The sequence continues at coordinate 289,592,046 of NC_090439.1, forward strand.
CCTAGAAGGTTTTGTGGTGATTTCTCAGAGGGGACAAGAAAAGGTGCGGGGTGGTCCCAAAAAGTAATTTTCCAGTGTCAATTTCCATAGGAAATTCTAGAAAGTGATTAAAAAAAACAGCTGAACGGAATTACACGAAATTTGGAAGAAAGTTATAACTTTGCTCAGAAAGCCTGCATTTTATTTGTGTAAATCCATTGAGCCATTTTTCGAGACATTTGAGCTTTAAAGAAGTACTCAGGATGATCATAATGGGTTAAAAAAATAGGTATATCTGGATGATTGGCCCGGTGGCAGTCCTGTGTGATTCTAGCAGCGCTGTAAATAGAAAAATAGATTAACATAATTGTTCAAGAAATATTTTTTCTCATCAGTCATTTTTGCCCCACTGGACCAGGTCCCAAGGGACTGAGTGATCTGATTGAAAGGCCACAACCTGAGGTAAAATGTTGTGGCTGCCTTTTAGTCCAAAGTAAAATAAAGGGGGTAGGGTATGGATACCCCAACCCCCTGGCACTTGTGTGTGGATCCCAGAGGGATCTTCACTGGGGCCAAAATAAAATGTAAAGAATTCATACTGCTGGCACAGTGATACTCCCTCAGGACCTAGTGCAGGCCTCCAGGGAGGTACAGCTGTACTTGAACAGGAGCAAGCATAGCCATCCTGTGAAGTGCCGCAGTACTCCTGCTAATGTTGTGCACAGGACAATGAAAGCTTCACGGGGTGTCAGTACTACTGGAGGCAACACTTGGTTCTGGAACTATGGGAGTGCCAGTTTAGTGCTAAAAATATTTCAAGAAAAAATAATTGCAAAAAATATGGAGTGTTGGTAACCACTGCTGCTTATAGCTGAAGGTGGGTCTCGCAGGTCTTATGCGCAGGCCAGACCACAAGCCTGGGCCTGCATTTAGCAATTAGCTAAGCCCAGCTGGGCCCTGAACCAAACCTATGCCGCACAAAAAAGAAAAACTGAAAAATTACACAGCAGTGTGGGACTGGAATCCTCGTGCTGCCAGAAAAATATATGAATCTTTGCTGGACAGCTTATTATTGTTGTCAAAGCACTCCGAGCTGTAGTTGTATGCTCTTCAGCTGGAGTTCAAGAACCCCTAGTGATTGGTCTTATGTCTGCACTGTGTGACCTGAAAAGTGTTAACATAAGACTCAAATACGCTTATAGTTGTTTTGAATAAAAACATTTTTTTCAAAATATTTTGCGGACAATTATTATTATGTATTGCCATGTATGTATTTATAAGGAAAACATCCCCATAGTCGTCCTTTATATATGGTGATGTGCTGACTGATGCCCTGAAAAACCCAATAGGTCTTCATTTTCTATTTTGGTGTTCTGACCAGTTGACAAAGCCAGTAGGTCTGTCTTAGTTAAAGTGACACCTCTTTACATTGTTATTTTACATTAAGAAAGAAAACTCTGAAATTCACCTAAAAAAAACAAAGATTAAAGTGAAATTATAGTTAGATGAACATTTCATTAAACATACCATCCATGGTAAACAAAAAAATAAATTGAAGTTCATCAGTTATAGTTCATTGAAGTGACTGTAACTTGTACCCTCTCCATGCACTACTTATGACCTATCAATATACATCACCCATGATATGTTATCCATGACATGTTCTATTACATCAATGATTACATCACTGATAACAACCAACATTACATCATTGATGAAAATGCAGTTCATGGTGGTAGTGTAATGGTGAAAAACACTCCTGGATAACCACAGGGGCTAATTAGTAAGGACAAGCCCAGTCCCATGTAGCTAAGCTTCTTCTAAAGAGGATGGCACAGAAGTGCCAGAGGTGCCGAGAAGACAGAAGATAATTCTTCATTAAAATCTAAGAGTTAGGAGGCCCCTGGGTGCATGGTATAATTCCACTAGTGGACCAGTTCATGATCAGGTGCCCTCATTTTAACCTTCCCCTTGTAGATTATGGACATTTATGGTGATCACCAAAACCATCCTGGGTGAACAAAAATTGTATGCAGCAGTAAGACCAAAATACTAACATATGATATAAAAAAACACGGCCCTTTCAATTGTCTACTAGACCTCAAACCCCTTTGTTCTCCTGTTAAAACTGCATGCAATCTCTGAGTGCTATTTGACTCTGACCTTTAATCCCACAAGCATAACTAAAAGTCATCCTGTCTCCTATAAAATCCCATTAAAATCTGCTACATGCTTGTCACACTTCAAATGATTTTCTGCATTCAATTTCTTCTCTGCTGCTTATCACTGTTCCTTAATGCTCCAAAACAGACAGAACTGCACATGGTCCAAAACTGAACTATAAGCTTTTGTGTCACCTAAACAAAAATGAACCCATATCCTCTTACTATGCGAAATAAAGCGTCAATTCATCTCACAAGAAGTCATATTAAACACCCTGGGGCATATTTATACTCTGTTTGCGCCGGAATTGCTTTATTTTTTTGATGCAATTCCGGCGCAAAACTAACTCCATATTTATACTTTGGCATTAGACGCGTCTAGCGCCAAAGTCCATGGAGTTTGCGTCATTTTTTAGCGTGGACACCTACTTTGCGTTAATGACATGCAAGGTAGGCGTTCCCGTCTAAAAAATTGACTCCGAGGCATGTGCGCCGTATTTACACTCCCGGGCAAAATTCACGCCCGGGAGTGGGCGGGTCAAAACAAATGACGTACGGCCGCTTTTGCGCCATTTTTTAGCGCCTGGAAAAGGCAGGCGTTAAGGGACCTGTGGGCTCTGAAGGAGCCCAGAGGTGCCCCCCCGTACCCCCAGGGACACCCCCTGTCACCCTTGCCCACCCCAGGAGGACACCCAAGGCTGGAGGGACCCATCCCAGGGACATTAAGGTAAGTTCAGGTAAGTATTTTTTTTTTTTTTGGGGTGGCATAGGGGGGCCTGATTTGTGCCCCCCTACATGCCACTATGCCCAATGACCATGCCCAGGGGACAGAAGTCCCCTGGGCATGGCCATTGGGCAAGGGGGCATGACTCCTGTCTTTGCTAAGACAGGAGTCATTTCTATGGGGGTTGGGAGTCGAAAAAAATGGCGCAAATCGGGTTGAGGCGAAAAATTTGCCTCAGCCTTACTTGCCCCTTTTTTTGACGCCCAAGCTCCATATCCCCCTACGGCGGCGCTGCCTGGTGTACGTTGTTTTTTTCCACGCACACCAGGCAGCGCCGGCGGCTAACGCCGGCTAACGTCATTGATTAAATACGGTGCCCGCATGGTGCTTCAGAATGGCGTTAGCCGGCGCTAATTTTTTTGACGCAAAACTGCGCCAACGCAGTTTTGCGTCAAAAAGTATAAATATGGCCCCCTGTATCATTTGGAAAGTCAGACACCTTTGTTCCCCCGGGCACGTCACAGAACTATACATCCAGACCAAGATGGTAAAACTGTGCTCTAAGACAAAATCCTTTTTTGTAAGCAAATGGTGAAGAAAACGCCTGGGAAGGAAACTACCAGCTGCAGAGGGCATAGTACAACTGATGATCTCAAACAGTTTGTATTATCCTCTATTTTATTCTTTCTTCCCAAAGTAAGGAGCTATGCCTAATGATTTTCGAATCAGTTTGTTGTCCTCTCTTTAATTCTATCTCAATCTTGTTCTTCTCCCTCATTTTCTTCGCTTCCCCTTTGCACCTTGAAACTAGATTTTTCCCTTCTTGGTTGTACAAAATAAAAGAGGAAACCTTTCCTGCTCTCTGAAGCATGGATCAGCATGGGACTGCAAACATTAGAGAAACCTGGACATTACAGGGCTCCTTGGCAGCAGCTCTGTACCCATGAGCAAACACTGTTTTTGTGGCATATGGGATTATAATCACTAGGACTGAGTCATGGAATGCTGCACCATGACAAGTACGTTTGAGGCAACGTGGTGGGGCTTTTGATCTGACAGATTTTTCTGGGCAGCTCTGTACGTAGAACATGGAACTTCTTCCCTTTTTGTTTGTCCGTATATCATATTTGTATTGGTTATGCCACTTGTACTTGAAGATTGTTACCCCCCTTTATTCATGACTATTCTTATTTCTGCTTTTGTTTGCCTTAATTTCTGATGGCTTTATTTTTCTCCAATATCTGTCCATTGTTTCCAGGTTCCTGGTCACATACTACATGCTCGGCATACAGTTCCTTGAATCTTATAGATAGGTACACTATGCTGCTGGACTGAAAACACAATGAGTTTGCAAGCTGGGCTAAGTACAGCCCCTTCTCCACTTGAATCTTAAGACTTTCATGGTCGTGGTAACCAGCAGCTCCGGGATGACCAGTGTAGTCGGTCCTGTGACTACCAGCAGTTCTGAAAAAGACCTGGTCCCAACCAGACCATAATTAGGTGCAGTTCTATCAGGTCCCACTACAATCACCAGTTATTTCTTGCAACAGACTGACTGGACAGCAGGTGTAGAGTTAACAGGCCATTTAGCACATCAGCAGATGCAGCCCTGCTCGGGGCTTCAGCAATTCAGCCGATGCAGCCCTACCTGGGCATTCAACAATTGAGCAGCTGCAGCCTCACACAAGTGTAAGAAATTGGGTTACTTGACCACAAACCCTGCCAGGGTAAAACTCAAGCAAACTCCAAATTGATGTGTGCTCATCTCCCTGGTATCTTGACACCGAGCAGTCAGGCTTAACTTAGAAGCAATGTGTAAAGTATTTCTGCAATACTTCAAACAGTAAAACAGTGAAAACACCAGGCAAGAAGATATCACTCCACGTTAGGCAAATAGAGGGAAAATGAATATGTAAAACAAGACTAAAATGACCAAAGTTCAATCAGTAAAACTGGAGTTTTGAATATTTGAAGAATATAGTTTAAAATAGCACCAGAAAACATCCAGTGCCCATCGTGCCTATCTGGTTGCCCCGGTCCACGTCAAAGTGAAAGGTTCAGGCTGACCACACTGGAGCATAGCTTGGACACAGTCCCAGATTAGTCCAGCTGAATTTGAACCTTCTCAAGTTTTGTGGCAAGAGTCCCATTTGGTCTGGAAAGGGCGGTGAGAAGCAAGGGGAGTGTTGCGGGAGGCTGTCGGAGTGGCCCAAAAAGCAGGCTGTGCCTCAGGGATGGACAGGCTGGTCCTTCGCCATTGAGGTCCCTGGTGAGTGGTTGATGCAGCAGAACAAAGAGACAGGCTGGCAGCATCTTGGTGTTAGCTGGCCTGATCGCAGTTATGAAGAGCCCAAAATCTTGGCGTTAGCACCTGTGAGCCACACTAAGGGTCTACAATCTGAGACACACCACTTAGGGGCCAAGAACCCGCTGCAGATGGTTTCAGGAACTATTTGGGGAGCCTTTTATTTCCCAGAGACGCAGATCAGGAGGCCAGCTGGCTAGCCCTTGTAGTCATGCTGGGTTTCTGGTTTCAAGATGAAGTTGCAGGTCCAGCCCTTCTTCCCCAGTCAGGAGGGCAGCAGGCAGCAGATGAGCACAGCAAGGTAGCAAATCCTTTAGAACAGCATTCCAACGGAGTGTAAATCCTTGTAGCAGCACAACAGTGGTTCTTCCTACCAGAGTATCTGCAGGTCCGGAATTATGCTGAAGAGTTGGTGTCTAAGGTCCTTCTCTTTTACACAGTTTGGCCTTCAAAGTGGTGAAAAGCTTCTAGAGTCATGCCTCTGAAGAGCACATATGCCCTGCGTTCCTGACCCTGATTAAATAGACTGGATATGCAGCCCTTTGTGTGGAGACACGACATAGCCTATTCAAGTGTATGTGGGGCTAGGTCCAGCTCTTTCCACACATCCTGCCAGTGATGGCCTGTACAGTCACACATTGGCTCCCCATTTATTGGTGGCTCTCTAGGTGCTACACCTAGTCATGTGACCCAGGGAGAGGCACAAAAATGAATAAGGCAAGAAAATGCCAACTTTATAAAAGTGGCCTTTTCAGAACTGAAATTTAAAATCTGACTTTGCCCTCAGTTAGGATTTTAAATTAAGATTTCAGAGGGACCAAACGTGAACAGATCATCTCTTCCCATTTGGAAATTACACTTAGAAAATGCAATTCGGCAACTCCAATTTTATTCCCTGGGAGAGATAGACCTTGCAGTCGTGAAAATAGAATACACAAGTTTTTCAGTCAGAGGACATGTAAAACGTAAAAGTACATGTCCTGCTTTTTAAATACATTGCACCCGGCTCTCTGAGCTGTCCAGGGCCTACCCTAGGGGTGGCAAATGTATTTGTTAGACTTGGCATCATTGGTATGGTCTCCCCTAAATTTGTGCCTCTACTTCCCAGGTTGTTTCTATATAATGAACTCTGTTTTTGCTGTTTTGTTTGCTCAGGACACTTTACCACTGCTGACCAGTGCTAAAGTGTACGTGTTCCCTGTATAAATTGTATGTGTACATTGACTTATCCACGATTGGAATTTTTGACTTACTAGTAAGTCCCTAGTAAAGTGCACTACAGGTGCCCAGGGCCTGTAAATCAAATGCTACTATTGGGCCTGCAGCCCTGGTTGTGCCACCCACATTAGTAGGCCTGTAAACATGGCTCTGGTCTGCCACTGCAGTGCCTATGAGTGCAGTTTAAACTGCCAATTCGACTTCGCAAGTGTACCCACTTGCCAGGCATACACCTTACCTTTATATACATGTAAGGCACCCCTAAGATAGGTTCTAGGTAGCCCAATGGGCAGGCTGCAATGGATGTTAAAGGTGGGACATGCCCTTATGTGTTTTACATGTCCTAACAGTGAAGTACTGCCAAATTTGTTTTTTAATGTTGCAAGTCCTATTTCTCTCATAAGTTAACATGGTGGCTGCCTTTAAATATTATTAATGCGTATATTCCCTTCGGGAGAAGATAGACATATGGAGTTTGGGGTCTCTAAACTCACAATTTAAAACAAAACATCTTTTGGTGAAGTTGGGTTTTAGATTGTGTGTTTGATAATGCCCCTTTTAGAAAGTAGGCATTTTTCTAACATTACTTGTTTGTGGATTCCCTGTCTTGGTCAGTTTGACAGTTGGGCTGTTTGCACCTCTCCTTTAGTCATGTGACACAAAGGGAGCTTGGGTGTAACCTGTATATTCTGATGGGCCTTCTGGGCTGAGGGGAGGGGAGGAGTGGTGACTTACACCTGAAAGGGCTGTGCCTGCCCTCACCCAATGCAGTCTCCAACCCCCTGGTATGTGTCTGGGGCCTGGCCTGGGCAAGGCAAGATCCTGAAAACAACAGAGACTTCTCTTTGAAGTAGGCCTACTTCAAAGGCAGAAAGGGGTATAAGAAGAGTATCCAAAACCCCTGAAAATCAGTTTACTTCTGGATCCAAGAGGAACCTCTGCCAAGGAGAAGAGCTGGAGAAACTGGTAGAGGAGTACTGCCCCTTTGCCTGTGACTGTGCTTTGCTGGGTTGGCCTGCAGTTGCTGCTTCTGAATGAGAGAGGACAAAGACTGATATTCATGTGACTTCCCAATGGTGAAGAATCTCAAAGGCTTGAACTGAGCTTCCCTACTGTTGTTGAAGTCCCAGGGACATCAAAGACTTCTCTCTGCCGGCACTTGAGCTTTCTGCTGAGAGTCCGGCCTGCCAAGTGGTGCCCTAAGCTGTCTCTGGGTCCTTGAAAGGTACAGCTGGTGGAAAAGGTCAGAAATCCCCACAAAAACAGCTGTGCGGGGAAACTTTCGATGTACCACCCGTCTTGCCGCTGAAAAATGACGCGCCCCAGCCTTGTGGCTAAAATCAATGCTACACCTGCATTGTGGCTGGAAGATTGATGCAACACGGCTGGAAAAACGACGTGCAGTACTCACAGCTGCTGCTGTAAACGATGCAAGCTCAAACGCAGCGTGTCTTCTGGACACCGTGTGAACAGATTTCAATGCAATATCGCTGGGCATGGAAAATGCAAAGCCTGCCTGGATCTGAGGTGCTCGTCCGGATCGACGCATCGCTCTCGTGCAGGAGAGAAGAAACAATGCATGCCGACCCAACCTGAGGAGGAACGACGCACGGTGTCACTTGCGAGTGAGAAATCGATGCATTGCTGGTCTTTTTCGACATACTCCCGCCCGTGCGGCTTTATATTGATGCTACCTAGGGACCTTTGTATGCTAACAATGTTCTCACTGCTTTCTAAAGGATGTTAAGACTCTTTTGCTCTTTAAATTCATAACTTGACTTGTGTATGTTTTTGTTGGTTTGGTCTTGTCTTAGTTTGATAAATATTACCTATTTTTCTATACGTGTGTTGTGTCATTTTGTAGTGTTTTCACTGAGTTACTTTGTGTGTTGGTACCAATACTTTACACCTTGCTTCTGAAGTTAAGCCTGCCTGCTCGTTCCAAGCTACCAAGGGGGGTGAGTGGGGGTTAACTGAGGGTGATTCTCCTTTACCCTGACTAGAGTGAGGGCCCTTGCTTGGACAAGGGTTAACCTGGCTGCCAACAAAGGGCATGCAAAATGAATCTCACTGGTCTCCATTACTCTTGCTCACTCTCACACCAAGCATGTGCTGGATGCAGCAAACATACAACACACTTAACATGCAGACTAGATGTTAACACAAGGTACAGGGCAAAGACATGAAAAGCAAGTTTTACAAGGGTGGTCATTTAGGCCCACACTCCAGTTAGCCATATAAAAATGGCTGCCCAGATTACTGATTTGTAAAACATGGTACACTGCCACAACTAAACGCACGTCAGAGACAGTAATCCTCCCTCAAAAATGAGGGCATGCTTGGTGTGCTCCTCAAGATCATAGGATGAGTTCAGGATCTTTCATAGTAATGAAAAGTCGAGGAATCTGACACATGCTTACATTACCACAATTCTACCGCCAAAAAAATGTCAAGCTACCAGATACATGTAGTCAGGCACTTCATGCCAGAGGAACGTATCTGTTTACAATGCAGGGGACATTCCTAATCCAACAACACCTAATCAACATCTTAAGCAGGGACCAATTAGAAATGAAATACCATACTGACAGCCATGACAACCGGAACCACTGAGGGTAAAATCTGCATTGCCTTAGAGCTGATTCCCATCAACCATAACTTTAGGTCTGGGTACGGGGACAGGATCCAAGTAGATAAAAACAAATCTAGATTCCATTTTTGTGCTCTTGAAACCAATCTACTTATTACAATTGGTTTGATTAACACCCAATTATCATAGATATTTTTCACTTAGCATAAACAAGTGAATCCTAAAATATGATTGTTACACCGTAAGTCATACAGAAACACGTTTAAGGGACAACTCCACAATGACTTGTTAGTTCTTTGCGCAGAACATCAAACATAGTTACAAAAGCCTACACAAAAACCTTATTGATCTACAATTTATACTTCAGGACTGTCTGTAAATTAGTTGAATTGGTGCCAGATGAAATTCACCTTTAAAGCACTTAAGTGGCTCGGAGTGGAGGCATGATCAAATCTTACATTTTTTTATAAACTTCACAAAGCATTCTGTAACAAGTGTCCCTTGAATACACAGAATCTGACAAGCACTACAATACAACCAGCAAAGTCAAATAATCCAAAACAACTACCACTTGCTGGCCAGTGTTTAAGAGGCAAATCATGAAGTCAAATTGTTCAAAGTAACTCACCACTTTTGAAAACCCCGAGGGCAGTGCACAATAATTATTTGACCTTCTGAAACAACTGAAAACAAAACTGCTCAAACAAGAGGAGGATCACTGACATAACATCAGAACTGACAATATTATGGAACACAAATATTGTTTCAAAAATATACATTTCAAAACTATTGTTTTCCTACACTTATAATAATAATTATGACATTTAAAAAAAGTATTGTTTTGCACTAGTTTCAATATATATATTTGAAAATAGTACATCCTACATATTTTAATATATAACATCAGTACAGTGTCAACTAAATGTATTTAAATAATATTTATAACTATATAAAAAATACACTTACATAAACACACAAACATATGTGTATATATTTATATATAAATATATATAAAGTAACTACTATTACAAACATATTTTCTTTATATAACATTTTTTCAGTTATTTTTTTAATGTAGTACTATAAAAGCACATATATATGTATGTATGTGTATATATTTCATTTCCAAATTGAATGCCAGTAAGGTGAATCAGACAGGAGTAGATTTCCTTGATTTGAGAATTAAGGTGAAGAATGGCAAATTGATATCTAGCCTCTTCAGGAAATTTACAGCAGGCAATACTTTACTACATGCCCATAGTAGCCATCCAAGGAATTTGATTAACAGCATACCCTTTGGGGAATCCTCAGGGCACGTAGACATTGTAGCACTGATGAGTCCTTTATATCTAAATGTAGGTCCATGTCTATCAAGTTCAGGGAAAGCTGCTATTTATGTAAAACCATGAAGACTGCCCTCTTAAAGGCTCCAGGGTCCCTAGAGACAGCTTGCTGATAGACACCAATAGACCAAGGGAGGGATCTACTAACTCTGAGGCCAACCAGCTGAGATTTATAACCACATATAACAGAAAGGCTGGGGCTGTTAAGAATATTCTGAGGAAACACTGGGATGTTTCATCTACTGAAGTCACCTTATTGGATATTCTTAGTGAAATTACATTTTGGAGTTGGGTGACGTTTAGAGACAAACTAAGTAGGAATGAGGTAGTCACAGTGAACAACAGAAAGTTAGAAAAGTCCAAAGGCTTCTTTACATGCTCTAGCTGAAAGAATGTAAATACAGCCAGAACGTCAAAAGATATTTTTCCCTTGTTTTAGGTACCGAAAGACCTATTGAAAAGTTTTTGAACTGCCAATCTTATTATTGTGTGTATCCCCTTATTTGTACATGTGAGAAAGTGTATGTTGGAAATACGATCCACCCGGTGAAGAAGCGGGGGCTGGAACACATCTGGGCTATTAGGAATGTAGACAAGCAGTATCCGGTGGCACGTCATTTTGCCATTTTTCATGAAAGCAATGCTGCTCTGTTGAGATTTTTTGTCCTAGATAGAGTTCCTGTGTCTCCTAGGGGGGGGCAATCATGTACATAAGTTGTGACGGTTGGAGTCCAGGTACATTGGGGATCTCAACAAGAAGAGCTCTAATGATTTGAACATGAGGAAGGCCTTACCTTGTATCTAAGTGACTGAGTTCCCTTTCCTTTGCATGTTGTGGGATGGGCCCTTGTGGGTGGTGATATCCCAGTATGTAGACAACAATAGGTACTCAAAGAGGTTGTAAAGTTGAATTCATGTAATATTTTGGTTTCTCCACCTTTAAGCTTGTTTTTAGTTTCAACTTTTTTACAGGGTGTTATTTTCACTTTCACATTTTGTTTTAGGTTTGGGACTGGGGCAAGGTTGTTAAGCAGCAGGAATGAATCTCCGGCTGTGGAGTGGAAGAGATAAGACCCCATTTTTCATATTTGTTGTGAAATGTTTTTTGTGGAAATCAGTGTGATCGGGGATGAACACCGACTGGGTTGTGATTTTCTTTAGGTAATTTGTTATGATGGAAAGAATTCACCCACTTGGGCATGATTGTGGGAGGAGTTTAAGCCACAGGATATATGTTGTGATATTCTAAAAAAAATGTTTTGCATTCTAGCTTCAGCTGTGCAATATATGAATGTGGTTGGAATGGTGGGAGACGTAGTAGTTGAGGGCATTATGGCGTTTGTTTAATATGATATACAACACTATAGGAGTAACGACTCAAGATTAACTGAAGAGTGAGATATAGTAAGGCTAATTTCAAATGTGTGGTAAATTTGAAATGCAGTGAGTTTGTGACAGGTTCTCAATTGCACACCAGCATAGTGAAGTGCTAATTTATTTGCATGCATTGAACTTTGGATACCATGCCAGTATGGTAGATATTGTTTGCCTATGTATAAAACTATTTATGTACAATAGAATATTCTGGTGGCATATAGGAGTTGAATTAAATTGGTTTGATTTGAGGTATTCGAATATAAGTATGACAATGACGATACAACTTTGTTTTCTTTGACTCCTTGTAGTCCGTTTTCTAGGTTTAAGTTTATCTGTAAGAGCCTTTTTAAACTGCACAATAATGTTGTTTCTCAACCCGTGATCAAGGCGTGGTAGATGCTGAAATGAGTTTGTCCATTTATGTACCACTGAATATTCAAGAATACATTTTGGATTGGTTACTCAGCTGTCCTGATTTTGGTCGCAGTGTGCCTTTGCCGGCTGGCAGTGGCTCTGATATATTTTATGGGATCCTCACCTGTACGTGCACCGGAGTCAATTGAGTCTCATCGGTGACGACTATAGGTTTCATGTATATATATGTATATGTATATATATGTATGTATATAAATTAAAAAATAAACACATAATATAGATATATTTCAACAATATTAGGAAAAGTATTGAAATATGAGAATAATAGATATGCAATTCCCCACTCCACTCTCTGCAACATTAGTGTAAGCGCTGGACTTCGGAGGGGGAAGATTTACTATTCACACTCCAGTCTGGGCAACAGTAGGGAAAGTGGTGGACTTTGGAGAGGTTAGTTTTAGTATTCCAACTCCAGTCTGTGTAACAGTAGAACAGTAGGGAAAGTGTTGGACTTTGGAGGGGTAACATTTACTATTCTCATTCCAGACTGTGCAACAGTAGGGAAAGCATTGGACTTCGGAGGGGTTACATTTATTGTTCCCATTCAAGTGTACGCAACAGTAGGGAAAGAACTGGACTTCAGAGGGGTAACATTTACTATTCCCACTCCAGTCTGTGCAACAACAGGGAAAGCTTTAGACTTCAAAGGGGCTAAATTTACTATTACTACTCCAGTCTGTGCAACAGTAGGGAAAGTGTTGGACTTTGGAAGCGTTAAACTTACTATTCTTACTCCAGGCTAAGCAACATTAGGGAAATCTCTGTGCATCAAACACATTACATATTTGAAACACCGTATTACTTTAGAACAAATATAAAACTCTTAATGTGAACATTGTTGATTAAAAAAGTCTATATAAAAAAGTAAAAAAATCATGCAAATAATTTACATATTCATTAAACACTGTAAATATAAATTACGATGCCATTTTGGTACTTATATATTACTTAACGTCCCACACTATACCCCTACAAACCTGGCAGCCCACACTTAAAATAAAACTATAATAAATAGTTATGACACAACTTACATAGCTCACAATCAATTAATTAACTATTTAATATATCATTGTTGAATTATTATTACTTAATTAACATCCCATCCTATACACTTACAAACCTAGTAACTCACAACTTAAATAAACCAGCATCACAAAATATACATAATTAATTATCAATTAAATAATGAATAATAAGTTAGTAATTAATTGTTAATATGTGTTTAGCTAATGACCTTTCCATGACATTTCGCTAGAAACCCAACACCCCACCCTTACAATATAATTAAAATGTAAAGGTATTACACAATTTACATAATAAATAATTAATAATAAAATAATAAATGATGGGTAAATATTTATTAATTTACTTCGCACTCTATACCCGTACAAACTCAGCAACCCAGACCTAAAATATAGCTATAAATATAATTATTACACAATGTCTATAATGAATAATCAAATAATTCATTAATACAAATATTATAATTTGCATCTAAAATATAACTGAAAAATATAATTTGTACTGAATTTACATAATTAATAATCAATTAAATAACTAATAATAAGTGAATATGTGTTAATTAATTATTACCCAATGAACTTCCTACCCCATATCCCTCCAACCTCTGCAAACCGCACCTAAAGTGTAACTAAAATAAATTATTATTACATAGCTTACAAAATGAATAATCAATCAAATATTTAATAATGCATTTAAAAAGTAATTGTTAATTAATTACTACCTAGTTACTTAATTAACGTCCCAAACTACACCCGTACAAACATTGCAACCTGTACCTAAAATATAATGAATTAAATCATTACTATATAATATACATAATTGATATCAATCACATAATTACTTCCAAATTATTCACTAAGTAATAATAATTATTACTTAAACAACTCCCCACCCTCTACCACTATAATCCCAACAACTTGCTATAACACTTTAAATCGCTATTATCAATCCAACTAAAAATGATAAATCACTTAAAATTGTAAACTATATTTAAAAAATGAATAACAATAATAACACATAAAATTTATAATATATCAACTAAAATACATTAAAATAATGAGAAAATGATATTCTTTATAACTGTGTTATTGAAAATGATAACAACAATATTATTTTAAACAATGTTGCTTACCTAAAAAAAGATATTCTCAACAATGATATTTCTGCATTACAATATTTCTGTATCACAATATTTTTTGCTGATATTTCTGTATTCGGATATTAAAAAACACAATATTTTTTCCGAACACCACAAGAGTAGGATTGAGGTTGGAAACTCTGTCCCAGTGAAAACATCACTTAGGGCCTCATTAGAAGATTGGTGGTCTTTTAGGAAAACCTCCACGGTGGCGGCTGCCAAACGACCACCATGTTGGCGGTAATCCGACCGCCGTATTGAGTCACATTGTGAAGACTGCCAAAATACAGCCAAAAATCGAAAACCTCCAGGACACTGGAGCTGGGGAAAGAGACAGTCCAACCACCAGCCCTACAAAACTCTATTCACCAGCTTATGAACCACAAATCACCACAGTGGTTCTTCTATGGCAGAAGTCCATTGGCGGTGTGAACTGCAGCAGTCAGAACTCACATCAGTTAGAACACCACACCAAATTGGATAGTGACACACATCCACACACCCACACACCTCCTCGCTGCACTATATAACACACCCCTACACAACCCACAATCCTTTCACAATCCACAAACACCATTCACATACCCAGAGAGTAGGCAATATTATAGATATAGCACTTCTACACAAAAGGCACACATACACATCAAACTCAGCACACACCCCTTCATAAACACAACTAACACAATACACACACAATCTGCAACAGCCATCTCACTCTCACAACGATGCACGCACACACCTCACCAATAACCTAACACTGCACCCTCACACTCACAAACCCCCACACACTGCCTACACAACCACTACCATGTCACCACAAAAACATCCACGTTTCACTGACGATGAGTTTAGGGTCATGGTGGATGAAATTGTCAGGGTAGAGCCACAACTGTTTGGAGCGCAGGTCCAACAAACATCAATTGCCAGGAAAATGGAGCAGTGGCAGAGGAGAGTCAACAGGGTCAATTTAGTAGGCAGCCATCTATGCACAAGGGAGGATGTCAGGAAGAGGTGGAACGACCTCAGAGGTAAGGTTTGTACCATGGCATCACATCACCAGATAGCTGTGCAGAATACTGGCGGTGGGCCCCACCTCCTCCCCCACTGTTCACATCATGGGAGGAACAGGTCATGGACATACTGCATCGTGAGGGCCTGACTGGAATACCTTGGGGACTGGAGTCTGGTAAGTACCCACAACAGTTGTGTCACACATTTGTCTTGTTCTGCATGCTTCCTCACCACCCACATACTCCCTATTTAACTAAATGTCCCACTACACCTCCCACCTAATCACCTAATGCCCCTCTCCTGCATGCTACGACTCCACTCAGCCCACCTGCCCTCACAGCCCTTGGCAATGGCACATTAAGTACTGGCTAATCATATCACTACAACTCCCAGAATGCATTAACCCATAATTGTGAAAACCTGGAATGTGCACAACATATCACATGTAATGCATGTACACCGAAAGTACTAGCTACACCATTGAGATTGTTTTAGTGAGGGCCAGTACATGGCAGTAACAGCAATGCAATGGCACACTCACAATAGCAAACAAAGCAAAACACAGCTACAGCTGAGTGACCATTTCTAATGACTACAAATGAAATATCACAAGCCATAAATAGACTGACATGGGTTGGAAAGTATGATGGCTGAGTCAATGCACATGCACAACATCTAGATACCTTACAATAACCCTTGCATACTCACATACTTTGTTCGCACTAGGACACCATTGTGAATTATGCAGCTATAATGTGTGACTTCCAGCAAGCCTGACTATTCATCTGCAGTGCAATCTGTATCAAACTTGTAGGACAGCACTCAACATGGAGTATGGAAATCAAGTCACGGAGTTGTATGTACAACAAATGTATGCTGTGCAGCATCTGCCAATGTCATTGCAGGGAATCATGTAAAGCCACAGTCTGCATCTCACAAAGAGGTAACCAAACACACATTCTAACTTGAACTCTGTATCTCACTCCTTCCACAGGTAACACTGACATTGCCACCATGGAGAGGATACCTGAGACTGCCAGTCCCCCTCAGGATGAATGTCCCAGTGAGGAAAACACACCTTGATGTCTGGACAATGACAAACAACCTGGCCCATCTGGGACACCTGGTCAGTCAACAATTCCCTGCCTCTCCCTGCCCACATCAAAACCCTACCCCTGGTGCATCCACATCACAGGCAACCATTCACACCCAAACCTGTGACCCAAGGACTGTTCAATCAATTGTGTGCTCTGCAGTACAGGGACCTAAGTTGAACCTTGACATACCCTACAATGAAGGCCTTTCTACCACTGGGAGTTGGCACACTGTGCCGGGGGCACAGGGTCCTGGGGTTAGGGTGCATGGGAGGGATGCTGTGGGCCAGAGGGTGGGGCCTTGAAGGAACTCCACTGACCAGGAAACCATCTCCCAAGTCCTGGGAGCAAACCAAAGTTCCCAGGACAGGATTGGCCAAATATTAACTATGTTGGGGAGAAATCAAAGGCGGCAGAGAGAATACCACCAGGAAGTCATGCAGCAGTGGCAGGCACAAAATGCCCACATGGCTTCCATTGCAGGGGTACTGAAGGACATCAATACCACACTGATTGGTTTCTAAACACACCATTAGGACCCTTCCTCTAGTAATGTAACATCTACATCTGCGGCAGCTAGTGGAATGGAATGGAATCCCATGCCTCAGACTCCCCTCCCTCTGTAGCTTAAGAAGTCCCCTGCAAATGTGGATGCCCACCCAGATATCCAATTGGAACAGATGCCAAGACCAAACCCTCTGCCACCAGGTGAACCTCTCCTGATTTGTCACCTTTGTGTGCCACTGAGGCAACCTGTAGACTGTTCTGAGACAGAACTCCATTGTCCCATGGTAAAAGGACACTGGACCTGTGTAACCAACTGGTATAGCAGCTACTCAGCTGAATCCATCTACCATGACCTCACTCATCATCTTAATTTTCATTTATGGACTTTTATTTTGACTTTTAGTATTCTGCCCAATACATCACTATGGAACACAGCTACTGTATGTGTGTCTTTTTATAATACATCAACAATTGTCATGCTTGCCAGCTGTGGTATGGTCATGCCATGACCCCTGCATCGAACAGCCAGTCTAGTGGTCATCAGACGAAGGCTCCCTCCGCAGGAGACACGTGACAACAGAAATGTCACAGGACAGATGTCAGAGTGCTTGAAATGTAGGCCAACACAATAGAATGGTCAGTATTTCAGCCTGCAAATAGACCATGACAGAGAGTACCATCAGGATCGAAGGCATGGTGGCATACAATACACATATATAGGTAATAGACGTCATTCTCATGGTAAACTACCTACAAAGCAGGGGCACCCAGATTGGACCTATATATCACCAGGTACAGGCTCTTCACATACCCAAACCATAGCTATGTGACCATATATCCCATGGGACACACAAAGAACATCACTGAGGAACCCACTATTTTAATGATACGCTAACATAGGCCCCATACCTGTAGGATTGTCACTCACCTTTGTCAGTATACAGTCACCTGCACCTTGGACAGCAACTTTAGAATATAAACACAGCTAGGTCCCATGGGCACAACAAAGTAGTCCACCCATTGTGAAACCAGAGCCATGATCCAATCATCACACATGGGCTACAAACATCAAATGACAAGTAATACACCATTTCACATCCCCCCAACCCCACTGGTAATAGGAAAGGACTAAGC
Source organism: Pleurodeles waltl (assembly GCF_031143425.1). Lineage (NCBI taxonomy): Eukaryota > Metazoa > Chordata > Amphibia > Caudata > Salamandridae > Pleurodeles > Pleurodeles waltl. The sequence continues at coordinate 289,610,086 of NC_090439.1, forward strand.
AGTCACAACCCCACTTGCATGAAGGAAGTACTAACAATGTACCATCCCACTGTAAATATATCCATTTTACCAGCTATCTGTCAGGCACACATCTCATGTCTGTCAGCAATTACTATTGGCTACTAACAATGAATTCCTCAAGCCCAGGTTGCAGAGCCAAACAAGAAATAGCAATTTCAGGGAGTGGAAGGAAAAGATGATAGGAGAATGCAAGAAACATACCTCAATACCGAGTAGTCCATTCCAGAAGCGTATGTTAGGATCAGATGTAAAAATACATGATATAACAGAACATATTGTACTATACACTTTACAATCTGTCAGTCTGTATCCACAACTCACACATAGGCATTGGAGTTCATGACACTCTGTGGTATCTTACATAACAAAGGGCCATATGTACGAACACTTTTTCCCATAGACACAGAATGGGTAAAAACCTTTGCTACATCTGGCCCAAAATGTATAATTTGTGTATAATTTATATTAGTACATTGTATTATATAGGAGGCTATGTTTATGTTAATTCTTACGTAGTTTCATTACGAAGGTGTAGATTGTTCCGTTAGTAAGGTTCAATGTTGGAATGTGGGAGAAGACGGTTAAGAAAGACTGCGAGGATTATGGTCGGAGTTTCCTGATGTGTTTATATTTCTTGTAACAATAAAAGATGAACTATACATTACCTGGAACCTACGTTTGAGGCATTACATAATTGGCGACGATCTGGGATCACCTCAGGATCAACGCTGTATCGACGAACCCAACGGTGTGGTGTATGGTGGTCAGCTGATTCATGAAGAGCGACATCTTTTGTGTTCAGTTTCTTCGCAGCTGTTGGAGACTCCACAGACCGTAAAGAAGAATCCTTATTTACCGTGCTCTGACCAGAGCGAGCGCTTTCCTGGTTTGATAGGAAGTTTTGTCAAAATCAGGTGGTGAGTGACGAGCGGATGGTGCGTATTAACATATTGCTCAGCATAAAAGGTGGATTTTAGCGGTGTCCATCTTAGCAGCACCTACGTCGTTTTAAGGCACAACCAGTCATACAGCAGCAGACATTTTAAATACAGTTCAGCTTTTTCTCAGTACAACAGTTTATGATTAATTTACAGTGGTTGCCACCTTAACAGCAGCTCAGCTGTTATAACTTCAGTTTTGAAATTCATTCAAAAAATATATATAGAATAAAATTGACACAGCAGTGCAGGTTGGACAAAAATATACAAGACAATTTTACACTTTGATATTTGATTTTTATTAAGCATTTATTAAATATGCAGTCTGTTAATCCACCGCCACCTTTTCTAGAAAGTCCAGGTGAACCACCTTTACAGTGAAGATAGTGTCATGATGTGTTCAAAACATATTTAAGAGCTATAGGAGCGGCACGATTTTGACCAGAACAAGAGAAATATCTTCTTCTTCTTTCTATTGGTTTTGAAGGGCGAGCTATATACAAACATTTACCTGATATTCAGAATCTTGACGGAGAAGAAACAGATGAATATGAAGAAGCAACAAAGAAATTTAGTTTAAGATTTGATACTCCTCCAAATTTTGTAGTATTAAGACAAAAAATCTTCAAAAGGGATCAGAGAGCCTGTGAAGATGTAGATACTCACATCTCTGCTCTTAGAACATTAGTAGCAAAAGTTGTTGTCATTAGACAATCCATCGTTAGTTGAAATTATCAAGATTGCAAAAAGTATTGAATCTTCCATGAAATCAACTAAAGAATTGGAAAAGTCTATAGACAGTAAAGTCAGCATTGTCAGAAGTAAAGATGAAAAAGAAAAAACAAGCAAAACAGCTGCACGCTATACTATGTAGAACTAAATGTACAATAAGTATACTAATAACAATAATGTCTTAAGTAAAGGAATGTGTGTTTTAGGTGCGGTAATCTGCTACATCAAAATGGTCTCAAATCTTGTCCAGCTTTAAATGTTCAATGCAGGAGTTGTGGGAAAGTTGAACCCTTTGCAAAAGTGTGTCCGAGTGGGAAACGTATGAGTAACAATGTAATGTCAGTTGGTGAAGAGAGGGATAACATAGTGGAAGGTTTGTTGAATGAGGTGCAAGAGGGGTGTCCTGGTTGCTGATGGCACCATTAGCAGCAGTAGTCAGGAACAATGCGTGGAACCTTATGTTAGTATACTAGTGGGTAACAAACAGTTGCGTCTTTTAGTCGATTCAGGAGGCAGAATTACTATGATCACTCAGGAGTTATTTCATCGCAACTGGGGGGAGTGTACACTGTTTCCTCCGGATAGAGCTCCTGTTTCTTATGAGGGGAGGAAGATTGATTTACATGGCTTTTTTGAGGAATTCGTAGAATTCAGGGGAAGACGTAGGCATGGGAAGATTTATGTGGCTGTTAAGAGTTAAAACATTCTCAATTGTTTCCATCAAGGGCTGTTTGGGATGGTTTTGCGTCCAGGCATCAGTGATCAAGTAACGGTGATCAGAGATTTAGATGAAATTGAGGATCTGTTAAATACGTTTCCAAAAGTGTTCTCAGGTGAGCTAGGAAAAATAAAGGGTTTCAAACATAAAATAAAAGTGAAAGAAAATTCTAGGCCGGTTAAGCATAAGTTGAGAAGTGTTCCTTTTAGCATCAGAGATGACTTGGAACAAGAACTTGAAAATCTTAAGAACAAAGGGATAATTGAACCAATTGATTCTTCTTTATGGGGTTCTCCATTGGTGGTAGAATGGAATACAAACAAGGACAGGAGGGTTTGTATTGACCTTAGGTCATTAAACAAGGAGATTTGGGTGGATTCACATCCCTTGCCAAATATTAATGAGATGTTATCTACTCTAAAAGGGGCAAAGGTTTTTACTAAATTGGATTTGGCAACAGCTTATCATCAAGTTGAGTTGACACACGACTCCATATATTTGATGGCTTTTGTTTCACCATCAGGGACTTTCCAGTATTGCCGAATGCCATTTGGACTAGCGTCTGCAGCTTCGGTATTTCAGAAGATATTGAACACATTACTTAAAGATGTTGAGAATGTGTGTATTTTCCAGGATGATGTGTTGATCCATGCACCAGACATACAGGTTCATAACAAAGTTTTGCTTAAAGTTTTACAACTTTTTGAACAACATGGGGTTGTCGTGAAAAGAGATAAGTGTGAGTTTTTGAAATCTTCTGTGGAATATTTGGGACATGTCATTTCTTCTGATGTATTCACCCAAAGCCAGGGCTGATTCAAGCCATTGTTGATGCACCTCCACCTGGTGACAAAGTGGGTTTTGGGTAATTTTTGGGGATGTGTGAGTTTTACTCATGTTTTATTCCAGATTTTGCTACAAAAGCTAGACTGAGTTTGCAACCATTGAAAGAGAAAACAAAGTTTACGTGGGATTCAGTGTGTGCTGATGTGTTTTCAGACATCAAACAAGAACTTTCGAAGGCTTATGTATTGAAATCGTATGATCAACATTTTGAATTCTGTTTGGCAGTGGATGCAAGTAAGAGTGGGTTAAGTGCTGTACTTACACAAGACAGAGATGGGGTGGAACACACCATTGGGTTGTATCTAGGGTTTTGAGGGAGCCTGAAATGTTTTACTCTGTGATTGAAAAAGAACTTCTCACTTGTCTCTGGGCAATAGAAAAATTCAGAATTTATTTGTGGGGCAGGCATTTCTTATATAAGACTGATCACAAACCGCTAGTCTCAATGGAACAAATAATAAGACAAGTACCTCCAGAATTGCACGTTTCACACCTAAGTTAAGGTAATATGACTTTGAGGTCATGCATATATCGAGGGGTAATAATGTCAGAGCTGATTATTTGTCTAGACATACGATTTTAGCTAATGACAGTGATTATTTTGATGATGAAAGTTCTTTGGTTGCTTCAGTAGAAATAGTTCAGGTGAATGTTTGTTCAGAAGATGAGTGGAAGTCTAAACTGGAGAAAGTTGAGAAGACTTGTGTGAAATCATGAAATATGTCAGAGAGGGTTGGCCTCAGGAGAAAGTATTAGCGGTCAATGTTCAACCATTTTGTAAAATTTCTGAAGAACTTACAATTCAAGACAATGGGGGTTATTCTAACTTTGGAGGAGGTGTTAATCCGTCCCAAAAGTGACGGAAAAGTGACGGATTTACCACCAGCCGTATTACGAGTCCATTATATCCTATGGAACTCGTAATACGGCTGGTGGTATATCCGTCACTTTACCCTCACTTTTGGGATGGATTAACACTCCTCCAAAGTTAGAATAACCCCCAATGTTCTGTTAAGGAATGACAAATTGATTCCACCACAGGTATTGAAAGAGGTTATCATAAAACAAACGCATGAGGGTCATTTGGGTGACACTTTGACAAAAAGGGGGATTAGGAATTGTTTTTGGTGGCCATATATGGACAGTGAAGTTGATCAAATAGTAAAAATTTGTAGGATTTGTTCTAATAGTGATAAGTCTATCAAGACATGTTCTCCACCTTTAGAGCCCGTAGGATGTCCAATGTGTCCATTGAGGAAACTAGGGATTGACTTATTGGGGCCGTTTCATTCACTGAACTACAATCTACATTATGCTTATGTTCTGGTAGATTATGGTTCAAAATGGCCTTATTTCAAATTTGTACATGAACCAAATTCAAAATCGGTTATAGCGTTTCTGAGAGATATTTTTATGAATGAAGGATTTCCTGAAGAAATAGTTTCTGACAATGGGGTGCAATTTGTTTCAGATGAATTTGAATTGTTTCTGAAAGAAAGTTCTGTAAAACAGTTAAAATGTTCGCTTTATCAGCCCCAAACAAATGGCCTAGTGGAATGGTTTAATTGAGTTTTGGGAGATTGCATTAAATGGGCAGTGAAAAATAAATGTTATGTAGTTAGGTCAGTTCAAACTGTGGTATGGTTTTATTTGACTACTCCACATTCAACCACAGGAGTGTCTCCTTTTGAATCCATTAGAGGGAGAAAAGTTGTTACGCAATGTAAGCCAGGCTGGATGTCTAAATTGTTGAAGCAAACACAAATGGGAAATTGTGATGAAATTATTAGATTGAATGCTAATATAAGTCAGGGTAAACAAAAGACATATTATGACAAAAAGAAAGGAGTGAAAAAAAAATCCACATCTAAAGGGGATTTGGTGCAAGTCAAGATCCCTACATTTCTTAAGAAAGGTCGTTATAAATTGTCTGATCCTATGGTAGTGGAGACTGTATACGGCAATGCCATATGAGTTAATGGCAATAAGTTGTGAAACAAGTCAAAGGTGGTTAAAGTTCAGAATCTATATAAAAATGACTTGTACAATGGTGTTATTTCGGATTACAAAGATAGCGGACGTCAAGAAGTGTTGGTTCATAAAAGTAATAGAATATGCAAAGTACCTTGGAGATTTCATTAATGACATCTGTTGATTTTTCAATTTTTATGGATGAAATGTAAATGATTTTTTTACTTTAGATTTTCTAGCTTTAAATTAAGTATGTTATTTAGGTAAACTTACTGTCTATGTATTGATGGAAATGCTCTTGAAAAAAAAACTCAACATAGTATTTTACATAACAAAATTTATAATTTGTGTATAATTTATATTAGTACATTGTGTTATATGGGAGGCTATGTTTATGTTAATTCTTATGTAGTTTCATTACGTTGGTGCAGATTCTGGCGTTAATAAGGTTCAATGTTGGAATGTGGGAGAAGACGGTTAAGAAAGACTGCGAGGATTATGGTCGGAGTTTCCTGAGGTGTTTATATTTCTTGTAACAATAAAAGATTAACTGTACTGTAACCGGACGTCTCCCGACGCCGGCTCACAAGAAGGTACGGCCGCTGCAGAAGGATACCCCCGGGGCACCCGAGAAGGTCTAGGGGTTATGACGTCGGACGCCGTCTGCGTCAGGGAAGAAATTGAAAGAAAAGACGGACCCGGAAGCCGAGGACGAGAGACGGAGAGAGACGCTAGGAGAGAGCGATGTGAAGAGGATGAACGACGAACACCGCGGACCGACAACGAGGGTCCCAGAGCAGAGGAAGAGAGACTACAGAGAAGAGAAAAGCTCAGGGAACCTCCCGCCCCTGTCCCAGAGAAGTCGGGAGATCGCCAGAAAGCCGGCCGCGTCCCTGGAGGGGCGTGGCCACCACAGGTACGATCGTACCGTAACTGGGGTTTTGGCTCAGGGTGGTTATTAAGAATAAGGGGGATTAAGGGAAAAAGGGAGAGGTCCTGTAAGGAAGGGGAGACTGTATAAAGGAAAACCTTAGATAACTCTAACCTCACGAAAACCCCAACAAGCCAAAATAACTGCTCCAAAAGAAAGTGAGATTTCGAAGAAAACACAGGGGGAAAAACACAAAAAAAAAGTAATCTCTCACCTCCCTTCACTTCTACCTATTCTCCCATCACCCTACTAACCCAATAAATATAGATATTATCCTATTCCCCACTTACCTGTTTTGTCCTTCTTTATTTTGGGAGAACCTGGGCCGCTGATATATGGGAAGACCGGGCCCTTCTCAAAGTTGGACCAGACCACATCCGGAGCACCACAAGAACCCTGAAAGAAAGAAAAAAGGGATTTTATTTTTTTTGGTTGACTAAAACAAGACTGGCATTGTGAGGAGATGATCACACCGTATTATAACCAAACAGAAATAAATTAATTAACCCCTCAATTCCCGCGCCTGTCGCCTTCTTCCAAAATCTCTTCTACCGGGGATAAAGAACCCGTCACAGTGGTGTCAGAAGTGGGATATTGGACCAGGCGACAGGTAATCTAAGACCATGGAGTGTACACCCACGATATCCGATATGATGCAGCAGTTGGCCGAGGGACAGAGGCATCTGCAAATTGTGTGGGAAGAGCAACAGAAGGAGACTAAAGTGGAAAGGGAGGCCCTGCAAAGCGCTCTTAAAAGTCAGGCCACTATCATGGCCAACAATCAATTGGTTCATGAGAATGCCATCAAAAATCTCACGGATACAATTTCAGCCACCCGGGTGCATCCGAATGTGCCCAGCTCGGTCCTATAGGGGTATCAGGAAGGCGAAGACCCGGATGCCTTTTTCACCAATTTTGAGCGAGTTGCCACTTCCGCTACCTGGCCCCAGGATAGATGGGGCCAATATATCGCCCCGTTATTAACAGGAATCCTCCAAGCGGCTTATCAAGCGGTAAACCCAGGCGGAACAACTCCCTATCAGGACATTAAAAAGAGCATCCTGGAGCGGGTGGGTTTTGATTCAGAACATTACCAAGTCCGGTTTAGAAAAGCCAAGTGGGGACCCTCCGAAAATCCCCGGGCCCTATACTTCCGGATTAAAGATTTGGGTCTCAAATGGTTAGGCCCCATTGGGACTAATAGGGAAGATATCATTGAGATTGTCCTCTTAGAACAATATCTAGACGCCCTACCCACCAACACGCGTAACTGGATCAAACAACACCCAAACCCAGATACTAACACCACCATTGAGTTAGCCTGTGCCTTTCACCGCTCCCTCGAGTTCAAGGCCCCCCCTTTCGGCCAACGCCTAACCCCATTCGACAGAGCCCCGGACCATCCTCATCATTGGGGCGAAGAACCACCAAGGACCCGGGAAAAACGCGAGGACTTGAAAGACCATATATACAACAACCCCAGTGTATTAGCTGTGGAGAATGGGGACATATCGCCCGGGTTTGCCCCCTAAAAACAGAAAAACCAGAACCAATGGAAATAGGAGTTACTAGGGGGAGAGTCTTTTATAGAAGGGGAAAAGAAACCCATTATAAGAAGAGACTTGTTATCAATGGAAGAACCACAGTGGCCCTCATCGACTCAGGGTGCAGTCAGTCCGTAATCCAAGCTGATTTACTAGGTAGCCCTACCTTTACTTCAGGACTTACTGTATCCATCTGTTGTATTCATGGGGAAACAAGAGAATATCCCCTAATCTGGACAACCCTATCCTGGGAAGGAAAATAAACCCCCATAAGGATGGGGGTAGTGGAACGACTAGTTGAAGAAGCTATTATAGGAACTGACTTTACAGACTTCTCGGAACTTCTTGATAGTACAAAAAATTCTGAAGATATGAGTACCTGGTGGAAAAGTGCTCCTTTCTCTAACATACCTATACCACCTCCGATAGTTCAATACAAACCCTCCTGAAATGAAAAAAGAGAAACCAGAAAAGCCTACGCACAAGAAAACTCGAGTCCCGATAGGGTAATTACACAAGTCCTTACCCTTACTGCCCTTCCCCCATTCCGTACTTGTCAAAGAGAAGATCCAAGTTTGGTTCATGCCTGAAAAAGTGCACGACCCCGGACCCTCCAAGACAAGGGTCCATCTTTCACAATAGTTAAAAATCTGTTATATCGAGTCACTAGCAATGACCGAGAAGAAAAGAAGCAGTTGATAGTTCCCGAACCTTATAGACAACAAGTCCTACACCTAGCCCACAGCCAGCCAGGGGGTGGCCACTATGGAAGGGAGAAAACGGAAGAGTATCTGTTGGGGAAGTTCTACTGGCCGGGGGTCTTTTCACAAATTAGGAAATTCTCTCAGCAGTGTCCTAAATGCCAAATGATTGATCCTGGTTCAACGAGAAGAGCCCCTTTACAGCCTCTTCCCATCATTGATATCCCTTTTTCAAGAATAGGAATGGACATTGTAGGCCCTCTCCTACCCTCTTCTAGAGGCTACCGTTATATACTAGTGTTAGTAGATTACGCCACCAGATACCCAGAGGCCATCCCACTCACCAGTATTAACACCAAGAGTGTTGCCCATGCCATGATAGGGTTCTTCTCCCGAATCAGTTTTCCCCGAGAAATCTTAACAGACCAAGGTACCCAATTCATGTCCAACTTGATGACACAAATATGTCAACTTCTGGGGATCAAACAGTTGCGGACGTCGGTTTATCATCCACAGACAGATGGCTTGGTGGAACGATATAACCGTACTCTGAAAACTCTTCTAAAGAAGTCTATTTCAGAGACAGGTAAAGACTGGGATAGGAAACTCCCCTTAGTATTATACGCTATCAGGACCCATGAACAAGCTTCTACGGGCCATAGTCCGTTTGAATTGTTGTTCGGATGACAGCCCAGGACCTTATTAGACATGGCAGCGGATTTATGGGAGGAGGAGGATGGGGAAAAGTCCATCCTGGAATATACCCGTGAATTAAAATCCCACCTACACACAGTGTGGGAAAACGTAAGGGAACATATGGAGAAGGCTCAAGATAAACAGAAAAGAAATTATGATAGAAATACTAAATTAAGGACTTTTACCGTAGGAGATAAGGTATTAGTGCTTCTCCCCAGTTCAGACAACAAACTGTTAGCAAAGTGGCAGGGACCATATAACGTGACAGGGATAGTAACACCCGTGACCTATAAGATTCAGATCACCAATAGTCCCAATAGGTCACAGATCTTTCATGTTAATTTGTTAAAAAGATGGGAAGAACCTCTGCCAGACCAGAACCGGGGATGTCTAGTTAACACAGTTAAGGAATTGGAGATAGGGTGGTGCCCCACTGATCGCCCTAACGGAAGCGAGGTACCTACAATAAATATAGAAATCTCGATTCAACAGAGTAAGCAATTAAACCAACTCTTCGATGATCATACCCATGTGTTCTCCTCGATACCCGGTAGAACCAAGTTGGTACATCATCAAATCATAACCCAACCTGGTAAGATAGTACGGTTACGGCCTTATCATATCCCTGAAGCTAGGAAGGTTCTGGTAGAAAGTGAGATAGAAAAAATGTTAGACCTGGACATTATAGAACCTTCCCAAAGTCCCTGGTGTTCACCGGTGGTATTGGTGCCCAAGCCAGATGGGTCTATACGTTTTTGTATTGACTTTAGACGAGTCAATTCTATATCCCAGTTTGACACGTATCCCCTTCCAAGGGTAGACGAACTCTTAGAAAAATTGGGAAAAGCTAAGTACATGTCTACCCTCGACTTGACCAAAGGATACTGGCAGATCCCGTTGGCACCAGAAGACAAAGAGAAAACGGCCTTCTCTACTCCCTCAGGACTATATCATTTTAATGTTCTCCCTTTCGGGTTACATGGGGCACCCGCCACCTTTCAACGTCTCATTGACACCATTCTACAACCTCATACCAGATACGCTGCCGCATATCTGGATGATATCGTTCTTTATAGCGAGACCTGGGAAGACCATTTAACGCATCTAGACAAAATCTTTACAGCGTTACGAAGGGCTGGACTGACAGCCAACCCCTCCAAAAGCCGACTGGCCTTTAATGATATCTCTTACCTAGGCTATCACATCAGAAAAGGTATACTTAGACCACAAATGAATAAAATTGAAGCCATCCTACGCATCAATGCTCCCACAACGAAAAAGAGGTCCGTTCCTTTTTAGGCCTAGTGGGATACTATCGAAGGTTTATACCACATTATTCCACCTTGGCCGCCCCCCTGACCGACCTTCTAAGGAAAGGCCAACCCAAAAATATTACGAAACTAAACCCGGCTCAACACCATAGTTACCATACCTTACAAAGATGTCTCACTACTCAACCGATTTTAAAATGCCCTGAGTTTGATATCCCCTTCCACCTTCAAACTGATGCCTCCGACGTAGGGCTGGGAGCCGTGCTTTTCCAGAAAGATGAAAACAATATAAGCCATCCCGTGGTCTTTATTAGTCGGAAACTGTTTCCCAGGGAACAGAAATATCCCATTATAGAGCGGGAATGTCTCGCCATCAAGTGGGCAATTGAAAGCCCCCAATATGACCTTTTGGGAAGATCTTTCCTATTATATACGGATCACGCTCCCCTTGCCTGGCTCTCGAGATATAAAGATACCAACAATCGTATTCTGAGATGGTTTATGGAGCTTCAACCTTTCTCCTTCCAGGTTTGCCATCCCCCTGGTGACCTTATGGGACAGGCTGACTATTTGTGCCGGTTCCCAGGACCTGTGGGTCTCGAACAGCCCCATTCGAGGGAGGGGATGTGTAACCGGACGTCTCCCGACGCCGGCTCACAAGAAGGTACGGCCGCTGCAGAAGGATAACCCCGGGGCACCCGAGAAGGTCTAGGGGTTATGACGTCGAACGCCGTCTGCGTCAGGGAAGAAATTGACAGAAAACACGGACCCGGAAGCCGAGGACGAGAGACGGAGAGAGACGCTAGGAGAGAGCGACGTGAAGAGGATGAACGACGAACACCGCGGACCGACAACAAGGGTCCCACAGCAGAGGAAGAGAGACTACAGAGAAGAGAAAAGCTCAGGGAATCTCCCGCCCCAGTCCCAGAGAAGTCGGGAGATCGCCAGAAAGCCGGCCGCGTCCCTGGAGGGGCGTGGCCACCACAGGTACGATCGTACCGTAACTGGGGTTTTGGCTCAGGGTGGTTATTAAGAATAAGGGGGATTAAGGGAAAAAGGGAGAGGTCCTGTAAGGAAGGGGAGACTGTATAAAGGAAAACCTTAGATAACTCTAACCTCACGAAAACCCCAAAAAGCCAAAATAACTGCTCTAAAAGAAAGTGAGATTTCGAAGAAAACACAGGGGGAAAAACACAAAACAAAAGTAATCCCTCACCTCCCTTCACTTCTACCTATTCTCCCACCACCCTACTAATCCAATAAATATAGATATTATCCTATTCCCCACTTACCTGTTTTGTCCTTCTTTATTTTGGGAGAACCTGGGCCGCTGATATATGGGAAGACCGGACCCTTCTCAAAGTTGGACCAGACCACATCCAGAGCACCACAAGAACCCTGAAAGAAAGAAAAAAGGGATTTTATTTTTTTGGGTTGACTAAAACAAGACTGGCATTGTGAGGAGATGATCACACCGTCTTAAAACCGAACAGAAATAAATTAATTAACCCCTCAATTCCCGCGCCTGTCGCCTTCTTCCAATATCTCTTCTACCGGGGATAAAGAACCCGTCACATATACATTACCTGGAATCTACATTGAAGGCATTACACACTCCCACTGATGAATCAGGTCAGTAGGTGTAACGGCAACCATCTACTTCAAGTTGTGCACATTCAGCACAACAAAAGGTCCACTTCACATACCTGTATGTCAGTGAAAGTACTGATTGGTGAGATCTGCCCTAGAGTCACCTGCTCCTTCTTCCTCTGGCTCTTCATCACTTGTCATATCAGCATTTCCAGCCACTGGTGCAATTGTCTCCTCCTCATCTGCTATCAATGGTATCTGACGTCTCAGGGCTAGATTGTGACCCATGCAGTAGGCAACTATTATTTGGCATACCTTGTGGGGGAGTAGAAGAGGGCTCTTCCAGATCAGTCCAGGGCACCTGAATCTTGTCTTCATGAGCCCAAATATTTGCTCGCTTACACACCTTGTCTTCCTGTGGGCCTCACTGTAACAGAGTTCCCCCGGCATGGCTGCGTCTCTAAGTGGCGTCTACAGCCAAGGACAGTTTGGATAGCCTGAATTACCTGTGAACACAATGGTAGAACAACTCATAATCAGGTCTCGCTATATTGTAATGATAGGTGACATAACACACAAACACACACTACAATGCAAACGTACTAAGCAGCCAGGCCCTCTATGTTTGTAGTCGTGCCATCAGATGTGGGACATTGCTGTTCCGCATGATGTAGGAATCAAGCATAGATCCTGGAAACTTGGCTTGGCTGTGGTCTGCCAGACACACCATCTGTACGTTGATTGAGTGGTAGTTCTTCCTGTTCCTATGCACCTGTTCATTGGCACTGGGAGGGACCAGGGCTCCATGGTTGCCATCAATGGCTCCTACCACATGAGTAATGTGTCCGATCTCATAAAAGGCTGCCTTCACATAGGCCAAATCCGCTGGTTGGGGAAACCTGATATAGCTCTCCAGGTGTTTCAACAATGCACACAGTACATCCTTCAACACTAGACTGAACATGGGCTGAGACATCCCTGCTGTTAAGGCAATAGTATTCTGAAAGGACCCTGCGCCAGGAAGTGTAGCACTGATAAGACTTGAATGCTGAGAGGTATGCTATAGGGATTGTGAATGGCAGGCATCAGATCTGGCTCCACCTGTAAACAAAGATGCATGATGGTCTGACAATTCAGACGATATTTCTGGATGACATGCCTTTCCTCCATGGCTTTCAGGTCTACTAGGATGGTACACTTGTGGTTGTCTCACGCTCCTCATCACAGGATAACTATGTTGAGAGAAGAGAATATACTATGAGATATGCAGTAGGCATACATCATTAACACATTGTATGTTACCTGGCACCTAACATCTTTAGAGGATCTGTAGCACTTCTGACATATAAAGTACAGCCCATAGATCTGCACCTTATTCACTCTCATAGCTGCACACTGGTTAATGGATTGTACATATAAAAGTAATGTACTTGTGTGTAGGACTTAGCTGTCCTGCACTAATCACACATATATTTTGGATTCTACCAATATCTACCTGTGGCCTAGGTACCTCAGAGTGGCTTTACATTGTTCTCACCATATATACTCCCTCATTTTGTTAAATTTGGCACAATATATTGCACAACCATGCACAACCACCACATACGAATACAGAACATTTTTGGGGAGTAAGTGATTGACACAGATAAGCAAGGACATCTATCGATGATGTGCCCAAAATAGTAGTCGCCTGACCAACTGTAGTAGACAGTTGGAAGTGACCTAAGTCCGCCAGTGGAAGTCATCAAGGCGGTAGGCAGTCGCAACCACTGTGCAACTTGTCACTGGTTAACCTTGCTGCCTTTGGCGGACTTGGGCCAATGGGCATGACCACTGGCAGTGACGGTCCTGTACGTAGCCGCTGTGACCGCTGTTTTCTGCAGTATCGCTCACTTGACTCCTGACACTGTTGCCAGCAACACCTCCACAACGTGAGCTGCTGTAGACTGCCCCTGGGAGCTATCATGCCATGACCTGCACATGATAGGGCCCCTGCCTTCACCCCTGAAGACCTTGAAAGGCTAGTGGAGGAGGTTCTACCCCAGTATTGACAGCTATATGGGGCACTAGAGGAAAAGGTGTGTCCAATGCTCTAGTGATAGGTGTTGTCTGTGATGTTGCATTGGGCATGTGAACTTGTGCGGGTGTAGGTGCATGCAGATGGCATAATGTGAAGGCGTGTGAGCAGAGAGGATGGGTATGTATGCCTATTTGCTGTGGCTGATGTGTACTTAACACTCCTATTGGTATGGTGCATGTGAACATGATTTTCTTCTTTTTTCTGTGTCATCCATGCAGCTCAACACCCATCAGAAGAAGGGGATTTGGCATGCCATGGCCAAGCAAGTGCAGTCCCTGGGGGTTCACAGCCGGCACAGCAGACATTGTAGAAAGTAGGAGGAGGACTTGAGATGCTGAGCCCAGAAGACCGCTGAGGCCCAGCTGGGGATTTCCTTTCAACGAGGGAGGGGTGCCCATCCGACCCTGACCCACCTAATGGCCTGCAGTTTGGCAGTGGCCTACCCTGAGGTGGACGGGCATTTGGTGGTGGGCACAGCAGCCACAAGGGAGCAAGTACAGACCTAATTCATGTTTGTTCCTTTTATCAGGTGATTGAGTGAGGGAACAGGATGTTGGCTCTGACAATGTGGTAAGTACAAAGTGTCACAGATTTCCGGTTAACACATTGATGAACCGTAGCCATCTATAGCACACAGATGTGCACATACAAATTTAGAGGGATGTTATTATACTACATTGTTTCCTCAGAATAATAGCATATAATGGTGCACATATGACTGTGTCAAATGTGTACAACTAAACTGCATTTTATACTTTGGTGATTGTAGATACCCACCAACTGGTCAACCCCCCAATGTAATGATGGTAAGGTGTGTAGGTCCTTGATCCCTGTCCTCTGCAATGTCTCAAGATTCCAGTTTATGTGCACCATAGAATCAGATATATTCTATTAATCACTAGTTTTCTAATGCTTTCTGATAAGTGACAAAAGCATGTGAGACAGTGATGTTCATCTGACATGTCACATCACCTGCACGGTTAACATCTTCACATCTGTTACAAGGTAATCCCCTTTGGTAAGTGAGGGATGTACATAGACATTTGTGATGCCGCATCAGAGTAGACAACATGCATGTTGGATATCATTGAGGTGTTCCAACATTTCTATGGGCATACATATATTGATATCAGAATTTAGGAATGTTACAACCTTGCTAATGTTCTGTTAGTGGAAAGTGGCCATGCAGCATACCATTGTCTTTTGGCATGAAGTTGTAGGCCTAACACATGGGAAATGGTAGCCTATTCACTGTTGCATTCTTGCCAAATATGTAAGAACATCATGTATGATTTGAAAGGTTCAGGGAAGTTTCAACTTTGTAAATAGTTATGTATACTTGCTGTTGCTATGAAGGATGTGCCAAATCAGTCCTGGCTGTTTGGGAGCCTAATGTTGACATTGATTCCTATGTGGTACAGGTGTGATAGTTCACTTACACATGTGAGTAGTAACGTTAGTGTACCTGGGCTTGTGGCTTGCATCATGGTAGATGTACCTGTCTTGTTAGCAACACATGTGTTTAGGTCCAGAGATTCCTCCACAGACAAATGTAATGCTTGGCATGTCTGATGTGTGTGTAGTGATGTACCTACTCAGTTAGTGCCCCAATGATAGACTAATTGCATCATTAGATAGATCTGATTGCCATCTTGCTGCACAGTTTAGTTGTCCCTATTTCTGGTACACTCTTTTTGACATATTGTGGTTGTGTATGGGACATAGGACTGAGCTAACTTGAAACTTACATGTTCAATGATGTTTGTTGTCTGAAGACAAATGACCAAGATCCACATTGTATTTTCAAACCTTGATACATCACTATAGGTGCATGTGTGTGTGACGTGTTCTGACTCCTTTACTTTAACTTGCAATGGATGGCACATTGAGTTCTTGCAGGTGTGCGTATGTTCATTGTGTATCGTTTTAAGTATGTGAAATGAGGTTGGTTTGGCGTGTCTACACTAGACTTGCTTGCCTTTACTTTAGTACAGGTGTCATAGTCTGGTACATGACATCAGATTAAAATATTTGCATGTGTTGAGTATGTGTTTTTGATCGGTGCAAAGCAATTTCACATTCCAAAACTATTGCTTCATTGGTGCTAAACCATGTTGTTGTGGATAGGAAACCTGTATCACGTGGCTAAGTCACCTTGTAATGATATGGTCAGTGTGATTGGTCTTCATTCATGGTATTGTAGCTGTCAGTTGGATATCTTAGCTGGTGTTTAACAATGTTCATATTGAGGGACATACTTGATATTTTGTTATGACATAATGTGGGCACTTTACTGGCACTACCTGGGGGTGTTGGTCAACAGGATGTAATGTGACATGTGTACTGTATGATGGAAGTGTTATCGTGTGAATGTGATGACCATACCTGATTTTCTGTTTTTCAGCATCAGCACCGGCAGGGGAAGGAGAGGGGTACAGCTGAGTGGGGAAGCTTCTGGTTACAGGTCCTCCAGTCACATGAACACTGACAGCGAGAGACCCAGTGGCCTGGAGAGCAAGGCGAGTGCCACAGGGAAGTCCAGCTCCAGTACATCTTCTTCAGAATCCTCCTCCAGTGGCCACACCCTCGTGTTGGCGGACCCATCAAGGACCGCCCCTGTACCATCTCTGTCCACCACCCTCATTCTATCACCGCCATCACTGTAGCTCCCCAGCCAGTTGGCCGTGCCCACCTATCCAAGAGGGTGGGTGTCTCCTTCGCCACAGGCACCTCTGCCCCAGCCCACGTTAGCCCTGCTACCCTCAGTGAGGATGCTATTGACCTCCTAAGGTTGATCTCTGTGAGTCTGTCGACCATCATGAATGCCATCCAGGGCCTGGCAACTCAAATTCAACAGAGTAATGCGTCTTGGAGAGCATTCATGGTGCACTGGCTGGCCTACAGAGATCATTTCAGGCTCTGGCCTCCACACTCACCTCAGACAGTCATCCTTTGTCTACTGTCCCCCTCCAACTTTCTCTTCCCAATCCCAATCTCCCCTTCCCCGACCCAGCCAAAGAACACAAGCAGACAGGCATGCATCCACCTCAACATCCAAGGGTAGCACAGACAAACATAAGCACCACAAGACACACCACCGACACACACACACAGACATCTCCCTGCAGAAACAGCAATACTCGTTACATCCCCTTACACCCCCACCATCCCCAGCATCACAGACACAAACACGACACCTAGCACACCTGCAGACACCACACCAACATTCATTGTATCCAGCCACCATACCTATCCTAGGCGCAGACAGCACCCCATCAGACCCTCAGGCATCCACAACAGTCACCACACCTGCAGACACCACAACCACTGACATGCATACATGCAGCACATCCACCATACCTGCAGTAACCACCCCAACAGATAGCCAACCACCAACCACAGCATCCCCAGCACCTCCACGCCCCCTCAGCCCGAGACACATAAACATCCAAACGCCCACTCAACAGACACCCACCACCCACAAGCACACCTCCACAAACATGCACCCAAAGCATCCACACCAAAACATCATACAGCCACTTTCTTACCCTCCAAACCCAAACCCCCTTCAGATGACCGTTCTATGTGCCCCAAAAAAGTTCCTTGCTGAGTTTAATCTTTTCCCTACTTCTCCTCCCCCCACGACACCCCTAAAAGGCTGTTACCCTCCCCAAGTTCAACACTTCCACCTCCAAGGCCTCCCCTACCCCCCTGCCAGCACCCATGCCCCTCCCCCACCGAAAAGAAGTCCACCTCTCCCAAAAAAGATCCACCCCCTCCCATACTAAAGTCCAAACCCCCATCACAAGCCCAAACATCCCCTTCCTCCCCGCCCCCCCAAGGATCCCTGAGGTGCCTGCCTGCCCCCTTGATTTCCCTCCCTGTGTGGGCTCCATGACAGTCAGTAGTCAAGTAGGGGCACCATTTACTGCCTTTGGTGCTGTTTTTGTAAAGCAGATGATTTGCCTTATGGCCTTGGACAATGATTTATTACAAAATATTTTTAACATAAAAGGTTAAACCAACCAGTTGTTGGTATTGATGTTACATCTTTCTCCCGCATTTCCATTCCTAGGTTATAGTTGTTCCTGACTGACATTGGTTGTGTGGTGGTTTTTGTGTGTGTCTGCTGCTTGATGCTTCCAGAATTGTCTGAGCAGTCTGTTCGGTTGTGTGCAGTGCTTTTATCCCCCAGGAATAGGGTGTGTTTTGTGTGATGTGTATGTGTATGTAGCTGAATTGTTGTTGTGATGGTGGTGTGTTTTGTTAGTGTTGATATGTGTTTATTGTAGTGCTTTGTGGCTTTGTGTGTTTGGCCTTTTTGAGTCTGTGAGTATTGCGCATGGCATAATAGGTTTAGTGTACTATCTGTGTGTGTCTGATGTGTACGTCGATTGCGAGATTGTATGATAGTGTAATTGTGTGTGTTTCATCATGGATGGTTGTATATTTGCACTGTTGTGTTGTTGTTGTTACGAGTTTGTTTGTTGTATGTGAATTAGTGAGGCTGGCCCTGTGTTGCCATGCAAAAGTGTGTCTTATTGATGTGTGGTGTGTTTGTGTGTGTGTGTGTGTGTTCTGGCTGCAGTGTGCATGCTGTGTATGTGTGGGTGTATTTGTTGCTGGATGTGAGTGTGTGTCACTGTACAGTTACCTATGAGTATAGCCCTTGCACCTGTGAGCACATTCAAGCTTATCTGTTTAGTTATAGTAACTTATAAGCAGACACGTCCTTAAGGTTGATGAACCTTTTGCCCCATTTAAGGTGATCATACCCTAAATAGCACATAAAAAGTCATCAATAGTAAACAATACAAATCATTAGTCAGTAAAGAACACACCCTGACCCATTTGGCCAAAAATAACCACACCTGTGATATCAATGTTCTTCTTTATTTCCCAATATTAACGATGCTGAGATAGCAAAAATTTGTCTCAAAACCAAATGGTACAAATAGAGAAACAACACAAGCTAACCAAATCGCTTAAAGAATCTCAATTTAAACAAAGCAACTAACACAATGCTCTCAATAGCAAAAACACAAATTATTAGCAACAATATTTGGGCAAGAGTAGTAACGTACATTTGTTCAATAATAGAATGACATCAGATCATGGGTAATGAGAAAAACACTCTAATAACTACAGATTAGCATCAGCATGTTGAGCTTCATGCAAAAGTTTTAGTAACATGAATTTAGAAAACATCTAGCAAAGGCTCTAACAAAAGGAGAAGTTGGTACCTGGAAAACAAAAGACAAACAAAAAATACACAATTTACACATATATCCTATCCTTAAGGATCAGCAAACAGCATAAGCTTCTTCAGGAGGACCTCAGCATTAGCATCAGGACAAGAAGCAGGAAATAGGGAGGGGTTCAGAATGGGGACTCCAAATCATCAAGTTAATGTCCAAGACAGGCAGCAAATCGCTATAGGCTCTAAGCATCAAGCGCTAAAGTAAGCACCTGCTTCATTGCATGGAGCATAGGAAATACCCAAAAATAATAAAGTACCAGAATGTCAGTAGACAGACTGGCAAGAAACAAAGGCCCTAATTCCGACCCTGGCGGTCATAGACCGCCAGGGTCGCGAATGACGGAAGCACCGCCAACAGGCTGGCGGTGCTTCATACGTCATTCTGACCGCGGCGGTAAAGCCGCGATCGCCCAGCCGGGTCCGGCGGTTTCCCGCCAGATTTCCCCCAGCTGGGAGAATTCTCCAGGGCAGCGCCCTCCAGGGATTCCGACCCCCTTCCCGCCAGCCTGTTTCTGGCGGTTTACACCGCCAGGAAGAGGCTGGCGGGAACAGGTGTCCTGGGGCCCCTGGGGGCCCCTGCACTGCCCATGTCACTGGCATGGGCAGTGCAGGGGCCCCCTAACAGGGCCCCAGCCTGCTTTTCACTGTCTGCCTAGCAAACAGTGAAAAGCGCGACGAGTGCAACTGCACCCGTCGCACACCTGCAACACCGCCGGCTCCATTCGGAGCCGGCTTCAGTGTTGCAAGCCGCCTTCCCGCTGGGCCGGCGGGCGCTAACAATGTTAGCGCCCGCCGGCCCAGCGGGAAGGTTGGAATGGCCCCAGCGGTCTTTTGAACGTGGGGCGGCCAAATGGCGGTTCCCGCCAGGCGGGCAGCGACCGCCGCCCGCCGGGGTCAGAATGACCCCCAAAGTGTCAAAGTGACAGGTCACAACGAAAATCAGTTGTTAAATCAAATCTAACGCACATTTGCTATTAGTCAGAAACATCTTGCGATGAAAATTGTCCAATTACAGATTTATTACATATCAGAAACATTTGCTAGACAGACGTCTATACATCTATTATTGGTTCTTCTCTGTTTACATACATCCAGAAGTTACAAAAAGAATCAACTTGTGGAACCTTCCGTTCATTGTCAGAGAGTTCATTGTTCTTCTCCATTCCCAAATATGCTTCGAATCAACAGTTACAGTGATGTAGAAACATTCTCGGGTTATACAACAGTTCGTCAAAAGAAATACATTTTGTTAATACGAACTCTGAACAAGTTTGAGATTCAGACAAAAAACTTGCTATACAGCGCACATGAGATCATTCTACTAACATAACTTGCAATATTTTGGCAGATGCCCAATTTGACCATGGCCTTAATAAAACTTGAGACCTTTCAGTTAGCTTAAGCAAATTTCATAATATTTAGCTGCAAGTATGACAGAGTAACGCATTGTCAAGCATATATAAACTCTTAATTCATATTAATGCATTATTAGTTAACAACCCCATACACAATGATGGCCAATCAAGTAGGTACATTATGAGTCACACGTTATTTTCTATGTTAATTACATCTTATATGTTAAGTCAAATATAGGAATATATGTAAAACTTATTTAACGTTAATTTCAGTGCTCACACACCCCCTCCCTATAGTATGTTATGTAACAGTTCAAATTCATACAT
This sequence comes from Pleurodeles waltl, assembly GCF_031143425.1. Taxonomy (NCBI): domain Eukaryota; kingdom Metazoa; phylum Chordata; class Amphibia; order Caudata; family Salamandridae; genus Pleurodeles; species Pleurodeles waltl. The sequence goes on from NC_090439.1 coordinate 289,631,067, forward strand.
TTTCCAAATGTAAAAGGTGAGTGTGTGTACCTACGGTTGTTGTTGTCCTCGTCGGAGATGATTCTGTTGTCTTTCAGAGACCAGGAGCAGCAGGATGACATTTAGAAGTGGTTCCGTGGCAGCTCTGGATGAGTATGGCTCCCTGGAGGTGAGTGTCTCCTTTTATTCTGTTTGTTTCCGCCTAGTTTTGTGTGGTGGTCCGACCGCGTGGTTATGTTGGCAGTGTGCAACCTCGTAATGCATCCGCTGATAACATGGTCTCTGCCAGACTGATGGTGTCTCCAATCGACCATGGTGGTCTGACTTGCGGTGCCGGCGGTGCTTTGGTAGGATTCTGTATGCATCACTGCCAATGTCATAATCTGGTGGTCTTCTCTGCCAGCCTGTTGGTGGTCGGACCGCCACCACCAATATGGCGGTCCTGGGACCACCAAACTTGTAATGAGGCCCTATGAGTTACTGGTAAGTTTATGACTGTGCTGAGTTCAAAATTGGGGTTAAGAACTCCGCACATAAAGTAACTGGTGTAAGATTAAATTTTCCTTTGTGAACCAGACCCAGAGACTGGTGAAGCAAAAGATAGGTTTCCCAGGAGAACTCCTGATATTCGACTCTTTTTGCAGCCTTAACGAAATCTTTCTCCACGCACTGTCCCAGACTCTCATTTGTGGGTCTGACCTAGAGCTTTCCTTAGCTTTCCCACCAGCCTTGTATAATCTCAAAAGTCAGCACAACTTATTCTTACTACTACTACATGCACAAAGAGCCTGTAGGTCTGCCTCTTCAGTCATTATGTGATTTGAGTCTTTCGAATGTTTGGCCATCTCTCTAGACAGCATCCATGCAGTGAGCCACGTCCAATCTTTTACAGCTATTGGCTTTCTTTCCAATGTTACTCACTCTCACAGCACAGCCATTTGTTTTGTGAGAGGTCAGGCAGTGTGAGTGGTGACATGTTGCGTTTTCACTGTGGCAATACACGGAGGTAAAGGAGGCCCATACTCTTTCATTGACAAGCCGCACCACCTCCTTCACATGTCCCAGAAGATGCTGTATGCAGCAGGAAAAAACAGTACAGTGAATGCACATGAAAGTTGACACCATTGGTGATACACATATTAAAATGGCATTTGCTCCACATACACCTTCATCAGTGGCCTTATTGTCAACTTAAAACGGCCACTGTCAGCCCAACACAAGAACAGTCCGATATAAAAATGTGGAAGTAATTACGCTTATGGTCTCACTAATAGACAGTCCCTAATTTTGCTGTAGAGTACTAAAGTAACAGTCTTTTCAAGGGTTTGGGAAGCTGGTTGTTCAAAACACGATTTAAAGTCCACACAACAGCACATGATTTCTTTAAACGTCAGATTACATTTGAAAGATCTGCCAAACAAAGATAGTTCTCTGGTGGAATTTAAGCTTATGTTTGCAGATTACCAAGAGATATCAGGGTAAACTCATTGGTACATCTCTCTCACAAATAGTTGGACAGATGTCTCTTATGTAGAGACGGAAAATTGCTGTTACTGCAGAGGTTTGTTTGCAGTTATAGAGCTAACCTCATGTCCTACCAAGCTGACTGCACGAGGAGATGAGACATATCAGCAGGTTAGCTTTAGCCTCCCTTGACATATGCATAGTGGGTGATACATCTGCTCAGTCCTTGCATTACTGTCAAAAGCGCAAAGTATTTTGGGGCTCGACTTTAGCATTTCCCATTATAAGCAGCACCAACATATATAACAAGGCACAGTGCAGGTAGTGAAAATTCAAGAGTTTCACAAGATCTTCGCCAACGCAGCAGCAGTAAACCAAGTTGAATCCTCAGAAAATTAAACTTCTGCTGGTAAACAATGTTCAAATGAACCGAGAGATGAAGAGGAAGGGAGGGATCAGCTTTTAAGCGCCCATTCCCCACTAGAAATTCCAATTATTGAACAGTTCATTTTTAGGTAGTGCTTAGAACCAATGTTGTAAATTTCATTGGTGCAGCAGCTGTTGTGGCATCAGGTGTAAGGGTGTGAAGATCCCATTGCAGTCCAGTTCATGCTGACATTCACTGCACAGAAGGGAGCCCCCAACTTTCCTTCTGTGCACTAGGCCTTTTAACAATATCACTCAGAAATCAACACCCATCGACCTCTGTTGTTAACAAATGCACAAACAACTTACACAATGTAACCAAAATCTGTCAAACTATTGAGCTCTTAAAAGCAATTTGTGTTGCTGTCAAAAACTGATAAGACTCTCCCCCCTGAGCTACTTTGCGGGTGTAAGACTTTCTCAGACGTCCCCCCACTAATGATTCAGGGTACTGCGCAGAACTTTTGATGAAAACTGTTGTTTTCCTCACCACATTCTCATCAGAACTTGACCAGACCATATCTCAAATCTTCAGATGCACCCAAGTGCATACAAAATCTTAGTTGGTTTATAGTTCAGATAATTTCAAGCCCATTTGTTGAGAAGAGTATATTAAATAGTTTTTAAAATGTCCGAGGAAGTACCACCCCAATTTCAAAATAGTGGATAAAGAGGAATTTGATTCGAAGAATAAAATGCATTTTTCTCACGTCTTGTCAAACAGCAATAGGTGCAAGAGGAGTTGTAGGTGCCTTCTCCCACTGCTAGTGACTTCAACCTCCTATTGCTGCATCCACTCTTGCTCTGCTTGCTGTGACAGAGAAGCTACTTCTTTGTCATTTTGTGGCCACATTTCTCTTCACCCTCCTGCCTTTGTGCCCAAAGTGGCCTCAAGTTCTCCTGGGATCTTGTATTCTCATTGCAGCCTCAGAAACAGATTGACATTAGCAGAGCTCTGCAAAAATCCAGGAGCTTGTAAGGTTTGGAGTGTCTCAGAAAAAACTATTTTTTCTGGCACCATTTCTGGACTTGTTCAGCGTGTGGGACCATGGAGTTCTCAGAAGATCCTTAAATGAACTAAAATCGAGGAAACTTACAGGTATTTGATACTTTTCAATGTCCAATAGAGACTCTAATAAGGGGTATAGATTCAATGATTACATATTTTTCTCCCTCCTCAATGATTATTTGATTATGTTCTAGTGAGCCAGCCTATGTGTATGGAAATTGTAGTAGACATCGGCTACAATAGAACTACTAATTGCTATCACTGATGGGCTCAGAAATGTCTCATTATAAGAGAAAGAGCATGAAACAGTCAACAGGTCTGGCTTAGATATGCTAATAGCTTTTGCGAATGCACTTTTTAGCAGATTAAAGCAATACCTATTTGATAGATAGATTTTCAAAATATCGTTTTAAGTACAACACCCCACACCTCTCTACCCATTAGAAACCTGCACAACTACAGACATTTTTACCGCGCTTGCTAAATTCAATATGATGTTTTACTCGGGGCATATTTTAAGAGTTATTTTTGGTTTCCAGTTAAGCCCTAAAAGACAATTCAGATTCATTTACCATTGGACTCTTAATTTTCGCTAGAAATTTTGGAAAAAAAGTAGACAGCAGCCGGGATGGCTCTCAGGTTACAATATTCATAAGGGAATGTGTTTACGCTTTCCTAGCAATCATATTTTCTTGAAATTGCAATGACTTCACCGAGATGTCAGGCACTACTTGGTGAAACGTACATTAGGATATTTTAAAGATTGTACTGTCAGTCATCGCGCTGGGATAGAAGGACAAAGTTACCTGAAATCAATATTCCTTGTCTCCCACGCCTCCTGCAGGGAGGGCACGTCATTCAATCCAAACGCATGGCTCTGAAACAGAAAGTTTAAAAGGATGGCAATCTCGGCACAGTAGTCACAAGTCGCCACAGATCGTCGTGTCTGATGGAAGCCATGCAAATTCAGTTGGGCTGCAGCCGGCTCTGTCTTCTGGTTTGCTTGATTCCTCAGTCAGGCCTCAGTGGAATTACATGACACTGAAGCAGCCGAGGTGTCAAAAGGCATCATGGATATAATGTTCCAGCAGCGCGAGAGTTTCTTCATTCCTAGATCCACTCAGTACACCACAGCCTTCTTCCCTGTTGCTTCCTACCATGAAAATAAAACTGGAATTAATTAATTTGAAATATAAAAAAGTCTTTGTCGACAGATAATAATTTTCCAGATAAAATATTTTGCATAGAATATTTACAGTAAGTGTAAAAGACGCAATAGATGGATTTACGAACTAATGCACGAGTGATAAGTCAATATCTGAATTCTTATATGCAGTCTTGTCTCTTAAAGTCCATTTTGTAGTGCATTAATTCCACCTCAGCCGTTGTTTCTTTGTGAGTCAAAAGACTTGCATGCAAGCCAGAATAAACCATACTTTGTAAAACAGAGGACTGCTAGTCTTGTTTCCGTGAACTTTATTTCAAGTGCAGCCAGCAGATGCTAATCGCACAGTAAGCATAATTTGGCTATTTTCTTGTATTTGTCAAAGCGATGTTTCTTTGAAAGACGAAGGATCCCTGCCAAGTGCATTATTTAGCTTAGTAAGACAAAGGCGAAAAAGGTTTTTCATACTGCAGGGGCAAAATGATCCTCCTAGGACTCTATGGTTAATGGCTGCTGGAGAACTTTCAAAGTTGTGGCACCGAACATTTGCCCCACACTGGCATTTGGAGATCTTTGAAAGCAGTGGGGCATAAAGACATGTTCAAAAACTAGCAGGAAGCAACCACAAATACTGCGCCTGAAAGCCAACTTAAAGTTCATAAACATTGGGCCAGAAAGCTCATTTTAGAGAACAATTTACGTATCTACAGTGTCATTGTATCCTACAGTTTGTTGTGCCATAGGCTAAATGAGGGTGTGGTTTCTTCTGGTGTGCTATCGACATTTGGACAGTGACCAATTGTTGGAAGATTAATGGCCATTTTGTCTTTCCTATCTCCTCCTTTTGTGCTGGTTTAATCCCCGGTATTAGTAGCACAGGGTCACTCGGGACAGGAAAGTATACCACTTCCTTTATTGCAGCCATAGCTTTCCTCTAGAACAGTAAAATTATCGAGCGATCCCAGCATAAATGTTCGGAGTCCCCTCTGTTACCACTACCTTCCATCATCGGTCAGATATTTCATTATAGATTTTACTTAACCGATCTGGGGTAAAATACAATTGCATCAAAACTTTAATGACAGTTTATCTGTATTTGAATGATTTGTTGAACTTGATACATCGTTCAGTGTCCTCCAATGCTCTGTCTTGAACGTCTTTATTCATTTCATTCTCCCTCGTCACCATGAACCTCTACTTCAGTTGCAGAGGGGGTCCAATAACACCTTATACAATCTGGATATTGCGCCTTTTGAACCCTCCATTACCATTGAGAGAGCGTAGCTTATATAATCTATATTAACATGAAATGTTTATGAACTAATGTACAATAATGCTGCATAGAAACTGTATTAATATGTTTTGCTAAAACGTGCACTTGAAATGTGCCCACGGGGAGTGGCCCCTAATGTACACGGGGACTACTGAAAATGACTTATGTTGATGAAATTATTGCATTTAAATGGTTTTACACTAATTATTGATGGTTAAGTTTCAAAAGTTTTGCTAATAAATCTTTCTAGGCCTTAGTTAGCATGAGTCAAGGCCTAGCTGCCTGACTCTCATATTAAATGTGTATTTCTAAAGTGCAGTGTGCTGACTTGCTAAAGGACATGAACTCTTGTTTTTTTTAAACTAGAAGCTGAATGTAACTATAGTAGGTCTGTGCTTGTAGAAATGTACTAACTAAATGCAACAGTGTAGATTAATGTTAACACAAGGTCGCCTAAACCGGTACAGACAATGGAGCTACTGACCGAAGATGCGCAAAGAATTACAAAAGGTTGAAATTGTACCAGACGTTCTACCTCTGAAGATGTCAATCATATGGACCAATAAAATGCCTGAGAACTGTTGTGGGGTGACAAATTCAATTACCTAATTTGAAGTTAATTGGTTAAAGATAGTGGGGTGCAACCCCTTGCCCAACCAGATTTTAGCGGAATGTACAACAAAAAGGGGATTAAAAACCCTTGACACCAGGAAGTAAATCAGAATGGAGAATAGGAGACTAGGAGAGACTATGGGGATGCAGATGCGAATTGCTATGATACAGACACTTTGTCACTTTGATTAGTGACTTGCTAATTTAGATAAGAACCATCCTTGTCCTTAGATTTCCCGTTTACTTTACCTCCTTATGAGGGAAGTGCCCCTTTTCCTGAGAGCTGAGTTCTTGACTGATGGCGAATCAACTGATGTCCTGAAGACGAAGACCGAACCTGAGTGCTGACCCAAACTTGGAGGGTAACTATATGACAATGAAATTGTGATTGTCTGTTTGCTTTTCCTTTCTAGGTACCAACTGCGTTTCTTTTGACAGAAACCATAGCTAGATGTTTTCCAAATTGGTGTTACTAAATTGTTTTGCATGAAGCCCAACATGCCAATGCTAATTCGAGGTTAGTTAAGGGATTCACTAAACTGACACAAATAGACAAATGACTGAATCTATGCTTTGTTGAACAATGTGTTAATGATACTCTGCTAAGGATAGCTTATGTTCACGCCTTGTTATGTTCTGATGTTTGTGATTCTTGCTTTGATGCAATCTTATCAGAGTTGCCATATTGTGACTATGTTAATGAGTTTCTTAGTTTTGAGACTAATCAACTTATTATTAGAATTGTAACCAATAGGGAATAAATATCACAAAATTCATACTAAAACTGGTGTGTTTATTGATGACTGAAAGGTCATGGTGGTGTCTTGAGTTTAATTAAATGTCATTGACTAAGGTGAAATGGATTGTTATAATAAATATTGACAACATTATTGACGTATTGATTGACATGTTGATCAGCTATCTCATCCTAAGGTGTCTTCAATCAGGGTCAAAAGATTCATCGGCCTAAAACGAGTCCCAGTGTGTGTAAATTAGTCATAAAGGGACGCGTTAACAGTTGTAGTAGCAGAGCGACGGTTTGGCCCTTTGGGGTCCTAGGACGGAGAATCATTGTTTAGTTTTGTTTTTCGAGATAATGCAAATTGGAAGTATGATGTGTTTCTAAATTCCCCATGACTTTCCCAGAATCTCGGAACCTACCTAAGTGAGTTGGGTATGTTCTCGGCATTTTAGTATGTGTGGTATAGAATTTGCGGTTGCTCAGCTTATGTATATTGCAGGTGATTTGTGAAGTTTGTGTGTTTAGGCCAAGTAATGATGTTTTAGTAGGAGTGGGCGTACTCCACAGTATGAGATTAGGGAAGTCGGCGTTTTGTGCTAAAAAATTATCCACGTGGTTGGTTGGTAATGTACAAACCCGTCGTGGTTTAAGACTCCGGAGCATATTGACAAGTGTAGGAGACACTTGGGTTTATGTTGTAATTTGTGCGGTTTAATAGGTCAGTCGGGTGTGGTTGACAAGTTGAGTTTGAGTCAAAGTGTGTGAATTAAACCTTCAATGGAGATTTGGAAAGTTCTAAAGTGCACTAGAACAAACCATTGACAAGTCGAGAGTAGGATTTGCGGGTCGAATTCTGCTTGCCTATGCAGGAACTGAGAAGGAGAGAGTAGCAGCCGAGGCTTCAAGTGAAATCTCTGTAAAGTTCTGAGCGATTGTGTACCCTTCCTGTAGTAAACCGGCAAATTTGAGTTATTGTTGTTGTTAAAGGTGCTTGCAATATATTGCATTAGATTGATGTGAGTCCAGTGTAAGGAGGACAAGCAGCAAGACTTTGTCAGCTGCAGTGTGACATCAATGGTGCTGCGCTGGGATAGGTCAGTTGCCGAGAGGGGTCGCGCATGGAATGGCGGCCGTCCGTGAGAGGCAATAGGTTGGGAAAGGTGGGTGAAGAGTATCTGGGAATTAAAGTCACTTCCTGATTAGATTCAAAACAAAAATAAAAGACGCAAAAATGAATTCTTACAAAGCTTTAAAGAGTGCTCTGAAAGGAGAAGCATACATTATGGCGATTGAGGGGGAGCCTACACCGCCTGAAGGTACTCCAGCTTAAATAGTAATGGAGGAAAAGGGAGTCGCGCCTTGCCTATGGATGAAGCAATGGCGCAAACTAACAGAAAAGGAGGGATGTTTGGAGTTTCCGGAGCACGGAACGTTCAATACAAGAATTTTAGAGAACTTGAGGTGGATGTTAAGTGTACAAAAGCTGCCTCCGAGACCAGCTCAATATGAGGCATTAGCAGTTTGGGATTTAATGGCCATACCACAAAGACAGCAAAAATTTGAAAGGAGAATGAAAAAGGCAGGAAAGACTTTAGCTGAGGCTAGATGGGACAATGAGAGCAGAATGTGGAGAAGGGGAATAGTTGACGGGCTTAAACTGTTTCCGGCAATAACGCAGGAAGATGAGACACAGGGAAGGAAAGCCACCTGTAAGTCAGACAAGGGCTCTAGCAAGCCTAAGGAGACTCAGAGATCTTGGGTAGACGAAGATGACTCAGACGATGAAGAGTTTCTTAATCAGTTGTTACATGACCGTCCACCACCATATGCCATAAACGACACTGCTCCAAGCACTAGTGCGGGTCCTGGGAATCTGACACAAAGTAAGGAAGTTACAAATGCAATACAGACAAGTGATACAGTTTTGATACAGAATGGTGTCAGTGTACCCACTGCACCAGACGCGCAGATACAGTTGCAATCTCCACCACAGATACAGAGGATTTATCCAGACGTCCCAATACTAGAGACAAACACGAGTCTGATGGTGCCGTCTGATCCGATATATACGAGATCAAAGCTAGTACAGATTGAGCCAACTCCACAATTGCTGCCCCAGCCGCAGCAACAGCTGATTCCAGGTTACAATCCAATAGCAGGACCTCAGTCACTACCTGCACCTGCCACAGTGAGTCAAGCTTTAGCAGTTACTACTCCACGGAATTTGGGACCAGGCCAGACACCAGCTGCCATATCCTTACCAATTACTGTTGGTCCACCAGTACCGCTGTATGCGCAATGTAAGCCTGGCACATGCGATCAGGGAGTGAAGACTCAAGAGATAATAAGAGGAGGGTTCACAGGAATGCCCCATCCAATGACACCAAGAGAACAAGCAGCAGAAGGACTCATATCTCTGTTAGACCTTAGTCCGATTGTTGTAAGTCAGTAGCGATTAGATTAAGCATTAGCAGAAGACATCTTGTATTTAGCAACTAATGTGAACATTTCGCGGAATCCATTTTGTATTCATGGCAGCCATTTTCTGCGTGGGTATAAAAGGACCATGCTCTCTTAGTTCAGTGTGCTACTTCAAACATTACCAAAGGGTGCTGTTTGAACTGAAGTACCACCTCATGAGGTTTAATAAACTTTGTCTTTTATTTCAGTTTCTGTGCCAACTTCTTCCTATATGGTCTGAGGACTTTGTGCAGAGAAGGGCGAACCCCTTGCACTAGTAGGCCTTGCTGAGGCTTACTTCGACACGATTGGGGCTCCTCTAGAGGCGATGAGACAAGCAGGGCTAAGTGTGCTAGCCCCCCAGACATTGAGTACAGATACGTCACAGTCACCATTGATGCAGTCAGGAAACATTTAGTTGCAAGGCTTCTCCGTGCAACAATTAAATGAGTGATTAGAAAAGACGTATGCTTCACAAAATACTGCAGTATCTGCAGATAAATCAGAAAAGGAAGAATACCTGAATTATGTGAGACTGGGTGTGGAAGCTGCAGAACTAGTGGAAGGGATAATGGGGATAAACAGATTAGAGTCATACACAGAAGCAGAATTGAGGTATCTATGCCCAAAGATCACTAAAGAAGTGGGCAAGGTACATCAGAGGTTGGCAAACCTGACAGACAAATACAACATAGACATTGGGAATACTAAACCTTTGAAGAGAAGCTACAGATTAGACTTTGATTCTAAAGATTTTGAGCACATGAGATCCACAGGAATGAAAGCGCATCTTAAAGAGATACTTCAAAGTGCGCCAGTCTGGGGAGCCTTAGAGAAGTGGGAAGGGTGATGGGCAAAGAAAAGGGATAAAGAGAAAGGCGAAGGTCCAGAACCAAAGCAGGCTAAAGCCGCATCGGACACGGGAACAGTAAAAATGTTACCAATGAGAGAGACAGCCGGAGGGATGCTAGTCCATGTACCATGGTCTAGGGGTGATATTTTGTTCTTCACAAATGATTATCCCAGGTTGAGGGAGAAACCAATAGACTGGTATCAGCAGACAGACAGATTTGTGACGCTTGTGAAATGTCTCAGGGAGGACTTGAATATCCTGTTTGGATTATTATTCCACCTGACTTATGGCTTGAGTGTAAGAGAGGTGTGGATTGGCCGACACAGGAACCAGCAAGGGATAAGGTGACTGGAGCACCATCTGAGGAGGTGATGAAGTACTATCATAAAGTGATTGAGTTTTTGAAGCAGAAAGTGTCGCCGAAAGTGACTGATTGGCAGAAAATCGATCGGACCTCACAGGAGGTCAAGGAGTCGATTCATGCTTACTGTGAGAGACTGTTGAAAGCTTTCAAACATTACAGTGGCACTGAGACCATAGAGCCGAAAGACATGAATCATCTTGTGTTCAGGTTTGTTGAAGGACTGAGACCAGAGATTAGCCAGATGATTAAGAATCATTTGATCTGTTGGCAAGCAAAGCAGATTGATGAGGTGTTGCAGTATGCAAAATACTGCAGTGATGAGATTGAGTTGAAGCAGAGAAAGTAGAGGAGAAAGTGATGGTGATGCAGATTAAGGTAGCGCAGGCAGGTATGCAGGGAAATGGAATCCAGCAGATGGTACAGCAGCACCCGCAAGGGAATGGCATGTTTCAGGCGCAACCAAGAGGCCGAGGTTGAGGTTTTGTGAACCGTGGTCCAGATCTGAATAATGTTGTGGTTCAAAATGATGTGCAGGGGATGAAAAAGGTATCACCATGTCACGCATGCGGGGGCGTGGGGCATTGGAAGAGGGAATGCCCAATTGTGGTGCAGTATGGTGTTGTTCAGCAAAGCAATGATGTCAGTACATTTCAAATGTGAGGGGTCCAAAGATAAGGGGACAAAATCAAAACTTCCAGAATAACATTGTTCAGATGCAGGGGTTACAGCCCATGAAGCAAATACAAATGCTGCGTGTCCAACCAGCACAAATACAGCAGGTACAACAGCAGGTTCCCATGGTACCTAGACAGCAAATGCAATTACCATTAGCTCCAATGGGACAGCAACAGGTGATGCTTCGTCAGCAGGTCACAGGCCAAATGATGAGTCAAAATAACACAGTGCAACAGTTCCCATTGCGTGGTGAGGATGGAATAAACGATGAATGGTCGGATGATAGTTCAAACAGTGAGGATTGCAGGCTTGCAGAGTCCCTAGAAGTAGATCAGAGGGGTCCCTATGTAGAGGGAAAGGTGATGTGTCACAAGGTTTCATTCCTGCTTGACACAGGAGCTACACTCTCTACAGTCAGAAGTGCAGAGGTTCCGAAATTGCTACTTTCAGGATGTACTATAAGGGTGGTAGGAGTAGAAAATCTGTATTTGGCAAACCCGATTACAGACCCAGTTCAGGTTGAGATTGGCAACTTTCAGGGACTGCATAAGTTTGTAGTCTGTGATTCTAGTCCAGTATCCCTACTGGGAAGGGACTTACTGTGCAAAACGAGGTGTTCAATTACCTGTTCCAATGAGGGAACTGAGGTGCAGACAAACAGTGATGATGAGGGAGACGATGGGCAGTTTTCAGAATTGGAGATAGAGACCGCAAATGAGGAATACCCATTGATAACCCTATTCCAGATGCTTACAGTATCTGACTTACCGGCAGAGTTACAAGGAACAGTGACAGAGAAAGTGTGGGATCTGACAGGAAAGGAAGTGGGACTGATAAAAGGAGTAGAACCGGTTAAAGTGCAGGTAAAGCCGAATGCGGCGCTTCCCCAGGTGCAGCAGTATCACATGGCACAAGATTTCCTCATTCAGGTATCACAGATAATTGCAGACTTTGTAAAGCAAGGGGTTCTGAAAGAGGTAATGAGCAGCCCGTGTAATTCACCAGTAATGGGTCTGAAAAAGCCTTGTGGGAAAGTCTGAATTGTGCAAGATTTGAGGAAAATGAACGAGATTGTGGTAAAATTCTGCCCCATAGTGCCAAATGAAGCAGTAATCATGTTTCAGGTTCCGTGTGATGGAGCGTGGTTCACAGTTGTGGACCAGTCTCAAGCATTCTGTTCGGTGCATCTTTATGAGGACAGCCAATTTCTTTTCAGTTTCAAATTCATGGATAAGGTGCACAGTTAGTGCAGAATTCCTCAAGGGTTTTCTGAGTCACCTTCCATCTTCAATCAGATATTGAAGAAGGACTTAGAGTCATTAGAAATGCCTTTCAGTTGGACTCTAGTACAGTACATTGATGATTTGTTAATTGCGTCCAGGACAAAAGACGATTGCAGGTATGACTCAATTTCCTTACTGAAACATTTGGGAAAGAACAGACATAAAGTGTTCCCAAAGAAGCTGCAATACTGTCACAAAGAGGTGAAGTACTTAGGTCACTTGATTGAGAAGGGCTCCAGGAGAATATCAAAAGAAAGGGTGACAGCCATACTGCAGATGAATCCCCCGAAAACAAAGAGAGATGTCAGAATGTTTTTGGGAATGGTGGGTTACTGTCGTTAGTGGACTCCCAACTTCTCGATTATCTCTAAACCATTAGTGAAACTGACAGGCAAGGAGGTTCAGGATGACCCGGGTACCATAATTATGTCAGAGGATGAGATGGAAGCATTCATGGAATTGAGAGAGTGTATGTGCAGGGCACCAGCTTTAGGTATGCCTGATTACACAAAGCCTTTCCTACTGTTTTGTCATGAACGTGATGCATGTTCTTTGTCTGTCTTAACACAGGTCCATGGTGGTGCAAACCGCCCAGTAGCATATTTTTCAGCTACTTTGGACCCAGTCGCAGCAGCCTTACCAGGTTGTTTGCGCGCAGTTGCAGCAGTTGGTCAGAGCCTGACACAGTGTGAACGCAGAGTGATGGGACATCCCTTAACAGTAATGGTTCCACATTCAGTTGAAATTTTGTTAACCCAAACTAAGACTCAGGATATGACAAATGCTAGGCTGACGAGATATGAGACCATCATACTGGGGTCTCCGAATGTTTCCCTCAAAAGGTGTACTGTATTGAACCCGGCAACTTTACTTCCTGTTGAAAATGCTGAAATTAGTAATACTGAGGAAGTAGAACATGATTGTCTTGTGGTAACGGAACTATGCACCAAACCCAGACCTGACATTAAAGATACACGGTTAGAAGAAAATGATTACATTATGTTTGTTGATGGTTCATGCTTGAGAGACTCAGTCGGAATACTGAGAGCTGGTTATGCCGTGTGCACAATCACTGGTATTCTAGAAGCTTCCTGGCTCGAGAGAGTGTACTCTGCACAAGTGGCTGAATTAATTGCCCTTACTAAGGCATGCCACGCAGCTGAATACCTGAAAGTCACTATCTAGACTGACAGCAGATAAGGATTCGGAATCGTGCATGATTTTGACCAATTGGGGTCACAGAGGGGTTTCATGACCTCTTCTGGTTCACCAGTGAAAAATGGCGAAAAGATTAAGGATTTGTTGCTTGCGATTCAGTTACCTCTTGAAATTGCTGTGGTGAAATGCAATGCTCATGTTAAGTCACAAGACTTTGTGTCAATGGGAAACGGCTATGCAGATCAAGTTGCAAGGTTTTGCGCATTGAACTGTATATCGTTCAAGGATCAGTGGGAATTGTTACCGGAAACTGAAAATGAAACCTGTCTAAAATATGCACTAAGATTGGTTGATACATTAGATGAGTTAAGATCACTGCAGGGTCATGCTCGCAGAGAGGAAAAACGTTCCTGGCAGAGAATGCAATGTATACAGAGGTCTGACGACTTATGGGTTTCAGAGGAGGGGAAAATGGTTTTGCCAAACAGTCTTTTGTCACAATTTGCAAGGTTTTACCATGGTCAAGCACATCTTGGGAGAGACGCAATGATCAGGTTTTTTTAAATTGATTGGTTCAATCCGAAATTCAGACAAGCCACAGAGGTGATCTGTCACAGGTGCATCATCTGTCAGCAGATGAATGGGGGAAAGGGACTGTGGTGACTTTGAGCCACATAGGGAGAGCTGGAGGTCCCTTTAGCAAGATGCAAATGGATTTCATTGAGATGCCTGTGTGTGGAGGCTTGAGTATGTGTTGGTGATTGTGTGTGTTTTCAGTCATTGGATTGAAGCATACCCTACACGTAGAAATGACAGTCTCACAGTAGCAAAGCTGTTGCTCAAAGAGTTAATACCACGCTTTGGATTCCCAATCTCTTTAGAATCAGATAGGGGCAGACACTTCGACAATGAGGTGATAAAGCTCTTGTGTGCAGCATTAGACATTGAACAGAAGCTGCATTGTAGCTACCGCCCTGAAGCATCAGGACTAGTGGAACAGATGAATGGTACCTTGAAGTCAAGGATGGCAAAAATGTGCGCAGCTACCAATATGAAATGGCCAGACGCATTGCCTGTAGTGCTGATGTCAATGAGAAACACACCTGATAAGAAGACAGGACTATCTCCCCATGAGATTCTGATGGGCAGAGCTATGAGGTTGCCCGCAGTACCTGCATATGCTCTTGTGAATATCACAGATGATATGGTGTTGGACTACTGCAAGGGTCTGGCTGATGTGGTCCGCTCTTTTTCCCACCAGGTGGAGGCTAACACATTACCACTGATCAGTGATCCAGCTCACACTCTGAAAGCCGGTGACTGGGTGGTTGTCAAGAAACACATGAGGAAGTTGTGTCTGGATATATGTTGGAAGGGGCCATATCAAGTAATACTGACGACAACCACTGCTGTGAAATGTGCAGGCGTTCCAAACTGGATACATGCCAGTCACACTAAGAAGGTGACCTGTCCGACTGATGAGGAACTTGAAGTGTCCAATACAACTGCAGAAAAGGAAGTCTCAGGGCCGGAGAGTATTCGAAGGGGGACTGTGACTGAAGGAGAGCCCACTGAGGATGGCTTAGTCCCTCAAAAAGTAAACGAGTTCGAGAGAGGTGACAGTGAGCCTATCTCAGCAGAGGCAGCAGGAGAACCGAAACAAGGAGAGGTTCTCCCAGAAGTAGACGGATACAGGTTTGAAGTTGAGCCCGTTACAGACCCTGAAGACAAGGGGGAAGAAGCAAAGGGAGGTCAAAGTGAATCAACTCCCCCTGAGCTACTTGCAGGTCCGTCAAGAGAAAACACCATAGCACAAGAGGAGGGTGCTGTTCAATGTCCTGAAAGGTCAAGCAGGAGGAAAACGCATAAAGGTGATAACTGGCCAAAGAAACAAGCTGTAAGGGAGAAAGTGGTCCCTGGAGACACAATAGAGGAAGAAGTTGATACAACCAGAAAAAAGGATCTCAGTGAAGAAGAGTTGCAAGGTGAACATAGACTGAAAAGAAAAAGAGTCTCAAACAGAAGGTGCGCAGGTCCTGAATGGGCGTATGCAACATCAGCTGAATGGCAGCAGGAATTCTTGGCGTTCTGTTTCGATCGAGAGGTACCAGGTCAATATTACGGTACATGAAGTCAAATAGAGAAAGGGACTGTGTTAAAATTGAAATTGAAAGCTGAAAAGCTGAGAAAAGAGACTGATAAATTACCGTATGTGACACTTAAAACCTGAATTGACTTTGAAAAAATGATTATGACAAGCTGCTAAACCTGATTTGACAAAGGGGTCCTGGGGTGAGAGAAACGCTGTAAATACTTGCAGAGAAAGAGAGACTTTTGCATTAAGAAAAAAAAAAAAGTTTTTTGTCATCCTCGAGTTAATTGTTTGCTTTGCATTTTTTCTGCTATCTGATTATTTACAGATCATGGGTTACACTAAGAGTAGAAAGGGTAGGATGTGTGGTTGGTTGAGTGTCATTCTAGGTATTGTGTGTGCAATAATAATTATAGGTGTGTTTGTGGGAATACCATGGATAGACAAGAAAGTGGCTAACAATGCTTCAAAATCTGAGACTGCTACACTTACACTGTGGGAAAAGTTCGAGCAGGATGCAAAATACTTACATGCAGGAACTAATTCAAAGGGAGAACTGTCTACTAATGTCTTCTACCGTTTGCTGAATGAGTATGTTGATACTATGGATGCGAGGAACTGTTATGTGTGCACAAAGATTCCTTCGTCAGTACAAGAAGGGGTTACTTACCATAGTCTTCCACTAACATACGGGATAAGCTGTAGTTTGCTACTAACAAGATTCTATAATCAAGAACGTGTGCAATATTTTTATTCAAACTTAGATGCAGTGTTTTACTTTGTGCCTGTGATTGAGTTTCTGAACAAGTTAGCTAAAGAGCATAACATAAAATTAGTTAGAGGTTTCTTTGAGCCGACACTGACATTTGGGACAGCTTATGCGCACTGCAATAATTTAACCTGCTTACTAACACCTGTAGAGAAGAGCTTCTTATATCACACTGATGATAGACCCAAAGCATTGAAAGAAAAGCCAGAAAAGGGTTAGAAAAACGCAAAATTGCAAATGGTAATGCTTACACCGCAAAAAAGACACAAGTCAAATTAGCTATAGATGCATTACATGTAGGTAGGCTTTGTATATATAGGCCAAAATCTGAGCAGGACACTTTATTTGTGGGAACGAGTGAATGTAGGCATGTGTTTTTGTTTCAGAGTAAATGGACATTCATGTTAAATGGACAGGATCCAGCGATCCCTGGAATCTACTATATCTGTGGGCTTAATGCTTATTACTGTCTCCCTAAGGGATGGTACGGGACATGCTATTTGGGGATAGTTTTCCCAAAGATTTACCAGATTGATGACTTAAAGCAAATTCCTAAAATGTCTGAATTACAACATACTAGACAAAAGCGAGAGACAGCGGCTGCTGTCGTTGGTGACATATTTGAAGCCATAATTCCTTCAGTAGGGGTTATCTTAAACTCCATAAAGATTAGAAAGTTGTCTACTATTGTGGTTAACATGCTGACAAACTTCACAGGGGCTATACTCCTAATGGATACTGAACTTGCTGCAGAAAGGGCTATGACTCTTCAAAACCGGCTTGCTTTAGACATTCTTTTAGCGAAGAGCGGCGGAGTCTGTAAAATGCTTAATGAGCGCCATTGTTGTGCGTTCATACCGGACAATAGCAATAAGATTAGAAGTATGCTTACTAACCTAACAAGAGACAGTGCAGATTTGAAAGACTTGAAGGAACCTGGAGTTTGGGAGAAAGTTAGGAAAGGAATGACCAGAGTAGGGAATTGGTTTAGTAATATTTGGAACGTGGTTCTTACAAAAATATTAGGGGGTCTATTGATTGTTCTGATTTGGCTATTAGGCTTATGGGGATCTTGCAAAATTAATGAAAGAATCAAAAGAAATCTGTCAAAACGAAGCAAAAGAAATGAAGAAAACGAAAGGGAGAAGATGTTTAATGAAATTTGGGAAAGTTCACACAAAGGTCAGGATATTGAAATGAGAGTTATGAGGAAAGTGAGAGGTTAAGAATGGAAAGGTTTGTGTGATGACAAAGGTCATCAGAGGAGGGACTGAGAGAACGTAGCTTATATAATCTATATTAACATGAAATGTTTATGAACTAATGTACAATAATGCTGCATAGAAACTGTATTAATATGTTTTGCTAAAACGTGCACTTGAAATGTGCCCACGGGGAGTGGCCACCAATGTATACGGGGACTAATGAAAATGACTAATGTTGATTAAATTATTGCATTTAAATGGTTTTACACTAATTATTGATGGTTAAATTTCTAAAGTTTTGCTAATAAATCTTTCTAAGCCTTAGTTATCATGAGTCGAGGCCTAGCTGCCTGACTCTCATATTAAATGTGTATTTCTAAACGTGCAGTGTGCTGACTTGCTAAAGGACATGAACTCTTGTTTTCTTTAAATTAGAAGCTGAATGTAACTATAGTAGATCCGTTCTCATGAAGTTCATTGTACTTGTAGAAATGTACTAACTAGATGCAACAGTGTAGATTAATGTTAACACAAGGTCGCCTAAACCGGTACAGTCAATGGAGCTACTGACCGAAGATGCGCAAAGAATTACAATACGATGAAATCATACCGGACATTCTACCTCTATAGACGTCAATCATATGGACCAATAAAATGCCTGAGAACTGTTGTGGGGTGACAAATTCAATGACCTAATTTGAAGGTAATTGGTTAAAGATAGTGGGGTGCAACACCTTGCCCAACCAGATTTTTGGGGAATGTATAACAAAAATGGGATAAAAACCATTCTAACCAGGAAGTAAATCGGAATGGAGAATAGGAGACTAGGAGAGACTAGGGGAGATGCTGGTGTGAATTGCTATGATCCAGACACTTTGTCACTTTGATTAGTGACTTGCTAATTTAGATTAGAACCATCCTTGTCCTTAGATTGCCCGTTTACTTTACCTCCCTACAAGGGAAGTGCCCCTTTTCCTAAGAGCTGAGTTCTTGACTGATGGCGAATCAACTGATGTCCTGAAGACGAAGACCGAACCTGAGTGCTGACCCAAACTTGGAGGGTAACTATATGACAATGAAATTGTGATTGTCTGTTTGCTTTTCCTTTCTAGGAACCAACTGCTTTTTTTTTGACAGAGACCATAGCTAGATGTTTTCCAAATTGGTGTTACTAAATTGTTTTGCATAAAGCCCAACATGCCAATGCTAATTCGAGGTTAGTAAAGGGATTCACTAAACTGACATAAATAGACAAATGACTGGATCTATGCTTTGTTGAACAATGTGTTAATGATACTCTGCTAAGGATAACTTATGTTCACGCCTTGTTATGTTCTGATGTTTGTGATTCTTGCTTTGATGCAATCTTATCAGAGTTGCCATATTGTGACTATGTTAATGAGTTTCTTAGTTTTGAGACTAATCATCTTATTATTAGAATTGTAACCAATAGGGAATAAATATCACAAAATTCATACTAAAACTGGTGTGGTTATTCATGACTGAAAGGTCATGGTGGAGTCCTGAGTTTAATTAAATGTCATTGACTAAGGTGAAATGCATTATTATAATAAATATTGACGACATTATTGACGTATTGATTGACATGTTGATCAGCTATCTCGTCCTAAGGTGTCTTCAATCAGGGTCAAAAGATTCATCGGCCTAAAACGAGTCCCAGTGTGTGTAAAATAGTCATAAAGGGACGCGTTAACACCATCACTAACTTTTTAAAATTCCATCCGTTTTCTGGTGGCTGTTAGTTTGCAACAGATTTGAGGGCTTGATTTGTAAAGGTAAGCTTACACTTTTCTGTAAGTTTACAACTGTATTGGTGTTCGTAAACTACAAGTTTATTTTCACTTAAAGTATTTTTACAACTGTGGTGATTCTGCAAGGGCAGATAACTCTGCACATAAAAAGATAGTACAGGCTTATTTTTATGTGTGGAGTTGCCAGTGTCATAGGACTCCCATTGTAGTAATGAGAGTGCTGGATTTTGGGCGGCAGCACCACTGAACATGGGGGACTGAGTTCTGATCCCACACCGTGTGACAGCTGTTAGCCTAACCCTTCTGGCTATGTAGCAGTACCTCACCAGTGCCAGCAGTAAAAGTGATATGTGGCAGCGCATTGCATGGCATTCTGAGACTCCATGGGAAGTCATGGTAGAACAGATCATACCCCTTTCTCTGAGTTCTACAAGTCTCACACATGCGAAGACAAAGAGAAGCAGGACCTTGGTTCAATAGGTTTTATTGGGGCAACTGCGTTCTATGCAAAAAGCCATAATTGCGATTGTGAGTATAATGAAACACAACACTAATACCAAGAAAGTGAAACATAGGAAGAGTCCCACCCTATTGTCACCACAGTGTATCTAATATTTCTATCTACACTACTAAGTTTCTACATGAAAGCAGATAGCAGTGGTAGCCCTAATCCGCCCATCCAATCCTGGGAGGTAGCCCAATCCCCATACCTGTGTTCAGAGGTAAAGAAGATGTCTATTAGTCTGTTGGGAGTCCTCTCACTTAGACAAAGAGGAAGAAGAGTTTCAGCAGAAACTGTGATGATGTGCAGCAGAAGAGGGCAAGCTGGCTAGAATGTCCCCTCTGCTTAGTTTGGGCAGCATGTTGTCTCATAATAAAACATGTTGTTGTTCTGAGAACTGCTCTGATGTGATAATGCATATTTTCTGTGTAAGGTAGACATTGCAATCTAGACTGACAGTAGCCAGGAAACTATCATGTGCAGCCTTGGAGTGAGCACGGGATGAAATGCCATTCAGAGAAATGTATAACAAATTCTGCATTAAAGGGCAACTGATAAAAATAATAAAACATCACCACTAAAAATAAAGCATTGCTAACATAATAGGAGAAATAGAATGACAAGTGACTAGGTGAGAGGGTGCAGGCCTCATACCCAGGCTAAAATAAATGTGCCTACATAAACTCTAAAATAACCTCACAACACCAACTTGAGTGCTGAGTCTCCGCAGCTGTAAAATTACTATTAGGAAAGTTTAACTTGTAGTTTGTGAATACCAAAAAGATAGTAAATTTACACAAAAGTGGAAGCTTACCTTTGAAATCAGGCCCTCACTGCCTTTGCTGAGTGTACCACCTCATTCAAGCCAAATGTTTTCTTGCAGTATTCGAAGATTCTAATTTTACACTTATCAAATTGATTGCCAATCTAATCCTCTACTTTCCTTCCAACCACACTTTATAGGCCTTGCCCACCCTATACAGGCAAAAGTCTTTGTTACCATTTGTTTACTTGAAGGGGCGCTCAGCCCACACCCAGTGCAATACTGTCCTATATCTCCAGTGCTGTACTTGCGAACTGGTTACTGTAGGAAAGTAGCCTCTTTCTAGCAAGTTTACCCCCACTTTTGGCCTGTTTGTGAGTGTGTGTCAGTGTGTTTTTACTGTGTCACTGGGATCCTGCTAGCCAGGACCCCAGTACTCATAGATAAAACCCTATATGTCAGTGTGTTTAGCCTGTCTCACTGGGATCTTGCTAGCCAGGAACCCAGTGCTCATAGTTTATGGCCTAATGTGTATGCCTGTGTAGTGCCTAACTGTGTCACTGAGGCTCTGCTAACCAGAACCTCAGTGCTTATGCTCTCTCTGCTTTTAAATTTGTCACTGTAGGCCATTGACTTCATTTACCAATTTCAATTGGCATACTGGACCCCCTTATAAGTCCTTAGTATATGGTTCCTAGGTACCCTGGGCATTGGGGTTCCAGGAGATCCAGATGGGCTGCAGCATTTCTTTTGCCGCCCATAGGGAGCTCAGACAAACCCTTGCACAGGCCTGCCATTGCAGCCTGCATGAAATAACGCATACGTTATTTCACAGCCATTTTCACAGCACTCAAGTAACTTATAAGTCACCTGTATGTCTAATCTTCACTTGCTGAAGGTTAGGTGCAAAGTTACTAAGTGTGAGGGCACCCTTGCACTAGCAAAGGTGCCCCCCCATAGTTCAGGGCCATTTCCCCAGACTTTGTGAGTGCGGGGATGCCATTATACACCTGCACTACACATAGGTCAATACCTATATGTAGCTTCACAATGGTAACTCCTAATATGGCCAGGTAACATGTAAAAGATCATGGGATTGTCCCCCCATTCCACATCTGGTATTGGGGAGCCAATTCCATGCATCCTGGGGGCTCCACCATGGACCCTTAGTACTGCCAAACCAGCTCTCTGAGGCTTGCACTGCAGCTACAGCTGCTGCCACCTCACAGACAGGGTTCTGCCCTCCTGTGGTCTGGGCAGCCCAGTCCCAGGAAGGCAGAACAAAGCATTCCCTCTGGAAATAGGTGTTACAGGCTGGGAAGGGGTAGCCTCCCCCAGCCTCTGGAAATTCTTTGAAGGCCACAGATGGTGCCCTCCTTGCATAAACCGGTCTACACCGATTCAGGGCCCCCTTCTCCCCTGCTCTGGCAGGAAACTAGACAAAGGAAAGGGGAGTGACCACTCCCCTGTCCATCACCACCCTAGGGGTGGTGCCCAGAGCTCCTCCAGTGTGTCCCAGACTTCAGCCATCTTGCTTTGCAAGGTGTGGGGGCACCCTGGGGAGGGCTAGTGCCAGTAGGTGACATCAGAGACCCCTCCTGATAGGTCCATACCTGGGGTAGGCAATCCCCCTCTCAGGGCTATTTAGGGTCTCTCCTGTGGGTTCTCTTCAGATTCTGCTTGCAGGTTTCCTTCAGGAATCCTCTGCAACAACTTCAGACTCTTCTGACCTTGGATCAACCGCAGCCTGCTCCAAGAAACACTATAACTGCAACAAAGTGTCTACAAGAGACACTTTTCTTCAGCAACCTCAGCTCCAAGTCAGCAACTGCAACAGTTTCCACAGTGTGCATGCTCTGGGTACTCCCTGTCTTCATCCTGCACCAGAAGGACTGAAGAAATCTCCAGTGGAGTGACGGAGTCACTCCCCTGCTCCAAGCAGGCACCTTACAAGAAGATGACCGGTACCCTGGGACTCCTCTCACAGTGACGAGCATGCTCCTAAGGACACAGATGGTGTACATCATCAACATAGACTGTCCTGAGGTCCTGCTGCAGCAATTGGGAGGAGGTAAGACCTTGCCTTCCTCAAGAGCAATGGTACCCATGTATACTGCATCTTCTTCACCTCCTGAGGCCTCTGTGCACCCTTTACAAAATTCCTTCATGCACAGCCTGTCCCAGGTCCCGGGCACTCCATCCTGTGACACTCAACTCACTGAGTTGTTCTCCAGCTGCGTGGGATCTTCTTTGGTTGTGCTGCATCGACCGTGTTTTGCTCCTCCTTTGTACCTGGATCCTGCAGCTCCTGGGGGTGCTAGCTGGCATCCTGAGGTCTCTGTAAAGTGATGAAAGCCCCCTCTTCCTCCTTACACAGAGTTGAAGCCCTCAGGTCCCTCCTGGGTCCACCCAGGACCATTTTTATGCAAAATGCACTTTTGTCTTAGCCAAGTCTTGTTGGTGACTTCCAACACGAAATCACATCTGCAACAATCTTCATGCCGTGTGACATATTGTGGGTTGGCAGGGGCTCCTGTCCTTCCTGGAACTTATTTCGACTTCTGGACTTGGTCCCCTTCCTTTGCAGGTCTTCAGGTCCAGGAATCCAGCAGTTGTTCTTTGCAGACTTGGTTGGCTGCTGCAAAATCCCAATCACTAGGTGTTGTGTCCTAAGGAATCTTGCAGTGCTTTACTCCTGCTTTTCTGGGCTCTGGGGTGGGGTAATTGTCTTACCTTCACTGTATTCTTACTCTCCCAGCGATTCTGCACACACTACACATGTCTTGGGGGGAATTTGTAATTAACATTCTACTTTCTTAGTATATGGTTTGTGTTGCCCCTAGACCCATTTTCTCCCATTGCATTCTATAGCATTTCCTATTGTTTGCATTGTTCTATGACTATTTACTTGTCTAATTTTGGTGTCTGGTGTATATATTGTGTATAATACTTACCTCCAGAAGGAGTATTGTCTCTAAGATATTTTTGGTACTGTGTCACCAAAATAAATACCTTTATTTTTGGTAACACTGAGTATTGTCTACTTGTGTATAAGTACTGTGTAACTATAAGTGGTATTATATGAGCTTTGCATGTCTCCTAGTTCAGCATAAGCTGCTCTGCTATAGCTACCTCTATCCGCCCAAGCTGCTAGAACACTACTACATTTCACTACTAAGGGATAACTGGACCTGGTATAAGGTGTAAGTACCCAAGGTACCCACTACAAACCAGGCCAGCCTCCTACAGCTACAATATAATCTGTGAGGCCTTCATGCTTTCAGAAGCCCTTAGAGCTTTCAACAAGGACATGCCTACTACTCTCCTGACCATGTGAACACAGGTCCTCATGTACAAATTTATTTTTGCAGTCAGAAATGGCCCAGTTCACAGAATTGGATCTTTTCCAACCCTAAAAATGTTTTTTCACATGCACAGAGCACAAATTGTGATTTAGTCACAAATCACAATTTTTTGTTTACCGATTTGATATTTGGAAGCAGTGTGTTAACGGCATCTCTTCCAAATACTGAATTGCATTGCTATGTATATATGTTTTACAACCAAATCACAGTTGCAAAAATTCATTTTTTTACCTACAACTCAAAGATGGTGTTAACCATACACAAATGGAAAGAGGTCCAAGGGGCCATTGCCTACTCTTAAAAAATGAAACCTTAAACGTTTAATTGTATTTTTTGGAACACGTCCTGTTTGCCTTTGAAGAAAACAAGCTGTATTAAAAAATAACATAGCTTCATTAAAAAGCTAAATCAGGCATGGTGGTCTGCTGACCCCAGAAGGCCTCCAGCCCTAGTGGGTTGCTAATTGGGATCTACCTTATTATTATTCATGAGGTAGGTCGATTTGTGACCCACTAGGAATCACCATTTAACACTTGTATGTTTTTGCACATTGGGAATTACAATTTCCTAATTGCTATTTGGTAAGAACCACAATTAGAAAATTACAGTCCCTAAATTCTGCACATATGACCCCTAGTGGCTGCTCAAATATCTCAATGACAACACATTAAAAAGTCTAAGGCTTGACACCCTGTAATAAGTTCTGTCATTTAGGAAACCCAGCTATCTTTTAGGCTTAGGCATTATTTTTTCTATTATTTTTTATTGGAAGCATCGAAAAGTTACAGCAAGAAACAAGTAAAAACATTACCCAAACAGATTCATGCAAAACAAAAAAAAGGGTCAATATGTATCCAGAAAAATAGACAAGGAAAAGGCGATACAACATTTTGTCACACACATTAATAAGGATTAAAATATTATCCATTTAAAATGGATGCTAAAAGCAGAGATCTAAGATTCATAAGATTTCATCAGGTAGCCAGGCATTAATGAAACAAGACTTTCCCTGACTGGTTGCTACCTCTCACGCAATTTTCATCGATTATGATGTGTCTGAATAATGATAACCTCAAACCATAAGTGAAAATATATTCCTGCCACCAGGTATTAGAGTCTGGCAGTTTACTTTGAAGCCAGACCCTAGCTATACCAAATCTGACAACTGTGATGACAAAAAAATACATGCCAGGCTGTATGGTACATTGGGAGAATGATTCAACATAATCAGCTTCGAATCCCAATGGACATCTGCAGCGTCAAGTTATTCAACTGGCTGAAGATAGTTGACCACAATAAAAACAAAACTGGTCAGGGGGCTAAAATGTGCTTGGTGTCGGCATCTAAGTCTTAACAGCGAAAGCAATTTAGAATTTACCTACATCACATTTTCATTAGGCAATATGGCGTATGGACCATAATCACAAAGAACTTTAAAAGAGTGAATTTTCAGATGAGAAACATTAAGAGATCTATGAGCCAATACATCAGGAACCCGAATATCATCCCAAGAGATCAATAATGCTAATGTGGCTGTTACTCATGAGAATCTGTTGGAAAATACCAATTCCACCCCATTTAGGCCCACTGCTGAAACAGCTTGGAAATTAATTCGGCGCCATAGAAATGTCACCATCTGGCAAGCTCCTAAGATACTGTCAAAGCTGAAGATATCGGAAAAAAAATTACTTGTGCACCCTGAAAGACTTTTGTAGTTCCTTAAATGAAAGAAGAGTGTCTTTGCCAGAGAGCTGACCAAGACTACCAGGGTCTTGAATCCGGTGTGCTTGAAATACATAGTACCACTATTCCCTTGTGAGGGCTGGCAATCAGTCTGAAATTGAACATAGTCTGGATAAAACCTGACAACTGTCATTCATCTAGGCCATTACAGCCGGAAGTCAGAAAGTGAAAGAGGTCAAAAAAATTAAAGCTAGAGGCCATACCACCCATATCACAGGGGAGGTGCAAATAGTATATAGCACACCAGTGTTTTTTTTTATGGTGCCATAAATATTGTTGCCAGCTTGTTTTCACTTTTTTGAAAAATAGTTTCAGTAAGAAAATGGAATTGCCTGAAACAGATAAAGGACGCATGGCAAAATAACCATTTTTAACTAAATTACATCTGCCTATAATCCCCAGATGCAATCAATCCCATTTTCTGAAAATACCTAAAGATTCTTGGTAGAGTTCATTATAATTAACACTTGTGATACCTCAAATAGAAGCAGTTATCTGGACCTATGAGTACGTAGATTTTTTATCACAGTGATAATTCAAACACTCATGCTTGAGATTTGTAATAACCTGGGTTTTTTGCCACATTTATCTTGTATCTGGAAACCTTCCCAAATTGGTCCTCTTTCCTTTACATATTAAAGAGGGCCTTAGGCAGAGAGGATGTCAAGGTAGTGATATCATCAGCATACACCACAACTTTTGTGGTGAACATGTCAAGCTTGAATGAAAGTATAAAGTCTGCTTCTTTAAGCCTTTGAATATAATGTTCCAAATATAGAGCAAAGAGCAGGGAAGACAATTGAAAGCTATGTCAAGTGCCCTTTGAATACTGATCCTATTGGATATCCTCCGCATAGAAACAGATTGGGCATCTATATACAGTAAAGATATTTGACAGCAGCTTCAAAATTTTCACAAAGCCCTATCTGATCCAAGAGACCCTGTTGAATGTTTTTTTAGCATCTATCAGGATCATTGTGCCGAGCATATGCAATTCCTCTGCATCCTTCAAGGCAACTGTCAATCAATCAATTAGTACTTGTAGATAGTGGCTTATCACCTGTGGGGTCTCAAGACGCTGTTGTGGGCATGCTGATCACTCGAAGTGTCAGGTCTTGAGATCCTTCCTGAATTACTTGAGTGATGCAGCCTGTCTGAGATTGAGTGGGAGAGTATTCTATGTCTGGGCTGCGCGGTAGGGGAAGGATCTGCCTCTAGCTGTGCTTTTCCTGATTCTGGGGATGGTGGCGAGAGTGAGGTGGGAGGATCAAAG
The DNA here is from genome assembly GCF_031143425.1 of Pleurodeles waltl. Taxonomy (NCBI): domain Eukaryota; kingdom Metazoa; phylum Chordata; class Amphibia; order Caudata; family Salamandridae; genus Pleurodeles; species Pleurodeles waltl. The sequence continues at coordinate 289,658,014 of NC_090439.1, forward strand.
TTGCCTTGTGGGGGTGTAGAAGGTCAGGCTGTGGTTGAGGTACTCTGGTCCGATGTTGTGAAGTGCCTTATAGGTGTGAGTCAGTAGCTTGAAGGTGATGCTTTTGTCAACCGGATGCCAGTGAAGATCTCTGAGGTAGGCCGAGATGTGGCAAGGAATGTCCAGGATGAGTTTGGCTGCTGCTTTCTGGATTCTCTGTAGCCTTGCTTGAAACGTCTTTGTGATGCCGGCGTAGAGTGTGTTGCCGTAGTCCAATTTGCTGCTGATCACAGCATAGGTGAACCGATCTTCTAGTCTCAGTGGGGATCACTTGAAGATCTTACAAAGGAGACGCAGGGTGTGGAAGCAGGCTGATGAGACGGCGTTGACTTGACGGGTCATGGAAAGCGTGGAGTCCAAGATGATGTCCAGGTTGCGTGCGTGGTCGGTGGGGATGTTTCCTAGGGTGGCTGACAACCAGGAGTCATCCCAGGCAAAGGTGGAGGGCCAGGGAACAAGAATCTCTGTATTTTCTGAGTTGAGCCTGAGGCAGCTGGGTTCCATCCAGGTGGCAACTGCACTCATATTGTTGTGGAAGTTTCTCTTGGTAGTTGACAGGTCGTCAGTCAGGGAGAGGATCAGTTGGGTATCGTTGGCATAGGAAACAATGGTTAGTCCGTACTGTCTGACGGTTTTGGTGAGCGGGACCATATGGATGTTGAAGTGGGTCAGGCTCAGTGAGGATCCCTGGGGTACTCTGTAGCAGGTTTCTTTGGGTGCCAAGGTGCACAGTGGGAGTGTGACACTCTTGGTTCTTCTGGTCAGGAAGGAATGAATCCATTCCAGTGCTCTGCTGTGGATACTGATGTCATGGAGTCTGGTGCAAAGGGTGCAGTGGGAGACTGTGTTGAACGCGGTGGAGACGTCGAGGAGAATGAGGGTGGCCGTGTCACTGTGGTCCAGTATTATGCGGATGTTGTCGGTGGCTGCAAGGAGGGCTGTCTTGGTGCTGTGGCTGCTCCTGAAACCAGACAGTGAGGGGTCTAGGATGTGGTTTGACTTAAGGAACTCCATCAGTTAAATGTTGATGGCCTTTTCTGTTACCTTGGTGGGGAAGGGGAGCAGAGAAATGGGTCTGCAGTTTTTCTTCTTCCTTGGGTCAGCAGAGGCTTTCTTTAGGAGCGGGTTGATCTCTGCATGTTTCCAGTTGGATGGGAAGATGGCGGTTTCGATGGAACGTTTGATAGTCTGGCAGAGCTCTACTGCGATGGTGGCACTGGCCAGGTTGAAGATGTGGGCACGGTTCCAAGGGTGCCACTAAATGGATGGAGTTCATGAGTTTGTGTGTGTCTTATGTAGAGATAGGGGAATAGTGGTTCATGGTCTGCGACGTGGTGTCTGTGGTGATGCTGGTGGGCGGTGGGGGTGGGTTTTGGTTCTTGAATCCTTCGTATATGCCCTGAATTTTCCAGTGGAAAAAGGTGATGAGGTTGTCACAGAGGTCTTGGGAGGGGGGATGACCAAGGTTTCTCATCTGGGGTTCCTGAATTCCTTAACTATGGTTACTAGCTCCTTGCTGTTGTGTGTGCTGGTGCTGATGCATTCTTGAATAGCAGCTTTCTTGGAGGCTCTAATGCACTGGTGTTGCATGCTAACTGCGTCTTTGTAGGCTGTCTGGTCTATGGCTATTTTGCTGTTCCTCCATTTGTGTTCCAGTCATCTGCAGTTGTGTTTGGATTCTTGGAGTTCTGTCGTAAATCAGTTTGATTTCCTCTGATGCTGGTTTCTGGTGGGTTTTCTGAAGGGGGCTACGTGGCAGGCTGAGTCATTCGCGTTTGTGGCATCCAGTGGGGGGGAGTGGCTAAGGGTATCGGTGCACTGTGGCAAGATTAATGTGAGCTGAAGTGTCCTGTGGCAGGATACACCCATGCTGCATGGGAGCCACCTTGAGAGATATGACAGAAGAGGGATGATTGGCTAGAACACAACTATATATCCTAGCATTAGCATTCATTAATGAAATAGACTGATAAAAGCTAAAATTAAGGAGATCGTTCATTTGTTTTAGAAATGCCCCACAGTGTGTTTCCCTCATGATGCTGGAACACCTGAATGAAAGGAAGAGGAATTAATTAGTTCCACAAAGTGGGGAATAAAAATATCACAGAAAGATTTGTGAAACTCATTCAGAATAAAATCTGGTCCCTGTGCTTTGAAGAAAGCCAATTGAGATTGAGTTTTTGTGGTTTTGATTATCACGATAGGAACCAAGTTTGGACCTACCTCATGCATATTAATGAAGTAGATGGTAATTTGATGCCCATTAGTAATCACAGCAATTACAGGGATGATGGCCTGTTGAGGTCAGCAGACCACCACATCTGTGATTGCTTTTTGATAAAGACATATATATATATATACATATATATATATAAATAGATATATATATATGTGTGTTGTTTTTAAATTCAGCACATTTTCCTTAACGGAAAATGGGATGTGTTTAAAAAGAAAAAAAATGAAACTTTGCTGTATCATTTTATAAGAGTAGGAAGTAGTCCGTGTAACCAATACCAGCTCTTAAAAAATATTTGTTTTCCATTCTCAGAAGTGAAGGGGTCTCTTGGGGACCCCTTTTCATTTATGAATGGGCTACGTCCTCCTTCAAAGAGTCGTCAAAATATGAATGTTTTGGGACAGTAATTCAGTCACCAAACATTCAAACATCCCATTCAGATTTGGTATTTGGAAGGGATGCCCTAAACATTCCCCTTCCAAATACTGAATCGCAAACACAAATTGTGATTCAGTAACATGTTGCCAAATCTCAATTTGTGTTTTGTATATACCTAAAAGTACTTTTCTGGTTGGAAATGGCCCAATTAGCCATTTCCGACCACAAAAACTACTTCGTATATGTGACCCTTAATTCCATCAAAAGAAAATTAAAAACTTAAGGAGCATCGGTGTTAGACATATACAGCCTGCAAAGAGTGAGCTGAAAATTAGTTTTCATGACTTATGCTAAAAGCCATCAGCCGCTTTTAACAATATTGATTTTGTTCACTGACAACCACTCACTATTTATAGTGAGCAGCGCAACCCCCTTTTGTGGTCTCTGGCAGCCAAAACCTGTAAGTATCCCATAGTTCAACCGTTTCAATTCTGACCCTGCCATAAACTTAGATTGTTCTCATGTAAAGAAGCAAGCTGTGGTTTGAGCACAGTTAGCTCTTCCTTGATGTATCTGAGCTTGGCATCTGCTCTCAAGCCATTAACTTCCCAGCTGAGAACGTGAATGTCCTGGCTACCAAACCTACTATTTACCACCATTAAGAAGAATTATGGCCGTCATTTTATCCTCGGCGGTCTTTTCGCAAGACCACCGAGGTACCGCTGTGCTGAAGACCACCAGTGCAGGCGGTTTTCCGCACAGCGTATTATGACTACTGGCAGCCCTCCGCCCTTTTTTGGATGGAGAGCCACCAGCAGCCATACTGCCGGTCGGCGGAGAAGTGGAGGCTACTCCACCTCCATGCCATCAGAACACCACCCACCGAATCACGTTCCATGATTCGGTGGGGCGGTGTTCTGGTGACGGGGAGCTGGCGGCGGAGCAGCCCCCATGGATCCCCTTCCCTCCTGGAGGATCACCGGACCAGGTAAGGTGATCGTCCGTTAGGGGTGGGGGGTGGGGGATTGTTGTGTGCGTGCATGGGTTGTGCGTATGAGTGTGTATAGGGGGTGTGTGAGTGCGTGTATGCATGCGGGGGGTGTTGTGTGTTTGGAAAATGTATGCAAGTCTGTCTGTTTGTATGTCTGTGAGTATGTGTGCATGTATGTCTGTGTGTATGTCTGTTGGAATGTCTGTATGTGTGCGGGTATGTGTAGTTGTAGTGTATGTGTGCGTGTAGGGGGGGTGTGTCAATGTTAGAAGGGTGGGGAGGGGGGTCCTGCCACCTTTGGAGTGTGGTAGGGGGGTCGTGGGTGTGAGGGAAGAACTCAGGGAGGGGGAGGGAGGTGGGGAGACCCCTATCAGTGCCAGGGAAGGAATTCCCTGGCACTGAAAGTGCCTACCGCCATGGATTTCGTGGTGGTACAGAACCCCACGAAATCCATGGCGGTATGCGGGGTTGTGGTACCGCTGGCGGTGTAATGACAGCCACTGATCTGGAGAATGAATTCTCCAGCCCAGCGGTCGTTACCACCCTGGCGGTCGTGATGGAGAAGTGGTGGTTTAGCATGGCAGTCACCGCCTTGCTTGTAATGTCATTTTTGTTTTTCACCGGCCTGTTGGCGGTATTACCGCCACTTCTCCACCGACCGCCAGGGTTGTAATGAGGGCCTATGTCTCTGTGTATGACATAATTTTTGGCATCAGTTGTTGACGCTTTCCCATTTTCTACAGTTTGCAACTCCCTTGTTAACCGTGATAAACAATACTAACCCTCTAACAAAACCCCTTCCCATCAATATCCCAACAACCTAACCCATCCAAACCCCATCCAATCACCTAAGCTAAATTCCAATTTCCAGGGGAAATAGAGATCTCTAAACCAGTTTACTCACCAGGCCCTACCGGCACCCAACATCAGGCAGCAAGAACAGTAGACTGATCCCTGATCAGAAGATCGTCACCACCCAAACCTAAGGTCACCTTCTGAGGACATCCTAATTGCCCAGAAAAAGAAAGAGAAAAACACCAGGGAGAAATAGTGAGAAATATACCTCCTGGCATCCTCTGCGTTTCGGCCTTCAAATATACCAAGTACCCACAAATTTTTGCAGCACATTTGATTTTCCATGTCCTCCAACTTATATGCTATGGTCTGTTGCTGAGCCTCATGTTCCCAGACTTGACTCTGGATTGACTGTACAGCAGTTTGCAGTTGGGCTAAACAAGCTTATATGGCCTTCAGCTTGCCCTAAATTATCTCCATGTACTATGACATTTTGCACAAGACCACCTGCATCTTAAAGTGTGGGGTTTTTAAGGAGAGAAAATCTTTTTTATATTCCTCCCTGTGAGTCTGCAAAAGGTCATAGGTAGCGGCCAGAGCAGGCTAGTGGGAGGAATCATTTTGAGCAGGTTGAGAATCAAGCTAAGTTGCCATTTTACTGGCAATTTCTAGTGCTGATATATGTGACAGAAGGATAGTTGAAGCAATTGCAGTGATACTCCCTGTCCCTCTGTCTCACTACTATCACCATGTGCACTAGGTCTTGCAATGGCGGCATTAGTGGATGTCAATTCTGTGCCATCTGAGTCCTAGCAAAGACCATATATAATATCATCCTAAACCATCTCCCCAACAGTCCAAGTGGCCATCCTGATGAGTATTAACAGCCCTCTTTTTGGCCCTCCTCTTCTTTTTGTTTGTTGTTGGCCATGTATGACCCTTAGTGTATCCTGGTAGATGCCAATCCCTCACCCCATAGAAAAATCCAAGAGTGAGAAAAAAACCTTCAATAGCATATTGAGAGTTAAACACCATGGTGCTATCCTCCCGATATCCATACACAGGGTAGAAGAAGGACTAGAAGGAGCTGGTGAATAGGCTCTGGAACTACTAAAGGACTTTGAGCTTCTTTCTGCTGCAAAGTCTCATGTGATTCATGACAGGTTCCCTCCTGCCACTCTCTGCTTAGCAAATCACCAGCAAAACCTGACCCAGGGTCGGTAACCCTCACAGTGTCATCACTCTGCCCCTGAGCTTGAGAGTGAGATTGCAATAGTTCAGCATTTTATTCCCCCAGACAGTTTAAAAAAATCAGGAAGCATTATTTGTATGGCACTGGGCACATATCTTGACCCAGTGAAGGGATAAGCATGATTGTCAGGTGTCGAGTGCTCGATTAACAAATAGCTGGGGCTCAGATGGGCTGACGATTAATGACTGTCACTGTAAAAATTTAGGGCTTTATTATGAACTTGGCGGTCTGACCTGTCGGTCCACCAAGATGACAATGGAGAATCGGTCGCAAAGCTGCCCCCCCCATTGCCATAATATGTTGTTTCCGCTGGGTTGGCTGTTGGAAACAGTGTCAGAATTGGCATTGGCTCCCTCAGGAGGCTAGGCCATTGCCGTTGCATGGCCCTGCACTACCCATGCCATGCCACTGCTCCCTGTGGCTCCAACTCTGCCTTTCCGCCGTCCTTTCATGCTTATCAAAGGGCTGGCAGAAAGTAAAGTCTTGATCTGCACAGCAGTGGCTGACCGTAACTTCCACTGCTGCCAACCCGTCGGGAGCGCTGATCCTGAAGGTGGTGTGCTGGTGGTCCAACCAATAGCATCGTAATGTGGAGGTCTGACCGCCATCGTAATGAGGCCCTTAATCTTTAGAGCACCATCTCCAAAGACCCCTAAGATATTTTGGTGATTGAGATTTATCTCAAATTGGCCCATCAGAGCAGCTCCATCTCTGGCTTCAACTGTCTCGTCAGGTCCGTCTCCATCCACTGTTCCATCTGCCCTGTTTAATTCCTTCACTATGACAGCATCTAATCTGGACTGCTTAAGAGCCAGACACTCTTTTGGCTCTTTGGACACTTCGGGTTCTCTGGGCTGCTTGGGCTCCTTCAGCTTCCCTGACTCCATAGGTGAAGTGGGCTTTCCAATTTTCCCTGGCCCTAGTGCCCTGTGGTCAGAAGACTCCTGGAGTAAAACTACCTACTGGGTGGCCGTCGCTGCCAACACACCCTCAATAGCCTCGGTGCTCGAATCATCCTTGACCACATAAGAAGACGGAAGAGTCATCACATTAGAACTGCCACCTTTCCTCACAATAGCAGGCGGTCAACCAGCCTGTCCCTCTACTTGCACGCCTGTCCACCTTCGAAGGTGAGTTCCCAATGCAATCGTAAACCTTCCTGTCACCCTCCTTCTTTACAAGTGCCCTGACCACCTAGTCAGGGCAGGTAAAAAGAGTTGAATACTGCCAGCGACAGCACAGCAGATACCATCTGACAAAGCACATGAGCAGAGCCAGGTCTTAGTCACCTGGTGAGTTCTAGACTAAAAGCTATCATATTGTGTATTTGGGCATTGGGTTATCAATAACTATCGAGATATCCTTTGACTGCTGTACTGTGTCGTGTTCGGTCCTAAAAGACTTGAAGACCAAGGGTCAGGGGCCTGGGCATCAGCAATTTGATCAGCGTTGTGCCGCCATCTGGCTGTAACCCTGGAGCCCTACCTATTTTTAGTCATTCTCAAGATTTCTTAACACCCATGTTGGTTTCCACCGCCAGACAAAATGTAGTGCTGTTTGTATACAGCCTAAAGTGACATGCTCATCCTTTATGCAGAGCAGCTGGGACAAGAAGAAGTCTGGAAATTGCTGTCATTTGAGCTTCAGTAATTCTGTTTAACCATGATGTATTCAGAGTCCATCTTTTTAGGTCTGTCTTACTCTGCACTATTATTTTGAAGAGTGCTTGAGTTTTTGCTTTGAGGTGTATCCAGAGCCACTTATGGGAATTCCGGATAATCTTAAATTGCATCATCTATTTCAGGCTTGTTTCTATCTTCCTATCTGTCTGGGTGAAGAGCAGATTTTCCTACATTGAACACACAGTTTGACACTTCCTAGAAGTTTCTGATTATGTGCATATGCAGAAGGATTCAAATGTCTTGGGTTTTTAAGTACAGCAGGACAACCTTTGCGAGTAGGGATATCTTATATTCAGTCCCTTTGAAGTTAATCACTTCCTCCTGACATATTGTTACTGCTAGGAGTTCAACAGGCAACATAAACAGGAGGCGAGACAGAGGGCTCCCTTGCCTACTTCCACTTTGAATCTGTATTGCTATTGACCTTAACTCTAGTCTAGCTTCCAGTGCAAAGAGTGCCAGCAAGGTTCCCCTTTTATTGGGCTATTCAATAAGATGGGTTGTTCTCCTTATACTATCAAGGGTGTCTTTCTCAGATAAAAACAGATCAGTCTTCTTTTTTTAATGTGAGGGACAGTTAGGGACAAACTAGTGCAGTATCTTCATATATATTTTGTCATTTGTATTCAGTAGTACTATCTCTCTATAGGATAAGAAAAGGTTTGTGTGCTTCTGTTTCAGCTGGACTATTGTAGTTTGGTTAGTTTTACGTATCTTTTGCGCATTAGCTTCAGGCTTTAGGCCTTTGTGCACTTTGCCCTGAATGTATTTTATTCATTTGCTGACAGCTTAGAGCCTCTGTGCACTTTGCTCTAAATGCTTTTTATTAGGCTTTGTACTGTTATTTTTCAAATAGCCAGTTCTACGGTGTTGTTTTTTATTCATATCACACTGTTTTGCCTACTTCAGCACTGGAGTTCTCCATAACATATTCACTCTGTGCTTCAGTCAAGGATACAGTCTGGTACATTGCCGATAGACGTGGTAGGAGTTTAGATTTGGCATTCCTGCGTAGGTACATTTTGTGATCACGATGACATGTTAGTTATAAAATCACTTCCTTGTCCCAATACATGCAAGAGGGAGATTCTGACCAGAGTCCCACAGCTAGACGCTGACTGCCTCGTTGCAGATGCTGAACCAGATCACAGGCCTTTGCTCAGGTATGAGGGCTTATGTCTCCCCGGTGATTCGGAAAGGCAAGCTAGAAGCTTAACATGCTGTGCTCTAAATAGAACAAGCAGAGGGAGAGTAGAAACTGTTAGGAAATATGATAGCTTTGTTCTTATGTTTTACTCTCCTGGTGACTATTTCAATCCTACTATGTTGTATTGTTCTGGTTATTGCGGCTCATGCCTTATTATCTAAAATACAGTCGTTTTATTAAAACATTATATAAAACCTATACTGTCTTTGTCATTTGTATATGAGACCATATTGTAAATGAGAGAGTTGGTTTGGATCTGAGTGACCACGATTTCCCTGAGAAGTTCCAAAGATGTCATGCGCTTGGCTGCCTAATCATTTCTTCCCCGTGGGAGAAATGAGGCACTGCTAGTTAGCCGGAGCAAAAACCGGATTTAGGGTGACAGAGTTCCTTACACGTGGGTCAGACTCAGTCCCCCACACCGTTATCGATCCTGCTGCCTAGAAATCCAGTAGTCTCATTTAGGATAATGAGAGCCCACGCGACATGGCGCCGCCAACGATTGGTCTGGCTCTAATGTTTAGGTCCGACTGACTCTCTCGGTCTCATATATATTTTGACTCCTCGGTTCCGTACGCAGAGACGTCCGTGGGGCTGAGGGTTTCCGCCACCACGAGATAGGTACGTCCTATTGCTTAGTGGTTGGTTGTTCAAGCTTGAACTTTGAAAGGAAAAACCCCGATATTGGTGTGCCTTCTCTGACCTAGAGCTATTTTTTGCAAATGGCGAATCCTAATGTAGTGAATATAGCAATCAATATGCGTCACCCGCTCACAGGACATCTGATAGCACATGGACTGACAGTCCAGGGGGGTCCAGTCACTTTTGTGGTGGACGCCCATGCAGCCTATAGGTCAGAACTTTTTTATTCTTGGGTCGCATTTCCAGCAGTTGATGGGGGTACAAATACTTTTCACGAATACACTGTTGCGAATGCCCCTGTACAATACAGGGCCTACGCTTATTTAGAGATACCTCTATCTTATCAAGAACACCATAATTGGCTTGATGGCGCCCTCCCACATACAGTAGCACAAGTGAGGTTAGGTCCGTTGAGTAATGATGGTCCGACCTGGCCTTTCTTGGCTACTTACACACCATATCCTGCGGTTGCAAATTTGGCAGTGGCTGATGTGCGTCGTTTATATATGGACTTAGCTACAACATACAGAAGACTGGTTCAGTTTGTGATGCAGACATTAAATACTAATGCAGCGCATGCTGCTCCGGCGCACCCACAAGCAGTGGTTCCGGGAATCAATCCGGCCACTGTACACTCAGTTATGGGCAAGGTACCGGCTAAACGGGAGGAGACTCCATTTTGGCTGGCGCAAAAAATTAATACGCTGGAAGCAGTATTTCCCCATACGGGACCTCAGGATAAACATAGAATTTTGACGATGTGTTTGCCGTATGGGATGGTTCCTCCGGTGGACCTTTGTAATACCTGGGGTACGGTGTTTGCCGCGCTCTACACTACAGCACACGGTACACCGACTTTAGCTAATTTACCGGAAGTGCTTAAAAAATTCAAGATGAATATGGAGCTGCCCCTGTCTTAGATTTGGGCATGCAGTTGACGGGTAATTTTGCCGCAGTTTCTTCTATTATTTTGAGTAATCTCAAGGGAGAGGTAGTAGCACTAGCAGTGCGAAAGCGTCTTCGGGATGTTCCGCAGATTGATCAAGAGCGGGAACTTCCGAGAATAATATCTGAGACATATTCAAGTATTGGTCGCGATAGCCTAGGGGCTAGACCGCAGAAACCCCAATTGCAGGGTAAAAATAATAAAGATAATGCTAAGCAACAGCAACCTGAGGGTACAAAAAAGCGCTGGGAAAGAAACAGCAAACACCTAAAAAAGATGGGGGACAGTCTCCGCAACCGAAGACCCCGCAGAATAGGTATAATCTCAGGAATAGGGATAATTTGAAGACGCCTGATAGATATCAATATACTGATACACGACAATCTCGTTCCTTTCAGGACTCCTCGGAGAAGAGAGGGGAGAGAGGTGGGCGGTCAGAGCGGAGGACGGAGTACGTGAAACCGAGACAGGATTCACAACGCTCAGCGGAGGTTTCTGTTAAACAAGAAGAGAAACCGCTGCAACAAAAACAGCAATTTAAAAAGAAAAAAGTGGCAGCAGTCTCAGTTAGACATGCCGCTCAAGAAGAGAGTTCTCTTGACGAACAAGACATGGGCGTTAGCACTGTTAGACAGCGTGGCAGAGGTCACAATAGTTCGCCGGAGTCTTCTAGAGCATCTGGAGGTGAAAGCAACTGATGACTTCATACAAGTCGAAACGGCGGACATGCGTGTCTCTGATCCTGATAGAGTATATCAACTGACTCTACGATTAGAAGGGGACATTGACTGCATTGAACACGTCATCTCTTGGGACCATGTGGTGAAATCATATGATGTTCTGTTGGCCGAACAGGATTGGCCACCTGACTTTGTTCGCGACTGTCCGGTTGGGGAGGATGTTATTGTACCTTCCTTCTCACCACTTGTTCCGAGAGAGCTAGCGGAGTCCTATGGTAAAACATGGGCTCTAGCACAGGCTCCCGCCCTATATAGAAATAATGTGGGGTGGGATAGACAATCACCTTATCATGTAATTCCAATAAAGGGCACACCTCAGCCACAGCCGCAGTATCCTATTAAATTTGAGGCAAGGGCATCGGTTCGGAAAATTGTTACACAATTGGAGTACCAGGGTGTAATTGAGCCCTGTGTCTCGCCGATGAATAATCCCTTATTTCCGGTTGCTAAACCGGACCATTCATATAGGATAGTGGTGGATTACAGACATTTGAATAGTCACACACGCACATAGGCAATACAGAATTCGCATAGCGCAGCGCTTATGAACAATATAGTTCGTAAGAAATACAAAACAAAGTTGGATATCTCGAATGGATTTTTCTGCCAAAATATAGCGCCCAAAAGTCGGGACTATACCAGTTTCAGTGCGTTTGGCTCTCAGAATTTTTTTGGTCGTTTGCCTCAGGGGTATAAGAATAGCCCAGGACTGTTTTCGGCTCGTGTGACTGAAATGCTGCACGAGTTGGACCCTGAAGCGTTAGCATATGTTGATGACATATATCTGACAGACGATGAGATTCTGCAACATCTAAGGCACGTATCGCGCATTGTTGTGGGGTTTGCTGATATTGGCTATAAGTTTAATTTTAAGAAATCAAAGATTGCCTTCCTCAGCGTCATTTTCCTGGGATATGAGTTGTCGAGTGAGGGCAAGAGCCTGGCGCCACATTTTTTGGAGAAATGTGCTTTATTGCAGCCTCCTAATACGGTTCGGAAGCTCCAGTCATTGTTGGGGTTTCTGAATTTTGGCAGAACTTACATTCCTGATTATGCTACGCGTATAAAACCCTTATACGAACTGATTCGCCCGAATTTTTCTAGTAGATTTTAGACGATTGAGCATACACACATACTGCGAGAGTTACAGACTGATCTCTTAGCAGTTAAACACTTACATACACGGGACAATAAGACACATTTAGTCATCAGGGTGATACCTGGGGCTGTTGGGTTTACGTATGTCACCTTTAATGAGGGTGAGACAGTCCTGATTGCATACAAGTCCCACTTGTATTCTGCTGCAGAACAACGATTTGCACAGACTGAGAAAATACTCACTGCAGTACAGATGGCTGTGATTAAAGAAAGACCGCTTGCCCAGGGCCAACGCATCATTGTCGTTTCCCCGATTCCGGCCTTAGAGGCTGTTACAAAAGCGAGTGTTCCTAATTCGAAAGCTTTACACCCGCGATGGATACAATGGGCTACGTCTTTGACAGCCACTGATGTAGATTACATATTTGACCCTAAACTGCAGACTCAAGAATTTCTTCAATATGAAATAGAGTACCCAGTTCCTGCTGGCACATTGCCTATTGACCAATATCAAGTGGTCATGTATACTGATGGCTCTGCGCAACCAGCGGTTGGGACTAAACAACAGTATTCTGCTGCATGTGCGGTGGTGAGCGGCACTATGGAGGGGGAAGTGTTCTGCCCCGACATACTTATACTAAAACCTTGGGAGATTGCACGGCGCAGCTGGCTGAGCTCAAAGCTCTATTGTTAGCGTTGGAGCACGCGGATCCGGCGATTTTTACCTTGCTGGTCTGTGACTCCTACTACTGTGTTCAGTCTTTCAATGAATATCTGCACTATTGGAAGTTGAATGGGTTCAGGGATTCTAAAGGCAACACCATTAAACATAAATTGTTGTGGGGTAAGGTTGCGGATCTGAAAGAAACGCTTCCTAAGGTCCATGTTGTGCATACACTTGGACACCAGAGCGTTGGAATACACGTTGCTGGGAATACTTTGGCTGATGAAGCAGCAAAGTCGGCAGTGGCTGTCGCCACTGTGGCCGCACTGACTCGTTCGAGTTCCAAACCAGACACAGAGATTTTGGCTGCCATAAAGGCTACGGCTGATGGCACGCCGTTTCCTAAAGGATTTCCTTCTAAATATAGTTACTGCTTGAGTAGTGCGCTAAATGCTGTTGTTAATATTCCAGGCATTGGTGTACGTGAACTTCCCAATAGAATTGAGAGACCTCGATTAATTTCTGCAGCACATGAGGGGATGGCATCTGCACATGCTGGTGTGGCTGCCACAATTTCACTTTTACAGGCTCGTTACTGGTGGCCTGGTCTCTATAAAGAGACGAAGCAGTATGTCCTTTGTTGTGACGTCTGTCAACAAATTAAAACATCGTCGGCTAGACGCCCGCAGCAGACGCCCCTTCTGATTTCAAACAAACCGTTACAGTGTGTGTACTTGGATCATTGTGGTCCGCTGACACCAGATAGTGCATACAAATATATATTGGTTGCTGTAGATTCGTGCTCCAGATTTGTGTGGGTATGGCCTCAACGCTCGGCTGACGCTCGGACTGTTATTAAAGATTTGCGCATCTTTGTCGATACATTTGCAGTTGCGGCTTTTCATTCGGACCAGGGCCCTGCTTTCACCTCTAAGGCATTCAGGGACACCATGGCTTCGTTGGGGGTCAAACTCCAATTCTCGTCTCCATTTCATCCCGAGGGAAATTCTGTCGTGGAGCGTTTAAATCGTGATTTAAAGCAATCCTTAACGGCCAGGGTTATAGGTACGGGTCGTAGTTGGCTAGCCCACCTATATGGAGTACAGAGAGCACTTAATAACTTGCCTAGACAGTCACTGGGGGGTCGTACTTCATATGAGTGTCTGTTTGGAACACGAATGTATGTTCCTGATCTAGATGGTCCTGGTGTGGAGGCGGCAGTTACGCTCTTTGACATAAATGATCGTGTCACTGTTTTGCAGGATTTACAACAACTCCGTGAAGATAACTCTTCTGCAAGTGCTGCCTCCTCAGGAATTAAGGATGAGCCAGTAACACCTACTGGCTGGATACCCAGGATTGGGGATCTAGTGCGAGAAAAGGTTGCAGTAAAGAAATAATTTGGTCCTTCTTATCGAGCACCTGTCCCTGTGTTAGGGGTGAGCGGCACGAGAACTGTGATTTTACAGCCGCTGCAAGGGGCCAAAGGAAATCGCTTTGTTCTATTGATAATGTCAAGTTACAACATGTGGCCGATTCTGTACAGCAGACCAAGAGGGACACCTAGTAGTTCCGGCATCCCTCTCACTACTGGGGAAGAAGTCCTGCTGCAGGTGATTTACACCGACGCTGTTTCCTCTCCGAGCTTGGGGAGGGTGGAAGATGATCTTGCGATTGTTCCACAGACAACGATTAATATGGAATCTTTTGATCAAGTTGCTGTACGTTCTACTGATGTTTCTGAACATGTGGTTTATAGCGTGCCTAGGAGAGAGCCTCCATCTGCTTCTTTGTTCACAATTGCACCTTTTGCAAGAACTGCCTCTGGCTGCTTCAACTACGCTGATGAAGCAGTGTCCAGCTCCTCGTCCTCGATGTCTTCTGTCCGAGGTCCACGTAAGCTGCTGAGTTGGCTTAAACGCACATATTTTGTTTTTCCTTGGAACTATTTATGGCTTTTAATGACTGTAATGACTCTTTTTTTATGGTTGGGATTTGTGGTTACTTTTTATCTAGTAATACATGGTAATTTTCTTCCTGATCAATCTGACATTGAGCACGTGGAGACTGTGTTGAGACCACATTTTTCATCTCACATGGTTCGAAGAGACTTGTCCAATGTGAATATTTCTGCAATACCGATTCCGGATGGGATTGTGTGGGATAAAGTAATGTTTGATATAGATGGTCCCACTGAATTGATTCAAATACCGTATGTCCTCAAGTTATCAATGAATGATATTGTTATACCAGGCATTGTTTCTGATGATTGGGATGGGAAGACAGTAGATTCTATGCTAACAGATTTGCAATATTATACTGTCTATAACGATGAAGATGCTTACCAATTTAGAGATAATCATGGTGACATGTTTTGCTACAACTATTATGGACACCACTTTATTCATAAAGCTAGTAGCCCTAAGTCCATATTTAATTATGTGCAATGGGAACATTGCTCGACTCCTCCACAAGGGAGTTCGAAAACGTATTATTATGATAAATTTGCATATTTTTCTGGGCATGATCAGCGGAATGCTAAGTCTTACTATTTTAAAGTTGCACCGTATTCTAATAAGCACATTTTATTGACCGATACTAAATTACTGTATTCAAATTTGTTTGTATCTAAACTTTCGGTCGAGGGATATGAATACTGGTTAAAGAATGTTGACTTGAAAAGTGTTTGGGGTACTAAAAATTGGCAGATGCAAGGCAGGGATACATTATTTAGAGCATGTCTTATCCCTGTGCAGATGATTTTCCTCAATGACACGGTACAACAGACTAGCTGTTTGGGCTTGGCGACGATTAGAGAGTTGACTTTGCCTAGTATACCGGTCCCTTCCAAATTAAACAACTGGCAGCACTATGTGAATGCTACTTTTAGTGAATTTATGCATTGGGTCCAGAATGGTACGCTTAACACTTCATCGTTACATCCGGGCGGGTGGTTATTATGGCCTGTAGACACTAATCAGTGTCATCAACATTTTGGCGGTCATTCTGACCGCGGCGGTCGGCGGTCGCCGCCCGCCAAGCGGTTCCCGACGAAAGACCGCGGCGGCCATTCCGGCTTTCCTGCTGGGCCGGCGGGCGACCGCCAGAAGACCGCCGGCCGGCCCAGTGGGACAGCCCCTTCAACAATGAAGCTGGCTCGGAATGGAGCCGGCGGAGTTGAAGGGGTGCGACGGGTGCAGTGGCACCCGTCGCAATTTTCACTGTCTGCACAGCAGACGGTGAACATATTTGTGGGGCCCTGTTAGGGGGCCCCTGCACTGCCCATGCCAGTGGCGTGGGCAGTGCAGGGGCCCCCAGGAGCCCCACGGCACCCATTCCCGCCATCCTGGTTCTGGTGGTGGACACCACCAGAAACAGGCTGGCGGGAAGGGGGTCGCAATCCCCATGGCGGTGCTGCAAGCAGCGCCGCCATGGCGGGTTCCCTGGGCCAGCGGGAAACCGGCGGGAAACCGCTGGCTCCCCTTTTCCGACCGCAGCTTTACCGCCGCGGTCAGAATCGCCCAGGAAGCACCGCCAGCCTGTTGGTGGTGCTTCCGCCGCACTCCGCCATGGCGGTCATGGACCGCCAAGGTCAGAATGACCCCCTTTGTCACCTCTTCAGGGGGGTTCAGGACTAGTAGGGCAGACCCTCGTTACATTTCACCAGAACATGCTGATATTATAACTACGTACAGCGTGGGGAAGCTTTGTCAACAATGGTTGAAGTCATCCACGCTGGATGCAGTTAAGTCACATCTCAAGTTACTGTCTAATGGTACTGATTTACAAGATTTTTTGTCAGGTCCCAAGGTACCACGGAAGAAACGGTTTTTATATGAAGTTTATAATGAGATTTGGAAACTTTCACAACAGAAGGCTGCAGCCCGGTTGAGGCAGATTGATCAAGAAAATCTACTGCAGACAATGGGGTTCATTCTAACCCTGGCGGTAAAAACCGCCAGGGCGAATGACCGCGGTAGCACCGCCAACAGGCTGGCGGTGCACCGCTGGGCATTCTGACCGCGGCGGTTCAGCCGTGGCCAGAAACGGAAAGTCGGCGGTGTACTGCCGACTTTCCGCTGCCCTTGAGAATCCTCCATGGCGGCGGAGCGCGCTCCGCCGCCATAGGGATTCTGACACCCCCTACCGCCATCCTGTTCCTGGTGGGTCTCCCGCCAGGAACAGGATGGCGGTAGGGGGTGCCGCGGGGCCCCTGGGGGCCCCTGCAGTGCCCATGCCAATGGCATGGGCACTGCAGGGGCCCCCGTCAGAGGGCCCCAAAAAGAATTTCAGTGTCTGCCTAGCAGACACTGAAATTCGCGACGGGTGCTACTGCATCCGTCGCACTCCAGCAACTCCGCCGGCTCCATTCGGAGCCGGCTTCATCGTTGCTGGGTCTTTCCCGCTGTGCTGGCGGGCGGCCTTTTGGCGGTCGCCCGCCAGCACAGCGGGAAAGCCAGAATGGCCGCCGCGGTCTTGTGACCGTGGTGCGGTCATTTGGCGGTAACCGCATGGCGGGCGGCGACCGCCGCCCGCCGCGGTTAGAATCAGCGCCTTTGTCTGTTGTTTATAATGGCATGCATACCCTTTCTGACCGTGTTTACACAATTGACAGCATTGTTTCCTCTGCTATTGACATTATTAAATCGGACATGTCTTCTTTATATCATGGGCAGAGTCAGACGCGGTCCATTATGCAGCTGGGTTGGACTCTTCAAACCTTGAAGGCGGGTCGCGTTCCATGGCAGCACATTCGTGCCAGAGAGATCTTTATCTCCTTTAATTTGACTCGTCAACAACAGTTGATGGCTAAAAAGGAAACGACGTATGTTATGTTGAATATTGAGAAATTGGAGAAACTGCCTTTCACGGGGGCTGAGATTCCGTCAGCTGAGTGGTTGATTCATGGGGTTATTAATTTGCCTATCTCCACTCTGCAATTTACTTCTTGTTTGAAGCACATTCCGGTGGGTAGATATGAACTATTGGGAGACAGTTACATACACGAGGTGTGGGAGCTTCCGTTTCAATACAGATGTGTTAATGGTTTGAGGGAGGTTTTTCTTAGCGGTAGCGAATGCGAAGCTTCTGTCAGCCATTCCATGGTTTGTAAACAGCTGTCCTTGCACGGAGCGTGTAACGCTTCGATTGCTAACTTAGCTTGTTATTTAAAGGGTGTTCCAGTCCTGGTTATTAAAAACACTTTCCAGGTGCTTTCTAACGGCAGTTACGTTGTTCTTAACAGCGAACGCTGCTGTGGCATGCGTGCCGGAATAGTTTACGTTGTCATTGTCAACAAGGCCGTTACGTGCTGCGGGAATGTGTTGTTTCCCCACACTCAAATTAGGGAGGTAGCGGACATCTGGCCTCATATTGCTACTTCCAAGGTTGATTTCGACAGGTTGAGTCGGCTGAAAGCTTTATTGTTTCAAAAGCATGTGGCCCTTACATCTGCTAGCGAGACCTACGCACTTCAGGTGGCAAGGTCATCGGCGGAGATACAGTCCCTTTTGAATACTAACTTTCCAAGTCACTTCGGTGAACTTGTGGGACGTATATTTAATGCATCCAGCACTGCTGGTATTGCTCATTTTTTCAAAGCCGTTGGTGTTGGTTTCGCTCACACCTTCTCTTCCATATTCGGTTTGATACCTTCGGCTATACACTCTATTTTCGGAAGCATTTTTGGGGTTTTCCGATTACTTTGGCTTTATTGGTTGGAGTCTTGCTATTGTTGCTATTTTTTCACAATGGCTGTCCCGCCACGACGAGATCCTATATTGCTGCTCCTGTCAGCGCAGCTGTGTCGGGAACGCATGATGCAGCATTTTGGAGCTACACTCCTGGGACATTTGGAGTGTGACTGGTCTCTGTCATTCAGACCGGTTTTGGATTGTGTGCAACCCGTGTTTCGGTGCCTTTGGTGCTCGTTTGAACATGCACTGGCTTTCTGTCTCTCACTGCAGCGCCCTCCAGTGGTCGATCCTGATCTGTTGATGTTCCCGATTAGGGCTCATTCCCAGACTTGTGCACTACGGTTGCGTTTGCTTCGTGAGGCGGTATATGAGATTCCCTTCCTGGAGGAAGATGGTATTGTCTCTTTCATTGGCCCTGCACGGAGTGCCGCCCTGAATGGTTTTGTTGCTTTGGAACACACCTGCTCCATGGTACTTTGTGCCGTGGATCTTCCGATATTAACATATATCGAAGTGGAGGAGCTCCTACGTTCTATTGCTTCTGTCTGACAATTGGATTTTTTTTCTCCGGCAAAATTGACACTATATTGAATTTGGCTTTATCGTCACATGTTTCCGAAATTTATGACTTTGTTGTCTTCTTACCTTGTCGAGATATATTGTTTATATTTGGGGCATGCTTTTATATTATTGGAACCACTTGCTACCGACAAGGAGAGGGTGTAGTGTGGTTAGTTTTACGTATCCTTTGCGCATTAGCTTCAGGCTTTAGGCCTTTGTGCACTTTGCCTTGAATGTATTTTATTCATTTGCTGACAGCTTAGAGCCTCTGTGCACTTTGCTCTAAATGCTTTTTATTAGGCTTCGTACTGTTATTTTTCAAATAGCCAGTTCTACGGTGTTGTTTTTTATTCATAGCACACTGTTTTGCCTACTTCAGCACTGGAGTTCTCCATAACATATTCACTCTGTGCTTCAGTCAAGGATACAGTCTGGTACATTGCCGATAGACGTGGTAGGAGTTTAGATTTGGCATTCCTGCGTAGGGACATTTTGTGATCACGATGACATGTTAGTTATAAAATCACTTCCTTGTCCCAATACATGCAAGAGGGAGATTCCGACCAGAGACCCACAGCTAGACGCTGACTGCCTCGTTGCAGATGCTGAACCAGATCACAGGCCTTTGCTCAGGTATGAGGGCTTATGTCTCCCCGGTGATTCGGAAAGGCAAGCTAGAAGCTTAACATGCTGTGCTCTAAATAGAACAAGCAGAGGGAGAGTAGAAACTGTTAGGAAATATGATAGCTTTGTTCTTATGTTTTACTCTCCTGGTGACTATTTCAATCCTACTATGTTGTATTGTTCTGGTTATTGCGGCTCATGCCTTATTATCTAAAATACAGTCGTTTTATTAAAACATTATATAAAACCTATACTGTCTTTGTCATTTGTATATGAGACCATATTGTAAATGAGAGAGTTGGTTTGGATCTGAGTGACCACGATTTCCCTGAGAAGTTCCAAAGATGTCATGCGCTTGGCTGCCTAATCATTTCTTCCCCGTGGGAGAAATGAGGCACTGCTAGTAAGCCGGAGCAAAAACCGGATTTAGGGTGACAGAGTTCCTTACACGTGGGTCAGACTCAGTCCCCCACACCGTTATCGATCCTGCTGCCTAGAAATCCAGTAGTCTCATTTAGGATAATGAGAGCCCACGCGACACTATCACAGGTGAATCATATATGGTGTTTGGGACTTCGCCCTTTTGGTTATGAACTGGAATAGCTGCATAGGAAATGGAGTAATCAGGCTGCTAACATTTTTTTTTAAACTTCTCATTATATCTGGGGTTTAAGAGTGTTTAGACTACTTATTGCTATTTTCACCTCTCGTAACACAATCCGGGATAACAATTGCTCTTTCTTCTCTTCTGTTAGCTACAGAAGCTCCAATTCATTCAGGAACATTTGTTTTTGTCTGGGTCTCATGTCTCATTGGCTGTTGCACAAACATATTGAGAGAAAATGTAGTAGAAGAATATAGCATCAAAAAATATTGGTTGCTGTAGATTCGTGCTCCAGATTTGTGTGGGAATGGCCTCAATGCTCGGCTGACGCTCGGACTATTATTAAAGATTTGCGCATCTTTGTCGATACATTTGCAGTTGCGGCTTTTCATTCGGACCAGGGCCCTGGTTTCGCCTCTAAGGCATTCAGGGACACCATGGCTTCGTTGGGGGTCAAACTCCAATTCTCGTCTCCATTTCATCCAGAGGGAAATTCTGTCGTGGAGCGTTTAAATCGTGATTTAAAGCAATCCTTAACGGCCAGGGTTATAGGTACGGGTCGTAGTTGGCTAGCCCACCTATATGGAGTACAGAGAGCACTTAATAACTTGCCTAGACGGTCACTGGGGGGTCGTACTTCATATGAGTGCTTGTTTGGAACACAAATGTATTTTCCTGATCTAGATGGTCCTGGTGTGGAGGCGGCAGTTACGCCCTTTGACATAAATGATCGTGTCACTGTTTTGCAGGATTTACAACAATTCCGTGAAGATAACTCTTCTGCAAGTGCTGCCTCCTCAGGAATTAAGGATGAGCCAGTAACACCTACTGGTTGGATACCCAGGATTGGGGATCTAGTGCGTGAAAAGGTCCCAGTAAAGAAATAATGTGGTCCTTCTTATCGAGCACCTGTCCCTGTGTTAGGGGTGAGCGGCACGAGAACTGTGATTTTACCGCCGCTGCAAGGGGCCAAAGGAAATCGCTTTGTTTCTATTGATAATGTCAAGTTAAAACATGTGGCCGATTCTGCACAGCAGACCAAGAGGGACACCCAGTAGTTCCAGCATCCCTCTCACTACTGGGGAAAAAGTCCCGCTGCAGGTGATTTACACCGACGCTGTTTCCTCTCCGAGCTTGGGGAGGGTGGAAGATGATCTTGCGATTGTTCCACAGACAACGATTAATATGGAATCTTTTGATCAGGTTGCTGTACGTTCTACTGATGTTTCTGAACATGTGGTTTATAGCATGCCTAGGAGAGAGCCTCCATCTGCTTCTTTGTTCACAATTGCACCTTTTGCAAGAACTGCCTCTGGCTGCTTCAACTACGCTGATGAAGCAGTGTCCAGCTCCTCGTCCTCGATGTCTTCTGTCCGAGGTCCACGTAAGCTGCTGAGTTGGCTTAAACGCACATATTTTGTTTTTCCTTGGAACTATTTATGGCTTTTTATGACTGTAATGACTCTTTTTTTATGGTTGGGATTTGTGGTTACTTTTTTTCTAGTAATACATGGTAATTTTCTTCCTGATTGATCTGACATTGAGCACGTGGAGACTGTTTTGAGACCTCTTTTTTCGTCTCATATGGTTCGAAGAGACTTGTCCAATGTGAACATTTCTGCAATACCGATTCTGGATGGGATTGTGTGGGATAAAGTAATGTTTGATATATATGGTCCCACTGAATTGATTCAAATACCGTATGTCCTCAAGTTATCAATGAATGATATTGTTATACCAGGCATTGTTTCTGATGATTGGGATGGGAAGACAGTAGATTCTATGCTAACAGATTTGCAATATTATACTGTCTATGACGATGAAGATGCTTACCAATTTAGAGATAATCATGGTGACATGTTTTGCTACAACTATTATGGACACCACTTTATTCATAAAGCTAGTAGCCCTAAGTCCATATTTAATTATGTGCAATGGGAACATTGCTTGACTCCTCCACAAGGGAGTTCGAAAACGTATTATGATAAATTTGCATATTTTTTTGGGCATGATCAGCGGAATGCTAAGTCTTACTATTTTAAAGTTGCACCGTATTCTAATAAGCAAATTTTATTGACCGATACTAAATTACTGTATTCAAATTTGTTTGTATCTAAACTTTCGGTCGAGGGATATGAATACTGGTTAAAGAATGTTGACTTGAAAAGTGTTTGGGGTACTAAAAATTGGCAGATGCAAGGCAGGGATACATTATTTAGAGCATGTCTTATCCCTGTGCAGATGATTTTCCTCAATGACATGGTACAACAGACTAGCTGTTTGGGCTTGGCGACGATTAGAGAGTTGACTTTGCCTAGTATACCTGTCCCTTCCAAATTAAACAACTGGCAGCACTATGTGAATGCTACTTTTAGTGAATTTACGCATTGGGTCCAGAATGGTACGCTTAACACTTCATCGTTACATCCGGGCGGGTGGTTATTATGGCCTGTAGACACTAATCAGTGTCATCAACATTTTGTCACCTCTTCAGGGGGGTTCAGGACTAGTAGGGCAGACCCTCGTTACATTTCACCAGAACATGCTGATATTATAACTACGTACAGCGTGGGGAAGCTTTGTCAACAATGGTTGAAGTCATCCACGCTGGATGCAGTTAAGTCACATCTCAAGTTACTGTCTAATGGTACTGATTTACAAGATTTTTTGTCAAGTCCCAAGGTACCACGGAAGAAACGGTTTTTATATGAAGTTTATAATGAGATTTGGAAACTTTCACAACAGGAGGCTGCAGCCCGGTTGAGGCAGATTGATCAAGAAAATCTACTGCAGACTTTGGGGGTCATTCTGAGCGCGGTGGGCAGCGGTCGCCGCCCGCCATGCGGTTACCGTTGAATGACCGCACCGCAGTCAAAAGACCGCGGCGGTCATTCCAAATTTCCCACTGGGCCGGCGGGCGACCGCCAACAGGCCATCCGCCGGCCCAGCGGGAAAGCCCCTGCAACGAGGAAGCCGGCTCCGAATGGAGCCGGTGTAGTTGCAGGTGTGCGACGGGTGCAGTGGCACCCGTCGGGATTTTCACTGTCTGCAAAGCAGACAGTGAAAATCTTTGTGGGGCCCTGTAAGGGGGCCCCTGCACTGCCCCCCCAGGGGCCCCACGACACCCGTTCCCGCCATCCTGGTTCTGGCGGTGGACACCGCCAGAAACAGGCTGGCGGGAAGGGGGTCGGAATCCCCATGGCGGTGCTGCAAGCAGCGCCGCCATGGAGGATTCCCTAGGCCAGGGGAAAACCGGCTGGAAACCGCCGGTTCCCCTTTTCTGACCGCGGCTTTACCGCCGCGGTCAGAATAGCCCAGGAAGCACCGCCAGTCTGTTGGCGGTGCTTCCGCCGCCCTCCGCCATGGCGGTCATGGGCCGCCAGGGTCAGAATGACCCCCTTTGTCTGTTGTTGATAATGGCATGCATACCCTTTCTGACCGTGTTTACATGATTTACAGCATTGTTTCCTCTGCTATTGACATTATTAAATCGGACATGTCTTCTTTATATCATGGGCAGAGTCAGACGCGGTCCATCATGCAGCTGGGTTGGACTCTTCAAACCTTGAAGGCGGTTCGCGTTCCATGGCATCACATTCGTGCCAGAGAGATCTTTATCTCCTTTAATTTGACTCGTCAACAACAGTTGATGGCTAAAAAGGAAGCGACGTATGTTATGTTGAATATTGAGAAATTGGTGAAACTGCCTTTCACGGTGGCTGAGATTCTGTCAGCTGAGTGGTTGATTCATGGGGTTATTAATTTGCCTATCTCCACTCTGCAATTTACTTCTTGTTTGAAGCACATTCCGGTGGGTAGATATGAACTATTGGGAGACAGTTACATACATGAGGTGTGGGAGCTTCCGTTTCAATACAGATGTGTTAATGGTTTGAGGGAGGTTTTTCTTAGCGGTAGCGAATGCGAAGCTTCTGTCAGCCATTCCATGGTTTGTAAACAGCTGTCCTTGCACGGAGCGTGTAACTCTTCGATTGCTAACTTAGCTTGTTATTTAAAGGGTGTTCCAGTTCCGGTTATTAAAAACACTTTCCAGGTGCTTTCTAACGGCAGTTACGTTGTTCTTAACAGCGAACGCTGCTGTGGCATGCGTGCCGGAATAGTTTACGTTGTCGTTGTCAACAAGGCCGTTACGTGCTGCGGGAATGTGTTGTTTCCCCACACTCAAATTAGGGAGGTAGCGGACATCTGGCCTCATATTGCTACTTCCAAGGTTGATTTCGATAGGTTGAGTCGGCTGAAAGCTTTATTGTTTCAAAAGCATGTGGCCCTTACATCTGCTAGCGAGACCTACGCACTTCAGGTGGCAAGGTCATCGGCGGAGATACAGTCCCTTTTGAATACTAACTTTCCAAGTCACTTCGGTGAACTTGTGGGACGTATATTTAATGCATCCAGCACTGCTGGTATTGCTCACTTTTTCAAAGCTGTTGGTGTTGGTTTCGCTCACACCTTCTCTTCCATATTCGGTTTGATACCTTCGGCTATACACTTTATTTTCGGAAGCATTTTTGGGGGTTTCCCGATTACTTTGGCTTTATTGGCTGGAGTCTTGCTATTGTTGCTATTTTTTCGCAATGGCTGTCCCGCCACGACGAGATCCTATATTCCTGCTCCCGTCAGCGCAGCTGTGTCGTGAACACATGATGCAGCATTTTGGAGCTACACTCCTGGGACATTTGGAGTGTGACTGGTCGCTGTCATTCAGACCGGTTTTGGATTGTGTGCAACCCGTGTTTCGGTGCCTTTGGTGCTCGTTTGAACATGCACTGGCTTTCTGTCTCTCACTGCAGCGCCCTCCAGTGGTCGATCCTGATCTGTTGATGTTCCCGATTAGGGCTCATTCCCAGACTTGTGCACTACGGTTGCGTTTGCTTCGTGAGGCGGTTCATGAGATTCCCTTCCTGGAGGAAGATGGTATTGTCTCTTTCATTGGCCCTGCACGGAGAGCCGCCCTGAATGGTTTTGGGGCTTTGGAACACACCTGCTCCATGGCGTGGATCTTCCGATATTAACATATATCGAAGTGGAGGAGCTCCTACGTTCTATTGCTTCTGTCTGACAATTGGATTTTTTTTCTCCGTCAAAATTGACACTATATTGAATTTGGCTTTATCGTCACATGTTTCCTAAATTTATGACTTTGTTGTCTTCTTACCTTGTCGAAATATATTGTTTATATTTAGGGCATGCTTTTACATTATTGGAACCACTTGCTACCGACAAGGGAAGGGTGTAGTGTGGTTAGTTTTACGTATCCTTTGCGCATTAGCTTCAGGCTTTAGGCCTTTGTGCACTTTGCCCTGAATGTATTTTATTCATTTGCTGACAGCTTAGAGCCTCTGTGCACTTTGCTCTAAATGCTTTTTATTAGGCTTTGTACTATTATTTTTCAAATAGCCAGTTCTATGGTGTTGTTTTTTATTCATATCACACTGTTTTGCCTACTTCAGCACTGGAGTTCTCCATAACATATTCACTCTGTGCTTCAGTCAAGGATACAGTCTGGTACATTGCCGATAGACGTGGTAGGAGTTTAGATTTGGCATTCCTGCGTAGGTACATTTTGTGATCACGATGACATGTTAGTTATAAAATCACTTCCTTGTCCCAATACATGCAAGAGGGAGATTCTGACCAGAGACCCACAGCTAGACGCTGACTGCCTCGTTGCAGATGCTGAACCAGATCACAGGCCTTTGCTCAGGTATGAGGGCTTATGTCTCCCCGGTGATTCGGAAAGGCAAGCTAGAAGCTTAACATGCTGTGCTCTAAATAGAACAAGCAGAGGGAGAGTAGAAACTGTTAGGAAATATGATAGCTTTGTTGTTATGTTTTACTCTCCTGGTGACTATTTCAATCCTACTATGTTGTATTGTTCTGGTTATTGCGGCTCATGCCTTATTATCTAAAATACAGTCGTTTTATTAAAACAATATATAAAACCTATACTGTCTTTGTCATTTGTATATGAGACCATATTGTAAATGAGAGAGTTGGTTTGGATCTGAGTGACCACGATTTCCCTGAGAAGTTCCAAAGATGTCATGCGCTTGGCTGCCTAATCATTTCTTCCCCGTGGGAGAAATGAGGCACTGCTAGTTAGCCGGAGCAAAAACCGGATTTAGGGTGACAGAGTTCCTTACACGTGGGTCAGACTCAGTCCCCCACACCGTTATCGATCCTGCTGCCTAGAAATCCAGTAGTCTCATTTAGGATAATGAGAGCCCACGCGACATGGCGCCGCCAACGATTGGTCTGGCTCTAATGTTTAGGTCCGACTGACTCTCTCGGTCTCATATATATTTTGACTCCTCGGCTCCGTACGCAGAGACGTCCGTGGGGCTGAGGGTTTCCGCCACCACGAGATAGGTACGTCCTATTGCTTAGTGGTTGGTTGTTCAAGCTTGAACTTTGAAAGGAAAAACCCCGATATTGGTGTGCCTTCTCTGACCTAGAGCTATTTTTTGCAAATGGCGAATCCTAATGTAGTGAATATAGCAATCAATATGCGTCACCCGCTCACAGGACATCTGATAGCACATGGACTGACAGTCCAGGGGGGTCCAGTCACTTTTGTGGTGGACGCCCATGCAGCCTATAGGACAGAACTTTTTTATTCTTGGGTCGCATTTCCAGCAGTTGATGGGGGTACAAATACTTTTCACGAATACACTGTTGCGAATGCCCCTGTACAATACAGGGCTTACGCTTATTTAGAGATACCTCTATCTTATCAAGAACACCATAATTGGCTTGATGGCGCCCTCCCACATACAGTAGCACAAGTGAGGTTAGGTCCGTTGAGTAATGATGGTCCGACCTGGCCTTTCTTGGCTACTTACACACCATATCCTGCGGTTGCAAATTTGGCAGTGGCTGATGTGCGTCGTTTATATATGGACTTAGCTACAACATACAGAAGACTGGTTCAGTTTGTGATGCAGACATTAAATACTAATGCAGCGCGTGCTGCTCCGGCGCACCCACAAGCAGTGGTTCTGGGAATCAATCCGGCCACTGTACACTCAGTTATGGGCAAGGTACCGGCTAAACGGGAGGAGACTCCATTTTGGCTGGCGCAAAAAATTAATACGCTGGAAGCAGTATTTCCCCATACGGGACCTCAGGATAAACATAGAATTTTGACGATGTGTTTGCCGTATGGGATGGTTCCTCCGGTGGACCTTTGTAATACCTGGGGCACGGTGTTAGCCGCGCTCTGCACTACAGCACACGGTACACCGACTTTAGCTAATTTACCGGAAGTGCTTAAACAAATTCAAGATGAATATGGAGCTGCCCCTGTCTTAGATTTGGGCATGCAGTTGATGGGTAATTTTGCCGCAGTTTCTTCTATTATTTTGAGTAATCTCAAGGGAGAGGCAGTAGCACTAGCAGTGCGAAAGCGTCTTCGGGATGTTCCGCAGATTGATCAAGAGCGGGAACTTCCGAGAATAATATCTGAGACATATTCAAGTATTGGTCGCGATAGCCTAGGGGCTAGACCGCAGAAACCCCAATTGCAGGGTAAAAATAATAAAGATAATGCTAAGCAACCGCAACCTGAGGGTACAAAAAAGCGCTGGGAAAGAAACAGCAAACACCTAAAAAAGATGGGGGACAGTCTCCGCAACCGAATCCCCCGCAGAATAGGTATAATCTCAGGAATAGGGATAATTTGAAGACGCCTGATAGATATCAATATACTGATACACGCCAATCTCGTTCCTTTCAGGACTCCTCGGAGAAGAGAGGTGAGAGAGGTGGGCGGTCAGAGTGGAGGACGGAGTACGTGAAACCGAGACAGGATTCACAACGCTCAGCGGAGGTTTCTGTTAAACAAGAAGAGAAACCGCTGCAACAAAAACAGCAATTTAAAAAGAAAAAAGTGGCAGCAGTCTCAGTTAGACATGCCGCTCAAGAAGAGAGTTCTCTTGACGAACAAGACATGGGCGTTAGCACTGTTAGACAGCGTGGCAGAGGTCACAATAGTTCGCCGGACTCTTCTAGAGCATCTGGAGGTGAAAGCAACTGATGACTTCATACAAGTCGAAACGGCGGACATGCGTGTCTCTGATCCTGATAGAGTATATCAACTGACTCTACGATTAGAAGGGGACATTGACTGCATTGAACACGCCATCTCTTGGGACCATGTGGTGAAATCATATGATGTTCTGTTGGCCGAACAGGATTGGCCACCTGACTTTGTTCGCGACTGTCTGGTTGGGGAGGATGTTATTGCACCTTCCTTCTCACCACTTGTTCCGAGAGAGCTAGCGGAGTCCTATGGTAAAACATGGGCTCTAGCACAGGCTCCCGCCCTATATAGAAATAATGTGGGGTGGGATAGACAATCACCTTATCATGTAATTCCAATAAAGGGCACACCTCAGCCACAGCCGCAGTATCCTATTAAATTTGAGGCAAGGGCATCGGTTCGGAAAATTGTTACACAATTGGAGTACCAGGGTGTAATTGAGCCCTGTGTCTCGCCGATGAATAATCCCTTATTTCCGGTTGCTAAACCGGACCATTCATATAGGATAGTGGTGGATTACAGACATTTGAATAGTCACACACGCACATAGGCAATACAGAATTCGCATAGCGCAGCGCTTATGAACAATCTAGTGCGTAAGAAATACAAAACAAAGTTGGATATCTCGAATGGATTTTTCTGCCAAAATATAGCGCCCAAAAGTCGGGACTATACCAGTTTCAGTGCGTTTGGCTCTCAGAATTTTTTTGGTCGTTTGCCTCAGGGGTATAAGAATAGCCCAGGACTGTTTTCGGCTCGTGTGACTGAAATGCTGCACGAGTTGGACCCTGAAGCGTTAGCATATGTTGATGACATATATCTGACAGACGATGAGATTCTGCAACATCTAAGGCACGTATCGCGCATTGTTGTGGGGTTTGCTGATATTGGCTATAAGTTTAATTTTAAGAAATCAAAGATTGCCTTCCTCAGCGTCATTTTCCTGGGATATGAGTTGTCGAGTGAGGGCAAGAGCCTGGCGCCACATTTTTTGGAGAAATGTGCTTTATTGCAGCCTCCTAATACGGTTCGGAAGCTCCAGTCATTGTTGGGGTTTCTGAATTTTGGCAGAACTTACATTCCTGATTATGCTACGCGTATAAAACCCTTATACGAACTGATTCGCCCAAATTTTTCTAGTAGATTTTAGACGATTGAGCATACACACATACTGCGAGAGTTACAGACTGATCTCTTAGCAGTTAAACACTTACATACACGGGACAATAAGACACATTCAGTCATCAGGGTGATACCTCAGGCTGTTGGGTTTACGTATGTCACCTTTAATGAGGGTGAGACAGTCCTGATTGCATACAAGTCCCACTTGTATTCTGCTGCAGAACAACGATTTGCACAGACTGAGAAAATACTCACTGCAGTACAGATGGCTGTGATTAAAGAAAGACCGCTTGCCCAGGGCCAACGCATCATTGTCGTTTCCCCGATTCCGGCCTTAGAGGCTGTTACAAAAGCAAGTGTTCCTAATTCGAAAGCTTTACACCCGCGATGGATACAATGGGCTACGTCTTTGACAGCCACTGATGTAGATTACATATTTGACCCTAAACTGCAGACTCAAGAATTTCTTCAATATGAAATAGAGTACCCAGTTCCTGCTGGCACATTGCCTATTGACCAATATCAAGTGGTCATGTATACCGATGGCTCTGCGCAACCAGCGGTTGGGACTAAACAACAGTATTCTGCTGCATGTGCGGTGGTGAGCGGCACTATGGAGGGGGAAGTGTTCTGCCCCGACATACTTATACTAAAACCTTGGGAGATTGCACGGCGCAGCTGGCTGAGCTCAAAGCTCTATTGTTAGCGTTGGAGCACGCGGATCCGGCGATTTTGACCTTGCTGGTCTGTGACTCCTACTACTGTGTTCAGTCTTTCAATGAATATCTGCACTATTGGAAGTTGAATGGGTTCAGGGATTCTAAAGGCAACACCATTAAACATAAATTGTTGTGGGGTAAGGTTGCGGATCTGAAAGAAACGCTTCCTAAGGTCCATGTTGTGCATACACTTGGACACCAGAGCGTTGGAACACACGTTGCTGGGAATACTTTGGCTGATGAAGCAGCAAAGGCGGCAGTGGCTGTCGCCACTGTGGCCGCACTGACTCGTTCGAGTTCCAAACCAGACACAGAGATTTCGGCTGCCATAAAGGCTACGGCTGATGGCACGCCGTTTCCTAAAGGATTTCCTTCTAAATATAGTTACTGCTTGAGTAGTGCGCTAAATGCTGTTGTTAATATTCCAGGCATTGGTGTACGTGAACTTCCCAATAGAATTGAGAGACCTCGATTAATTTCTGCAGCACATGAGGGGATGGCATCTGCACATGCTGGTGTGGCTGCCACAATTTCACTTTTACAGGCTCGTTACTGGTGGCCTGGTCTCTATAAAGAGACGAAGCAGTATGTCCTTTGTTGTGACGTCTGTCAACAAATTAAAACATCGTCGGCTAGACGCCCGCAGCAGACGCCCCTTCTGATTTCAAACAAACCGTTACAGTGTGTGTACTTGGATCATTGTGGTCCGCTGACACCAGATAGTGCATACAAATATATATTGGTTGCTGTAGATTCGTGCTCCAGATTTGTGTGGGTATGGCCTCAACGCTCGGCTGACGCTCGGACTGTTATTAAAGATTTGCGCATCTTTGTCGATACATTTGCAGTTGCGGCTTTTCATTCGGACCAGGGCCCTGCTTTCACCTCTAAGGCATTCAGGGACACCATGGCTTTGTTGGGGGTCAAACTCCAATTCTCGTCTCCATTTCATCCCGAGGGAAATTCTGTCGTGGAGCGTTTAAATCGTGATTTAAAGCAATCCTTAACGGTCAGGGTTATAGGTACGGGTCGTAGTTGGCTAGCCCACCTATATGGAGTACAGAGAGCACTTAATAACTTGCCTAGACAGTCACTGGGGGGTCGTACTTCATATGAGTGTCTGTTTGGAACACTAATGTATGTTCCTGATCTAGATGGTCCTGGTGTGGAGGCGGCAGTTACGCTCTTTGACATAAATGATCGTGTCACTGTTTTGCAGGATTTACAACAACTCCGTGAAGATAACTCTTCTGCAAGTGCTGCCTCCTCAGGAATTAAGGATGAGCCAGTAACACCTACTGGCTGGATACCCAGGATTGGGGATCTAGTGCGAGAAAAGGTTGCAGTAAAGAAATAATTTGGTCCTTCTTATCGAGCACCTGTCCCTGTGTTAGGGGTGAGCGGCACGAGAACTGTGATTTTACCGCCGCTGCAAGGGGCCAAAGGAAATCGCTTTGTTCTATTGATAATGTCAAGTTACAACATGTGGCCGATTCTGTACAGCAGACCAAGAGGGACACCTAGTAGTTCCGGCATCCCTCTCACTACTGGGGAAGAAGTCCTGCTGCAGGTGATTTACACCGACGCTGTTTCCTCTCCGAGCTTGGGGAGGGTGGAAGATGATCTTGCGATTGTTCCACAGACAACGATTAATATGGAATCTTTTGATCAAGTTGCTGTACGTTCTACTGATGTTTCTGAACATGTGGTTTACAGCGTGCCTAGGAGAGAGCCTCCATCTGCTTCTTTGTTCACAATTGCACCTTTTGCAAGAACTGCCTCTGGCTGCTTCAACTACGCTGATGAAGCAGTGTCCAGCTCCTCGTCCTCGATGTCTTCTGTCCGAGGTCCACGTAAGCTGCTGAGTTGGCTTAAACGCACATATTTTGTTTTTCCTTGGAACTATTGATGGCTTTTTATGACTGTAATGACTCTTTTTTTATGGTTGGGATTTGTGGTTACTTTTTTTCTAGTAATACATGGTAATTTTCTTCCTGATCAATCTGACATTGAGCACGTGGAGACTGTGTTGAGACCACATTTTTCGTCTCACATGGTTCGAAGAGACTTGTCCAATGTGAACATTTCTGCAATACCGATTCCGGATGGGATTGTGTGGGATAAAGTAATGTTTGATATAGATGGTCCCACTGAATTGATTCAAATACCGTATGTCCTCAAGTTATCAATGAATGATATTGTTATACCAGGCATTGTTTCTGATGATTGGGATGGGAAGACAGTAGATTCTATGCTAACAGATTTGCAATATTATACTGTCTATGACGATGAAGATGCTTACCAATTTAGAGATAATCATGGTGACATGTTTTGCTACAACTATTATGGACACCACTTTATTCATAAAGCTAGTAGCCCTAAGTCCATATTTAATTATGTGCAATGGGAACATTGCTCGACGCCTCCACAAGGGAGTTCGAAAACGTATTATGATAAATTTGCATATTTTTCTGGGCATGATCAGCGGAATGCTAAGTCTTACTATTTTAAAGTTGCACCGTATTCTAATAAGCACATTTTATTGAACGATACTAAATTACTGTATTCAAATTTGTTTGTATCTAAACTTTCGGTCGAGGGATATGAATACTGGTTAAAGAATGTTGACTTGAAAAGTGTTTGGGGTACTAAAAATTGGCAGATGCAAGTCAGGGATACATTATTTAGAGCATGTCTTATCCCTGTGCAGATGATTTTCCTCAATGACACGGTACAACAGACTAGCTGTTTGGGTTTGGCGACGATTAGAGAGTTGACTTTGCCTAGTATACCTGTCCCTTCCAAATTAAACAACTGGCAGCACTATGTGAATGCTACTTTTAGTGAATTTACGCATTGGGTCCAGAATGGTACGCTTAACACTTCATCGTTACATCCGGGCGGGTGGTTATTATGGCCTGTAGACACTAATCAGTGTCATCAACATTTTGTCACCTCTTCAGGGGGGTTCAGGACTAGTAGGGCAGACCCTCGTTACATTTCACCAGAACATGCTGATATTATAACTACGTACAGCGTGGGGAAGCTTTGTCAACAATGGTTGAAGTCATCCACGCTGGATGCAGTTAAGTCACATCTCAAGTTACTGTCTAATGGTACTGATTTACAAGATTTTTTGTCAAGTCCCAAGGTACCACGGAAGAAACGGTTTTTATATGAAGTTTATAATGAGATTTGGAAACTTTCACAACAGGAGGCTGCAGCCCGGTTGAGGCAGATTGATCAAGAAAATCTACTGCAGACTTTGGGCGTCATTCTGAGCGCGGTGGGTGGCGGTCGCCACCCGCCATGCGGTTACCGTTGAATGACCGCACCGCAGTCAAAAGACCGCGGCGGTCATTCCAAATTTCCCACTGGGCCGGCGGGCGACCGCCAACAGGCCATCCGCCGGCCCAGCGGGAAAGCCCCTGCAACGAGGAAGCCGGCTCCGAATGGAGCCGGTGTAGTTGCAGGTATGCGACGGGTGCAGTGGCACCCGTCGGGATTTTCACTGTCTGCTATGCAGACAGTGAAAATCTTTGTGGGGCCCTGTTAGGGGGCCCCTGCACTGCCCCCCCAGGGGCCCCACGACACCCGTTCCCGCCATCCTGGTTGTGGCGGTGGACACCGCCAGAAACAGGCTGGCGGGAAGGGGGTCGGAATCCCCATGGCGGTGTTGCAAGCAGCGCCGCCATGGAGGATTCCCTAGGCCAGGGGAAAACCGGCTGGAAACCGCCGGTTCCCCTTTTCTGACCGCGGCTTTACCGCCACGGTCAGAATAGCCCAGGAAGCACCGCCAGTCTGTTGGCGGTGCTTCCGCCGCCCTCCGCCATGGCGGTCATGGGCCGCCAGGGTCGGAATGACCCCCTTTGTCTGTTGTTGATAATGGCATGCATACCCTTTCTGACCGTGTTTACATGATTTACAGCATTGTTTCCTCTGCTATTGACATTATTAAATCGGACATGTCTTCTTTATATCATGGGCAGAGTCAGACGTGGTCCATCATGCAGCTGGGTTGGACTCTTCAAACCTTGAAGGCGGTTCGCGTTCCATGGCATCACATTCGTGCCAGAGAGATCTTTATCTCCTTTAATTTGACTCGTCAACAACAGTTGATGGCTAAAAAGGAAGCGACGTATGTTATGTTGAATATTGAGAAATTGGTGAAACTGCCTTTCATGGTGGCTGAGATTCTGTCAGCTGAGTGGTTGATTCATGGGGTTATTAATTTGCCTATCTCCACTCTGCAATTTACTTCTTGTTTGAAGCACATTCCGGTGGGTAGATATGAACTATTGGGAGACAGTTACATACATGAGGTGTGGGAGCTTCCGTTTCAATACAGATGTGTTAATGGTTTGAGGGAGGTTTTTCTTAGCGGTAGCGAATGCGAAGCTTCAGTCAGCCATTCCATGGTTTGTAAACAGCTGTCCTTGCACGGAGCGTGTAACTCTTCGATTGCTAACTTAGCTTGTTATTTAAAGGGTGTTCCAGTTCCGGTTATTAAAAACACTTTCCAGGTGCTTTCTAACGGCAGTTACGTTGTTCTTAACAGCGAACGCTGCTGTGGCATGCGTGCCGGAATAGTTTACGTTGTCGATGTCAACAAGGCCGTTACATGCTGCGGGAATGTGTTGTTTCCCCACACTCAAATTAGGGAGGTAGCGGACATCTGGCCTCATATTGCTACTTCCAAGGTTGATTTCGACAGGTTGAGTCGGCTGAAAGCTTTATTGTTTCAAAAGCATGTGGCCCTTACATCTGCTAGCGAGACCTACGCACTTCAGGTGGCAAGGTCATCGGCGGAGATACAGTCCCTTTTGAATACTAACTTTCCAAGTCACTTCGGTGAACTTGTGGGACGTATATTTAATGCATCCAGCACTGCTGGTATTGCTCACTTTTTCAAAGCTGTTGGTGTTGGTTTCGCTCACACCTTCTCTTCCATATTCAGTTTGATTCCTTCGGCTATACACTTTATTTTCGGAAGCATTTTTGGGGGTTTCCCGATTACTTTGGCTTTATTGGCTGGAGTCTTGCTATTGTTGCTATTTTTTCGCAATGGCTGTCCCGCCACGACGAGATCCTATATTGCTGCTCCCGTCAGCGCAGCTGTGTCGTGAACGCATGATGCAGCATTTTGGAGCTACACTCCTGGGACATTTGGAGTGTGACTGGTCGCTGTCATTCAGACCGGTTTTGGATTGTGTGCAACCCGTGTTTCGGTGCCTTTGGTGCTCGTTTGAACATGCACTGGCTTTCTGTCTCTCACTGCAGCGCCCTCCAGTGGTCGATCCTGATCTGTTGATGTTCCCGATTAGGGCTCATTCCCAGACTTGTGCACTACGGTTGCGTTTGCTTCGTGAGGCGGTTTATGAGATTCCCTTCCTGGAGGAAGATGGTATTGTCTCTTTCATTGGCCCTGCACGGAGAGCCACCCTGAATGGTTTTGGGGCTTTGGAACACACCTGCTCCATGGCGTGGATCTTCCGATATTAACATATATCGAAGTGGAGGAGCTCCTACGTTCTATTGCTTCTGTCTGACAATTGGATTTTTTTTCTTCGTCAAAATTGACACTATATTGAATTTGGCTTTATCGTCACATGTTTCCTAAATTTATGACTTTGTTGTCTTCTTACCTTGTCGAAATATATTGTTTATATTTGGGGCATGCTTTTACATTATTGGAACCACTTGCTACCGACAAGGGGAGGGTGTAGTGTGGTTAGTTTTACGTATCCTTTGCGCATTAGATTCAGGCTTTAGGCCTTTGTGCACTTTGCCCTGAATGTATTTTATTCATTTGCTGACAGCTTAGAGCCTCTGTGCACTTTGCTCTAAATGCTTTTTATTAGGCTTTGTACTATTATTTTTCAAATAGCCAGTTCTATGGTGTTGTTTTTTATTCATATCACACTGTTTTGCCTACTTCAGCACTGGAGTTCTCCATAACATATTCACTCTGTGCTTCAGTCAAGGATACAGTCTGGTACATTGCCGATAGACGTGGTAGGAGTTTAGATTTTACATTCCTGCGTAGGGACATTTTGTGATCACGATGACATGTTAGTTATAAAATCACTTCCTTGTCCCAATACATGCAAGAGGGAGATTCCGACCAGAGACCCACAGCTAGACGCTGACTGCCTCGTTGCAGATGCTGAACCAGATCACAGGCCTTTGCTCAGGTATGAGGGCTTTATGTCTCCCCGGTGATTCGGAAAGGCAAGCTAGAAGCTTAACATGCTGTGCTCTAAATAGAACAAGCAGAGGGAGAGTAGAAACTGTTAGGAAATATGATAGCTTTGTTCTTATGTTTTACTCTCCTGGTGACTATTTCAATCCTACTATGTTGTATTGTTCTGGTTATTGCGGCTCATGCCTTATTATCTAAAATACAGTTGTTTTATTAAAACATTATATAAAACCTATACTGTCTTTGTCATTTGTATATGAGACCATATTGTAAATGAGAGAGTTGGTTTGGATCTGAGTGACCACGATTTCCCTGAGAAGTTCCAAAGATGTCATGCGCTCGGCTGCCTAATAATTTCTTCCCCGTGGGAGAAATGAGGCACTGCTAGTTAGCCGGAGCAAAAACCGGATTTAGGGTGACAGAGTTCCTTACACGTGGGTCAGACTCAGTCCCCCACACGGTTATCGATCCTGCTGCCTAGAAATCCAGTAGTGTCATTTAGGATAATGAGAGCCCACGCGACACTATCACAGGTGAATCATATATGGTGTTCGGGACTTCGCCCTTTTGGTTATGAACTGGAATAGCTGCATAGGAAATGGAGTAATCAGGCTGCTAACATTTTTTTTTTAACTTCTCATTATATCTGGGGTTTAAGAGTGTTTAGACTACTTATTGCTATTTTCACCTCTTGTAACACAATCCGGGATAACAATTGCTCTTTCTTCTCTTCTGTTAGCTACAGAAGCTCCAATTCATTCAGGAACATTTGTTTTTGTCTGGGTCTCATGTCTCATTGGCTGTTGCACAAACATATTGAGAAAAAATGTAGTAGAAGAATATAGCATCAAACAATATAGTTGTTAGAAATGGGGTCTTTGGTTGGCAGTCAGCTTACCCCCTGTCCAAACAAGGACCCTCACTCTAGTCAGGGTAAAAGAGAATCACCCTCAGCTAATTCCCGCTCACCCACTTGGTAGCTTGGGACGAGCAGGCAGGCTTAACTTCAGAGTGCTAGATGTAAAGTATTTGTACCAACACACACATTAACTTAATGAAAACACTACAAAATGACACAATACATATTTATCTAAACAGAACAAGACCCCAATGACAAAAATCCACCATACACAAGTCAAGTTATTAATTAAAATGCAAAAAGAGTCTTCATGTTCTTTTAAACACAACGTTAAGTCTGTGGTTTTGGGTGGCCTTCTTATACCTATTTTGCCCTTTGAAGTAGGCTTACTTCAAATCAAAGTCTCTCTTGTTTGTGAAATCCTGCCTTGCCCAGGCCAGGCCCCAGACACACACCAGGAGGTTGGAGACTGCATTGTGTGAGGGCATGCACAACCCTTTCAGGTGTGAGTGACCACTCCTCCCCTCCCTCCTAGCACAGATGGCTCATCAGGATATGCAGGCTACACCCCAGCTGCCTTTGTGTCACTGTCTAGAGAAAGGTGCAACCACCCCAACTGTCAAACTGACCCAGACAGGGAATCCACAAACAGGCAGAGTCACAGAATGTTTGAAGCAAGAAAATGCTCACTTTCTAAAAGTGGCATTTTCAAACACACAATCTTAAAATCAACTTTACTAAAAGATGTATTTTTAAATTGTGAGCTCAGAGACCCCAAACTCCACATGTGTATCTGATCCCAAAGGGAATCTACACTTTAATCATATTTAAAGGCACCCCCCATTTAAACCTTGAGAGGGATAGGCCTTGCAACAGTTAAAACCAATTTAGCAGTATTTCACTGTTAGGACATATAAAACACATTAATATATGTCCTACCTTATGCATACAGAGCACCCTGCCATGGGGCTACCTAGGGCCTACCTTAGGGGTGTCTTACATGTAAGAAATGGGAAGGTTTAGGCCTGGCAAGTGGGTACACTTACCAAGTCGAATTGGCAGTTTAAAACTGCACACACAGACACTTCTGTGGCAGGTCTAAGCCATGTTTACAGAGCTACTATGGTGGGCGGCACAACCAGTGCTGCAGGCCCACTGGTAGCAATTGATCTACAGGCCTTGGAGACCTCAGTGCACTTTACTAGGGACTTACCAGTAAATCAAATATGCTAATCATGGATGAACCAATTGCATACACATTTTGTTTAGGAGCACTTGCACTTTAGCACTGGATAGCAGTGGTAAAGTGCCAAGAGTAACAAAAACAGCAAAAACAGAGTCCAGCACACATCAACAACCTGGGAAACACAGGGAAAAAGTTAAGGGAGACCACGCCAAGGATGTAAACTCTGACAATAGTCAATTTAAAAATATTGTGGGACACAATGTAGAATTAACATTTTTAGGTAAATAATAAAATAAAAAAAATATTTGTTTATATTGTTAAATTTACTTTAATAAAGATGCATTACTATATATTATAAGAATTTAATATTTATGTTATTGTATTATTATTATTATTATTATTATTATTATTATTGGGTATTCATTGTTTTATTGTATTATTATTCATTAGCATAATTATTACATTTGGTTTATATTTTGTACACTAGTTTCTAGCTTTCCAAATTATTTATATTTTTTTATTTGATTTTAAAGTGTTATTTTTTAATTACATAATTACATTTGATTTATGTTTCTGTCATATATATATATGTCATTTTACTATTTAAAATATAGTAGACTTTAATACCGTTTTTAGAAAATGGTTAACTATTGTTTTTATTTATTTATTTGCATTATTAAACAAAACTACTTCTAATTATATTGTGTCAAGAAGTGCTCCAACACTTATCTGGTTTAAGTCATTGATTGCATCCACCTTAAGCCAACACTGTGCACAGCCTCAAGGTCAAAATCTTCTTTTCAACTGCTCCATCAGGAATCTCTGATACTCATGATTCTGTGTGATGTCACCTTGCAGTTAAAGGGAAAACATTCTACGAACAATAGATTACAACACATCTTCCCCCTCAATCATGAGAAACATATTTACATTATGTTAAACATGCGAATAAAACATAACAAGAAAAGGGAAAGGATATGAGGGCATGGGAAAAATTATTATGAGAGTAAGAATACATGTGTTTAGTTTCAACATCAAAAACAACAATGTGAGCAATGAAAAATATAAATAATCCATAGATTCACAGGAAGGTCACCTCAAATCACAGGGTTATGAATGATGATAAATGATGGAACACTGGACAATTTCTATATGCTAATCACCAGGCACGTAGATAAAACTCAGGACTAATCAGTTTAGGGCTAATCCGTTAAATAATCCACGACTCATCATGCACACTCATCCTGAGATTACAATCGTTAACACATATCTCATCAGGTACACTCCATGAGGACCCTACAGGTTCCTCCTGTGAAATTCCTACTAGTTTCTCACTTGAAGATTGTGCTAGGCATGACATACTCCAAACTTTACCCCCTTCCAATACCACCACCTTTATAATCTTCATGGGTCCCATAAATATCCACTTTCCCTTCGGACAACAAGAGGAGCTTTTAGCAAAGACTGAATCACTAATATTCCAAACACACTGACACATGCAGTGTTTGTCATCAAAGTGTTTTTTATACCTGTCTTGATTGGCTATTACTTTGCCAGTCACAATCAGTTCTCCACCCCTCCTCGAATACAACCACAGTTGACTCAATTTGGGTCCAGCCGTCCTCCCCTTCATTGTTTGGGAAGGAGAAATCTCTGTTTTGCTATCAGGTGCATTCCTATGTGCCTATAGTTTTTTTCAAAGGATGACCTTGAGCTTTAATTTATTGTCCAGACCAGTCTGCACACTGGTGGATTCATTTTTCCACCAGTCCATTTGCTTGGGGGGCATAGAGAGCAGTGCGAAAATGAGTAATAGACAGATCGATCAGAAAATCTCTCATTTCTTGAGAGGTAAATTGAACCCTATTGTCTGTCACAATGATCTTTGGAACCTCTTCACAGGCAAAAACGTCTCTCAGAAATTCTAGTACACTCCTAGTGGTAACTCAGTGCACACAACAAGCTGTAACCCACGTGGTGGTGCAGTCCACTGGCACAAGGACAAGTCTTTAATTGAGTGACAACAAATCAAAAGGTCCCATCAGATCCAAACCTAGTTTACACCAAGGTTCATCGGGAACATGGACTGGAGATAGAGGAGCAGCTCTAACCACTTAAGTCTGACCATTACCAGCACATTGCCGAAACTTTTTCACTACACCCTCCACCTGCCTATCAAGGCATGGCCACCAATAACACTCTCTTACTTTAGCTTTAGTAAGATTTATGCAATATGTCCTTCATGGGCAAGGTTGATGATCTTTTCAAACAGTCCTGCTGGAGGAATCACTCTTTCTCCCCTTGTATAACTTACCACTCACTATGCTTAATTCTTCTTTAATACTCCAGAGCACCCTTGCATTGTCTGGTACTGCATTTAAATTAATCCAACCACCAATGACATACACTAACACCAGTTTATGACCTGCATCCCTGTTGGCCTCTAAACCACACTATGGGCCTGATTACAACTTTGGCGGAGGGGGTTAATCCATCCCAAATGTGACAGATATCCCACCCACCGTATTACGAGTTCCATAGGATATAATGGACTTCTAATACCGTGGGCGGGATATCCGTCACATTTGAGATGGATTAACACCCTTAGCCAAAGTTGTAATCAGGCCCTATGTATTGTTTAAAGCTGACTCCTTGACCCACAACAGAAGAACGTCTGCCTCTGGAATGTCACCTCCTTCCGGAGGCAACCTAGAAAGACGGTCCATTCAAACATTCCTTTTACCCAGTAAATACTCCACTTGGAAATTTAATTCCATATGACTCGCAACTCATCTTTTTATTTGGGGAGTGGTGTTCTCAACATTTCTACACACAAACATCTGTACAAGAAGCCTATGATCACTCCTCACAACACAAGGCAAACCCCACAGATGACCAAGCACAGGCAAGTGCCTCACATTCCACTATATATTATTGCTCGTCAGCATTTTAGAGTGAATATGAGGCAAATGCTACACCCTCTCCTCACCCTCAACTACTTGGGAGAGAATAGCTCCCAGTCTCTTCATGCTGGCATCAGTAGTGAGTAGATTCTTCCACTTCACATCAAAATGTTCCAATGTGGGCATATTTCCAATCCTACCCCTCACTTCCATGAACACTTTTCACATTCCAGAGACCACTCAAGGTCTGCCCCCTTCTTCAAGAATAATCTCATGGGCTGCAATTAAATTGCAAAATTGGGTGCAACTTGTGAGTTTTACCCTGCAATTCCAAAAAATGATCTCACTTGATCCTCATCACTTGGTGTAGGTGCAGCTGTGATAGATTTCACCAATTCCAACTTTGGACTGATTACATTCCCTGAGATGGTGTGACCCCGTTTGGAAAAAGTATTCACTTTGAATTTACATTTCTCCCTCTTCAAAGTTAATTCACTGTCCTTTAACCTTGTGAGAACGTCTCTCAGTATGGCATCATGATTTATGTTGTCTTCTCCATAGAGTATGATGTTGTCATGAAAGAATATAATTGATTTGACACCCTTCAGTACCTCTTTCATCACCCAATGGAAGCAAGCAGCATCCAAAGCCAGCCCAAAGGACATTCTGACAAATCGGGAAGCTCCCGAAAGAGTGGCAAAAGAAATAGGAGGCTGAGAGTCTTCATGAAGCGACTCCTGGTGGTAGGCTGCTGAAAGGTGCATGCACTAAAACTTTCACCCCTGTCAACATGATCAAAGTTTTATTGATGTTTGGTAAGTGTTGCCAGTCAAGCAAGACACATTGGTTGAGCACCCTTACGTCCACACACATTCTGAGTTTCCTTCCATTGTTCTTAGGTGCTTAAACTATGGGGGCCAGCCATTTAGAGGTATTTAAAGGCTTCTATTTCTTCTATCACACCTCTCTGCAGTAGTTGGTCCAATTCCTCCTGCAGTGGTTTTAGCATAAGGTGCAGCACTTTCTTGACCTCATGTATCACTGGCTTGGCACTAGATTTTAAGACAATGTTATGCCTGAAATATTTTATTAGCCCAAGCTTCTCTTCAAACACTTCAAACACTTCTCGAAACTCCCTCCAACACGTGCATCATCACTAACATGTGACACTACTAACACCTGATCAGGAGAATTGGGGTTTAAAGTAATTCCTAAGACCCTTTGTTTGCACAAGCCTAAAAGATAATGGCCCTCATTCTGACCCTGGCGGTTTGAAACCGCCAGGGCAGAGGGCAGAGGAAGCACCGGCAATAGGCTGACGGTGCTTCCTGGCCAATTCTGACCGCGGCGGTAAAGCCGCGGTCAGAAAAGGGGAACCAGCGGTTTCCCGCCGGTTTTCCCCTGGCCAAAGGAATCCACCATGGCGGCGTCCGACCCCCTTCCCGCCAGCCTGTTCCTGGCGGTGAGGCTGGCGTGAACGGGTGTCGTGGGGCCCCCTAACAGGGCCCCATAAAGATTTTCAGTGTCTGCTTGGCAGACACTGAAAATCGCGAAGGGTGCCACTGCACCTGTCGCACCGCAGCAAATCCGCCGGCTCCATTCGGAGCCGGCTTCATCTTTGCTGGGGCTTTCCCGCTGGGCCGGCGGGCGATCTATTGCAGATCGCCCGCCGGCCCAGCGGGAAAGTCGGAATGACCCCCGCGGTCATCTGACCGCGGGGCGGTGTTTGGCCGGTTTCCACCCGGCGGGCGGCGCCCGCCGCCCGCCGGGGTCGGAATGACCCCCTATAACTTTGTTTGGCTGCATGTCCACATAAACACTACCCATAGTCTCACATTCCTTGAATCCGATTGCCATTATAGCATACCCAAACAAATCAATTTTCTGACCCGCCATATCCTACTGGTTTGATATCTGGTAGCAGAAGTGTAATGCCTTCCTTGTCAAAGACCATCTCCCAATTCTTAGTGTGAAATGGGAACCAGAGTCAACAAGGACTGGAACAACTTTCCCAGCTATCTCAGTGTGACACTTAGGCATGATCAGGTTTCCCCCATCTACAGCATCTCCCACTTGTTGAACTTCTCCGCCTGGGCAGTTGACATATAATAACATCTGCTGCTTTATTAATGGTTTCCCACATTGTTAATACTGGGTCTCCTGCACACCCTTGCAAAATGGCCCTTATTGCCACAAATCCTGTAAGTTGCAAAGCAATTTGGGTTGTTTGATAAATGATTTGGACTAACACATTTGTAACATTTGGTCTTGGAGTTTTTTGTGTATCTCTACTAAAGCTTAGATGTCCAGCCACTTTTTGCACCAGTTCTAACTCTTCTTTGTTTTCTGATGTAGTTACTCTGGTTAAAGTGGAGCGTGAGGCATCTCGCATTTCTTTAATCCCACTTGTCGCATGTTCCATACTTTCAATTATAGCCATGTCATCTTCCAGAGTGGAATTCTTTGCTAATAACTTTTCTTGTTGTCCTGGATTATCGGTGGAATGTAACAGTATTTGATTAAAGATTCAGTAAGCTCCGCAAACTCACATGTCTGTGCTCAGGTCTTCAAAGAAGCAAGATAGATCCCTACTCTCTCATCCTTAGCTCAGGTCCTCATAAAAAAATATGGGCCATATTTATACTTTTTGACGCAAAACTGCGCTAACGCAGTTTTGCGTCAAAAAAATTAGCGCCGGCTAACGCCATTCTGAAGCGCCATGCGGGCGCCGTATTTAATCAATGACGTTAGCCAGGGTTAGCCGCCGGCGCTGCCTGGTGTGCGTGGAAAAAAACGACGTACACCAGGCAGCGCCGGCGTAGGGGGATATGGAGCTTGGGCGCCAAA
Organism: Pleurodeles waltl; assembly: GCF_031143425.1. NCBI lineage: Eukaryota > Metazoa > Chordata > Amphibia > Caudata > Salamandridae > Pleurodeles > Pleurodeles waltl. Next base: position 289,702,069 of record NC_090439.1, read on the forward strand.
AAATGGGGCAAGTCAGGCTGAGGCAAATTTTTCGCCTCAACCCGATTTGCGCCATTTTTTTTTACTCCCAACCCCCATAGAAATGACTCCTGTCTTAGCAAAGACAGGAGTCATGCCCCCTTGCCCAATGGCCATGCCCAGGGGACTTCTGTCCCCTGGGCATGATCATTGGGCATAGTGGCATGTAGGGGGGCACAAATCAGGCCCCCCTATGCCACACAAAAAAAAAAAAAAAAACACTTACCTGAACTTACCTTAATGTCCCTGGGATGGGTCCCTCGAGCCTTGGGTGTCCTCCTGGGGTGGGCAAGGGTGACAAGGGGTGTCCCTGGGGGCATGGGAGGGCACCTCCGGGCTCCTTCAGAGCCCACATGTCCCTTAACACCTGCCTTTTCCAGGCGCTCAAAAACGGTGCAAAAGCGGCCGTACGTCATTTTTTTTGACCCGCCCACTCCCGGGCGTGAATTTTGCCCGGGAGTGTAAATACGGCGCACATGCCTCAGAGTCAATTTTTTAGACGGGAACGCCTACCTTGCATCTCATTAACGCAAAGTAGGTGTCCACGCTAAAAAATGACGCAAACTCCATGGACTTTGGCGCTAGACGCGTCTAACGCCAAAGTATAAATATGGAGTTAGTTTTGCGTCGGAATTGCGTAAAAAAAAAAGACGCAATTCCGGCGCAAACAGAGTATAAATATGCCCCTATATGTCTTACCATGATGATATTTATGCGGGCCCAAAATGCTTCTTTAGCATCATCAGCGACAGTTCATGTATGTCTCTCAGTTCCCCATCACCATTACCAACTGCTATTAGGTCAAGGCTGTCATAAACATTTCCACCTTCAACGCTCAGATTATGAAGGTATTTTCCTTGCTTCCTGTAGGTGGCTGACCTGGCTTATAGTGGGTATCTTCTGGTACTTACACCTTGTGCCAGGTGCAGTTACCCCTTATTAGTAGAATAGAGGTGTTTCTAGCAGCTTAGGCTGATAGAGGTAGATATGGCAAAGCAGCTTAGGCTGAACTAGGAGACATGCAAAGCTCCTACTATACCACTTATATCATATAGCACAGTATCACAAGAAAACACAATACTCAGAGTTACTAAAAATAATGGTACTTTATTTTAGTGACAATATGTCAAAAGTATCTCAGAGGATACCCTCACTTAGGAAGTAAGTAATATACACAAATTATATGTACACAAACCAAAATCAGGTAAGTAACAGTAAGAAAAGTAGTGCAAACAATGTAGAATCACAATAGGATGCAATAGGTGGACATAGGCCTACGGGCAACACAAACCATATACTCCTAAAGTGGAATGCGAATCACGAATGGACCCCAGGCCTATGGTAGGTTGTAGAGGGTCGCTGAGACTGTGAGAAAACAGTAAATATGTCCAAAATACCCCACCCCAAGACCCTGAAAAGTAGGAGTAAAGTTACCCTACTACAACAGAAAGACAGTGTAGTCGAGATAAGGGATTCTGCAAGAACCACAACCACCAGCAAAACACTGAAGACGGATTCCTGGACCTGAGGACCTGTAAAGGAAGGGGACCAAGTCCAGGAGTCAAGCAAGTGTCCAGGGGGGGCAGGAGCCCACTAAACCCCGGATGAAGGTGCAAAAGGGCTGCCTCTGGGTGAAAGAAGCTGAAGATTCTGCAACAACAGAAGGTGCCAGGAACTTCTCCTTTGGTCAGAAGATGTCCCACAGTGTGCTGGAGGATGCAGAAGTGTTTCCATGCAGAAATACTGCAAACAAGCCTTGCTACTTGCAAGAGTTGCAGTTGAGGATTTTGGTTGCTGCTGGGGCCCAGGAGGGACCTGGATGTTGCTCCTTGGAGGAGAAGACAGAGGGGATGCTCAGCAACTCAGAAAGCCCCCATGGAAGCAGGCAGCACCTGCAGAAGTACCAGAACAGGCACTTAGAAGATCTGAGGACAGTGGTCAACTCAGAGTCACAAAGGAGGGTCCCACGACATTGGTGTCCAACTCAGCGAGCAATGCAGGATGGAGTGTGGGGACCCAGGCTAGGCTGTGCACAAAGGAATCCTTGGAAAAGTGCACAGAAGCCGGAACAGCTGCAGATCATGCAGGACACAGGATTACTGTCTGGCGTGGAGAGGCAAGGACTTACCTCCACCAAATTTGGACAGAAGGGCCACTGGACTGTGCGAGACACTTGGACCCAGCTCCTGTGTTCCAGGGACCACACTCGTCAGGATGAGAGGGGACTCAGAGAACCGGTGATGCAGAAGTTTGGTGCCTGCATTGGCAGGGGGAAGATTCCGTGCAGGGTGAAGGCAGAAAGCCTCAGAGCATGCACCACCAGGAAACAGTCGAGAAAGCCGGCAGGATGAGGCACTACAATGTTGCTGGTAGTCGTCTTGCTACTTTGTTGCGGTTTTGCAGGCGTCCTGGAGCAGTCAGCGGTCGATCCTTGGCAGAAGTCGAAGAGGGAAGTGCAGAGGAACTCTGGTGAGCTCTTGCATTCGTTATCTGAGGAATAGCCCAGAGGAGAGACCCTAAATAGCCCAGAAAGGAGGATTGGCTACTGAGAAAGATAAGCACCTATCAGGAGGGGACTCTGACGTCACCTGCTGGCACTGGCCACTCAGAGCTGTCTATTGTGCCCCAACACCTCTGGATCCAAGATGGCAGAGGTCTGGGACACACTGGAGGAGCTCTGGGCACATCCCCTGGGAGGTGCTGGTCAGGGGAGTGGTCACTCCCCTTTCCTTTGTCCAGTTTTGTGCCAGAGCAGGGCTCGGGGATCCCTGAACCGGTGTAGACTGGCTTATGCAGAGATGGGCACCATCTGTGCCCATCAAAGCATTTCCAGAGGCTGGGGGAGGCTACTCCTCCCCAGCCCTTCACACCTATTTCCAAAGGGAGAGGGTGTAACACCCTCTCTCAGAGGAAATCCTCTGTTCTGCCTTCCTGGGACCAGGCTGCCCAGGCCCCAGGGGGGCAGAAACCTGTCTGAGGGGTTGGCAGCAGCAGCAGCTGCAGTGGAGACCCTGGAAAGCAAGTTTGGCAGTACCTGGGACAAACCCATGATCCTAGACATATTACATGGCCATGTTCGGAGTTACCATGGTGACGCTACATATAGGTGTTGACCTATATGTAGTGCACGCATGTAATGGTGTCCCCGCACCCACAAGTCCGGGGAATTTGCCCTGAACAATGTGGGTGCCCACACACTAAGTAACTTGTCACCTAACCTTCACCAAGTGAGGTTTAGATATATAGGTGACTTATAAGTTACTTATGTGCAGTGAAATAGCTGTGAAATAACGTGGACGATATTTCACTCAGGCTGCAGTGGCAGTCCTGTGTAAGAATTGTCTGAGCTCCCTATGGGTGGCAAAAGAAATGCTGCAGCCCATAGGGATCTCCTGGAACCCCAATACCCTGGGTACCTAGGTACCATATACAAGGGAATTGTAAGGGTGTTCTAGTGTGCCAATGAGAATTGGTAAAATTAGTCACTAGCCTGCAGTGACAATTTTAAAAGCAGAGAGAGAGCATAAACACTGAGGTTCTGGTTAGTAGAGCCTCAGTGATACAGTTAGGCACCACACAGGGAACACATACAGGGCATACATTATGAGCACTGGAGTCCTATCTGGCAGGATCTCAGTGACACATAGGCAAAAACAAACATACATACAGTGAAAATGGGGGTAACATGCCAGGCAAGATGGTACTTTCCTACACTTCCTGGCAGGAGAGATTTTTTCACTGCTTGTGGCAACTAGGTAGGAGCCAAATAGACATATCAATTTTTCTAAGATAGTATAGGTTCTTCACACTCAGACAGAAACTGTGGTGATTGTGACATACTGAGTGGTGAATGGCTTTACATGTTGGAACCAACCTGTAAGACAATTTAAAATAATAATCTACCAAAACAAACTAATGCAATGGAATGAAATAACAATTTACCCAAAAAGGCTAAAATAACAATGTTGTGCTTCAGTGCCCATCCTGTTGTTGGCGGTGACAGTAGCTTAAATGAAATAAAAAGCTCAAAACATCTTACTTGATTGTAGATCACAATTTAATGAGAGCATTTAATATGAGCAGTTCTCACTTGTATGGGGGTTAGATGGAAACTAGACTACTACCTTGGATGAAGTGATACTATTCCAGATCATTAACTTTTGGCCAATGAAAATGCTGTGTGAATTCACTTCCTGGTCAGTTCATACAACTACTTCCTGCCTCAACATATGAATGCAAGAGGTAGCTGCTCGCTCTCTCCCACTGCAACAACGGTTTCTTTGGAGAAGAATGTAAAGCCTCACTATTTTCTCACTGTCTTTTTCACTATTTGTTTACTTTTGTTTTCTTTACTGTCTGCCGATTCTCATTGGAGCACGATTCTCTTAATCCTGTTGATCGTGTAAATGCTTTCTTTCCTGACATGCTGTCTACTTGGCTGAGTTATGGGGATGTAATGACACGCACTGCATGCATGTGTAAGTCTCAGCTTTCTTAGCAATGTTTTCCTTACTAACACATTCTTGGCATACATGCACTTTCTTTGGGAACATGCGATAAGGACACATGCTTTACTTGACCGTGCTTCCCTTGGCAACACGCTCCACTTGATCGCGTCACTCTTGGCAAGATGATTTGCTTGGCAACACCAATAAGTGGATCTTGACAATGGCGGTATAGTGTCATGCGTTGGGGCCTGCAGAAATGAATTACAAACAAAAAGTAACGTAAGTAAATAAATGAAGACAAAAGTCAAACACAGTCTTTGCACAGTGCCTTTTTTCTTCCAAAATCACCAAATAGGGTTTAAGCTCATTTGAAAACGATAGATATCAGAAAGTTCATCTGTAAGGTGTCCCTCAACATGTTAAATGCACACTGGATTCTCAAAATCTAGGCGAATGCTGCAGCTTGTCGCCACTTGTCAAGAGCTGCTCCAACACTTACATTGTGTAACTTTTTGCCTCTGTTTCCCAGGTTTTTGATGTGTGCCGGACTCAGTTTTTGATGTTTTTGTTACTCTGGGCACTTTACTACTGCTATCCAGTGCTAAAGTGCAGGTGCTCCTATGTAAAATGTATGCGTAATTGACTTTACATGATTGGCATATTTGATTTACTCGTAAGTCCCCAGTAAAGTGCACTAGAGGTGCTCAGGGCCTGTAAATCAAATGCTACTAGTGGGCCTGCAGCCCTGGTTGTTCCACCCACATAAAGTAGCCCTGTAAACATGGCTCAGCCCTGCCACTGCAGTGTCTCTGTATGCAGTCTTAAACTGCCAATTCGACTTGGCAAGTGTACCCGCTTGCCACGCCTAAACCTTCCCTTTTTATATATCTAAAGCACCCCTAAGGTAGGCCCTAGGTAGCCCCATGGGCAGGGTGCAGTGTATGTAAAAGGTGGGACATGCACTTATTTGTTTAACATGTCCTAACAGTGAAATACTGCCCAATTAGGTTTTCACTGTTGCAAGGCCTATCTCTTTCATAGGTAAACATGGGGGCTGCCTTTAAATATTATTAAAGCGCAGATTTCCTTTGGGGGCAGATACACATATGGAGTTCAGGTTCTCTGAACTCACAATTTAAAAATACATATTTTAGTGAAGTTGGTTTTAAAATTGTGTGTTTGAAAATACCACATTTAGAAAGTAGGCATTTTCTTGTTTAAACCATTCTGTGACTCTGCTTGATTGTGTGAGCCATCTGTGCTAGGAGGGAGGGCAGGAGTGGTCACTTACACCTGAAAGCGCTGTGCCTGCCCTCACACAATACAGTCTCCAACCCCCTAGTGTGTGACTTTGGGGCCTGGTCTGGCCAAGGCAGGATCTTGAAAAAAACAGAGACTTCTCTTTAAAGTAGGCTTACTTCAAAGACAGAGACTGGTATAACAAGAGCACCCAAAACCTCTGAACATTAGATCACTTCTGAAACTAAGAGGAACCTCTGCCACGGAGAAGAGCTGAGGAGCTGAGGAGATTTGCTGCCCCTACCTGTGACTGTGCTTTGTTGGGCTATCCTGCAGTTGCTACTTCTATTTTTGAAAGGGGACAAAGACTGGACTTTGTTGTGCATTTCTGCTTGAGGAGAATCTCCAAGGGCTTAAACTGAGCTTGCCTCCTGTCGTTGAAGTCTCAGGGCCATCAAAGACTTCCCCTGCCAGCTCCTGGACTCTCTGTTGAGACTCCTGCCAAGTGATGCCCTATTTAGTTCCTGGGCCCTTGAAAGGTGAAGTTGGCAGACAAGGACTAAAAATCCACACACAGACTTCTGTGCGGAAAAATTTTCAACGCACCTTCTGTCATGCGGGTGATAAACGACGCGCCTCCAGCTTTGCGGCTGAAATCAACACTCCACCTGCATGGCGGCTGGAAGATCGACACAACACAGCAGGAGAAATGATGCGCAACTCCTGCTAACAGATGCTGATAATGACGCAAGCCCTACGCAGCGCGGTTTCTTGATACCATGAGACCGGATTTTCCATGCATCGTCCCTGGGCGCCAAAGTCAACCTGACTTCGCGTGGATCTAAGGTGCCCCATCCAGAAATCAATGCCTTGGTCCCTTTGGGGAGAAAAACGACCATCGCCGACCGGAGAAGGAAATGACGCATGACCTCACTTACGAATAAGGAATAGACGCATCACTGACTTTTCCGAAGCACACTCGCCCAAGCGGCTTTATTTTTGACACTATCCAGGTACTTTGTGTAATAACAACATTCTCACTGTTTTCTAAGGATTGAGACTCTTATTCTTTTAAAAATCATAACTTGACTTGTGTATGTTGGATTTTTGTCGTCTTAGTCTTGTTTTGTTTAGATACATATTACCTATTTTTCTAAACCTGTGTTGTGCCATCTTGTAGTGTTTTCACTGAGTTATTGTGTGTGTTGATACAAATACTTTACACATTGCTTCTGAAGTTAAACCTGCCTGCTCGTGCCAAGCTACCAAGGGGGTGAGCGGAGTTAACCAAGGGTGATTCTCCTTTACTCTGACTAGAGGGAGGGTCCTTGCTTGGACAGGGGGTAACCTGACTGCCAACTACTCCACCAAGAATGTCTGATACTCAGGATTCTCTCTGATGACATCTTGCCGCTAAAGGGATAGCAGGCTAAGAACAATGGGTTACAACATATTGTTTTGCTCTTTAATTTTTTTTTGACATACTTACCTATTTTGTTCCGTATTATTTTTTCCATATTTTTCTAGTTTACATACAATGTATTTAAAGTCAATATTTTGTAATGACATTTTTACAAGATATATATGAGACATGATATTTTTGTAGTCAATATTTTGTCACACAACCCTTATCTTGGAAAAAAATGTTTCAAAGTAATCCCTAACATGTGTTAGTTGGCCATCCCTGCCTCTAAGGGCTATGATCCAATCTCTATTCTGTTTTCTTCTCAGTACCATCACATGTGAGAATACTCATTGTTTTCAAATTCATATATTTACAGCATTGCCCCTTCTTATCGGATTCACTAACATCTTATTTAGCTGGCCTCATAGTTTCATTACCAGTCTGAGGTGTGCCATGACACTGTCCATATATGTGTTTCTTCTGCCATCATCAGCTATTGTTCCAGTTTCACCAGTGTGAGTGACCTGTTTTAGTTGTCTGTAGTTGTCAGTGCTATGAGCATGTATTATTGCTTTTAAAGTAGCCGATAATGTTTCCTGGGCTGTCTATAGGGTGTCATTGACTGATTTTTAGAAAGTCTTTCATAGTTTGTACACTCTCTAAACTATTGTCAGCTTCTTTTGGGACATATATACCATCACAGACTCCTTTGCATATCCCTTGGTCCCTCATCTATTTCTAAATCTTCCATTAACTGTGGCGTAGTCAGAAATGACTGTGACCCTATTCCATCTTTTCTCAGCAGTTCTACTGACACAAACAGAAGGTCTATCCTTCAGTAGGAATGGTGGATGTGATAAAAATATATTTAGTACTTCTAAAGGGAGTTTAATGAGAGCCAAACAGTCACAGGAATGTGTCTATAGGTTTCCCCAGTTTTGGGACATATGATTTGTCTGCCTGTTGTTGAACCCCAACTAGTCTAATCAGTTGTCTGGTACCTGACCAAGGTCACCTCCTTTTAAAATGTCTTCCTTTGCAAAGCCCAGCAGCTTCCTCAGTGCTGCCAGGCTTAAATGTATCCTGCTCCTGAGAAGAGGTATACAGCTTGGCTGCTGTCATTATTTGCATTCTGGTCTGAATTTTGTGAATATTTATCAGCTTGCCTTGCACATCAGGGTTTCCAGAATTACTGAAATCCCGATTAACACTAGTTTGCTCACATGAACACCTCCCGGTTCCTAAAGACCTATATCACATGTGGATTCTCCAAGGGTTTCATCCTGCCCTCAGTCATCTTCAATCTCTACATGGAGCCGCATGGTGCTCAAATTACAGATTAAAACATCAAGATTTACCAATAAGCTGACGATACTCATCTCTACTTGATAGACTTCTCTTCTACAGACATCGTATACCTCAAACACCGCCTGCACATCCTCTAGACCTGTTCACTAGCACCTTCCTGAAGGTCAGCTCAACCAAGACATACTTCTTTATATTTGCCAAGGACAACAAGGAGCAAACAACAAACAGTACAAACCTAGCCAAAAGACATTACATTTAGCAGCTTTGAACCCCATGTTTTACTGAATGCCATGTCACAAGGATTCACTCTGAGCATCAACCTCCCCTCAAAGGAATACATTGTAAAAAGCAAGGAGAGACTAAGACTAGCTCTTTTTTTTCAGATAGTAACTTTAGAACTGCCAATCAAGCACTCACACTCTCACATTTGAATGGTGGTAATTCCAGACTCTGTTTAAGAGAATCCTACATGCAGCAGCATGTCTCATCCAGGTCCTGAAGAAATATAATCACATCACCCCCATTCTTGTGGAACTCCATTAGCTCCCATTGCTGACCTGCACTATTTTCAAAACCAGCTGCATAGTTAGCATAACCATAACAAACTGCATTGTTTCCTATGTTGCAGACAAGCTCACTATCTGTAGGGGTTCCTGGCCCATCCTCAGACAGGACTCTATCAGACTGGAGACTAAGAAGTGTAACAAAACCAAAAGAAGGCAGCAGACCATTTCGATCTATGCATCTGGGAGCTGGTACAACATTCCCATATACATCAGGAATGTCTAAATGCTGCTTTAATTTAGGAATGAGATGAACACTACATTACAATGCATTAAAATCCATAACCAGCTACCTCTTATATTGTTGACTGTATGCTTGTCTTTGCCTCTCTGCGGCATTCTATTGCCTTTTGGATAGGTCCATAAAATAGAAATGCCACATACTTACAAACATACACACATACATACATACTTACATACATACACACATACAGACATGCATGTATACTGTTTCTAATGTGCTTTAGAAAATAATTCTGACAGTGCACGTTTTGTTCTTGGAAGAAGAGTGTACCTGTATGTTGTAGCATTTCAATTTAGGCCTATCACTGTCTCCCTTTTTTGGTATGTCTCTTGGAAACAAACGATGTCTGCTTCAATCTCTTCCATCTTAGTGTATAGCCTTGACCACCTTGGGGGGGAATTCAAGTCTCTCACATTAAAGGTGAGAACATTGAGCCCCATTTCGTAAAGTATTTCCATTTGTACTAGGTGCATCACCTGCTTTTTCGTTTTCAGTTATCAACTCTTACAGGCCTACACCCCTATTTTAACCCCTTCAACATTAATATGGAAACTAAAACTCCAGTGCCTTTCTTTTCATTTCGTAATAAAGATCAGGGCAGGCCTTCATGATTTATTCTGCATCTTCCCTACATCATTAGGAGTATTTCCTAAGGTATTTTTTCCCTGTCCTCACTTACCTCTCTGAACTTGGTGCTGGGGTGGGACTTTGTCCCCCAGTTTACTTGCACCTAGGACGGGTGGGACTTAGCAAATGCGCTCAAAAGTGCCGGCAACATCCTGTAGCGCACGTAGGGTGTTTTTTCCCTACCTACGTTTACCACTCTGAACTTGGTACTCCTGACTGGAATGGGACTTCATCCCCCAGCTTCCTTAAGCCAAGGAAAGGTGGGACTCAGCAAATGCACTCAAACTGCTGGCATCATCCTGCAACATGGGAGGTGCCCGGGCGTCTGCCCAGGCCAAAACCGGGCCAAAACAGGCCTGTCCGAGCCCGTCATAGATCGGAAGAGGCTAGGACTCCTGTCGTAGCCCTTACTATTCAGCGGTATTAAATCACCATTAGGGGCCATTGTTTAAACTCTCCTCAGGGAGCCTTGAGTATTGTTCAACGTCTATTATACTAACAATGCTTAAAAAAAATTACCTGGAGGAGATACTACCTAAACTCCATCTGCAAAGTTTACTGCTGTAGACCACATGCTGGAGAGGGCCATGGGGTAGTGAGCACAGAGATTGCTCTTTCAGGGTGAAGGTTATCAGTGAACCTAGGATCCCCCACCCCATCTGTGCTGGTGGACCCTCTACCATCCAGCTTGGATCCCATCCTTGCCTAGGCCTCTACTCTTATGCCTATCTCTCCCACAATGCTGAAATAGAGGCCCACTCAAAAGTGCCCGCCGTGGTGGGTGATAAGAGAGGTCTATGCCCCAGTGCCTTCTCTGTGCCCCTCACTAAAGCTAAGAGGACGACTCGTACTAAGCTATTAGGCAAAACTATGAAGGCAGCTAACCCTACATATTCTATGCATTCTAAATCATCATTTGAAAAGCCTTTCCAGTACAATGACTTACCCACCGCTCCTTCACCTCTTCAGGGCATTAGGGGGTCCCTATTCCCTAGCCTACAATTTTCGAACAACTTAATGGAAAGCTATTTTGAGCAATTCAAGGATATGTGAAAAGTGGAACTCACCCCTTGACTTGCCCACCGTGACTTTGTGGAACTGAAATTAGAGGCCTTAAAAAACATGCTGCCTTCATCAGCAGGAAATAGTGCCTCTTCATCTATAGAGCCATCATGATCAATTGCGGAGCAGAAGCAGACAAAAAACAGTTTCTTGACTCCACTCCACAGCGAGGGCACTTTGGTGGGGCAGGTAACACTCTTATTGGGACACAATCAATAGATGGTTATGATAGGATTAACTCACTTGGCGATCTTGGCAGAGCTCACACTTAATTTTCCCCAGAATGTTTGCCCTATTTAATCATCCTTAAAGATGTCTCTGTACTATTGTCGAACTCCAGTGAAGATTGTTGTGCCCTGATGAACAAAAGCATTTATTGGCTTAAGCCTAACTCTGGAAGATCACAGAAACCTAGCACAAGAAGTCTTGTCGGTAAGAAGGACCCCAAGGTTAGACATTCATTCCAAAGATTCCCCTGAGGACTGTGTTTTAATTAACTTCAAAAGCCCTCTGATTGCTAAGTTGCTATTACAGTGCCTAACTAGGATGTCCCTTACCATCAAGTCGAATCAAGACGCTATCCTTAGGGTTCTTCATCAGCATTTCTAGCCCCCTTAGGATATCTCGACAGGCAATCCTGATGCCAACCTTGGCCAGTTGCTTTACAGCGTCCTCACTAAGAACTCCTTTGAAGTTTATTGGAATTAGAGGGCCAACAAGACATATTGTACTGTGCTCCTGATGTACTTCCTAACCTGGATTTTGCCATGGCTACGAGCAGAATTTCCAATGACCTTCCCATAACTATCAATTTGTGCCATAGACAGACAGAATAGAGCCTCTACTTTCCAAAAAAACAGAGAGTAACATCTAAGGGTCTCTCAATATTCTCTCATGGAACATTGCTAGGCTTAAGCCCAAAGTGATGGATCCTGATTGGTTAGAATATTTTGAGCAATATGATTTTTTTATTTTCCAAGAAATGTAGTTAACACAGCCACTATTTAAATCTGGCTGTATCATATTTTATGATACTGCAATCCCTTCTGTATGTGGTAGGGGCTGGCGGGTTTTTTGATCTGGGTCAAAATAGAGTTTAGGGATAAAATCCATATGCCAAGTGGGTCTAGCCTGTATCTTTCTAATGTTTACCTTAGACCTAGGCCCAGGAACAATAACTGTAACATTACAGTAGCACTATTAAGACTAAGAGCATGCTTTGTCATTGGTGGAGATTCTAACATCACCTTTGAGCGCATATATGACCTCGATCTGATTACACGGGACAACGATAAGGGTTAGAATATACCCTCTCTTAGTATCAAATCTTATGTTCATGCACAGGGACAGCCAAACAGGTTGCCCACTACATAATTTTAAATGGTTTACGGATGTGTAATGGTAGGTCTAATTCTGACAAACAAGTTTTGCCTACCTTTGGAAGAAGCTTAATCAGAACTAAAATTGATTATTTTTTGATCAGGGTCTCTATGTGGGACAAACTAGTAGACTTTAATCTAGATGACAGGGAAGACAGCCATTACTACCCAGTACATCTCAAGCTCGCAGGATCCTTGATTAAAGACTGTGATGCCCCTAAAACTCCAACTATAACACCAATTTTAGGAAATGATTGCAGGTCTACTTAATGGTCATCGATTATGGGGAATGCAAAGATTTTAGCTGAAAATTATAAGTCACTTTCAACAGGCCTAGCTCCTTTTAGTCATCTTCTCCCATATGATATCCCTTTAGTTGATATGCACAACAAATTAGCTGGCACTATAAAAATGGCTCTAACTAAACCCCTCATTAGGAAATCAAATCAATCTAGGGTAAATAGCATTCACACCAACCCCTGGCATATAGGGAGTGTAGTAAGGCTAAGAAAGTCCTTGTAAATGCATTACAAATGAAGGCCCTTCCGAGGTTTGCATGGCTAGAGCACAGTATAAGAAAGCACTAATGCTAGCCCAGCGTAACTAGGATGATTCTAACTGGAGCAATTTAGTGGTGGTAGCAAGGACTTGGGATAATAGGATGTTTTGGAATGTTATAGCACATGGGAGCATTCATGCTGAATCGCAGATTGAATACTGCTCTAACCCATGTGTTTGGGTGGATCATTTCACTAAACTATATGAAAATACATTTGAATATAATGTTCCCCCAACTCCCTGTTGGATTTCACCCCACCAGACTCATATTTTACCCTTGAGGAGACAAAGGCAGCTATAGTAGCAGTTACATTTGGTAAGGCCTCTGGGGCAGATAGGAGAATTATTGTGCCATGTTAACCAATTGTATAATGCTATATCCTCAAGGGCTCTAATCCCTGACACCTGGAAAGGTGCAGCGATAATTCCCATCTATAAAAATGGGGACGGTATGAACCCTGGCAATTATATACCAATAAGTCTCCTGGGCACCCTACAGAAAGTCTATGTGAGACCCGTATTAAATTAACTTAATGATTGGATTAATGATACAAGGATTTTGACCCCTTATCAGGTCGCGTTTAGATCCAAAGTAGGCACCATAGACAAAGCCCTGAGTCTCATTATTATTGTCTCAAAATTCGCCAAGTTGAGAGACGTGCACTGGTACATAGCCCTTGTTGATCTTATGGCAACATTCATTCTAGTCCCTAGAGATTTGCTGTGGGCATCACTCAAGAGTATGGGGTCCGTCATGGCTAACTCATCCACTAATAAGACTGAATCATTATAATTATGCCCAAGTCTGATGGGGTCCACAAAGGTAATTGACTGATAATATTCCCATACATAGATGGGTGAGATGGAGGTGTGTGCTAGCCCCTACACCCTTCACCTGCTATGTAAATGATGTCATAGGGGCGTTACTCAAAGGCAATATTGATGCTCCTAAATTAGATGTGGCTGGAGTCCCTGCACTCTTATTCACAGATGACACTCTTTTAATTGCACAGACTCCTAGAGGCCTTCAGCATCTATTGAATAATTCTTATGATTACTGCAAAATTAAGGGTCTGGAAATAAATGCTTCCAAATCAAATTTTATGGTAATGAGGCCCTACAAGTCTTTTATAGAAACTATAACTTTGGAACTGGGGAAATTGGAGTGTGTTTTTAGATTTGAGTACTTGGGTATCATTTTGAATAGTAGGGCATCATGGTCTCCATACATCCAAAATCGCAGGGCAGTGCTCCAGCACCAAGCCTCGGCTATCTTTAAAATGCCTTACTCCTTGCTAAAGGTTCAATCAGCAGATATATTGTGTTGAAATCTGAGGCTAGTCAACAATGAATTCCTCACCCTGAGTGAGAATAGGTTTGCCCACTCCTCCTTCTTCCCAAAAGTATCCCCCCCTTGTTCCTATGCTCCTTGACGAAGCACTCAAAAGAATCAAACACATCGCATTGTTAAGACCTCTTTTATATTGGGTAAGGATTTTGACCGTAGAGGCACTTGTGCCATGTAGAAAAGCAGTGGATGAATTGTTGATCCTTGACAATAATATCACTTTCCCGTGGTTTAGGCACATTCAGTCTTGTCTGCTAAGGCTGGGCCTTGGAAGTTTTTGGTCTGCTCAGAGAGCATTAAATTCTTCAAAAAAGCAACTGCAATATACTTTTTGGGACTATACTATTGCTAATCTCCACTGAAATCCTACTCTAGGAAGATTGTCATCTCAGTTCCAGACTCTCAAGGACAGCCCTTACTTTGAACCCTTCCTTGATATCTCTCAGCCTCAATTGGCAAAGTCATTGTACCTAAAGTTCCGCTGTGGCACACCTGAAATAAGGTCTTTTACAACCCTGTGGAATAAAGGCAGGTCTATCGACCCCACTGACATTTGATCAATGTGGCACTTGCCCACTAAAGAAAATATCTCCCATGTTTTTTTTTTTTTTTTGTCCTGCTTATGCAAAACCAAGAAGCAAATGGATTTGTCTATTCTGTAACCCCTTAGGCTTCAGACAGCTTTAAGAAGCATTTAGGGCATTGCAGGGAGGTACATCCATTTATATTGTGTTTACTTCGAGTAAATATTTACTCACAGTACGGCTATTGAGGAAACAAAAAGATGTAAGATTTTAAAGGCAGAATGAGTCTTCTCGGCCTGTCTACTGTGAGAGATTTTTATTAAGTAAGCATAATGAGTACAATAGTCTCTTGAGTTTTCTTTTCCTACTTGCACAAGGCAGCTATTCATATTTCTTTTGCTCCCTTTATGGCTTTAAGTGTTTCCCTTTTAAGAATGTGAATATATTAATTGAATAATATTGATTGCCCTAGCACTTTACTCTGTACACTACTGATTTCTAGGCTGCTATAGTTCTACTCATAAACCGTTTAGTCCACTGAATAGTATGAGCAATGCCATTTGCCCACCACTGAAATTGCAGTTTTTATGATAGTTTTTTAAACTGTTTTTAATATCTCTCTCTATCAAGTTATTGAAAAATGTATTGCATCTTGTATGTTTTTAAGGAATGAAATGTTCTGAAATAAACATTTATCTAACACATATCATTTTTCACCACTGTTGCCCCTATAATCAGCCTCTTTCACTCAGAAGTGATGCATGAAATTTCAGTTATATATATGTAGGAGGTTGGATCTGTATATACTATTTCAAAGTAAGAAATAGTGTGCAGAGAGTCCAAGGGTTCCCCTTAGAGGTAAGATAGTGGCAAAAGTAGATAATTCCAATGCTCTATTTTGTGGTAGTGTGGTCGAGCAGTAGACTTATCTGATGGTAGTGTTAAGCATTTGTTGTACACACACAGGCAATAAATGAGGAACACACACTCAAAGACTTACTCCAAGCCAATAGGTTTTTATATTAAAAAAATATATTTTCTTAGTTTATTTTAAGAACCACAGGTTCAAGATTTACATTAAACACTTTAAATATAAGGTACTTCACTTAGATACATTAGGAACTTTGAATAAAAGCAATATCATATACAGTCTTTGTAAAAATGGCAATAAGCTATTTTCAAAGTGGACACAGTGCAAAAATCAACTGTTCCTGGGGGAGGTAAGTAAAGGTTAGATTAGCAGGTAAGTAAAACACTTACAAGTGTCAGTTCTGGGGCATAGGCAGCCCACCATTGTGGGTTCAAGGCAACCCCAAAGTTACCACACCAGCAGGTCAGGGCCGGTCAGGTGCAGAGGTCAAAGAGGTGCCCAAAACACATAGGCGCCTATGGAGAATAGGGGTGCTCCGGTTCCAGTCTGCCAGCATGTAAGTACCTGCGTCCTCGGGGGGCAGACCAGGGGGGTTTTGTAGAGCACTGGGGGGGGGACACAAGCAGGCACACAAAACACACCCTCAGCGGCACAGGGGCGGCCAGGTGCAGTGTGCAAAGCAGGCATCGGGTTTTAGGTAGGAAACAATGGAGGGACCCAGGGGTCACTCTAGTGGTGCAGGCAGGCACGGGGGCTTCTCGGGACAGCCACCACCTGGGCTAGGTAGAGGGTCGCCTGGGGGTCACTCCTGCATTGAAGTTCGGTTCCTTCAGGTCCTGGGGGCTGCGGGTGCAGTGTTGGTTCCAGGCGCTGAGTCCCTTGTAACAGGCAGTCGCGGTCAGGGGGAGCCTCTGGATTCTCTCAGCAGGCTTCGCTGTGGGGGCTCAGGGGGGTCATCACTGGTTACTCACAGACTTGCAGTCGCCGGGGAGGCCTCCTTGAGGTGTTTGTTCTCTGGATCTCGAGCCAGGAGCGTCGGGTGCAGAGTGAGAAGTCTCACGCTTCTGGCGGGAAACATGCAGTCTTTGGAAGTTGCTTCTTTGTTGCAAAGAAGTAGCTGGTTTTGATCAGGGCCGCTGTTCACAGGAGTTTCTTGGTCCTTTTGTCCAGAGCAGTCCTCTGAGGCTTCCGAGGTCGCTGATCCCTGTCGGATGCGTAGCTGAAGCAGGTTTTCGAAGTTGGAGATAGGCCGGTAGGGCTGGGGCCAAAGCAGTTGTCGTCTTCCTCCTTCTCTGCAGGCTTGTAGGTCACCAGTCCTTCTTGTTTCTTCAGGTTGCAGGAATCTGATTTCCTGGGATCTGGGGAGCCCCTAAATACTGAATTTAGTGGTGTGTTTAGGTCTGGGAGGGCAGTAGCCAATGGCTACTGTCCTTGAGGGTGGCTACACCCTCTTTGTGCCTCCTCTCTGTGGGGAGGGGGGCCCATCCCTAATCCTATTGGGAGAATCCTCCAAACTCAAGATGGAGGATTTCTCAAGGCAGGGGTCACCTCAGCTCAAGACACCTTAGGGGCTGTCCTGACTGGTGGGTGACTCCTCCTTGTTTTTCTCATTATCTCCTCCAGCCTTGCCGCCAAAAGTGGGGGCAGTGGCCGGAGGGGCGGGCATTGCCACTAGCTGGGATGCCCTGGGACGCTGTAATAAAAGGGGTGAGCCTTTGAGGCACACTGCCATGTGTTACAGTTCCTGCAGGGGGAGGTGAGAAGCACCTCCACCCAGTACAGGCTTTGTTCCTGGCCACAGAGTGAGAAAGGCACTCTCCCCATGTGGCCAGCAACAAGTCTGGTGTGTGGCAGGCTGGCAGAAACTGGTCAGCCTACACTAGAAGTCGGGTAGGTATTCAGGGGGCATCTCTAAGATGCCCTCTGGGTGTATGTTACAATAAATTGCACATTGGCATCAGTGTGCATTTATTGTGCTGAGAAGTTTGATACCAAACTTCCCAGTTTTCAGTGTAGCAATTATGGAACTGTGGAGTTCGTGTGTGACAAACTCCCAGACCATATACTCCTATGGCTACCCTGCACTTACAATGTCTAAGGTTTTGCTTAGACACTGTAGGGGCATAGTTCTCATGCATATATGCCCTCACCTGTGGTATAGTGCACCCTGCCTTAGGGCTGTAAGGCCTGCTAGAGGGGTGACTTACCTATGCCACAGGCAGTGTGAGGTTGGCATGGCACTCTGAGGGGAGTGCCATGTCGACTTAGTCATTTTCTCCCCACCAGCACACACAAGCTGAGAGGCATGGTGCATGTGCTGAGTGAGGGGCCCCAGGGTGGCATAAGACATGCTGCAGCCCTCAGAGACCTTCCCTGACATCAGGACCCTGGGTACCCGGGGTACCAGTTACAAGGACTTACCTGAGTGCCAGGGTTGGGCCAATTGTGGAGACAAAGGTACAGTTTAGGGAAAGAACACTGGTGCTGGGGCCTGGTTAGCAGGGTCCCAGCACACTTTCAAATCATAACTTAGCATCAGCAAAGTCAAAACGTTAGGGGGTAACCATGCCAAGGAGGCATTTCCTTACAATATATGACCCACTTGTAGGCCATTACGTAGCACTACTCGCTATTGCTCCTTTAGTTTAGTGCATCCAAAATTTCACTACTGTGTGAGATGAATTCCCAAAACAGGAGTCAGACCCAATTCAGGAGTCAAAAGGGCAGACAGGGTCTACTGGGTTCCAATTGTGCTGGCGTGGTTATTTGCCACTGGAGTGCTGGGGTCCGTCTAACTATGGCTCTTCAAACTGGCCCAAGTACAACCCTTTTCACCTTTGACTGTCAGTATAGTGAGCAGTTACAAGCTTTTCTGGGAGGCAGGTTGAGGGGCAAGAGCTTAGAACTCAACAATCAACCAACAGACATGCATATTTCCATCCTAATGCTAGTCTTTTGAGAAAAGAATGTTATCACGCAGCATTACTTAATGCTACAGAGTAAAATTAGAGGAACGAAACACAGAATTAAAATCCTTTTTATGATTCTAAGCCCTACACCCTCAGTCCTCGCTTCCCACTTGGAGATCCCCATAGCTTGTGGTCCCTGGGATCTAATCTAGGCCCAGAGCTGGCTATACTCAGTTAGTTATCCCTAAGCATATATGCTCCCGACAGTTTGTTTTTTCATTTGTGCATATACATATAGAAAAAGTGTTAGTTTGTGTTGCAGGCTTCAGTTCACTTATAAGTCTCTTGTCTGAACTGATGCGAGACTGATGCATGCCGGGATCCTGCTCCTATGGAAGAGGCATTAAAGCTGTGGAATCTGTGTTAACAGTCTCATAGGGAACGAGAAGACTGTGAAAGAGCTCAGTTCGGCAGCATCCTCAGGCAGCATCCCATCCTTAACAGTTGCAACCCCCTAGGCCAGATACACAAAAGATGCTGGTTTGGCAGGTGAGGTCTTGGGCCGCTCTAAATCTTGCAGATAAATTCAGCAGTAGTCGTCTCTGGGCTGATTCGGCAGCTCACCCCCCTTTGTATTGCTGGAAGTTGGGGTAGTACTGATTGGAAGTCAAACATTTATAGCACTAGTCCTGCAGGTTTAGATTTACTTGCTTCCCCTACTGAGAAGCATCCCTCACAAGTCGTCATTCAGGAAACTTTTGAGCAAGCTCAAATGTAATTGGCCTGTTAAACATTCAACAAGTAAAATTTAACAAGTTTAACATTCAATTTGATCTTCTATGTCTCATGTCACATAGTAGGAATACACCATTAGGTATATGTGTGCTCAATTAATACAATGTATCATATAAGCAAACCAACATAGCAAAGTTTTGACACAGGCCTGGGCATCGCAGTTAATGAACCGGAGTATTATAGAATAGAGAACAGCTGATATTCTTTCAGTGAGAGACCAAACTCACCTATGAGCTTCATTTTCATTTGAGGCTCATGTGGATGAAAAACTTTAAATCCAGGAGCAAAGGTGGCCAGGACGTTTGAGGTTGCAGAGGGCAGTTATTAAGGTAAATTAGCAGACAGCCCAAAAAATGTTCTAAAGTGAAATTTGATTGCTAGATTAGACTATTTTTTAGATAGATAGTGTAACTAGCTCCTGCCATTTCCATTAGATTATAATCTTACTTCCTTGGAAAGATATAGGTCCTAAATACATTTGGGCTGCAAATCCTATTTTGGAGCCAAATTGTAGATTGCTTTCTAAATGTGTTTAAAAGTCAGACATGAAGTAAGCTTAACATAGGAATTTGCACCTGCCTTTTGCAGAAGGCATAACCTGCCGCACATCTTGTGTGTGAAATGTGCGTAATTCCAGTTTTCACACTTTCTAATGGGATGTGCAAATTGCAAATAATTCCCACCAGGTGCAAATCAGAATCAGCTGCAAATTTAGCACTATAAAATTACTGTGTCCCACGAAAATTAGAGAGTACTCAATTTGCACCTGTGATATGCACATGCCTTCTAATCAGGGCCACAATATGAATGGCAGAATACAAGTCGCGGCAGGCTGCGCTCTGAACGGGTGGAGCAGGTGCGGCATGCAGGGGGGGTGGAGGGAAGGAATATTTAGTAAACAAAAATAATAATAAAAGCTTACCTGCTCCTTGCCGCTGTGCTGCTCTGCTCCTCTGTCCCCTCAGCAAGCACAGGCAACCCAGCCTGCCATCCGGCCAATCCTGTTGCTGCTCAGAACAGTGTTAGGATTGGCTGGGAGTGCAGTGCAGACTGCGAGCCTGTGCCTCCTCTATCTCTCCAGTACGGCAAAACAGCGCTGGGCTGAAGAGAGCCTACTGAGCATGTGTGTTTGGCCGGCCCGAGACGGCCAGCAAAACACACATGCTCACTGAGGGGAGTGCAGACTCCCCTTGTCTCCGTCATCCCCCATGGCCCCACCCTTTCACAATGAAAGGATAATAAACATAGGGCCTCATTCCGAGGCCGGCGGGCGGCGGGAGCCGCCCGCCTGGCGGGAACCGCCATATGGCCTCTCCGCGTTCGAAAGACCGCGGAGGCCATTCTGGCTTTCCCGCTGGGCTGGCGGGCGACCGCCAGAAGGCCGCCCGCCAGCCCAGCGGGAAACCCCTTCCCATGAGGAAGCCAGCTCCGAATGGAGCCGGCGGAGTGGGAAGGTGCGACGGGTGCAGTTGCACCCGTCGCGAATTTCAGTGTCTGCTAAGCAGACACAGAAATTCTTTGTGGGGCCCTCTTACGGGGGCCCCTGCAGTGCCCATGCCATTGGCATGGGCACTGCAGGGGCCCCCAGGGGCCCCACGACACCCCATACCGCCATCCTGTTCCTGGCGGGCGAACCGCCAGGAACAGGATGGCGGTATGGGGTGTCGGAATCCCCCTTTTTAGAACATTTTGTGAAGATTCGTTAAGGGGTGCCACAGATATAGGCAAGTCAAAAAACATTTTTCCTACAAAAACATGAATCTAACTATAACTACCTACTGGAAACTGCTATATATATATATATTTACATATATATATATATATATATGTATATATATATATATATATATATGTATATATTTAGATATAGATATATACATATCAAAATATCTTCAAGTCAAGCACATATATATGTCTATAGGTTGCTATTAAAGAATGTTATTAATCCCACAATATTCTTGTACTATGTCTTTATTTACTTGGGAAGAGTTACTGAGTCAATTTTGTGATGACTCATGCTTTTAACCTGCTGGTCACACACACACACACCTGTTATCAATGAACACTGAATTTCTGAGCCATCTTGTCTGACTCTAAAAGTGCATCAATCTTATGGTTCCACATCCTCAAAGCTCCAGTCTTGCTATGCCACAATATCAAAGGCAGATCATTTCCTAGTAGCCATGATGCACCATGGGTATTCTGCAGGGGTGGCTCTTCTGCTATTTCGGAGAAGCATCACGCCCGCCAGCAACAGACTATGGGGGTCATTCTGACCCTGGCGGTCATTGACCGCCAGGGTCAACGACCACGAGAGCACCGCCAACAGGCTGGCGGTGCTCTCAAGGGCATTCTGACCGCAGCGGTTTGGCCGCGGTCAGAAAGGGAAAACCGGCGGTCTTCCGCCGGTTTTCCGCTGCCCTCAGGAATCCTCCATGCTGCGCCGCCATGGGGATTCCGACACCCCATTCCGCCATCCTGTTCCTGGCGGTTCGCCCGCCAGGAACAGGATGGCGGTATGGGGTGTCGTGGGACCCCTGGGGGCCCCTGCAGTGCCCATGCCAATGGCATGGGCACTGCAGGGACCCCCTTAAGAGGGCCCCACAAAGAATCTCAGTGTCTGCTTAGCAGACACTGAAATTCGCGACGGGTGCAACTGCACCCGTCGCACCTTCCCACTCCGCCGGCTCCATTCGGAGCCGGCTTCCTCGTGGGAAGGGGTTTCCCGCTGGGCTGGCGGGCGGCCTTCTGGCGGTCGCCCGCCAGCCCAGCGGGAAAGCCAGAATGGCCTCCGCGGTCTTTCGACCGCGGAGCGGCCATATGGCGGTTCCCGCCAGGCGGGCGGCGACTGCCGCCCGTCGGCCTCAGAATGAGGCCCTAAGTCTTGACTCAGCACTTTCTGTGCTAAAACTCATCACTGCCACCTTTGGTACAAGCAGTTTACACAGGTACTTCTGTAAGAAGCATTGAGATAAGCACAGTAGGCATCAATAATAGTATGGACTTCTTCTTCAGAAAATGAACTATAGAAGCATATTATTTCAATCTTTGATCTTTAAATGAGTATTTCTGCAATAGACAGTTTAGTTACAGTACCCTTAAGTGTATTCAAACTCACAAAAATTCTCATTATCTTAAAGAGGCGTTATAAGTTGAAACAAACAGATTGTGCACATTTATGATGAAAAGACCTTTCAGGTACAGTCTGTAGGAAAGTACCCTCTTTCTAGGCATGGTTACCCTCTTTTCTGTCTGATGCCAGTGTGTTTGATTGAGTTCACTGGGATCATGCTAACCAGGACCCCAGTGATTATGCTTTTGCTCCCAAAACTCTGTGTTTCATCCCACAATTGGCATGCTGGTGCTCCCATGTAAGCCCCTAGTATATGGAGCCTAGGTACGCGAGGCATTGGAGTTCCAGGGGATCCCTATGGGCTGCAGCAGTTATTCTGTCACCCATAGGGAGCCCATGCAAAGGGTTCTGCAGGCTTGTCATTGTAGACTGTGTGAACTGGGTGCATGCACCCGTTTTCTCTATAGGTATATGCACCAGGTCACTATAAGTCAGGGTAGGACCTCTGAGCCCAAAGGGCAGGGTACAGGTACCTGTGTGTGGGGGCACCCCTGCACTAGCAGAGGTGCCCCCACAAACTCCAGACCCACTTTAATGGACTTTGTGAGTGGGGGTACACCATTTTATACGTGTACTGGACATAGGTCACTACCTATGTCCAGCTACATAGTGGTAACTCCAAAACTAGGCATGTTTGGTATCAAACATGTTGGAATCATATCCCAATACTTTTGCAAGTATTGGTTGTTTGATTCCATGCACTCTGGGGGCTCCGTAGAGGACCCTCAGCATTGCTCCTGCAGCCTTCTGCGGTTTTCCAGGCAGACCCAGCTGCTTCCACCTCACAGACAGGTTTATGCCCTCCTGTTGCCTGAGTAGCTCAAGCCCAGAAAGGCAAAATAAAGGATTTCCTTTGGGGGAGAGGTGTTACACCCTCTCCCTTTGGAAATAGGTGTTACTGGACTTGGGAGGGGTAGCCTCCACAGGCCACTGGTATGCTTTGAAGGGCACATTTGGTGCCCTCTGTGCATAAACCAGTCTACACCAGTTCAGGGACCCCTAGTCCCTGTACTGGCACAAAACTAGACAGTGGAAAGGGGAGTGACCACGCCCCTGTCCATCACCACCCCAGGGGTGGTGCCCAGAGCTCTTCCTGGGGTTCCCTGGGTTTTGCCATCTTGGATTCAAGGTTGGCAGGGAACTCTGAGATCATCTGAGTGGCCAGGCCAGGCAGGTGATGTCAGAGCCCCCTCCTGAGAGGTGGTCACACAGCTAGGTGACTAATCCCCCTTTCAGGGCTATTTAGTGTCTCTCCTTTGGGTAGTTCCTCAGATTCAGCTTGCAAGATTCCAGCAGGATTCCTCTACATCCCTTACTTCGACTTCTGACCCAAGAAACTGCATCTGGACTCTCCAGGACCGACAATCTGCAACAAAGACGAAGACTTTGCCTGCAACCTTGTTTCCACAACTTCTTCCAGCTTCTGCAACATTTCCCAAGTTGTGCATCCTCTGAGGACAGGCCTATCTTCAGTCTGCACAGGAAAGAAGAAGGAATCTCCCTTGGAGTAAAGGAGTCACTTCACTGCATCTGCAGACACCAACCACGACTGACTGCATGGATCCCCTCTCCTGCTGAGCTGCATGCGCCGTTTTTTAGCGCCTGCAAAAGGCAGGCGTTAAGGGACCTGTGTGCTCTGAAAAGAGCCCAGAGGTGCCCTCCCACGCCCCCAGGGACACCCCCTGTCACCCTTGCCCACCCCAGGAGGACACCCAAGGATGAAGGGACCCATCCCAGGGACATTAAGGTAGGTTCAGGTAAGTATTTGTTTTTTATTTTTTTGTGGCATAGGGGGGCCTGATTTGTGCCCCCCTACATGCCACTATGCCCAATGACCATGCCCAGGGGACAGAAGTCCCCTGGGCATGGCCATTGGGCAAGGGGGCATGACTCCTGTCTTTGCTAAGACAGGAGTCATTTCTATGGGGGTTGGGAGTCGTAAAAAATGTCGCAAATCGGGTTGAGGTGAAAAAATTGCCTCAACCTGACTTGCCCCATTTCTTGACGCCCAAGCCCCATATCCCCCTACGCCGGCGCTGCCTGGTGTACGTTGTTTTTTTTAACGCACACCAGACGGCGCCGGCGGCTAACGCCGGCTAACGTCATTCAATAAATACGGCGCCCGCATGGTGCTTCAGAATGGCGTTAGCCGGCGCTAATTTTTTTGACGCAAAACTGCGTTGGCGCAGTTTTGCGTCAAAAAGTATAAATATGGGCCGTCATTTTTTTTGACCCGCCCACTCCCGGGCGTGATTTTTGCCCGGGAGTATAAATCCCACGCACATGCCTCGGAGTCGATTTTTTAGGCGGGAACGCCTACCTTGCATATAATTAACGCAAAGTAGGTGTCCACGCTAAAAAATGACGCTAACTCCATGGACTTTGCCGCTAGACGCGTCTAACGCCAAACTATAAATATGGAGTTAGTTTTGCGTCGAAATTGCGTCATAAAAAACGACGCAATTTCTGCGCAAACGGAGTATAAATATGCCCCCTAGTCTCTGGGTTTGGGTAAGCTAGAAGTCTAGGCATATCCCTTGCTCCAAAGTTCTTGAGAGAGACTAGAAGTTAGGGAGGTTAGGCACACCCTGCACCACTCTAACACATACCATGTCTACAACTGGGCACACCTCTGAGTCCATGGATTCTCCTAATGAGAACCTGACCTTCAAGGAATTGAAAGGGATGTGTGCTGAAAGTAAGATAGACATGGGAAGGAATCCTAATAAGAGCCTGGTCTTGGGCCTCCTCTTTCAGGATGACCAGGAACAAGCTTGTGATCAGGAGGAGGAGGAGAGAGTAGATTCTAACTCTTCAGAGGGTGAAAAAGACAATCTAGATCTGGGGAAGGATCAACAGAATTCCTCACAGGGTTACAAAGTTCCTAGCAGACCCACTAGCAAAGCTGAAAGCACTGCAAGAAGCGGAGGGGAAGCCTCACTAGCAGTGCTCCCTTTACACCCAGAGGGCTAATGGGAAGGGTCAGTAAGTCTAAGGACAGATTCTCCTCTGTCCATTCCCATGCCACGTCATTTTCTGACGGGACCAACTGCTCCAATCCAAAGGGAGGCTTCCTAGACAGGGAACTCAAGAAGCTGAGGCTGGAGGAGGCCAGGCTGAGGGTGCAACAGTAACAGCCAGCCCTAGATAGGGAAGCCTTAGCACTTGAAAGGGAAAAGCAGGGGTCGGGGTTAACACCCCATGATTGCAGCAGCTCGGGTTTTAGAGAAAGCAGGGTCAGGGAGGACTCTTTTGACTTTAGCAACCTGCACAAAGTTGTTCCCTCCTACATGGTTGGGGATAATGTTTGTAAGTGGTTTGCTGCACTTGAGAGGGGCTGTAAGGTTCAGAGGGTTCCTCAAAGGCAGTGGGCTGCTATACTCTGGTTGTCCTTCACTGACAAGTGGAGGGATAGACTTCTCACTGTCAGAGAAGAGGATGCAGACAACTACAATATACTTACATCTGCACTCTTAGATGGGTTTGGTCTCACCACTGACCAATATAGAATATAGTTCAGGGAGCCCAAAAAAGAGTCCTCACAAGATTGGATAGACTTTGTGGACTGCTCTGCTAAAGCTTTGGAAGGCTGGTTACATGGCAGAAAAGTGTCTGATTATGTTGGCCTATACAACTTAATTCTGAGAGAGCATATATTTAATAATTGCATGTCTGATTTGGTACACCACTATATAGTGCACTCAGATCGGCCTCTCCCCAAGAATTGGGGAATAAGGCAAACAAATGGGTCATAACTAGGGTGAGTAGAAAATCTCATACAGGGGGTAACAAGACAAGAAAAAAGAACCAGGTAAGTCGTATGGCAAAGGTGGGGACAAGGATAAAAAAGAGTCTTCATCAGGCCCACAAAACTCTTCTGGGGGTAGGTCTAAAACCTCTTCCTCTCAAAATCAGGTGAAAAAGCCTTGGTGTCACATGTGTAAGAACAAAGGCCATAGGCCAGAAGATAGCTCCTGCTCTAAGAAAAACACAAAGTCACCCACCACTACAACCCCCACACCTACCTCTAGTGCGAATAGCAGTAGTGGTGGGAATAATAATAACCAATCCAAGGGTGTAGCAGGGCTAACTCTAGGAAGGGTAATGGGGGCTGGTTAGGGAAATCACTGAGGCTGTTATAGTCTCTGATGGGGGCATCAACTTTGCCACCCTTGCTGCTTGTCCCCTTAACATGGATAAGTACAAGCATCATCCCTCTGATAAATGGTGTTCAGGCAGAAGCCTACAGGGACACAGGTGGCAGTGTCACCACGGTGACTGAGAAACCTGTGCCCCCTGAGCAATACCTACTTGGTCACCAGTACCAAGTGACTGACGTCCACAACAATATTGTGAGCCACCCCAAGGCAGCTGTTGATCTCAGGTGGGGGGGTATTAATTCTAAAAAAGATGTAGTGTCCACAGACCTACCTATAGAGTGTCTAATACGGAATGCCCTGGAGACTTCAGCTTGGGCTGAAGTAGAGTTGAAGGCCCATGCAACAATGCTGGGTATTCCAGGGTACATCTTTGCTTTGACAAGGGTTCAGGCCAAAAAACAAAGAGAACAGGGAAACCTGGATCCTAAAGTTATAGACCAGGACCTTCCTAAAAGCAAGGGTAGAAAGGTAAGAAATTATCACCTACCCCACCCTCTACTGAAGATTCCCCCTTTGAGAAGGAGGAATCCTTTCCCTGGACAGAACCTACACCTGAAGAACTTATAGCTGACAAAGCTGAGTTCTTAGATGCAGGGGGGCCTGCCAGGGAGGAATTAAGTGTGGCTCAACAGACTTGTCCCACAATAGAGGGTTTGAGACAGCAAGCTGCCCAACAGGAGGCAGGGGATGTCAGTGGCACGCACAAGGTATAAGATAACCTTCGGTATTCAGAACCAAGGACACTCCTACCTGCTGCCACCAAGAGATTGGAAGTACCTCTGAAATACAGCGAGTTTTTATTGACCTTAGCACATGACATTACCCTAGTTGGTCACCTGGGGCAAAGTAAAACTTGAGGCAGCTGGTCCCTCACTTTCACTGGCCCTATATGTCTGAAGACACTAAGCAGTTTTGTTGCACCTGTGTCACCTATCAAGCCAGTGGCAAGACACTTGGCACCCAAAAAGCCTCCTTAATCCCACTACCAGTGGTTGGGATACCCTTTGAAAGGGTAGGGTTGACATTATTGGCCCCCTATGTCCTCTCACAGCTTCTGGCAATAGATTTACACTGGTAGTGGTGGACCATGACACCAGGAATCCAGAAGCCATCCCTCTAAGGACCATTACTGCTCCTCCAGTGGCCAAAGCCCTCCTGGGTATTATCTCCAGAGTGAGCTTCCAAAAAGAGGTAGTATCAGACAGGGGTAGCAACTTCATGTCTGCACACTTAAAAGCTATGTGGAAAGAGTGTGGTGTAACCTATAAATTCACCACCCCTTACCATTGCCAAACAAATGAGTTAGTTGAGAAGTTTAACAAAACTCTCAAAGGCATTATAATAGAGCTCTCTGAAATACTCAGGAGGAGATGGGATGTCCTATTACCTTGCCTTCTTTTTGCCTACACAGAGGTACCTCAGAAGGGAGTGGGCTACAGCCCCTCTGAGCTTCTGTTTGGGCATCCTGTTAGAGGTCTACTTGCTGTTGTAAAGGAGGGTAGGGAGCAATCCATCAAGCCCCCTAAAGAAGATAATGTGGACTATGTACTTGGCCTCAGGTTAAGAATGGCTGAGTACATGAAAAAGGCCACCACAAACCTTCAGGCCAGCCACGAATTGCAATGGCATGACCAGAAGGCTGTTCTGACTGTTTACCAGCCAGGCCAAAAAGTGTGGGTCCTGGGGCCTATGGCTCCCAGGGCACTCCAAGACAAATGGAGTGGTCCCCACACTATAGTGGAAAAGAGGGGTGAGGTCACCTATTTAGTTGACCTACGTACTCCTTGAAGTCCCCTCAGGGTGCTTCATATGAACCACCTAAAGCCCTACTATGACAGGGCTGACTTAACCCTGCTCATGGCCATTGGTGAGAGACAGAAAGAGGAAAGTGACCCTCTCCCTGATCTCTTTTCAAATTCTGCAGCTGATGGCTCATTTGAAGGAGTAGTCTTTGCTGTCTGCCTCTATGACTCCCAAAAACAAGACTGCAGAAATCTCCTAGAGCATTTCTCTGAACTGTTTCCCCTTACACCTGTAAAATCTACAGACAACCTGACCATGTAAGGTACTGCATAAAAGCTGAAGTTCAAAAGATGCTAGATCTGGGAGTGATTGAGTACTCTGTCAGTCCCTGGGTTAGCTCAGTGGTTTTAGTCCCAAAACTACACTCCCAAAATGGGAAAAGAGAGATGAGGTTTTGTGTTGATTATAGAGGGCTCAACACAGTGACAAAAGCTGATCCTCATCCTATCCGTAGGGCAGATGAGCTAAAAGACACACTGGCATCTGCCAAGTATCTTAGCACTTTTGTCCTTACTGCTGACTATTGGCAGATTAAGTTATCAGAAGATGCTAAACCTAAAACTACATTTTCTACCATTGGAGGGC
Organism: Pleurodeles waltl; assembly: GCF_031143425.1. NCBI lineage: Eukaryota > Metazoa > Chordata > Amphibia > Caudata > Salamandridae > Pleurodeles > Pleurodeles waltl. The sequence goes on from NC_090439.1 coordinate 289,731,048, forward strand.
ACTACCAATTCACATTAATACCTTTTTAGTTGAAAGATGCACCTGACACTTTTCAGAGGCTGGTGAACACAGTCCTCCAAGTTTTGGAAGCCTATAGTGCAGCATATCTAGTTGATATGCCTATCTTTAGCTCTACCTGGGATGACCACCTAATCCCCCTCTGGAATGGTTTACAGGCTCTAAAAAAGCAGGCCTCACTATTAAGGCTTCAAAGTGCCAGACAGGGCAGGGGAAAGTGGCTTATTTGGGACATCTGGTAGGTGGGAACAGATTCAGCCACCACAGGGGAAAATCCAAACCATTTTGGATTGTACTCTCCCTACCACACAAACCCAGGGAAGAGCCTTCTTGGGCCTCACTGGGTACTACAGGAGGTTCATTAAGAACTTTGGCTACATTGTAGCCTCTCTTAATGACCTCACATCCAAGAACATTCCTAAACATGTATTATGGACAACTAGCAGTCAAAAAGCTTTTGAGGACCTATTCTAAAAAGCCCTAACTACTCCAAGAAATTCATAGTGCAAAATGATGCTTCAACGGTAGGGGTTGGGGCAATTCTCTCACAGCTCAATACAGAGGGCCAGGATCAACCTGTAGCTTTTATAAGCAGAAGGTTGACTGCCAGAGAAAAGCGTTGGTCAGCCATAGAGATGGAGGCCTTTGTTGTGGTCTGGACCCTGAAGAAGTGGAGACCATATCTATTTGGTAGTCACTTTATTGTTCAGACAGGCCACAAACTTCTCTTATGGCTAAAACAAATGAAAGGAAAAAACCCAAATTGTTAAGGTGGTCCATTTCCCTATAGGGAATGGACTATAGAGTGGAACATCGACCTGGGGCTAACCACGCCAATGCAGATGGGCTCTCCAGATATTTCCACTTAGACAATGAAGACTCATCTGGGCAAGGTTAGCCTTCTTGTCCTTCGTTTGGGGTGTGTGTAGGAAAGTACCCTCTTTCTTGGCATAGTTGGCCCCTTTTCTACCTGATGTCAGTGTGTTTGACTGTGTTCACTGGGATCATGCTAACCAGGACCCCAGTGATTATGCTCTCTCTCCCAAAACTCTGTATTTCATCCCACAATTGCCATACTGGTGCCCCCATGTAAGCCCCTAGTATATGGTACCTAGGTACCCAGGGCATTTGGGGTTCCAGGGGATCGCTATCAGGCTGCAGCAGTTATTCTGCCACTCATAGGGAGCCCATGCAAAGGGTTCTGCATGTCTTCCAATTCAGTCTGCGTGAACCGCGTGGATGCACCCGTTTTTACTATAGGTAACTGCATCAGGTCACTATAAGTCACCCCTATGGTAGGCCCTCTTAACCTCTCAGCCCAAAGAGCAGGGTGCAGGTACCTATGAGTGAGGGCACCCTTGCAATAGCAGAGGTGCGATCATAAACTCCAGACCCACATTAATGGACTTTGTGAGTGAGGGGATGCCATTTTACGCGTGCACTGTTCATAGGTCACTGCCTATATCCAGCTACATATTGGTAACTCAGAATCTAGGAATGTTTGGTATCAAACAGGTTGGAATCATACCTCAATACTTTCTGCAAGTATTGGTTGTATGATTCCATGCACTCAGTAGGGCTCCTTAGAGGACCCCCAGCATTGCTCCTACAGCCTTCTTAGGTTTTCCAGGCAGCCCCAGCTCCTGCCACCTTACAGACAGGTTTCTGCCCCCTGTTGCCTGAGCAGCTCAAGACCAAGAAGGCAGAACAAAGGGTTTTCTTTGGGAGAGGGGTGATACACCCTCTCTCTTTGGAAATAGGTGTTACTGGACTTGGAAGGGGTAATCTCCCCAGGCCACTGGTATGCTTTGAAGGGCACATTTGGTGCCCTCCATGGATAAACCAGTCTACACCGCTTCAGGGACCTCCAGTCCCTGCTCTGGCACAAAACTGGACAATGGAAAGGGGAGTGACTACTACCCTGTACATCACCACCCCAGGGGTGGTGCCCAGAGCTCCTCCTGAGTGTCTCTGGGTTTTGCCATCTTGGATTCAAGGTTGGCAGGGAACTCTGGGAGCATCTGAGTGGCCAGGCCAGGCAGGTGATGGAAGAGCCCCCTCCTGATAGGTGGTCACCCAGCTAGGTGACCAATTCCCCTTTCAGGGCTATTTAGGGTCTCTCCTTTGGGAGATTCCACAGATTTGGCTTGCAAGATTCCCGCAGGATAATTCTGCATCCCTTACTTCAACTTCTGACCAAAGAAACTGCATCCGGACTCTCCAGGACCAACAATCTGCAACAAAGATTGAGACTTTGCCTGCAACATTGTTTTCACAGCTCCTTTCAGCTTCTGCAAAATTTCCCGGGTTGTGCATCCTCTGAGGACAGCCCATCTTCAGTCTACACAGGAAAGATGAAGGAATCTCCCTTGGAGTGAAGGAATCACTCCCCTCCATCTGCAGGCACCAGCAGCAATGATGACTGGCTGCGTGGATCCCCTCTCCTGCTGAGCTGCATGGATCCTGCAACACCGAGGTAGTCAGAAGTGGTCCCGTTGGTCCTCTCTGCCAGCTGTCCAACTTGGGTGGAGGTAAGCCCTTGCCTTCCCACACAGGACAGTACTGTCATGCACCATGTCTTTTGTAGCTTCCAAGGCTTGTTGGCACTTTCTCCAAGGAGTCTTCAGGCATCATAAAGCTCCATCCCCCAGCTTTCCTTCCTCCAATGCACAGCTCCCTGAGTGACTCTCCTTTTTCCTAGTGCAGCATGGGCTCCATTTGCACCTTCTGTGTCCCTGTCTTGTGGGTCTCCTGTGAATGCTACCTGTTCTTCTGTGGGCTCTCTGTAACGCTGAGGGCTCCCTCTGACTCCCCCTCCTGGGTTGAGTCCTCCTGTGCCTTGCTGGTCCCAGGCAGCACCATTTTCTGCCAACCATGAGTTTTGCCTTTGCCAAGGCTTGTTGGTGGACTACAGACATGCAAAACCAGCATGGTTGGGACATCACCTGCATTCTCCAGGAACTTGACTCCAACTCCAGGGCTGCAGTGCTGACTTTCCTTCCTCACTGTCGACCAACTCCTGCAACCTCCAGCCTTGTGGTTATGGACTCCTGCCCCCACAGAAATGTGTTGTGTCTTCTGGACTTGGTCCCCTCTTTCCATAGGCCTTCCTCTTCAGGAATCCCCTGTTGGTTTCTTGCAGTTATCTCTGGGTTTTGCAATTCTCTTCTTTTCTTCTAAGTGGGTGTTTTGGGGAAATTCGAGTAATTTACTACTGCTACCCTGGGTGCTGGGGGGTGTTGTAGTATCCACCTTTGTGCTTTCCTAGTACCCCCAGCATCCCAATCTACACTTCATTACCTAGGTGGGGGTGACCCTCTCGCATTCCATATTTTTAGTGTAAGTTTGTGCTCCCCTATGGCCACCATTCTCCATTGTGTTTTACATTGTTTGCACTGTTTTCTAACTATTCTAATGCCTATTTCTGACAACTAATGTATATAAACTGTGTATTACTTAGCTCTTAAAGAAGTATTGCCTCTATAGTAGTTTTGGTGCTGTGTTACACATAATAAAGCACTTTTATTTTGGTGACACTGTGATTTCTTTCATGTGTAAGTGCTGTATGACTACAGTGGTGTTGCATGAGCTTCGTATGTCTCTGGGATAAGCTTTGATTGCTTATCCACAGCTACCTCTAGAAAGCCTGGCCTCTAGACACTGCCTACACTTCTCTAAGAGGGGATACCTGGACCTGGTATAAGTAGTAAGTACCTTAGGTACCCACCATACACCAAGCCAGCTTCCTACACAGTCTCCATCATATTTATTTCCATTACACTTAGGGTAAGAAAGTTGCACCATTTATTTTTCCACCAGAATCTTATATGTTAGATCCAGCCTCGCTCAAGCTGACTCTGACATACCTCAAACTACTGAAACCTAGGCTGCCATGGCATTCCAGGTCATGAAAGAAGAGGGAGACTTGAAAGGCACATGCGCTGCATACCCATAGAGGAGACATGCAAGTAAGCAGGCCACAACACTCCTAAATTAAAAATGAAGACAAAAATAAATATGCAGCTATAACATCCACATACAACAGCACCAACAACATATCCACTACCAAAAGGCAGACAAGACTACACTCCATACATACCCAAACTTAAAAGTGAGCACTCCCCAGTCTGCACAATGCCAGATGTATAAACATGTATGTAACAAACAAATTGGCAACCATCATTCCAAATAGGAAAGTATCATGGAGTTTTGTATCCTCATGGCTTGAATGTTAAATGCCCTAAATTCAAAGGCACCTTCCATAAACCAGTGTGGGTGACTTGGACACAAAGTTCACAATAAGATGGTGCTAGCGCGCCTGGTCCTTAGTAAGTAAACTTACAAGGGGACACGTATAGGTCGATGAACCTTTTGATTCGCATGGAGTATCCTAGCTATGTAGAAACCAATGTCCATCAATAATCTGTACACAAATCAATAACCATTAAGCAATTCATTAGTCAACTATTAATAGCATTCACATTTCATGAATGACCACAACTCAATATACGTTTTAGCAATTTTATTTCACTATTAGTTACAATACTAATTCATGAGGTTAATTCAAAATGTATTCAAATCAAAACCAAGATTAATTCATTAGTGACCACCAATAACATAATCTATTAAGAACTTGAGAAAATATACATTCTAATGCTTCAGCATAAGCCAATAAAGATGAATAAGTCATCATCAGTAGCAGAGTTCAGCAAATCAGTCCGTCAATCATTTGTCATTGTATATGTCTGCGTCTCAGCAATAGGGACCTTACCTAACCTAGATTAGCATTAGCATGTGGGACTTCATGCAAAAACAGTTTAGAATGTGAATTTGGAAAACATCTAGCTAAGAGAATAACTATATAAAAACAGTGCAGTTGGTACCTAGAAAGAAAAGGCACAAAAGTTAATTCAGTCACATTGTCATAGCTACCTATCCACGGAATGGATCAGCAGCAAAATCAGTCTTCGTCTTCAGATCATCAATTGATCAGCATCACATCAGGCTCTCAAGAGCATGAGACCAATGACAGAATCTCGCATCAATTTCGGCAAAAGGTCTCACCCCGATCATCTGCTTCTAACATCTCTCCAATAGTTCTGAAGTTTTCTTCCTTTTTCATGACATTGTATCAAAGTTACAAAGACCATCCCTCAATTTCTGATTGGTCAGTTAGTCACCAGTTATTACCCTACCCAATGATTTCTATTTTCAAATCTATGAATTCTAATATTACGCTGTTCTCAGGGTGTCAATTGGTTCACTGTACGATGTCCTCATCACCCAGCTCATCAGGTATCGAAAATGATGCATCTTCTTCTTCAGTCAGTGTCTCTATTGTTCGAGTCCTGGGAAAGTACATCTTGTCTGCTTTACACCATCATCTCCTGTCCATCAGTTCATTGCAGAAAAGTCTAGCCAAGCAGACTTTATTAACAACGAGCAGTTCAGGGTCAGTTCAGCACATCAGCGATTTCTACATTGTGTTTTTAATAATTCAGCTTCTGCATGATGCCTGACAAAACTAGGACACAACTTTGGCTAAGTTAGCTCTACGACATAATGTAAAACATACGTTATATATCTCAATATGACACATTACTACATTATTATTACACATTTTCAACATTTCACATATTTTTTGTCAATTATTAATATAATTCGTGAATCTTGGTGACCACTCTCCGTGGGCACATTTTCAAACGTGCACATTAGTTTTCTATATTATATATTTCTACCGTTTTCTTGTTAATCAAAATGCAAAAACACTCATTAATATTTCTAATTATCATATCTGGGTCAGCAATGGCTACTAAATATAAACACGCCCAATCCATTTGTATCTTGTATACTGAAAGGCGGGAGACTGGGAAACACCGTTGTAGAGTGACGACCAAAATAATCAATTTTTTAGGGTGAATGAATTGATTGACCATTAACTATCCCAAAAGGAATTAATACACCGTTCTTGTAGGCACGTTATTGGCACCCCAAATCCTCTTGGAGACTGGCTAACGGCACACACTCAACACACAAGGGAACTAGTCTGAACACATTTTTCCAGGGTTATATTTAGCTCATTGTCCATATCTACCACTGTCAGGCATGGATGACATAGAAGAAATGCTCATCTTAGCAATGCTACAATGCGGTGAGTGTCTTATAAATAGAGACACACTAATGCACACACACCAGCAACAACAGCATTTAAAATCCAAACAACTGATAAGGCTCTTATATGGTAATCTAACAACCAGTGAGAAAATGTCAACTCACATCCAGGATGATCTTCAATTAATAAGCGCGTTGTGCCCCTTTTTATGATGCCTTCTTCTCTGACATCATTCATTACCCAATTTAGATATGTTTTAATACTTCACTAGCTAGTTTGCCTACCAGGTGGTGGAGAACCTGCTCTCAAGACTTCCTTCACGGAGCAAAAAACTTTGCATTCTCTCATGCAAGTTGATGTTTGATGCGTGAATCATACCAATGCTTTATTTTTCTGAAACTTAACACAGCTTTCGCATTAGGAGGAGGACCAGAGAGAACCATTATCAACTCATTACCCTTTTCCAGACAATACATGAATCAATAATGGCAGAATCTACACATGAAAGATCACATTATTTATTATTTCTCCATATCAGTCACTTGATGGAAAATATAATGTTTGATGCCTTCTACATTTTTAATTCGTCTGTCTTCACTGTCAAGTTGGCTTTTTGTCACTGGACGTTTTTATTTCAGTCTCACAACATTTTGAAGATGTGCTTAAGCCATTTTAAACAATGGTTTAAATTAACTTATGGTTCACGGCTTCAGATATTTAAAAAATGAATAGTGCAATACAAAGTAAAAATAACTACGGATGCAAACTTCTCCATAAAAGCCTTAGGGAAAGAGGAAAGAGCAGATACAATTATCAAAGCATTTAAACAAGACAAACCTAAGAACATTTAATCTAGCACTTATAAAGAGGATAGTAGTGAATCAGGAAACACACCTTCTGTGCTCATTTGCTCCTCAAGCTTCATACTTTATGAGCCATAATCGCCATACCTAGGCTTCAGATATCTGGGGTCCTATCATACAACGTGATACTGAAAGTGCTTGTTTAAGGCTTGGTCTGTGCCATTTTAGTGCAGGTCCAGGTCTTAAAGAGGTGAATAACTGGTGAAGCTGTATTCAACCGCCTTAAGGCCGAATTATAACTGCCCCTTGTTAGATGCACTATTTATCACACCAATAAAATCCTACAGAAATCGACGTACATTGCATGTAATAATTATCCAAATCCCTCTCACAGGCACACACTCTTTCAGAAGCAATAGCCCTCTGCGTCATCATCGGGCTCTGCTCCACGTCAGACTGGCACTGCAATGTCTGACGGGGTCCTACATGGTACCATCTAGCCATTAAAAAATTGCTTGTGTCTCAGCACCAAAGATCTTAGGTTACTGAGAAACAGCTGGAGAGATACAAAATAACAATTTAAATTGGCTTGGGTGCCTCCTCAATGTAAGAGGATGTTTAATATGCGAGCGAGGACCCGGTCAAGGTTAAAAACACAGGAAAAGTGAAGGGGAAATAATGATCCCGCACTTTACATGCTCAAAGGGTAAAGTAAAATGACTTCAACCTCTATAAAAAGTCAAGCTGTTTCGCGCCTAAAAATTGTCCAAAAAGGATCCACCGGTGCTTCATTAGGACTAGAACAATTATCATTCTCTAGAACAACAAATATATGAATACAATTTGTTCATTCAAAAAGGAAGAAGGGAGTAGAGAGAATTTTTACTCACTACAGGTCTGTGTTTACTAGCACAAAACTACTGGTGATCGGACATGGTCAGAAGAAGAACTACTTCCAAAAATGACGTATGTAAGAAATCATTCAGGATCTTGGTACGCTGTAATAATCAAGAGCGCATCCTAGCACGCCGTGATAATCATCAGCGAGATGCATTCCCTGGCCACGTTCTCGAACTTCGACGTGGAGCAGAGCCCGATGATGATGCATGAGGGCTATTGCTTCTGAATGAGTGTGTGCCTGTGAGAGGGGTTTGAACACCCTCCACCTTCTGGAACAGTGCACTCATTTTTTCTTATACTGTATATCGGGAGAACGTGCACTGGACCAGTCAATCTCCCAGTCCCCCTTTCTTTTTTCATGTAATAATTATCTCTATTCAAACTTTATGGGGGGAAAAAACACTATGGGGTTCATTACAATGCCAAGTTGTAACCGCTGTGCGGCCGCCAATGCGGCCGTATTCCCGCGGTGCCCATTATGACATCCCTGCTGGGCGGAAACAGAGTTTCCGCCTGCCGGCCCAGCAGGGATGTGGGCAGCAACATGGGAGCCGACTCCAAATGGAGCCTGAGGTGTTGCGGCCGTGCGACGGGTGCATTTGCACCCGTAGCGCTTTTCACTGTCTGCAGAGCAGACATTGAAAAGCCGCAGGGGGCCTCTGCACTGCCCATGCCAGTGGCATGGGCAGTGCAGGGGCCCTGCGACTCCCCGTACCGCCAGCCTTTTCCTGGCGGTTCAAACCGCCAGGAAAAGGCTGGAAAAGGCTGGAAAAGGCAGGAAAAGGCTGGCAGTAGGGGGAGTCGCAGATTACTAGCGCTGGGGCCATTGTGGCGGGAAACCTGCGACCCCGGCGGTGCGATCGCGGCACTTCCGCAGCGGTCGTAAGGACCAGGGGAGCACCGCCAGCCTGTTGCTTCCGTCATTTCAGCCCTGGCGGTCCTGTACCGCCAGGTTTGTAATGACCCTCTATGTATTTTCTCCCTGTTAAAATCCTACATGCATGGCCTGCCGAAATTTAACAGAAGGCGCAACGTTTAGCACACCTATGTGAGAAGGCAGGACATGGACTCCACCACCAATGAAGAGGAGCCTGCCGACAATGACGCATGGACCAATTAATGATAGAAACCACCAGTAAATACCCAATTACCCACCACAGTCCAGTAAGGCTGTGGCTGATCAGGTGAATCCCAAAGACGGACAAAAAGAAGGGGAGGCAGTGTTCTTAAAATGACTGTGCATTCCCTGTAAGGAAGAATAATTTATTTAGAACAATTTTAGACAGATGGCCTCACAAAGTACTTTTTTTCTTTTTTTTAACCAGATGAAGGATTTGTTGAACCTGCTTTTACCATTTATCTGTGTGATAATATGGACATACAGGGGTAAGGGAACAATACACCTCCACAATTATAGCCGGGGTGCAGAAGTTCTAAGTCCAATACAAAACCAATCCCCAACTTATGAATGCATATACATTTGGAGGAGCGGAGGATGAACTTGGGTACCAGACAATTCACGCAGCCTTATATTGGTGTAAAAGAGAATTATTTACAGACAACTCTAGACAATTTTCTTACTTCTTGGGAAGAACATTATTAAGCTACCTTGTGGCAAGGAGTACACCTCAATGATAATCCTCAACCCCAAAATAATGCAACACTTTCCCAAAACATTTAGGAAAAAAAAATTACAAGAGATTTATTGAAAAAAAAGACAAAATGAAAAAAAAAAAAAAAGAGATATCCATTTACAAATTTTAAGGTAACCCATGCCAAAAAATCAAAAGTCACTGTTTACTGTCGACCAGGACTTATACAGGATTTCAGGCTGACTGCGATGGAGTGGAGGTACACCAAGCAGGCCATTCAAGTCAATGATTTTAACTTCTTACTTAGGGGCTGATATTTTATCTTGGTGGGTGGCATAATTACCGTTGCGTGCTGGAGGGCTCTCTTCCGGCGATGGCAATGGCACTCTATCCATCATATTTAGACATGTCCATTGCCCCTATGGAGATCTCCTGCATCTACAAGTGAGGAGATGCTGACTGGTGTCTGCTGCTTGTGCGATTGTTGAAACAGGAGGACAAACAGAGGTGTGCAACCCGCACAGAGATTAAATAGCCACACTCTTCCAATCAGAAGTTGTTAAAAGTTGTTCCCCGGTTGAGAAGTCATTTAAGGAGTGTAAAGAGTGCTCAGTTCTGCAGTTTGGATGTACCATGGATCTAATTAGGAAGATTTATATGTGGAAACGGCCCGCCACACATCCCCCTTTTTGTAGGCATCTGGACGGAAAGCATGGTCTTCCACATGGGGCATTCCTGAATAAGGCATTTTTTGCTGAAACGTGTGTTGAAAACATTGAATCAAAGCAACAGTAGTAATGTAATAGAAGATATTGATTTCAAAACAATAGTAATATTGGGGGAGAAATTACATTAAAGTCATAATAGTTGTTAAGGTGTACAAAATGAAATAAGAATTCAAACAAGAATATGATTATGAAAATATTCAAGAACTAAGGGGATATTGATATAAGGTTTTGAATGCATGAGTGAAAAGTTCTGAATGCATGAGGGATGATGAGGCATATGTTATGAATGTTCAAATGAGTGAGTGAGTGGTTTTAAGGTTGAAGATTTATGTCTCCTTGAAGACTTGTGAACTACTAATAATACCCAGGCACATTGCCTGGTGACGGAGATCAAAGTAAATGTCCTGAATAATTGTATATGAATTTGCTGATATTTTTTTTGTATCGTAATAAAAAAAAGAATAAAAAAATATAAATATATATATATATATATATATATATATATATATATATATATATATGAAACACAATACCTTAAAGATCATTAAGGCAACCAACACTCCACGAATGGCAAAACAAAGGTTTATTTAAACAAAACAGAAACGCTTTTCGGCGTGAACGCCTTTATCAACCTGCGGGCCGCCATTTTGCCCCCCTTTATATACCCTATGTGTTTAACTATGATCAGTTCACTTAAAGCAACACAATACATTGAATTATAATGTATACAAAAAACCACAAATAAATACATAAATTACGGAAACACATTGCATGAATGCCAATTAAGAAATAAGTAATGTCTGGAAGACTTATGAGATGAATTGGAAAGAAAAGGTTGTCAGGAAATTTTGTTCCTATTTCTAGACATATCTTGCATTTCCTGGAAACAACAGCAGTTCCTGGGACTGCACTGTAAGTCTGACAGCCAAGTCAATCAACATTACAGGGCTGTGTTACAAATGTACAATTTTATTTTATTTAAAAGAAAAATCCCAAAGAAGCATTTTTTTGTTTAAAATAAATAAAAAATAACCACCTCATGCATTCTTCCAAGGCGTTGGGGTCATTTACAAATTTTCACTGCTCCATACACCATGTTTTTCATGGTGTGACGAGCAATGACAACTGATGATATGTCTGCATCTCTACATGGGGCAGGTAGACACACATCCCAAGACCTCAAGGCTAACAAGGCAAACACAACTGCAGGAAATCTTGCAGGTGATGTATAGGAAGAGGCTGAGGCCTTCAACTACCTTGGCAGTGTCATAGACAAGCAGGGTAGTACAGATGCTGATGTCAAGGCAAGAATGGGCAAAGCAAGGGCTGCCTTCATTTAGCTAAAGAAAATCTGGCAGTCCAAGATCCTAATGCTGCAAACTAAGGTCAGGGTTTTTAACACCAACATAAAATCGGTCCTTCTGTATGGAGTAGAAACTTGGAAGACAACAGTGAGCACTACCGACAAAGTCCAGACCTTCTTCAACATCTGCCTAAGGAAAATCCTCCAAATCTGCTGGGCAAGCACCATCAACAACAACAACCTATGGCAGCAGAAGTTCAAACTCCCCGATCATGAAGAAATCATGAAAAGACTTTAAGGCTGGATATGTCACAAGCCCTTATCAAGCATCCTGAGGCAAAACTTGACCTGGAACCCTCAAGGGAAAAAGGAAAAGAGAAAGGCCAAAAAACACCTGGTGCCAAGGCCTCAAGGCTAATGGCTAAGAGATGGGTTACACCTGGAGTCAGCCTGAAAGAAAAACTCTGAACCAAGCTCGCTGGATAGTCCTGGTTAATAGCCTATACCTCAGGACAGATAGTAGAAATAAGTAAGTAAGTTAGTACACACGGCCAAAACTTGGATGGCCCATACTCCGTAGGGCTGTTGGAGGTGCATGTAGGCAGTTGAGACAGAGTAGTCTCCGCCGTCTACACACTGAAGGTCCACCTGACTCTAAATGAGGCAGGTAAAATTCAGGTTGGTGGAAAGGGCACTCCATCACCATTGTACTGGACAACCCTTTCTATCAACATATAAATCATTGCCTTAGTCTCTAAAATGGAAGTCAAAATCTTTCAGCAGTGCAAGTTTCTAAACTGTAGTCAGGAATGGACCTCTGGAGGTCAAATATTCCATTGTCGAGCTCCCATGGAAGTCATTTTGGTGCTAAAAGCTCCAAGTGTACAAGCCTGGATTTTGTAGCTTCCAAAGTTGCTAGACCTAGATGGTCAACTAAATGGGCTGCTGTACCCTGGCTCTTCCAGCAAGGAGCCAGGCAAAGCTCAACAAATCTAGACACCTTCACCTCAAGTTCTCACTGAATCAGTTTTCATTGCAGCAAAAGCTCTAAGCTGTACAAACCAATTTTTCATGTCCCCCTAGTTTCGGACCTACCTGGGCAAGCCTCTGCATCTTGTCCAGATCCTCTGGAGGTGGAAAAAATTACCAAGGCCCTCAATATGAGCTTGGCGGTCTTTACCGAAGACCACCGCAGTGGCAGCCGCCAAAAGACTGTAGTGGAGGTGGTAATCCACCCACCGTATTACAAACACCACCAACATACAGCCACAAATCCGAGACCACCAGGATGAACGAGTGCAGGAGAAAGGCAGTTCCACCACCAGCACCACCATGCCGACCACATTCCATCCTCCAGATTATGACCCACAAATTAGCACAGCGGTCATTGCACGGTGGACAACCATTGGTGGTGCGAACCGCCGCAGTCAAAAACACACCTCCACCAGAACACAGCACCACATTGGACAAATCAAATGCCTACACCTGACACACATACACATATCAGACACACCTACGCACACCACTATAAAACACCCCCGCACAACCCACAATCCTTTGCAACCAAAACAACACTCACTGACAGTGAGGATCACAGAAACTGAAGACACTACATTTGTACACCATCTGCACTATCACACACAACCCTCAGCACACACCACACAACTGCACCATTGACACAATACACATTGTTACAGCACACAAACCCCATAAAAAACCAATACACACAACCAAGCACCCCCACCCCACCAAGCACCCAACACTGTACCCTTGCACACTACATCACCCCTACTCGCAATACAATCACCATGTCCCGTCAAAAATACCCATGCTTCACAGACGATGAGTTGAGGGTCATGTTCGAATAAATTGTCAGGGTAGAGCCACAACTGCTTGGAGCAAAGGTCCAGCAAACATCCATAGCCAGGAAAATTAAGTTATGGCAGAGAATAGTCAACAGGGTGAACTCAGTGGGCAACCATCCACACACAAGAGAGGAAATACGGAAGAGGCGGAACGACCTACGGGGAATGTGCATCTCATGGCATCCAGGCACCAAATTGCAGTGATGAAGTCTTGCGGTATGCCCCCCACCTCCTCCCCCAAAGTTTGCATCGTGGGAGGAGAAGGTCTTGGACATCCTGCATCCTGAGGGCCTGACTGGAATACCCTGAGGACTGGACTTTGGTAAGAAACAAATACTCCCCTAACACTAATTTGTCCAGCATGCTACCCCACCACCCTATTACTCCCCAAGTCACCCTATCTTCCACTACACAATCACCTAAAGCCTCTCCCCTGCATGCCACACCACCATACAGCCACAATGCCCATACAGTACCTGCCCAGTGCACGGATAGCACTGCCAATAACCAACACTGCAACTCCCACAATGCACTTGTGCATCCACATGAAAAGCTGATACATCCATGTCACAGTGCATCTATCGGACCTGCACACACCAACAGGATGCTACGACTGAGGACCTATGCATGGAAATGAAAACAATGCAATCTTCATTCATCAACCTTCATTGGAACATGGTACCCATTTCACTATCCATTACCCACAAACAATGTCTGCAGTGCTGCATCTGTCTGTAATTGCCATAAATGGGAATCAAGTCAAAGCACTGAATGTATCAGACAAGGAGACCAACATTCTCACCTCCACCATGTGACACTCTCCCACTTCATTCACAGGTACCCCTGCCACTGCAATCATGGAGAGGATGCCAGAGCCAGCCAGCCCTCCTCAGGATGAAGGCCCTAGTGAGGACAACGCCTCAGGATGTCTGGACATTGAAAACTTACCTGGTTCATCTGGGACACCTGGTGAGACTACCACTCTCAGCCTCTCCCTGCCTACATCCAACACCCCCAAACCTGTTGTATCAACATCATAGCCAAACCCTCATCCCCAAACCTGCGTCCCAAGGACTGATAAATCAGTTGTGTGCCCCACAGTACAGGGACCTGAGTCAACCCCTGGGAGTGGGCACACAGTGCCAGGGGGCCAGCATCTGTGGGAGGGCACCTGTGGGCCAGGGGATGGGCCCCCCATGGGACCTGACTGTCTAGGAAACCATCTCCCAAATCCTGGGAGCATACTAGCAATCCCAGGGCAAGACAGGCCAAATACTTACCATTTTGGAGGAAAACCAAAGGCTGCAGAGGGAATACCACCAGGAGGCCATGCAGCAGTGGCAGGCACACAATGCCAACATGGCCTCCATTGCAGGGGTGCTCGAGGAGCTCACCACCATCCTACGTGCTTCCTCCACCCACCAGCAGGCCCCTTCCACTAGCCAGATACCAAAAGAGTCATCAACATCAGCCACTGCTAGTGGAATGGAGGCCCTGCCAGAGGACCCACAGGCCACGGGCACCCTCCCTCTGTAACTGAGGAACAACCTCGCAAACATGGTCATCCATCCAGACATCCTGCAGGAACAGATGCCAAGACTAAACCCACTGCCAGGAAGTGACCCTCTCCTGAACATTCTCCCTTGTGTGCCACTGAGACACCCTGTTGGATGTTCAATGTCATGTCTCTATTTTCACATGGCCTTTGGATTCTGGACCTGTACTACCTACAACTAGGCCACCTACTCTGATGATTACTCCTAGCATGACCCCACTCATCAACTGTTCAACACATTGTGCACAATAGACACCACAGAACAAATGAACTGCCTTCATGTCATTAGTGTTACACATACAAACATGCTTTTTACCAAAATGTTGTGTGTGTTTATTCCCCTTGAACAAAAGTCTGTTACATGGACAGCAGAGGGAGGCTTTCCCTGCGGGTGACACAATACATCAGATATGTTCCAAAATTCAGTTGCAAGGGAGTCACTAGACCAGCCACACACCTGAGTAGATCCACAAACCCAACCTGCAATTAGACCAGGACAGGGACTCACATCAGGATAGTAGGCATGGTGGCAGTCAATCAATCAATCAATCATAGGATTTATAAAGCGCACTATGTACCCATGAGGGTTTCAAGGCGCTGGGGGGGTGGGGGAGTTGTTGTTACTGGTCGAAGAGCCAGGTCTTGAGGAGTCTTCTGAAGGTGAGTAGGTCTTGAGTCTGTCGCAGGGCGGTGAGGAGGGTGTTCCAGGTTTTGTCGGCGAAGTTTGAGAAGGATCTGCCACCGGAGGTCTTTCTTCAGATGAAGGGGACGACGGCGAGGTTAGTGGAGCAGAGCTGACGGGTGAGGGTGTAGAAGCTGAGTCTGTTGTTTAGGTAGGCTGGTCCGGTGTTGTGGAGCGCTTTGTGAGCGTGAGTAAGAAGCTTGAAAGTTATCCTTTTGTCCACGGGGAGTCAGTGAAGGTTTCTCAGGTGGTGGGAGATGTGGCTGTGGCAGGGTACGTTGAGGATCAGCCAGGCAGAGGCGTTTTGGATGCGTTGGAGGCATAGTAGGTCTTTTGCTGCGATGCCTGTGTAGAGTGCATTGCCGTAGTCCAGCCTGGTGCTGACGAGGGCCTGTGTTACTGTCCTTCTTGTTTCTGTCGGGATCCACTTGTAGATTCTGCAGAGCATGCAGAGTGTGTTGTAGCAGGAGGAGGAGACTGCGTTGACCTGTTTAGACAAGGTGAGGGAGGAGTCGAGGATGAAGCCCAGGTTGCGAGCGTGATCGGATGGTGTCAGTGGGGTTCCTAGTGCGGTCGGCCACCAGGAGTCGTCCCAGGCGGAGGGGGTGGGTCCGAGGACGAGGAACTCCGTCTTGTCCGAGTTCAGTTTCAGACGGCTGTTTCTCATCCATTCAGTGATGGATTTCATTCCCTCGTGGAGGTTGGTTTTGGAGGTGCGCAGGTCTTTGGTGAGTGAGAGGATGAGCTGGGTGTGGTCGGCGTAGGTGAGAATGTTGAGGTTGTGTTGTCGGGCCACTTGTGCGAGGGGGGCCATGTAGATGTTGAACAGCATCAGGCTTACGGATGAGCCTTGGGGGACGCCGCAGATGATGTCGGTGGCTTCGGAGCGGAAGGGGGGGAGGCGGACTCTCTGGGTTCTGCCGGAGAGGAATGAGACGATCCAGTCGAGGGCTTTTCCTTGAATTCCGGTTTCATGGAGGCGTGATTTCAGGGTGCGGCGGCAGACTGTGTCGAAGGCGGCAGATAGGTCCAGGAGGATGAGGGCTGATGTTTTGCTGTTGTCCATTTGGCGTCAGATGTCGTCTGTGGCGGTGAGAAGGGCGGTTTCGGTGCTGTGGTTTCGTCTGAAGCCGGACTGGGAGGGGACAAAGATGCCTTTGTCTTCGAGGTGGCTGGTTAGTTGTGTGTTGATGATTTTTTCAATCACCTTTGCTGGGAAAGGGAGCAGGAAGATGGGTCCGAAGTTTTTGAGGTTGTTGGGGTCTGCTTTGGGCTTCTTGAGGAGGGCGTGGATTTCGGCGTGTTTCCATTTTTCAGGGAATGTCGCTGTTTCGAAGGAGATGTTGATGACCTCCTGTAGTTGATGGGCGATGGAGGAGTCGGCTTTGTTGTATACGTGGTGGGGGCAGGGGTCTGACGGAGATCCTGAGTGGATGGAGTTCATGATCTTGCGTGTCTCTGTGTCGTTCACGTTGGTCCAGGAGATCAGGAGGTTTGCACATGTGGAGTGTTCGTGGGTGGGGTCTGGCGTGGGAGTGGTGTCGAAGCTGTCGTGTGATCTTCCGGTGGAAGAAGGTGGACAGTGCGTTGCAGAGTTCTTGGGATGGAGGGACGTCGTTGACGCTGGCGCTGGGGTTGGAGAGTTCTTTCATGATGCTGAAGAGCTCTTTGCTGTCGTGTGCGTTGTTGTCCAGGCGGTCTTTGAAGTGGGATCGTTTGGCTTGTTTGATGAGCTGGTGGTGCTTGCGGGTGGCGTCCTTGTGGGCTGTGAGGCTATCAAGTGAGCGTTTGAGGAGCCATTCCTTTTTTAGCTTCCGGCAGTCACGTTTGGAGTTTAGGAGCTCGTCGGTGAACCAGGTGGCTTTTCTTCTGGCTTGGTTGTCGGTGGGTTTTTTGAGTGGCGTGAGGGTGTTGGCGCAGTTGTTGATTCACAGGGTGAGGTTGTGGGCGGCGGTGTCTGGGTCGGTGGAGTCGGGGGGTGGGTTCTGGGCAATGGCGTTGGTAAGCTGGTCGTCCGTAACTTTGCTCCAGCATCGGCGGGGTGGTTGTTGGGAGCGATGGTGCTCGGTATGTTTCTTGTAGGTGAACTGGATGCAGTGGTGGTTGGTCCAGTGGAGTACGGTGGTATGGTTGAAGGTGATGTGGGCACTTGAGGAGAAGATGGGATCAAGCGTGTGGCCGGCGATGTGGGTTGGTGTGGTGACGAGTTGTCTGAGCCCGTGGTTTGTGAGGTTGTCGATCAGAGTAGTGGAGTTGGTGTCGTTGTTGTTCTCTAGGTGGAAATTTAGGTCCCCGAAGAGGATGCAATCCGTTGAGGTGAGTGCGTGGGTGCTGGTGAGGTCGGCGAGGGATTTGCTGAAAGGTGCTTGTGGTCCGGGGGGGTCTATAGATGAGCGTTCCTCTGAGAGTGGTGTTGGGGTTGGTGTGGATGCGGAAGTGTAGGGGTTCGGCGGTCTTGAGGGAGTCGTCAGTGTGGGTGTCGACCTTGAGGGAGGATTTGTGGGTGATGACTATGCCTCCTCCAATTCCGTTGTTGCGGTCCCTATGGATGATCTTGTAGCCGTCTGGGAATGCTATTGCGATGTCGGGAGCCGAGGAGTTGTTCCACCAGGTTTTGGTCAGGAAGGCTACGTCTGGGGCGGTGGAGTCGAGCAGGTCCCAGAGCTAGAAGGCGTGCTTGCGTGCGGAGCGGATGTTGAGGAGTATGCAGTGGAAGTGGTTAGTTTTGGTCTTTGTTGGTTTTGTTGTTCTGTCGCAGGTGAAACTGCAGGAGCGGCATGCGAAGGGTCCGTGGGTGTTCCTTGGTGAGGGCTTGGAGCATGCTGTGATGCGGCCAGGATTGAGGGCATTGAGTTGGTCGGCCGTGGAGCGGCGTCTGGAGGTGCAGGGGTCTTGCGGACCAGGGGGGTGGTGTTGGGTGCGGTCCAGGCACGGACAGGCGCAGATGGGCTTGCCTTTGGCGTGGCGTCACAGCGCGCGCCCGCTACGCGGCCGCGTCACGGCTGACATAAGAGTATGGGAGGGTGGGAGTGGCAGCTGGGAGGCGGGAGGGCTTGACCTATGGGAGTGCTGGGGGGAGGGGCCGCAGGGGACGCAGCGGCGGGAAGGCTAAGTGGAAAACGGTGAGAGAAGGTGGGGGGAGGTCAGAGGGGCCGCAGGGGACGCAGCGGCGAGAAGGCTAAGTGGAAAACGGTGAGAGAAGGAGGGGTAGGCGGGAGGAGCCCCAGGGGATGCAGCGGCGGGAAGGCTAAGTGGAAAATGGTGAGAGAAGGAGGGGGGAGGCGGGAGGGGCCGCAGGGAACGCAGCGGCGAGAAGGCTAAGTGGAAAACGGTGAGAGAAGGAGGGGGGAGGCGGGAGGGGCCCCAGGGGATGCAGCGGCAGGAAGGCTAAGTGGAAAACGGTGAGAGAGGAGGTGGTGCGGAGGGCAAAGCAGAGAGCGACCTACCTGCAGTAGCAGGGTCAAAGGTTGCTCCAACAACACAGGGGAAAACAGAAGACAATGCCACATCCACAATCCTAGGAATCACATGACTATTACACAGTAACTCACAGCTGACATGGGGAACAAACTACACTAACTACTGATGGGAAATGTCATTGTCCATGAATGCCACAGCCAACAGTTAGGATAGGGAGTGATACACACTATACAATCTATAGTTGGGAAAACATCTGCATAGTAGATTACAGGACAAATGACGCGCCACATGACTGAACATAGGAAATGTCAACCTAGCAACCTGCACTACCAACACATGTCAGAGAGGTGACATCAGTAACGCAGCTCTTGATAGGCTATATGTCTCCCCCACAAGTCACACCAAGGGATAGATACACTGAACATCCCCCTTGATGTGCCTGACCAGGAGGAGCACTGTCAGATGGCAATTTGGAAATAAGAGCCCTGACAATACACACACAACATACTTGTATGTTACTGGAAGTAATAAATGATCAGCTCAGTCCTAGAATCAGCTTCACCTTCCTCATCAGTGTAGGAAGGTAGCCTCTTTCTAGCCTTGTTACCCCACTTTTGGCCTGTTTGTGAGTATATGTCAGGGTGTTTTTACTGTCTCACTGGGATCCTGCTAGCCGGGGTCCAGTGCTCATAATAAAAACCCTATGTTGTCAGTATGTTTGACATTTGTCACTGGGATCCTGCTAGCCAGGACCACAGTGTTGTGCCCAGTGTGGATTGGCAACAACACAGGGGAAAACAGAAGACAATGCCACATCCACAATCCTAGGAATCACATGACTATTACACAGTAACTCACACCTGACATGGGGTACAAACTACACTAACTACTGATAGGGAAGGTCATTGTCCATGAATGCCACAGCCAACAGTTAGGATAGGGAGTGATACACACTATAAAATCTATAGTTGGGAAAACATCTGCATAGGAGATTGCAGGACAAATGACACACCACATGCCTTAACATAGGAAATGTCAACCTAGCAACCTGCACTGCCAACACATGTCAGAGAGGTGACATCAGTAACACAGCTCTTGATAGGCTATCTGTCTCCCGCCACAAGTCACACCAAGGGGTAGATACACTGAACATCCCCCTTGATGTGGCTGACCAGGAGGAGCACTGTCAGAAGGCAATTTGGAAATAAGAGCCCTGACAATACACACACAACATACTTGTATGTTACTGGAAGTAATAATTGATCAGCTCAGTCCTAGAATCAGCTTCACCTTCCTCATCAGTGTAGGAAGGTAGCCTCTTTCTAGCCTTGTTACCCCCATTTTTGGCCTGTTTGTGAGTATATGTCAGGGTGTTTTTACTGTCTCACTTGGATCCTGCTAGCCAGGGCCCAGAGCTCATAGTAAAAACCCTATGTTGTCAGTATGTTTGACATGTGTCACTGGGATCCTGCTAGACAGGACCACAGTGCTAATTAGTGTGTGGCCTATATGTGTTCCCTGTGTGGTGCCTAACTGTATCACTGAGGCTCTGTTAATCAGAACCTCAGTGTTTATGCTCTCTCTGCTTTTAAAATTGTCACTGCAGGCTAGTGACTAATTTTACCAATTCTCAATGGCACACTGGAATACCCTTATAATTCCCTTGTATATTGTACCTAGGCACTCAGGGTATTGGGGTTCCAGGAGATTCCTATGGCCTGCAGCATTTCTTTTGCCACCCATAGGTAGCTCAGACAATTCTTACACAGGACTGCCACTGCAGCCTGAGTGAAATAACATCCATGTTATTTCACAGCCATTTTACACTGCACTTAAGTAACTTCTATATCTAACCCTCACTTGGTGAAGGTTAGGTGCAAAGTTACTTAGTGTGTGGGCACCCTGGCACTAGCCAAAGTACCCCCACATTTTTCATGGCAAATTCCCCGGACTTTGTGAGTGCGGGGACACCCTTACACGCGTGCACTACATATAGGTCACTACCTATATGTAGCATCACAATGGTAACTCCGAATATGGCCATGTAACATATCTAGGATCATGGAATTGTCCCCCCAATACCATTCTGGTATTGGGGGGACAATTCCATGCATCCCCGGGTCTCCAGCATTGAGCCCGGGTACTGCCAAACTAACTTTCGGGGGTCTCCACTGCAGCTACTGCTGCTGCCAACGCCTCAGACAGGTTTCTGCCACCCTGGGGCCTGGGCAGCCTGGTCCCAGGAAGGCAGAACAAAGGATTTCCTCTGAGAGAGGGTGTTACACCCTCTCCCTTTAGAAATAGGTGTGAAGGGCCTGGGAGGAGTAGCCTCTCCTGGCCTCTGGAAATGCTTTGAAGGGCACAGATGGTGCCCTCTCTGCATAAGCCAGTCTACACCGGTTCAGGGATCCCCCCAGCCCTGCTCTGGCGCGAAACTGGACAAAGGAAAGGGGAGTGACCACTCCCCTGACCAGGACCTCCCAGGGGAGGTGCCCAGAGCTCCTCCAGTGTGTCCCAGACCTCTGCCATCTTGGATGCAGAGGTGTGAGGGCACGATGGACAGCTCTGAGTGGCCAGTGCCAGCAGGTGACGTCAGCGGCCCCTCCTGATAGGTGCTTACCTTTCTCAGTAGCCAATCCTCCTTTGTGGGCTATTTAGGGTCTCTCCTGTGGGTATCTCACCAGATAATGAATGCAAGAGCTCACCAGAGTTCCTCTGCACTTCCCTCTTTGACTTCTGCCAAGGATCGACCGCTGACTGCTACGGGATGCCTGCATAACCGCAACAAAGTAGCAAGAAGACTACCAGGAACATTGTAGCGCCTCATCCTGACAGCTTTCTTGACTGTTTCCTGGTGGTGCATGCTCTGAGGGCTGTCTGTCTTCACCCTGCACTGGAAGCCAAGAAGAAATCTCCCATGGGTCGACTGAATCTTCCCCCTGCCAACGCAGGCACCAAACTTCTGCATCACCGGTCCTCTGGGTCCCCTCTCATCCTGACGAGCGTGGACCCTGGAACACAGGAGCTGGGTCCAAGTGTCTTTGACGGTCCAGAGGCCCTTCTTTCCAAATTTGGTGGAGGTAAGTCCTTGCCTCCCCACGCCAGACAGTAATCCTGTGTACTGCGTGAACTGCAGCTGCTCGGGCTTCTGTGCCTTTTTGCAAGACTTCCTTCATGCACAGCCTAGCCCAGGTCCCCAGCACTCCGTCCTGTATTGCCCAACTCGCTGAGTTGGACTCCGATGTTGTGGGACCCTCCTTTGTGACTCTGAGTCGACCAATGTCCTCAGATATTCTAAGTGCCTGTTTGGGTGCTTCTGCAGGTGCTGCCTGCTTCTGCATGGGCTCTCTCTGTTGCTGAGCACCCCCTCTGTCTCCTCCTCCAAGGGGTGACCTCCTGGTCCTTCCTGGGCCCTAGCAGCACCCAAAATCCTCAACCTCGACTCTTGCAGCTAGCAAGGCTTGTTTGCGGTCTTTCTGCATGGAAACAACTCTGCTTCCTCCAGCTCATCGTGGGACATCTTCTGACCAAAGGAGAAGTTCCTGGCACCTTCCGTTGTTGCAGAATCTTTGGCTTCTTCCACCTGGAGGCAGCCCTTTTGCTCCTTCATCCGGGGTTTTGTGGGCTCCTGACCCCCCTGGACACTTGCGTGACTCTTGGACTTGGCC
Organism: Pleurodeles waltl; assembly: GCF_031143425.1. Lineage (NCBI taxonomy): Eukaryota > Metazoa > Chordata > Amphibia > Caudata > Salamandridae > Pleurodeles > Pleurodeles waltl. The sequence goes on from NC_090439.1 coordinate 289,753,694, forward strand.
CCCTTCCTTTACAGGTCCTCATGTCCAGGAATCCGTATTCAGTGTTTTGCAGTCAGTTGTCGTCCTTGCAGAGTCCCCTATTTCGACTTTACTGTCTTTCTGGCGTAGTAGGGTAACTTTACTCCTACTTTTCAGGCTCTTGGGGTGGGGTATCTTGGACACCCTTAGTGTTTTCTTACATTCCCAGCGACCCTCTACACACTACATAAGGCCTGGGCTCCATTCGTGGTTTGCATTCTACTTTTGGAGTATTTGGTTTGTGTTGCCCCTAGGCCTATTTCTCCCTATTGCATTCTATTGTGATTCTACATTGTTTGCACTACATTTCTAACTGTTACTTGCCTGATTTTGGTTTGTGTCTATATTTTTTGTGTATATTACTTACCTCCTAAGGGAGAAGATCCTCTGAGATAATTTTGGCATATTGTCACCAAAATAAATTACCTTTATTTTTAGTAACTCTGAGTATTGTGTTTGTTTTCTTGTGATATAGTGCTAAGTGACATAAGTGGTATAGTAGGAGCTTTGCATGACTACTAGTTCAGCGTAAGCTGCTCTGCTATAGCTACCTCTATCAGCCTAATCTGTTAGAACACCTCTAATCTACTAATAAGGGATAACTGGACCTGCCACAAGGTGTAAGCACCACAAGGTACCCACTATAAGCCAGGCCAGCCTCCTAATCACTTTGCATGTCACCATCATTAGCCTCCTCCTCATCAGCCAGTAATGGAATCAGACATCTCAGGGCTAGACTGTGTAGCATGCAGCAGGCAACAATGATCTGGCATACCTTTAGAGGAGTTTAGAGGAGGACACCTCCAGAGACCTGGAGGCATCTGAATCTGGCCTTCAGTAGGCCAAAAGTTCTTTCAGTAACACGCCTCATCGTGCCATGGGGCTCATTGAAACGCTGTTCTCCATCCGTGGTAGGGCACCTCACTGGTGCCAGTAGCCAGGAAAGATTAGGATAGCCAGAGTCACCTGTGCGCACAAAGGTAGGACCTGTCACAATACCGGTAGAGGAAGAGGGCAGAATAGGATGACAGTTGACATTACAGGGACACACATCTTAATACATACATACCAATGATAAAAGCTCTATCTCTCTGTAGTTGTGCCATCAAATGTGGGACATTGCTGTTCCTCAGAAGGAAGGAGTCATGCAGATATTCTGGAAACTTGGCCATCACTTGGGAGATGTACTGGTCTGTGAGAAACACCACCTGTACATTGATGCAGAAGTAGTCTTTCCTCCTGTTCCTATAGACTAGTTCATTGACCCTGGGAGGGACCTAAGCAATGTGAGGGCTATCTATGGCCCCTATCACATGAGGGATGTGTCCAATATGATAGAAGTCAGCCTTAACAGTTTGCACATGATGGGGGATCCTGATGTAGCTGTTCAGGTGTTTAAGTAAAGCAGACAGTTCATCTTTCAACATAACACTGAACATGGGCTGTGACATCCCTGCTGCCAACCCACTGTAATCTGGAATGAGCCTGAGGCAAGGAAGTGTAGCACAGACAAAACCTGTACTGTGGGAGGGATAGCATTGGAATTACGTATGGCAGGCAATAGATCTGGCTCCAACTGGGTACATAGATCCATTATAGTCTGACGATTCAGACGATAGGTCTGGATGATGTGTCTCTCCTCCAGGGTAGCAAGGTCTACTAGGAGGCAGTACATGTTGGTGCATGTCTTATTCTCACCATTACAGGGAATCTAGGATACAGAGGATAGAATGTACAATTTGATGAGCACTCTACACATGCTAGCTGAAAATATCCTTGTTGCACACAACAAAAAACTGTAGACATGCCCCAACAGTTGCATCATACCATATTGGCCATGTAGACGGACCATGTAATCCATCCTTGCTGCCCATTGCAGGCCTTCACCAACAGCATGTCACATACATAACATGTGTAATGTTCCATGTAAAAGCTGCATATTGTCCCAGCACGGTCATGTATGTACTAATATCAGTGCTGTGCATGGTTACACCACCTATGAGGCACCAAGTCGCTGGGCATGCACTGAAATTGACATCCGCCCATCGAACACCCCTGTGGCATGAATGGCACATGTATGTGCCCAGCCATGATTGCACAACATTCTGAACAGATGTCTAACATGGCGAACTTATGTTTCCTTTACAAACCATTGAGTGTGCCTAAAATGGCAGCCACGTGTCCTGTGCACACTGGACAGATGGAAGTGCTCTAATTCCGCCAGCGCATGTCATCATGGTGGTAGGCGGTGGCAATCGCAGTGCAACTCCTCATTGGATAACATTGGATAACATTGCTGCCTATGGGAGACCTGGGCCAATGATGATCGCCCCCGGTGGTGACTGTCATGTACTGCCATTTTCCGCTGCCTATCTCACTTGACTCCTGACACTCCTGAAAGCAAGACCTCCACGACGTGAGCTGTTGTGTACTGTCTCTGGGAGTCACCGTGCCATGTCCTGCAGATTATAGGGCTCCAGGATTCACCCAGGAGGAACTGGAGAAGCTTGTGGAGGGGGTCCTACCCCTGCATGAACAGCTGTATGGTGCACCAGAAGAGTAGGCGAGCCTAATGCCATTATCCTGTGTGATAGGGGTGTGTGTGAGGGTGAAAGGAGTTGCCACACCAGACAGGGAGTGGATGCATTCAGGATGCATGGAGTACAAGCATCTGTACCATGACAATGGGTTTGTATGGGCATGTGGTGTGTCTGATGTGTGTAGTCCACTGCTGTTACTGTGGTGCCATTCTACATGACCTTATCCTTCTGTCTGTGTCACCCATCAGAAGAAGGGGATTTGGCATGCGATCGTCAAGCAAGTGCGGACCCTGGGGATCCATATCCGGCAGAGCACCTGTTGTCGTAAGCTGTGGGAGGACCTGAGATGTTGGACCTGAAAGATAGCAGAGGCCCAGCTGGGGATGTCCTCCCAATGAGGGAGGGGTGACTGCCGGCCCCTGACCTCCCTTAATGGCCCACATTTTGGCAGTGGCCTACCCTGAGGTTGATGGGCACTTGAGGGCAGCACAGCAGCCACAAGGGGGTAAGTACTGACCGTTACCTCACACATGACAGGCCTTGATTGAGATTGGGTGGCTTACTAGTGGCAAGATGTGCTTGTGATCAATGGTACATCCAAATTGACAATGGGTATCAGTCACCCTGGCAGGCTCACTATCGTTGATGTTGATAAGACTACGTTGTCAGTGGATGTGCTCTTCAGATTTCCCATGGTTGGGTGGGGTTTGACACCCTAAGCATTGTGTCTGACCAGCTCCATCCATTTGCATCCGTGTATCAGAGGTGTAAGTGCAATCCCATCCATGGTTGTCTTCTACAATAACTGAGACAATCTGGATATTGACTGTAGCTGCCATTGATTGATTGTGGGGCTGGCATCACAGTTCCACCACATGAAGGGCCTCAATGGAACAGGAATATTGCCATGATAGCTGACTATGCAGTCATAAGTTACCGTTAGAGTGTAGGAAATGTGCAGGGAAACAACAATAGGATACTGCTACATGTGCTTTAAGGAGAGCATATTGCACAGCAAAATCTGTTTTAGAACCCATCATTGTATCGACTTGCCATTTCAACAATGAGATGGTATTAGATGTGGTAATTCCCCTAGGAGGTCCCTGATGTTTTACCATTGTGTTTACATGTCATGTATGACATAGCCCTGGCAATTACAATGCTGATATGCAGAGTCACAGCCTTCATCATGTCACTATGTCAACTTATGTGCACATTTGTTGTTCAATTACCATTACAGTTTGTGTTGGCCAATAGGTAGTAGAAGGCTCGGGGTGCAATTGTAATGGCATGCATTGCCATGATCTGTTATCTCCGAGATATACATAATGATATGTGTCTATGGGAGGTATGTATTGACCATTATCCACCCTATCTTTCGCTCTCTCCTTCCCTCTCTTTCTCTCTCTGTGTGTGCATCCGCATCATCAGGTGGAGGAGAAGGGGCATAGGCGAGTGTAGAAGCAGCAGTCCAAGGGACCCAGGAGGCTGATACCAGTGAGGCCGGGGGACCCAGTGGGACGGAGGGTGAGGGGAGTGCCAGGGGGGACACAGGATCGACCACATCATCTTCAAATTCTTCCTCTGATGGACACTCCTGGTGCTGGCAGATCCATCCGGGATCACCCAGCAACATCTTTGTCCAGCACACCCTTACTAGCACCTCCCTCCCTGTAGCTCCCCACCCAGTTGCCTGTGCCTGTTCACCCAGAAGAGTGGGTGTCTCCTTCGCCACAGGGAGATTTGCCCCGTCCCAGTCAGCCCTGCTGCCCCCAGTGAGGAGGCTATTGATCTCCCGAGGTCCATCTCTGTGGGTTAGTTCCCCATCGTGAATGCCATCCGGGAACTGGCAGCTCAATTCCAACAAAGCAATGTATTCTTGGAAGACATTCATCGTGCCGTGGCTGCCCTACAGATATCCTTTCAGGCTCTGGCTTCCTCACTGACGGCAGCCAGTGTCCCTTTGTCTCCCATCCCTCCTCTACCTACCTCTTCCCAGTCCTAATCCCCTATCCATCCACCCATCCAGAGCATACATTCACAAGGACATTTATACACCTCAACAGACACGTTTCGCAGTGACAAACCCAGCCACCACAAGACCCACCACCGGCATGCACACAAACAATACCCACCTGCACACACAACAACATCCACTCCCTGCACTGACTCCCTCACCACCCCATTCTTCACAGACACTACACCACTCACACCTGCTGACATGACACCAACAATCCCTTATCCAGCAACATTTTCCATCATACCCGGAGTCAGCACAATAGCAGACCCCTATACATCAACCCCATTCACCACATGTGCACTCACCACAACCACGACACCCCCACATGCAGCACATGTACCATACCTGCAGACACCACCCCAACAGACAGTAACCTATCCAGCATGGTTTCTCCCAGCACCTCCTCCTCCCTCCTTCCAAGACACCTAAACGCCCACACTCACCCACCCAACAGACATCCAGCACACACATTCAATCAACGCACGCACCTGAGACACTGACAAAAACACATCTTACAACCCTTCCCTCTCCCTCCATGCCCAAACGCTTTTCTCATGACCACCCTTGTGTCCCTAAGAAATGTTTCCTTTATGAGTTTTCCCTGCTCCCTACCCCTCCCTCACACCATGGTTCCCCAAAACTCCCTGTGCCCCTCCCAAAGTCCAGCCTTTCCACCTCCCAGTCGTCCCCTGTCACCTCTGGTGATGCTCCTTCCCCTGCTAAGAAGGCGACCCCCCCACCCAAATTCCTCCGTCCCAAGGCAAAACCTAAGGACCCAAACCCAAAACTCCCCTGCCCAAACCCAAACACAAGAAGCCCCCACCCAAACCCAGACCCAAACACAAGGCCCCCCTCCACCACCCCCCCAAACACCCCAGAGGTGCCTGACTGCTCCTTGATGCCCTTACTCTGTGGAGGTCACTTTGCAGTCAGGAGTCACGTTAGGGCACTGTGTTGTGCCATATGTGCCATGGGCACAACTGACTATGGACTGGCCAATGGCCTAATTTTGTATGTTTTCTCTTTTACATTCTGCACTTATTTTAATACATCTGGACCAACCTGCTGTTGGTATTGATGCCTTTCCTTCAACGTGGATGTGTTGTGTTTGTGGGATTTGGTTTATATGTGTGTGTGAGTTGTGTGTGTTGGTTGTGCTAGCTGTTGTGCCTGGGCTGCTTGTGTGTGTATGTGGGCCTACCATTAGTCCAGCTGATATTGGTTTGTTTTGAGTCTGTGAGTCTGTGATATGATTGTGCAGCTCCATGCATGTGTGTTGCAGAGTTGTGTATTGTATGTAGTGTGATGGGTTGTGGTGGTGTTGTGTGCCATTGTGTGGGGGTTGTGTGTGCATGAGTGTGTGTGGTGATGGCTATGTCATATGCATTGTATGTTGTGTGGGTGTGGATTGACATTTGATACATTTTGTGGGTGTGTGTTGTTGACTGATAGTGAGTAGTCTTTGAGTGTTGTTGTCACTACTTTCTGTCATGTGTCTGTGTGCAGTTCTTTGGGTTGGCAATGTGTTTGTGTCGTTGTGATGTTGTGTGAGTCATGGTGTTGTGTACATGTGTGTTAACCTGTGGTGGTGATGTGTGTGCGGGGTGGCGTGTGTGTGGCACATGTGTGTTGGCGGTGGTGTGTGTATTGGTCATGTGCATGTGTGTGTTTTGTGTGTGCGTGTGTGTGTGTAGGTTTGGGTGTCTTGGTATGGGTGTGTGGTTGCGTGTGTGTGTGGCAGTCACTAGCTGTCCCTAATGTGTGTGTTGTGTGTGCGTGTGTTCTAATACTTTTCCCTCCAGTGTGTGCTAGGTGGGTTTACATATGGTTGTTGTCATTTTTATCGTCGCCATCGCCGGTTCTGGAGATGCGGGGCAATCAGGAGCAGTAGGAAGACTTCAAGTTCTGATTCCATGGTGGCTCCGAACGTGTCTGTGTTCCCGAAGGTGAGTGTCTCCTTTTATTGCGTTTGGTTCCACCAGGGTTTTGGTGGTGGTGCGACCACGCTGGAAATCCTGGCAATGTGCAACCTCGTAATACTCTCAGCCGAAACATGCTCCCCGCTGGCCAGGAGATGCCTATCACCGCCAGGGGCAGCCCCTCCGCACTGGTGGTACTGGTGGTGAATTGGCTGTGTTCCGTTGTAGACCACCATGATCATAATATGGCTTTCTGCACTGTCGGTCTGGCGGCGGTGCGACCACCATTTTTGCCATGTCGATACTCTGACAGCCTGACTGGTAGTGAGGGCCTAAGTCTCTCTTTCCTCCAACATTTGAGCAAGTTCTTGCTAGTCAGTCATCCAGCCCTCAGCTCCTCAGGGTAGGTTTCTAGGCACTAGATCACGCTCCTGTCAAGCCTCCTGTAGTGTCCAGTCTTCAGGGTTAGCTGTTATCTCTTGGATTCAGGAAGCCTTCAATGGGTCTGGCAAAGAGCAGGACAGCCACCTGACTATTGTAGAGCAGTTCTAGTCTTTGGGCGCAAGCAGAGGTCAGGAATTCAGTAGAGTTCCTTCTTGAGACAGGATTTAGGGGTTGTGAGGCCTTTTCTTTCAGCAGAGTCAGAACTCCTTGAGTTCCTTTCTTTTAGAAGGGCCTTCTTCTTCAGTTGTAATCTTACCAGGTCCAGGGCTGTACTTTGTTTTGCCATCTGCTTCTGTCTACTTCCAGATAGGGAAGCCCTACTAAGTTGTTTGCAGTTAACATTTTCAATAGCATTACTCTGGGAGTTAAGACATAACTTACAGTAAATGTACTCCAAATTATAAACTCACTCAAGTGTAAGGACCTGATTTAGATTTCAATGGACAGGTTCCTCAGTCACAATGGTGACAGATATTCAGTCTGCTGAAATATAAATCCCATTATTTCCTATTGGATTTATGTCTCTGTGGAGGGGATGTCTGACATCGTTGTGATGGAGTAACCTGTCGATCGGATTCTGAATCACTCCTTAAGGAACCTTTGTAAATCAAGCCCTGTGTGGGTGAAGGTTATCTGTTGCAGGAAGTGTTAGGTATGGTTTGTGAAGGCCAGAGGATGTGCATTTGTAGAATTGCTGCAGTTTGTTGCCACGTCTATTTATCGTAGTGTATCCAAAGAGGTGTTAACAGAATGGGTATTTGGGCTTATGTTAGTGATTAGGGGTCAGTGGGTTAGTTATTCTGAGTGTAAATTTTGGATGTGATGAGTGAGGGTTTGAGACGTGTTCCAATCGTGTAATGGTGAGCATGCTGATGCAGATAAAGGTTCCAAAGTATCAGAGAAAAGTAGGAGCTGATCCTCAAACTTCACTTTGTTATACATTTTGTAGTACTACAAAACATATTACAAATTGCAATTTACAAACTACAAGAGAACTACGGGAAACTTTCTCCATAGTTTGTGACTCTGCATTGCCTATACTTATATGTGCAGAGTTCTTCACCCCGACTGTTGAGTCTCAGGACATGTAAGTATACATTTTAATTGTAAATGTGGGAGGGACTAGAGGGAGTGGGTAGGAGGAGGGGTAGATTTAGTACTAAAGGGAATGGGATTCGGGAGGAGTTTAGAGAGGAAGTCACACACCCACACAAGAGTAATCCACCTGCATTACTCTGATTGTGGAATCATGTAACTTACACTTTTGTAGTGAGTTGACACTTGGAGTTTGTGAACAGCAAGAGTAGAAACTTACTGTAAAGTTTAAACTTATTCAAAAGTGCAGCTCACATTTGTGAATCTGGCCCAAAATGTTTCTATTTGCGTTTTGAGGTGTCAAGTTGCCTGTCAAAATATCTGACCATAGAGTCTATTTGTTCTCACTGTTCTAAACTGTCTCTTGATTTTTCCAGAGTAAGATATAGCAACATAGTTCAGACCTCTGATTTAAATACACTGGGCCTGATTCACAAATTGCACTTTTGTAGTAACCTACACTTAACCTACACTCTTGCAGGTACTTACATTTTGATAGTAAATCCAGCACTACACATGGCCAACCATTGCAACGCCCTCTTATAGAAAAAAATGGAGAAAGGGACTTAAAACAAAACCTCTTAGTGAATAATGTTATTTTTTATTTTTTATTTTAAATAATTATGAAATATAAACACAAGTAAATTAATGTTAAAACATATAAAGATAGTACATAATAATTATACAATGTTTGTATGACCTATTTTTATTAAGAATAAATAATGTAACAATAAATTCTATTAGAAAATAATTTCATTAATTTTAATTAAAAACATTTAATAATTATTAATGGCCAGTGTTTGGCCATGTGTAGTGCTGGAAGTACTACTTTCTTTTAGTAGTAATATACACTCCAGGTTGGTAAATTCCTTAAAGTGGTAAACGTACTCACAAGTGCAAATGTACTCAAAAGTGTAAGTTACCTTTCAGAATCACACAAATTAATGGCCAGGATTATAGTGCAGCTTCATGTAGTGGATTACTTTATTAACTTCTTTTGTAATTGTATGAGGCATTTTTCAGAAAATCAGACATTGGCTTTCCAGTTCAATAATAATCATATCTTGCAGGTATGAATACTCATTTAGGGCCTGATTTAGATCTTGGCGGACAAGTTAGTCTGTCACAACGGTGATGGATATCCCATCCTCAAAAATAGAAATCCCATTATATCCTATGAGATTTGTATTTCGGCGGATGGGATATCTGTCACTGTTGTGATGGAGTAGCTCGTCCGCCAAGATAAAAATCCAGCCCTGAGCCTCACAGTCTACAGCTCAATTATATGACTCAATTTACAACCAATATAATATTAATATAAATATGATAATTACTGAAAGAAGAAGTAATTTATAACAAACTGAAAAGAGCCTGACAGTGTTTGGCAGACAGTGCTCTCTATTACAAACTTGACTGGCTGCTCTGTCAACCAAACCTTTTGTCTCAGATCATCAGTTTTCCAATCGCGGGGCCCCTACTGGCTCTGATGTTGGAAAATGTACTCCAGCCATTCAACAGAGTACGACCTGTCAAATAAAGACAACAGACAGTCTGCCCCATTTACAGTGGCCTGTCTGATGTTGTTGTCTGTCCATCACTGCCAGAACAAAACAGAAAAAATATTAATGATACACACACCCTTGAATATTACCCCCAGGAAATGGGGGCAAAGGTTTTTATTTGGTAAAGTTTGTTACCAGAAAAATGCCAGACATGTGCCAAACGTTTTGTCTTCACAGTTGAAGTCACTGAGACCTCCGCAGGGTCAGCAGTGATCTCCTAATTTGGTGGGCTGCAGTCTAGCTGGGGTGGTGGATGAGATTAACTCCACTATTATGGTCTGAATAGGCCTTACGGTCACAGAGTAGGTACATAGCTCTCTGCCACTATCACAGATAACAGGCACCATGCAATCACCAAAAACCAGTAGGTTTTGGAAATATCTCCCAGAGGTAATTATGGGAAGTATTATGAATGTCTTCAGTTGTTGTCATTATTTGGGGTGTGTGTATTTCATGGAATTTGCTTGTGCATAGTTACATGAAATTTCTCTAAAATTACAACTGGTATTTTGTGCTGTATTTAAGTATAAAATGTGATCCTGCATCAACCTGGACACAGATACATTTAGGGACATATTTATGAGGACCTTGCACCCCGGTGGCATCATCTTTTGTGATGCAACCATGGCGCAAACCATAAAATCATGTTTATGAGGCCATGCAAAGCCACTTTGTTTGGCTTAGAATGGCCTCATGAATATATAGTAAGGCAAGGCAGAGCAAATTGCTCTGTTGCTTTACTTTGTGTTGCAATGGTTGTTCCCATGCAACACCCACGGCTAGAACTGTAGTTCTGAAATCACTTTTTGGAAGAAATGGTTTGACTTTCTTTATAAGAGGGAGCTGGTACTAGGTGATTGAAACTTTGCACAAAAAGGGAAAAGCTTCATTATATGTGCTGATCATTTTTGGAAGCTTACTTTTGTATTGCACAAAACACCCCGGGACTCCAAGACTGATTGCAATCTTTCTAAAATGAATTTCATCCAGAAAATTCCCAACTACTCTCAATAAAGAATTTGGATGACAATTTCCAGGATTGGAAAAGAGCCTTTCATGTGAACAAGTGTGATTATATCTCTTCGGAAAGATGCAGAAGAAAGTCAACACATACTACTCTATTTGCTGGGCACAAGATTAAACAAAACAATGTTACTGGTTCAGTTTTAAGAGAATAATCAGAAGCCAGTCAGGTCAAGATGCCTTACCAAATTTGAGCTCATGCTGGTAAAGTGGTCAAATTACAGTTCTATTAAAAAGAAAAGCTAAGCGTTTGTGGTCTACCATCCCATTGCCCATGTAATTTTAACCATATATTCAGGAATTCCTCAGTGCCACACCATTGATAAGCTGAGTGCAGATTGTCAAAAATCCTCCAATGCAATTCCAATTTCTTTGCAGCAATGAGTTGTCTGTATATTTGTCAGAATTGTGCTTATTCATTTTGCAGGCAGTACCCCTACCTACATAATAAACATAATATGGTTAGGTCACAATTCAGTTCTAAAATAATTTCTGCTCAAACTTGACAGTGGAAAAAGTGGAAGTCAGTGTCCAAGATTAATGCCTGTTTAAGTTCAATCATTACCAAACCACTTTACAATCAAGAAAACAACAAAAGAAATTCCTCAATTCAAATTAGGAAAAACCACAAAGGATTTAATAAACAACAAAAAAAATTATCAAAATTTGGTAAAGGGAAACTGAGGTATTAATATTTAAAATGTTGAGTCAATAAGTACCTTGAAAACATAAAGTACCACTGAGACGTAACAGTTTGTGGTTGACTCTGAGCTAGGCTCAATTTCATGCTGACCACTGTTGAGCAGATGTCAAATAGGCTAAGAGGGTTGCACCGATTTAAGTTTTTAGCTTCTGACTTAGTATACTTTTTGGTGCTTCAATTCAGCAGGGAATGGCAAGAAGCTGAAGCAAATGCTGGTCGATTTAAGGCTAATACATAATCTTTGAGAAGAGCCCTGATTACTTCAATTGTGAGGCCAAATGTTATGAGCTGCACAAAGCCTTATCCTGCAGCTGACATGGTAAATTCACTGCTAGGCTAGATTTACCCCGGTCTAAGGTTTTACCTTCTGACTTTGAGACTTTCTTGGTCCTTCACAGACGGCCTGCCTTCCCCTCTGGGTGGAAGAAGCTCTGACATCCACCCACCATATTTAGAGATCCTTACCTGCATGGTGGGGACCTCACTGCAGTGAACGGAGCCGTCACACACTGACTTCCTTCACACTAGGGAGGTTTGCAGAGCAGGAGCCATGTTTAAAGCACCTGCTCTGTAAACCTTTTTAATTTTGAGAAAGAAACTCCAAAGTGAGAGTTTGATTCTTGAAAAACAAAAAAAAGAATGGTACTGATGTGCAGAGAAGTTTTTCTCGTTGCATGAGGAAGTCAATTCATTATTTTCCCTGCCTGTGCATGGCGGACACAGGCAAAGAAAATGAGTGATGATTGTCAAACTCTAAATACGATGGTGTGACCATCACTATGACCCAGTAGTCCTGTGACAGATGGAATACTGGGTCAAGAGTTACTACTGGCAGAGACAGCAAAGGATCTGCTGGTAGTTACCCTGAAGTTTCACTGATTCAAAATAGACTGCAGAAATTAAATTTGGCAGGACAGGAGGAATGTTGTTTTTTAGTGTTCCTGCCGCCCCAACAAACCCTAAATAAGTCTTATTGTCATTTTTTTGGTTCTCAAAATCCACACACATATGCTGCAAAAGCCTTTTTGTTTGCTGCAGAGCTACAAATCTATATATCTTACCTTGTCGGGGGAAACCTCAGCATATTATCCTACTCCTACTTTTGCATGGTATATGTGTAATCTCCATTTTACGTGTAATATCCATTTTAGATACAACTCTTTAAGTTATCATTTCTTTCTCGTGGTATCCTTTTCCACACTTTACTGCTAACATGTGAATGTGCTGTATGTGCCCGGTAGTCTATACAGATAGTTTCAGGGTTGTACATTTCTGAACACAATGCCATTGTTTTTTTTTCTTGTTTTGCTTGTTAAGAGACACTTCGTTTTAGCTACACAAAGCAAATTAGCAACTTTGCCCCTCTGCTACAGTGTGATAAGAACACTACTTCTTTATATAAACAGCTTTTGTGATAGGGCTCAACTATAGGAGCACTTCTATGCTGGGTTAATCTCTGAACCTTTGTGAGCTGTGACTGAGACGCAGCCCTGCTGACTCCGACTTCCATCTTGGTATGGGAGTTAGACTATCCCAACTGATGAGGCCGAGGGTACTCCCGCTATGCTCTCTTTAGTGTAGTATTGGAATCAGATAGTAGTACACAAACATTAGAAACAATTACCATGGGTGAATTGTTCATATTGTATTCCATACTAATAATGCTGATCACAGTAAAATTCCTATTTTCTAATAATTGCAGAATATGTTTTCTATACAAGAATGCAAATATTTCAATACATTGTTTGAAAATGCTTTTTCTGATCTTCCTTGTATTTACCTTGGGCATGCAAGAGTGAGGAAATTATAGGGTTACATTTGTTTCCACAGATTTGTTTGGTATTCAGATTGTGATGGTCAAGGTTGCCAACAGCATCTTTGTCCTGATTAGTTTAAGGGTTGAATGTGGTACTGTGAGCTATCTGAAACATGCCAACACTTACTGATGATATTTGAGGACTGCGACTCAATATTTTTAAGTTTGTGTTGGTCTAAAAGAGAGTCCTGCTAAATTTGTAGGAATTGTATAACACTCCACTGGTAGCAAAAAAAGAGAATGTCCCAGATCTGTACCACATCTGCAAATTTTCCTCCTGGTAACTCATGCAGACCTCAAGACCATAATGCAGTCTTCTAGATACCAGGTTTCTCAGTGTTAGGGTAATGACGCCACACACCTGTATTTCAGGTTGTTCCATTGGGTTGATGCTGGACTTTCGTCTCTCCTCTGGAAGAGGTCTCAACCCAGGCCAGAGTAATGGGAGGTGACAGCTGTCAGAGGTGGGAAGGGGGATTAGGAGGTAGAGAAAGAGAAACAAATTCTGAGTGTTGAGCACAGAATGCTAGGGTGCACATCTTTGCACTTCAAGGAACCCTTTGAGTCTGAACTGCGGTTCTATGGTATAATAGTTTCTAAGCAAAAAGAGAGTGTGATTAAAACATGGTCAAATATCTGACAACCTCTAGGCCCTTCACCCCTTCTTGCCTCCTAGCAAACCTTTTGCCCTAAATTAAACATCTTAAAGAAGTACCCCACTCAGAAAATGACACAATAATAACCTTTCTGATCACTCTCAGAATTAAACCTCTAAGGCTTCCCTTTTATCCTTGAGACCATAGTGTTATTTTTTAGCCTCATAGTGTCACAGAATACAGAGTTTAATTGTAAGTCTTTTTTTAGTGCAAGCTTTACAAATCAGTCTAATTCATAACAATGTCTCATTGTCCTTTTCTGCATTTAAGTGCTCATGCTGTAAGTATTTTTAGGTGTAACAATGTCTCTTTTATTTTTTTTATTTTTCAAAAGTACACACTGGAAATGTTCACAATGGCACTGCGCAGCGCTGTAGAAAATAAAGGTTCAAACTCATGGTTTTTGTCTTGCTTTTTCAAGTAACAGCCGAAAGGACACGCTGAAGCTGGATGTACTTTCAAGATGATGATGGGTCTGGAGTTGGCTTGCTGCTCGAAAATCATGTAAGATCTGGGACTCAGACGGGGCTTCAGAAAAAAAATGAAGCCAAGCAACTGCTGTATGTTCGGGCACGGTATTTAGATCTTGGCCTCAAAGAAGGCCACCAAAGCATATGTGGTGATGAATTCTCACAAGACTGCCTGCATGAGATGTTGAGAACCATACGAGGTAACGTGCCAGAAGGGGAGTATTTTTCAGAGGGTCTTAATCAACTGGGAATGTGTCTCAGGAGGCAGGACATGCACATGCAGGATCGTGTCTCAGGATGTGAGGCGTGACATGGGAAGGTGTGGCACATCTGAAGGGACACTCAATATGCAACAGGGACATTTTGAACGTGAAAGGGTAGGGGCAAGCATGCAACATGGGGGTTTGCAGGTGCAACTCGGGGGCTGCGGGACAGTCATGGAGCATACTCAACATGCAGCAAAAGCACTATGGAAGGGTGTGGGAAAGGGCCATAACACTTAGAAGCCAGAGCTCCTGGGTTCCAATCCATATTAGCCAGCTGCGCCTTCTTGGAGCAAGGACTCATTCCAATTTTTGTACTTCTAGAGCAGCTAACAATAGGACAATCATTTAGCTCTTGGAGCCAGTAGGAGTCAGGAGTCCTTAGATCTTCTTTCTTCCAGCAGCTAGTTATTCTCGTCTTTCTTCAGGGTGCCTTCTGAGGTCTAGAAATGTTCAGAGGAGATGGAAGTGAGGTGTCAGTCTTATCCTGTGTATTTGTCAGTGATTAAAGTGTTTCATACAAACAATGCTGGCTACTTTCTCATAAAATTCCCTCGTCTTTCTTCCTCACTTCCTCTATTAATTTAATGGAAATTTTCCTACAATCCCACAACTAAAATGCCCCGGCATTATCTCAGCTACAGGAGCCTAGTCATTCCCTCTAGACATTACCCAGTGAATTTGAGTAGCACCTCCCCCAGTGTCACTGCTAGATCAGTTTTTTGCTCCTCTTGGCACATAGGAAGTCATGTGTGACTCTGGGGATCAATGTTACCAGTTTTTGACAGCCCGATTTGGAGTTTCCACTTCAAAGGATGAGCTGTGAATGTTGTAATCATGTTTGCAGGCTGTCCCTGTCCCACTCCCAGATGACTAATGGCCTCTAGATAGGCAATGTTCACACTCCCTTGCCTTCTTTCTGCCATAGGAAAAGCCATTGTCTTCTAAGAGGAGGGTTATTAGCAGCCAGCTGGAATGTATATTCTGTCTTTGAAGCAGCATTGTGAAGCAAGCAAGTTTTAAGCCAGTTCACACTCCGGCAGCACAAGATGTATTGCTATTAAGCACATTCCCTCTTATGATATTGTTAGTAAATGCCCTTTTTATGTGATCACCACCTTTTTTGTAGAGTGTTATAACTGTTGGGGTTTAGTCCCTTCCCTGCTGTACAATGCCAACTGTATAAGCTCTTACTGCTAAAAAGTATAGGAATTGACTAATCAGTGGGATGGCATATTTAAGCCTCTTATAAAAGCCCTAGCATATGGCAAATAAACTACACCTGTGGAATGAAAAGTTAAATGTCACTTGTGTACTGCAGCATATATTGTGCCATTCACTAGAGTGATAAGGTAAAAAAGATGAGGTCAACCAATATACCCTGACCGCTACAGTTTAAACAGAGGACTGTACTCTGGTAAGTCAACTCTCTACTATTATCACCCCCTACCTGCATGCCATCACATACCCTCACTTCCATCACTCCACTCCATCCCACACACTCCACCATCACATCACACTCATCCCAATGCCAAGCCCTAGTTGCTGTACCAATGTATAGACACCCCTCACAGCCCTGCATGGTCACTCATCACTTATTGCATGTACAGCATAGAGAACTAACAATCCCACCATACACTAACATATACAAGTGAAAGCTGGCAGGGCAAATCCAACCATAGAGGGGAAGCCACGGATGTACAAAATGTCAGACACATCAACCATAACACATCATTTACATCCCCACAGGTACCCCAGCCAATTTCAGCGGAGAGGAGGTGCTAGCAATATCCAGCCCCCCAACAGAAGAGGCTCACAGTGATGACAGTAACTCTGGTCTTCAGGATCTGGGTGACCAACCTATCCCATCAGGGACCACTGGACAGCCGGTTACCCAAGCCCTGTCACACACCACCACAGAGCCTCCCCCATCAGGAACCAACACCACAGCACCCACCGAGCGTACCCACACCTCTGTCCCCAGGACACGTCAATCAGCAGTGTGTCCACCTCTACAGGACCCCAGGCCACCCCTCGCACAAAAGACAATCAGGAACCTGGGGTCACTGGCAGTGGGCACACGGTTCAGGAGACAGAGGCACAGGCCAACAGGGAAACTGGGAGGACTGCTGTGCACCAGGGGGAGGACAGGCCCAAGGAACCAACTCTCCAGGAGGCACTCTCCAAGATCCTGGGAGCCTACCAACATTCCGAGGACACAATGGGCCAGTTCCTGGACAACGTGCAGGAGAACAGGCGGCTGCAGGAGGGACATTATCAGGGGATCAAGGAGGACTTGTAGGCCATTAACAACACCCTGATTTCCATAGCAGGGGTGCTGGCAGACATGGCCAACATTATGAGGGAGGCAGTATCACACCAGCGGGCCCCTGTCACTAGCCAGACATCTGAACAGCCTTCCACTTTCGCTGTTTTCCAGGAGGCCCCGCCACAGGACTCACAAGCCACCAGCACCCCTCCCCCTGCAAAAGGTGAACCACCCCGCAAAAGTTCTGTGCGATCCAGACAGAAGCCAGAGACACTTGCCAAGACCCCGCCAGGAAATGAGACTCTCCTGATTGTCGCCCTTCTGTCCCACTCAGTCAACCTGTCCACCTTGAACTGCCATGGTTCCCCTTCCTATGTCCCCCTTGACAGTGCACCTGTGCTACAAACAGACTGAAACAATACCTTGGACTTTCCTCCATCATCACCCCATCCCATTGCACTTTCCCCCTATATGTCAGCACCTCAATAAACACACTTTGAAAAAAATCCATTTGGAGGATGTCATGCATATCAAATATGTATTTTTTTAAACAGGTACAAACATTGCAAATTAACTGTACATAGTTGAGCATAGATCAATGACCTTTAGCTGGCTGTAGTGATCACACCGGGAGTATATGTCAAGTCACCAACATCTGCAAAATGAATTGCCAGAGGGAACAGTAAGTGGGCATAGAAGTGGGAAATATCACCATGCCATTGCCACATAGATTACAACCAGAGTAATTGAAATGTAAAGTTACACTGTCCTAACTGTGTGTCATTTGAAGTATTGTTGTATAACTGAAGTTCTGTTGTCCTCATCCTCATCCTCTGCCTCCTCATCCTCACTGTCCACAGGGTCTACTGCTGCTACGCGTGCATCTCCAGTCTCCTCCTCCTGCAGAAAATGTACATGGTGTCTGAGGGCCAGGTTGTGCAACGTGCAGCATGCCACTACTATCTGGCAGACCTTCTTGGGTGAGTAGCACAGGGATCCACCTGTAAGATGGAGGCACCGGAACCTGGCCTTCAGGAAGCCAAAGGTCCTTTCAATGATCCTTCTGGTTCGCCCATGTGCCTCATTATAATGTTCTTCTGCTCTTATCCTGGCATTCCTCACAGGGGTCAGCAGCCATGATAGGTTTGGGTAACCAGAGTCACCTGCAAATATTGAGGGACAATATTTAGCCACACACTATCCTATATGGCCCACACCATACCCATACACCAACATATACTGGGTGGGAACCAGGCTCACCTATTAGCCACACCCTGTGCCTCTGTAGTTGGCCCATCACATTTGGAATGCTGCTATTCCTCAGGACAAAGGCATCATGCACCGACCCAGGATACTTTGCATTGACGTGGGAGATGTACTGTTCCATCAAACACACCATCTGAACATTCATGGAGTGGAGACTCTTACGGTTCCTGAACACCTGTTAATTCTGCCGGGAGGGGACAAATGCAATATGTGTACCATCAATCGCCCCAATTATGTTGGGGATGTGTCCTATTGCATAAAACTCGGCTTTCACTGTGGCCAAATCCTCAACCTGGGGGAAAACAATGTAGCTGAACATGTGTTTTATCAGGGTAGACAAAACTCTTGTCAGCACTATTAAAAACATTGGCTATGACATTCCTGCTGCCAAGCCCACTGTCACTTGGCAAGAACCAGTTGCCAGGAAATGGAGTACAGATAGCACTTGCACAAAAGGGGGGATCCCAGTGGGGTGACATATAGCAGATATCAGGTCAGGCTCCAATTGGGCACACAGCTCTGTGACTGTTGCCCTGTCCAGTCTATAATGTGCCTGTTCTCCAGTGTGGCCAAGTCTACCAGGGGTCTCTCCACAGGGATATGTCTCCATCTCCTATTCCTCCACAGCGGTAGGTATCTAAGGGACACAAGAGTGAGGAGGCTGTCACAAACTTAACATTGGAACCCCAACAGGAGTTTGCAATCTGTAAACTTTTAATGGGTCAGTGTTATTTGTCCAGTATGTGCCTATTTCTCCTGTGACACAGCATGAATCCATAGGGTGCCCCCCCCCTGAAATAGCGTCCGCCTGTCCTGTGTGGAGAGACAGGTGGAAGTGAGGTAATTCTGATGACGTTGTGCGCCGTGGCGAGAGGCGGTCGGGAACCACTGTGCAACTCCTCATTGGTTAATATTGGGCCCTATGGGGTACAGTGGCTGATGGTGATCTCCGCCGGTGGTGGCGGTATGCACCGCCGTGGACGTAACCGCCATTTTCCATCATATTCCTCACTTGCTACCTGACCTTCCATAGGATAGGACCTACACTGCATGTGCGCTGTGACCTATGTCTAGAACCTACTGTGGCCCGTGTGACCGGGGAAAGGGCCCCAGCCTTCACTTCAAAAGAGTTGGAGAGACTGGTGGATGGGATCCTACCCCTGTACGGACTGCTGGATGGGCCTCCAGACCAACAGGTGAGTACAATGTGCGTATGATGCATGTGGCATGAATGCATGGAGTTGTATATGTGAAGGCCTCATGTAAAGGGGTGGATGTCTTCTTTGCGGTGTACAAGCAGTGTGCTGGGCTATGTGTGTGCCAATGTTGATGGAAACGGGTATGGTGAGCCGTTTGTGTAACAGGCTTGACTGTTTGTCTAAGGTTGTTTTCCTGTGTGTATTGCGTCTGCAGGTCAGCGCCCATCAAAGAAGGGTATATGGTGTGCCACTGCCAAGGAGGTGCAGACCCTGGGGGTTAATGGCAGGCAGAGCACCCACTATCACAAATGGTAGTAGGACCTGAGACGTTGGGCATGGAAGACAGTGCAGGCCCAGCTGGGGATGGCCTCCTAATGAGGAAGGGGTGCCCATCGAACCCTGATCCCCCCGATGGCCCGCATACTGGCAGTGGCCTTTCCAGAGCTGGATGGGCACTTGAGGGCATCAGAGCAGCCAGGAGCAGGTGAGTACAGTGGCTATAATTTCAATTTATGCCTGGTGTGGTGGTATCTGGGTGGTGGATGTGTGTCAGTGGGTGCCCTTAGGCCAGGCCTGGCATAGCAGCGTAGGTCCTCTGGTGGCTAGGGTTATGAAGGGATAATCCTGCCTACTTAGCTTGTAAGCATCCACTACTGGTCAGGGCTGCATGGGTCCCAGGTGCTGCAGTTGGTGGTGGGAGCCCCTCCTCATGCCTTGGTGGCTAGCGATATCAGTGGTGGTGCAATGCATAGAGAGTAGGCCTGGTCCCTGTGTGTGAGGGTGCTGTGTACACCAATGGTGGTGTTGGTGCAGCCATTGACCAAGTGCATCCTTTGTCTCTTCCCCCCCTTTTTGTTTTGTCACCCTCTCCTTATGTGCATTAGCATCATCTGTTGGAGAAGCAGAGGCACCGGCAACGGAGGGAGCTGCATCCCACAGGACCCAGGAGGCAGATCCACCGACACTGAGGGCACCAGCGGAATGAAGGGCGAGGGGGGCAACCACAGTGGAGACTGGAGGGGACAATTCAGACACAGGTACCTCCTCTGATGGAAGCTCCCTGGTGGTGGTGGACACTTCTGTGACCACCCCAGCTACAGCTACAGCCACCACCCCTGTACCAGCACTGCCCTCCCAGCAGCCCCTCATCGAGATGCCCATGCCCGCTCACCCAGGAGGATGGGCATCTGCTTCGCCCCTGGCATCTCAGGCCCTGCCCCAGTTAGCTCTCCTGTCCTGAGTGAGGAGGCTATTGACCTCTTTAGATCCATCTCTTTAGGGCAGTCAACCATTGTGAATGCAATCCAGGGGGTGGCAGCCCAGATGCAACAATCTAATGCATTCCTGGAGGGCATTCACACTTGATTGGCGGCCCAACAGAAATCTATCCAGGCTCTGGCCTCCTCTCTGATGGCACCCATTGTCCCTGTTTTCACCGTGCCCCCTCCAACTTACACTTCCCAGTCCCATTCCCCTCTACCCCAACCCATCCCAAGCACACAGCCAGATCAGCATGCACACAGGACAACACCCAAGAGTGGCACAGACAAACACAAGCACCACACTTCATCCCACAAGCAGCCACACAAACACCATACAGTTGCAGACACTACAACATCCACTGCCTCCACTGTTTCCCCTCCCCTGCTCCACCTCCCACCCAGTTAAGTCCACACTCACACCTGCATGCACTACATCATCATCCACTACCAGCATCATCACCACACCAAGCAGAACACAAACCTCACTTGCAGGCACCTTCACAACAGCCATGCACATGTCCTCTGTGTCCTCTCCCACTGTGTCTGTCCCCCCTCCTAAAGTACACAAACGCAAGCACTCAGACACCCAACAACCATCCACCTCACAACAGCATACAGCTTATGCACCTGCATCTAAATCCAGCAGACAGACATCTCCAACAATTACTCACTCGTCCTCCACTCCCATTCCTTCTTCCTCCTCCCACCTCAATGTCCCTAGAAACTTTTCCTTTCCACCATTGACCTCTTCCCTACCCCTCCCACCCCCGTCCTGCACGTATGGCCAGGGTATCACGAACCCAGCCACGCACCTCAGCCACACAGTCCACGGGCCCAGTTCGATCCGCACCTACTCGTGATGGAAAGGATTCCGGGCCACATATACTGAAGGGTAAGGAGCCTGCACTAGCAGGCAAGAAGAGCAAGGAGCCTGCACCAGCAGGCAAGAAGGGCAAGGATTCTGCACCTGCCAACCGAAAGGGCAAAGAGCCTGCATAGGCAGGAAAGATGGGCAAGGAGCCTGCACCTGCCACCCGAAAGGGCAATGAGCCTGCACCAGCAGCCAAGAAGGACCAGGAGCTTGCAACAGCAGCTGTCACGGAGCCCCCACCACCAAGCATGGTTGTGCATCCATCCAAGGGTGCAGGGGATGTGCAGGATCCTCCCACCACCACCACCCCCAGCACCACCACAGTGCATCCATCTGAGGGTGCAGGTGATGTGCAGGAGCCTCCCACCACCACCCTCACCAGGACCACCACAGTGCAGCCATCACCGCCAGCGAATGCAATGTGATCCTGCCTCCATGGGATGCTGTGCAGCCTGTCCACTCCAGAACCAGTGGGCAAGACACCTACTCGAAAGACTGTTGCCTATCACTCCCCAGGACAAAACACTGGACATGTTGCCCCTTCCAGAATCAGTGGGCAAGACACCCAGTCAAGAGACTGTGGCCCATCACTCCCCAGGACAAAGCAGAGGGCATGCTGCCCCCTCTACAACCAGTGGGAAAGACACCCACTCGAGAGACTGTGGCCCATCACTCCCCAGGACAAAGCACAGGGCATGTTGCCTCCTCCAGAACCAGTGGGCAAGGCACCCACTCGAGAGACTGTGGCCCATCACTCCCCAGGACAATGCACAGGGCATGTTGTCCCCTCCAGAACCAGTGGGCAAGACACCCACTCGAGAGACTGTGGCCCATCACTCCCCAGCACAAAGCACAGGGCATGTTCCCCCCTCCAGAACCAGTGGTCTTGTTTCTGCCTCTGGCTGAGGTGCCCCACCTCCCCCTGAAGTGCCTGCCTATTTGCCAACTGATGCTTCTGCAGGGTTCTCTCCGTATTGACGCAGGTGACAAGTGGGGCCTTGGACTTTTCCCTATGGCCATGTGGCCCACGCAAACTGACGACTGGGCAGTGTCCCTTTTTCTGTACATTTGTAGATATCTGTAACATCGGCTAAGTTATTTTTATGCTGTGTTGATATTATTACACTCACTTTGGTGAATTTGTTTTGTCCTGCATTGTTCAGTTGATTTAGGGGGATTAACTTGCTTTCTTCTGCATCTGGTTGTGTGTATGGTGTGTGTGTATGGGGTGTGTGTAGTGTGTGTGCATCACTCTCTTTTTCCTCCCTCCTCCCTTGTGTGCTAGGTGGCTGTACTCACTGTCGTTGTCTTCGCCGGAGTTGGTGTTCGTGGTGGAGCAGAATGTAGAATATCATCGGAAATACATGCAGTTCTGGTTCCATGGCGGCGTGGTTGTTCCCTGTGTCTCCAATGGTGAGTCCTTTGACCTCTGTACTCTATTTCTGCCAGGTTTTTGATGTCGCTGGTACAGCCCCGGAAAAGGTGGCAGTTTGTAGGGTCCTAATATGGTGGGCGGAACTTTGACTTCCGCCTGCCTGTATGCGGCTACTGCCGTGGTGGCTGTTTCCGCCCTGGCGATCGGTATGGTACATTGGCTGTCTTTTGAGATCTTTGCGCCATGGTCATAATTTGGTGGTAGTTACCGCCGGCCTGTTGGCGGTATTACCACCACTTTATCACTGCCCACCAGGGTCATAATGAAGGCCATAGTATTTAAAGGTCGGACATGTAGAGATTTATTTTTATTGTATCCCTGCAGTGACAAGCCCCTTAAAGCTATTTTCACTGTGGAAGGTGCTGACTGGCCTATGAGAAAATTAGGGTACACATTAAAATATGAATTCTGCTATCTCAGGTTTAGGATCAGCTAGAAAATTGATTTACCCATTATTTTTAATATTTCTTAAAAGCACAATTCAATGGTGTGGTTAAATTCATAATACATATTTAGTAAACGGCTGAAGCTCCTGGAGTCTAATTTGTATTAGCTCTCTAGCAGCTGCCTAGCCAGTGCTTGGTCTTAGTGAGGTGTGAAAACTACTCCCAGATCAGAGACAATTTCCTGAGAATGGAAAGGTGTTTCTTTCCCATTGCAGGAAGACCAGTCAGATTGGACCCACAATCCTCATTACTTTCTAAAGGGATCTGCTCGTTGACAAGTAAATATAAGGTGAGTTGTGAAGTAGGCAAACCTTTGTTCCCCCAGAGAGGCTGGCTTCAAACCCAGTTAGAGGGAAGTTACCCCAGAACCAGTTTTCAGTGATCACAAAGGAGGGGGCTACTGATTTCCCTAGGCACAGCTCTGGGCTGGCACAAAGACTCTGATCAAAGGAGAAGTAGTTTTCCCATTTAAGATTTTAGGAGTTAGGTGCACTGTGGAATTGTTTGCTGTGAGGCAAACAAGAAATGAGGAAAGAGTGGTTAGGGTTACTCGTGGGAACTTTTACCCCATTGGTGTTATCCCACCCACTAGCTAGTGCCAACCATCCATGTGGCACCCTAAGGCATCCTACTTAGATCAGTGTTTGGAACTTTGCCTGCGGACACAAACAATATGAACAGCATCTGCTGCTTGGGATCTCTAAAGATATGTGAAGGGGAAGACATACCCCCACATTCTCTGTGGCTACAGGAAGACAACAAGCTGCAAGAGCAATTTGTTTTGAAGTGCCCACCTGACTAATTGTAACTAGACCTGGACCTGCCCCGATGGTGGCCTCTGATGGAGTGAGTCCTGTCTAGGGATCCTGGGGACCTTTGCTGTGTTTAACTGGACTTCTCCTACAATCTCTGAAAAACTGTAGGACTTAGAAAAAATCTGATTTCCAGCCACCAAATGACATGGACCAACCACAAAAAGTGATCCGGCCAAGGTACAACTTTGCTGGGCTGAAAAAACAGTTTCCTCCTACTTGAAGCTTATCCACAACAGCAAGTCTCGGTGGGCCCTCAGCAAGAAGGTATCCGGCCTCATGGATATCATCATTGTATACAGCCTTGTCCTGATTTTAACTAAGACAGAAGGTAAAATATGTGACTGGTATGAACCTGCTTCGTATATCAGACCTGTGCTCTTTTGCAGTCAGCCTGAAATTGTGCTTAAGTCCTGCACACATGCTTAAAGTACCTTCTATTGGCACTTTATTATTTTTTGCCACTTTTGCCTTAAATCTTTAAAATTCAACTCTTTGGTTCTCTTTATGGTATGCCTGTCCTTTTGGTGTCACTTCATGTATTACAGTTTACTTTGATTTTATAAATTGCAGTGAGATTTTTTTTTAGTTGTATCTATGACTTTTTACTGTTTTTATACGTCTAAACCTTTTTCCGTATTTTGGCTAAATTAAGCCTGTCTGCCTTATGCCATAGCTACCAGAGTTTGAGCTGAGTTTTACTGAAACCTTTGCTTGGACCTCACAGGTTTGTGACTTTATTACTTATGGTGGACTGCCATTCACCCCAATTGATATTTTGCTTTCTTACAGTTATCAAAATCTACATTAATCAATGATTCAATCAATCAATCAATCATTGGATTTACAAAGTGCACTACATACCCGTTAGGGTTTCAAGGTGCTGGGGGGGAGGGGAGCTGGAGTTACTGGTCGAAGAGCCAGGTCTTGAAGAGTCTTCTGAAGGTGAGTAGGTCTTGGGTCTGTCGCAGGTTGGTGGGGAGGGTGTTCCAGGTTTTGGCGGCGAGGTATGAGAAGGATGTGCCGTCGGAGGTCTTTCTTCGGATGCGGGGGACGCCGGCGAGGGCGAGGTTAGAGGAGCGGAGCTGACGGGTGGGGGTGTAGAAGCTGAGTCTGTTGTTTAGGTAGGCTGGTCCGGTGTCGTGGAGCGCTTTGTGAGCGTGGGTAAGAAGCTTTAAAGTGATCCTTTTGTCCACGGGGAGCCAGTGAAGGTTTCTCAGGTGGTGGGAGATGTGGCTGTGGCGGGGTACGTTGAGGATCAGTCGGGCGGAGGCATTTTGAATGCGTTGGAGGCGTAGTAGGTCTTTCGCTGGGATGCCTGTGTAGAGTGCGTTGCCATAGTCCAGCCTGCTGCTGACGAGGGCCTGTGTCACTGTTCTTCTTGTTTCTGTCGGGATCCACTTGTAGATTCTGCGGAGCATGCGGAGTGCGTTGTAGCAGGAGGAGGAAACTGCGTTGATCTGTTTAGACAAGGTGAGGGAGGAGTCGAGGATGAAACCCAGGTTGTGAGCATGGTCGGTTGGTGTCGGTGGGCTTCCTAGTGTGGTGGGCCACCAGGAGTCGTCCCAGGCGGAGGGGGTGGATCCGAGGACGAGGACCTCCGTCTTGTCCGAGTTCAGTTTCAGGCGACTGATTCTTATCCATTCCGCGATGGACTTCATCCCCTCGTGGAGGTTGGTTTTGGCGGTGAGCGGGTCTTTGGTGAGTGAGAGGATGAGCTGGGTGTCGTTGGCGTAGGTAAGAAAGTTGAGGTTGTGTTGTCGGGCCACTTGTGCGAGGGGGACATGTAGATGTTGAACAGCGTTGGGCTGAGGGATGAGCCTTGGGGGACGCCGCAGATGATGTCGGTGGCTTCGGACCTGAAGGGAGGGAGGCGGACTCTCTGGGTCTTGCCAGAGAGGAATGAAATTATCCAGTCGAGGGCTTTTCCTTGAATTCCGGTTTCGTGGAGGTGTGATTCCAGGGTGCGGTGGCAGACTGTGTCGAAGGCTGCAGATAGGTCCAGGAGGATGAGGGCTGATGTTTTGCCGTTGTCCATTTGGCGTCTGATGTCGTCTGTAGGGGCGAGAAGGGCGGTTTCGGTGCTGTGGTTTTGTCTGAAGTCAGACTGGGAGGGGTCTAGGATGCCGTTGTCTTCGAGGTGGCTGGTTAGTTGTGTGTTGATGATTTTTTCAAACACCCTTGCTGGAAAGGGGAGCAGGGAGATCGGTCGGAAGTTTTTGAGGTCATTGGGGTCTGCTTTGGGTTTTTTGAGGAGGGCGCGGATTTCGACGTGTTTCCATTTTTCAGGGAATGTCGCTGTTTCGAAGGAGATGTTGATGACCTTCCGTAGTTGGGGGGCGATGGTGGCGTCAGCTTTGTTGTATATGTGGTGTGGGCAGGGGTCTGACGGAGATCCTGAGTGGATGGAGTTCATGATCTTGCATGTCTCTGTGTCGCTCACGTTGGTCCAGGAGGTCAGGTGGTTTGCACAGGTGGAGTGTTCGAGGGTAGGATCTGGCATGGGAGTGGCATCAAAACTGTGGTGGATGTCGATGATCTTCCAGTGGAAGAAGGTGGACAGTGCGTTGCAGAGTTCTTGGGATGGAGGGATGTCGTTGACGGCGCTGGGGTTGGAGAGTTCTTTCACGATGCTGAAGAGCTCTTTGCTGTCGTGTGCGTTGTTGTCCAGGCTGTCTTTGAAGTGGGATCGTTTGGCTTGTCTGATGAGTTGGTGGTGCTTGCGGGTGGCGTCCTTGTGGGCTGTGAGGCTGTCAGGTGTGCGTTTGAGGAGCCATTCCTTTTTTAGCTTCCAGCAGTCGCGTTTGGAATTTAGCAGCTCGTCGGTGAACCAGGTGGCTTTTCTTCTGGCTTGGTTGTCGGTGGGTTTTTTGAGTGGTGCGAGGGTGTTGGAGCAGTCGTTGATCCACAGGGTGAGGTTGTTGGCGGCGGAGTCTGGGTCGGTGGAGTTGGGGGGTGGGTTCTGGACGAGGGCGTTGGTAAGCTGGTCTTCCGTAACTTTGTTCCAGCATCAGCGGGGTGGTTGTTGGGTGCGAAGGTGCTCGGTATGTTTTTTGTAGGTGAAGTGGATGCAGTGGTGGTCGGGGTCCAGTGGAGTACGGTGGTATGGTTGAAGGTGATGTGGGCGCTTGAGGAGAAGATGGGATCAAGCATGTGGCCGGCGATGTGGGTTGGTGTGTTGACGAGTTGTCTGAGGCCGTGGTTGGCGAGGTTGTCGATTAGAGTAGTGGAGTTGGTGTTGTTGTTGTTCTCCAGGTGGAAATGTAGGTCTCCGAGGAGGATGTAATCCATTGAGGTGAGTGCGTGGGTGCTGGTGAGGTCGGCGAGGGATTCGCTGAATGGTGCTCGTGGTCCGGGGGGTCTGTAGATGAGCGTTCCTCTGAGAGTGGTGTTGGGGTCGGTGTGGAGGCAGAAGTGTAGGTGTTCGGCAGTCTTGAGGGAGTCGTCGGTGTGGGTGTCGACTTTGAGGGAGGATTTGTGGGCGATGGCTATTCTTCCTCCAGTTCCATTGTTGCGGTCCCTACGGATGATCTTGTAGCCGTCCGGGATGGCTATTGCGACATCGGGCGCTGAGGAGTCGTTCCACCAGGTTTCGGTCAGGAAGGCTTCGTCTGGGCCGGTGGAGTCGAGCAAGTCCCAGAGCTCGATGTCGTGCTTGCGTGCGGAGCGGGTGTTGAGGAGTATGCAGTGGAGGTGGTTTGTTCCAGTCTTTGTAGGTTTCCTTGTTCTGTCGCAGGTGAATTTGCATGCGTGGCATGCGAAGGGTTCGTGGGTGGTCCTAGGTGATGACTGGGAGCAAGCTGTGGTGCGGCTGGGGTTTGAGGGCGTTGAGTTGGTCGGCCGTGTAGCGGCGTCTGGAGGCGCAGGGGTCTCGTGGACCAGGGTGGGTGGTGCTGGGCGCGGTCCAGGCGCAGACAGGCTTGCCTTTGGTGCACCTTCGGCGCACCAGCGGCGTGGCCACGCCATGGCTGCCATAAGAGGAGGGGAGGGGAGGAGTGGCAGGTGGGAGGTTGGAGGGTTCGTTCAACGAGGGGGGAGGCGGGAGGGGCCGCAGGGGACGCAGCGGTGGGAAAAAGAGGGAAGCAAAAGACGGTGAGAGAATGAGGGGGGAGGCGGGAAGGGGCCGCAGGGGACGCAGCGGTGGGAAAAAGAGGGAAGCAAAAGACGGTGAGAGAACAAGGAGGGAGGCGGGAGGGGCCGCAGGGGACGCAGCGGTGGGAAAAAGAGGGAAGCAAGAGTGAACTGCAAAAGGTGGTGGTGGCGCGGAGGGCAAAAGCGGGGAGTGACCTACCTGTAAGCAGGGTCAAAGGTTGCTCCCTGCTAGTGCGCCGCGGCTGCCATAAGAGGAGGGGAGGGTGGTAGTGGCAGCTGGGAGGTGGGAGGGTTCATCCAATGAAAGGGCTGGGGCCGTAGGGGACGCAGCGGCAGGAAAGAGGAAAGCAAAAGATGGTGAGAGAATGAGGGGGGAGGTGGGAAGGGCCGCAGGGGACACAGCGGCGGGAAAAAGAGGGAAGCAAGAGTGAAATGCAAAAGGTGGTGGTGGCGCGGAGGGCAAAAGCGGGGAGCGACCTACCTGCAAGCAAAAGTAAGCAAAAAATAACTATTATTGACTCTTTGTCATTTATCCAAACAACCCCTCTGGTCTGTTGTGCTGCCTATGTCCCTATGTTGCCTCTGTCCTCTTATACTGACCCAGCCCCTCTTCTCTCCTTACCCCTGTTCTCCATGTGTGTGTCCCTAGCCCCTCCTTCACCCATCCACTTTGGCACCACTGTTCCATGTTGCCACTGTCTTCTGGTGCTGCCTCTGACCCTGTGCTCTTATCTACTGCTCTCTATGTGCATGCCCATGCCCCCCCTCCATGGTCTATACTACTGCCACTACCCTTAAATGCAGCTTCTGCCCCTACCTCCTTGTACTATATACGCATGCCCTTCCCATCTCTTTCCCTGGTGCATTGTGCTGTCATTGTCCCTGTGCTGACACTGCCTTCTGTTACTGCTCCTGCCTCCACCTCCTGCACTTATTCGCCCCTATCCACTACTTCCCTTGCCTGCTATGCTGCCACTGCCCTCCATTGCTCCTCCTGCCCTGTTCCTATGCTCAGTATGAGTACCCATGCCCCCACCCTCCCATTTCTATTGTGCAGCCACTAACCATGTGCTGCTTCTGCCCTCCATTGCTGCCATGAATCTATGCCCTTGTCCATTTCTCCTTGGTCGATTGTGCTGCCACTGCCTTCTATTCTATGTCTACATGTCCCTGCCTCCTCTCTTCTTGTTCTGTTGAGTGGCCACTGTTCCAGTGTTGTCACAACCCTCTTTAGCTGCCCTTACACCCCTCCATTATTTCCATGTGTGCCTACCTGCCCCCTCCCTACCTAGTGTGTTGTGATGCCATTGCACTAGTGCTTCCACTACCCTCTGCTGCTACCCCTGACACCTCCACCTTTCCCTCTGTTCTCTGTGAGTATGCTCCTTCCTCCTTCCTCCTTGGTTTGCTGCGCTGTCACTGCATTCTGTTGCTGCCTCTGCCCCTCCCCCACTATCTTCTCTTCTGTGCATGTCCTTGCACCTTCCCGCCCTTGTCTGCTGTGATGCCACTGCCCTCCACTGCTGTCCCAGGCCCTCTCACATTGTTCTCTGTATGTATACCCCTGTTTCCTCCCTTCCCAGTCCACTGCTGCCACTGACCTCTAAATTAGCCACTTCTTTTAACCTTTTTAAC
This sequence comes from Pleurodeles waltl, assembly GCF_031143425.1. Lineage (NCBI taxonomy): Eukaryota > Metazoa > Chordata > Amphibia > Caudata > Salamandridae > Pleurodeles > Pleurodeles waltl. The sequence continues at coordinate 289,783,510 of NC_090439.1, forward strand.
AGAAGAGGGGGGCGTTTGGGACTCACCACATGGCCTTGCGGGTCATAATCCACTGTGCTCCCTTATGGGGTCTTTTTACAAAAATGTTTCAGAAATCAGGGACAGTGTCCCTGAGTCCTGTAATGGCTTCCTAACCATTTTGTGAAGAGTTCCCAAGAGCCAAACAAGTCAGCAAACCAAGTCAATTAGTACTGAGGGACTGGTCCTGCAGTTCCACAAAGTCTCAGGGAAGCAAAAACTCCCTGGACCAATCAGAAGTCCACATTGTTTTTAAAAGATGGCCTGTTGGGACTCCCAAAGGATGAGCAGTCCAGATATCACTACCTTTTAACCACTTCATGACCACTCACATGACTACTACAGACACCTCTTCAAAAATGTCTGATGGATGTTGCACATCCTTCACCTTGTACAGAAGACTTCATGGAGAGACAACACCCTCCATACACCCAAGCCCATTTTGTGGTCATGCTCCCACTATGCACACTCTTCACCTCGTACAGAAATCTTCATGGTAAGTACACTCCCTCCAGACACCGAAGGCCCTCTGGGTGAACATGCTGCTACTACTCCCACCCTTTGCCTCCGGACATCCCAGTTATTTTACCATTGTGCTCTCTCAATGCATTGGCAGACTTTCTGCAGGCTTCTGCCAACAAAGAAAACTTTGTACCATAGGGCAAGGGTCTCTACGTTTTTCTCTGGATAGATTTTGTTCATGAAGCAGTCCCTTCATCCCCATAAATTATCCATTAAGGATATTTCCTCTACATATGTGTACTATAGAATGCAGCACACATCTAAAAAGGAAAAAAAGAAGAGAAATTAAAATACATTCTCTTAGGTACACTTACCTCAGGGAGGTGCAGGAGTTTGACGCAAATCCATATCTACTATCAAACAGATTCTTTTCACACTGAAACTATACCTGCTGCATCTTAGGCCTGATGTTATTTCCTGCTTGTCCAATATTATCATGACCCCCATTGGAATTTGCCCTTTCGAATACCTATAATGTGATTATTCTATTATTGCGCGCTTCTGTATTTTTTGTTTAAATGACCTCTACCTTGTTAATCTATGTCGTTATAGTTTGTACTATAACTAACTTTTGTTGTTCTTCTACAGCATTCTAACACCCAAGAGGGTCTTGTTCACGCTATATAAAGCTTAAAAAAAATAAAAAAATCTACAAGTGTTTGCAGGTACGGATTTGAGTCAAAATATGTAGGTGGATGAAGAGGAACCCCTAGGTACAACCCACAGAACACCCTCTTGATCCAAAGCAATACATGGCAGCACATTGCCCTGCAATGGATTACTTTTGGTTATAAACTAGCAGAAAAAATCACTCTTGTTAGCTTATATATCTCTAAATCTAAAAATGTGACACAAACCTGAAGCAAAATTTTGATATATCTAAGACAAATCAATTATTATAAGTGTTTGAGTTTTATTTAAACTTATAGCAATATTTGTATCCTTCATTATTATAATTCACAGACTGCTAAAGCACACCATTAGTATAGGCACATGTAAAGAGACTTACAAGACAAAGAACATTAAGGCCCATATTTATACTCACTTTGCGCTGGATTAGCGTAATTTTGTAAAGGAAATCCAGCGCAAATTTAACACAATATTTATAATTTGACGCTAGACCCGTCTAACGTCAAAATACCCTAGTGTGCGCCATTTTCTGGATGCGTGAAACTGCCTTGCTTCAATGAGATGCAAGCTAGGTGTTCCTGTCCAAAACATGACTTAAACACCCGTGCACCATATTTATCCAACCACCCAAAAATGGCGCACGTCTGGTAGGCGGAGCTGGAAAATGTTGCAAATCCCGATTTGCCCCAAATTGTATCGCCTGGGTCAGGGCAGGTGTTAAAATGGGGCAAACACACCACTACTTAAGGAAAACTCACACAAGCAACATCATTGCTCAAAAGAAAGACATGGGGGTGATACTCATGCAGCATGCAAGAAGACGCAGAGCACAGGAGCAACAGCAGCAGCTACTGCCACACCAACATGGACCACAAAGGCAACGCAGAAGACAGGAGAGGATATTCAGGACCAGGACAACCCTTCAGGGCCTCAGGGAACATGACATCATCCAGAGGTAGAGACTAAACTGGCAAGCCATACAGCAGCTGCTGCGCCACATTGAGCCACAGATAACAGCCAGCCTGCAGAAACCACACAATATACCACCGGTGACCAAGCTGCTAGCTATCCTGCACATGTTGGAAAGTGACTCTTTTCAAACCACTGGTGCTCTGGTTGCTTGGATCTCACAGCCCTCATCCTCTGCCTTCCTTCCCAAGGTACTTGATGCTATCATCTCCCTCACACCCCGCCACATCAGCTTCCCCAACACACAGCAGAAGATGCAGAAGACCAAACAGGGGCTTTATCAAATTAATGGCTTCCCGCATGTGCTTGGAGCCATCGACTGCACACATGTCCGGATTGTGCGATCTGCTGCAACTGAGCACCTATACCGCAACAGGAAGCACGCACACTCCATCAATGTGCAGGCCATTATGGATCACTGTGGATTGTTCACCAACATCACGGCAAAGTATCCTGGGAGTGTACATGATTCATTCATCTTCCGCCACAGCACCATCAATCGACACTTCCAGGATAGACGATATGGCAATGGCCTACTTGTTGGTAAGTACAGAAACCCAGTAATTTACACACAGCAGAGCAACCCTGTCGGACACCCAACACAAACATCACTACATTGACACATTGCCAGGAAGACACTGAGATGTGACACTGGTAGTCATGTTTGATATCCTGACCCAATGGGATACACACCTATGGACAAATGATAGATGCAAATAACAAGAGATGCCACTCTAGAGCCACACGGGACAAATTTAAAACCACACAGTGACAATGGCATGGCCTTAACTAGCAGTACAACTTGGAAGATGAACCTTTCAAAATCACATCAAGTACACTCTATCCCACACCCTTCCAAGCAATACGTCCTGTGTAAGGGGTATGTAATGTGTGTTGCTACAGATCAAACACCATGAGACACATAGCATGATGACGCTGACTCTAATGAAGGTGACATGGAATTATTGAGGCAGTACCAACATCTCACATCACTCCTTGGTTGACATGGCCAGCTACCAATAAGGAAGTGGACTGTGTTATGGAAAGATGTGGATGTGACACTAATGCAAAGTGCATACTGCTACACATGCGGGAGACAATTCCCCATTTACATAAAAGATGTACAGGCAGATGGACCTTCCTACACTAAAACCATCATCCCCACAACCAAGTTAGCCAGCTTACCTGGAGCTAGTTCAGTAGTGTAGGTACATGTTTGCACATGAGCCAACTCAGTGAGGGCACAAAAATAGGTTTGCATAGAACTTGTCACACATGGGATAATTGTGCATTGCCAATTGTGAACACTTCAGTGCTGCCAACGTATGGAGATGTGTTGTGCATTGTCACCTAGCCAAATCAAAGGGCCTCACTGTTACATTTCACCTGCAATTATATATGTCAAATTGGATGGGATGTTCAGGCCATATAGTGCAACCATGTTTCCACCATTGTGGACTTCTTTCAAATTGGATGGGATGTTCAGGCCATATAGTGCAACCATGTTTCCACCATTGTGGACTTCTTTCACATGACATAACACATGGGAGATACACACTGAACAGCAAGTTTCAAAATATACCACTGATATGATGTCAACCAGCCAAACACCTATTTTAATAGTCAAACAACCCAATGCAGAAAGAACATCACAGAAGCCTAGGATCCCACACAATACCACAAACATAGATGAGTCACAGACGTCACAAGATAACAACTGCCATGCAAAGTGACAATCACAGTGCAACCGACAACCAACTACTTACCCTCATTTTCTCTTTCAGCTGTTCAGGGTTACAGGATCTACCCATGGATCATGACCCCAATTGCCAAGCCAAGCACAGCAGTAGAGCGTGCCTATAATGAGGCACATCGTAGGACACGCACCATAGTTGAGCGGACTTTTGGCATCCTGAAGTCCAGATTCAGATGCCTGGACATCACCGGAGGGAGCCTCCTATATTCCCCTGAAATGGTCTACAAGATCATTTTGACCTGTGCCATCCTGCACAACATTTGTGTGAGGAGGAACATTCCCCTCTATGAACCGGATCAACAAATGCCTGACGAGGAGGAAGAGGAGGATGCTGTCCGTGAAAATGAGGGGGAACATCCAAAAACAGCTGCAGGACTGCGTCGGAGACAACACATCGTACACAATTTCTTCTAACTATAGTCACCATCACCACTTTGTTATCATATGTAATTAAACACCTCACTTCATCACTCAATCATGCTCTGGGTAATTATTTGTGCATCACATGATCTCTAGGAATCATAATCAGAGTTTTGCCTCATGGAGCATTGCAGAAATACACATTTGCATATTGAAAAAACCACATCACATTTGATGGGTATGAATGTACAGCAAACATCACCACAGTGTTAATTACATATATCCTGTCTATTTCACATTTAAAGGGCAATATCAGAGAGGACCACAGCTATGAGACGCATCCATGTTTCCAACATGGTCCATTGCAGCATATGACACCCAACTAAGACACCATCAATCATAAGGTAAAAAAGTGCTTCAGACATAAGGAAGTGGATGTGCAATTCAATTGGTAACTGGAATGTATGACCAGACCCTTGACAGCAGTAAGTGTGACATCAGCTATCCCTGCCAGGAGCATGTGTGACAAGAAGAGCATCGAACCTAAAAATGGATAGCACAAGTGCCCCAGGTATGACAAGCATTGTTCACAAGACATGCCCTCCTCAGTCCGTCCAGGTAATAAGTCCTGCCACTGCAATGTTTTAACTCTCTCCCCACCCTTTTCTAGGGGGCGCTGTAAATGGACTATCTGTACCCTGAGAATCTTCATCTACACTCACACAGACTCCCATTCTGACTCCTGTGTGCTTCCCTCTTCAGTATGGCATGCCATAGTCATAGTTCATCAGTCTGCATGGACTTCAGGTCCGATAATGCACTGCCTGGTAGTTGGTAGGACCTGTAATCAGCTCTCCATTGCTTCCCATGTGAAAGGTCCAGTTAGCCCTTTGAACTTGATTCTTAACTCCAGGACTTGTGAAAGACTGAAGCTGCACACACCTGTGAGCACTTCCATGCAGACCAGCCATTTGAACCTGCCCTGCCCCTGCCTAGAACTGCTTAGAAGCTGCCATTTTCTGAAGATCCTTGTTGCGCATTGGCGTACAAATCACTTGTGTACCAGAGCCCTTGGGGATTGTGTAACAGTTCAGGCCTCAGCAGAAACTGATTTTTGTTCTCACATTGTTGTTCCTGCTTGTCCCAGTCAGAGTCTGCTCACTGTGTATTTCCCTTGTTCAGGTTTGTTCCTGACAGAGCCTGCATCCTGTGAGCCAGACTGGTTCCAGTCTTTGCGTTAACCATAGAGGTTCCCTGTGGCTACATTTGTCTCATAGTTGCTTTCCATGCCCTCTCTTTCCTCCTGGGGTATTGTGTCTGGTAGGTCTACAATGAATCCTCAAATGTATAGTATAGTTTAATTAGTTTACTTATTGTATTCTGTTCTGGGACATGTATTCAAATGGCCTAATCCAGCACCCATGCCTTGTCTGGTTTTGCATGTATTCATTAGTGCCAAACAGTGACAGTGTACTATGGCTGTGTGCATGGATTTGGTACGGTGCCTCCAGCACAACAAACAGTGGTTTCTAATGTGTATGTAAGGACGAAACATGTTTGTGCCCTGATGGTCCAGACACAGATTCACTTCTGCCGCCACCTTTTGATTGGGCTTGCGTGGTGACTAGCTGTGAGATTAATCAGCACAGAGGCCCTGATGTTCCCTGTTGCAGTGGGAATTTTAGAGCCCACCCTGTGTACAAATGTTGTGATGAAACCTTCCTGTTTCCTATTACTGATCCATAAGGTATTTGAGCACACCAAGGTTGCTCTGTCGTCAGCCTTCTTAAAGTTCTGCAGTGCCATAGCTGGACTATCCCCATGTGTGTCGTTAGTTGATCTTTGGCTTTTGGTCAAATCTGCTTTGAAGGATACTCTGTTAATTCAAGGGTTGGCTCCACAGACTCATGACTAGACCTACACATAACTTTGACAACATGGAGGCTAATACTGACACATGGTGCACATGGCCACACACTTGAACTGGACACCTAAGTGCAATGAACCACTGGAAATATGTGAACACATTTAGCATAGTCTGCTGGTCCTCCACAGCCACAGGAGAAACATAGGTCATTTACATGACTCAAACTGTGCTTTACATAACAATTTTAGGATTGGATTTGAGACTCTGTGTCACAAACACTGTACCTACCTAGCATGTTCAAATGATTGACTCATGGGTAGTATACACACAAGTGACCATGAAGTGGTATCCCACATTTCATTACATGTGAGGGGTAACATATCTGACATAGCCATTATCAACCGTCCTCGATCTATCCTGTGTATAGTTATTCATGGGAAATGTTTTGTCCCCAAAGTCAAGGAAGTACACACAGCATATAATGCAACAGATATATCAAACACATATCATGACTCATGTACCTCAATGAATGGCATCTGATGGTTATACACATTCATAACGCATTCATACATGCACATTACGCCAAAGTTTTCTTGTGACGTTTCCACAGAGGCACAACAATAATTTGAACAGCAAATTCACAGACATAAACACAAAGGCCATGAGTCTATTTTTTTAGTTGCGTATCCTTGCTGTCCTCTATTGATGCAAACCTGCTCTAACTAGAAAATACCTATTTTATTTCCAAAGTTTGTGTTGCTGTTGTTTCAGTTAAGAGAGCTAATCCTGCACAACAACATGAGTATTATGGGCCGCAGTAGTATGGTCTGCCACATGTGCCGAAACACTAGAACACACACTGCAGGTTGTACCATCCTATCTTTGTATAGTTGTAGGCTGCATGCATGTAAAAAATGGCAAAATCACACAAACACAGACAGATTTTTTGATGCAAACATGTAAAAAAAGACGCAGGTATGCGTCAAAATATAACACATATGCGTTACAAAAATGACGTCCACACACATTATGCATCAATTGGTCCCTAGCGTTAATTCCAACACTGCACCCCAGGAAAGCGGTTATCCATTTAAAATGTGTTGATCCTTGATTGCAGGGGAATTTTCATGCATTTGCGTAAAAACATATTGACGCAAACCCCGTAAGCATCATAAAATTACACGCAATACAAAAGAAATGGCCCACAGTTGAGACAGGAAGTGATGTAATAGGATATCCTGTTTACAGAAATGGTACAGTGGGTGTACTTTATCTTTTCACTTTGCAGTCTGTGATTATTCTAGACTGTGTGGCTGTGTCTTGAGTTGTCTCTGTGAATATTGTGAATTTGTCTCCTGTGTGCTATTGGTATTGTATTTTGGTGTTTTGTAAGTGTCTGTGGTAATCAGTGTAAGTGTTTTTTTGTCATTTATTGTAATTAGATTTGTCTTTGTACTGTTGGGAGTCTGTTTGTGGATATTGCGAGTTGGGGTATTGTTAGGCTGTCTGTGGGTTAGTTAAGTTTCCTTTACCTATTTCCTTTCCCTGTGTTTCCCTCTATACACTTTTCTCCCACCTTTTTTTTTGTTGACATGTTGGGAAGGCCACATCAGGGGTGAATGGGTGAGGAGGAGCTAGTGGCATTTGTGTGGCTGGTGTACCATTTCTTCCCCCTGATGTTGCTGGCTCGGGCCGGGTGATACACACGAAGGCAAGAAGGCTCAGGTGGGCAAAGGTGCTGTTCCACCTGCGGCGCATATTCAACAGCCAGTGCAACAACCACCAGCTGAAGCATCTCTGGGCTGACCTGATGGCCCGAGAGCAGGACCTGCTGGGCTACCTGGGTGTAGTGATTGGTGGCCCTGTTGGGTAGTACAAATTTGACTAATGTGTACAGTAAAATGCTATGGAGTGACAGTAGCAGATTTTGTGACATGCTGCATGCAATGTTTGTGGACATGTGGAATGCAAGTTGAACAAACTGTGGCCCTGATTTATACAAATTTTGCAACGCATTACCGTCATTTGTTGACGCCAAAGCTGCGCAAACTTGTAAAAGACAAATTCATCTTGTAAATTAGTGCTGCTTTTGCATCAATAGATGATGGTAATGCTCCACAAACAAAAAATTTAATCAGGGCCTGTGAGGGTACCAGGAATGGGATGTATTTCACATGCTAATACAAGGAACCAATGTATTCCCCAGTTTTTAAACCATGTCTGAACAGTATTCATGGCCATACATACAAAGCTCTTCCTAACCTCTGCTAATATCTTAGGCCGATATTTCTACTTTGTTTGTGCTGCGTTTGCATTATTTCTAGATGCAAAAGTATAGCACACTTGCTACAATCAAATTTCTTTTGCTAATTTCCATAGCTGTAGCAGAAACAAATTAAGCAAATGCAACACCAAAAAAATGACACATCTGGCCCTAAGTTCATTGTTTCTGTGTGTTTACGCCTGGACAGAAAATCTTTCACATGGCCAAACCCAAATGTGCCAGGGTGCTACCAGATTCCAGTAGCACAAAACAGGTTAATCTCGTGGCTTTTCGGAGTAGGCATTGAAATCCTATCATTGAGTAGCAGGGCCCAACAACATTTTTGACTTGGCCGCAATTGCTGGTACAGAGCTAGTGCACTTACCATCTGTGTCACTTTATAGCCAAACTATTTAGTAAAGTGAATGGCTCATCATGGGATCCTTGCTCTTTGTGGATGCATGGTCGCAAACTATTTATTAGCATGATGTTGTGCAAGGGACCACAGACTGCTTTGATTATACCATTTAAGTGACGAAAGAGGTTGTTATTTTACTTTTGGTACACCCCTGCTGATATAGTGCAGCATATGTACAATTTGTTACTTCTCAGTATGAACGCTGTCACAGACATGGTGCTATGCTAAGATCAGCAGGCCAGCATTCCTGTGAGTGCCGCCATTCCCAAGGTGCTTTCAAATAGAGACCTACCTCATCATGATTGCAGAAGTAGGACATTTGCTAACCCATGTTTTAATTAGGGGACAGTGTCAGTTCGGTTGTACTACCACTGGTAACCCACCTTGGCAATTTTAAGTAAATGAATCTGGCAAAGTGTGATTACAATACCTAGGTACACAGGGCCCAGAGTAACACATTTCATGTGCACAGACTACACCTGTGCCTATCCATTCTGTAAAGGATGATCAAATTAGACACTGTCAGCATACATTTTTTTGTTGTTTTGAATCAGAAAAGTGGCCAAACCATGTTTAGCGTAACATTGTCATCAAGTAACACACAGGATCCCTACCATCATGTTGTCATAGGGGACATATACAGCTCTGGGTACACTGCCAATATGGCACATATAACCTACATACAAATCTGGCACACATATAATGGACCACTGAAAGAACAATAATTCCTGAACGCAAATCAACCCACATTAGCATCACACAGTTACTCATTGTTCCTTGATGCACAAGCCACAATACCTGAGTCACTGGTATTGCAGTGCACCAGGAATGTGGCATTGCATGTGTCTCCCAATTACAAATGATGAAATGGAGTCCCCTCTGGAATGACTTAAGCACAAAATTGAGTAATCATGTTTGGCACCACATGATTGTTAGCGACAGTGCATGTGTGCATATGTGTGTCTATCACTCACTGGAGTGACAGTGTCAATGCATGTTTGCAGTAATATGTCTGTTGCGGTGTCTACATGCCTGATGTGCAGCTCTATCATATAAAATGTCACACACAGTGATTTGTTGTTCCAACTATTGTACGGTGAGCAGACATTGCGCACATATCACCCTTCCATGTTTTACAGGTGGACCAGCCCCCTACACAATTGGTGAAGTGGCTCGATTTGCGGACCCAGACGTATCCAGTGAGTGTTAATATGTTTGTCCTCTGTAGTGTTTGCAGCTGTTGCGTGATTGACTCCTGTGTGTTGGACTCATTGCAAGGTATAATGTGCTGGCACGTGATCTGATACGTGACTTGACTGGAGGTTAACATTTTGTTCCATGGTATAGTTAGACATTCTGCGTTGGAGACTCACATATTGGGAGTCGAGTGCTGCGCAATAGGCAAGGGCAGGTGAACAAGGTGATTTGTTTCTACATGTACGCCAATAATTAATTTGGAGGTGGCCAGTGTCATAATTTAGTCAGTAAGTCATACCCTAATTCACACAGAGCAGTGATGCATACGTTTTACACACAGACTTGCGCATCCCTGTTAAGTAATGAACATGTAGGACTGTATGGGTGACTGTCCCGTAGCATCTAGCTCCACATGTTATACTCCATTTACCTGGCACTTGAGTGAAATGTCATAGGCGTGCATGTAGGTCAAGGCCAGATGGGTGCTTGCATCAATGTGCTTGATTTTGGAAAGGTGTCCGTGAGATCTAATGACGTTGACAATTGTCCGCATTTAGAAAAATTAATGTAGATGTGATTGTCCAGTGGTTGACTCAGTCCTAGTTGGCAGACCTTCTTACCTGTGGTGGACTGACTAAACCCATGTACAGCTGTCCAAAGCTTTGTGGTTGTCCTTAATGTTTGAAAGTATGTGTTGCATGTCCATCCCCCCTGAGGCACAGGGTTAGGGCTAGAAAATATGTGCACCTATGTGTGATGATCACAGTGTAGATGACAGACATGTAATTCAAACATTCTTGTGTTCCAATCTACAATGCCCCCTCATGATTACCAACTTCATACCATCCTGGCAGTTCCATATACAAATCACAGATCTTGTGTACCTGGATTTTGATCCTGATGATAGTTATTAGTTGGCCTGGCACGTGTTGAATACTGGCAGGATTTGTTATGTAACTAATAGTACAAATATGCACAGATCATTTAATTACGAACACACCTTGTTGTGCATTACTGTGCTGTTAGATAGTTGATGGGTAGGCTGCGTTGGCATGTCATTCCTCAGGGACATTCTATCGTCTGTACTGTGATTTGGACTGTATGTGCTATTTTGGGGAAGTGTTAGAATATCATATGTAGATGTATCACACAATGATGTCTCTGATGTTTGCCTGTCACTATTTTTACAGCTGCCAACATGAATGCCCAGGAGTTACGGGAATTTCAGAGACGGGCAGTGCAGTACTGCTACATACGCGATGTGGAGGCTGGGTTCCGCATTATGGCATGGAGATATCGACATGAGAGATCCACAGGGGTATGGAGGGCATTTAGCCAAGGGGGGCCAGCATTGCCCACAACTGCTACCACCACCACAGCTCAGACCACAGTGGCCCAAGGAATGACAGCTACTCCAGCAGGTCCCTCGACCTCATCAGCCCAGGGCCCACAAGCAGCACCTCATGTACTTACCCCTACAACCACGGCACCAGAACCAGCTTCTACAAGTGGTACCCAGACAACCCCAGATGCTGTATTGGACATGACAGAATTCCAGACACTAAAACGTGACATGCAACGTATGTTGTGCTGGATGGACAGGCTGCAGCAGGAGGTGGCCCGCAATAGCAGGAGACTGTGGGGGATTAAGAATATCCTGTGCAGGGCCAATTTGTGACTTTTTGGTCCTCACCCAAAATTCCCTCCCCTTCCTCCTCTTTCCTTGTTCTTTTCTGTAGTGGGTTTAGGGGGTTTAGTATTAGGTTAGAGTAGGCTGTTTGTTTAGTTAGTATAAGTGGGTCGGGGTAGGGGGTGTTATATTATTACATGTTTTTTGTGGGTGGGTGGGGGATGATGTTGGGGTTTATGTGTATAAAACAAAAAAATTATAAAATAAAAAATACCAAAACATATATATTTGTTTAGGATAAGTTAGTATGTGTTTAGGTTAGTATATGTTGTCCTACACGTGTCCTGTCATATAAGGGAGGTGGGGGGTTGATGTTTAGAGTGTTTGGTTAAATGTGGTAACTAAGTGTAGCTTAGGGTAATTAAGGTCAGTTGTGGGTAATGTATAGTTAGGATAGGTTAGGTTAGTTTAGGTGTTTCTCATTGTTTAAGTTTCCTTTCATACTGATATAATAAAGTTTTATGTACTCCTTTAAAGTATGTGTCATATGCTTGGGGATCAGGGCCTTTGCATGAGTGTACAGTGTCAATTTAGTGTTTGCATTTGTGTTCCATCCTGCATGCAAATCCCATTCTCGACATCGGTATTCCTACGTTCAAATGAGCTGTCACATTGGCAGCTACAACAAAGCTACTTCTCTATGCATCTGCCATCCATTGCACCCACCACTCAAAGTAACTATGGTTCCCAATGTGTTGTAAAGGTTGGTGTGATTTTAAATCTGTCATAGTTTGAGTCCTGTGTTGGAATCTTGGGCACTGTGAGACATCTGTCTGCAGCCCGATGTTCATGTGAACCCTGATAAGCTTAGTGATGTCATAATCTTATGAAGTTCAGTATACAAAACTCTCACCTATCATTTCTTACATTGTACTCCCAGGTTACATAATTGTCCATACACTCGTACACATCCATTTCTGCTATGTGGTCTGTGTGTGATTAAAGTTTAGAGTCAGATGTCATATACATAATGATTGTCTTGAAGGGAATGTGACCCACATTGAGTTTCATCTTGTACATACTTTGGACCTGACATATTCAGTTCTACACAGAATTATACTGTTTGTGATCTTTTAACTTCCGATATAAGCCTAAGGAAGCACAGATGATGATAAAATCCACACTCCTGTGCATAGTTATCAGCCCACATTCTTTGTACACTGTTGTATTGACATTCTGTGGCCATTGACATGTTACATATATCACAAATCTCCTACACAGTTGATGTGTCACATTACGCAGAGACAAAGTGGTTGTGTAAGTGCTATTTATTTTAAAGTGCTGTAGTGCAATATTTACATAGTCCAGGATTGTAAGTCAATTAGTGTGACACCTTCTACTGTGACGCAACACAAGTGTAATGGTGAGGGACATGTCATTGGACATGTTGTGGTGAAGTGTCATTCAGTGCAGAGGAAAATGAATTTCCAATGAGGTAGTGAGAGACAATTGCAGTACATAGTGGTAAGGTAAACAGTGTGCTGGAGAACAGTGCATGTTACCAACTGTAGCAAGACTGGCATTTTAACAAGCTCAGGACATAGGAAATTAGTGCCCATGTGCCATGGACTGGTGCTACCGGGTACTCCTACGGGAGAAGATGATCTGTTCCACGTGTTCATCTTCTGATGTGTGTGTCGTCTCCTCTGCCCTTGGTGGTGGTGGGTTTGAAGGGGCAACACACACTTCAGTGTTTGAAGACGTGGAGTCAGAATTCCTGGTAGCTGTCAACTGTGGGGCTATGAAGGGCATTACTGCAGCAAGGAGGAGCTGCTGGTTCTTGAGTAAAGCAGCTACATCGCTGTGGTAGGCAGCCAGATCGGCCCTAAAGGGGTCATGATTTCAGTCGTGCATGCCGTGAAATGTTTGGGATGCCAGGTGTTGTGGAAACTCCCTAACTGCTGTGGTGAAATCCATTACACATTGTTGTAGTCCTTGCAGTAGGGATTGTTGTACTTGCATGGCTGCTGACTGTTCTGCAGATGACATTATGCACATGCGCATCCCCTCAAGGCTGGCTGACATATTTTGCATGCCCACCCACACCTCCTTGGCCAGCTCCCGCTGTACTCACACTACTCTCCTCTCAAAGGTGGTACCAGTGTCATCAGAGTCCTCTGCTGGGTTGGAGCTGGCAGATCGTACTATTGGGGTGGTGGGTGGGCCCTCTGTGATGGGTGCTGCATCTGTGCTCCTCCTTGCGACTGAAGGTGGGGTCTGGAGGGTTCCAAGGACATCTTGGAGGGTTTGCTGGCTAATGGTTGTCAGCTTGTCATCCATGTCATCAGGGAAGTCCAGGACAGGCATATCCACTGGAGAGCCATCGTCCTCTGCAATGAGATATTGTACAATTAGTGTATCTGTGTTGTGGCAGTTGTAATGTGACGTCACTGACTTCCTATTAGTGAGACATTGTAATCTTGGTTCATGTTCGTTGTTCCTGTCGATAATATTAGCATTCTCACAGGCCTATGCCCCACCGGCATGTTATATGTAGTGTGGACAGTTTGGGGAATTGTCTGCATCACATCCTCTAGGTGTAGGTTCTGTCCAAATTATGTGTTGCCACCTTCTTGTCCTACTCAACCCTCCCTCTAATTCCATTAGCATGGTGAGGCCTTGCAATGGCTGTGGGTGTGCTGATGCCACTTGCACCACACTTAACAATATGGGACCGACCCAGTCTCTGTTATTTCACATACACCTATACGTTTCTGAGACCAAGTAAATACTATGTATTGCATTGGCATGGCACGATACAGGTGTCGGCATTGGTAGTATGTCATGTTGATGTTTGCAAATGTTTGCTACATTGCATTGCACTGATGGGCCTGGCAGTGTTCCATTTCCTCTTATGACTGTGCGGGTGTGTTTAACTAGCTAGACACATATGTACTCCCCCTCAATGCTGTTACCTTAGCAGTATGAAAGTTGGGATGTTGTAAGGTGGCATTGCAGCTATTGTGACACAGGCACGGGGTGGACCCTGGAATGGGCAGCATGGTTATGACATTACTGCTGTGTACTTCATAATGTAAGAAACATACCTGGTGTTTATTGTGCCTATAGACATGAGCTTTTGACAGGAATTACACTTTGGTAGGAATTATACAGGATTGATAATGTTGTCATCCTGAATCCTCTATTTTGGGTGTGTTTGATCCATGGGCACCTAACTGCCATTTGCTACTTGACCAGCACACACAGCACAGGTGGTAGTGGCAACTGTTGTCAATGGTACATGCCACTTGCGGATATGGCCTGAGACTGGAAATTGAGCCCTAGTTCATGTTGTGACAATACCAGCAGTCCTGTGACAGCAGGCCAGTTTTATGTTCTACCCTACCCTCCTGGACTGGCTTGGCCTTTTAAACAGCCTTGGCATGGCAGAGTACCCCCATGCGAAGGTTGTTGGTGTAGTGTTGTGCAGTGCCCCTGGTTTCCCCTGCAAAGCCCATGCACCCGTGCTGTGCCCGTTTGCCCTTTCCACTGCCTGATTTCCATGGCTGACATGCATTGTGTAGTAGGTATGTACCTCCCACTGCTTGCAGTTAACATTTAGGCATTTTTGTCCCCCATGCAACTTACCCTGCATCTGTGTTGTTTCCTGGTAGTCTGAGCTGTCCTTCCCTTGAATTCCTGTGACCATCTCCACTGGGATGACGGCTGCCACCATCTCCTCCATCTGGTCCAGGGCCTCCTGCAGTGCTGGACTCCCACCTCCTGTCTGCAGTGCTGCCTTCCTGTTCCTTGCCATTTTTTCCTTTGTCCTGCACTTGCAGTCATGCCAGTGTTTCTTGCACTCAGTAACTGTTCTCTGTACCCCTGCCACACTGTTTATCTTGTCAACAATTTGTTGCCAAATTGCCTCTCTCCTCCCAATTGGCAATTTTGAGGTGACAAAAAGTTGATGCTGATGTTCCGTCACCTCTCTGACCAGTATTTCCTGCTCCTCTGCACTGAAACAACACTTCCTTTTCTTCTTCTCCCTCTCCTGGGATTTGTATGGGTACTCCTGGCTGGTTCCTGGTCGATTGGGGTCTCCCTGGGGTCTTGCCTGGCTTCTGAGATCCATTTTGGGGCTCCTTAGCACTGTTTGCTGCGTTTGCACCAATTTTTGACGCTATTGCGGGGAAAAATATCGATTATCCGGTTTGCGACATCGTAAACCGGATTAGAGTCATTTTCTCCGCGGTAACGTCATTTTGCTTTACGACGTACCACAATGGTTAGAGTAAAACAAATGACTTTAACCCGTGGTTTGCGCCACAGTGCGTCAAAGTATACATTTTACGCCCGGGTGGCACAAAGAAATGACGTTACCCAGCGTTAAACTTTTTGACACAAAACTGCGTTGGCGCAGTTTTCTGTGAAAAAGTATAAATATGGCCCTAAGGTCCATATTTATACTCACATTGTGCCGGATTAGCCTCATTTTTTTTTACGCTAATCCAGCGCAAACTTAACACCATATTTATATTTTGACACTAGACCCATCTAATGTCAAAATATCCTAGTGTGCGCCATTTTCTGGATGGGTGAAACCACCTTGCGTCAATGAGATGCAAGGTAGACATTCCCGTCCCAAAAATGACTTCAACACCCATGCGCCATATTTATCCAACCGTGCAAAAATGGCACACGACTTCTAGACAGAACCGGAAAATGGCGCATATCCCAATTTGCCCCAAATTTTAACGCCTGGGTCAGGGCAGGCATTAAAATGGGGCAAACACACCATTAATTAAGGAAAACTCACACAAGCAACATCGTTGTTCATAAAGGAAGACATGGACGTGATGCTCATGCAGCATGCACGAAGACGCAGAGCACAGGAACAACAGCAGCAGCTACCACCACACCAACATGGACTCCAAAGACAATGCAGAAGACAGGAGAGGATAACCAGGACAACCCTTCAGGGCCTCAGGGAACATGACATCATCAAGAGGTACAGACTCAACTGGCAAGCCATACAGCAACTGCTGTGCCACATTGAGCCACAGATAACAGCCATCCTGCAGACACCACACAATATACCACCAGTGACCAAACTACTAGCTGTCCTGCACATGTTGGCAAGTGGCTCTTTTCAAACCACTGGTGCCCTGGTTGCTGGGATGTCACAGCCCTCATTCTCTGCCTTCCTTTCTAAGGTACTTGATGCCATCATCTCCCTCACACCCCGCCACATCAGTTTCCCCAACACACAGCAGAAACAGCAGGAGACCAAACAGGGGTTTTATCAAATGAATGGCTTCCAGCACATGCTTGGTGCCATTGACTGCACACATGTCCGGATTGTGCCACCTGCTGCAACTGAGCACCTATACCACAACAGGAAGCACACACACTCCATCAATGTGCAGGCCATTGTGGATCACCGTGGATTGTTCACCAACATCATGGCAAAGTATCCTGGGAGTGTACATGATTCATTAATCTTCCGCCACAGCACCATCAATCGGCACTTCCAGGATGGATGATATGGCAATGGCCTACTTGTTGGTAAGTACAGAAACCCAGTAATTTACACACAGCACAGCAACCCTGTAGGACACCCAACACATACACCACTACATTGACACGTGGCCAGGAAAAAACTGAGGTGTGACACTTGTGGTCATGTTTGATATCCTGACCCAATGGGATACACACCTATGGACAAATGACAGATGCAAATAACAAGAGATGCCACTCTAGAGCCACACAGGACCAATTTAAAACCACACAGTGACAATGACATGGCCTTAACTGGCAGTACAACTTGGAAGATGAACCTTTCAAAATCACATCAATGACACTCAATCCCACGCCCTTATGAGCAATACGTCCTGTGTAAGGGGTGTGTAATGTTTGTTGTTGCAGGTCAAACACCACGAGACCCATAGCATGATGACACTGACTCTAATGAAGGTGACATGGAATTATAGAGGCAGTACCAACATCTCACATCACTCCTGGGTTGACGTTGCCAGCTAGCAATAAGGAAGTGGACTGTGCTATGAAAACATGTGGATGTGACACTAATGCAAAGTGCACACTGCTACACATACAGATTGAGACAATTCCCCATATACATAACAGATGTACAGACAGATGGAGCTTCCTACACTAAAACCTTCACCCCCACAACCAAGTTAGCCAGCGTACCTTGAGCAAGTTCAGTAGTGTAGGTACACATTTTCACATGAGACAACTCGGTGAGGGCACAAAAATAGTTTTGCATAGAACTTGTCACACATGGGATAATTGTACATTGCCAATTGTGAACACTTCAGTGCTGCCAACTTATGGAAATGTGTTGTGCATTGTCACCTAGCCAAATCAAAGGGCCTCACTGTTGCATTTCACCTGCAATTATATATGCCAAATTGGATGGGATGTTCAGGCCATATAGTGCAACCATGTTACCACCACAGTGGAATCGATTGTGTGTGTGGAAGTATCATGTCAGCTCCAGTGAAGGAACACGGACACTTCTTTCACATGACATAACGCATGGGAGATACACAATGAACAGCAAGTTTCAAAATATACCACTGATGTTATGTCAACCAGCCAAACATCTGTTTTGATAGTCAAACAACCCAATGCAGAAGGAACATCACAGAAGCCTAGGATCCCACACAATACTACAAACACAGATGAGTCACAGATGACACAAGATATAAACTGCCATGCAAAGTGACAATCACGGTGCAACCAACAACCAAATGCTTACCCTCATTTTCTCTTTCAGCTAATCAGGTTTACGGGATCCAGCCATGGATCATGACCCCAATTGCCAAGCCAAGCACAGCAGCAGAGCGTGCCTATAATGAGGCACATCGTAGGACACGCACCATAGTTGGGCGGACTTTTGGCATCCTGAAGTCCAGATTCAGGTGCCTTGACATCACCTGAGGCAGCCTCCTATATTCCCCTGAAATGGTCTGCAAGATCATTTTGACCTGTGCCATCCAGCATAACAATTTTGTGAGGAGGAACATTCCCCTCTATGAACTGGATCAACAAATGCCTGAAGAGGAGGAAGAGGAGGATGCTGTCTGTGAAAATGATGGGGAACATCCAAACACAGCTGCAGAGTTGTGTCGGAGACAACACATCGTACAAAACCTCTTCTAACAATAGTCACCATCACCACATTGTATCATATGTAATTAAACATCACACTTCATCACTCAATCATGCTCTGGGTAATTATTTATGCATCACATGATCTCTAGGAATCATAATCAGAGTTTTGCCTCATGGAGCATTGCATAAAAACAAATTTGCATACTGAAAAAGCCACATCACATTTGATGAGTATGAATGTACAGCAAACATCACACACAGGCGGTCATTCTGACCGTGGTCACTGACGAATGACCGCCCCGCGGTCAAAAGACCGCGGCGGCCATTCCAACTTTCCCGCTGGGCCGGCGGGCGACCGCCAAAAGGCCACCCGCCGGCCCAGCGGGAAAGCCCCTGCAACGAGGAAGCCGGCTCTGAATGGAGCCGGCGGAGTTGCAGGGGTGCGACGGGTGCAGTGGCACCGTCGCGATTTTCACTGTCTGCTAAGCAGACAGTGAAAATCTTTGTGGGGCCCTGTTAGGGGGCCCCTGCACTGCCCATGCCAGTGGCATGGGCCGTGCAGGGGCCCCCAGCGGCCCCACGACACCCGTTCCCGCCATCCTGTTCCTGGCGGTAAGAACCGCCAGAAACAGGGTGGCGGGAAGGGGGTCGGAATCCCCATGGCGGCGCTGCAGGCAGCGCCGCCATGGAGGATTCCCTAGGCCACGGGAAAACCGGCGGGAAACCGCCGGTTCCCCTTTTCTGACCGTGGCTTTACCGCCGCGGTCAGAATAGCCCAGGAAGCACCGCCAGCCTGTTGGCGGTGCTTCCGCAGTCCCCGTCGGAATGACCCCCACAGTGTTAATGACATATATCCTGTCTATTTCACATTTGAAGGGCAATATCAGAGGACCACAGCAATGAGAGACATCCATGTTGCCAACATGGTCCATTGTAGCATATGACACCCAACTAACACACCATCAATCATAAGGTAAAAAAGTGCTTCATACATAAGGCAGTGGATGTGCAATTGCATTGGTAACAGGAATGTATGTCCAGACCCTTGACAGCAGTTAGTGTGACATCAGCTATCTGTGCAAGGAGCATGTGTGACAAGAAGTGCATCAAACCTGAAAATGGATAGCACAAGTGCCCCAGGTATGACAAGCATTGCTCACAAGACATGCCCTCCGCAGTCCATTCAGGTAATAACTGCCATGTTTTAACTCTCTCCCCACCCTTCTCTAGGGGGCACTGTAAGTGGACTATCTGTACCCTGAGAATCTTCATCTACACTCACCCAGACTCCCATTCTGACTCCTGTGTGCTTCCCTCTTCAGTGTGGCATGCCATAGTCATAGTTCATCAGTCTGCATGGACTTCAGGTCCGATAATGCACTGCCTGGTAGTTTGTAAGACCTGTAATCATCTGTCCACTGATCCCATGTGAAAGGTCCAGTTGGCCCTTTGAACTTGATTCTCAACTCCAGGACTTGTGAGAAACTGAAGCTGCACACACCTGTGAGCACTTCCATGCAGACCAGCCATTTGAACATTCCCTGCCCTTGCTGCTACCTGGAACTGCTTAGAAGCTGCCATTTTCTGAATCTCCTTGTTGTGCATTGGCGTACAAATCACTTGTGTACCAGAGCCCTTTGGGGATTGTGTAACAGTGCAGACCACAGCAGAAACAGTTTTTGTTCCCAAAGTGTTGTTCCTGCTTGTCCCAGTCAGAATCTGCCCACTGTGTATTTGCCTTGTTCATGTTTGTTCCTGACAGAGGCTGCATCCTGTTAGCCAGACTGGTTCCAGTCTTTGCGTTAACCATAGAGGTTTCCTGTGGCTACATTTGTCTCATAGTTGCTTTCCATGCCCTCTCTTTCCTCTGGGGTATTGTGTTTGTTAGGTCTACCTTGAATCTGCAAATGTATAGTATAGTTTAATTAGTTTACTTATCGTATTCTGTTCTGGGACATGTATTCAAATGGCCTAATCCAGCCCCCATCCCTTGTCTGGTTTTGCATGTATTCATTAGTGCCAAACAGTGACAGTGTGCTATGGCTGTATTCCTGGATTTGGTACTGTGCCTCCAGCACAACAAACAAGGGTTGCTAATGTGTATGTAAGGACAAAACAATGTTGTGTCCTGACGGTCCAGACACAGATTCACTTCTGCTGCCACCTTTTGATGGGGCTTGTGTCATGACTGGCTGTGAGATTAATCAGCACAGAGGCACTAACGTTCCCTGTTGCAGTGGGAATTTTAGAGCCCACCCTATGTACAAATGTTGTGATGAAACCTGCCTGTTTCCTATTACTGATCCATAACATATTTGAGCACACCAAGGTTGCTCTGTCGTCAGCCTTCTTAAAGTTTTGCAGTGCCATAGCTGGACTATCCCCATGTGTGTCGCTAGTTGATCCTTGGCTTTTGGGCAAATCTGCTTTGAAGGATACTCTGTTAATTCAAGGGTTGGCTCCACAGACTCATAACTAGACCTGCACGTAACTGTGACAACATGGAGGACAATACTGACACATGGTACACATGGCAACACACTTGAACTGGACACCTTTGTGCAATGAACCACTGGAAATATGTGAACACATGCAGCATAGTCTGCTGGTCCTCCGCAGCCACATGAGAAACATAGGTCATTTACATGACTCAAACTGTGCTTTACATAACAATTTTAGGATTAGATCTGAGTCACTGTGTCACAAACACTGTACCTACCTAGCATGTTCAAATGATTGACTCATGGGTAGTATACACACAAGTGACCATCAAGTGGTACCCAACATTTCATTACATGTGAGGGGTAACATATCTAACAAAGCCATTATCAACCATCCTCGATCTATCCTGTGTATAGTTAGTCAATGGAAATGTTTTGTCCCCAAAGTCAAGGAAGTACACACAGCATTTAACGCAACAGATATATCAAACACATATCATGACTGATGTACCTCAATGAATGTCATCTGATGGTTATACACATTCATAACACATTCATACATGCACATTACGCCAACATTTTCTCATGACGTTTCCACAGAGGCACAACAATAATTTGAACAGCCAATTCACAGACCTGAACAAACAGGCCATGAGCCTATTTGTTTAGTTGTGTAGCCTTACTGTCTTCTATTGATGCAACACCTGCTCTAACTAGAAATTACCTATTTTATTTCCAAAGTGTGTGTTGCTGTTGCTTCAGTTAAGAGAGCTAATCCTGCAGAACAACGTGAGTATTATGGGCCACAGTAGTATTGTCTGCCACATGTGCCCAAACACTAGAACACACACTGCAGGTCATACTATGCTATCTTTGCATGGTTATAGGCTGCATGCATGTAAAAAATGGAAAAATCACACGAACACAGTTTAAGACAAAAAAAGACGCAGATGTGTCAAAATATAATGCATATGAGTTAAAAAATGACGCTCATACACACTATACATCAATTGGTCCCTAGAGTTAATCCCAACACCGCACCCCAGGAAAGCGTTTTTTCATTTAAAATGTATTGATCCTTGAATGCAGGGGAATTTTCATGCATTTGCGTAAATAAATTTGACGCAAACCCCGTAAGCGTCATAAAATTACACGCAATACAAAAAAAATGGCCCGCAATTGAGACAGGAAGTGATGTAATAGGATATCCTGTTTATAGAAATGGTACAGTGGGTGTACTTTCACTTTCACTTTGCAGTCTGTGATTATTCTAGACTGTGTGGCTGTGTCTTGAGTTGTCTCTGTGAATATTGTGAATTTGTCTCCTGTGTGCCATTGATATTGTATTATGGTATTTTGTAAGTGTCTGTGGTAATCTGTGTAAGTGTTTTTTTTGTCATTTATTGTAATTAGATTTGTCTTTGTACTGTTGGGAGTCTGTTTGTGGGTATTGTTAGTTGGGGTTTTGTTGGGCTGTCTGTGGGTTAGTTAAGTTTCCCTTACCTACCTCCTTTCCCTGTTTTTTCCTCTATACACTTTTCTCTCCTTTTTTTGTTTATATATTGGGAATGCCATGTCTGGGGTGAATGGGTGAGGAGGAACTAGGGGCATTTGTGTGGCTGGTGTAGCACTTCCTCTCCCTGATGTTGGAGGCTGGGGGACGGGTGATACAGGGGTATCACACGGAGGCAAGAAGGCTTAGGTGGGCAAAGGTGTTGTTCCACCTGCGGCGCATATTCAACAGCCAGCGCAACGACCACCAGCTGAAGTATCGCTGGGCTGACTTGGTGGCCCGAGAGCAGGACCTGCTGGACCACCTGGGTGTGGTGATTGGTGGCCCTGTTGGTGAGTACAAATTTGACTAATGTATACAGTACAATGGTATGGAGTGACAGTAGCAGATTTTGTGACATGCTGCATGCAATGTTTGTGGACATGTGGAATGCAAGTTGAACAAACTGTGGCCCTGATTTATACAAATTTTGCAATGCATTACCGTCATTTGTTGACGCCAAAGCTGCTCAAACTTACAAAGTGACTTACAAAAGACAAATTTATCTTGTAAAATAGTGCCGCTTTTGCATCAATAGATGCTCTTAATGCGGCACAAACAAAATTATGAATCAAGGCCTGTGAGTGTACCAGGAATGGGATGTATTTCACATGCTAATACAAGGAACCAATGTAGTCCCCAGTTTTTTTTAAACCATGTCTGAACAGTATTTATGGACATACGTACAAAGCTCTTCCTAACCTCTGCTAATGTCGTAGGCCGATATTTCTACTTTGTTTGTGCTGCATTTGCATTATTTCTGGATGCAAGTGTATAGCACACTTGCTACAATCAAATTTATTTTGCTAATTTCCACAGCTGTAGCGTAAATAAATTAAGCAAACCCAACACCAAAAAAATGACACATCTGGCCCTAAGTTCATTGTTTCTGTGTGTTTACGTCTGGACAGAAAATATTTCACATGGCCAAACCCAAATGTGCCAGGATGCTACCAGATTGCAGTAACACAAAACAGGTTCATCTCGTGGCTTTTCAGAGTAGGCATTGAAATCCTAGCATTGAGTAGCAGGGCCCAGCAAAATTTTTGGCTTGGTCGCAATTGCTGGTACAGAGCTAGTGCAGCTATCATCTGTGTCACTTTATAGCCAAACTATTTTGTAAAGTGAATGGCTCATCATGGAATCCCTGCTCTTTGTGAATGCATGGTCACAAACTATTTATTAGCATGATGTTGTGCAAGGGGCTACTGACTGCTTCCATTATACCATTTAAGTGACGAAATAGGTTGTTATTTTACTTTTGGTACACCCCTGCTGATATAGTGCAGCATATGTACACTTATTAACTTCTCAGTATGAAGGCTGTCACAGACATGGTGGTATGCTAAGATCAGCAGGCCAGCATTCCTGTGAGTGCCGCCATTCCCAAGGTTCTTTCAAATAGAGACCTACCTCATCATGATTGCAGAAGTCGGACATTTGCTAACCCATGTTTTAATTGGCGGACAGTGTCAGTTCGGTTGTACTACCACTGATCACCCAAATTGGCAATTCTAAGTTAAGGAATCTGGCAAAATGTGATTTACAATACCTAATATAGGTACACGGGGCAGAGAGTAACACATTTCATGTGCAATGATTACACCTGTGCCCATGCATTCTGTAAAGGATGATTAAATTAGACACTGTCCGCATACATCTTTTTGTTGTTTTGAATCAGAAAAGTGGCTAATCCATGTTTAGCGTAACATTGTCATCAAGTAACACACAGGATCCTTCCCATCTTGTTGTCATAGAGGGCATATACAGCTCTGGGTACACTGCCTATGTGGCATATGTAACCTACATACAACACTGGCTCACATATAATGGACCACTGAAAGAACAATAATTCCTGAACCCAAATCCTCCCACATGAGCATCACACAGTTATTCATTTTCCCTTGATGCGCAAGCCACAATACCTGAGTCACTGGTATTGCAGTGCACCAGGAATGTGGCATTGCATGCGTCTCCCAATTACAAATGATGAAATGGAGTACCCTCTGGAATGACTTAATCACAAAATTGAGTAATCATGTTTGGCACCGCATGATTGTTAGCGACAATGCATGTGTGCATATGTGTGTCTATCACTCACTGGAGTGACAGTGTCAATGTATGTTTGCAGTAGTATGTCTGTTGGGGTGTCTACATGCCTGATGTGCAGCTCTAACATATAAAATATCTCACACAGTGATTTGTTGTTCCAACTTTTGTACACTCAGAAGACATTGAGCACATATCACCCTTCCATGTTTTACATGTGGACCAGCCCCCTACACAATTGGTGAAGTGGCTCGATTTGCGGACCCAGACGTATCCAGTGAGTGTTAATATGTTTGTCCTCTGTAGTGTTTGCAGCTGTTGTGTGATTGACTCCTGTGTGTTGGACTCATTGCAAGGTATGATGAGCTAGCACGTGATCTGATATGTGACTTGACTGAAGGTTGATATTTTGTTCCATGGTAGAGTTAGACATTCTGCAGCGGAGAGTCATATATTGGGAGTTGACTGCTGCGCAATAGGCATGCGCAGGTGAACAAGGTGATTTGTTGCTACATGTATGCCAATAATTAATTTGGTGGTATCATAATTTAGTCAGCAAGTCATACCCTAATTCACACAGACCAGTGATGCATAAGTTTTACACACAGACTCGCACATCCCTGTTAAGTTATGAACATGTAGGACTCTATGGGTGACTGTCCCGTAGCCTCTAGCTCCACATGTTGTACTCTATTTACCTGGCACTTGAGTGAAATGTCATAGGCGTGCATGTAGGTCAAGGCCAGATGGGTGCTTGCATAAATGTGCTTGATTTTGGAAAGGTGTCAATGAGATCTAATGATGTTGACAATTGTCCGCAATTAGAAAAATAAATGTAGATGTGATTGTCCCATGGTTGACTCAGTCCTAGTTGGCAGGCCTCCTTACCTGTGGTGGACTGACTAAACCCATGTACAGCTGTCAAAAGCTTTGTGGTTGTCCTTGATGTTTGAAAGTATGTGTTGCATGTCCATCCCCCCTGAGGCACAGGGTTAAGGCTAGAAAATATGTGTACCTAGGTGTGATGATCACAGGGTAGATGACAGACATGTAATTCAAGCATTCATGTGTTCCAAACTACAATGCCCCCTCATGATTACCAACTGCATACCGTCCTAGCAGTTCCATATACAAATCAGAGGTCTTGTGTGCCTTGATTTTGATCCTGAAGATAGTTATTAGTTGGCCTGGCACATGTTGAGTACTTGCAGCAATTGTTATGTGACTAATAGCAGTACAAATATGCACAGATCATTTAATTAAGTACACACTTTGTTGTGCATTGCTGTGCTGTTAGATAGCTGATGGGTAGGCTGCGTTGGCATGTCATTCCTCAGGGACATTCTGTCATCTGTACTGTGACTTGGACTGTATGTGCTATTTTTGATGAAGTGTTAGAATATCATCTGTAGATGTATCACACAATGATGTCACTAATATTTGCATGTTACTATTTTTACAGCTGCCAACATGAATACCCAGGAGATACGGGAATTTCAGAGGCGGGCAGTGCGGTACTGCCACATACTCGATGTGGAGGCTGGGTTCCGCAAGATGGCATGGAGATATCGACATGAGAGAGCCACAGGGGTATGGAGGGAATTTAGCTAAGGGGGCCAGCATTGCCCACAACTGCTACCACCACCACAGCTCAGATCACAGTGGCCCCAGGGATGACAGCCACTCCAGCAGGTCCCTCGACCAAGTCAGCCCAGGGCCCACAAGAGCACCTCCTGCACCTCCCCCTCCAACCATGGCACCAGCACCAGCTTCTACAAGTGGTACCCAGACAACCCCAGCTGCTGTATTGGACAGGACAGAATTCCAGACACTAAAACGTGACATGCAACGTATGTTGCGCAGGATGGGCAGGCTTCAGCAGGAGGTGGCCCGCAATAGCAGGAGACTGCGGGGGATTAAGAAGATCCTGCGGAGGGCCAATTTGTGACTTTTTGATCCTCACCCATAATGCCCTCCCCTCCCTCCTCTTTCCTCGTTCTTTTCTTTAGTCGTTTAGGGGGGTTTGTGTTATGTTAGAGAAGACTATTAGTTTAGTAAGTAGAAGTGGGTTGGGGGTGATGTTGGGGTTCATGTGTATAAAAAAAAACAAATTATAAAATAAAAAATACAAAAAAATATATATTTGTTTATGATAGGTTAGTATGTGCTTAGGTTAGTATATGATGTCCTACGAGTGTCCCGTCATATAAGTGGGTAGGGGGTTGAGTTTAGAGTGTTTAGTTAAATGTGGTAAGTAAGTTTAGCTTAGGGTAGTTAGGGCCAGTTGTGGGTAATGTATAGTTAGGATAGGTTAGGTTAGTTTAGGTGTTTCCCATAGTTTAAGTTTCCTTTCATACTGATATAATAAAGCTTTATGTACTCTTTTACAGTGTGTCATATGCTTGGGGATCAAGGCCTTTGCATGAGTGTACATTGTCAATTTAGTATTTGCATTTGTGTTCCATCCTGCATGCAAATCCCATTCTTGACATGGTTATTCCCACTTCCAAATGAGCTGTCACATTAGCAGCTACAGCAAAGCTACTTCTCTATGCATCTGCCATCCATTGCACCCACCGCTCAAGGTAACTATGGTTCCCAATGTGTTGTAAAGGTTGGTGTGATTTTAAATCTCTCATCGTTTGAGTCCTGTGTTGGAATCTTGGGCACTGTGGGACGTCTGCCTGCAGCCTGATGTTCATGTGAACACTGATAAGATGAGGGATGTCATAATCTTATCAAGATCTGTATACATAACTCACACCTATCATTTCTTACATTGTACTCCCAGGTTACATAATTGTCCATACACTCATACACATCCATTCCTGCTGTATGGTGTGTGTGTGTGATAAAGTTTAGAGTCATATGTCACATACATAATGATTGTCTTGAAGGGAATGTGGGCCACATTGAGTTTCATCTTGTACATACTTTGGACCTGACATATTCAGTTCTACACAGCATTATAGTGTTTGTGATCTTTCAACTTCAGATATAAGCCTGAGGAAGCACAGATGATGATGAAATCCAGACCTTTGTGCATAGTTATTAGCCCACATTCTTTCTACACTGTTGTATTGACATTCTGTGACCATTGACATGTCAGATACATCACACATCTCCTACACAGTTGATGTGTCACATTACACTGAGACAAAGTGGTTGTGTAAGTGCTATTTATTTTAAAGTGCTGTAGTGCAATATTTACGTAGTCTAGGATTGTAAGTCCATTAGTGTGATGCCTTCTTTTGTGACGCAACACAAGCGCAATTGTGAGGGACATGTCATTGGACATGCTGTGGTGAAGTGTCATTCAGTGCAGAGAAACATGAATTGCCAATGAGGTAGTGAGAGGCAATTGCAGTGCATAGTGGTAAGATAAACAGTGTGCTGGAGAACAGTGCATGTTACCAACTGTATCAAGACTGGCATGTTAACAAGCACAGGACATAGGAAATCAGTGCCCATGTGGCATGGACTGGTGCTACCGGGTACTCCTACGAGTGAAGGTGATCTGTTCCACGTCTTCATCGTCTGATGTGTGTGTCGTCTCCTCTGCCCTTGGTGGTGGTGGGTTTGAAGGGGTAACACACACTTCAGTGTTTGTAGACATGGAGTCAGAATTCCCGGTAGCTGCCAACTGTGGGGCTTTGAAGGGCATTACTGCAGTAAGGAGGAGCTGCTGGTTCTTCAGTATAGCAGCTACATCGCTGTGGTAGGCAGCCAGGTCAGGCCTGAAGGGGTCATGATTGCTGTCGTGCACGCAGTGAAATGTTTGGGATGCCAGGTGTTGTGGCAACTCCCTAACTGATGTGGTGAAATCCCTCATACATTGTTGTAGTCCTTGCAGTAGGGATTGTTGCACTTGCATGGCTGCTGACTGTTCTGCAGATGACATCATGCGCATCCCCTCAAGGCTGGCTGACATATTTTGCATCCCCATCCGCACCTCTTTGGCCAGCTCCCACTGTTCTCCCAATACTCTTCTCTCAAACGTGGTACCCGTCTCATCAGTGTCCTCAGCTGGGTTGGAGCTGGCTGGTCATACTATTGGGGTGGTGGGAGGCTCCTCTGTGATGGCTGCTGCAACTGTGCTCCACCTTGCGACTGAAGGTGGGGGTCTGGAGGGGTCCAAGGACATCTTGGAGAGTTTTCATGCTAATGGTTGTCAGCTTGTCATCCATGTCATCAGGGAAGTCCAGGACAGGCATATCCACTGGAGAGCCATCGTCCTCTGCAATGAGATATTGTACAATTAGTGTGTCTGTGTTGTGGCAGTTGTAATGTGACATCACTGACTTCCTATTAGTGAGACATTGTAATCTTGGTTCCTGTTCATTGTTCCTGTCATTAATATTAGCATTCTCACAGGCGTATGCCCCACCTGCATGTCACATGTAGTGTGGGCAGTTTGGGTAATTGTCTGCATCACATCCTCTAGGTGTAGGTTCTGTCCAAATTACGTGTTGCCTCCTTCTTGTCATACTCAACCCTCCCTCTACTTCCATTAGCATGGTGAAGCCTTGCCACTTGCACCATACTTAACAATATGGAACTAACCCAGTCTCTGATATTTCACATACACCTATATGTTGCTGAGACCAAGCACATACTATGTATTGCATCGGCATGGCACGATACAGGTGTCAGCATTGGTAGTGTGTCATGTTGATGTTTGCGAATGTGTGCTACATTGCATTGCACTGATGGGTGTGGCAGTGTTCCATTTCCTCTTATGACTGTGCGGGTGTGTTTAACTAGCTAGACACATATGTCCTCCCCCTCAATGCTGTTGTCTTAATAGTATGACAGTTGGGATGTTGCAAGGTGACATTGCAGCTATTGTCACACAGCACGGGGTGGACCCTGAAATGGGCAGCATGGGTATGACATTACTGCTGTGTACTTCATAATGTAAGTAACAATACCTGATGTTTATTGCGCCTATAGACATACGCTTTTGACAGGAAGTACACTTTGGTAGGAATTAAAGGGGATTAGTAACATTGTCATCCTGAACCCTCTATTTTGGGTGTGTTTGATCCATGGTCACCTAACTGCCAGTTGCTACTTGACCAGCACGCACAGCACAGGTGGTAGTGGCAACTGTTGTCAATGGTACATGCCACTTGCGGATAAGGCCTGAAACTGGAAATTGAGCCCTAGTTCATGTTGTGACAATACCAGCTGTCCTGTGACAGCAGGCCAGTTATACTTTCTACCCTACCCTCCTGGACTGGCTTGGCCTTTCAAACAGCCTTGGCATGGCAGAGTACCCCCATTCAAAAGTTGTTGGTGTAGTGTTGTGCTGTGCCCCTGGTTTCCCCTGACCAGCCCATGCACCCATGCCGTGCCCCTTTGCCCTTTCCACTGCCTGATTTCCATGGCTGACATGCATTGTGTAGTAGGTATGTACCTCCCCCTCCTTGCAGTTAACATTTAGGCATTTTTGTCCCCCATGCAACTTATCCTGCATCTGTGCTGTTTCCTTGTGGTCTGCACTGTCCTTTCCTTGAATTCCTGTGACCATCTCCTCAGGGATGACGGCTGCCACCATCTCCTCCATCTGGTCCAGGGCCTCCTGCAGTGCTGGACTCCCACCTCCAGTCTGCAGTGCTGCCTTCCTGTTCCTTGCCATTTTTTCCTTTGTCCTGGACTTGCAGTCATGCCAGTGTTTCTTTCACTCAGTAACTGTCCTCCGTACCTCTGACACACTGTTTATCTTGTCGACAATTTGTGGAAAAAAGTTCCTCTCTCCTCCCAATTGGCAATTTTGAGGTGACAAAAAGTTGATGCTGATGTTCCGTCACCTCTCTGACCAGTATTTCCTGCTCCCTCTGCGCTGAAAAGACACTGCCTTTTCTTCTTCTCTCTCTCCTGGGTCTTGTCTGGGTCCTCCTGGCTGGTTCCTGGTCGATTGGGGTCTCCCTGGGGCCTCTCCTGGCTTCTGAGATCCATTTTGGGGCTCCTTAGCACTGTTTGCTGCTTTTGCGTGCTTTTTGACTCTATTGTGGGGAAAAATGGTGCGTATCCGGTTTACTACTTTGTAAACCGGATTGGAGTAATTTTCTCTGCGTTAACGTTGTTTTGCTTTACGACGTGGCGCAATGGTTATAGAAAAAAAATTACTCTAACCCCTGGTTTGCGCCACAGTGCGTCAAAGTATAAATTTGACGCCCGGGTGGCACAAAGAAATTACGTTAGCCGGTGTTAAACGTTTTGATGCAAAACTGCATTGGCGCAGTTTTGCATCAAAAAGTATAAATATGGCCCTAAATGTTTGAATTTTTAAACTAGAAAAAGTGGTTCTAAAAAAAAAACTTTTTTGAAGTTTGTTTTTTATTTGTGAATATTTTTGATGGGTTCTACTTGGATAACAGAAGTAAGATAGGTGAACTTGGAGAGAGAGAAAACATTTATTCTTTTTAAGACATTGGTGTTCGGATAGTAAGTTGTCCCTAACAAAGGTACTTACTTCCCCAGTGTAGGCAATCTTACTGCAGCACCTGCTGTAGGTCACCGTTTCCTGGTATGAAGGATTCACATCTGATTGGCCTTGTAGCACTTGAGTGAGTGGGCACTCGATCGCCACGTCCACCTAAGGGTCCTGAACATGATGAAGATTAATCTTGTGCATCCTGTTGCATCTCTGCTATAGCAAGGCATGGATTTTGCACGTCTCTAAATACCAGAAGTACTGTGTGAGTACTTCTTTTATATCCCTTGAAAAAACTGCTTCTTGCAGATATAGCAAATCACATTTTATGTGAGGACTTGCTTCTCTCCTTCAGGCAAGCTAAAAGATTGCCAAAGCCAAGGACTCCTTGGTGACTCTTGGTGGCTATTGTTCTTGCCTCTCCATCTCGACCTGTCTCATCCCACCTGAAGCCATAGTTGACCCATCACAAAAATACCAAAATGTAAAAAATGGTGTAAGCCACAGCAGAAGCTCCAATTTTGCAAATGCGATAATCAGAAATTAGGGTAAAAGGGTGGGAACATCCTGTAAATGGATGCTGACAGTGATTTAAATTAGTCATATGTCTTTCATGTCTGTGTCAAAGTTCTCGTGGTAGTCCTGTGGTACTCCCGTAGTACTCCTGCTGGACTATGAAAAATAGAAAAAAGGCAATTTTTCCAAAACAAAAATCAGGGGATGTCACATGGGTGTTCCCCTGCAACGACCCACAGTTGCTGCTGCAAAGCCAGATCTACTAACAATAGTAGATAGGGAATTTCACAAAAAAAATAACACTACCTTGATGTAGGCATTAAAAAGGAGAAATGCTTTTTTTTTTCTAACTTTTCCCACTTTGCATGTGTGCTGCACCGTTCATCACACATCCAAAGTGGGAAATGTCTTAAAGTTAGTTTAAGCATAGTATTTCGTCCTGGAAGGGTGTCCTACCAGTACAAATAGGTGCCCTTCCAAATCCAAGTCCAAAAACCTATGCAAGTCTCAAACAGACACCTTTGCAGTATGGTACAAGGGTGTGTATGTGTGACGCTTGGGTGCTTGATTCTGCACCAGTGCTAGGGAGAGTGCAGGATAGTGCCATATCTCTGGTGCTTTCTTGCTCTATGCTTGTAACACAATGCAGAACAACAACTTTGGTTGCTGTGCTTTGTTTTGTTGCAGTTTTGGATTTCTGGATCCAAGTTCACCCATCATATTATTGTATTGTTTGTTCAATAAAACAAACGTATATACACCAATGCAATTATACTAGTTGTTATTGCAGCAGATCATCTGTTTATTTGGTCAAAACTAATAAGATCATATTCAAATGGTGCAAGCATTCTACCTATTTCGTACTGTTGTACTTTGAAAAGGAAATTGTTCTATGCCCCCACTCATCTTCGCAGATCCCTCAATCATAGAGATATAGGAGGCACAGCTGGCAAAATCCGTGCCATTTCACTTCTACTTCTAGTATGCACAAATGCTAGGTCTTCACATTTATTAGGAAGCCATCTGGGTGCATGTCCAGATGGGCGTAAAACAGGTCGGCTTGTGAAGAGTATTTTGGTGACATCTGATATCATGCACTTGTTTGACTCAGTTATCTGTGATTGTGGGATATTCCCATACATTGTGGATTGGTGGTCCTACATCTAGGGCATGAATCTTCTGGATAGTTAATATCCTACCAATACACTTAGGTGATAGATAAGGTTGGTGTATGAACTAGGATCAATACTTGCAGTGACCTGTGGTGAGACCAAACATTTATCTGATATTATTGATTGAGCTGATTATGCCATTATCACATAAGTCATCCATATTTGCAAATCGTGCATTAATGGAGGGATGATAATATTGTGGCAGAAAAAATTTCTAAAGCATGCTAGGCCAGAGACCTTTAACCCTATAGGTTCAGACATCGGCCACTGGCCAAAACCTGCACACCCTTCCTGGTGCGGGTCACAACCAGAGGCCCAAGCCAGGGAGGGGTATGAAAAATCCTCTGATGCCCTGCACCGGAAAGAATTATTTTTATTTATATCCCTCTTGGGAGACACGGAAGAGCTTCTGTGTCTCCACCCACCGCTCTGTGATGTCAGAGTGCCGCAAAGCGTGCTGAAGTCACACTTCGTTTTACCCACCTGAGCAGGAAGCAGCAGGGAAGGCCGCTTTCTGCTCCTGTGGGGAAACGGGCCTGAACCAGCCTCGCCATCATTCGGTAAGGCCTCATTTGAAAGGGGTGATTCTCTTTCAAACAAGGCCTTCCTGAAATGGTTTCCAGGCCCTGGATTGCAGCCACACTGTGATCCAGGGCCAGGAAACCCCACCAGACACCAGGGATTTCACTTGGAGGGGTGGCCCCCTCTGAAAATGGGACAGCCCCCCACACTCCCTGGGGCATATTTAAA
The DNA here is from genome assembly GCF_031143425.1 of Pleurodeles waltl. Classification (NCBI taxonomy): domain Eukaryota; kingdom Metazoa; phylum Chordata; class Amphibia; order Caudata; family Salamandridae; genus Pleurodeles; species Pleurodeles waltl. The sequence goes on from NC_090439.1 coordinate 289,817,199, forward strand.
AAAAAAAATGTTAGTTTGCAACTGGAGGGAGGGGGCGTGATCATGTCCCCCCAGGGGTTCAAACATAATTTAAAAAAATGTTTAAAAATGACTGACAGGGGGTTGCCCGTGAGCAGGGCTGACCCCCTGTGGGGGCAATTTTATTTAATAGCTGTATGGTTTCCCTGGGGACCACGATGTCCCCCCGGGAAACCATACTGCTATTATAAATATATATAGATCTATATATGTATAGATCTATATATAGATATATCTACATAGATATAGATATCTGTAAATAGATAGCTATATGTATATAGATAGTTATATCTATATATAGATATACACATCTCTATATATATAAATATGTACATCTATATATATGGAGATCACTTTTGTCAATGCGTGGGTGGTTTCACCCCCAGGGACCCAAAGAAACCAAACCACTTACAAAATTGAGAATGATTTGACTTTTGTCTAGTAGCAGTTTTGATGCCATACAGTAGCTCAGAAGGCTTATATGCTTACTACAAAGTTCAAATCTGTTTTTTATGTGAATAGCTGAGTGGATTAGTAAAGCCAGCCCCTTCCTGAGCTATAACACAAAATTGAATGTGTATGTGCGAGGGGGACAATGGAGAGATGAAGGGCACTTTTGCTGGGTGATAGTGAGGGAATTCGAGGTGGAGCTAATGGGAGTGGGAGCACCAATAATAATTGTTGGACTGGGCGCCAGAGGGCGCTAAAGACTGTGACAATTGGTATTTGACAAGGTGAAGTAATAGTGTTTTTTTTTTTTTTTTTTTTTAGTGTCTTGAGAGAACGTGCTGATTGAGGGAAGAAGCGAAGGTAAGGTGACCTTTACTGTTGCATGCATCACAAACACACCCACCAGCAATTTTGTGACTGTCTAAGTAAGCTAGTGTTTTAGAGTGACAGTTTAGCCAGTAGCAGAGATGGCATCTCGTTGGATGACTGCAGCTCAAGCCCTAACTCGGATTATAGAGAACAGCTCTGACATAGGATCAGAGACAGCAGACATTGAGACACCATCTGATGGATAATACAATGGTGCAGACGCTGGAAGTGATTTTTCATTCAGAGGAGTCCCATCCCATACCTCCATTTTCACTGATTCTGAGGGAGGTGATGAGGCCAGTCCTGCTGTCCCTTCACAAGCAGACTCTGTGCAGTGGGACAATAGCCGGTTAGCCCAACCCAGAGAGCAGGTGCATTCAGCAGCAAGCACAGAGAGAGTGCTCTCTTGGAAGCTCCCCAATTTAGTTCAGCCCCAAATTCCACCACCCAAATCGTATTGGGAGACATACAAATTATCCATCATAAAACAACCTGGTTTTGTAAGGCAGGCATCTGCATTTTTGGTCCTGGGCTCAGAGGCTATATAGGGAAACCTACAAAGCCCAGACATTTCTAGAAACTAGACACCCATGGCAGTCCACAGATGTCTGGCTTGTGTGGATTCCCCAAAGTTTTCTTAACTAGAAAAGGTGAAATGTTGAAAAAAACTCTATTTTTTCCTGCATTTCTGTCACACAAAATACAGGAATATGCTAGGATCCATAAAATTCCTACCACCCAGTGTTTCCTCACTTGTCCTGATAAAAACGCTACCCCACTTGAGTGCCTGTACTGAGTGCCTGTGTCAGGAATGGATCACCCCAGGGTGAACAGTTGCCCTCATGTAAGGACTACCATTGACCATTGTGTGATCTATTTCTGACACTGGCACTAGGCATTCCCACACAAGTGAGATACCTTTTTTATCAGGAGACTTGGGGGAATCCTGGGTGGAAGGAAAAGTGAGGCTCCTCTCACATTTTTATCAAGAGACTTGAGGGAATGCGAGGTGGAAGGAAATTTGTGGCTCCTATCAGGTTCCAGAACTTTCTATCACCGAAATGTGAGGAAAAATAGTTTTTTTTGCCAAATTTTGAGATTTGCAAGGGATTTGGGTAACAGAACCCGGTGAGAGAGCCACAAGTTACCTCTTCCTGGGTTCCCCTAGGTGTCTCCTCTTAAGAAATGTCCAGGTTTGCTATGTTTTCCTAGGTGCTGGATGAGCTAGAGGCCAAAATCCACAGCTAGGAACTTTGCAAAAAACAGGTCAGTTTTCATGAGAAAAATGTGATGTTTCCATGTTGATTTTTGGGGCATTTCCTGTTGCAGGCACTAGGCCTACCACACAATTGAGGTACCATTTTTATCAAGAGACTTGAGGGAATGCGAGGTGGAAGGACATTTGTGGCTCCTATCAGGTTACAGAACTTTCTATCACCGAAATGTGAGGAAAAAGTGTTTTTTTGGCCAAATTTTGAGGTTTGCAAAGAATTCTGGGTAAAAGAACTTGGTGCCAGCCCCAGAAGTTACACCATCCTGGGTTCCTCTAGATGTCTAGTTTTTAAAAATGCACAGGGTTGGTAGGTTTTCTTAGGAGCCGGCTGAGCTAGAGACCAAAGTCCAGAGCTAGGCACTTTCCAAAAAACACATCAGTTTTCCATGTATAAAGTTAACGTGACCATGTTGCGTTCTGGGTCATTTCCTGTTGTGGACACTGGGCCTACCAACACAACTGAGGTACCTTTTTTATCAAGAGACTTGGGGGAATCCTGGGTGGAAGGAAAAGTGAGGCTCCTCTCACATTTTTATCAAGAGACTTGAGGGAATGCGAGGTGGAAGGAAATTTGTGGTTCCCATCAGGTTCCAGAACTTTCTATCACCGAAATGTGAGGAAAAATAGATTTGTTTGCCAAATTTTGAGATTTGCAAGGGATTCGGGTAACAGAACCCGGTGAGAGAGCCACAAGTTAGCCCTTCCTGGGTTCCCCTAGGTGTCTCGTCTTAAGAAATGTCCAGGTTTGCTAGGTTTTCCTAGGTGCTGGATGAGCTAGAGGCCAAAATGCACAGCTAGGCACCTTGCAAAAAACAGGTCAGTTTTCATGAGAAAAATGTGATGTGCCCATGTTGATTTTTGGGGCATTTCCTGTTGCAGGCACTAGGACTACCACACAATTGAGGTACCATTTTTATCAAGAGACTTGAGGGAATGCGAGGTGGAAGGACATTTGTGGCTCCTATCAGGTTACAGAACTTTCTATCACCGAAATGTGAGGAAAAAGTGTTTTTTGGCCAAATTTTGAGGTTTGCAAAGAATTCTGGGTAAAAGAACCTGGTGCCTGCACCACAAGTTACACCATCCTGGGTTCCTCTAGATGTCTAGTTTTTAAAAATGCACAGGGTTGGTAGGTTTTCCTAGGAGCCGGCTGAGCTAGAGACCAAAGTCCAGAGCTAGGCACTTTCCAAAAAACACATCAGTTTTCCATGTATAAAGTTGACGTAACCATGTTGCGTTCTGGGTCATTTCCTGTTGTGGACACTGGGCCTGCCAACACAAGTGAGGTACCATTTTTATCGGGAGACCTGGGGGGGGCTGGGTGTCAGGAAATTTGAGGCTTCTCTCAGATTCCAGAACCTTCCAGCACCGAAATGTGAGGAAAATGTGTTTTCTTGCCAAATTTTGAGGTTTGCAAAGGATTCTGGGTAACAGAACCTGGTGAGATCACCACAAGTCACCCTATTCTGAGTTTCCTTAGGTGTTTAGTTTAAAAAAATGTATAGCTTTGCTAGGTTTCCCATGGTGCCGGTTGAGCTAGAGGCCAAAATTCACAGCTAGGGACTTTGCAAAAAACAGGTCTGTTTTCTTTGGGAAAATATGATGTGTCCATCTTGTGTTTTGGGGAATTTCCTGTCGGGGGCACTAGGACTACCCACACAAGTGAGGCACCATTTTTATCAGGAGACTCGGGGGGAGCTGGGTGGAAGGTAATTTGTGTCTTCTCTCAGATTCCAGAACTTTCTGTCACCGAAATGTGAGGAAAAAGTGTTTTTAGCCAAATTTTGAGGTTTGCAAAGGGTTCTGGGTAACAGAACCTGGTGAGAGCCCCACTGGTAACCCCATTCTGAATTCCACTAGGTGTCTAGTTTTAAAAATATATAGGTTTTCCTGAGGTGCCGGCTGAGCTAGAGGCCAAAATCCAGTGCTAGGGACTTTGCAAAAAACAGTTCAGCTTTCTTTGGCCATGTTGTGTTTTGGGGCATTATCTGTTGTGGACACTAAACCTACCCACACAGGTGAGGTACCATTTTTATCAGGAGGCTTGGGGGAATGCTGGTTAGAAGAACGTTTGTGGCTTCTCTCAGATTCCAGAACTTTCCATCACCGAAATGTAAGGGAAAAGTGATTTTTGTGCCAGATTTTGAGGTTTGCAAAGGATTCTGGGAAACAGAACCTAATGAGAGCCCCACAAGTCAGCCCATCCTAGATTATCTTAGGTGTCCAGTTCAAGTCATTTCAGTAGGTTTCCCTAGGTGCCGGCTGAGCTGGAGGCCAAAATCCACAGGTAGAAACTTTCCAAAAAACACGTCGGATTTCAATGTAAAAATGTGGTGTTCATGTTGCGTTTTCTGTTGTGGGGACTAGGCCTAGAGACTTGGAGGAACACAGAATAGAAGAACAAGTGTTATTGTCCTTTGTCATTCTCTACGTTTTTTCCTTCCAAATGTAAGACAGTGTGTAAAAAAGAAGTCTATTTGAGAAATGCCCTGTAATTCACATGCTAGTATGGGGACCACGGAATTCAGAGATGTGCAAATAACCACTGCTTCTCAACACCTTATCTTGTGGCCATTTTGGAAATACAAAGGTTTCCTTGATACCTATTTTTCACTCTGCGTAGTTCACCAAATTAATTGCTGTATACTCGGTATACAATCAAAACCTATTGCAAGGTGCAGCTCATTTATTGGTTCTGGGTACATAGTGTTCTTGATGTACCTACAAGCCCTATGTATCCCCTCAACCAGAAGAGTCTAGCAGACATAACGGTATATTGCTTTTAAAAATCTGCTATAGCTGGAAAAAGTTATAGAAGACAACGTAAACAAAAATTGCTCTTTTTTTTACCTCAATTTCACGTTTGTTTTTTAATTCAGCTGTTACTTTCTGCAGGAAAACCTTGAAGGATCTACACAAATGACCCCTCATTGTATTTAGAATTTTATCTACTTTTCAGGAATGTTTAGCTGTCTGCGATCCAGCATTGGTTTCATACCCATTTCTGTCACTAACTGGAAGGAGGCTGAAAGCACTAAAAATACAAAAAATGGGGTATGTCCCAGTAAAATGGCAGAATTGTGTTGAAAAGTGTGGTTTTCTGATTCAAGTCTACCTGTTCCTGAAAGCTGGGAAGATGGTGATTTTAGTACCGCAAACCCTTTGTTGATGCCATTTTCAGGGAAAAAAACACATGCTTTCTTCTGCAGCCCTTTTTCCCATTTTTCTGAAAAAAATTACATTTACACTCTATTTTGGCTAATTTTTTGGTCTCCTCCAGGGAAACCCATAAACTCTGTGTACCTTTAGAATCCCTAGGATGTTGGGAAAAAAGACCATACAGTTGGTGTGGATAGCTTATGTGGACAAAAAGTTATGAGGGCCTAAACACAAGCTACCTTAAATGACCAAAAAAGAGCTCTGCACTGGGGGGTCATTGGGAAAGGCCCAGCAGGTAAGGGGTTATGGCATGGGCGAAGTGGGCAATTGCCTAGAGCCCCTGTCATAGGCTGCTGCAGGCAGGGCCGGCTTTAGGTCAGAACGAGCAGTGCAGCTGCACCGGGTGCTGACCTGGATTGGGGAGCACTGACTTAAGGGGGCGCTGTGTTCAGCAATGACTTACTTGTGATACATAGAAGCACCTACTGAAAGGTTCCCTGTGCTTCCAGCCTTCAGGAAACAATTAAAATGTCAAGAAATGGCTAGTGTTTAATGTTTCTGCTAGGGCAAGAGATGGGAGTTTTGTTTAGCAGCAGCTGTGACTCACCATAAAGTAACGTAGAGGGTTAATATGACTGCTACAAAGAGCTGAACTATAGTTGAGTGGATTAGTAAAGCCAGCCTTTACAAGTGATTTAAAACAAATGAATGTATGTGGAAAGGGGGCTATGGAGAGATGAGAGGCACATTTGCCAGGTGTTAGTGAGGGAATCAGAGGAGAAGATCATGGGGTAAGGAGCGCCATAAAAGACTTTAGTGCAGGGCACCAACAGTGCTAAAACCAGCCCTGGCTACAAGTTGAAGGTGTTGACGATTAATTTTTACTAATGAATATTTATGTATTCTGAGAGTTGAATTTGCATAGAAGATGAATTAATGTAGTGAAATAATACCAACATTTGAAATTGTGCCTACTTGAGTGACTGTCAATATTCACGAAGTATACTTATTAACAGCTTATTCATGTAAAATGTTGAGCTCATGTTTGGATTAATGTAGTATTATGTCATATTAATGGTTATGTATCATGTACTTGCTTTATTAATAACAGGCCTTCATTTAGCGAGGGCTTGGGCCTAGTTGCACGGCCTCATGTCAAGCTGCATTGCTTAGGCAAATTAAAATGGCTGCTTAGAGAATTAAGTTGTGATTTTCCATTGCATGGACCGAATGTTAGCAACTAGAATTCTTTCCCATCAGAACTGCTGCCTAAAATATGCTGTACTATCTAGGGATACATTGTATAATTTAGTGTGTGTAAAGATGACCTTCCCAGGAGCAGACAAAGGATGCACTGACTGGAGTGTAAGCTGATACAAATACGTTACCTGATGAGCCCAACAACGGGAACAGAAGAAGAGGACCCAATCATCGACATGTGAACAATGGTCTAGAAAATTCTTAGATTTGAGGTTCTACTTTCATTGAACTAAACATAAACATATGATTCCTTGACCAAAAGCAATGTGGGAAGTAGTTTTAGGGAATCTAACTTAGCCAGACTGCACCGAGAGGAGATACGCCATTATCTATTCTTTCGAACTGTCCAGAGATGCCATTCCGCTATATTTTTCTTAACCGTCTAGAGTGTTTAGTAATTACTTTTTTCCAATCTGCAGGAAGAGACTTTACTTTTCTGAGCCTTAATGCTGAATTCTGATGCCTTGCTGACCGAACCGATGTCCATTTGACAAAGACTGTCACAGCTTGCTGAATCATACTGAGGCAAGGTATAAGACGATGTTACTGATTGTTACGTCTATTTGCTTTTGCCCCTAACCGCTAATTTTGATAGAGCCATAGTTAGATGTTTTTCCAAATTTGTGTTGACTAAATTGTTTTGCATGAAGTCCAAACCTGCTATTCTAATCTGAAAGTTAGTTAGGGGCTCACTGATGATGTTTTCTACACATAATAACAATTGATGTCTTTTCTTTGCTGAATCTAAATGTATGCCATTTCTCTTGCGCAGTTATTCTTCCTATTGATTTGTACTGTAACCTTAGAATGTGTAGTGGACCAAGCCTTGATTAAATTGTGATTCTTTATGAGATTTGGGAAGCCAGTATTGTTTATGTATGCTTATCATTTGATTTTGAGACTAAGGGCCAGATGTAGGTAGCCTTTTGCGCCTCGCAAACGGCGAAAAACGCCGTTTGCGAGGCGCAAAAGGCCTCACGCGATGCAGAAACACATTTTGCGGGTCGGTACCGACTCGCAAAATGTGTTTCCGACTCGCAAATAGGAAGGGGTGTTCCCTTCCTATTTACGACCGCATCGCGATGTAGAAAGCGGTCGCAAATCAACTCGCAGTTACCATCCACTTGAAGTGGACCCCTTCCCCTTTGTGAATGCAAAATAAATAAAAAAAATTACAGCAGGCAGTTGTCCTATGGACCACTGCCTACTCTGAAAAAAAACGAAACAAAAAGGTTTCAGTATTTTTTCTATTTGCAGCTCGTTTTCCTTTAAGGAAAACGGGCTGCAAAGAGAAAAAAAAACTGCTTTATTTCAAAGCAGTCACGGACATGGTGGTCTGCTGTCTCCAGCAGGCCACCATCCCCGTGAGTGCCTAGACTCGCTATGGGCTCGCAAACTGCGACCCACCTCATAAATATTTATGAGGTGGGTCTTTGCAACCCCATAGCGAGTCGCAGAAGGTGTCTGAGACATCTTTCTGCATAACATTTTGCGAGGTGCAAATTGCGAGTCGGTAGTACTCGCAATTTGCACCTCGCAAAATGTTTTCTTCCTACATCTGGCCCAAAGTTATGTGATATTAGCATTGTTAATCTAGTGAAATAAACATTTTATCTTCTACATAAAGGTGTGGTTATTCATGATCAAAAGGTCATGGTGTGTGGAAATTACTGACTTCTATAATTATTAATGTTTCTGATTGTTAATGCTATTGATTAGTGTTGGTACAGAGTCTCATGGTGGTAACTACTCTATGCGCAGCCAAAGGGCCCATCGACCTACAAACGCTTCCCCTTATAAGTTAATGTCAATTAACCAAATAGGCTCAGACATGCTAACAGAGATGTTAGCTCAGTATGATGGTTAGTCTCCTTAAGAGCCCATCATAGAGGTCCCGTATACTAATTGCCCCTAAAAGAAAACATTTGCAGAACGTTTGCTTTTTTCTTATTCAATGATACAAATTGGAGAGGAAATGTGCCCCTAAATACTTAGAATGACTGTCCCAGAACCTTGGAGCCTTCCAATAATTGTTTGAGGATGTTCTCGGCATTCTAGTGCCAGTGTTAATTAAATAGGTTTCGCGCTTGCACAGTTTATGGAAATCGCAGGTGATTTGTGATGTTTGTGAGGGTTTAGGGAGTTTGAGTACTCCAAATGAAGTTGTTGAAGGAGTGTGGGTACTCCGAAGTGTGAGTGTAGGGAAGGCGTCGAACTTCATGTGTGTGTGGTGCTTTGTGCTAAAAAATTGTCCATGTGTTTGCTGGTATACCAACCCTGCATGGTCTAAGCCCCCGGAGAATATTGAAAAGTGTATGAGACACTTGGTTTTTGTTGTAATTTGTCTGGTTTAATAGGTCAATTGGGCGTGGTTGACAAGTCACTGAGTGAAAGAATTTTCAACTGAGATCTGGCGAGTCCTATGTGCACCAGTACAGACCCATTGATCAGTTGAGAGTAAAATTTGCGGGTCGGATTTTGCTTGTGAAGCAGGGAAACTGAGAAAGAAGGAATAGCTGCTGGAGCAAAATGCCATGTGTGACCCTACCTGTAGTAAACTGACAAATTGGGTTTTGATTTTGTTTAGTGCTCGCAACAAAATTTGCATTAGTTTAGTGTGAATCTGAAGTTAAGAGGACAAGCCGCAAGACTTTGTCAGCCCCAGTACATGTGAGTGTGACATCATTGGAGCTGCACTGGGATAGGTTGGTTAGTGAGAAGGGTCATGAACGGATTGGTGGACAACCATGAAGCGCAATTGGTTGAGAAGGTTGGTGAAGAGGATTCTGGGATTGAAGGTCACTTCCTGATTTGATTTAGAATAACATAAAGGTCGCAAAAATGAAATTTTAAAAACCTTTAAAGAGTGCCATAAGCGGAGATATGTATATTACAATGACTATAGGAGATATTGCACTGCCAGAAGGCCCATCATCTTACATTGTGATTGAAAAAAAGGGTACTGTGCCATTGCTTTGGCTGAAACAATGGTGCAAAGTGACAGAGAAAGATGGGAGCTCAGCGTTTCCTGCACATGGAACATTTAATTTGAGGAGCTTAGAGAATCTGAGGAGGGTGCTTTATGACTTGAAACATCCTCTGAGACCAGCACAGTTCAAGGCATTGGCAATCTGGGAATTAGTAGCCAGACAGCAACAGCAGCAGAAGTTTGAGAGGAGGATGAGAAAGGCAGAAAAGACACTAGTGGAGGTTAGATGGGACAGTGATCAGAAATTTTGGCGAACCAAGACTTGACAGGGGATTAAAATGTTTCCAGCAATTACACAGGACAGCGAGAGAGAAGGAAGGAAAGCCACCAGAAAGACAAACAGAAGCCCGTCCGAGAGTAGGGAGCAGAGATCAATCAATCAATCAAGGATTTATAGAGCACACTAATCACCTGTTAGGGTCTCAAGGCGCTGAGGGGGAGCTACTGGTCGTAGAGCCATGTCTTGAGGCGTTTCCTGAATTGTAAGAGGTCTTGGGTCTGGTGAAGGTGGAGCGGTAGGGAGTTCCATGTCTTGGAGGCTAGGTGAGACAAGGATCTTCCTCCGGTGGTGGTGCGGCGGATGAAGAGTTTGAAGGTGATCCTCTTTGATACTGGTAGCCAGTGAAGGTCTCTGAGGTGTGGAAAAATGTGGTCGCAGCGTGGGATGTCCAGAATGAGGCGGGCGGATACATTCTGGATTCTTTGAAGCTTTGTTAGGAGTTTGTTTTGTTATTCCTGCATATAGGGCGTTTCTGTAGTCCAATCGGCTGCTGACCAGTCCGTGGGTGACAGTTTTCCTGGTTTCGATGGGAATCCACTTGAAGATTTTGCGAAGCATGCGGAGAGTGTTGTAGCAGGAAGAGGAAATGGCATTGACCTGCTGAGTCATGCTGAGTGTGGAGTCCAAGATGAAGCCTAGGTTGCGTGCGTGGGTGGTGGGTGAGGATGCGGTTCCTAGGGAGGTGGTCCACCAGGAGTCATTTCAAGTTGAGGGGTTGGTGCCAAAGATGAGGATTACAGTCTTGTCTGTGTTTAACTTGAGGTGGCTTGATTCCATCCAGCTGCCGATGGCGTGAAGTCCATTGTGGAGGTTGTTCTTTGCAGTTGTAGGGTCTTTCGTGAGGGAGAGGACGAGCTGAGTGTCGTCTGCATAGGAAACTATGTTGATGTGGTGGGTAAACGTTGAAGAGCGTGGGGCTGACTGAAGATCCTTGGGGAACGCCACAGATGATTCTGGAGGCTTCTGACAGGAATGGTGGGAGGGGGACTCTCTGGGTTCTACCTGAGAGAAATGACGAGATCCAGTCAAGTGCCTTGTCGCAGATTCCAGCGTTGTGGAGGCATGTGCGGAGAGTGTGATGACATACCGTGTCGAAAGCTGCAGAGAGGTCCAGGAGGATGAGTGCTGCGGTTTCTCCTTTGTCGAGCATGGTCCTAATGTCGTCTGTGGCAGCAATTAATGCAGTCTCGGTGCTGTGGTTTCTGCGGAATACAGATTGGGAGGTGTCGAGTACCTTGCTGTCTTCCAGGAACCGGGATAGTTGGCTGTTTACGATTTTTTCGATGACCTTGGCTGGGAAGGTGAGGAAGGAGATCGGCCGGTAGTTCTTGGGGTCATCTGGGTCTACCTTTGATTTCTTCAGTAGGGCGTTGATTTCTGCGTGCTTCCATCTTTCTGGCAAGGTGGCTGACTCAAAGGAGCTGTTGATGGTTTTGCAGAGGTGGGGGGCGATGATGATGTTTGCCTTATTGAAGATATGGTGAGGGCAGGGGTCCGGAGTGGATGGAGGCCATGGTGGTGGCGGTGTCCTCTGTGTTGACGGGGGCCAGGTGTGGAGGAGGTGAGTGTTGCTTGGAGCGTTGGGTTCTTGGGTGTTTGTAGTCAGCTGGTGGGTCTGGGGTTTGAAGCTATTGTGGATTTCTTCTATCTTTCGACGGAAGTGGGTTGCCAGTGAGTTGCAGAACTCCTGTGATGGCGGAGGTTCGTTGGAGCAGGCCCTGGGGGTGGAGAGCTCATTGATGATGCCGAAGAGCTCTTTACTGTTGTGAGCGTTGGCGTTGATGCGGTTTTTGAAGTTGGTACTTTTGGTGGTGCGGATCAGTTGGTGATGTTTGCGTAGGGCATCCTTGAAAGCGATGTGGTTGGAGTTGGTAGGGTCAAGGTGCCAGGTTTTTTCCATTCTGCGACATAGCCGTTTGGATTCCTGTAGTTCTGGGGTGAACCAGCTGGCCTTGATTCTGTGGGAGGTGTTTGGGGGCTTTTTGAGCGTTGCGAGGGTGTTTGCGCAATCTTCTATCCAGCGATGCATGTTGGTGGTGGCTGTGTTGGGGTCTGGGGTACCAGGGGGTGGGGCCCGGGCGAGAGTGGAGATCAGTTGATCCGTTTATATTTTGCTCCAGTTGCGTCGGGGGGGTTGTGTGCGGTGGTGGTGAGTGACTGGTTTCTGGTAGGGGAAGTGGATGCATCAGTGGTCTGTCCAGCTGAGTTCGGTTGTGTGGCTGAAAGAGACGTGGTTGCTGGCTGAGAAGATGGGGTCGAGTGTGTGGCCTGCGGAGTGGGTGGGTGAAGTGACGAGTTGCTTGAGGCCGAAGTTGGCGAGGTTGTCGATTAGGTTGGTGGTGTTGATATCATTGTTATTTTCTAGGTGGAAGTTTAGGTCACCGAGAAGGATGTAGTCTGTTGATGCGAGGGCTTGGGAGCTGCTGGTGTCGGCGATGTCATCGCAGAACTGCAGTCTGGGTCCAGGGGGTCTGTAGACCAGTGTTCCTCTGAGTGTGTTGTTGGTGTTGATGTGGATCTTGAAGTGGAGGTGCTTGGCGGAATTGATGGTGTTGTGGGAGTTGGTGGAGACTCTTCTGGTGTTTTTGTGGACTATGGCGATTCCTCCTCCTGGTCTGTTGATTCGTTCTCTTCTGGTGATCTTGTAGTTTTCTGGTATGGCTATGGCTACGTCTGGTTCGGAGGCCAAATTCATCCAGGTTTTGGTGAGGAATGCAACGTCGGGCGAGTATGTGGTCAGGAGGTCCCAGAGTTCAATTGCATGTTTGTGGACGGAGCGGGTGTTAAGTAGGATGCATCTTAGGCGGTTGTCTGTTTTGATTTGGAGTTTGGAGGTTAGGTTGCAGGTGCAGATCAAATGAGTCTAGGAAATCTTTAATACTTGAGGAAGAGACAGATGATGATGAGTAAACTTTACAATTATTGACAAATCGTCCCCCACCATATGCAGCACAAGAAAGTGGTCTGAACAGTAGTGTAAATCCTTCAGCACCAATACTGGTTAACATGACGATGGTCCAGTACCAATTAATCCGAGCACGACACAGAGCCCAATACAGGGCAGTCTTAATCTGCCTACTACACCAGTAGCACACAATCAGATGCCAGAACCGAATGTCGCAAGATTTTACCCTGATGTACCCATAGAGAAATATCCCACAAACCTAATAGTGCCAACAGGCCAGGTTTTCCCAAAACCAACATTGGTTCTGACAGAACAAACTCCACTCTTACTGCCTCAAGTGCAGTCTCAAGCAATGTGAAAGTACACTCCTATAACAGGGACACAGACAGATATGTCTTTACTGATGAGCCAGAATACAGGAATTATGCACCCACAGAACATGAATGTTAGACCAAGCACAGACACTGTATTTGTACCCGTCACCATTGGTCCAAACATACCTTTTTTTGCACAGGAAAATAACAGTACAAATGGACAGGGATTCCTCAGCCAGAATTCAATGAGGAGAGGACTCAATGAAAATACTCGAATAGCCTCTTCTGTGGGACCGACCTTTGACGAAACAGGATTATTGTTAGACCTTAGTCCATTTGGAGTGCCTCTGAATACTGGAACACGATCAAACATCAGTCAAAGCCTGAAATTACTGACACTGCAGTCTCCAAATCTAGATGTACAGCCATTGCCAAATGCTCAGCCCAACAACATTTCCCTGAAAGCTTTGACTGCCCAACAGTTGTCTTAATGGTTAGATAAGCTGAATACCCCACAAAGTGCACCTGGGGGAGAGGAGTACTTGAACTATATAAGACTAGAGATGGAAGCAGGTGAGCTCATTGAAGGAACCGTGGGTGTAAACAGACTCAAATCTTACACCGAAGCAGCATTGAGATATTTGTGTCCAAAAATTATAAGAGACAAGTGAGGTACATCAGAAGCTTGCAGACTTGGCAGAGAAGTATGGAGTAGAGATAAATAAAACTAAACATTTGAAGAGGAGTTGTAGGTTAGATTGTGACAAAATGAAGGAAAGCACACTTTAGGGAGTTACTCTAAAGTATCCAGACATGGGGAGCATTAGACAAGTGGGAAGGCAGATGAGTGAAGATAAGAGATAAAAGGAAAAGGGATTCTTCAAATCTTACTGCAAATGTGCAGCAGGTTGAGGATCCGTTGAGAAAGATTCAAGGAGGGAATTCTGTTCATGTCCCTTGTAGCAGAAGTGACATTCTATCTTTTACAAATGACTATACCAGGTTGAGAGAGAAACCAGTAGAATGGTACCATCAGACAGACAGGTTTGTGAAACTTGCAAAATGCCTGTGGGTGGAATTGAGCACTCTATTATAGATAGTAGTTCCAGCAGATCTATGGATGGAGTTCAAGAGGAGTATAGATTGGCCAACAAAAGAACCAGGGAGAGATCTGATTACAGGTGCACCATCTCCCGAGGTAATGAAATACTACTACAAAGTAATGGAATTTTTGAAGACGAGAATTTTGCCCAAAAACATTGACTGGGAGAGAATAGACAGGACAGCTGAGGAAGCAAAGAAGTTAATACATGCATATTATGGGAGATTGTTGCAGGCATTTAAACATGACAGTGGTACCAAGACAATTGAGCCAAAGACATGATTCATTTTGTGTTTGGATTTGTGGAAGGATTGAGACCTGAAATTAGTCAGATGATTAAGGGTCATTTGATTTGCTGGCAAGCAAAAAACGATTGATGAGGTATTGCAGTATGCAAATTACTGTAGTGACGAGATTGGATTGAAGCAGAGAAAGTTGAAAGAAAAGGCGATGGTGATGTAGATTAGAGCGGCACAGACAGGGATGCAGGGAAAGTTCCTGAAGCAGCAGCAGCAGGGAAAAGTGGTATTTCAAAATAAATCGAGAGGCAAAGGTAACGGAGGAATTGGAAATGGAAACCATAGTCCTGATTTGGGTACTGTAGTGGTTCAAAATGATGTGCAGGGAACGAAGAGATTGTGGCCATGTCATACCTGCAGAGCAATCGGACATTGGAAGAAAAGGTGTCCGGTGATGGTACAGGAAGGTGTTGTTCAGCAAACAAATGACATCAATTTGTTCCAAACTCTGAGAGGACCGAGAATGAGAGATCATGATCCAAATTTCCAAAACAATGTGAATCAGATGCAACATTTTCAACCCATGCAATAGGTGCAAATGTCACATGTGCAGTCAGCAAAATCACAACCAATGCAACAGCAGGTTCAATTGGTACCTAGACAGCTAATCCAAGTACCTCAAGCCCCAATGGAACAGCAGCAGGTGATGCTTCCTCACCAGGTCACAGGTCAAAGGCTTAACCAGAGTAATGACACAGTACACTCATTGCTGTTACACAGTGAGAATGGAATAAGCTCTGATTGGGTGAGCAAGAGTTCTGATGAAGAGGAATGTGTGCTTGCAGCTTCCTTGGAAGTAGATCAGAAAGGTCCATATGTGAAGGGAAAAGTATTGGGTCATAAAGTTTCCTTCTTGGTTGACACGGAAGCTACATGCTCTTCAGTGAGGACTGCAGAAGTCCCAAACCTGCCCCTTTCAGGAACAACAGTCCAGACTGTAGGAATAGTGAATCAGTATTTTCATGAAGATAGTCATTTTATCTTCTGTTTCAAATTTCTAGATCAAGTTTATTGTTGGTGTAGAATTCCTCAAGGGTTTTCAGAATCACCTTCTATATTCAACCAGATCCTGAAAAAGAACCTGGAGTCATTAGAAATGCCTTTCCAATCAACATTGGTACAGTACATTGATGACTTGTTGATTGCATCGAAAGCAAAGGAAGAGTGCAAGTATGACATGACTGCCTCACTGAACCATTTGGGAAAGAATAGATATAAAGTGTCTCCACTTAAATTACAATACTGTCACAAAGAAGTGAAGTATTTGGGTCACCAGATTGAGAAGGGAATGAGGAAAATATCCAGAGAAAGGGTCACAGCCATATTGCAGATGAGTCCCCCGGCCACACAGAGAGATGTCAGGATGTTTTGGGGGAAGGTAGGCTACTGTCCCCAATGGATTCCTAACTTTTCAGTCAATTCAAAGCCATTGCAGAAGCTGACTCACAAAGAAGTCACTGATCCCCTAGTGTTAGACCAGGTTTGTATGAAAGAATTTTCTCTATTGAGAGAGCGTTTGTGAAAAGCTCCGGCTGAGGGAATGCCTGACTACACAAAGCCCTTCACGTTGTTTTGTCATGAGCATGATGCATGTTCTTTGTCTGTCTTGACTCAAGTCCATGGAGGTGTAAACCACCCAGGAGCATTTTTTCAGCTACTTTGTACCCAGTTCCAGCAGCTTTACCTGGCTGTTTGCGTTCAGTTGCAGCAGTTGGACAGAGCCTTGCACAGTGTGAAGGCATTGTGATGAGATATCCCCTGAATATAATGGTCCCTCACTCCATTGACGTTTTACTTACAAGGACCAAGACGCAATACTTGACAGGTGCCAGATTGACTCGCTAAGTGACGAACACCTTGGGGACACCTAATGTGTCATTGAAAAGATGTACAGTGCTTAACCCAGCAACCTTACTCCCAAAAGAAAATGTTGAGATTGAAAAATTGGAAGATATTGAGCATGATTGTCTTGAAGTAACTGATCTGTGCACACAACCAAGACCTGATATAAGAGACACCCA
This sequence comes from Pleurodeles waltl, assembly GCF_031143425.1. NCBI lineage: Eukaryota > Metazoa > Chordata > Amphibia > Caudata > Salamandridae > Pleurodeles > Pleurodeles waltl. Next base: position 289,833,638 of record NC_090439.1, read on the forward strand.
ATTGGAAGAAAATGACCAAATTGTCTTTGTTGATGGTTCCTGTCTAAGGGACAATACGGGAGTACTGAGAGCAGGTTATGCTGTGTGCACAATTTCTGGTATACTTGAAGCGTCCTGGCTTCAAGGAGTATATTCTGCACAAGTAGCGGAACTGGTAGCCCTTACTAGAGCATGCCATGTTGCTGTACAGCTTAAAGTTACCATCTATACGAATAGCCAGTATGGATTTGGGATAGTGCATGATTTTGGCCAATTGTGGTCTCAGAGAGGTTTCCTAACATCTTCTGGTTTGCCAGTAAGAAATAGGGAGAGAATTTAAGAGTTGCCGCAAGATATCCAAATGCCTGGAAAGATTGCTGTGGTGAAATGCAGTGCACATCTGAAGTCGCAAGATTTTGTGTCAATGGGAAATGGATATATGGATCAAGTCGCAAGGTTTTGCGCCTTGAACTGTATATCGCTCAAGGGATAAGTGGGAAATGTTACCTGAACAAGATGAGACATGTTCAAGTTATGCAGTACATATTATAGATAGTTTGGAGGAACTGAAAACATTGCAAAATAATGTTGACAGGGCTGAAAAACTGTCATGGGGCAAAATGAAATGTGTACAGCAACAGGATGAACTGTGGATTTGAGAAGAGGGTCAATTGGTTTTGCTGAACAGTTTGTTGACTCAAATGCTAGATATTATCATGGTCAAACGCATGTTGGGAAGGATGCCATGATTCAACTGTTCAAACAGAATTGGTTCAATCCAAAATGTAGGCAATTTGCTGAAGCAGTTTGCCATCGTTGCATCATTTGTCAACAAATGAACCCCAGAAAAGGGACAGTGATCATTTTGAGCCACATTGGAAGATCAGGAGGTCCTTTCAGCAGAATGCAAATGGATTTTATTGAGATGCTTGTGTGTGGAAGATTTAGATATGTGTTGGTGATTGTCTGCATCTTTTGTCATTGGATTGAAGCTTACCCTACACAAAGAAATTACAGCCTCACAGTAGGGAAATTAATGCTTAGGGAACTGATACCACATTTTGGTTTTCTGATCTCTTTAGAATCAGATAGAGGAAGTCATTTCAACAATGAAGTAATTAAATTACTATGTGCGGCTTGAACATTGAGCAGATGTTGCATTGTAGTTATCGCCCTGAAGCCTCAGGACTTGTGGAACAGATGAATGGTACCTTGAAATCAAGAATGGCAAAAATGCGTGTGTCCACAAATTTGAAATGGCCTGACGCACTACCATTAGTTCTGATGACAATGAGAAACACCCCCGACAGGAAGACAGGATTGTCACTGCATGAGATCCTCATGGGAAGAGCGATGAGGTTGTTACCGGATCCTGCAAATGCTCTTCTGAACATAAGAAATGATATGGTGTTGGACTACTGCAAGGGTCTGGCTGATGTGGTTCGCTCTTTCTCTCATTAGGTGGAAGCCACCACACTGCAAACGTCTCAAGATCAAGGACACAATCATAGAGCTGGTGACTGGGTTTTGATCAGAAAACAAGTGAGGAAGACGTGTTTGGAGTCTCGTTGGAAAGGTCCTTTCCAGGTAGTTCTGATCACTACCACAGCTGTGAAGTGCGCTGGAGTCCCAAACTGGATTCACTCAAGTCATACGAGAAAAGTGGCATTTCCTCTGGACAATGCAGAGGAGTTGTTGAGAGTACCTATAACAACCAGAACAACCTCAGAGCCGGAAAGAGAAGAAAGAGGAACTGAGACTGAATCTAAGCAAATTGAGAACAGTTCAGCCACTACCATGAAAGATGAAGCAGAATACCTCCAGGAGAGTGAGAGTAAGCCAATCCCAATTGAGGCAGCAGGAGAGTCTAGAAACAGAGGAGGGCTCTCCTAGAAGTAAACGATTTTGAGAGACAAACAGAGCAAACGCCAGACCCCTAGGGGAAAGGAGTTGAGGCAGATCTAAGCCAATGTGGTCTGACTCCTCCTGAACCAGTCGCAGGTCCGTCAAGAGAAAATACTGCAAAGCAAGAAGATGTTTCAAGTTCAACACTGAAAAGAGCAGTAACCAAGGGTCCACTAAAAGGACATAAGGGGCCGGAGTCACAAGCAAAGAGGAAGGAAGCAGTCAAAATGACGACTATTGAGGAAGAAGTAGATATGACAAGGAGAGAAGACTTGAGTGAAGGAGAAATGAATGGAGATCGAACGTTGAAAAGAAAGAGAATAGCAAGTCGAAGGTATGCAGATCCTGAATGGGCATATGCAACAACAAGTGAAAAGCAAAGAGAATTTTTGTCTTTTTGTTTTGATCGAGACATTCCAGGTCAATATTTTGGCACTTGAAGGAAATCAATTAACTGAACTATTGAAACTGTAAGAAAAGAAAAGTACAAAGAAGAAAAAGACACAGTTGAAAGCAACAGGAAAGAACTTTAATAGCCTGATTTGACAAGATATCCTGATTTTACAAGCTGCTAATCCGTTTTTTGACATTCTGACCCATTTTGACAAAGGGTCCGGGAAGTGAAACTGGAAGCTGTAAATAATTGCTGAAAGAAGTTTGAAGATTTTGTTTTTGATTTTTGCTGCAGAGTTACTATTTTTCTCTTCTATTTTATTATTCTATACAGATCGGAAGTAACATTAGCCAGCAGGGTAGGAAGAATAGTTGCTGTAAATACATGAGCATTGGTTTGGCGATTCTGTGTTTGATATTGTGCCTGATATTTATTATGTGAATGACTGTTCTTGACAAGAGTAGAGACAACCATACCGCTGCTTAAGAGACAACTACGACACTAAAAGAAATAGAGAAGTTCAGGTAAGATGAGAAGTATATGCACGTAGAAAAAGCACAAGGAGATCTTTCTTCGAATGTCTTCTAACGCTTATTGAGTGAGTATGTTGAGATGATGGATGCGAGAAATTGTTATGTATGCACGCAGATTCCTTCATTAGACGAAGAAGGAGTTAACTATCATAGTTTGCCCCTCACTTATGGGATAAGTTGTAGTCTGTTACTAACAAGATTCCAGAACCAGGAGTGCATCCAGTATTTCTACTCCAACTTTGATGTGATGTTATGTTTTTGTTTGTCCCCATAATTAAGTACCTCAGTAGAGTAGCTAAGCAGAACAATATAGAATTAGTGAGAGGGTTTTCTTTGAGCCATATTTAAGTGAATACGGTGCACCCCTGTGTTGTCCTCTGTGATGGCACTAAATTTAGCTGCCAGCGCCAATGCAGGCATCCTTGCACCATCGTGCAAGGAGGTCTGCGCTGAGGGGTGTGATTGTTTACGTGCAGGAAGGTGTCCCTTCCTCCACATAAACAATCACTAATGCGCTTTGGCACTTAGCACACACAGAAGTGCCAAAGCGTCATTTTCAAATGATTGTTTATGTGCAGCAAGGGACATCTTCCTGCACATAAACAATAATTTCTGGCATTTTTCTCTGCACGCACAGAAAAAGCAAAAAACGAGGAGGAATAAAAGTATTCCTCCTTGTGCCCTGCTAACGCCACCGTTGGTGTAGTAATGTACTTGCTTTATTAATAATAGGCCTTCATTTAGCGAGGTCTTAGGCCTAGTTGCATGGCCTTATCTCAAGTTGCATTGCTTAAGCGAATTAAAATGGCTGCTTAGAGAATTAAATTGTAATTTTCCATTGCACAGACTGAGTGTTAGTAACTAGAATTATTTTGCATGAGAACTGCTTGCTATAATATGCTGTACTACCTAGGTATACATTGTATAACTTAGTGTGTGTAAAAATGACTTCCCAGGAGCAGACAATGGATGAACTAACTGGAGTATAAGCTGATACAAATTGGTTGCCACACAAGCCCAAAAGACGGTAACAGGAGAAGGGGAGCCAATGATTGACATGCGAACAGTGGTGTAATAAATTCTTAGATTTGAGGTTCTACTTTCATTGGACTAAACGTAAACATATGGTTCCTTGACCAATAGCAAAGTGGGAAGTAGTTTTAGAGAATCTAATTGAGCCAGACTGCACCGAGAGGAGGTACGCCATCATGCCTATTTTTTCGAACTGTTCAGAGAGGCCATTCTGCTATATTCTTCTTAACCGTCTTGAGTGTTTAGTTATTACTTTTTCCGAACTGCATAAAGAGACTTTACTTTTCTGAACCTTAACGCTGAATTCCGATGCCTTGCTGACTGAAACGATGCCCAGTTGACGAAGACTGTCACAGCTTGCTGAACCATAATGAGGCAAGGTATAAGACGATGTTACTGATTGTTGTGTCTATTTGCTTTTGTCCCTTGGTACCCACCGCTAATTTTGATAGAGCCAAAGTTAGACGTTTTTCCAAATTTGTGTTGACTAAATTGTTTTGCATGAAGTCCAAACATGCTATTCTAATCTAAAGGTTAGTTGGGGTGCTCACTGATGATGTTTGCTACACATAATAACAGTTGATGTCTTTTCTTTGCTGAATCTAAATGTATGCCATTTCTCTTGCAAAGTTATTCTTGCTATTGATTTGTACTGTAACCTTAGAATGTGTAGTGGTCCAAGCCTTGATTAAATTGAGATTCTTTAGGAAATTTGGGCAGCCAGTATTGTCTCTTTATGCTTATCATTTGATTTTTAGACTAAATTATGTGAAATTAACATTGTTAATATAGTGAAATAAACATTTTAACTTTTACCTAAAGGTGTGTTTTTTCATTATCGAAAGGTTATGGTGTGTGGAAATTACTGACTCCTATGATTACTAATGCTATTGATTTCTTAATGTTATTGATTTGTGTTGGTACAGAGTCTCATGGTGGGAACTACTCTAAGCGCAATCAAAAAGGTCCATTGACCTATAAATGCCTCCCCTTATAAATTAATGTCAGTTAACCAAATAAGGTCAGAGGCACTAACAAAGGCACCTCAGACATCTTTGACATCTATGCCCGGTGATAAAAAAAATTTCATGTTTCAGCAGCAGTTTGGTACCACAATCAAGTGCCAAGGCTGCTACTTCAACTTGTCCTAGGAAAACAGCGGCCCTAGAAAGTACTGAAAGTATTACAGAGAAAGAAAAAGGATGAAATTGCAACCTCAGCAAGTTTCGGGGGTCTATATATTGCTGGAATGATTTAGAAAACGGAGATTGTTATGTGATTCAAATGCCTCTAATTGTACCAAATTACCAAAAATAACAGAAGTCCTTAATAACACGGTGGTCGGTTATCTTGCCTTGCATCTGTAGCAGGATTACAATTATATATTGTATATTGGGGTCTGCAAATGAGAACTGTTTGTACTTAGCACCTGCTAACTACGACAGTGCCAATTAAGTAGCAACTAGCGGATGTACAGTTTGTAAAACAATTGTAATCATGGTCAAACGGCTGTTTTCACAACTTAATCCGAATATGCAATCCCCAAGTTGCAGAGTACCTGAAGAAATAAATGTAAAATGTCTTTGTTTTAGTAATGGTGAAAGTCAAAAAGTTATTACTCCCCTCGCTTGATGCCTCTGGTGAAGTAATCCCTGTTGCGGATGTACTTTAGAATTACTTATTCATAACGGACCTATTCAATACAATGCAAAATACGGTGCATTATGTTCGAAAGCATTTTATTGTCGCATATCGCGGCTGACTTTATGCTGGAGCCGGTAAATGTACTTCCTTCTAATGACATAGTCATGTTAATATCAAAGTGCAGATAGCGAACACCACAATAAGAGCATCAGGTTTTGAAATCCAATTACACATTCTTTCAATCAAAAGCACTTAGAAATCATTTTACTACCTCTTTGGTCAGGAAATATTAAAATTACAGGTATAATGTGCATTTAACACTAGGTTCATCTCCATGCTTCTGGTTTATTTCCAGAATGACAAGTCGGTAAAATTCAAGTAACTTTGGCAGGTTTGAGCTAGACGTCGCTTCTCTGTAAAGAAACTGTCCATCCCATCCCTATTAAGGCGTTCCGTATTGCTGTCACTGACACAGTTTCAGGCAACATTAAATATATATATTACATATTCATATTCATTCAGCTGAGATCTCCGAGGATAACATTAAAGAACAATAGTTTAGCATTCACCATCCACCAACTAAAAGAAGTGTTTATACCTCAATAAATGTAAATATTGTTACTTTTTGGCAATAGAATTTTCATATTTTAAAAGAAAACACCAAAGTAATACAGATAAATGTGCATATAGATAAGCAGACATTCAGACAACTAGACACACTGAAAAATGAATGACAAGGACAGACAAACAAAAAATGTTTTTAAAGAAAGCCCACCCTCAACACTAACTTGAAGCTAGGAATTTAAGTGAAGGCCCACTGATGTAGGAAGAAGTGGCAAGGAGTAACATAGGTGCACCAATGGCAAGAGCCTTATATGGAGTTGAATTGCAAGGAAAGTTCTCTGATTGGTCGAGGAAGTGTAAAGTTCCAAGGAGAATTGCCGGTAAAATGTCCTAAAGCTTATGGGTGGTATCGAGGAGAAAATTCATCTAGTGTATTCGAGTGTATTCTGATTTAGCAATATCTCCAGAAAATGAAGGAGTTCTATTACCACTCAATTCTAATTCATGTTGTTAGATTGTTTCCTAGGAGGCTTGCTGCATGCAACCAGTTGCAGTGATATTCATTCAGCACAAATTCAATATAAATAGAATTTTAACACCTGCAGGTCTACATAGTTGCCCTCAGCCCTTTATACTGCCAGTCCCACATCACCTCACATCAGCATTCATGCAACTCTCCAGAATACCTCACACCAAATTTCTCATGAGTATGTTGCTCATTAATCGAAAGGTGCTGTAGAGATGCATCTTCTCACAATGACTGTGTGCTATTATTTTCTTTTTTACTTTTCCCTATACTTTACCATAGTGAAACTCCAAAGTTGGGGTGAAGATCTCTATATAATAAAGCATAGGGAAAAATAAAAGCATTTATTTAACTAAAATACTTAAAATACTTTGGGGGTCATTACAACCTTGGCGGTAAAAGGCGCTTACCGCCGTGCAGAAGACCGCCAATACACCGCGGGGGCGGCGGTAATCCGCCACAGCTATTATGACACACATCTCGGAATCCGCCGAAATACAGACACCACACAACACCGCCACACCAAAGGTCAGTGATAAACTGGCAGAAACAAATCCTCCACCTGCACGCCAACAGAAACACGCCCATGCTATTACGACCCACGAATCCACGCGGTGGTCTTTCAACCATGGTATTCCATTGGCGGTACACACCGCCGCGCTCAAAATACACACACAGCTCCAAAACACCGCGACATTGGACAATTACAAATACACACACCTGATGCACATACACAAACCACTCCCACACACCCAATACTATATAAAACACACACCCACACCACCCACAAACCCCTACGACCAAAAATCACGAACGAAGGCCAGAGAGAGAGCACAGAATAGACAACCCCATCACACAGAGGCACACCACACCATCACCCACACAACATCCACGCACAAAATACCACACACCACTACACTCACCACACTCATCACCACATACACCACCCCACACATCACACACACCACCCCATGTCACGCCAAAGACACCCCCGCTTCTCCGAGGAGGAGCTCAGGGTCATGGTGGAAGAAATAGTCCGGGTAGAGCCACAGCTATTTGGCTCACAGGTACAGCACACATCAATAGCCAGGAAGATGGAGTTATGGCGCAGAATAGTGGACAGGGTGAACGCCGTGGGACAGCACCCAAGAAATAGAGAGGACATCAGGAAGAGGTGGAACGACCTACGGGGGAAGGTGCGTTCAACGGTCTCCAGGCACAACATCGCTGTGCAGCGGACTGGCGGCGGACCCCCACCTCCTCCCCCACAACTAACAACATGGGAGGAGCAAGTCTTGACCATCATGCATCCTGAGGGCCTTGGAGGAGTCGGTGGAGGATGGGACAACGGTAAGTCAAATCTTAACTATCATATCCCCCACCCTACCTGCATGCTATCACACACCCCCACCCTCACACCCTCCCCTATCACTCAAAATCCTCACTAATGTATCCATAACACAAACCACCCATCCCAACACCAAGCCCTGCATGACACAACTAAGCATGGGCACCCCTCACTAAAGCATGCCCACTGCACATACCCAGAACACCCCCCAACCATCATCACACAAACCCACACACAGGAATGCTTGCACTGGGGTACACAAAAACCCACCAATTGCACACCATTACACACACACATGCAATAATCATGCTCTTATGCCCCTGCAGGAACCCGAAGGACGGTCACCACACCAGAGGGTCCAGACAACACCACTCCACCCCCAGAAGAGGCCCACAGTGACGAGAGCAGCTCTGCCCTACTGGATCCTGATGACCAGCCCGGACCATCGTGGGCCTCGGGACAGTCGGTTCCCCTTGCACAGGCACAGCCCAACACTGACCTTCCACCCTCTGGGAACACCAGCACAGCACCCACCCAGCGGGCCCATACCTCCCTACCCAGGACAGGTCAATCAGCGGTGTGTCCACCACTACAGGGAACCCAGGATAACCCACCGCCCCAACAACAGGGACCTGGGGGCAGTGGTAGTGGGCACACGGTCCAGGGGACGGAGGCACAGGAACACAGGGGAACTGGGAGGGCTGCTGTGCGACAGGGGGCGGACAGGCTAAGGGAACCCACTCTCCACGAGGCCCTATCCTCCATCATGGGAGCATACAACCACTCCCAGGAGACGATGGCCATGGTCCTGGACAAGTTGCAGGAGACCCTGCGCCTGCAGGAGGAACAGTATTTGGGGTTCAGGGAGGAGCTCAGGACCATCAGCTCTGCCCTGGGCACCATCGTAGGGGTGCTTAAGGACATACAGCACACCATGTGGGACACTGTGGCACTCCAAGGGGCCCCTGACACTAGCCAGGACGATGAACTGCCCACCACCTCCGCCGGCGCTAGTGGACAGGAGGCACCGCCACAGGACCACCACACCAGCACCCCACCCCCTGCAGACGGACAACCACCACGCAAGCGGTCCCTGAGATCCAGGAACAGGACAGAGCAAGATGGCAAGACCCCCGCCAGGAAATGAGACCACCCTGTTTGTCCTCCCACTGTAACACCTTGTTCCCCTGGCCATACTTAAACTGCCCCAGCTCCACTTCCTATGCCCAGATGGGCAGTGCACCTGTGAGACTAATAGACTGGACTCTGCCATGGACATTCCTCCACCATCACCCATACTCATTTAACAAACCCCTCACATTTCTGAGCACTTCAATAAACACCCTTGAAACACAAAACAATCTGGAGTCAGTCTGTGATTTAGTAAATATGTATTATCAATGACAGTGTCATAATGGGTTTCCCATTGTAAGGCTAAAATACCTATGTCACACATCACAAGTCCTTGAAGGATGCAAGCAGATGACACGTTGGTAACCACATCTGTGAAACCGTAATGGAAGGGTACAACTCAGTTACCAAATATTGATTGAATTCGAGAAACAGGATAGAGGTAGACGTGTGAAAGTTAATGTAATGTTAAACAAGAAAATCTTCTCACCTGTGTGTCACTGGAAATATTGCTGTAGGACTGACTCCCTGTTGTTGTTGTCTTCTTCCTCAGCTTCCTCCTTATCACTGTCCACAGGCTCCACAGACTCCACAGCTGCTACAACACCGTCATCTGGATCATCCTCCTGCAGAAAAGGCACCTGGCGTCGCAAAGCCAAATTATGGAACATGGAGCAGGCGATGATGATGTCGCACACCTTCTTCGGTGAGTAGAATAGGGATCCACCTGTCATATGGAGGCACCTGAAACCTGGCCTTCAGGAGGCCGAAGGTGCGTTCGATCACCCTCCTAGTCCGCCCATGGGCCTCATTGTAGCGTTCCTCTGCCCTGGTCCTGGGATTCCTCACTGGGGTCAATAGCCAGGAAAGGTTGGGGTAACCAGAGTCCCCCAATAGCCATACACGGTGCCTCTGGAGTTGAGCCATCATATCAGGGATGCTGCTATTCCGCAGGATGTAGGCGTCATGCACTGAGCCAGGGAACATAGCATTTACCTGGGAGATGTACTGGTCTGCCACACAGACCATCTGGACATTCATGGAATGATAACTCTTCCTGTTCCTGTACACCTGTTCACTCCTGTGGGGGGGGGACCAGAGCTACATGGGTCCCATCAATGGCACCTATGACGTTGGGGATATGTCCAAGGGCATAGAAGTCACCTTTCACTGTAGGCAAATCTGCCACCTCAGGGAAAATGATGTATCTCCTTACGTGGTTCAGCAGGGCAGCCAACACTCTGGACAAGACGTTGGAAAACATAGGCTAGGACATCCCTGATACCATGGCAACTGTTGTCTGAAAAGACCCACTTGCAAGGAAATGGAGCACTAATAGCACCTGCATGTCAGGGGGGATTCCAGTCGGATGGCGGATTGGTGACATCAGGTCTGGCTCCAACTGGGTACATAGTTCCTGGATAGTGGCACAGTCAAACCAGTAGGTGACGATGACATGTCTCTCTTCCATTGTCAACAGGTCCACCAGCGGTCGGTACACTGGAGGATTCCGCCATCTTCTCACATGTCCCAGCTGACGGTGCCTATGAAGGACAACAGCGAAGAATCAGTCATTATTCCTCCAGGTATGTACCCACAGTTACACAGAAGACTACACCACTCACAAAACCCTTCCTGTATGTGTGTTGAGTGTAGGCCTAGCTATGTGTGACGCAGAGGTAAATTAAGCCATGTGGGCCCCTGAAATGGCGGCTGCCTGACCTCTAAACTGGGACAATGGGATTGTGGGGTAACTGCGCTGGCGTTGTACACCGTCGCGGTAGGCGGTCGTAGACCGCGGCGCAATGCTGCATTGGTTAACATTGGACCCTATGGGTCCCAGGAGCCAATGAACAGGTACGCCGCTGCGGACGTCACCGCCATTTTCTATCTGTTCAATCACTAGATACCTGACCTTCGACAGGAGAGGACCTACACTGCAAGTGCTGCTGTGACCTCGGTCTGGAAGCGACGATGGCTGCTGCGTCTGGGGAAAGGGCCCCTGCCTTCACTGCACAGGAGTTGGAGAAACTGGTAGACGGGGTCCTCCCCCAGTACACGCTACTCTATGGTCCTCCAGACCAACAGGTAAGTACACAGGGAGCACGTTGTATGGGCTAGGCCGGGGTGGAGAGGGCCGGTTGGAAGAGGGAAGGGGGCAGAGTTCATAGAACATTAATGCATGGGAATGAATGGGCCACATGGCCAGAGTAGGGAGGGGGCCACTCACAACGACGGTGCAGTTGGTAATGACTGTTCCTCTTTCCTTGTGCATGTCATGTAGGTCAGCGCCCACCAGAAGAGGGACATTTGGCGTGCCATCGCCAAGGAGGTCCGGACCCTGGGGGCCCACCAGAGACGGGGCACCCACTGCCGTGAGAGATGGGAGGACATTCGCCGCTGCAGCAAGACGGTGGAGGCTCAGCTGGGGATGGCCTCCCAACGTGGGAGGGGTGCCCGTCGCACCATGACCCCCCTGATGTTCCGGATCCTGGTGGTGGCCTACCCGGAGATGGATGGGCGCTTGAGGGCATCACAGCAGACACAAGGGGGTGAGTACAACCTCATTCTGCGGAATTTGCATGCAGTGGAGGTGTCTGAGTGGGGGAGGTGGGCTGTTGGTGTCCCTAGGCCAGGGCGAGTTCGGTAGGCAAGGCCCCTCCGTAATATAGGCCATGTGGCACTCTACCCCACTTCAGCAGAGTGCCAAGTCGAGGTATAGTTGCCCCTGTGGCATCCATGTGCGCAGATGTCCACCATTGCCATGTAGGCCATATAATTGCATTTGCAGAGGGCAGGAGCATGGCGTAATGCAGGGGGCTGCTGTGTCTGTCTTGTCCGCCAACAGTAGCGGTATGCCATGCACTAAAACTCTCTTTCTTCTGTCTCCCCCCCTTTTTCTGCTCTCCCTGTCCTTTTGTACATCAGCATCATCAGGCGGAGGTACAGTGGCACCGGAGCACGAGGGAGCTGCATCCCACACGGCCATGGAGGGCCACACCACGGACTCTGAATGCACCAGTGGGACGGAGGGCGAGGGGAGCTTCACGTCGGCCACCGGATCACCAAGCAGTGACACAGACTCGTTCGCCGATGGGGGCTCCCTTGTGGTGGCGGCACCATCTGTGCCCCCCACCTCTACAGATACAGCCGCCACCTCCCCTACCAGCCCCGCCCTCCCAGCAGCCCCTCAGCGTTCGCCCCGTGCCCGCTCACCCAGGAGGGTGGGCATCACCTTCGCCCCAGGCACCTCAGGCCCTGCCCCAGTCACCCCTGCTGCCCTCAGTGAGGAGGCCATTGACCTCCTCAGGTCACTCACTGTTGGGCAGTCTACCATTGTGAATGCCATCCAGGGTGTAGAACGAGAGTTGCAACACTGTAATGCATTCCTGGAGGGCATTCATTCTGGTCAGGCTGTCCTTCAGCGAACCCTGCAATCTCTGGCCTCAGCACTGATGTCCCATTGTCCCTGTGTCTAGCCTCCCCCTCCAACTTCCTCCACCCAGACCCAATCTCCTGTACCCCAGCCCATCCCAAGCACACCTACAGACCAGCATGCACACAAGTCAGCACACACAAGTAGCTCAAGCAAACATAGGCACCACACACACCACAGGCACTCACGCAAGCCTCACCCACGTACAGACACAGCAACATCCACTGCCTCCACTGTGTCCCCCTCCTCCTCTTCTCCCTCCTCCCTCCCAGTCTCGTCTACACACACACCTGCATGCACCACATCTACAGGCACCATGAATCGCACAAGGAGACCCAGCACCACAAGCCGCTCACCTGCACTCATCACCTCCACTGCCATTTACACGTCCCCTGTGTCCTCTCCCAGTGTGTCTGTGACGCCCCCTCCCAAAGTACACAAACGCCGGCAATCACTCACCCAACATCCATCCACCTCACGACAGCCTCCAGTACCTGCACCTGCACCCAAAACAGCTAAAGTGACACCTCCGACAACCACCTCCTCTTCCTCCACTTCCAGACCCCCTCCAGCTACCCATCCCAGTGTTCGTCAGAAACTGTCCCTCTGTAAAGTTGACCTTTTTGCCCCCAACTCCCCAATTCATCAGTCCCGTCGTAGCGCCTCAACCAAAAAGCCTCCAATACCAGTGGTGCGTGTTCAAGGCTTGTGGAGTGCACCGGCCACCAGGGCAGGCAGTGTGCCCCGGAGCCAAGGCACTGGCAGCCCACCCCCTGTAAAGGCTCTAAAATTGGAGAGTGGACGACGTGACCGTGTGAAGACTCCTGGTGGGAAAACAACTCACATTGGTTCCAAGGGGATTGGAGAGTCAGCTGTGACTCCACCAAAGGTGGGGAAGGGCCAGAGGAAGTCTTCCCAGCCTGTTGTGAGTGTCACGGCGGAGAAGTGCGCCATCATTTCCGGCGGTCAAGACACAACCGCCAGCACCGTCGTCACTGGTCCAGAGACCACCGCTGGAGTCACAGCCCAGGAGGGCCCAAGTATCGTCACTGGTCAGGATACCACCGCCAGAGTCACAGCCCAGGAGGGCCCAAGTATCGTCACTGGTCAGGAGACCACCGCCGGAGTTACAGCCCAGGAGGGCCCAAGTATCGTCACTGGTCAGGAGACCACCGCCACCGCCGGAGTCAGTGCCCTGGAGGACCCCGGCTGCCACAGCCCCGCTGGGCAATGATGGAACGTCATGCCACACACCAATGCCCAGTGTAGAGAACGTCATGCCACACACCAATGTCCAGTGTAGAGAACGTCATGCCACACACCAATGCCCCTATCAGAACTGCCATGTCAAAGCACCGCTGAACAGATCAGAACCGCCATGGCTAAACACTGCTGAACAGGGCAAAGACCGCCATGTCAAAACACCGCTGAACAGGGGCAAAGACCACCATGTCAAAGCACCGCTGAACAGGGCAAAGACCGCCATTGCACAGCACCGCTGAACAGTCCAGAACCGCCATGGCTAAACACCGCTGAGCAGGGCAAAGACCGCCATGGAAAAGCACCGCTAAACAGGGCAAAGACCGCCATGGCACAGCACCGCTGAACAGTCCAGAACCGCCATGGCTAAACACCGCTGAACAGGGCAAAGACCGCCATGGCAAAGCACTGCTGAACAGTCCAGAACCGCCATGGCTAAACACCGCTGAACAGGGCAAAAACCGCCATGTCAAAGCACCGCTGAACAGGGCAAAGACCGCCATGGCAAAGCACCGCTGAACAGTCCAGAACCGCCATGGCTAAACCCCGCTGAAAAGGGCAAAGACCGCCATGGCAAAGCACCGCTGAACAGGGCAAAGGCCGCCATGGCAAAACACCGCTGAACAGGGCAAAGACCGCCATGGCAAAACACCGCTGAACAGGGCAAGCACCGGGTAGGAATGAATGGACCGCCACATCAGGCATCCTTATCCCAGGTGCAGCTGGGACAGTGACAGGACAGGAACTTTCACGGGGAGACTCATCCAGTCTGGGCACCAGTCACCCCCAGTACCAGTGGAGACCTGCATCTACTTGAGAAACTGTGGCTTTGCACTCCCCAGGATGTCACAGTGGGCAAGCCACCCACTGTAGAGACTTGAGAGACTGTGGCTTTGCACTCCCCAGGATGGTACAGTGGGCAAGCCACCCACTGTAGAGACTTGAGAGACTGTGGCTTTGCACTCCCCAGGATGGTACAGTGGGCAAGCCACCCACTGTAGAGACTTGAGAGACTGTGGCTTTGCACTCCCCAGGATGGCACAGTGGGCAAGCCACCCACTGTAGAGACTTGAGAGACTGTGGCTTTGCACTCCCCAGGATGGCACAGTGGGCAACCCACCCACTGTAGAGACTTGAGAGACTGTGGCTTTGCACTCCCCAGGATGGCACAGTGGGAAACCCACCCACTGTAGAGACTTGAGAGACTGTGGCTTTGCACTCCCCAGGATTGAACGGTGGGCAACCCACCCACTGTAGAGACTTGAGAGACTGTGGCTTTGCACTCCCCCAGGATCTGGCTTTGCTGTCATCCGGCTGAGGTACCCCCCCCCTTCCCTTTCCCCTGAGGTGCCTGTAGTATTTCTATCTGATGCCCTGGCAGTGTTCTCTCCGATTGTGGTCAGGTATCCTTTGTGGGCTTCGCCCATGCATTTTTGGACTGTTGGTGCACGGACATTGTTATGTACATATCTGCACTACTTCTCGTATTGTATATAATTATGACTGATTTTCATATATATATCTGTATATTTTTGTATGACATGTATATTGCCACATTACAATGTTTGACCAAATTTAGCTTTTTCTTTGCATTCTTCCGGGGGGATTGTGGGTTATTACTGTGATTTTTGTGAATGCATTGGTGTGTATGTTGTAATATGCGAGGGTGGGGGTGTTTGGTGGGTGTCCCCCTAACTTTTGCCTCCCCCCTCCCCTGTGTCGTAGGTGCAGTACTCACCGTTGTCTTCGGCGCCTACGTAGCTGTTGGTCGTAGAGGAGCAGAAACACAAGGGCAGGGAGTATTTGGAGTTCCGGGTCCATGGAGTCCTCGTTCCTCGTGGGATGTGTTCAGGTGAGCGTTTTCCCATTGCAAAAGCTGTTTCCGCCGTGTTTTTAACCACTGTGAATCCGCCCCAGAAAAGGTGGCGGATTGGCGGGTTGTGATACTATGGGCGGTACTTTGTCTTTCACCTGTCTGTTGGCGGTGACCGCTGCGCTGCTTGTCTGTACCGCCGTGGCGGGCGGTGTGTTAAAGTGGCTGTCTTTGTTGGCGGTTTCCGCCAGGGTCATAATTATTCCCTTTTTTTGTCCGCTGGCCTGTTTGCAGTATTACCACAGCTTTAACACCGTCCGCCAGGGTTGTAATGACCACCTTTATGTTAGATATTAAGGTAAAATACATTTTACATAAGAATTTTAAATACAGAAAACAATACAAAATGTGACAGCACTATTACCTTTATTTTGAATTATTTACTTTTAATTTACACATATTAAATTTAATTTAAATTACATTTCAGAAGTTTAAATTAAATAATAAACTCCCCCTAAAGAAAAATGTTTCATGTGTTTTATTAACTACTTAATCTGATGTATAGAATTAATCATAAACAATTTACTTATTTTTTAAAAAAGAAAACGTTTTATTTGTACTTACATAGAAAAATGGTTGTTAATTGTTTTAGTTAAATTAAAATATGTACTGTCTTTATATAATTGTAAATGTATTTGTATTGTTAACTCTTTGAAATAGTTTAATTTCATTTAACTCTCTTTGCTATGGCTTTTTCTTTAAATTCCCTATATCTATTACTTTCTATGGGATGGTGTTGTAGTACAAGTATTTGTCCATGTTTGGTGCTCAACTTACTACTACTGTGGCAGTAGTAGCCTATTTTGTGTATAGTATTAACAGATTTTGTGAATAGTCAAAAATATCCAAAAAACGTACTCTAAAGTGTAAATTACTCAAACTTTTAAGTTACCTTTGTGAATGAGCTCCCAAATTCCAGCCTCTGAGTGCCACACTTCAAAGTGCTGGACTTGCTATAGTTCTAAGGGAAAATTGGTTTATTTACACTGCTGTGATTCTACTTTCAGATGCTGATGCTGGAAGGTTAATGTGTGTTTAATACACCTTCCAGAATCATTTGGTGTGAAAGGACAACCTGCAGGCCCTGCACACATAGAATGAATTGGGCATCTTATCATGCTAAACACAAAGGGCCATTAAGAAAGCAAGGTAAGAGATGTCCAGTGCCCATGGCAGAGGATTACCAGCTGGCCTAGCATAATCCTCATGTCCGGTCCTGACACAGAACGTAAAGTTTCCTAGCTATCATAGTGGAAAGTTTCAATTATATTAAGGACACAGAGGTGAGGATTATTTCCCTCTTGGGTTGAGGGCCAACTGTTCCACCCCAGCAATGATCAGAGACAAATGGCTTTAGACAAGTTTTACATAAGTAACCTATCTTGCTAAAAATGTTCATAAGTATAGTTACATATTTTCAAAATGGGGTATTTGTAGATGCTTGTGACTGTTGTTTGATGGATATTCTGTTTCTCTGGAGGTTAGGGACCTTCACTCACTGATTTCCATCTTTTCTCAGGTACTGAGTCGATAAAACAGGAATAGATCGGAAGAATTCGGCCTGATGTTGCATGAAGAAAGAGGGAGAAAGAGGGTCAACAAAGGACTATGAAGGGACCTCTAGACTCTGATTGGATGAACTGATGTTGCATTGCCCCAGATGTACATGGGATTTGAAGTTTTCTTCTGTAAGCTGGTTTAACATGGCTGCTGTTCAATAAAAGTGAAGAAAGTAAAGCATTATCCTCACATATGTGTCCTTAATAGAATTAAAACTTTTCGCTTTGATAGCTAGGAAACTTTACATTCTGGGATAATAATTTTTCTTTCTGCACCTGTCAAATAAAATGTGTATGATGTAGACATTAATTACAATCGTCTGCCTCCGTTATGTGTTCCCACTTCCCTGTCTTTCACATTCTAGTTTCAACTAAACACCACTCACTGCACTGGTTAAAGCACAGCACCTTTTGTCTGATATGCTTCCGATGCAATATAAATATTTTCTGTATAAGGCTCTGCTGCTCCCTTTTGATAGAGGCAAACAACATCAAATAATGCAAATAATGTGTAAAAAGCTAATAAAATATCATGAGACAACCGAGTCAGACAGATAAAAACTTCTCCATTCAAACTGTAAGATAACATTACAAAATGTTGAGTCAAGGGTAAAAATATAATGAAAAATAGCCGACCTAAGGTCAAAGCTCTAGTAAACTCAATCAAGAAACACAATGACTTCCGCCTTGTGTTAAAGGTATTGCTTATTTAAAGAATGTATTTCTTCTGCTACGCACTCCAAAACCAGATCTAGAATCCATCAGCTCTAGCGCCTTTCCATGGCTAGACTGATATTTGGCACAAGGATCTATGATGACATTTTTCAAGGCTCTACCCTCATCTGCACCATCGAACTCAGATTGCAGGAACTAACATAATATTGAGAAGCATGCAAACTTTCACATTTAAAACTAAGAGGTTCCGACCTAATCAAGCTACTAGAGAAGCATTCTCAGGAGCAGCACCTGAACTATGGAGCTTCCTCCTAAATGAGGTGTGGAATCTGTATTCATTTCATAATAAAAGTGAAAACATACTATTTTTTAAGTCTATCTCTCTCTCTCTCTCTCTCTCTCTCTCTCTCTCTCTCTCTCTTTTTTATTCAGATTTACCAACATTTTGTGCTGTGTTACAGACCGGCACAAATCTTTTTTGTTTTGTGCGTTCCCGCGCCAAACTACTTTTGCCGTGGAAGTTGTTTAAAAATAATGCAAAGTAGTGCATAGAGCTGCTATCTGTTACTTAGAATCAAGAGGACCTTACATGGGAATTCCCATGAAAACACACAGGTTTTTCTTTTTGTACAAAACCATATCTACAAAAAATCTGAGACAGGATTTTGCATCAAAACACCACCACTTGAAAGCAGGCATTAAAAGTAGAAATGTTAATATTTCTCCTTTCTTTTACAACTTTGCATGGGTGCCTCTCTGTACAGCACACATACAAATTTTTAAAACTTGTCTAGGCATAGTATTTTCTACTGTAAGGGATCCCTTTCAGTCCAAAACCTATGCTAGACTCACGCGCACACCTTTGTATTATAAAGATATGGCGCTTTCCTTCTCCCTCCATGTCACTCAATTGTGCACAGTACTTTTTGTTGCTGCACTGCTTTGGGTGACAGGTTTATAAATCTGGCCCGCAGTATTCAATCAGTTGGTTTTGAGATTGTGACCATTTCGGAACCTGTCTAAGAGTTGTGTGGTGATGAGGAGCGTACTATCTTTGCCTTTTAGGTTCAGACCTGTTTTATTGAATATAACCATTCTGAAAGGGACACTGAATATTTTAATAGTTACTAGGTTGTTTCCAGTCACCAGGCAAAACAGTCCCATCTCCTGAGTGACCATAATAATTAAGTTTGGGTATACCAAAAAAGAAATGTACCACATTAGTTTCTCAACATTCTTCTTGGAGAGCATTTGGAAAAGGGAAAGAGAGACAGAAAGCCCATTAATCCTCTCTTCCCCCGTGGAGAACTTTCATTCATTTGAAGCTATCAAACCTATCCACCTCCTGCTTTCCAACACATCAGGCATGGTGGTGTACTCCATGATAATGTTCATCCCAACAAGAGTCTCAGTTGTCAAGATAAGCACTAACAGAATCCACCTGGTATAACATCTATTTCTCCTGCAGCCATTTGACACTTGACCTAACTAAAATAGGCTACCTGTGCAGAAGCCTTCTATTTAACAGTTAATCAGTATCATCCATGAGATGCCTTTTCCTGTTCAATGTTTGAGGACTCAAACCCGGAACAGGAACAATCTTGCCGCCCCCATTATACCTTGTTTCACAGTGTTGCAGCCCTAAAAAGTTGTTCTATCAGTTCCATTGGCCTGACCATCACTTGCATATTGGTGCCAGGGCCTTTTGAGATGACTTCACGTTGAGCGGAAGCCAGAACGCCTTCTCCACAATATTGCAGTTCTCAACTTGCTGCAACTTTGACATTTCAACAAATGTGTTCTGAAGTTCGATTTTGAGGGACTCTGAAGGGACCCGAAGCACTCTGATGGGGGTACCTGTTATCAGGTTGTCCAGTATCTCAATCCTGTTCCCCGAGAAACCACAGCACCAGCTGATTTAGACTCAAAAGATTTCAATTAATTTAGGCACGCATCTAAATCCTTTAAGTGATCATCTGAGTTATGTATCTTGCTCCCTGCCATTTCCGCTCTTTGCTCTAAAACAAGTAGCCTTCGTGACAGCTTCTCTAGTTCCCTTTCCACTTCCTTCATGTGTAACATGATTCTACATCTTTCATTCTTAATGTCACTGTGCAGGGGAATTATGGATTCAAACAGTGCTTACACTCCAGCATCAATTCCTCATCTCACCAGGCAAAGGAGCAGCACAGCTTGCAACCTTTTGGTCCTGCCCCTGGAGCTCAAAATGTCCTCTTTATCTGTCTGCTTGGTTGGCATGTCCCCCAAAAAGTATGAGCATTACAGAGGGAGCAACAGACCATGTCTATCTTCTGCCACAGCCAGGATGGTGGGCCTCATGAGCTGCAAGTACATGTATACCTTTGCCCCTTATGGAGGCTGCCCCTGGGAAGACAAATCCAAAATACTGTATCAAGTCACTAACCTTTTTGCTCTACTTTAATTGGGCCTAAGTCACATGGAGGGTGACGTCACTCACCTTTGGCTTGCTTCCTGGACCAACTGGCCCTTTGGCCGATATTTCCTGTTGTGGCTCCCTTCATAGTGCGACTTCACAAGCAGCTCACAAGACCACTGTTCTTTCAATTCTTCTGCAGGATGCTGCCAAACCACCCTTCCTTCCCATCCTTGGGCATCCAGTTTAATCAGAGGAGATGTCTGCTACCCTACAGAATGATTGGCCTCAGCGTGGCTTCTTTTGCTGCTGCAGACCTTGAGCAACAAGTCTAGTGCAGGAAACAGGCACTGCATCTGTTATTCCCCAATTGTGGTGACTTCTCTCTAGGAAAGACATAGATGTGCACACAGGGTGAGCAGAAATGGCAAAGAAAATGGACATGAAGAAAAATTATCCGGCTCAAGCCAGCATTCCTCCAATAAACCGAAAGTAAGTTTCTGAAGAGACTCATGAAGAATATGCAAATTTTTAAGACGACGACAAAAGGGATGTTTGCACCTACAATACTGGTACTGTCAGACACTAAGGTGGTCATTATGACCTTGGCGGTCAGGTTACCGCCAGGCCGGTGGGGCGGTAGTACTGTCCCTAGGCCAGCGGTAATGACCGCCAAATAATGACCATGGCGGTGATCCCTCCCATAGAGAGCCAATGTATCACACCAACCGCCTGGGCAGAACGACCACTGAACACAGCAGTAGCCACTTACAAGTAGGAGGAAGACAAGGATACACCCCATATTATGACATAGCACACCGCCAGGATTTCTGGGGCAGTAGAAATGACACCAAAAGCCTGGCGGAAACACATAATTTGTAAGGAGACACTCACCTCCAGGGACACAGAGGAGTCCGCGGCCAACATGTAACTAGAAGTGCAAGTCTTCCCGATGCTGTACCATGCCATGAAGACAATAACAGTGAGTACAGCCACCTAGCACACAAGGGAGGGAGGGAGGGTAGAGGGACACACACATGCACAACACACACCATACACACACACCACACACCCAGATGCAGAGTAAATCAACTATAACAGTAGCCAGGAGCAAAGAAAGCCAGGGCACATACCATTGTTCCAACCACTGTAATCATGGATGAAATCCAGAATCCAAAAACATACACAACTGCATATGGACACGCAGGTCCAAAGGCCAGTTCAAAGTCTCAAATGCCCACAGGGCAAAGCCCAAGCCCCAGCTTGACTACTTACAACATCAGGACTCCACTGTTCAGGGGCATCATGTTGGAAATGGGCAGGTACCTCAGGGGGCAGGTGGTGGGGTAAGTGGTGGGTGCTTCTCTTAGGGAGGGGCCTCCTTGCCCATTGGTTCTTGAGGGAGCTCCTAGCCCACTGGTTCTGGAGGGGGCTCCTAGCTCTCAGGTGATAGAGGGGGCTCCTAGCCCTCTGGCGATGGAGGGGGCTCCCTGCCCATTGGTTCTAGAGGGGGTCCCTGCCCTTTGGTGATGGAGGGGGTGCCTTGCCCACTGCTTCTGGTGGGGGGTCCCTGCCCACTGGTGATGGAGGGGGCTCCCTGCCCACTGGTTCTGGAGGGGGCTTTCTGCCCATTGGTTCTGGAGGGAGGTCCCTGTCATCTGGTGATAAACGGGGCTCCTTGCCCACTAGTTATGGAGGGCGTTCCTTGCTCACTGATGATGGAGGGGGCTCCCTGCCCACTGATTCTGGTAGTGGTGCCTTGCCCACTCTTCTGGAGATTGCTTCTTGCTCACTGGTGATGGAGGGGGCTCCCTGCCCACTGGTTCTGGAGGGGGGTCCCTGCTGTCTGGTGATGGTTGGGGTTCTTTGCCCGCTGGTGGTGGAGGGGGCTCCTTGCCCACTTGATGGAGGGGACTCCCTGCCCACTGGTTCTGGAGGGGGGTCCCTGCCCATTGGTGATGGAGGGGGCTCCTTGGCCTCAGTTTTGTGCGGAGCCTCCTTGGGCTCAGTTCTGTGAGAGGCCTCCTTGGCCTTGGTCTTGGGAGGGGTCTCCTTGGCCCTGGTCTTGGGAGGGGTCACCTTGGCCTTGGTCTTGGAGGGGTCTCCTTGGCCCTGGTCTTAGAAAAGGTTACCCTGGTCTTGGTCTTAGGAGAAGTCTCCTTGGCCTTTGTCTTAGGAGGGGTCTCCTTGGCCCTAGGTTTTGGAGTTGGCTCCCTACTCTCAGTTGTCTGTTTGGGAGGGGGCGGCACTTTAGCCCTCCATTTTGAAAGCATAGGAGTGTCCTTGGTGCAGGGAGCTGGCATCGCACTCATGTACCCCTTAGTGGCAGCTGGAGACTTTAGGGGTGATACAGTGTCAGACTGGCTGCTTGAGGTACTGGGCTGGGGGGTGTATCCTTCCTCTTATGGGCAGGATAGGGGGAGGGAAGAGGTCAAGTCGGACAAGGAAAGCTTTCTTAGGTCAAATGGGGTGGGATGTGGGAGGAGGTATGGGAGTTTAAGTAGAGGGAGTGGTTGTAGGATGAGGAGGTGTGCTGCACTTGGGTGCAGGTGTCTGGACAGTGTGCGTATGTGACGTGGATGGCTGTTTGGGGTCTGAGTGTGAACGTTTGTATGTCTTTGGAGGGGACAGACAGGGTGGTGGAGGACAAACAGGATGGATGTTGTGGTGGTGTCTGCAACTGAGGTGGGTGTGCTGCATGATGTGGTGATGGTGGTGGTGGTGACTGGGCATGTGGTGTGTGGGGTGCATGTCTGCAGGTCTGCTGTTGTGGTGACTGTGGGCAAGGATGTGCAGATGGCAGGTACCGGGACTGTTGATGCAGTTATGCAGGTGTGAGTGCGGATGTGACTGCGAGGGAGGAGGAGGAGGGGGAGACAGTATAGCCAGTGGATGATGTTGTGTGTGAATCTGTGTGTTGGCTGTGTGAGTGCTTGTGCACCAAAGTGTGCTGTCTGTGTTTGTCTGTGTGAGTCTTGTCTGATGTTTTGTGCGTATGCTTGTCTGAATGTGTGCATGTGATGGGTTGGGGTGAGGAGACTGGGACTGGGAAGTGGTAGTTGGAGGGGGAGGAAGAAACAGGGACACTGGCTGCCATCAGTGAAGAGGCCAGACCCTGAAACGATCTCTGTAGGGCCACCAAGCCACCGTGAATTCCCTCCAGGAAGGCATTACATTGCTGCATCTGGGATGCCAGCCCCTGGATTGCATTCACTATGGTTGACTGCCCTACAGAGATGGATCTCAGGAGGTCAATAGCCTCCTCACTGAGGGCAGCAGGGCTCTCTGGGGCAGGGCCTGAGGTGTCTGGGGCGAAGGAGATGCCCACCATCCTGGGTGAGCGGGCATGGGCAAATTCAGTGGGGGGCTACTGGGAGGCTGGTGCTGGTACAGGGGTTATGTTAGAACCTGTAGCTGGGGTGGTCCCATAGGGGTCCGCCGCCACCAGGGAGCTCCCATCGGAGGAGGAATTAGAGTCAGTGGTATCTGCTCCTGTCCCCGCCGTGGTGCTCCTCTCGCCCTCTGTCCCACTGGGCCCTCGGCATCTGTGGATTCTTCCTCCTGGGTCCCGTGGGCTGCAGCTCCCTCACTCCCGGGTGCCCCGCTCCCTCGCCAGATGATGCTAATGCACACATAGACAGGATGACAAAATGAGAGAGAGAAGGGAGAAAGAAAGGGAGCACAGGGTTAATCACAGCACCAACAGCACAGATGGCATACATATCACTGTCACACACTGAGACTGAGAACTGGCAGTATGGACAACACTGGCATACCATTGGCTAATTACCACAGCAGGTAGGAGCCAAACACTGTCAGCTACACACCAACTGGGACCAACTAAGCCCTGTCTGTCATGGAAAGCCAGCTACGTAGCTATCAAAAACATGCATTTCACTCTATTAACTTAAGCTGGACAATGCAGCAATATCTAAACTGGCATATTCGGTCATCCGCTGACTAGTAACTTGCACCCAAATCTGATGCCAGACACCAAAGATGGTTGTCACACGCACTGTACTCATCCCCTTGTGGCTGCTGTGATGCCCTCAAATGCCCATTCAGCTCTGGGTATCCACCGCCAGGTTCTGACAGACACCCCTCCCTCGTTGGGAGGCCATCCCCAGCTGGTCCTCTGCGGTCTTCCATGCCCAGAGTCTCAGGTTCTCCCAACATTTCCTGCAGTAGGTGCTCCGCCTGCTATAGAACCCCAGGGTCCGTACGTCCTTGATGATGGCACACCACAACCCCTTCTTCTGATGGGCACTGACCTGCAGAGGAAACACAAACAGTGGGACACCATGAACCAGACAATCCAGCCTGTCACACATATGACCTACAAACTGCATTTGCCCCTCATCTGGCACACACATGACCCGCATCCCTGCATGAACACCGCCACCAGCTATACCCCCCACATGACACACTGCCAGCACACAAACACAATTCCATGCAGCCATGTTGCATGCAACATACCCATGGTGTACTCACCTGTTGTCCTGGAGGTCCATACAACTGCCCATACAGTGGTAGGACCCCATCCACGAGCCTCTCCAACTCCTCCAAAGTGAAGGCTGAGGCCCTTTCCCCTGTTGCATGTGCAATGGCAGGTTCCAGATACAGGTCACAGCAGCACACGCAGTGGAGATGTCCCCCTATGGAAAGTCAGGAATCAAGTGAAGTGGTAGAAATAAAATGTCGGTCACGTCCGCGGCAGTGAACACCGTCACCATCGGCGTTGATCATCATTGGTTTCCATACTCCACAGAGGCCCATGTTAGCCAATGAGGAATTGCACAGCGGTGCAGACCGCCTATGGTCATGACGCGAATACCGGCAGAGTGCCGTCACTTCCACCTGTCCCTGCATGCAGGACAGGCAGTTGCCATTTTTTAATGCTAGTACAAATGAACAGATTAATAAGTGCATCATTGTAGTCAAATGGACTCACCTAGACAATTTAAGTGTCCAACATACATGCATGATCTATGTACACTGCTGTAGTGTGTTCATGGTTCCTGTTGACACTCCCTTCTTACTTTTGGGTCCCTGAGGTACCAACCACTGCGGAGGAATAGAAGGAGGAGAGAAGCACCCGTATACAGACCCCTTCTGGAATTGGCTACACTGAAGGACAGGCACATCATACTCACCTATTGTCTAGACAGGGCCACAATCACAGAGCTGTGTGCACAATTGGAGCCTGATCTGCTAACTGCTATCAGTTACACAATGGAAATACCCCCTCTTGTGCAGGTAATCTCAGTGCTCCATTTCCTGGCAACAGGCTTTTTGACAGTGGGCTTGGCTGCAGGAATGTCACAGCCAATGTTCTCTATTGTGCTTGCAATGGTTTTGGCAGCCTTGCTCAAACACATGTGCAGCTACATCCCATTCCCCCAGGTTGATGATTTACCCACTGTGAAGGGTGGATTCCATGCAATGGGACATATTCCACATGTTATTGGGGCCATTGACGGGACCCATATTGCCTTAGTCTCCCCCAGGGCAACGGACAAGTGTACAGGAAAATGAAGAGTTTCCACTCACTCAATGTCCAGATGGTGTGCATTGCTGACCAGTACATCTTCCACGTCACTGCCAAGTATCCTGGGTCGATGCATGATGCCTTTGTCCTGAGGAATAGCAGTGTTCCGCATCTGATGGCACACCTACAGAGGCACAGGATGTGGCTTATAGGTGAGCCTGAGTCCCCACCCAATGTATGTCAATGTATGCCTTCAAGAGTCAAACCCCATGCCATTGTGCAGGGCTAATATGTGTCCCTCACTTCTTGCAGGTGATTCCGGCTACTCAAACCTGTCCTGGCTCTTGGCCCCTGTTAGAAATCTGAGAATAGGGACTGAGGATAGATACAATGATGCTCATGGGAGTACTAGGAAGATAGTTGAAAGGACCTCCAGGATCCTGAAGGCTAGGTTCAGTTGCCTATATCTGACAGGTGGATCTCTATGCTACTCCCCTGAGAAGGTCTGCAGGATTGTTGTTGTGTGCTGCATGTTGCACAATTTGACATTCAGACGGCATGTGCTCTATCTGCAGGAGGAGGGGGTGACAGCTGTTTGGCTGTAGCACTATGCTGGACATTACCTTTGCATCCCACCTGACTGACACCTATGCCCTCCCTTATTGCAGATGTTGCTGTGGTTACAACAGTGTAATGCTGTGATGTGTACAGACTTCTGAGACACATTAGTAGGATGGATCAACATATTACTGGACATTTACACAGGATCATGCAGTTCATTACAGTTCAATATATTGTACATTACCTTCAGATAAAGCACTATTACTCAACTTGTGTGCAAGGGTGTTTATTATAAATGTATATACAATGCAAAGTGCAATAGAGTGGGGTGATTGTTGTGAATAGTCCAGTGTAGTGGGCCTGTCTGGTTGTAGCGCAGGTCCAGTGTCCAAAGGGCCATAGGAAGGGGAGCAATGGCAGTTCAAAGTGGACAAAGTGACATACTGGAACACAAAGGAAACATTCAGGAGGGGCTCATTTCCTGTCAGTGGTCTTGGTCTTGGCAACTGTCTCTGGTGTCTGTCTGTGTCGCAGGGACAGTTTGTGGGGTGGTTCACCCTCTGCAGGGGGAGGGGTGCTGGTGGCCTGTGGGTCCTGTGGCAGGGCCTCCTGTCCACTAGCTGCAGCAGATGTGGAGGGCTGGTCAGTACACTGGCTAGTGGAAGGGGCATGCTGGTGTACTGTGTAGTCCCTCATGATGTTGGTCATATCACCCAGCACCCCTGCAATGGAGACCAATGTGGTGTTCAGGGCCTGCAATTTGTGCTTGATCTCCTGGTGTTGTTCCCCCTGCAGTCGCTGGTTCTTCTGCATGATGTTTATTAGCTGACCCATCTTGCCCTGGGATTGTTGGAAAGCCCCCAGAACATCAGTGAGTGCCTCCTCGGCAGCCAGTTCCCTGGGCCCGTCCTCCCCCTGGTGCACATTTGTTCTCTGACAGTCCCTGGCCCCCTGTGCCTGTGACCCCTGAACGGTGTGCCCACTGCCACTGACCCCAGGACCCTCATTGTCTTGCCTGTGAGGTGTGGACTGGGGTCCCTGTACAGGTGGGCACACTACTGATTAGCCTGTCCTGGGGACAGTGGTCTTTGGACGTTGGGTGGCTGCTGTGGTGTTGGATTCTGAGGGGGGAGGCTCTCTAGTGGACTGGGTGTGGGCTGGGGTAGCCTCCTCGCTGCTGAAATTGGCTGGGGCTCCTCTGGGCATGTAAGTGGTGTATTATGCTACATATCTGTGACATATTCTGCATAACTGGCTTCCCCTATATTTTTGCTGTTGCCCTGCCACCTTTTATTGTGTATGGTGATGGATTATGGGATTGTTTGTTCTCCATGCTGCGCATGCATTGGTGGTGTGTGTACATGCAGGGTTGGAAGGGATGAGCATGCAGTGGGTATGGCATGGAGGGCTTGGCATTTAGGTTTCTAATTGTGGCTGTGCACTGTGTGGGATGGCGTTGGGTGATGGCTGTCAGGGTGAGGGCTTGTGGTGGCATTCAGGTATGGGGGTGATAGGTAGTAAATGTTGACTCACCAGTGTCCAGTCCTCCGGCAACTCCAGTGAGTCCCTTGGGATGCAGGATTGCCAAGACTTGCTCCTCCCATGCTGTCAGCTGTAGGGGAGGAGGGGCGGTTTCACCGCCAGTCCTCTGGATGGCAAGATGGTGCCTTGCTGCAATGGAATACACCTAGTAGGAAAGTACCGTCTTTTTGGCATGTTACCCCTAATTTCTGCCTGATATCAGTGTGTTTGACTGTGTCGCTGTAGCTAACCAGGACCCCAGTGTTTATGTTTTCTCTCCTCTCAACTTTGTCACTACATACTGGTAACCCAGTATTTTATCCCAAATTGGCATACTGGTCACCCCTTATATGTCCCTAGAATATGGTACTTAGGTACCCAGGACATTGGGGTTCCAGGGGATTCCTATGGGCTGCAGCATTACTTTTGCCACCTATAGGGAGCCCATACAAAGGCTTCTACAGGACTACCATTTCACAGCCATTTACACTGCACCAGGTCAATTGGAAGTAATATATATATATGTATCATGGATCAGGTCTTCCTGCCCTGAAGACTATGTTTGAGGACACCCCTGCACATTTCAGAGGTACCCTATGTCATTCAGGACCATTTTCCCAGACTTCGTGAGCACGGAGATGCCATTTTACGTGTGCACTGGGCATAAGTCAATACCTATGTCCAGCTTCACAATGGTAACTCAGAACATGGCCATGTAAGGTGTCTAACAATTGTGAATTGTACGCCAATACTGATTCTAGTAGTGTTTGAACAATCCCATGCACTCTACTCCACAGTGGACCCCCAGTACTGCCATACCAGCCTTCTGAGGTTTTCCAGGCAGCCCCAGCTGCTGCTACCTCACAGACAGGTTTCTGCCCTCCTGTTGCTTGAGCAGCTCTAGCCCAGGAAGGCAGAACAAAGGATTTCCTTTGGGAGAGGGGTGATACACCTTCTCCCTTTGGAAATAGGTGTTACAGGCATGGTAGGGGTAGCCTCCCAGAGCCTTTGGAAATGCTTTGAAGGGCACAGATGATGCCCTCCTTAGATAATCCAGTCTACAATAGTTCAGGGACCCCCAGTCTGTGCTCTGGCACGAAACTGGACAAATGAAAGGTGAGTGACCACTCCCCTGTCCATCACCACCCCAGGGGTGGTGCCCAGAGCTCCTCTAGAGTGTCCCTGTGTTTTGCCATCTTGGATTCCAAGGTGGCGGGGCACTCTGGGAGCATCTGAGTGGCCAGTGTCAGCAGGTGACATCAGATCCCTCCCCTGATAGGTGCTTACCTGTGTAGCTAGCCAATCCCCCTTTCAGGGCTATTTAGGGTTTCTCCTCTGGGTGTTTCCTCAGATTCGGAATACAAGACTCCAACAGGAATCCTCTGCATCCTTTACTTCATCTTCTACGGATGGAACCATGGCTGAACCCTTCAGGAACTCTACCAACTGCAACAAAGAAGCAAAGACGACTTCTGCAACATTGTATATGCAGCTCCTGTCAGCAACTGCAACTGTTTTCAGGTCATGCATCCTCCGTCAACTACCTGTCTTCAGCCTGCACCAGAAGAACCAAAGGAATCACTTCTCTGCTTCAGCAGGCACCTCACTGCAGTGCCGAACAGTGGTGTGGGTTCCCTCTCCTAACGACTAGCTTTGATCCAGCAACACAGGTGATAGACTAAAGTGACCCTGACAGTCCCATGGTCCAGCTGTCCAACTTTGGTGGAGGTAAGAGCTTGCCTCCCCATTCAAGACAGTACCCCATGCACTACATGACTTGCAGTTGCCAAGGCTTATGTGTGACCTTCGAAGACGTTCTTCATGCACAGCACAGCTTATTGCTCCCAGCACTCCATCCTGCGATGCACAGCTTCGTGAGTGGTTCTCCCGCTGCGTGGGATCCCTTTGTGTCGTGCTGTGTGAGCCTCCAATTGCACTTTCTTTGTACCCATGCTGTGGGACTCCTGTGCATGCTGCCTAGTCTTCTGAGGGCTCTCTGAGTTGCTGGGAGCCCCCTCAGCCTCCCATTCATGGGTAGAGGCAACCAGTTTCCTCCTGGTCCAGGGCAGTGCCATTTTCTGCCAAAAGCGAGCTTTGCATGTGCCACAGCTTGTTGGTGGAATCCAGCAACGCAAACCAGACTGTAATCATCCATTATGCATGGGACATCTTCACCAACCAGGAACCCGCAGGTGTCTTCTTGGGTGCATAACTGACTTTGTCTTCTCACTTGTGGTTCTTCTTTTGCACCTTCATCCGGGTTAGCAGGGGCTCCTGTTCTCTCTGGACTCTTCAGTACTTCTTGGACTTGTTCCCCTTCTTTCACAGGTCTTCAGGTCTAGGAATCCATCATTGGTGTCTTGCAGTCTGTCTGGTAATTGCATAATCTTCTATCATGACTTCTTGTGTGTTTCTGGAAACTTAGTATAATCTACTCCTGTTTTCCTGGGCTCTGGGGTAGGTTCTATTACTTACTTTTGGTGTTTACTTCCACTCCCAGCTCCCCTCTACACACTACTCTTGCCCAGGTGGGAGACCGACTTTCACATTCCACTATTTTAGTATATGGTTTCTGTTCCCCCTAGGCCCATTGCAACCTATTGTGATTTTCACTATATACACTGTTTTCCAACTGTTTTTACAGCTATTTCTGCTTTCCGGTGTATATTACTTACCTCCTAAGGGAGTATAGTGTATCAGGTATTTTTGGCATTGTGTCACTAAAAATAAAGTACCTTTATTTTTGTAACACTGAGTATTTTCTTTCATGCGTGTGAGTACTGTGTGACTACAGTGGTATTGCAAGAGCTTAGGATGTCTTCTAGATAAGCCTTGTCTGCTCAGCTACAGCTACCCCTAGACAGCCTGGCTTCTAGAAACTGACTACATTTCACTAATAAGGGATAACTGGACCTGTTATAAGGTGTAAGTACCTCTGGTACCCACTACAAACCAGGCCAGCCTCCTACTCACCTTCTCCCGTATGTTGTTCTACCTCTTCCTTATGTCATCCCTTGTGCGTGGCTGTAGTCCCATGGCATTCACCCTGACCACGATCCTCCACCATAGCTCCATCTTCCTGGCAATGGATATCTGCTGGACCTGTGCTCCAAACAGCTGTATTTCTACCCTGACTATTTCCTCAACCATGACCCGCAACTCCTCTTGGGTGAAACGGGGGTGCCTTTGTGGGGACATGGGTGTTGTGTGATGTGTGTAGGTTGTGCAGAGGGTGATGTGTAATGTAGTAGGGTGTGTGATATGTGGTGTGTGTGGGATGAATAGGTAGTTGTGACGTGTGCAGTTCTCTTTTGGATTGTCGCCGCAAAGTGTTGCTGTCTTGTCATGTTTGCAAAGGATTGTGGGTGATGTGGATGTATGTTTTATAGTGCTGTTGGTGGGTGTTTGAGGTGTGAGTATTAATGTCAGGTGTGGGTTTTGTGTTTTGGCCAAAGATGTCTTTTTTGTTTTTGGGTGGCCTTATCGTCCTTGGCGGTGTGCACCCCCATGGATTACCACTGTTAAATGTCCGCTGTGGTGATTCGTGGGTCATTATTTGGAGTGCGTAGTATTGGTGGCGTAACAGTATGGGCGGTAGTTCCGACAGTTTATCACGTTCAGTGGGTCTGGCGGATTTGTGTTTGTGGCTGTTTTCTGTCAGTTTTGTGTGTATGTGTTATTATCTGGTGATCAGATTTTCGCCTCCGTGGCAGTATGTTGGCAGCAGTCAGCACAGCGATATTCAGAATTTACCACCAATGTCATAATGAGGGCCTGTTTTCAGTAATCCATATGCTTTTGAGGACTTAGAAAAATAATCTTTTTTTTTTTAGTTTAAGCATTTTATTTAAAATTAAAATTTACCAAAAAGGTACAATATTTTATCACAGAATTAAAACTTACTCCAAAAGGATAACACAAGTAAGATCAAAAGTTGACAAACATTGTATAAATATATTATTAGCTATTAAAGGTAAGTAAAGGATATAAAATGTACCATTATTAAAACTGCATTTTACGTTTTGTATATTCCAGGAAAAGAATAGCGAAAGATAAAAGTAGTAAAAAGAAGATGAGAGAGAATTAATAAATAAAATGAAGAAAAAATAAAGATGTATAATACAGAACATCCCTTACCAGAGACAGTGATTACTTGGATAACACAACCATCGCCATATAGATCAAAACAATAAAATACCCAATTGAGTAATATAATTTGTCCTAAAGTATTATTTCATGGTGGCTGGAAAACAAAATGTTTTATGACTAAGTTGATTGATGACATAAGTATGCAGTAAGAGAAGACCAAAAGAAGACTTTCTGAAGAATTTGTGTTTTGAAAATGACAGATGCTCTGTCAAGTCTATGGTGATGACAAAGTATATTCCACCATCCATTAAAAGTAACATTAATGGCATTTTTCCAGTTTGAAGTGATAATTTGAAAAGAAATAGCAATGAGAAAACCAACAAAAAAAAACATTTTACGGGCGCCAATCCCAATATGCGAAGAGCTTCCCATAAAAATGTTGGTGATGTCAAACGTAAAGTTGATATAACATATATGTGCAATTGTATTACATAGTTTACGCCAAAAGAAGCAATAGTTGGACATTGGAAGAATGAATGTAAATAGGTACCTTGTGTATTAGTGCAGGTCGAACAGAGATTAGATGTGGTTGGGTTATATTTGGGGAGAGAGAGAGAGGAGTTTTAAAAACCCTGTGGTAAAAGTAGTAGGTAGTTTATGTAGTGCTAGCATTGCAGGAGGTATGGTGCATTTTTGACCATCTTCAATTCTATGATTGGACAGAGAAGGAACGAGGGGCATCAGATTCCATATAAGTTCTATTTAAGTGTGGGATGATGTGGGAGCTGATAATGAAGGTATTTGTATAAAAAAAGAGACCCTAGCAGGAGTAGAAGAAGAAAATTGTGAAGGAGTTGGATTTGGGGTGAGGGATGAGTCCCGTGATAAGATAGATAATTGTTGTGTAAAAAAGTCCTTTAAGAATGGTATTTTAAAATAGAGGTGGCTGAAAGGTTGAATTTGGAATGGATTTTAGAAGGAGAGAGAAGCTGCATGTTTTCAAATATTTGTTTTACTTGTACAATTCCTTTAGCTACCCATTCTTTTCGGAAAAGAGTACGATTGAATAATTTTATGTTTTTATTATGCCAAATGGAGGAGCCTAGAAAAGTATGGAAATATGATAAAGGTTTGTTAAAAATTTAAAAATGATTGAGATAGAATGCGTGACAGTGGGAGATGTGAACATTCTAGAAGAATGTGAAAAATAAAATAATGACTGAAAAGGAAATAGGAAAATCATGGTAT
Source organism: Pleurodeles waltl (assembly GCF_031143425.1). Classification (NCBI taxonomy): domain Eukaryota; kingdom Metazoa; phylum Chordata; class Amphibia; order Caudata; family Salamandridae; genus Pleurodeles; species Pleurodeles waltl. Next base: position 289,866,799 of record NC_090439.1, read on the forward strand.
TTTCCAATCTGTACCAGTTCTGCGGGGAATGTCACTAGAAGAGTAGATATAAGGTAAAACTTTTTTTTGTAAAAATGAAGAATGATATTGGAGAAGACTAGGAAAATTAACTCCACCTATCTTTTTAGGCTTACATGAGGAGGATAAAGATATGTGCGCTTTCCGTCCATGCTATAGGAACTTTTCCAGTGTACTAATAAGAAGTTTAAAGAATTTCAGAGGTATTTTAACCCAGAAATTAATCACTGAGAGCATCATCATTTTAATTGATTCCAACCTACCCCACCAGGATAGATAAAGGGGAGACCATTTGTCAGACATATTATGATTTTTTTTTAAGAAGATCATCCAAATTAATCTGAATAGTTGTTGAAATTGAAAAAGTATATTTAATCCCTAGGCATTTTATACAGTTGGTATTCCATTTAAAGTCAGTTCCTGCAAACATATAGTTGAGACAACATTTATTTAAGGGAAGTACTTCAGATTTACTAAAGTTTAATTCATAACCTGAAAGATTATGCCGCTCATTATGACATTGGCGGTAAGTATTGCTTACCGCCATGCTGACTGCCACCAACATACCGCTCGGCAGCGGATTACCGCCAACCATATAATGTCCCAATCCGTCACTATACAGCCACACACACAAGTCCGTCAGCCCAAAGGTCAGTGATAAACTGGCGGTAGCGAAATCCACACCGTAACGCCAACAGAACAACGCCCACAGCATTATGCCCCACGAATCACCACGGGAGGACATTCAATGGCGCTAAAGTATTAGCGGGACACACAACCTAACAAAACAACACCACATTGGACAATTCAAACTACACACACCCTACACACATACACACACCACACCCACACCACTATAAACACATTACCCACAACCCTTTTACGATTAAAAACAATTGCCACAAGAGTGATAGCAAGACCACAGGCAAGCCCACAGCCACACACCACCATCACTCATACACCATCTACGCACCTTACATCACACACCCCAACATATCACCACACACACCCTCACCCACACCACTCACACTACACCCATGGCACCACAATGACACCCCAGATTCTCAGAGGAGGAGCTAAGAGTCATGGTGGAGGAAATCATCCTGGTAGAGACACAGCTATTCGGATCACAGGTGCAGCAGACATCCATTGCAAAGAAGATGGAGCCATGGTGAAGAATCGTGGACATGGTCAACACCGTGGGACAGCACTCAAGAACAAGGGACGACAACCGGAAGAGGTGGAACGACCTACGGGGGAAGGTGCGTTCCACAGCAGCAAGACACCAACTAGCTGTACAGAGGACAGGAAGTGGACCACCAACCTCTTCCCCCACAACTAACAACATGGGAGGAGCAAGTCTTGGCAATCATGCATCCTGAGCGCCTAGCAGGAGTAGGAGGACTAGACTCTGGCAAGTCTAATCTCTATTACTAACACCCCCCCTACCTGCATGCCATCACAAACCCCCACCCTTTCTCTCATTCCCATCACTCTACCACCTCACACATACCCCACCATCACAACCCACCCCTCCCAATACCAAGCCCTGCATGTAACACCAATGCACGGACCCCCATCACAGACCTGCATGGACATCCATCACTAAAGCATCCACAATAGAGAGAATCACCTAGCCCACAAAATAACTACTCACACAATTCAAAGCTGACAGGGCAATAACAACGATAGAGGGCAACACACCCATGCACAAGATGACACACACTGAAACAATAACACTGCATTTAAATCCCCACAGGTCCCCCACCCAACGTCACCGAAGAGGAGGTGCAAGCAATATCCAGCCCCTCCAGAAGAGGCCCACAGTGATGACAGCAGCTCTGAATGCCTGGATCAGGATGACCAACCTGGCCCATCAGGGATCTCTGGACAGTCGGTTACCCAGGCACAATCCCATACCATCACAGAGCCTCCCTCCTCAGGAAACACAAGCACAGTACCCACCCAGCGGGCCCATACCTCTGTCCCCAGGACACATCAATCAGTAGTGTGTCCACCACTACAGGGACCCCAGGCCACCCCACAAACACAGAACGATCAGGGACCTGGGGTCAGTGGCAGTGGGCACACGGTTCAGGGGACAGAGGAAAAGGACAACAGGGAAGCTGAGAGGACTGCTGTGCAACGGGGGAGGACAGGCCCAGGGAACCGACTCTCCAGGAGGCACTCACCAACATCCTGGGAGCATACCACCATTCTCAGGAGACGATGGGCCAGATACTGGACAAGTTGCAGGAGACCCAGTGGCTGCAGGAGGGACAGTACCTGGGGATCAGGGAGGACTTGAAGGACATCCACACCACACTGGTCACCATTGCAGGGGTGCTGGCAGACATGGCCAACACCATGAGGGAGGCAGTGGCACACCAGCGGGTCCCTGACACTAGCCAAACCGATGAACAGCCTTCCACCTCCACTGCCGCTATTGGACAGGAGGCCCCACCACAGGAACAACAGGCTACCAGCACCCCACCCCCTGCAGAAGGAGAACCACCCCACAAACGGTCCCTGTGATCCAGGCAGAAGCCAAAGCCTATTGCCAAGACCCCGCAAGGAAATAAGACTCTCCTGATTGTCACCCTTGTGTCCCACTCTGTCACCCTGTCCACCTTGAACTGCCATTGCTCCACTTCCTATGCCCCCTTGGACAATGCACCTGTGACACAAATAGACTGGACTCTAACCTGGACTTTCCTCCACCATCACCCCAGCCTATTGCACATCCCCCTCTACTTGTAAGCGCTTAAATAAACACCATTTGAGTAAATACAAGTATGGAGTCTGTCAAATGATTGAACTATGTATTCATTTAACAAGCTTTAAACACTGCAATACAACTGTTCAGTAATGTATACATAGGAATGGCCTGTAGTTGGCTGCAGTCAACACACCAGGAGCAATAGTGGGGCACAAATATCTGCAAATAGGGTTGCCAAAGGGTACAGTAAGTGGCCATTGAGGTGGGAAAATCAGCCTGCCAGTGACAATGTCAAACACAAAACTGTCAATGTAAAGTGAAATTACAGTTTCTTACCTGGGTGTCATTGGAAGTATTGTCGTATTATAGCACTTCGGTTGTCCTCCTCCTCCTCCTCTGCCTCCTCATCTTCACTGCTGCCACACGCCCATCTCCAGCTTCAACTTCCTGCAGAAAAGGCACACCTTCTTTGGTGAGTAGTACAGGGATCTACCTGTTAGATGGAGGCAACAAAACCTGGCCTTCAGGAGGCCGAATGTCCTTTCTATTATTCTTCTTATTCACCCATGTGCCTCATTGTAACGTTCCTCTGCCCTTACCCTGGGATTCCTCACAGAGGTCAGTAGCCATGAGAGGTTGGGGTAACCAGAGTCACATGAAAATATCGAGGGACAACTGTTAGACACACAGTAACCCTTAGGGACCACACCATACACATACACCAACACATACTGAGTGGGAACCAGGGCTCACCTATTAGCCACACCCAATGCCTTTGGAGTTGAGCATGCACATATGGGATGCTGCTATTCCTCAGGATAAGGGCATCATGCACAGACCCAGGATACTTTGCATTGACATGGGAGATGTACTGGTCTGCCAGGCACACTATCTGCACATTCATGGAGTGAAAGCTCTTTCGATTTATGAACACATGTTCATTTCTCCGTGGGGGGGGCAAATGCAATATGTGTACCATCTATTGCCCCAGTAATGTTGGGGATATGTCCCATTGTACAGAAATCTGCTTTCACTGTGGCCAAATCCCCTACCTGGGAGAAAACGATGTAGATGCACATGTGTTTAATCAGGGCAGACAACACTCTGGTCATCACTATTGAGACCATTGACTGAGACATTCCTGCTGCTAAGCCCACTGTCACTTGGAAGGAGCCAGATGCCAAGAAATGGAACACTGATAGCACTTGCACAAGAGGGGGTATCCCGCTGGGCTGAGGGATAACAGATATCAGGTCAGGTTCCAATTGGGCACACAGCTCTGTGATTGTGGCCCTGTCCAGTCTATAGGTGAGGACAATGTGCCTGTCTTCCATTGTTGCCAAGTCCTCCAAGGGCCTGTACGTGGGGAGATGTCTCCATCTCCTATTCATTCGCAGCGGTTGCAATCTAGGGAGCAAACGGTGAGCAGATGGTCAGTATTCCATATTTCCAAACACTCCACTGCATTGCATGTTGTGACTGTAACAGTATATTGTTGGATAGGCCCAAATGGTGCCTATGTGTACTGTGATGCAGTTAAGTGCCATAGCCTGCCCCTCCCCCCTGAAATGGCGTTCACTTGTCCAGTATGGAGGAACAGGTCGAAATGAGGTAATACTGCTAACGTTGTGCGCCGTTGCAGGAGGCAGTCGAGAACCACAGTGCAACTCCTCATTGGATACCATTGGGCCCTATGGGTTACAGTGGCCATTGGTGATGTACGCCGGCGGTGACGGTACGCACCGCCGCGGACATGATCGCCATTTTCTATCTGTTCACTCATTTGCTACCTGACCTTCAACAGGAGAGGACCTACACTGCAAATGCTGCTGTGACCTGTGTCTGGAACCAACCATGGCTCGTGTCACTGTGGAAAGGGCCACTGCCTTCACCGCTGTGGAGTTGGAGTGACTGGTGGATGGGGTCCTACCCCAGTACTGAATGCTGTATGGGCCTCAAGACCAACAGGTGAGTACATTGTGAGCATGATGCATGGGGCATGAATGCATGGAGTGCTGTGTGTGAGGGCCTAGTGTGTGGGGGGTTGGTGGAAGGGCACTGGGCAGCGTGCTGCATGCATGGTGGGCAATGTCTGTGAGTAAGGGGATGTGAGGGCTATGGTGGGCTATGAGTGTAACAGGCAGGACAGTCTGACTGATACCTTTTCCTATGTGTATCTCTCTGCAGGTCAGCACCCATCAAAAAAGGGCATATGGTGTGCCATCGCCAAGAATGTGCGGACCCTGGGGGTCTACGGCAGGCAGAGCACCCACTGTTGGAAATGGTGAGAGGACCTGAGACGCTGGGCATGGAAGACCGCAGAGGCTCAGCTGGGGATGGCCTCCCAATGGGGAAGGGGTGCCCGTCGAACCCTGACCCCCCTGATGGCCTGCATAGTGGCGGTGGCCTATCGGGAGATGGATGGGCGCTTGGGGGCATCACAGCAGCCACAACGGGGTGAGTACAGTGCCCCAATTTACTACTTGTGCGTGGTGTGGTGGCATCCGGGTGGGGTATGTGGGCCTATGGGTGCCCCTAGGATAGGCCGGACATTGCAGGTTAGGTCCCATGTTGGGCAGGGTCTGATTTACACTTCCTCCAACCAAGCTAGTAGGTATTCACCACTGGGCAGGGGTCTGTGGGCCTCAGCTATGCTGCAATTGGCGTTAGGTATCCCTGTGTTGTAGTTTAGCAGTGATTAGATTAAGCATTAGCAGAAGACATCTGTATTTAGTAACTATTTTGAACATTTCGCAGAATCCATTTTGTATTCATGGCAGCCATTTTCTCTGCCACATGCTGCCATGTGCTCACCATGTGCTCTGTCCTACCTTTCTGTTAACTACTCTTGAAATCTGCCTAGTGACAAGTTATATTTAGCATCTCCCACATTCGCACATGCTCAGTAAGGTCTGCAGCTATTAGTCCTTGAAAACTGTTAGCTCCTCCGACCTGTCGACTGTGCATTTTCCACATAACCTTACATGTATACAAGTCTTGCTTCTATAATTGTACCACCTCCTTTTAGCCCCTGCGTGGGTATAAAAGGACCATGCTCTCTCAGTTCAGTGTGCTACTTCAGACATTACCTAAGGGTGCTGTTTGAACTGTAGTACCACCTCATGAGGTTAATAAACTTTGTCTTTTATTTCAGTTCCTGTGCCAACTTCTTCCTACATGGTCTAAGGACTTTGTGCAGAGAAAGGTGACCCCCTTGCACTAGTAGGCCTTGCTGAGGCTTATTTCAACAAATTGGCACCCGAATAGGGACTCATCGGTGACTCGGATGCCCAACGGATTGGTCGCAACGAAGGATTGGGATCTCGCTGCGGACGATCAATGCCTGAGGAGACCCGAGTCTTGGCAACCACTGCGTTTTTCCCTTCTTTCTGATTTGACCATCCAGGTGGTGCAGGTCCTCGGTCCTTTTTGTTCATTCATCATGCAGTGACCATTTGGTCGATTTTAGAACTTGGCAGTTGGAACCTGGACACCCTGTGATTGGTAAGAGCCGTTTTACTGCACTTGCTGTGGGTTTTGATGCCTTTGTTTGGTAATGTAGTGTAGCACCACTTACTGTGGCTCTCGTGTTTTGGGTGACTAGTCAATTTCTGTCCTTTGAATTGATATATAAATTGCAATTTATATAGGCAGGTAATGAGGAGAATTTTCTCCAATTTAATTTTGATTTGAACGGCACCTTAAGTGCTACTTTGATTATAATGTATATTTTGCACTATTTTTGGCATGCCTGTTTTTAGCGCACTTCGTAGGATGTGTTGCTTTTGTAATGGTACCAATTTGAGACTGGAAGAATCGCAACCGGCACCCCCAGAGGGGACGCCCAATAGAGATATGTATGTTAAACATGGTCTTTCTTCTATAATGTACAGCACATTATGGAATAAATACACTTGTGCGGATCCTGAGTTACGTTGGCCTATGCATGGGTCATTTGATTTGCGAAAGATTGAGTATGTGGAACAATGTATGTGTAAGCGAAAGTCTAGGCAAGATATGTTCGACTGTGTACGAATGTGGGAGAAAGAAGTGCGTGGACGAGTGAAGCGTGAGCAAGCCTTGCTTGAGAAAGAGCAGCGGAAGAATGTATATGTGAAAGCATTGGAAATGAGAAAGAAAGAAATAAATGACTTAAAGGAGCTAGAAGAGAAAGAACGTAAATTACAGGTTCGAGAAGCACTTCCTGACAGATCTACAGGTGAAGGCCATGAACTCCGACCTGGTGACCAGGTGATGATTAAGTCTTTTGAAAGATCAAGCAGCTTGGAACCAAGGTGGCGAGGCCCAGAACAGGTGCTCCTTGCGACAAGGACAGCAGTGCGAGTGACGAACCGAAATAATTGGGTCCATAGTACTCACTGCAAGAGAGTGCTACCTACTTTGGTGGAACCTGCTGTGCTGACTGATCATCGAGAGATTTTGACTACGGAGAAAGGCTGTGCTATATCACCTGACGAATCTGCAGAGGTCTTCCCGGACCATACGACTTCTGGAGTGTCGCCATATAATTTGAGACCGAGGAAAGAATCTGATTTTTTTTTTAAACAAACTGGTTGAGCTACCGCCCTGGGTTAGTGAAACGGAGAGCCAATGTGGCAAGGGGGAGGGATCAGCCATGCATTAGAGTAGTGACACCCGTCTTGGCCCGTGGTGAAGAAATCAGCGGCTGCCCAGGGATAAGAGCTCCACCGATTGTTTTTAATCCATTTCTGAAAGGGTCGATTATCACTGTTGCTAAAATGAATAACAAACTGATCATTAGTACTATGGGGTTTGTTATTGTTTTGGTGGTTACAGCGACAATCACCTGGTTTGTTGAAAAGAAGGCTCCTGCTCATGAGTTTTTTGTTGCCACTACTCCAGTACCAGAGGATCACTATTACTTTATGCTTCCCTATCAGGAGCAGAAGCACTGTCAATCGTACTTCAATAATACTTTCATTCAGATGTTGCATCATACTCATAATGCTACAAATACTACTAACTGTTGGGTATGTGGAATGATACCTGCGCATCAAAAGAAAGGAGGAACACCTTTCATTCCTCTTCCTTTTTCACACAATGGTTCTTGTCAAGCTTGGTATACGCTTTTGTTTGCATCTGGAAAACGTACAGAGGACGGACTTCTCTTTCGCCTTAATAAAGTATGCTACCAAGACAAAGATGGGTATCCCCAAGCCAAAGGAACTAAATAGGAATGGGAAGAGTATCAACCGGACAATGTTTCAATACCATATGTCTTCACAAATATAAGAGACTCTGATAAGAAAGAACAATTTGTGATTTCTGTTACAAAAACTAAAGCAGATTTATGTATACGTAGCATTGGGCGAATTCCAGTAGGGATAAGCGATTGTACCTTGATTTTAACTATTGAGGGTGTAAATAATAGTAGTTTTATAGCTTCACATAATACATATTTTGTTTGTGGTAACTATGGATATTATCAACTACCTGTTGGGTGGTCAGGTGTGTGTTATGTACCTTTTCTATTACCCCCTGCGTTTTTGGCCCCTGCATCGTATCACCGAGATTTTAAACTGTTCAATGACATCATTAACAATAGATATAAAAGGGCAATAAGTACAAATGAGGTAGACCAAACGGATACTAGTCTGCAACAATATGTTGATTTTAATTTAGGGTTATTCCCCTTTGTGGGTGCTGCGTTAAACAGTAGGAAAGTGAGACGATTGACTAGGGCTGTGGAAGCTGTTACCAATCAGGCAGCTCTGGCACTTGGTAATATTACTGAGGAGCTCCAAATTGCAAGGATTGTAGCGCTCCAAAATCGTATGGTACTAGATGTGATATTAGCTGACCGAGGTGGTGCATGTCGCATCATCGGTAGTAGTTGCTGTGTTTTCATTCCCGATCACTCACCTTCAGTATATGATGCAATATCTAAATTGCATAAAATTGCTGCAGAAATCCACACAGAGACTGGTACTTGGACTTTTTCTGGATGGTTTTGGGCTCTTGTTTCCGCCTGGGGCTAGAAACTACTGACTATCCTGTGTGTAATGATTGCAATATTTTTCACATGCTGTATCTGTATTCAGTGTGGTCCAATGTTCTGCTCCATGTGTATTACTGCTTGTATGCCTACCAAAAGAAATATTACAGAAATGAAAGCACAACATATGTTAGAAAAGGAAATAGCTGAAATGATGAGCATAAATAAACAAGATGAATATTTAGATTATCCCAGAAAGGCGAATGTCTTCAGCTAATGCTGAAAGGGTCGCCTGTTGTAGTTTAGCAGCGATTAGATTGAGCATTAGCAGAAGACATCTGTATTTAGTAACTATTTTGAACATTTCGCGGAATCCATTTTGTATTCAGAGGCAGCCATTTTCTCTGCCACGTGCTGCCATGTGCTCACCATGTGCTCTGTCCTACCTTTCTGTTAACTACTCTTGAAATCCGCCTAGTGACAAGTTATATTTAGCATCTCCCACTTTTGCACATGCTCAGTAAGGTCTGCAGCTGTTAGTCCTTGGAAACTGTTAGCTCCTCCTACCTGTCGACTGTGCATTTTCCACATGACGTTACATGTATACAAGTTTTGCTTCTATAATTGTACCACCTCCTTTTAGCCCCTGCATGGGTATTAAAGGACCATGCTCTCTCAGTTCAGTGTGCTACTTCAGACATTACTTAAGGGTGCTGTTTGAACTGTAGTACCACCTCATGGGGTTAATAAACTTTGTCTTTTATTTTAGTTCCTGTGCCAACTTCTTCCTACATGGTCTAAGGACTTTGTGCAGAGAAAGGTGAACCCCTTGCACTAGTAGGCTTTGCTGAGGCTTACTTCAACTCCTGTCCATGGGCTGGTGACTGTTAGTGCATTGCCTAGTGCGTAGGGCTATTCCCTGTGTGTATGTGTGTGTGTGTGTGTCGTGTATGCCAACGGTGGTGTTGCCATTGACCAAGGGTATCCTTTGTCTCTCCCCCCTTTTTGTTTTGTCACCCTTCCCTTATGTGCATTAGCATCATCTGGCGGAGGAGCAGAGGCACCAGCAATGGGGAGAGCTGCATCCCACAGGGCCCAGGTGGTCGAAACCACCGATGGTGAGGGCACCAGTGGGACAGAGGGCGAGGGGAGCACCACGGCAGAGACTGGAGCGGACAGTTCTGAGAGTGATACCTCCTCCGATGGAAGCTCCCTGGTGGTGGCGGACACCTCTGTGCCAACCCCAACCACAGGTACAGCCACCACTCCCGTACCAGCAGCCCTCAGCGTGTTTCCCGTGCCAGCTCACCCAGGAGGGTGGGCATCTCCTTTGCCCCAGGCACCTCAGGCCCTGCCACAGTGAGCCCTTCTGCCCTGAGTGCGGAGGCTATTGACCTCCTGTGATCCATCTCCTTTGGGCAGTCAACCATTGTGAATGCCATCCAGGGGCTGGCAGACCATTTGCAACAAACAAATGTATTCCTGGAGGGCATTCACTCTGGAATGGCAGCCCAACAGAGATCAATCCAGGCTCTGGCCTCCTTCCTGATGGCAGCCATTGTCCCTGTTTCTAGCCTCCCCTCTCCAACTTCCTCTACCCAGTCCCATTCCCCTCAACCCTAACCTATCCCAAGCACACAGGCAGACTAGCATGCACCCAGGCCAACACACAGGAGTGGTTCAGGCAAACACAAGCACCACACATTATTCCACAGGCACTCACACAAACATCATACAGAGTCAGACATACCAACATCCACTGCCTCCACTGTGTCCTTCTCTTCCTCCTCGTCCACCTCCATCCCAGTTTCGTCTACACTAACACCTGCATGCACTATATCCTTATCCACTACCACCATCACGCCTATCACTACACGCCCCTCACTGGCAGTCACCACCCCCACATCCCAATGTGTCTGTGCCCCCTCCTCCCAAAGTACACAAACGCAAGCACTCAGACACCCAACAGCCATCCACCTCACAACAACATCCAGCCCATGCACCTGCACCCAAACACAGCAGACAGACACCTCCTACAACCACTTCCTCTTCCTCCACTCCCAAACCTTCACCCTCTTCCCGCCCCAATGTCCCTAAGAAGCTTTTCCTCCCCACCCTTGACCTCTTCCCTAGCACTCCCCCCATCCTTCTCTTCAGGCAAAGGTGGCCAGAACCCAGGCGAGCACCGCAGCCACCCAGTCCACGGCCACAGTAGTGTCGACAGCTACTGCAGGTCGGAGAGGATCCCGGGCACCAGGCAGCAACACTGACAGGGTGCCTGCACCAGGTGCATCAAGGAAGGGCAAGGAGGCACCACCAGCTGCAACAGGGAAGGGTAAGTAGGCACCACCAGCTGTGACAGAGAAGGGCAAGGAGGCACCACCAGCTACGACAGGGAAGGGCAAGCGCAATCCCCGGCTTCTGACAGGAAGGACAAGGGCCCTGCACCAGCACGCAAGAAGGACAGGAGGCCTGGTGCTGGGACTCATTCTGAGCCCCCACCACAAACCATGGTGGTTCAGCCGTCCGAGGCTTCAAGGGGAAGGGCTAGAGCCTCCCCCCACTGCTGCCAGCACTGCCGCCAGCACTGCCACAAGGAGCAGCAGCCCCAGTGGGCAGCCATCCGAGGCTGCAGGTGATGGGCTGGAGCCTCCCCCACAACTGCCAGCACTGCCACCAGTACCACTGCCAGCAGCAGCACCAGTGGGCAGCCATCAGAGGCTGCAGGGGATGGACTGGTGCCTCCCCCCACCACTGCCAGCACCACCACCAGCATCACTGCCAGTAGCAGCAGCCCCAGTGGGCAGCTGTCCAAGGCTGCAGGGGATGGGCTGGAGTCTCTCCCCACCACTGCCAGCACTGCCACCAGCATCGCCACCAGCACAGCCAACAGCACCACTACCAGCAGCAGCAGCCCCAGTGGGCAGCCGTCCATGGCTGCAGGGGATGGGCTGGAACCTCCCCCCACAACTGCCAGCACTGCCACCAACACCGTTACTGCCACCACTGAGCAGCCGTCACAGCCAGCGGACCCTCAGGATGTGCAGGGGCAAGGACGCACAACAGCCTCCATGGGCTGTTGTGCGTCCTTGCCCCTGCACATCCTGTGGGTCTGACACCCAGGTGAAAGACTGTGACCTTGCACTCCCCAAGATCTGCATCACAGGGCACAATTGCCCCTCCAGAACCAGTGGAAGAAGCCATCCACTCACCCCATCCTTTCCAGGATGAAGCACACTGGGCACACGGCCCCATCCAGAACCAGTGGAGAAGCCATCCACTTGAGAGACTGTGGCCTTGCACTCCCCAGGAGCAAGCAGTGGGCAAACCACCTACTTGTGAGACTGTGGCCTTACACTCCCCAGGGCATCGCACAGGGCGTGGAGCCCCTCCAGGACCAGTGGTTTTGTACCATCTTCTGGCTGAGGAGCCCCCCCATTCCCTGTCCCCTGAGGTGCCTGTGTATTTTTGACCTGATGCCCCTTCAGTGTTCTCTTCCTGTTGTTGCATGAGTGAGGTGGGGCCTTGGCCTGTGTGATGTGGCCCTGTGGCCCACGGACATTGAGGACTGGGCAGTGTCCCTCCATTTGAAAATATGTATATACATTTGTATGTGGATGCACTTATTCATGTTATTTTATCGTATTACATTCACTTGCTTCCAATCATTTTGTCCTTGCATTGTTCCTGAGGGGTATGGGTGGATCTGTAATGTCTGTGCATCTGGTTGTGTGTATGGTGATGTGGGTGGGGGTGTTACGTGTTGCATGTTTGTGTGGCACTCTCTTTTTCCTCCCCCCTCCCTTGTATGCTAGGCGGCAGTACTCACTGTGGTCGTCTTCACTGGCGTTGCTGCTCATAATGCAGGAAAAGGTAGACAACCATGGGAAATATGTGCAGCTTGGGCTCCATGGCATCGTGGTTGTTCTCTGAGTCTCCGCAGGTGATTCCTTTGACTTCTGTCTTCTGTTTCCACTGTGCTTTTGATGTGGTTGGTACCGCCCTGGAAAAGGTGGTGGATAGGCCTGTAATAATGTGTGCGGTACATTGTCTTCCATCTGGCTGTTGGCGGTTACCGCCATGGTGCTTGTTGATACCACCTTGGCGGTCGGTGTGTTAAAGTGGCTGTCTGTCTGAGCAGTTTCCGCTGTGGTCATAATTCCATTTTTGTTACCGCCGACCTGTTGGCGGTATTACCACCACTTTATCACCGACCACCAGGGTTGTAATGAGGGCCTATGTGTATAAGAAATCCGCAAGTGCAGGTAACAATGTGAATTAGAAACATATAAGATAATATAATCTGCCTAGGCAGTAAATTTAATATGCAGATCTTTATGTATAAAACCAATAAAAGAAGGAGAATGTCGCAGTGAATGTAACAATCTTCCAGAGATAAGATGAATAATAGCGGTGATAATGGACATCCCTGCCTGGTACCTCGATAAAAGGAAAAATAAGAGGATTGAACACCATTAAAAAAATGGAAGTAGATGAGGAAGAATAAAGTATATTTATGTATTTTAAGATTTTAAGACCAAAGTCATGTCATTTAAGGACTTGTATCATAAAAAGCCAGTTAACACGATCAAATGATTTTTCAGCATCCAATGTAATAGCAACCAAGGGGGTGGAACTTTTAAATGCTTAATGCAAAATATGTACTAAAGCTCTGGATTTATCAGTGATATATCTGCCATTAACAAAAAAGGTTTGTTCATTGCCGATTAAATCAGAAATAATCTGATTAATTTGAAGCTCTAAAATCTTCGCAAATATCTTACAATCTAAGTTTATCAGAGAAATTGGGCTGATAGTTGGTGCAGAGGGAAAGATCTTTGCCCTTTTTAGGAATATTGTAGAGCATTGTTTCTGAAAATGTACCTTGAGCTTTGTCATTATGAAGAAATTGATAGTACATTTAGTGTAAGTGTGAAAGGAGAATGTGGGAGAAACTGAGATAAAAATCAACTGTAAAACTATCTGGGCCTGGAGCTTTGTCTTTACGTAGCTTGGCCAAACCCATCTTGATATCCTGCAGAGATATTTCCTTATCTGAAGAAGAGAAGGACTGTGATTGATGGGAAAAGAGAGGGGGTAAAAAATGGAGTCAATGGCTGCTTTCTATAGGGAAGATTCAGGTGTATAAACTTTTGGTAACAATAAGAAATGCTCTGTCAGATGTCCTCATCTCTGAAATGATTGATACTTTTTTCATCTAAAATGTTTGCATCTCTCCTCTCGAGAGTGACACAAAGGGAGCTGGGGTGTAGCCTGCATATCCTGATGATCCATCAGTGCTGGGAGGGAGGGGAGGAGTAGTCACTTACACCTGTAAGGGCTGTGCCTGCCCTCACACAATGTAGTCTCCAATGCCCTGGTGTGTGTCTGGGCTTGGCGTGGGCAAGGCAGGATCTTACAAACAAGAGAGACTTTTCTTTGAAGTTTGACTACTTCAAAGGCAAAAGGGGGTATAAGTAGTTGACCCAAATCTCTGAAAATTAGATTACTTTTGGAACCAAGAGGAACCTCTGCCAAGGAGAAGACCTGGAAGCTGGAAGAGGTGTACTTCCCCTTTGCCTGTGATTGTGCTTTGGTGGTTTGGCCTGCCGTAGCTGCTTCTGCCTGAGAGACTACAAAGACTGACTTTTGTGTGACTTCCTACTGGTGCAGAATCTCCAAGGGCTTGAACTGAGCTTGCCTCCTGTTGCTGATGTCTCAGGGACATAAAAGACTTCTCCCTGTCAGCACTTGGGCATTCTGCTGAGAGTCCTGTCTGCCAAGTGGTGTCCTAACATGTTTCTGAGCCCTTGAAAGATGCAGCTGGTGGAGAAGGACAGAAATCCACACAAAGAGTGCCATGCGGGGAAACATTTGATGCACCACCCTCCTTGCTGCTGAAAACGACGAGCTGTCGGCCTCGCGGCTAACATCGACACTCCACCTGCATCACAGCTGGAAGATCGATGCAAGGTGGCTGGAGAAATGACACGCAACACCTGCAGTGGCTGCTGTTAACGACACAAGACCCCATGCAGTGTGGTTTCTTGACACCGCACGACCGGATTTCATTGCAACATCACTAGGTGCAGAAAATCAACACAAAGCCTGGCTGGACCAGAGGTGCCCGTCTGGATTGACGCATCTCTCTCTTGCAGGAGAGAAGAAACAATGCACGTCGACCCGACTTGAGGAGGAACGACACACGCTCTCGCTTGCGAGTGAGAAATCAACACATCGCTGGCCTTTTCTGATACACACTCACCCGTGCGGCTTTATTTTGATGCTACCCTGGTACCTTTGTACACTTACTACATTCTAATTGTTTTCTAAAGGATTTTAGACTCTTGCTTTTTAAATTCATAAGTTGACTTGTTATGTTGGTTTTTTGTCATTTTGCTCTTGTTTTGTTTAGAAAATATATTCTATTTTTCAAAACCTGTGTTGTGTTATTTTGCAGTGCTTTTACTGAGTTACAGTGTGTGTTGGTACAAATACTTTACAAATTTCTTCTGAAATTAAGCCTGCCTGCTTGTGCCTAGCTACCAAGGAGGTGAGCGGGGTCTAACTGAGAGTGATTCTCCTTTACCCTGACTAGAGTGAGGGTCCTTGCTTGCACAGGGGGTGACCTGGCTGCCAACCAAAGGCACCATTTCTAACATTGGTGATCAGTGGCTGGGATTGGACTCGTATTTGTACTTGACATACAGTGATTACGTGTACACTACTGTTTTCAATGCAAACCATTAAGTGACCACATACTACTTGCTGCGCTTTTTCTCTTTTTTGACTTTTTCCTGCTTCCATATTTTTCGTGATCTCTTTGTTGATTTTTGAACTCTGCTTTTGGAACTTTGCATTTGAAGTGAAACCTCACCAACATGTCTTAATCTGGGGATGCACCAGCTGTTTCTACAAAGACTGTTTTTGAGTTGGAGAAGCTGGAGAGTTATACAGTTACTCAAATTTGTAAGAATCTTTCCTGCCCCATCAGGAGCTCCACCAGGAGCTACAAAAGCCATTGAGGACCCGGGTGACAGCCAAGGATGCTGGGAGGCATACAGAGGAGGGGAATGAGGATGAGGAGGTGCAGAGTTTTCATAATGGTGTAGTAGATGTACCTGTTACGCCTGGGAGGAGGGTCTGCAGGATTGGTAGCAGTGTGTCATCCAGAGGTCTGATTTCTGAAGAGTTGCAGGACAGACAGGCAGCGAGGGGTCAGCAGTTGGAATTAGAGAAGCATAGGTGGGCCTCACAGGTGAAAAAGATGGTCTTGGATTCTGAGTTAAGACCGAAAAAGCTCAAAGTCATGACGGCTGAGTCCAGTTTAAATGGTGGCAGCACAATTCTTATGTTCAGTGCAGATGAAGAAGTGCACATGCCCAGAGACTTGGTGCCCTCCCTGAAGGATGGAGTAAACATACACCAGGAGGTTGAGGGGTATGAGGTGCTCCAGTAATGCACAGGGTCCCTGAGGTGGATTGGGGGACTAGCATGGGGAGTCATATTACTTGTGGTGGGAGTGACACTCTACTCGCTCTAGCTGAGAGTGACAGGGAGAGGAGTTCCTCCCAGGTAGAGGTCCCGGATATAGAGTGCGGAGACATCCCAGAAGAGTGTGGGTTGAGTGACAGGGACAGTCAGGTGCTGTCTCACCAGTCTCAGGAGGGTGATATGGAGTACTTTTTCAAGGCTGAATCACTGGATGGTTGGGTGAAGGTTGGTTTGGTTAATTCATGTGAGAGACTGTCTGATGTAATTGCTGGAGAGCATATGTGCAGTCCTTGTTTTCCAGAGCTACGCCAACACCAGGTGGAGTGTGAGTTCTCGGACCACATGGAACTTACACAGAAGGCAGACCTCTGGGTGGATGCCAGGGAGTCTGAAGAGGCATTTGGGGGTGCTCCTGAGGGGAGTAGTCTAGGTATTTCCCAATCAGGTGAGGTGGGAAAGGCTTGCAGTGTCCCAGGTAGGTCCCAGTGTAGTGGGATAGGTGAGGGATCCCAGGTCCTGTCTCTGAGGAGAGGGAGTGGGGGTCGGCTGAGTCCCAGGGTGCCCAAGATCCAGTCCCAGGTCCTGGAGTGGTTCCATGAGTGAACACCAGGAGGGGAGCTAAGCCTGTACTGTAGGGCCATCTGCTGAAGGAGACCCCATAGTGTCAGGAGAACCTGGGGTGGGTGGTTGTAGCCAGCATCCCACCAGTTCTGGAGTCTGGCAGTACCACTCCTGGTGAGGGGGTGCAGAAGGCCAGACAGAGGGTTGAGAGGGGGTTGCAGTGGAGAACCTGGAGAATCAAGGGTCAGCTCTGAGGTCAGAGTTCCCCAAGAATGACCTTGGTGATACCATTTCTGGGCTGGGGGAGCCAGTCTCTGCCAGGTGTTCAGGGCTCAGGGGACCAGCGCCAGCAAGACTCTCATGTGGCCCTTAGGGAAGGTGTTTCCCTTGTGGGGGGTTGGTGTGCTCCCCAGGACGTCCTGGCTTGCCAGGCAGTGGTCCAGCCTGAGGGTGGTGTCTCTAGCGTGGATGGTCATGTCCAGGGGGTAAGCTCTGACCTGATGAGGGGTCGGTGTGCTCCCCAAGAAGTCCTGGGTTGCCAGGCAATGGTCCAGTCTGAGGTACCGACCCTAAATTAGAGGATCAGGGGCAGGGGGTAAACCCTGACCTGAAGGGGTGCGGTTTGCCCAATCACCCCCCCCAGTGTGACTTCTAGGGGTAATCTCCATGGTGGGAGGGCACAGAACCCTGGGAGTAGGGGCAGGGGAAAGAGAGATATACTTACCCCTGACCCCAGTTCAATCTAAGGGTAGAGACCATGGATTGTGGGGTCAGGTTCAGTGTGTCTCCCCTGACCTGAAGGGAGGGGCTACTACTAACGGTGCCCTTACCATGTAGGATTCTCGGGGGGGTCACTTCTAGTAGGGGGGTGTAGGACCCCAGAAGGGGGATAGGAGGAGGGAAGCCTCAACCCTGACCCTGATCCAACCTGAGGGTACAGACCCCAGGTTGGAAGACCAGTTTCAGGTTAACATCCCTGCACTGGTGAGAGAATTATGAAGGACTGCTTCTACAAGCCACCTGACAATTCTGGACTCTGGGGTTATCGCTCCTAGGGGGAGGGTACAGAGCCCCAGAGGGGAGGACCAGGGTCAGGCTGTCATCCCTGACCTGGTGGAATGGAGAGTGGTCAAAGGGTGCCAGGCACCTGGGGCTACTGCCCCCCCCCACTCTCCACAGTCACAGTGGTTGGAGAGCATTCAGAGGCCTGAGGCCTGGCTCTCATCCCCGACAGTTGTCAGTGGCCACTGTGGCTTGCTGTCCTGGTGGACAGAGTTGCCCCTTCGGCAGACAGAAGTCACACCCCGGGGGTGAAGTGGGCCACACCACTGAGATGGCCCTGGTAGTGCTATTTGCTCCCTGGGATACATCTGTCAGATACTATTTTCCCCCTGGGATACATCTGTCAGCACAGTAAGATTAGCTGCTGCACAGATGGTATCTGCAGATGAGAAGGGTTCCCCATGGGTTAGCTCAGTGGGCCATGAGAGTATGGATGGAGGGATCCAGCTGGTGTCAGGCTGGAGCTGCACTGGAACATGCCCCTGGTGTTGTGGGCCTGGGTCCCTTTTCTATTTTCCCAATCAGGGAAGTGCATCAAGGAATTGATTGGTCTTCCCTGACTTTAGGCTGGTAGGGGGTCGTGTTGGACTTTTTTCCCTTTTGCAGGGTCATCCCCAATAATTTTGCCTCCTTCCACCTATTTTTTCTGACCTGTTGTTGTCGGTTTTAGGACTCTGGGCACCTGACCACTGCTAACCAGTGCTAAAGTGCATATGCTCTCTCTGTAAATTGTATTTTTGATTGCCTTTCCATGACTGGCATATTTGATGTACCACTAAGTCACTAGTGCAGTGCACTAGAGGTGCCCAGGGCCTGTAAATCAAATGCTACTCGTGGGCCTGCAGCACTGGTTGTGCCACCCACATTAGTAGCCCTGCAAGCATGGCTAGGACCTGACCCTGCAGTGTCTGTGTGTGCAGTTTTAAACTGCCTATTCGACTTGGCAAGTGTACCCACTTGCCAGGCCTAAACCTGCACTTTTCTTACATGTAAGACATCCCTAAGGTAGGCCCTAGGTAGCCCCATGGGTATGGTGCAATATATGTTTAAGGTAGGACATATACTAATGTGTTTTATATGTCCTGACAGTGTAATACTGCCAAATCGGTTTTCACTGTGCAAGGACTAGCACGTGTGTGTTTGTACAAATACTTGAAACATTGCTTCTGAAGTTAAGCCTGCCTGCTCGTGCTAAGCTATTAAGTGGGTGAGTGTGGGTTAACTGAGGGTGATTCTCCTTCACCCTGACTACAGTGAAGGTCCTTGCTTGGAGAGGGGTTAAACTGGCTGCCAACCAAAGACCCCATTTCTAACAGGAAGCGGGTTCTTTTTTCTTTATGTTTGGAAGTGTTATATTCCTTGCGAGCAGAGGACATTGCTCCAGTCAATGATGTACCTTTTGACAGGGAGACGAGGAAAGCTCTATATACACTAAAGGGCATATTAAGAAAAGTGGCACTGCACACATTGCAGTGCCACTTTTCTTGTGCCCTTTACTGCCCCCTACCACCACCATGTGTGCATCGTATTTAAAATACAGCGCACCATGGCTCACGTTAGGGAGCAATAGCGTGATTTTTTATGATGCTATTGATGCACTCTGCAGGTGTAGCGCCAACATTTTGGCGCTACTCCTGCAGAGTAGGTAGGAGCTCATTGTAAACAATGGTGTGCTCCCTTTTAACACCTGCTCTGAGCTGGCGTTAAAATTGCAGAACAAAATTATGCAAGGAAATCTTTTAGATTGTTTTGGCCCCCCTAATGGGGGAACGCCCACCTTTGCATATATTATGCCTCCCACAGGCATAATGTGGTACAAAGGGTTACCAAGTAACGCAGTGCATGCAAAAAACAATTACACTAATGTAGGCAAGGAAGTGCTAGGGGGTTCTTAAATATGCCTTGAAGTATGTAATGCACACTTTAAAAACTGGTGAATATATTGAAGCAACTAAAGAAAGGCTTATATGAAGAAATCACAAGCTGCATACCCCACACACTTAACAAGTTGCTAGGAGTTGTAGTAAAGATAATTATCAGATTGGTAGAGTGAAAAATAAATGGGCATAAGGATATTTGTTCAGTGCACTAGAGCTCAATAGATGTATATTAAGCAAAGAAGTCTCTGATACGCTCCATAGAATGCACCTCCTGACACAATTATATGAAGTGCAGACAACAATAGCCTAATGCCTGCAGGAGTTGGCAATATCACAATAATTCAGTCCAAGCTGCAATAATAAACACAGCAACTGAAGATGCTTATGAAAGTTGCCCAAATGTTGTCAAATTATTACCTAAAAGGACCTAGAATTATTTGGTTGTCATGAAGAAATATACAAAATGGGTGACATTGCGTGTCTAAATCCAAGCTGGTGGCCGAAACCACTTCCAGTGAGGCATTGTCCGTATGCCTCCAAAATGTTAATACGAGCTCTGTGATGATGCAAAGGCTCAACGGTCTGCAGCCATCCAACGGGCATCTCGGCGACACCGCCCAGAAAAATAATCTTGAGAAAGAGTTGTTACCAAATTTTAGTTTCCTATGGATTTACAGATTTCAGAGATCACCTACTTGATTGACAATCGGCACATTCTTACTGAGAATCTGGAAAAAGTCAATCTCAATTTGTTAGTTCATGTACTGACGCATGTTATGAAAATATCACCATGGTATTGGTCAATCAGAGACACAATAGCCACCTAAACACCTTATTCCTGACTATCAGTTCTCGTCTCCACATAGACCTGAAGAATTAAGCTTTTCTAGCGTAGGCGGGGCTTTTGAAACGTGTGCTTCTACATATATTAGACAACCGAGATAATTTTAGCTACAAAAGGAAGAATGTAGCACAAAAAGTGTACACAGGTGTGTGACAGAAGCTAGAAGCGGGCCTATTAGAAGTGTACAAGGGCAGGAAATTCTGGTAATGCCTGTAGAAATATTGTAGTTGTTAGACCTGACAGCCTTAGGGTGGTCACCCCTAACTTTTTGCCTGCCTCCCTCCACTTTTTGGTCACTGTTTTTGCTGGCTTTTAGACTCTGCACACTTTCCCACTGCTAACCAGTGCTAAAGTGCATATGCTCTCTCCCTTTAAACATGATAACCTTGGATCACACCAAATTGGATTATTTAATGTACTTATAAGTCCCTAGTAGAGTGCACTATATGTGCCTAGGGCCTGTAGATTAAATGCTACTAGTGGGCCTGCAGCACTGGTTGTGCCACCCACTTAAGTAGCCCCTCAACCTTGTCTCAGGCCTACCATTGCAAGGTCTGTGTGTGCAGTTTCACTGAAAGGCAGGACATGTACCTGTGTAGTTTACATGTCCTGGTAGTGTAAAACTCCTAAATTAGTTTTTACACTACTGTGAGGCCTGCTCCCTTCATAGGCTAACATTGGGACTGCCCTCATACATTATTGAAGTGGTAGCTGTTGATCTGAAAGGAATAGGAAGGTCATATTTAGTATGGCCAGAATGGAAATACAAAATCCTGCTGACTGGTGAAGTTGGATTTAATATTACTATTCTAGAAATGTGTCTTTTAGAAAGTGAGCATTTCTTTGCACTTAAATCTTTCTGTGCCTTACGATTCACGTCTGGCTGGGTTTAGTTGACAGCTCCTTGTGAATTCACTCAGACAGACCCCAAACACAGGGTACTCAGCCTCACTTGCATACATCAGCATTTTGAATGGGTTGGGAGGGTGGAGGGCCTGCTCTCACACAAAGGACTGCCACCCTGACGAGAAGAACTGCCTGGCTGCCTAAAATACTCACCTGACTGCTTTCTACAAAGGACTGCTGCCTTGCTGTTGCCCTGCTGTCTTTCTGAACTCTTGCCCTGCTGCAGAAGTGATCTCCAAGGGCTTGAAGTCTTAGGACCAAAAAGACTTCTTTCTTTCAACTGGACTCCTTGTGCGCTGAAAAATTTGATGCACAGCTTGCTCCGCGATGAAAAATTCAGCGCACGCCGATCCTGGAAAGACGCTGCTCGACCCCGTGAGGAAAAGATCGACGCGACGCCTGCGGTGTGACCGGAACTTCAACGCACGGCCCACCTGGACAGTGCCGCCCGACTCCCAGAGAGGAAATCGACGCAGCGCCTGCCGTGAGGAAGAAAATTCCACGCACAGCCCACCGGAACGATGCACAGCCGGACAACAAGCCCAGGATTCCACGCACAGACCCCGGGGCATCTGAAAACCCTGCGACTCACAGAGGAGATTGTCCGCGCGCCAGAAATCGACGCAACGTCTTCCCAGTGGGAAAAATAATGACGCAAGTCCGTGTGTGAAGGGACAAAATCGACGCACACACCATTTTCCACGCATCTCCTCCTCTGCTGCCCTTTGCGGAGATTTTTCACTCCAAACCATGTACTTTGTGCTTGAAAGAGACTTTGTTTGCTTTTTAAAGACTTAAGACACTTCATATCACTTTTCAGTGATATCTCTACAATTTCTTATTGCATCTTTTATCGTTTTGACCTGCAAATATCCAGATAAATATTATTTATTTTTTTAAACACTGTGTGGTGTATTTTTGTGGTGCTATATTGTGTTATTGTATGATTTCTTGCACAAATGCTTTACACATTGCCTTCTAAGTTAAGCCTGACTGCTCAGTGCCAAGCTACCAGAGGGTGGGCACAGGATAATTTGGATTGTGTGTGACTTACCCTGACTAGAGTGAGGATCCTTGCTTGGACAGGGGGTAACCTGACTGCCAACCAAAGACCCCATTTTTAACAGTAGTCAAATAGTTCAAATGGATATGTGTATCAATATTATGTCAGGGGCCTCTTAGAAGGGAAACGCTAGCAAAAGAACATTGGCAAGTGAGAGTTGCCAATGGCCATACGTGGAGTCAGAGGTGAAGAACGACGTAGCCAGCCAGAAGTGCACAAAGTAAAAGTGAGTATTCAAAGTTTAAGAAGAGGCAAAAACTTGAATTTTAATACAGAGAGGGATGTGAGATAAAGCCAGCAGGAGTGCCACGTGATTTGACTGATGCTAAGAGGCATATTTACAAGCCCCCTGTGCCCCTTTGCACATTCGTAGTGTCATTTATAAAGTGACGCAATGGTACCATTTTGGCAACCTTTGAACTGCATTATACCTGTGCCAGGTATAATGTATGCAAGGGAGGTGTTCCCCCTCAGGGAGGCCCAAACAATGGTGCAGCGAAATCTACATGATTTCACTGTGCCATTTTAGCATCATTTTTTAACGCCCATCCAGGGCGGCTACTAACCTGACATTAGTGCTATATCCTATGGGCCTCCCTGAGCTTTGTTGGACTAGTGTTAACATTTTTGGAGCTAGTCCAGCAAAGTGGTACAACTGTGCTAACGAGTACCATGGTGCGATGTATTGTAAATACAGCACTACCGTTGTGTTGTTAGGGGGTTGGAGGCAGCATAAGGAAACTGGCTCATTGCAGCTGATATGCCAGTTCCTTGTAAATATGCCCCTAACTTCTTCACTCACTATTTCTGTTACAGATTCCATCTGCAAAATAACCACTATAAACATAAATGCAAGGACAATCAAAGTGTGGCTGAGAACTTTGGAAATGTTACTAGAGGCAGCTTGAAATAAAAATATAAAAAATTACAAGAAACAACAGATAGATTTGCAGATGTGCCCATGAGATTTGTTGGTAACCATAGCAAAGGGTGGAAAACTTGATATATAGTTATGCTAATCAGGAAGCACTGAAGAGAAAGGGCTCAACAAGAAAGAAGGGTAAATATAGGAAAAATACCACAGAAAGTATGCAAATGAGACAATACGAACAGCTGAAAACTCAAGAAGGAAGAAAATTATATCAATACCCCTTGGCGCCATTGTATATTCTACAGTAACAATGTCTGGTCTGCGTATGTAAGGGTGTCATGTCATTAGCATGCAGTGCAGTGGTTTCTAAACAGGACAGGAAGAGGGAGCAGTATCTCTATGTTTAAAAACCATTGAAGACTGAACTTTAATCTGCAGTGGTTTTTAAACACAGAGGGACTGCTCCCTCATCCTGCACTTCTTAGAAACCTCAGATTAATTCTGCTGGCGGATTAGCAGAATTAATTAGTAATTATGTTACAAGAATAAGAATGAATTACCAAATCCCTCTGATTCCAATGGCATAGTACCAAATTACACCCACGCCTAATCCAACTGAAATATTGCGTCTGAATGAGTATTTTTTCTAACTAGAACAATTAACACACTCTGGATGATGAGGCACCTAGCTTGATTATACAGCTAAAGGCTACTGTTTACCTAAATGCTGGTTTGCAACTAAAAGTGTTTCTACACACCTACTGATGTTGCACCATCTGTTATTTATTACACCAAAGCGTGCTTTGCAAATAAATGTGATTTTTGCTCCTAGAAGTATTTTAAAACTGCTGCTTATGTTTTTGCAAGGGTTTCCTTTGCCCCTAAATATGTTTTTGCACCTACACCAGTTTTAGATCCTAGATGTAACTTGTGTTTCTAAAAGTGTTTTCACATTTCTTGTGTATTGTGCCAATGGTGAGTTTGAACTTTAATCTGCTTTTGTACACAAATATTGTGAGAAAGTAGAATATTAGTTGAAGTGGGTGGATGTTCTCTTCAAGTAATAACAGCATTATTCCTGACTAGGTCCAGTTAGATCTCAATAATTTAAACCTCAGCTCACCCCTAGTTAGCTGTAACACAGGACAGACAGATTTCACTTGTGAAAAATGAGTAAAGCTTTTATCAGTAACAAAGCAGTTAAAAAGTTGAAATCACAACACAAGAATAATCCCATTCCAATTCATAAAAATAGATTTTGTAAAGTGCAAATGGGCATCAAAATGGCAAAAATCAGATATAAAAAAATCATCTATATATAAGCCAGGGGAGACCAGATATATGATTTTTTAAACTTTTAATTGTTTCTTGCACCTAATAACACAAAGGTTCTAACCATGGTTATCTGCTCACACTAGACAAGGTCAAAGTCAAAAGTTAAGGTTGAAAGCAATGGTGAGTGGGTCAGATACAGATTCCAGGTTTGCCCTGTTGGAAAGTTTACTTTCTGACTTAACTGTTGACCTTGTTGACGAGGTCGTCATTGGGTCACGGTGCTAGCTGGATCGGTAGAGGGGCTCGTTGAAGTCAGTTGGGTTAAGCGCAGGACCTCGGTGGGATCCTCACTCCAGTGGGAAGTTTTGGGTCTCCAAGTGAACTGTATCAAAATTCCAGCAGGAGAAAGGCTGAAGTACAGGCCGGGAAAATATTGTCGTTGGCATGGTGCTGTTTGTCAAAGTGAAGTCCTCTTGGTTTGGACTACAAACGTTTTGCGAAGTCAGAATCATTTCAGAGGGGCAAACTAGCAAATTGAGCCTGACCTGCAGTTCGATGATGGTGGCAGAAAGTGCAGAAAAAGTTTCTGTGTCCAGTCTTAAACCTTTGGATAGAGAAGAGTATACTCTAACACCAGCCTAGGGTCCAGGACTCTTTGGGCACCACTTGGGGGTTAGGACTCAATCTTCCAGAAGCCAGTAGCCGAAGCCAGGGTAAACCTAAATGGAACTGTTCAGCTGATCTCAGCTGAAATGGTGCAACTTTGGTGTTCCTGGTGAGGAACGGGAGGCTGGCCAACTAGCCCTTGAAATCCACTCTTCTGTCCTGGGTAGAAATGGAGTGTTTTCTCACCACAGGTTCAACAGCAGGTGCAGTCCTCTTGTCCTCCACAAGCCCAGAAGTATTTTGAGAGTGTACTGAGGATGCCAGTTTTTTGCCCCTTTCCAGTCTATGGGTGGGGAAAAATCCTGGCCACCCTCTAGCCAATGAGGTTAAAGTTCTCAGGGGTGCCTTTAACCACTTTTATAGCACTTTTAGTGAATTTTATTGCAAGCTATCCCAAAGTGTCCATTTCTAATTAAACTAATATGACAGGCACTTTCTTCCCTTGTGCAGAGGTATGTGCACACTGCTGAGTTGTGTCCTAGGAAAATGAGAAATTCCCCCAGAAAACCAGTTCTGGAACAGACTTTCTCCCCACTGTGATTGGTGTCATTATGCTACTTGGAAAATGGCAAGCGCCTGCCTAGGTGTGAGTTATATCTGTCTGTGACAAATGATTCCTCTTTGAAGCTTGTGCATTTGACAGGCCCATCCCTCAGGCCATCCTGTCAGGAGGAAGTCACACCTCCCCCATCCAAGGCCCTTTTTCTCTCTTTCCTGGTAGCCAATCACACTTCCTTGCAGAGAGCCAATTGGCTGCCAGGTGACAGCTGGGGATTTAATCTGAAAAAGCTACTACAGGCTTCACAAAGGAAAGTGCCAACTTTCTAAAAGTAACACAAGATGATGTATGGAGTGCTGAAACTTTTCAGACACTCACCCTCAATCACAGATCTGGGTTAAATCCATTGTTCTTTAGCTCACCATGCCAACCCAGTTTGGACCCAACCATACGCATGTGACCTTCAAGGATATAACAAGCTCTAGAGACCTGTCGTGCATCTGCTCAGCTACCAAGATCCAAGTAGACCTGCCTGTGCCCTGCTGCTGCCTCTGCTTGAGTGAGTCCTGATCCCCAGAGGTGCCCCCAGGTTTTGGACCCTTGGTTGGCATCAGAGTACATTCTTACTTGCCTGATCAGCAATTTTGTAGAAGTTAACAAAACAGGGGCCCAACCTCATATTGCAGCTTCTGACCAGTTGTTTCATCAGAACCAACACAGCATGAAGTAGGTTGACACAGGACCGTGCATTACACTTTCTGCTCAGCAGCTTAAGCAAAGCCTACTTAGTACTGGACATCGTCTTGCAGCTCCCAATCAGAGCTGACACCGCTTGTTGCAACTCAGACCCACATTGTAAGTACAACACTCAGTAAGACTAACCTGGTCCCTATATCCGACCCACACTCCATTGTGGTTGGATTGAGCTTGTGAGTATGTCCTGGTCTGGAGCAAACTGATAATCACATATAGTGCTTTTTACTTTTTGGGTATACCTAACTAAAACTTTGAAATGTTATATTTCTTTTTCTCCTGATTGGATTTGTGTTGTTCTGGTATCACTTTATTTATAAAAATTTGCTATATGTTTCCAGAATGGTTTGGAATGTTTCTTGTGTTATGTTGGTTGCTGCATACATACTTTATACTTTGCATCTAAGATAAGCATGGCTGCTTTCTGCCAAGTTACCAGAGGGTTAAGTACAGATTACTTTAGTGACTTTTGTGGCTCATTCTAACAAGGATTAAGGTTTTTGCCTGGTTTGAGCTTCCACCTCCCTCACACCGTAACCCTGGTTTCACAAAGTGGTAGTCTGTGTTTGAGACATACACTG
Source organism: Pleurodeles waltl (assembly GCF_031143425.1). Taxonomy (NCBI): domain Eukaryota; kingdom Metazoa; phylum Chordata; class Amphibia; order Caudata; family Salamandridae; genus Pleurodeles; species Pleurodeles waltl. The sequence continues at coordinate 289,893,968 of NC_090439.1, forward strand.
ATTTTTAAAAATAGTGGATGAGCTCATGTCCTGGCAATGTAGAGGCATGGATAACAATGGCAAGATGGGCACCTAAGAGGCACACATAGGTTTTACAAAATATTGGAGAAACACATGGCAAGAAAGAAGGAGGAATGAGAACAAACAAAACGTGGCTTCCAATCCTTTATGGAGTGCATTCAACACTCTGTACACAAAACACCAACAGTATTGTAGGTAAAGGATTGCACAAGCATATACTCAAAAGGAGTCTGGGCCATTTAACAGGCCCATAAACCACCAGTAAAGCAGCAGTGACTGTGGAAAAATAATTATAGCATAACAACAGGGCAACTTACCAAAAAAATCTAAAATAAACTTTAAAATACCTCAACCAATTACCCAAGCGAAGGATTTTAAAACATTTTCAGAAAATACACACTAGACAACTATCTCATATTAGACCCAAACCACCACTAACCTGTAGATCTGAATCTTACTGCAACCTGTAGATCTGAATCCTACTGCAGGAATTACATGAAACCCATCACTATCCTTTCCCATCAACATCGCTGAACATACCCAAGACTGTGCTTGGCGCTTACAGATAAGATGGTGGAAGTGGCACAGGTATATAAGAGAAAGCACACACGAGACGTCAGTGGTTTGTGGACAGACAACTCATCTCATCATAAGGAAGTTCGCTCACATTTTCTTCTTTTCCCGTGAGTGATGCCTCTTACTAAACACAATACAAGACTAATAATTTACTCTGCTCATACATCAATGTAAAATAGATGTTTTTTTTTCATTAATATGGATTTTTCTTAAATGTTAATGTTATACAAGAAATGAGGCACACAAAATATTTACTTTAGTAACTGATGCACTACGGTAAACATTCAACATTTCAATTACATATTAGCTGCATCTCTTTAGTGTCAAAGGAATCGTCTTGAGACTGGTCATGTTCAATGTCCTATTGCAGTTGTTAATATTTAACAACTTCAGACACCAATCAAAAACAAAGGCCAAGAGACAACCCAACTTTGACGGCATGACTAAATTCCAGTAAGTTGATGCAGGTGACAGTACAGGAGGTCAATAGGAGTCACAGAATACCACACAGTGGTATTCATCTACATCAAGCTATCCATAACTGGAGGGCTCTAAAAGCAACATTGGGAGTGGTTGAATAATTCCAAGAATGCAAGGAAAGTATTTGAGTCAATGCTACAGAAGGGATTTCAAGAAGCCCAGCAAACAGAAAACTTAAGGAAATTATTTTCTTCACATCTGGATTGAGGATAATCATAACTGAAGAGCTGGGTGTACATGTTAAGAGCTGAGCCCTAACAGAGGAGCCCATGTAAAGAGCAGAGACTGAGCTGAGGGTTCCTCTAATCAACAAGGAGGAAAGCAAAGCACCCGCAACATTCGGGTTGTGGCTTTTATAGAATGTGCGATCCTCAAATACAGAAGTCAATCCTCAACTCCAAGGATCCTGAACCCTTCTGTAGATGTTTGGAACCCAGGGTCCTTGAATGCTTTAGCAGATCCTCAATTCTGCTAAAGTCTGCCACTCATATTGGGCACAGAGTCAAAACATTTGGGTGCCCACATGGAGACAAGATTGAATGCTGGTGATAAAGGGTATCAGCTGGGTAGCACACATGATACAACCACACTCCTAGGGAGCATGACTCATGCCATACACAGCACAGATGGCATTTACTGGCAGATTTATCAACAATTTACATTGGTGTAAAGTCACAAAAGTGACACAAGTTGGTGCAATGTGTAAATAAACTATTTACTCCCTAGTGCAAATTAATTTCAACTGGAAATTAGTCTGTGCAGTCATACAAATACAAGGTGTACATCCCATGGAATATAAATGAGTGTTCTTTTACTAACACCCATGGTTTTTGTTAGAAAGCACTCTCTTCTTAAAAATGCTAGACACTACTTTGCAAAAAAATATAATGCCTCTTTGGTGCAGGAACTATTATTTGTATATCTTTTCAAACACTGCATGTGTGCTATAACTCACTGCACAAATCCTATGTATTAAAAGCTTTAAGCTTTGTCCCAGCATAGTATTTTGTACTGGCCAGTTACCATTCCAGTACAAATTCTGTTCTACTTATCACAAACACCTTTGCACAATGGTTCAAAGGTGTGTGTGTGTCTGTGTGTATTGTGCTAGGCAGACTAATTGTTTGCCAGCACTGGGTAGAAAACAGCGAATTAGGTTGCTATGCTGTGTTGCATAAAAAATTAGTAAACATGCCTCCTGAGTGGCAATGCCATGAGCAAGGGATTGAAGGGATGGCCAATAATTGGCAAGACAAGAGGCAGTAGAGAATCAGCACCTAAGTTATGTCATGGCACATCTCCCCCAACACATACACACACACACACCCAGACATACAAATACACGCACACCCACCCACGCACACACACTCAAAAATGGTGGGCAACCCCATAGGCAAGAAAATGGCCTAGAACAAAGACAGAGACCTGGCCACAATGGCCTGGACTCCTGGAGTTAACCCCGTCCTCCAGCCACCAACAGATGATGCAGGCAAAAATAAATTACAAATTTGGCATTAATTGAAAGCTATACACAGACCACTCTCACACCTGATGCAAAGTAGCAGTGAGAATGTGAACAGTCCCTTTATATAACTGAGAATAAATATCTACGGTGTACATCAGACTGGATACCAAAATACAAAACACCACATTGGTAACACAAATCTAATTAAACAAATTACAAAACAGAGGAGAGGGGATATTTAAGAGCCCCTAGCACCATTCCAATGCCATTTTCGTGTCATTTATTGACATTAAGTTGGCTTTAGAAGGCCAAAAACACTGCACCATATTTACAAAGTGGTGCAATGCATGCGCCAGGCAAAATGTATGCAAAGGGGGCGTTCTCCCGTTAGTGGGGACAAAACAATTGTACAAGGAAATCTAAGGGATTAACTTGCGTCATTTTTTGGCATTTTTAACGCCTGCTCAGAGCAGGTATTAAAAGGAAGCTTCCATTACTTACAATGGGCCTCTGGATGTTTTGCAGGATTAGTGTCAGAAGTTTTTACGCTAATCCTGCAAAGCCTCGGACTAGCATAAAAAAATTCTGATGGTAGTCCCCAAACAACCTCCATGGTGTGCCATATTTCAAATACAACGCACAAATGGTTGAATTAGGGGGGCGCTAGGGGACACAAGAAAAGTGGTGCTGCACTGTGTACAACGCTACTTTTCTTAAATATGCCCCAAAATGTTTCCCAAGATGTTCACTACTCCATAATGCCTAGTGTCCTTATATTCTTCCATGTTATTCTCTACATGGCTCTGCTCTGCAACTCCTAGTCTAAGGTCCAGACTATTATGCAACAAACTGAAAAAAATCAATAAGGGAAAAAAAATGCTGGTGCCATCTTACCTTCAAACATCAGATATTTTACAAAATACTGCATTAAACTTACTTGACTTAAAAAAATGCAAAATACAACATTGCAGACAAAGAATGAGTGATACTTCCTGAATTCAAATCCAAAATGACTACGAACTCAAAAATAAAAGGAAGTATTATTCAGAACAGGAAAAGGAAGCTGGTGTAATTTGAACAAAACCTTCACTCTCTATGGCACTTCCCCCCCCAAAAAATAATAAATAAGAAAAAAAACTTTTTGTGAAAATTTTACCTAAATGGGCTGTTTAGGTAAAAATTAGACTCAAAATGTAATTTAAGTTGGTGCCTGGTGTTGAAACAACAGTAACTTCCATGGAATAAAGCCTTCTAGTATTGTTATCATCTTCCTATGTTAGTTTAGTTACCTGACCAAAATCTCGTTTACGCGGCATGATGCCATGGCATAAAATCAGATAAAATGTCTCACATCCATATGAGAAATTTTGAAAATGATGCAACATTAGCAGATAAAAAGGAAGTTTCACCCAGGCTGAATAAAATGATGAGAGGGTAAATGAGTCTACATGCAAGGTTGTTTTGAAGGCTTTGCAGGCATAAATCTAGCTATTTATGGTTGTGAAAGTATACTTTTATGACCACAATTGCCTTTAAGAATTAGAAAAGCTATCTTGTTTGGAGCTGCCTAGCAACAATGGGTTTTTTAATAGAAATATAAAATCAGGCATGGAAGGAAAACATTTTGTATGATGACTTTGTTGGTTTGAGCTTTCAATTATGTTACATTACAAATAAGGAGAGTTTTAAACAATTATTTCAACATACCTAGAGTGTCTAACAATTTAAATGTAGTGTGTGTTCAATGTGAGCTGGGAGACTTAATAAAGTACAAGTTCACTTCACTTTTTTCAAAATATTACATTTCACATCTTTGTTTACTTTTTGTACTTTATTCACTCAGTTAAATCCTAAATGAGACCATTAGCCTTAGCCTAAGATCTCTCCGAGTGAGTCTCAGCACAGCTAAGTATGTTGCATGCTTCAAAATAATTTCCACCCAGAGTGCACCAACATTTAAATGCCCACATAAATCATACATTGAGACATGTTGGGTCAGATGTATCAATATACAATATTCTAAAGAAATCAATGTTCAGGTAATGCCAAATTATATGTACATAATTACCAAATTCCTAATAGCGGTTCCTACAATGTGGGAATCGCTATTAGGAAATGGCAATTAGGAATTCCCAGTGCATTTGTTCCAATGGGCCAGTTTTGCATTTCCCAAATAGTGATTTCCTATTTGGAAAATGCAAAACCAAAGATGGCTATGGGCAATAGGCCCCCCATGATGACCACCAAAAATAGTGGTGCACATATAGAGAACACATTTTCCGTAGGGGCATGTGTGTGCTCTATTTCACTTTAAAAAAGCATTTTTGTGTGCTTTTTAAAATTGCACATGGTTACCATTGACTTGGAGTCAATAGTAATTGCATTTCCTAAAAGCCCATTTTGCATTTAGGAAATACTTTGTACATGTTTGTTGGAAATCGCAAATAGGATATCCCTATTTGCGATTTCCTAATAGGAAAATGCAAAATGTGATTTCTACTGGGTAGAAATCGCATTTTGCGATTCCCTAAAAAGCTTTGTACATCTGAAAAGCCCATTTAGCGTTTCTGAACAACCCAAAATAGCAATTGAAACCGTTAAGAAATGCTAAACAGCTTTGTACATCTGTCCCTTTTTCCCAAGGTTTTGAGGTTAGGTATACACCCATTTGCAGTTTTCATGGGTTGGAGCTATATCATGTCAGTACATATGCTCAAGCTTCCTATTCCATCGAGCCAATAATGGCATGACTATCTACTAGAAATCTTCATTATGCCAAGTCCTACTCTTCCTCTACATAGTACTGGTACTTTATTGTGAACTATTGTTTATGCCTCTGACTCTCAGTTTGAAATTTAGAGGTTTGGGTCCTGTTGTCAGCAGGATTTTCTGTCTAATTGGGAGGCTGTTATATTATAGATTGTTTTAAGGATTTCTCCCTCCACTGTGTCATGTTTTATTCCCCCAGATATTGAGTTTTGTCAAAAGCAATGTCTGTACTGCTGGTGTGTTCATTCCCTTAATATCCAAGAGCTCTCATGAACTTTAATCCCACCCACATCCCACTCTGTTTCAGGGAAGCCTTCTACAGCAGTAGATAATGGGTTCCTTGCTTGCAAGGTTGAGTTCCATATGTCTCCCAGCCTTCTTCTTTCTGGATTTATTACTTTAAATTCACTGTGAGCAGGTTTCTGTTGTTTCCTGCTATGGTCCCCTGACTATGTGTGGTTCCTCTACGATGTGGATTGGCAACTATTCTACTTTCCTGATTCCAGGTCATTCAAATTCAAATGTACTTTATTTGGGTTACAAAGTAGCCATAAAATCACATAAAATCAATTCACAGATATGTAAAAAATAACCCATTGTGTTAATATTAAAGGGAAAATCTACATATTCTCATCACTGTTACAAAATCAGGCAGCAAACAGTGCCACAAAGTGACATAAAGCATGTCTATCATGGCTGTCAATGTTTCCTTCATCCATCAATCAATCAATCAATCAAAAAATGTGTAGAGCGTGCTACTCACCCGTAAGGGTCCCAAGGCGTTGGGGGAGGGGAGGTGATGGGGGAGGTGAGGGGAGGAGGCCTATTTACTGTTCGAAAAGCCATGTCTTGAGCTCTTTACTGAAGAGCAGAAGGTTCTGAGTCTTGCAGAGGTTGGTGGGGAGGGAATTCCAGGTTTTGGAGGCGAGGTAGGAGAAGGATCTGCCTCCGGTGGTGGTGCGTTGGATGCGGGGGACTGTGTTGAGTGCGAGGTGGGCGGAGCGGAGGGGGCGAGTGGGAGTGTAGAATTTCACTCTTTCGTTGAGTTAGGTTAGTCCAGTGTTGTGGAGGGATTTGTGTGCGTGGATGAGGTTTTTGAAGGTGATCCTCTTGTCGATCGGAAGCCAGGGAAGGGATCTGAGGTGTGAGGAGATGTGTTCATGGCATGGGAGGTCCAGGATGAGGCAGGCAGCTGCATTCTGGATCCTCTGGAGCTTTTGGTTGAGCTTGACTGTGGTGCCAGTGTAGAGGGCTTTTCCGTAGTCTAGCCTGCTGCTGATGAGTGCATGGGTGACGGTCTTTCTGGTCTCTGTGGGAATTCATTTGAAGGTTTTTCGCAGCATGCAGAGGGTGTTGAAGCAGGAGGAGGTGATGGCGTTGATTTGATGGTTCATGGAGACGGAAGAGTCCAAGATGATGCAGAGGTTGCGTGCATGGGTTGCGGGCGTTGGTTGAAATCCTAGGGCGGTGGGCCACCAGGAGTCATCCCATATAGTTTTGTTGACCCCAAAGATGATGATTTCGGTTTTGTTGGAGTTTACCTTGAGGTGGTTTGCTGTCATCCATTTGGCGGTGTCAAGGAGTGTGGCGTGGAGGTTGGTTTTGGCGGTGGTATGGTTTCGGGTGAGGGAGATGATGAGCTGGGTGTTGTCAGCACAGATATGATGGAGATTCCGTGTGGCCGGAGAATGTTGGTGAGTGGGGCCATGTAAACATTGAAAAGGGTGGGGCTGAGGGAGGACCCTTGGGGGACTCCGCAGATGATCTTGGTGGCTGTGGAGTGGAAGGGGGAGGCAGACTTTCTGGGTTCTTTCGTCGAGGAAGGAGGCAAGCCAGTCTAGGGCCTTGTGTCGAATTCCTGCGTTGTGGAGGCGTGTGTGGCATATTTGGTGGCAGACAGTATCGAAGGCAGCGGAGAGGTCTAGGAGGATGAGTGCGATGGTCTCGCCCTTGTCGACTCTGATTCTGATGTCGTCAGTACATGCGAGGAGGGCGGTCTCAGTGCTGTGGTTCTTGCGGAATTCAGACTGGGAGGTGTTGAGTGCGTTGCTTTCCTCTAGGAAGTGAGACAGGCGGGTGTTCACTAGTTTTTCAGTGACCTTGGCGGGGAAGCGAAATTGGGCAGTAGTTGGTGAGGCCATCAGGGCCTGCTTTGGGCTTTTTCAGGAGCGCAGTGACTTCTGCGTGCTTCCAGGAGTCTGGAAAGGTGGCAGCGTTGAAAGAGCTGTTGATTACGCCACAAAGCTTGGGGGCGATGGTTGGGCTGGCTTTGTTGAAAATGCAGTGGGGGCAGGGGTCCGCGGGGGAGCCTGAGTGGATGGAATTTATAGTTTTTTCGGTTTCTTCGTCATTGGCAGGGGCCCAGATGAGTAGTAGGTTGGGGGGGGTGAGTCATTGCTGACCGTGTTGGTGGTGAGGGGGCGAGTGCCTGTGGTGTGAAGCTGTTGTGTATGTCTAAGATTTTGAGTTGGAAGTGGTTGGAGAGGGAGTCGCAGAGGTGTTGTGTGTGACTGGGGTTGATGTTGCTGGCTTTGGGTTTGGAGAGCTCTTTGATGATGGTACAGAGTTCCTTGCTGTTGTGTGAGTTACTGTCTATGCATTCCTTTTAGTATGCCTTTGGGTTGTGCGTATGAGTTGGTTGGTTGGTTGGTTGGTTTGTGTATTGTGGTTTTGAGGGTGGAGAAGTTGGTGGTTGAGGTTTCCTGTCGCCAAGCTTTCTCTGTTTTGCGGTATTCACGGTTTGAGGCTTGGAGTTCAGTGACGAACCAGGGGGCCTTCTTGATGTTGCGGGTGGTGATGTTTTTTCTGAGATGGGCGAGTGAGTCTGCAAAGTTTGTGATCCATTGTGTGAGGTTATGGGCAGCAATGTTGGGGTTGTTGGTGTTGGGGGGTTCTGAGCGAGTTGGGTGTTCAGGAGTTCCGTGGGGATCTTGTCCCACATGCGGTAGGGTGTGGTGTGTTGGTGGTGGTGTGTGGGGGGGTTTGGAGAAGGCAAAATGTATGCAGTGGTGGTCATTCCAGTGGAGTTTGATGGTGTGAGTGCAGGTTATGTGGTTGCTCGAGGTGAAGATTGCGTCTAGTGTGTGTCCTGCTGAGTGGGTGGGTGATGTGACCAGTTGTTTGAGTCCTAGGTTTGTGAGGTTGTCTAGAAGGGATATGGAGGGGTGGTCGTGGCGGTTCTCCAGGTGGAAGTTAAAGTCACTGGATGTAGTCTGTGGAAAGGAGGGCGTGAGGGCTGATTGTATCAGCGATGGCGTCACAGAAGGGGGGCGAGGACCTGGTGGTCTGTAGATGAGGGTTCCTCTGAGGGTGGTGTTGTCGTTTATAAGAATTAGGAAGTGCATGTGTTTTGTGCTGCCTAGGGTGTCGTGTGTTTTGGTGGTGACCTTAATGGTGTTTCTGTGAATAATGGTGATGCCCCCTCCTGGTTTGTTTAAACGGTCTCTACGGTGGATTTTGTAGCCATTTGGGGTGGCTGTGGCTATGTCAGGCTCAGATGAGGGATTCATCCAAGTTTCCGTGAGGAAGGCAATGTCTGGTGAGTGTGATGTGATAAGGTCCCAGAGTTCGACAGCATGCTTGTGTACGGAGCGGGTGTTTAGGAATATGCAGTTTAGGTGGTTGCAGGGGCTGTTGTTGTTGTGGTACGTGATGGTGTTGGTGTGGGGGTGTTAGTGGCGTTGTGGGGTATGTTGGTGTTGCTGTGGGTTGTGGTGGTGTTATTGTGGAGTGTGTTTGGGTTGTGGGGCTTGTTGGTGTTGGAGTAGGGTCTGTTGGGGTGGGTGAGGACTGTGTGGGAGTTTTTGGTGTTGACGTTGTGGTGTCTGGTGGTGTTGTTGTGGGGAGCGTTGGGGATGGTGTGGGGCGTGTGAGTGTTTCTGGTGTTTGTGGGGGAGCAGGAGAACCGGCAAGCATGGCAGGTGAAAGGTCCCTGCGTGTGTTTGGGGTTGGCTTGGGCGCAGGCGGGCGGTAGTCCTGGGTTGAGTGAGTGGAGTGTGGTACTTGAGTAGTGTACTCTGGGGGGGTCTGGTTTGGTGGACCGGGGGACTGGTGCTGGGCGCAGTCCAGGCTCAGACGGGTGCAGATGGGCTTGCCTCTGGTGTGCCACTGGAACGCCAGCGGGCACCCGCTGCACGCAGTCATGCAGTGGCTGCCATTAAGAGGGTGGGGTGGGAGGGTGGAGCAGCTGGGAGGTGGGAGAGAGGGGGCGGGGCTGCAGGGGATGCAGCAGCAGGGAGAAAGTGACAGTCTGGAGCCGGTGGAAAAAACGGGCGGTGAGAGCGGCAACAGAAGAAGTACAGGGGGGTATGGGGGCAGAAACGCGCAGCGAAGAGAATCACAAGGGTCAGAGGAATAGATAGCATGCAAAAAACAGCAGTAGAAATGGCATATACAAAATACAAAATACAAAAACACAAAAAGATTACTTACTCCATAAACCGGAGATGCCTACCACTAGGCACCAGGAATGAGGTGCAGACGAGTGACTGCGGGTGGAGGAGGGCCTCAAACTGCAATCCAGGTGGCAGTCGGCAGGATAAGGGGCATGGGGGCAGGCTGCTGGATCCGTTACGCTTATGTTGCAGTTGACTACTTTTCTAAGTGGCCGCATGTGAAGTTTGTAAGTCATGCTGATTCTACATCGGTTGTGTCCTTTCTGAAAGATATATTTTTGGAAGAAGGGTTTCCCAAGGAACTTGTGTCTGATAATGGGGTTCAATTTGTTTCAAATGCAGTTGAAGGTTTTCTGAGTGATTGTGCGGTCAAACATTTTAAAAGTTCTCTTTACCAACCACAAACGAATGGTTTGGTTGAACGCTTTAATAGAGTGGTTGTTGAATGTGTCCAGTGGGCTTTAGCCAATGGGTGTGTGGTTTATGCAGCTGTAAAGAGTATGCTCTGGTTCTACAGAACAACGCCTCATACTAGCACGGGGTGTCTCCGTTTGAAGCGCTGAGAGAGAGGAAGCCTCCCACGTTATTTAGACCAGCTTGGTTGTCCAAATTTTTCAAACATTCTATGTGTAAAGAACACATTGACGTCAAGGTTCCTTTGGGTATGAGGGAATCTCAAGAGAAACAAAAAACTTACTATGACAAGAAAAGGAGTGTAAAAGAGTTACGGTTTGTGGTTGGAGATTGGGTGCGGATCAAACTACCTAGTTTTGTCAAGAAAGGTGACTCAAAGTTTTCTGAACCTTTGAGAGTTGACAAAGTGTGTGGTAATGCTGTTCGGGTTGGTGGGCGTATTTGTTGGAATGTGGGAAAAGTGGTAAAAGTTTTACCAAGAGATGTTCCTTTGTTGCTTAGTGACCCGTTGGAGCTGAATGGAAGGGTGAAGGAGTCCGTGATTGTACATAAACCTGGTGTGGTTGAACCATTAAATCCTAAGGAAGGGGACGCTTGCTTCGAACTGTTGCCTGTTAGGAAAAGTTGTAGAGTCCACAAATTACCGATGAGGTACCGTTAAGCGAGGTTTTCCAGGTTTGCTCAAGTTTTAATTTCTCTCAAGAAATGCAAAATGTGATGTTTGGAAATGTAAAGCGTAAGATGTATCATTACTCACATTTAGAAGTGTCTAGTGAAATATGTATTATTACCTGATGTATTTTTTTGTTTGTTTTCCAAGGTTTTGGGGTATTGGTTTATTGCTTGTTTTCATGGGAGGGTTGGTCTTGTTTGGTTTCTTTAAAAAAAAAAAGGGAAAACTAAATGTAGTGTCTGCCACGTGTGTGCAACTAAACTTCACGCGCGGCAGAGCCGCTTGCACGAGCCGTTTTCTCGGTGTTCCGGATGCGCATAGGGGGGCGCGAGGGACCGAGGACGCCGAGAAGACGGCAGTTGGTGGAGCAGAGGGGGAGACATCTGTGGCGCGGCGCTGGGGTGATTATTTGGACATTTAGAATTTATGCTGTGACTGAAGCAAGAAAATAAAGGACGCTTTGTTCACTTACAACGTGTTTTGGCAGCTGGTTTCTCCTATTCAGCATACTTTATAATCACCCCAGAATATCAGTAACTCGCCTGTGCTTGGTGTTCTTCCAGACTTTAATCATTGTGATCAAAGGTTAATGCAGGAAACTGTTTAAAGATGGCTGCAACGTTTCCTTACGGATCTAGGCTTCCTGTAGATACACCCCTTTGACTAGAGAGTTATGGGTGACACAGCAGGAAGTTCCTGTTAAGTTTCCTGCATTAACCTTTGATCACAAGGATTAAAGTCTAGAAGAACACCAAGCACACACGAGTTACTGATATTCTGGGGTGATTCAATCCACAGCTCGTCGCCACATAAAGTATGCTGAATAGGAGAAACCAGCTGCCAAAACATGTTGTAAGTGAACAAAGCGTTGTTTATTTTCTTGCTTCAGTCACAGCATAAATTCAAAATGTCCAAATAATCACCCCAGCGCCGCGCTGCAGATGTCTCCCCCTCTGTTCCACCAACTGCCGTCTTCTCGGCGTCCTCGGTCCCTCGCACCCCCACACGCGCGTCCAGAACACCGAGAAAATGGCTCGTGCAAGCGTGTAGTTTAGTTGCACACGCGCGGCAGACACTACACAGTGCCTAGGCCATTAATATATAAAAGGAACAATAAAGGAGCCAAGACAAACCCTGACCCACCTCTCATCCTATCCTCAAGCTGTCTGTCCACTCACCTAAAAGGCAATACCTAACTGTAATTGACAGGTCACAATGTAATGCTCTCAGAAACTGTACCAGGTCACCATCCACCCTTAAACTGGTTAGAATGTCCCACAGTGTCAACCACCATGCTGTTGAAAGTCCTGGAGAGGTCCATGAAGGTGAAGAAGAAGGAGTCCTGTCTTGTATACTTGCTAATCAACAGATGCAAGTTTAGACATTGTTCCATTGTGCCAAGTCCATCACGAAACCCATATTGCACCTCCAACAGCATGTCTGTCTTTCTAACCCAGGTCAGGAGGCACTCCAGGGCAACTCTCCCCAGTAACTTTGCAGCTGAGTCCAGCAGGGAAATCAACAGGTAAAACCCTGGAAAGTGAGGGTTACCCTTCTTAAAAATCGGAACAATGACAGCGGTGTGCCATGACTGTGGAAGTCCTACTTTACAAACTGTGTTACAACAATTACACAGAAGTGGGGTCCAAAAATCTGGAGATACATTATACAAGTCCATGGGTACACCATTCGTACCTGGGACCTTGTTTGAGGGGATAATATTGATGGCCTCAATGACATTACCAAGAGTGAATTCTATGGCTAAACAACTTTCTTCTCAACACGGCCAATAGTAACTTAGATCCATAGACTTCTTTAAAGTGGTTAACCCAAACATCCAGACTGATAGTTGTAATAACAGTGTTAGGATTGACACTCGCAATTTTAGTATTGTTGGCCTCCTGCCAAAACAGTCCTTGCATCTCTCAGCCTACATGCCCTAACCAGCTTCCCCAAGATTAATTTCGTAGGTCCTTAATCCTAACCCGCAGAGCAGCTTTATACTCCTCTCTATGTTGTTTGATTCTACGTGGATCCCTGGGAGTCTCCTTCAGTGCTTTATATAGTAACACTGAGGCCTTTCATACAATGTTGGCAAACCATTTAGCCTCACGGTTTTCTAATCTGCTTGGTATCAAAAGCAATCCACTCAGACTAGAGTTCAATTGGACAAATAAATTGGCCACATCCCAGTCATCATCTGAGGGGGTTAAGCCAATTTGACACTGTGAGAAAGTAGCCTCTTTCTAGCCTTGTTACCCCCACTTTTGGCTTGTTTGTGAGTATATGTCAGGGTGTTTTCACTGTCTCATGGGGTTCCTGCTAGCCAGGGCCCAGTGCTCATAGTGAAAACCCGATGTTGTCAGTATGTTTGTTATGTGTCACTGGGACCCTGCTAGCCAGGACCCCAGTGCTCATAGGTTTGTGGCCTATATGTATGTGTTGCCTGTGTGATGCCTAACTGTCTCACTGAGGCTCTGCTAACCAGAACCTCAGTGGTTATGCTCTCTCTGCTCTCCAAATTGTCACTAACAGGCTAGTGACCAATTTCACCAATTCACATTAGCATACTGGAACACCCTTATAATTCCCTAGTATATGGTACTGAGGTACCCAGGGTATTGGGGTTCCAGGAGATCCCTATGGGCTGCAGCATTTCTTTTGCCACCCATAGGGAGATCTGACAATTCTTACACAGGCCTGCCAGTGCAGCCTGAGTGAAATAACGTCCACGTTATTTCACAGCCATTTACCACTGCACTTAAGTAACTTATAAGTCACCTATATGTCTAACCTTCACCTGGTGAAGGTTGGGTGCAAAGTTACTTAGTGTGTGGGCACCCTGGCACTAGCCAAGGTGCCCCCACATCGTTCAGGGCAAATTCCCCAGACTTTGTGAGTGCGGGGACACCATTTCACACGTGCACTATAGATAGGTCACTACCTATGTATAGCGTCACAATGGTAACTCCGAACATAGCCATGTAACATGTCTAAGATCATGGAATTGTCTCCCCAATGCCATTCTGGCATTGGGGAGACAATTCCATGATCCCCCGGGTCTCTAGCACAGAACCCGGGTACTGCCAAACTGCCTTTCTGGGGTCTCCACTGCAGCTGCTGCTGCTGCCAACCCCTCAGACAGGTTTCTGCCATCCTGGGGTCCAGGCAGCCCTGGCCCAGGAAGGCAGAACAAAGGATTTCCTCTGAGAGAGGGTGTAACACCCTCTCCCTTTGGAAATAGGTGTGAAGGCTGGGGAGGAGTGGCCTCCCCCAGCCTCTGGAAATGCTTTGATGGGCACAGAAGCTGCCCATCTCTGCATAAGCCAGCCTACACCAGTTTAGGGATCCCCCAGCCCTGCTCTAGCGTGAAACTGGACAAAGGAAAGGGGACTGACCACTCCCCTGACCTGCACCTCCCAGGGGAGGTGCCCAGAGCTCCTCCAGTGTGCCCCAGACCTCTGCCATCTTGGAAACAGAGGTGTTGCTGGCACACTGGACTGCTCTGAGTGTCCAGTGCCACCAGGTGACATCAGAGACTCCTGCTGATAGGCTCTTACCTTTCTTACTAGCCTATCCTCCTTCCCAGGTAGCCAAACCTCCTTTTCTGGCTATTTAGGGTCTCTGCTTTGGGGACTTCTTCAGATACCGAATGCAAGAGCGCACCAGAGTTCCTCTGCATCTCCCTCTTCACCTTCTACCAAAGGATCAACCGCTGACTGCTCAGGACGCCTGCAAAACTGCAACAAAGTAGCAAAGACGACTACTGCAACCTTGTATCCCTTCATCCTGCCAGCTTTCTCGACTGTTTCCTGGTGGTGCATGCTCTGGGGGTAACCTGCCTCCTTTCTGTACCAGGAGCTCTGATGAAATTTCCCGTGGGTCGACGGAATCTTCCCCCTGCAACCGCAGTCAACAAAAGACTGCATCATCGGTCCTCTGGGTCCCCTCTCAGCATGACGAGCGTGGTCCCTGGAATGCAGCAACTCTGTCCAAGTGACTCCCACAGTCTAGTGACTCTTCAGTCCAAGTTTCGTGGAGGTAAGTCCTTGCCTCCCCACGCTACACTGCATTACTGGGTACAGCGTGATTTGCAGCTGCTCCGGCTCCTGTGCACTCTTCCAGGATTTCCATTGTGCACAGCCAAGCCTGGGTCCCCGACACTCTAACCTGCAGTGCACAACCTTCTGAGTTGTCCTCTGGCGTCGTGGGACTCCCTTTTCCGACTTCGGGTGGACTCCGGTTCACTCCTCTTCTAAGTGCCAGATCCGGTACTTCTGCAGGTGTTGCCTGCTTCTGTGAGGGCTCCCTGACTTACTGGGCGCCCCCTCTGTCTCCTCATCCAAGTGGCGACATCCTGGTCCCTCCTGGGCCACAGCAGCATCCAAAAACCCTAACTGTGACCCTTGCAGATAGCAAGACTTGTTTGCGGTCTTTCTGCGTGGGAACACCTCTGCAAGCTTCTTCACGACGTGGGACATCCATCCTCCAAAGGGGAAGTTCCTAGTCCTCTTCGTTCTTCCAAAACACTAAGCCTCTTCTATCCAGTGGCAGCTTCCTTGCACCCTCAGCTGGCATTTCCTGGGCTCCTGCCCACTCTCTACACTGTCGCGACTCTTGGACTTGGTCCCCTTCTCTTACAGGTTCTCAGGTCCGGAAATCCACTGTTGTTGCTTTGCTGGTGTTG
The DNA here is from genome assembly GCF_031143425.1 of Pleurodeles waltl. Taxonomy (NCBI): domain Eukaryota; kingdom Metazoa; phylum Chordata; class Amphibia; order Caudata; family Salamandridae; genus Pleurodeles; species Pleurodeles waltl. Next base: position 289,909,447 of record NC_090439.1, read on the forward strand.
GTTTTCCTTGCAGAATCCCCCTATCACGACTTCTGTGTTCTTTCGGGGTTGTAGGTGCACTTTACACCTACCGTACAGGGTCTTGGGGTTGGTATATGTTTCTAACCCTCACTGCTTTCTTACAGTCCCAGTGACCCTCTACAAGCTCACATAGGTTTGGGGTCCATTCGTGGTTCGCATTCTACTTTTGGAGTATATGGTTTGTGTTGCCCCTATACCTATGTGCTCCTATTGCAATCTATTGTAACTTTACACTGCTTGCATTACTTCCTTTTGCTATTACTGCATATTTTTGGTATTGTGTACATATATCTTGTGTATTTTTGGCATCCTCACACTGAGGGTACTCACTGAGATACTTTTGGCATATTGTCATAAAATAAAGTACCTTTATTTTTAGTATATCTGTGTATTGTGTTTTCTTATGATATTGCGCATATGACACCAGTGGTATAGTAGGAGCTTTGCATGTCTCCTAGTTCAGCCTAAGCTGCTCTGCTATGGCTACCTTCTATCAGCCTAAGCTGCTAGAAACACCTCTTCTACACTAATAAGGGATAACTGGACCTGGTACAAAGTGTAAGTACTCCTTGGTACCCACTACAAGCCAGGCCAGCCTCCTACAGACACCAAGAAAAGACGGTTTGAACAAAGCTTAGATTTCCAGTCAATATTCCTCCAAGCCAGAAGCAAATCTTGGGTTGAAGGGCCACACATTTTTTCCCCCTCCCTCCCAACCTACTCTCTGGTAAACATAAATCAAGGCTTAGGGGGTTATCATCACTATAAGCCCGATTAACATTGGCTGTCCTAGAGACTCCTGCTAGCAGGCTGCATGTAGAAAACATGTAATCAATGGAGGATGAGTACTTTTTCCCCGCGAATGTGGCCTTATCGAAATAGCTCTGGTCACAGAGTTCAGTCATGTTAGTAAAATTAAATGACTTAATCAATTGAACAAGTATAAATCCTCTCTAATCCCCAGGATGGTGCTCATGGCCTATGCCACTGTATTCAAACATGGTACACTAATTTTACGTCTTTGCTGACCCAAGTTTAACATTAAAACCCCCTTCCTGAAATAATTTTATAACCTTTATGCAAATAAGCGAATTGGGATTCCAGATCAAAGATAATTTCATATAACTTGCTAAGAGTAACAGTGTTATCATACTCAAAGTACCCATTGCAATAATTGATTAAAAAAACATTGAAATCATTGGGCCACATGAATAGAAAGGCTTGAAATAGGGCGCGCCGGTAGGAACACAACTGATTTTACAGTTCAGAGTGACCTTAATCCATTATATTAATCCTGCCCTACCTCTACCCAGCGAGGATCGGACGGCAGAGAATTAGTAGGAACAATAACCATCCAAACTAATCACTTAAATGGCCAAAATCTTTTGAAAGAAGACAATATCATAATTACATATAAAATGAATTCAGTCCTCACAACCCACTTTACTAACTATGTCAAACAACAAAAAATGAACAAAGAGGGGATAGAAAAATACAATTTCCTTCACAACAATGATGCCATAAATTGGCACTGGACGCACATTAGTTTTGCAGAAATTAATTCAAAATAATTATGCACAGAATTAGTAATTGTGCCGCAACACCAACAAAAGCTCGACAAAAATATACAATTTACTTAAAAAGAATAGTCAAACACATCTCGTAGTGTATCAGATGTCTTGTGACTTCCATTTTAAAGGTAGTTGTACCCAGTTATTTTGCTGCAGAATCCACCTGAAGGTAGTTCTTAACAAGCCAAGGAAAATGTGCCACAGGGTTTCCTAGTCACCTGGCTAAACCTATTCTACAATCCTGCCATATACAGGACTCCTCCCAAGGCTGTCAATGAGTTTCAACCTCTGCTTATTGAGGACGAAGGAAGTCAAGGAATGCTCCTTTGATTCTCTGGAAAAATCTCCCGTATACGTTTGGCATAATTATTAAGTGTTATCTACAGGCTACCTACTATAATCACCCATGAGCGAAATTTTTACCAAAGCAAATACGGGAGCACACCATCCATTTGTGTCCAACACACTTCAGCACTCGGAGTTTTGAGCATATGGATCTGTGTCCTGACCTTTGTGCGGACCCCTTGTTTTATAGTAATCATCAGTGGTTTCTAAGCCATAGAAAGATGGTGAGCTCCTAATTTGCTTCGATTTGACTTTTGCTGTTTGTTCAAAGTTCTGGCCTTTCTGTGGATTGCTCTGATGGCGTCTGACCACTTTTACCTGGTAGTGCTTCCAACAAATCCGTAGTGAAAATGGTTCAGCTGGTACCTGTCTTTTGCAGTGCACATTCTCACCTGGTGCCAGTTGCTTTTCCTGGGTTCCCCTGTTCTTGTTTCTGTAGAGGACTCCAAAGACTCACTAGATTCAGTGACACTTGGGCCCGTATTTATACTTTTTTTGCGCCGCATTTGCGTCGTTTTTTGACGCAAAAACGGCGCAAACTTGCAAAATTCCATTGTATTTTGTAGGTTTGCGCCGTTTTGCGTCAAAAAGCGGCGCAAATGCGGCGCTAAAAAAAGTATATATATCTCGTTCCATTTTATTTGAGGTTAGAACTACATCCTTAGGTTTTCTGTCTTTTGGCCTGGAACTAATGTCCGTGACTTGGTTAGATGATTATGTCAAATTGGTTCTGGTGTATCATTCTCTTGCCTTCACTGCCTTCTTTGCCCAAAATCAGTTCACCAGAAGACTGCCAGGATCAGGTGCAATGCAAACTCCGAGACGTTGTCTTTCCCCTTCATGTTCCATTCTAGAACATGAAGAAGTGGCAGAACTATCTCTCGTGTGACAAGTTTTTATGTCCAGACCTCTTGAGATCACTGATTGTTTTTTGCTGGAGATTTTCCTTCATCAACTTTGAGAGCAGTTGTGCTTCTCAGCTTTCAGAGTTTTCCAGCCCAAAATACTTGTGGTCAGGATCCTTGCTCTGATACTTCCTCATGATGTGAGGACTTGAATGAAGAAGGCAGACAAGGAGGTAATGCCCATATCAATTACTAGTCATCTTTATTACCCTAGGTCCTAGTCTTCAATGTTACAGTCCTGATTATCGTCTCTCTTTTCTCAGGTGGGATTACTTACAGGATGCCGAGGTGTGTTGGATTTCAGGAAGTGTGGGTAGAGATCGTCCCCCTTATGCCTCGCAAGGAGAGTTGGAGTTTAGGACAGGGAATTGGTATAACCAAGTCCATTGGAATTATGCAGCAGGAGAGGGCCAAATTATCTAGCAGATTTGAATAAATTATGCAGAAAGGAAAGACACATTATGCGGCATAATGCAGGACATTTTCTGATTGTATTTTTTTCATTTTTACACTTGTTAACACTTTCTGGGCACAGGTTGCACCTTATTAGTAAGAGTCTACCACCCCAACCTAGCAATAAGCATCAGAAAGGTGACCAGTCTACTACTGCCATCCACTGCGCTCATGTGTCACTTTATTTTTTAGTAACTTTTGAATCATTTTAGCTATCAACAATTTATCTGTCAAAATCTGCACATATGCAGCAGATGACTTTTTTGGCAAATGTAGCAGAACCATAATTATGCGAAAAGTGCTGCAGCCACCCAATCGCATAATTACACTGGCCCAGGTATAACTGTTGTATTTAAAAGTTATTTGGAGCTTGACTACGCAATTTTTCTGTCTAATCAGGCAAACCCATGATGTAAGGACTGGGACAAAGAAGAAGGGCAGGGAAGTAATGCACATTTGCCTTGAAATGTTATTGAACAGGAAGCTTAAATATTTATGTAACTTGTAAGGAATTCAAACTATTAATGAAGTGGAAGGCACATAGGGCCCTAACTAAAAGTAGGTCAGGTGGAAGTGAGAGATTTACCACACATAGCAAATAACATTACCCTTTGAGGGAAGTATTTATTTAAGACCCTCTGTACAACCGCCAGAAATAGTGGCTCACAATTTCTGAAATTTAGCGACCTGCAAATTGCAGGTCGCAATTGTCAACATCCGTACTTTTTTGACTCTCAAATTATGACTCGCAAATGAGTTGCATCGCTATTACCAAATGCGCAATCTGAGAGTCGGTAACTGCCCACTAATTGGGATTGCAGTCGCAAATAGCAACAGTTGCTTTAAAAAGTGCCCAAACACTTCCTGGTACACTGCAAGGACCCATGAACAGGAAGTGGTGGCCCAGGAGAATCCTGCATAGGAGTCACAGCACATGATAGATGCCAGCACACAGACCCACACCACTGGCTACCTCGATTCTACACACTACAATGGCCAGCCAACAGGGAGAGAAGGCAGCAGAGGAGCGCAGGGGCAAACTCAATGTTCTCAGAGAGGGAATTGGACATCCTAACTGAGAAATGTTGCAACCACCATGAAGAGCTGTTTGGTAGGCTGTCACAGACTGTACCTGAGTCTGACAAACGTAAGATCTCGAGGAACGTGCCGATCTGAATCAATGCCCTGGGAGTGGCTGACAAGTCAAGTGAAGAGATCAAGAAAAGGTGGTACGACCTGTGCTCCAGAGCCAAAGAAAGGGTTGCAGCACAGCTGCAGGACATCTAGGGAACAGAAGGAGGACCATCCAATGGACCCCGCCCAAATCAGCAGAGGTGATGGTGGAAACCACACTGGAGCTGGAGGCAGGGTGTGCATTTGGGTCTCTTGACACATCTGGACCCCCACCAACCACTGGTAAGTGTAAAATCTCTACTACTCCCATAATGGTCCCAAAAACCTGCTGCCCACAAGTGATGCAACACACCCATATATCGCTGGACGGTCCATGTAGAGGATAACATTTCCACAACTGGTTCATTATGGGACATGTTGTCATGTACAGAAATAGTGCTGTTACTGTCAGACAGTAGTTGATTAATGTAGTATAACAAATGAGTAAGTGTCTCACACATACATTTTATTCTATTTCCCATTTTCCAAACAGAAACGCCTCGTGAACCAAGGAAAGGGGAAGGTGAAGAGGGAGAGGGCTAGTCCCATTCCCAGATGGAGGAAGGCACCCACCCCCACTCGGAATATCGCAGGTCCATGACAGTACTGCTTTCAGTTAACCACATGCAGCTGCAATTGGAGGTGCAGTAGTCCTTCAATAAACCGCTCATCAACCCATCCCCCTGACCAGGGTCCGGCATCTGTGCCCAATTCTACAGGCTCAGAGGCACCAGAAGGCTAGGCAGACTGCAAGCTCCCATGAAGGATCAAGCAACCAGGCAGTGTTTGGTGGGCTACAACAGGCCACGTTGAAAGTTCAGCACCTACAACAATGACAAATACTCATTATCAACCACAAACTCACGCATGGTATTAGAAATGGGGTTTCTGGTTGGCTAGAGTATGCACCTCAACCAGGCAGAACCCACCCACTCTAGTCAGGGCAAGGGAGTTAAATGTCCAAGATAACCCCTGCTCATTACACCACAAAGTAAACACAACACTGAGCTATGTAAAAATAAACTGTATTGCACAAAACATAATTAGACCAACAATACATGTAAGTAATACCCTGTTACCTTAGCAGTTGTCAGAACATTACACAAGTTACCAATACTCTGCAAGAATGTGCAGTTGTCACATTAGAACACGTAAGTACTCAGGATTCTGCAACATAAGCAGTAGTCAGGAATTACAGTATGAATTCTGTGCACTTGTCATGAATAACTCCTAAATATCTATAAGAGGAACATTAGAAAACATATCACAAGTCATAAAAATACATATCAGCAAATCATGCCCATAAAAGGAACTTCAGCACATATATGTAATGTCACCAAAGCAGGTAGGAAACATATAACCCCCCCAGGGCCAATACTAGGCTCATGGAGCCAATTTATCCTAAAAGCACCTGATTTTATGGAGATGAGGCACTCCCCGTGCTAGAAGAGCCTGAGGGGGCCCCCAGGGCTCTTGCGTGCACAAAGGGGCCACACGGTGCTCCTGGGGGAGAGGGGCGGTTGGCACCCTCTCCTTGCAAAAAACAGAACAAGCCCCTCTTGGGACCCGCGACCTTTGTGGGGCCACCCCGGGCCTCTAATGGCCCTCTCCCAGAGGAGGGGGCCCAAGAGTCAATCAGGAATTAAGTAACTGGGACGATCACGCCCCTACGGCAGTGACCGGGGGGGAAGGGAACTCCCTTTCCACCCCGTGTCCTGCTTGGTGATAGGCAGCTGCCCTCGTCCTCGGTGCGGCTGCTAAAAAGTGAGAAAGGAAGCAGGGGCCTCCAATGAGACTTCCCTTCTGCTTCAAATAGCGGCTGCACCCGATTTGGTGCGCAAGATGCTCTCCAGCCCGACCTGGGCTGGTGCGAGGAGCCGGCACCGAGGATGGTGCATGCAGGTGCCCCAGGGGAGTGTCAAGAAGCTTGCTTCGCCCCGGGGACACTGTTGGAGTGTGCTCGCTCTCATAATTTTGTTCCTCGTGCCCTGGGGACACTAGATGGAGCGCGACGCGCTCAGGTCACCTCTAACCTCCTGGGCTGCGGCGGTGATTATCTTTGGCAACGCAGAGCGCTCACGAGCGCAGATGACCCTGGGTCACGGTGGTGATCAGTTCAGGAGAGCGCGTAGGAGCGCTCCACAGTCGGCTTTTTAAAGTGCTAGGCCCGGGCGGCGTCTGTCAATTTCTTTCAGGCAGCAAAACGCGCTTGTGAAAATCCAAAAGGAGCGCTCTAGAAGCGCTACACAATCGCAGCAGCACCCTTAAGGTGCAGCAGTTTTACAGAGGTCAGGGGCCACAGCACCCTGCCTCTGGAGACTAAAAATGAAGGAGGGGGTGCAGGACTGAAGAACCCAGCAGCAGATCATCATAGCAAGGGGGTGCAAGCACAGCAGCAGCAGTCCAAGGTGGTCCTGGTGAGTCCTTCCCACAGCGTCCTGTCCAGCTCCAGGTAAGGTTCCTGGAGTCCATAGTGATGTCAAATGATGTCTAAATTGTGGGGAAAATTCCCCTGTACTCATACTAGGTTTACAGTGTGTTTTACAATGGGGAGGAGAGGGGTTCCAACCAGTTACAACTGGTTCTGGGAGTGCCCTTTCCCTCCTCCAGCACAGGCTCCAAACATCAGTGGGGGTAAACGACCCTATTGTGTGAGGCCAGAGCACAGCCTTTACAAATGCAGGTGTGCCCGCCTCTTCCTTCTCTCAGCCCAGGAGGGCTTTACAATATGTAAATGCACCTCTATGACACCTCCACCCTCCTTGTGTTCAGGCTGTCTAAAAAGTATGCACATAGCCCCAACTGTCAGTCTGCCCAGACGTGGATTGGAGGCAAGCTCCAAAACACCAAAGTCATAAGCACAGATAAATGTGCACTTTCTAGAAGTGGCATTTCTGTGACAATAATACAAAATACACCCACACCAGTAAACAGCATTTCTCACCACTATCACAACCAAACCAAACATGCCTACGCTACCCCTCATAAATCAGACAATGCCCCTTACACATAAGGCAGGGTATTTTCAATGCAATCCTATGAGAAGGCAGCACTCACAGCAGTGAGACACCAAGTTAGGCTGTTTGTCACTACCAGGACAGGCCACCCAACATGGCATCTGTCCTGCCTTCTACATACATGGCACCCTGCTCAAAGGACTAGCTAGGGCGTACCTTAGGGGTGACGTACATGTAGTAAAAGTGGAGTTCTGGGCCTGGCAAGTAAATTTAGATGCCAGGTCCCTGTGGCAGAAAACTATGCACAAAGACTGTGCTAGCAGGCCTTAGATAGGATTGACAGGCTACTTCAGTGGGTGGCACAAGCAGCGCCGTAGGCCCACTAGTAGCATTAATTTACAGGCCCTGGGTATAGGAAGACCACGTTACAAGGGACTTATATGTAAATTAGATATGCCAAATAGGTATAATCCATTCATACCAATTTTGTAAGTGAGATCACATGTACTTTAGCACTGGTTAGCAGTGAAAAAGTGCTCAGAGTCAAAACGTCAGCCAACAAAGGTCAGAAAAATAAGGAGGCAAAAAAGCAAAATGTCTGGGAAATGACCCTGTAAAAGGGCCAGGTCCAACACATGGGGTCTCAAATATGGCCCATCAGATGGCTGCTAACCAGGCACACCTGGATGCCAAATTGAATGCTGTTACTGGGGAAAATGGCCAAATCTGCACAGATATGGCAGAGAACAAACACCAGCTAAGGCACCGGGAGCACAGCAGTGCAACAAGATCAGATGCTATGACCAAGGCAATTGGCAGGCTAGCCCAGTCTACCACACAGCACACCAGATGCCCACTGCAGGTGGAGATGGGCCACTTCAGTGGTAATGTGACTAGAGGGCTGCATCAAATAACTGCAGCTGTGGAGGCAATCCAGATTGCCAGCATTTCCAGTGGGGCTACAGGTGACGCTGCAGACAGCAAGGTGTCTAGCATGAGTAGTGTGTCTGCTGCAGACACGTGTCTCCTGAGTAGGAGCAGCAGCCTGCACCCTGCACCTACAACAACTAGCACCCTACGTGCTGGACGTAGTGCAGGAAGGTGACTTTAAAATGATACTGTGCATGTGTGGTATTTTAATTTTTGTTTTCCTAGGCAGTGAAGTAACCGCACAACATGTGCAACCACAATACGCATTTCTCTCATGATGGATAGGGTGTCTATCCTTGTTATTCCATACACTGACATTAAAGTGTTGCCTTTCTGGTTTGAAAACAAACAGTTGTTTTGTCTTTCATGGAGGGTCTTAGGCACATGTGTATTTCACACCATCAATCAATAAATCAGTATTTGTAGAGTGCGGCTACTCACCTGTGAGGTTCTTAAGGCACTGGAGGTGAGGGGAGGACCTAATTTGAAGAGCCACATCTTCAGGGTCTTCCTGAAGATGGTGAGCAACGGGTTTTGTCTGAGGTGCAGGGGGAAGTTGTTCCAGTTTTATGTTGCAATGTAGGTGAAGGATCATCCTCCGGCGATCGTTTTGCCGATGCAAGGGATGGTGGCATCTTGCTATGTGGGCTTTGTGCCTTCTCCACTCTGCTGCTCTGCCTTCCTCAACTGGCTGTTGATCAGGTAGAGCAGGATCATCATACTCAGAGTCAGATCCTGATACCTCTACATGTAAGTCACACCTGCAGGCTACGTTGTACAGTATTGAGCAGGTTGCCGCTATCTTGCAGTCAGTTTCAGGTGCATTCTGCAAGGCTCCCCCACTCGTGTGTCGACACCAGATGTGTGACTTCAGGAGGCTAAAAGTATGTTCAATCACAGACCTTGTGCGCCTATGTGCTATGTTTTAGCGCCTTTCCAATGAGTGTTGGGAGACAAGTGGGATGTCATGATCCAACACCGAAGGGCATATGCACTGTCACCTGTAGAGACACATATGAGGATTAGACAACATACAGACAAATGATTGCACCACAAGACATTTATGTGCACCATCCCTTCCACTACATAGTAGGAATCCTTCATCAAAATTCCCTCTTTCCAGTCGCTAGTATATGCCACTGTGCATGAATATATAGGAGTCATGAGTGTTCCCTGGGTATTTGGCTACAAGGTCTGTTATGATGTTCTGGGCTTTGCAGATAGCTTGTATGTTCATGGAATGTGTGCTTTTACAGTTCCAGAATATGTATTCCAACTGGGAAGGAGGACATATGAGTGGGTCCTGTCTATGCAGCCAATGACCTGTGAGAATCCGGCTATTTGGTAGCATTGTGTGTTTGTATGACGTATTTCGAAATCATCCTTGGTTAGGTAGATGTGCTGATGTATGTGACCAAGCTTGGCATCTAGGAAGTTGTTGAAAAACGTGACAGAGCACTCTGCAATAACCCTTCAGTCAGTTCAATGACATGCTGGTAACTACCACTGGCCAATAGATGGAGGGAGCAAAAGACCTGGACATGGGTCGGAAATACCTTGCTGCGCTGTGTAGTGCTCTCAAGGTGTGGCTTTAAGGTGGCTTTTAGCTCCAGGATCACATTGCTACTCAGCCTGTAATGCTCAACTATCTCCTCCTCTGTCTTCTCAAACAGGTCAGCCTGAACCTAAGAATCCTCTCCTGGGTCTGCCTCCTTTACTGGACAGCCAGTATCCGCCTCCTCCTCGCCATCAGGTACAGGGCAGTCATTGTGGGAAGTCCCTGATGAATTCTGGGCTTGTTTCTATAGGTTGGTTCCATTTAACACCCATTTTGAATTGGTGTTAACTTGCTTCTGCAAACGGACCATTTTGTGACTACTCGCAAATTAAGACTCATTTGTACATGCATTTTGTGATTCGCAATTAGCGATTCCCTGATTGTCAGTTGCAAATTCTACTCGCTTTTTTTTTTGCAACTCGTAAAACGCTCGGATTGCAAATTTGGCATTACGAATACTTGTCATACATCACAAATGCAAATTTTTGCATTTACAAAGCAGATTGTGACCGATTTGTGAGTCGCAAATCGGTCATACATCGGGCCCTCAGTGTGCTAAATGCTCATATCCCACATATTTTATTTGAAAATGTAGTATTAAAGGCAGAATCAATATTTAAAGCACCAAATCCTGCAGGTTTTGCTTTTTCATGCTTTTTTCTCTGATGAATTTTGACAGATTTCACCTTCCAAATCTCTCAGCAAAAAACTTGGGTGTTGGCTTGTAAATGACTGCAATTTGCTATAGGACAATAAATAATATGCGTTGGAAGACAATGTATCTCGGTTACTATAAGCAATATTTGTTCTGTATTTTCTTCAATACGGTAGGTCCAATGTGGTGCAATTCACCAACGAATTGTATTGACTTTTATACCATCTCAGCAATGACGTTTTCCATACAATGCAGCCTTGACCAATTGTTGGTGAAATTTTGAACTCTAATAATATCATCGTGGATAATGGCTGTGGAATCCAATAACACACTGAAGCCTAGGTTTATAGGTGTTATAATGAAAATATTGTTAACTGTAATTTGGCAGGCACTGAATTAAATGTTTTTTTTTTGCTGAATACATTTTCCAATGTAGGAATGCCAGCCTACTCTTTTTGTACGAGGGTCACGTTTATCTCCTCAATAATAAAACATCTTAATATTCATCATTAAATAAATAGTGTTAAACACGTACTCTAGTGAATAGTCTCGTGTGGGAGACAATACGCAGCTGTCATGCAGGACAAATGCATATGAGTTGTGATGAATGCAATAAATATGCTACATTTTGCATTGCAATAAAAAGTCGTTTGGGGATGTCTTCTTGGAAATAAAAAATGTTCGTCACTAGTGAGATGAGAAATAACTTTCGCATAGTCCAATACATCATTGGTGTCATTTCTCAATATATTTGCTGGCAATAATTCATGTGTCTAGATTAACAGAGATGCTGATTTTCCAAATTACACTCCAGGCAAACTCATTGTTTCATGTAACTAACATATTAGGCATGAGTAAATTAGGAAAAGTGACTAATGCTCATGCCATTATACATCATTGATCACCAGACTATAATTTTAATTCTTTTCATTTATGCCTGCGTATATAGTAGCTTTAACATTCATGAGTATGACAATATTAAGGATCAGATTTAAAAGAAACTGGCACAGCGCGGTGCTTCACTAAAATCAACAGCACTGCACCAGTTTAGAAATGCAGGGCTGCGCTGTATTCACAGGAGTACAGTGCAGTCCTGCGTTCCCCCCTGCGCCAGCGCTAAATTAAGCTGCCTGCGCCAACACAGGCATACTTGCACCATAGTGCCAGGATTGTTGTATTGAGGGGAGTGATTGTTTCTGTGCAGGAAGGTATCCCTTCCTGCACAGAAACACTCAACAACGGCGATTTGGCACTTCTATGTATGCTGCAGAATGCAGCACACATAGAAGTACCAAAGCGTCATTTTTTAATGATTGTTTATGTGCAGCAAGGGGCACCTTCTTGCACATGAACAATTTTCCATGGGATTTTGCTTATTCATTTTTGGTGCTGCCACAGATTTCCGAGTTCTCATAAATTTGGGGCAGTGTCAAAAACTAAGGGTGTTCCAATGGAACGCTCACTGCAATACCCATTGCACGCCCCTCTGACACAGAAAACTGCCTCAGAGGGGCACATATTTACAGGGACGCGTAACGCCACAAAGAGTGGCGTTATAACTCCTGGTAAATATAGAGCACTGAAAAGCACCTCCGGAGCATCACTGGAAGGGACTCTCCGGTTGCACTAGGGCCTATCAAATCTGGCCCTAAATATGCCTGATTGAAAGGTGAAATGCTGCACTGTATGGTACAGCCACTTAAAAAAAATGCTCGCCCATCTAAAGAAAGCCAGTACCTTGTGCATTTTAGACGTTTGGTTGTCTTTACTGTACAAAATACAGTGGTGTAAAACAAAAACTGCACATTAGGTGACACATTCTCTTGCAGTATTATCTACAGCCATTTGAGCTATTAACAGCATTTTTCTAAAATCTGCAAATTATGTAGCAGAGTCAAATACACTAAGGGGGTCATTCTGACCCTGGCGGTCCATGACCGCCATGGCGGAGGGCGGCGGAAGCACCGCCAACAGGCTGGCGGTGCTTCCTGGGCGATTCTGACCGCGGCGGTAAAGCCGCGGTCAGAAAAGGGGAGCCGGCGGTTTCCCGTCGGTTTCCCGACGGTTTCCCGCTGGCCCAGGGAATCCGCCATGGCGGCGCTGCTTGCAGCACCGCCATGGGGATTCCGACCGCCTTCCCGCCAGCCTGTTTCTGGTGGTGTCCACCGCCAGAACCAGGATGGCGGGAACGGTTGCTGTGGGGCCCCTGGGGGCCCCTGCACTGCCCATGCCACTGGCATGGGCAGTGCAGTGGCCCCCTAACAGGGCCCCACAAAGATTTTCACTGTCTGCTGTGCAGACAGTGAAAATCGCGACGGGTGCCACTGCACCCGTCGCACCCCTGCAACTCCGCCGGCTTCATTCCGAGCCGGCTTCATTGTTGAAGGGGCTTTCCCGCTGGCCCGGCCGGCGGTCTTCTGGCGGTCGCCCGCCGGCCCAGCGGGAAAGCCGGAATGGCCGCCGCTGTCTTTTGACCGCGGAGCGGTCTTTCGGCGGGAACCGCTTGGCGCCGCGGTCAGAATGACCGCCTAAGTGACAGATTGAGTTAGAATTCACGCAACACAGTGCTACAAGGCAGGTTGCTGTACTGCATTCCGTCACTGGGAGAGTTCAAAAGTGACATACCTACTAAGATATGACGCGCTTCACGTCTCTCTACTGGATGGAGCACTTGATGAGGCATGGCAAAGCATGCACCCTTGAACCACGGTGCAAGGGTACCTAGGTTATGGCCAGGATTTTGTTTTGCAGGAAGCGGTACCTTTCTGCACTAAAACTATTGATAGAGGCCTAATCTTCTTGCTGTGTGTTCTGCAGATTGCAGCACATGTGGAAAGAGGAAATAATGAGGAAAAATAAAGATATTTCTCCTTGTTATACACCTCACATGGGAAGGTGTAGTGTTTTGATGCATTCCCAGGTTTACTAGCATTAGTAGGAATGTGCCAAAATCCATGGGTGGGTGCATGAGAACTCCTGTTTTCCAACCATGGAACAACTTCCCAATGCAAGGTAATGCAAGGCAGCACTATGTGCGCATTGCTTTGATTTGCATTTACTAAACCATGCAGTGCCACGCAAAGTGGCTTAGTAAATACCAGAAATGGTTTTGTTTTTCAGGCTGCACCAAAAAGTGAATCAACCACAGTCCAAAATCCCAGTAAATCTGTCCCTAAATCAATAATTAACCAGTAACTCCTGGAGCCACAAAATCACATAAATTACCTGACTCTCAGCATAGTCCATTCTATTGTTTTATCAACAGTATATTCAATTTATTGGAGAGGGTGTGGCATTATGGCCAGAGCTGCAGACTTAGGAATTGTGAAACCAGGTTTGATTCTCGTTCGCACAACAACCTGTGATTGTACCCAAATCACAAAATAATGCCCATAGGTATATATAAAAATATAAATACATCCACATATATTTTTTTTTTTCACTGAAAAAAACAAAGGTTTTGGGGACGTCATAGTTAGGTTCTTAATTTACTTGTACAAAATTATAGAAATTCAGCAGTTATAGTTAGAGTATAATTCGCCCCCTTGCCATGCACAGTTTTCTCAACAATAATGTTATTGCAAATGTTGCAGTGATATCAAAGATGCCATACAAGATCTCATCAATGATAAAATATGTCGAGTAATTAGCTGTACATAGCGGAGGCGTGAGTTACAGTTACTTTAGGGCGCAAGGTATAATTACTTGAAAGACCTTTAACTATAACTGCTGAATTTCTATGGTTTTGTATGAGTACATTAAGAACGTAATTATAACATCCCTGTGACCTTGGTTTTTTTCAGTGAATTTCAATGCTTTTTTTAACGTGAAGTAATTTTTATTACTCTACCTTATTCTAATTACCCCCAACCCACACATGGCCTACGGATGTGTGAGTGGGTGCCTGAGCTTCTGAGGGGATGTATGAGTGAATGAATTAGTGAATGAAAGAGTCTGTGGTTTTTGTTTCAAAATTTTCCATAATCATGAATATTTTGCAAATAATTTGTGGAAATTCATGAAAATGGGCTAATTTTCGTGAATATCATGCACTGTGATGCAAAATTATATTAAACCTATATTTGACCCTAAAACACACCTATATCATAATCCTGGGGTCAGGGTACCTTCACCCGTCCCCCTTATGTCACTTTCAATTTGAATTTTCACCCGGGGGACCTTGTCCCTTAAAGTAAAATGGGGGTCGCAACTTTTTAGTCAGGTTCTGGTCAACCAATTCCAATGCTTCTTTTCACATGCATATTTGCAAAAGTTCACGAATTTCATAAATTGTTTGTGGCCAGAGATTTACACATTTATTTGCCCTTAAATACTTCCTAAACTACTTGACAGATTACCCTGAAACTTCCCATGCACAACAAGAATCACCGGGCTACTTTGTTGGGAATTTTTTTTAATATTCATCAAACGGTACCAAAGATATAGGCAAGTCCTGAGTATTTGGTAAAAAAACAAAGGTTACAGGGATGTTATAGTTACGATCTGAATTTAACTCATGCCCTAGGGTAACTATAACTCATGCCCACGCCATGCACAATTTTTTCTCCGAAATAATTTCACAGCAAATGTTACATTGATACTCTTGATAATGTTAGCAATGCTGTCATGAGTGATGTAATAATTAGGGTAATTAGCAGTGCATGGGGAGTGAGCTATATATATGTATATATATATATATATATATATATATATATATATATATATATATGGTAAACAACTTAACAAATCCCTAACATTTTAATTTCAATCTGTGCACAGGGTTACCGTCCCTTTGTGGCATACAACTTTTGTAAGCTAACTACCCTGAAATATAAAAAATGACTAACATCTATAATATGCTACAGTATTGCAATTTCATGGCACTCATGACATTTACATTTTATGATGTCACCAGTACCCAGCACTCCTCGACGGCAATATTGGAGCATATTACACAGTTAACTGTGATGTATTTTCTCACTCTCTCTCTTTCTCTCTTTCTCGCTCTCTCTTTAATAAATATTATTGGTCTAATAGATAGATCAAAGTTTCCATTCCAAAGTCTGTTTCTGTTTTGATAATGTCTTTGGCAGAATTTAAGTTATTCATGCAAATCTTTCCAAAAGAAAGTTTAGCTGGTTTGGGTTTGGTATACAATGTTCCATGATGGATTGTAAGGGACAAGTGGGTTCTCTAGGTTGTCAGAAATTAACATTACAAAAATGTGTTGAAGGAGCTCGAATGGGTTAAAAAGTCATGTAGCATAATACACCACTTACATCCCCACAGGTGCCCCAGCCAATCCCTGTGGCGAAGAGGTGCCATAGCCACCCAGTCCCCCACCAGAAGATGCCCCCAGTGTTGACAGCAACTCTGGAGTTCTGGATCTGGTAAACTCCCTGGCCCATCAGGGACCACTGGTTAGTAGGCTACTGAAGCCCACACCCAGTCTATCACAGATCCTCCCACCTCAGTACCAACACCACAGCAGCCACTCAACATCCCCAGATCTCTGTCCCAGGACACGTCAATCAGCAGTGTTCCCACCTGTTCAGGGACCCAAGTCCACACCTCACAGGCAAGACAATGATGGTCCAGGGATCAGTGTCAGTGGGCACACCGTTCAGGAGACACAGGCACAGGAGGCAAGGGATGGATGGAGGACAGCTGTGCACCAGGGGGAGGACAAACCCAGGGAACAGACTGTCCAGGGGGCATTCACTAATGTCCTGGGGGCATATCAACAACCGAGTACAAGATGGGTCAGGTGATAAACATCATACAGAAGTACCAGCAGCTGCAGGGAGAACACCACCAGGAGGTCAAGCAAGAATTGAAGGCCCTGAACACCACCATGGTCTCCATTGCAGAGGTGGTGGGTGATATGACCAACATCAATGGGTACTACACAGCACACCAGCAGGCCCCTTCCACAAGCCAGTGTATTGACCAGCCCTCCACATCTGCTGCAGCTAGTGGACAGGAGGCCCTGCCACAGGACTCACAGGCCACCTGAACCCCTCCCCCTGCAGAAGATGAACCACCCCCAATTGGTCCCTCCAACCTAGACAGACACCAGAGGCACTTGCCAAGACAAAGACCACTGCCAGGAAATGAGGCCCTCCTGAACATCTCCCTTGTGTTCCACTGTGTCACCTTGTCCACTTTGAACTGCAATTGCTCCCCTCTGTATGGCCCCTTGGACACTGGACCTGTGCTACAAACAGACTGGCCCACTACACTGGACTTTTCCCAACCATCACCCCACTCTATTGCATTTCCAATTGTATACCAATTTTCAATAAACACCCTTGGACACAACTTGAGTAATAGTGCTTTATCTACAGGTAATGTACAATGTACAGAACTGTAATGAACTGCATGATCCTGTGTAAATGTCCAGTAACATGTTGACCTTTCCTACAAATATGTCTCAGCGCTCTGTACACATCTCAGCACTACACTGTTGGAACAACACCAGCGTCTTCAATAAAGGAAGGCATAGGTGACAGTCGGGTGGGATGCAAAGGTGATGACTTGCATTATGCTACAGTCACACAGCACAACACCAAAATGTAGAAATATTTAGCTCAACAGTCTTACCTGAGTGTCATTGTAAGTACTTCAGGATTATATGTGACCTGTTGTCCACATCCTCCTCCTCTTCCTCCTCTTTCTCACTGTCCTCAGTGTCCACTGCTGCCACAGCTACATTGTCATCCCCCTCCTCCTGCAGATAGGGCACATGCCATCTGATGGCCAAATTGTGCAACATGCAGCATACAACAACAATTCTGCAAACCTTCTCAGGGGAGTAGCACAGGGATCCACCTGTCAGATGGAGGCACCTGAACCTAGTCTTCAGGAGCCCGAAAGCCCTTTCGACAGTCCTCCTGGGATGTCCATCAGCATCATTGTACCTATTCCCAGCCCCTGTTTTTGGATTTATAACTGGGATAAGGACTCAGGACAGGTTTGGGTAGCCGGTATCACCTGCAAGAAGTAAGGGCCACACATTAGCCCTGTTCAATGGAATGGGCTATTGCTCCTGAAGATATACACTGACATACATTGGGTGGGGATTCAGTCTCACCTATTAGCCACACTTTGTGTGTCTGTAGTTATACCATCAGCTGTGGGACACTGCTATTCCTCAGGACAAAAGCATCATGCACCGACCCAGGATACTTGGCAGTGGAATGGGAGATGTACTGGCCAGCAAAGCACACCATCTGGACATTGAGTGAGTGGAAACTCTTCCGATTCCTGTACACTTATTCATTGTCCCGGGGGGGGGGGGACTAAGGCAATATGGGTCCCGTCAATAGCCCCAATTACTTGTGGTATATGTCCCATTGCATGGAATCCACCCTTCACAGTGGGTAAATCATCTACCTGGGGGAATGTGATGTAGCTGCACATGTGTTTGAGCAAGGCTGCCAAAAACATTGTGAGCATAATAGAGAGCATTGGCTGTGAGATTCCTGCAGCCAAGCCCAATGTCACCTGGAAAGAGCCAGTTGCCAGCAAATAGAGCACTGAGAGTACCTGCACAAGAGGGGCTATTTCTGTGGTGCAATGGATAGCAGATAGCAGATCAGACTCCAATTGTGCGCACAGCTCTGTGATTGTGGCCCTGTCCAGTTGATAGGTGAGTATGATGTGCATGTTGTCCAATGTAGCCAAGTCTACAAGTGGTCTGGACAGGGGTGCTTGCCCCCTTCTCCTATTGCTCCGCAGTGGTTGGTACCTAAGGAAATCAAAAGTAAGAAGGGAGTGACTACAGGAACCATGAACACACTACACCAGTGTACACAGAGCATGCTTGTATTTTGGACACTGGAATTGTATAGGTGAGAACATTCGACTACAATGACACACTTATCATGTGTACCAACATTAGAAAATGGCACCAGCCTGTCCTGTATTCAGGGACAGGTGGAAGTGGCCTTATTTGCTGGCATTCGTGTAATGTCAGGAGGCGGTCTGCACTGCCGTGCAATACCTCATTGGCTAACATAGCCCTCTATGGAGTATGGATACAAATGATCAACGCCAGCGGTGACTGTGTTCACCGCCGCGGACGTGGCTGACATTTTATTTCTACCTCATCACTTGATTCCTGACTTTCCACAGGACGACATCTCCACTGTGTGTGCTGCTGTGACCTGTGTCTGGAACCTACGACAAACACAAACAGTGCGGTCAACAGGTAGGGATAAATTAAATCAATATTTTTAAAGACCAGTGCTCACTACTGTCCTTATGGATCAATTACTTTCCATTATTTATTCCAACTAGTTTTATACAAGGCCAGCAGTGGCTAATCAGTGAATTATATACACAACACAATTATTTACAAGACAACAAAATTACCTACTTACACATACAATAACAATTTATTTTGCCTGCATGGGACTGCCTATCAGCATGGGGCTTCTTGGAGCAGACAGCATCTCCTCTTTTGTGTCCAGACTGGTGACACTCAACACACTTCCCTGCCTTGGCAAGTTCCTGGAACTCTCCTGCCTTAACAGGGTCATAATGCTTCCCCTGATACCCCCTCCCCTTGGAAGTGGCCAAACTTAGGGCTCCCCCGATGCAGGTTTTGGGGACTCTTGTGAGGATTTTTTATCCTCCTTCCCTTGGGCTTTACTTTGGCCCTGGGAAGCACCCTATCCTTTTTTTTATCACCTCCTGGTGGTTTCTTGGTAACCCTGGTTCTCAACCATCCATCTGCTGCCTCCCCACCTTCCTGGGTCTGGACAACTTAGGCCCTGATTTATACTTTTTGGTGCAAAACTGCACTAACGTAGTTTTGCACCAAAAGGTTTAGCACTGGCTTGCACCATTTCTGTACACCAGCCAGGTACCATATTTATAAAATGGTGCAAGCCGGGGCAAAGGGTGGGCTAGCGTAAAAAGAATTATGTTAGTCGGGTGGGGCTTGTGCTAAGGAAGAAGGGGGTTTTGCATCAAAAAATGATGTTAGGCAGGTTAGAGTAAACAAAAAATACCCTAACCTGCCTAGAGTCATTTTCTGACGCAAAACCATCCATACCGCATGGCTCCTGTCTTGGAAAAGACAGGAGACATGCCCACCACCCCAATGGCCCGCACAGGGAACCAGGGTCCCCTGGGCATGGCCATTGCACCCAGTGCCATGTAGCGGGCCCATTTCAGGGCCCCCTATGGCACTTAAAAAAAATAAAATGCAATATTTACCTATACTTACCTGTACTTAGCTGGGTTGGGGTCCCCCATATTCCGCAGTCCCTTTGGTGTGGGGGGAGGGGTGTCCCTGGGGCCTGGGGAGGGCACCTGTGTGCTTATTCCATGGTGTTCCACCATGGAATTAGGCCCACAGGTCCCCTAACCCCTGCCCTGACCCAGGTGTTAAAAAATGAAGCAAAGCAAGCTTTGCACCAATCTTTGACCCCTCCTCCCTCCCGTGCACCATTTTTGCATGGGAGTATAAATATGGGGTTAAGGCCATAGAGTCTTTTTATGCACGGGAACTCCTACCTTGCATCTCATAAGGCAAGGTAGGCTTCCACTTCCAAAAAATGACTTTAACTCCATAAATTTACAGCCAAAGTATAAATATGGAGTTCGTTTTGCACCGAATTAGAGTAAAAAAAATGAAACTAATTCAGTGCAAACAGAATATAATTATGCCCCTTAGAGTCTACCAGATACTGGTGTAACTTCTCTGAGACACAATTAGTCAGAAGTGCTCCTTCATGATGAAATTGCATAGCTACGCATAGGTACCTACCTTGTTACCCTGTATCCAGCTCTGTAGTGCATTTACTGAGATGCCCAAAAGTCAACCCAGTACTGGGTATTGTCCTTCTGGGCGTTCCTAAACTGTATCCTGTACTGCTCTAGGGTGAGACCAAACTTCTGGGAGAGGCACTTCTTCGTATGGGGATATGAGTCTGTCTCCTCTTCCCCTAGGGTCAGGAGCCTATCCCTTCCAGATGTTGGGATCAACCCCGTAGCAGTGAACCCCAATACTGAAACTTAACTCTCCTCATCCCAAGAGCCCTCGCAAAGGCTGTCAGCCACTTTTCTAAGTCAATCTCCCTTTGATAAACAGGAACCATCCCCATGGATAGTCTGGTACAAAACCCACCACCCCTGGACATCTCAAAGTCTTCTTCATTACCACCATCTCTATGTTCTTCTTTGCCCACTTTATTTTCACTAGGACCAGCTTCCCTTCCTCTAGTGCTATAAAGGCCAACCAGGATCAAAGCTCTCTCTCCCCCTGAGGGACAGGTTGGCCACTTCTGAGAGCACCCCCTTCCCCCAGCCTGCTCTAGTCAGGGTCCTGGTGACTGTGTAGAAAGATGACCCCTCTTCCTCCCTATCATTGAGGTATAGGAGTTCTCCCTCATCTGAGCGGGGGGAACTGGCATCCCCCCTCGTCTCCCACTGGAGCTTCCTCTGTGCCTACCTCCTGGACCTCTGCCTATGCTGTCAGTGATTTAATCAGCTCATTTTTTCTAACATTAGTAGCTGCTGGCAATCATCTCCTAGTACACCGTTCCTGAAGCTGGACTACAATGAGTGTGGGTAGGCTAGCCATATCAAGCTCCATGGTATCTCTTAAGTTTTGTGTCACACAAAAAAAGTTTGCAAAAGTTGAATCAGAAATTTAAAGACATCACAAAAATTATAAATTACAATTAGTCCAAATTAAAAATTAAAAACAATTTCTGCACTAGGACAATTTATAGGATTTTTAATTTGCTTCACTTAAAATTACATTGTGATATTAAAGTAATGGATCCCACCACTACGCACCAAAAATGTCAGAAAGTAGATTGTGGTAAGGCCAGGTAAGTACTTACACTTAGCAATAGGCCACAAACCTCTTCTAGATCCAGTCACAGTCTCAATAAATTAATCTTGTCTCAACCCTTCGTAGTTTGGCAACGAGCAGTTAGGCTTAACTTAGGAGACAGATGTGTAAAACAGTTAATATCAACAAAACAGTAAATGAGTAAAACACAAAACACAATAACAATCCCACACCAATTTATGACAATAGATTTTATTTTTACCTTTAAAATGACACCAAAATGACAAAACTCCAATAAATGGAACTGGAGATATGAATTTTTAAAGATGAAGGCCTCATTATGACCCTGGCGGTCAGTGATAAGGCGGCGTTAATACCGGCAACAGGCCGGCGGTTAAAAAATGGGATTATGACCACGGCGGTAACCACCAACACAGACAGCCACTTTAACACACCGACCGCCAGGGTGGTAATGGACGCTGGGCTGGAGACTTCGGTCTCCAGCCATGCTGCTGTTACAATCCCACCCTTGGGATTATGACCCCGCCTACCGCCATGGTTTTCGTGGCTAATGTACTGCCATGAAAACCATGGTCTCCCCCACCCATATCACCCTCCCCTGAGCCCTTCCCAACCCTCCCCCTCACCATCCCGACCTCCCCCAACATACACACATCTACACGCGCAGACATACACACACATACACACACGCATACCTAAATTCACCCACACATGCACAAATGCATTCTCAGACACCACAACACACACCAACATACTTTGGCGCACACATGCATTCACTACTCACAACATGCACATACACTTATATTCACACATTCTCGCACTCATTCATACCAAAACATACAACCACACACACACCCACAACACCCCCATACTTGCACACAATACCCCCCACCCCCTCTCCTGTCGGAGAACCTGACTTACCGGCTTGCAGGGGGTCCTTCGGCTGGAGACAGGATGCAGTGCTGCTGTCAGCAGCAGCATCCATCAGCAAAACACCGCCAGGCCGTATCATTGCTCATGATATGGTCGGCGGTGCTTTGTTGGCGTGGCGGTGCTACTGACAGCAGCGCCGCCTTACCGCCATCCGCTGCCATGACTGTCATCGGTATTCCACCAGTTTTCTGACGGAATTCCTTTGGCGGTCATAATAAGTATGGCCGGCTAGAAGCCACGGCAACGGTATGTTGGAGGCCGTGGCAGTAGGCGGGAGTTACCGCCAAAGTTGAAATGAGGGCCTAAATGTTTTCTAGCACTTAAAAATTAAAAGCGCCAATCTGGACATTTGGGGAAAGTCAAAAGTTACATTCACTCTTAGACAAATGTTTGAAGCTTTTTCACCTACTGGGACAAAATCACAAGTTGAGACTGACCTTGCTGGACCCACTTTGGATACATGCTGCGGGAGGCCTCGGTCCAGGTTCCTACAATCAAACTTAGAAACTTTTTCGGGATGGAAACCTTCATCTGGGACTAAGTTGAAAGTTGAAGTAGACCTCGATGGGGCCATTCACTAGTGGTTACAAAATATCTTTTATAAAGTCCCTGCTTATAGTTACACTGCATCCAACCCTGGGGGCTCTTAGGGCATAACTTAGAGGTGACACATATAAAAATTAAGGCGGTCATTCTGACTTTGGCGGGCGGCGGAGGCCGCCCGCCAAAGTCCCGCCGTCAGAATACCGCTGCGCGGTCAAAAGACCGCCGCGGTAATTCTGAGTTTCCCGCTGGGCTGGCGGGGACCGCCAGAAGGCCGCCCGCCAGCCCAGCGGGAAACCCCCTTCCATGAGGATGCCGGCTCCGAATGGAGCCGGCGGAGTGGAAGGGGTGCAACGGGTGCAGTTGCACCCGTCGCGATTTTCAGTGTCTGCTTGACAGACACTGAAAATCTTGGTGGGGCCCAGAAGGCCGCCCGCCAGCCCAGCGGGAAACCCCCTTCCATGAGGATGCCGGCTCCGAATGGAGCCGGCGGAGTGGAAGGGGTGCAACGGGTGCAGTTGCACCCGTCGCGATTTTCAGTATCTGCTTGGCAGACACTGAAAATCTTGGTGGGGCCCTGTTAGGGGGCCCCACGACACCCGTTACCGCCAGCCAGGTTCTGGCGGTCAAACCGCCAGAACCAGGCTGGCAGTAAGGGGGTTGGAATCCCCATGGCGGCGCTGCCTGCAGCGCCGCCATGGAGGATTCCCTAGGGCGGCGGGAAACCGGCGGGACACCGCCGGTTTCCCGTTTCTGACCGCGGCTGTACCGCCGCGGTCAGAATGCCCATGGATGCACCGCCAGCCTGTTGGCGGTGCATCCGCGGTCCCCGGCCCTGGCGGTAGTCTACCGCCAGGGTCGGAATGACCCCCAAAGTATCTTAGGACTTTGGTAGTACTTTTTATTCTAAGGTCAAATTTGGAGTTAACTTTAACTTAAAGGCAGACAGCAAGGCATGCCTGCTTTTAAAATGACACTGGGCACCACAGTAGTGCACCTACGGGTGCACTATCTATGCTGGGGTCCCTAAACCTACATGCCCTACCATATACTAGAGAATTATAGGTAGGTTGGTACAGCCAATTATAATTAGCCTAATTTGTATAATCCAAATCAAGCCTCCAGGGTAGCTGATGTCATAGACTACCTTGGATTGGAGATCGGTGGACTAGAAGGTATGTATGTCTGTTTTATCTGCCTTTTGGGATGTAACTTTATCAGGAATGCCCAACGTAATCATGGAATGCTCCTCATTTGTGTGTTACACAATATGGTAATCTGCATGATTTACATCATGAGAAATATATATAAGGAGATGATGTAAACTAATAGTACTCAGTGGGCCTCAGAGCGCCTACATCATTGAAACATCAATCAAGCAGTGGTTGTGTTGCACAATTCGTATGCCCTGCCATAAATGCCAATTCAATAGTCAGTGGGTTGTAGTTGTAGCTAAAACCCAGATATTTAGGGGAATTTCCTTACTTAGCCCACAGAAATGTCATGGGGATGCAAAGAATGTTACCAAACACACAATGTTGAAGGCTAGGCTGTAGATCTCATTTGTTAATGCTTGCATGTATACTCCTCAATGTGTGCTGCACATGTATACTGATTGCTATTTCTCATGAATATCTACACGTGCAGGTCTGTCTGTTCTTCAGTTCAAACTAACAACATTTTACATACTGAGAAGTCATGCAGCCATAAAACAGCTCACCTCTACTCAGCACTCAATACACCAGTACACACTTATATGTCTTTTATGACGGTATATAAGGTGAATGTCTGTCCTTCTCCATCATAACAACACTAATCCTAGGATCAAACATGTCATCCATGTTTCATTGTATACTTGAGTCTGAATTTACACTGTCCAACATAACTGCAAAGATCACCTCATCGAGACATGCTTCAGGCATGTAATGATATGTACAAACTTCTGCATCCATCCAGGTCAGGCCTGCAAGCAGACTAGGGGGGTCATTATGATCCCCGGCAGTCCCGAACGCCATGCTGGTGGCGGGTGAAAAGACCTCCAATGGCATGGCGGTCTGAACCGCCATATAAAGAACACAGGGATGGCCACCATAGACAGCCCTCCTCCACCGCCAGGCTGCCTCCGACAGGCAGCCTGATGGTGGAGGGAATGCCCCTCGGATAATGATCCCTTCTTCCACCAGCCTTTCTGTTTTGGGGGAACATGGCATAGGCAGTGCAGGGGGCCGCTGTGCATTGCCCCATCACGCAGGTCACTGTCTGATTTACAGGCAGTGATCTGTGCGACGGGTGCAGCTGCACCCGCCGCACAGAGGCATTGACGGCGGCTTCATGTGGAGCCGCTGGCAATGTCCCGACCATGTATTCTGCTGGGCCGGTGGGCGGAAACAATGTTGCCGCCCACCGGCCAAGCAGGACGTTCTTTATGCAATTTTACAATGTTATGTTCTCATTCATGTCTTGTGTGTAGTTTAGGTAGGTTTTGTTTTCCTGTCTCCTGGAGTGGATGTCTTGTAGTGACAATATATTGTCCATTTACCCCTTTCTATTGCTCATATTGGTTTGCTCAGTGACATATGATTCTGTTACAATGTTAGACTATTTCTCACACACATCATGCACATTCATAACAGGTGCCAACTATTGTTAAATGTTTTCACCCTAGACAGCATGACAGCTAATGAACTACGTACGTTCAAGATGAGGTGTGAGCATTTCCAGCATGTGTGCAATAGATCAAAGGCATTTCAGAAGATGCATAAGTTGTAAGAATGTTCAAAGACTGCAGGGTCCTGGGATGTTGCGAGACCAATACCAACAGCAATACCCACATCTGTTGGTGGCCAGGACATACCAAGGCCAAGTAACCAACCTACACCCCAGCCACCTATTCCACCGGCAACTCCTGGTGCCACACAGCTGAAACAAACACAGGCCAGGACGCCACGCAAGAGGGAATCAGTGTTCCACTACATCATTATCTGTGACCTGAGGAGAGTAAACTGTAAATTGGACGTTATTCGGGAGGAGTAGGCCAACCTTCACATGCACATGGGAAACCTAGATAAAGCAATGAAGCAGATCTCCCAACTGATTTGAATATTTTTTTTCATGTTTTATTCAATACATTGACGTGTTTTAGTTGCTAAGATGTTAGTTAGTTAGTTGGTAGTTTAGGTTTAGATAAGGTAGGTTTAGGATTAGACTGCCTGCACCACCACCCCTCCTGTGGAGGGAAACTGGTGGTGCCATCGGTTCGATCGTGGCACTTGCGCCATGGTCAAAATGTGGCACTAGGGCAGGCCGCCAGACTCGTAATGAGGGCCTATGTGTGTTAAGCGGGTGAGGATTGATGTTTAACATGTCATCTGTGCTTAGTGGTTAAGTTAGTGTAAGATAAGTTAAGTTTGATTTAGGTAGTGTTTAGAATAGTTAGTTAAGGATACATAGATGTAGTTAGATTAGGATAAGTGTAGTTATTTTTAGGTAGTGTTTAGGTTTGATAGTGTAGTTTAGGTAGGTTTCGTTTTTTAACATAACGTTATATCTAGTAAATATTTTTCTACTTCCACATCCTTGTCATTATTGTATCATTGTGAGTTTCTACCATTGACTATGTTGAGTTGAATACATAATGCTGCTACTGCTGTATGTGAATTTGTGGAAGCACTATGGTCTACAGGTCATGTATATCACATATGAGTCACCAAAGGCCAATTTAAAAATCTGAAATAATTGTAAATGGTTATCTTTATGTGATTTGACACACAGGCCAAAGCAGATACTCACTCACTGTAGCATGTATTTTTTGGATGTGTTTGTGACAACATGTTACAGGACATTGGCTATGCTGGGGCACACACTGGTGCATGCCACATACCCTTGCACAAATTAGCACATAGGTACTGGTTGTACCTGCCTGGAGATCATCAAAAATCCTTAGAATTATGTATTTGCTCATTGTGGCACTACATGCAAGTGACTGTGCACCAAATTTCAATGTTTTAACACATGAGCCTCCCATTTCCTCTTAGTCTGGGGAGGTTTTGCTTTGTTCCTAGTTGTGTGATGCGGCTCCAAATCAGTCATTTGTGTGCATATTTTAAAACTGATGTTATGTGTGGTTCAATACATTCAATACATGCAAGGCCTCTCAGGGACAGAGGGACACATACATCCTTTTTATCCCAGTGAACATTTCAACAGCATTTATCATTATTAAATGGACCAGTAATAATTTGAAGTATGATTATCATGCATACTGACATCTAACTTTTACATTCTTGTGCAACATGGGTATGATGCTAAATTGTAATGGGTGGTGCCATTTTCAGTTTTGGAGGCCACCTATCCTTGAAGCTCTGGCTGCAAGAAGTACAGACTATGATTGGTTTTATTGGGTACTCACCTACCATTAAGTTTTCACCTCTCTTCACCAGTGAAGAAAAGAGGACTTCTGAAAGGTAGGTGAAACACTTTATTTAGATCAAATGAACAGGAAAGAGGTCATCAGCCAACTGCACCCACACAAAGTACACTGAGCCTTATCCATTCTTAGAGCAGAATAATGGTCTTTCAGTGCTCTTCATGGAGAGAAGAGAAGGATGCCACATCTGCGCTGTATATATGTATTTTTGGTCTGTTTATTCTTCAGAGGCAGCTTTGGAAAATATATTTGGCTGAAACTTGTCCCAATTATTGAGTCCTTTTTCTTTGCCCCAATTAGGCACTAGAAATTATTTATGTCTACAAAGCATGGAGCAGGCTTCTCCAATGAGTAGCTAATGAGCTATTGCTAGCTCTCCAGCTATCTGGAAGTAGTTCTCCTGTGTTACCCCAGCATACTAAATGAGAAGATTTTACTTGGTTGAATTGATATATTTACCACCAAATTAAAAACCATGTATTTGAGATTAAAAATATATGTATATTCAGAACCCATTAACTGATGTTTGCAGAAAAATAGCTGGATTTCCACAAAATAAACTTAAAGCTGTTTGAGCAATAATCTTGTGGTTTTGGAGACACTTATGGCTAATAATATTATGTTGATGCCAGTAGAAATGCAGCTATTTATGTTTTGTGTTACCCATTTAGAGGATTTCAACATTTACAAATCTTTTTTACATTACTGCCTGCAACCTTGACTGATGAACAGAATTGATCACTACTCATATCTTGTACATGTTGGCCACTAATTTAAGCAGTTGTAATAAGAAGTTAACCAGAATATTGACCACAAAATGTTGCGGAAATAAACTATTGGGCCAAACAATATCATGAAGGTTAGCAGCAGGGTTGAACATGACCGGCAAAGTGTGTATTGAGCATGTCTGTATTCAAGGAGGTTCTAACTTCAGGAACCGCTCCCTGTCCCCTGCCCACCACCCTGTGATTTCCTGATTGTCACTCTAGCTCCAAAGCAACCCTGAGCACTCTTCTCACCCCTGCACAGGCCCTCAACATTTGTGGAGGGAACCCCATGACAGCCACTTCCATTTTGGTGCCTCAGTATCTGTGTCCTAAACAGATAAGTGAGCAAAAGACAAAGAAAGTTGTAACAGCACGGGCAACGTTCTGCTGTGAATTCTTGAAATTTTTAAACTGCCTTTTCCTCTAACCTTCAACTGTTTAAATTGAACTCTTGGCTTCTGTGCAATTTATACTTTAAAACTGTTTTTATTTTTCTACCAGTGATTGTTTACATTTCTCTTCTAGTTTTCCCATGTACTGTGCTAAGGCCTGTAGAAGGCAATCCACTCCCACCTATGCTTTTACAAGGTGAAAAGGCAAACTATACCTCAGAGGCTAACCAGAGTGTGTTTAGGATTAAGAGACTGCTTAATCTGCTTTATGGTGTAAACTGCGTTTGGAAAGCATATGTAGCACTCGTTTTTGGCTAGGAAAAGTGTTTTATTTAGGTGTGCAAAAAGCAGTATTTCAGTGGCTTTAGATTTGGGCCTCACCTGAAGGGTTGAACAGGGCCTGCAAAGAGTAGATGGAGCCATTCTGTACACAAGGAGATTCTGACTTCAGGAGCAGCTTACTGCCCCCTGACAACAGCCTGTGTTAAAGGTTACATGACCCTGATATTAGTTTTTGGCTGGTTGTTGCATCTGTGCTCTGACTGTGTCCTAGGGATAGGGCTTCAATTGGATATAGGATATAGGACTTAGGATTTAGCTTTGGATTTTTGGTAGAGCTAGGATGTGATTGGTCCTAAAGCTTAGGCCTAGGACTCTGGTTATGGTTCACATTTTTCAAAGGTGTCAGCTGACCTATGGTTATTTAACATTAAGGCTCAGGGCATCTCAGCCAGGTGGAGAGGCTAAGGGCGGAGAGGACAAGGGCAGTTGCCTGTTTGGTTCGGGCCTAGGGCCAGAAATGCTGCCCTTTTTCCCAATCACCAGCCACCACCTTAACTCATCAAGATCCTCAAACATAACACACTCTCAGAAAATGCCTGCTACTTATTTACTTCAAGCAAACCCTATCCACATTTCATTGGCTTAGCAACCACTTCAGAAACCCACAAACCACACCTATATACCCTTTTACCCAAACTACCACACAATGGCACCTTCACTCACCCTCCAAACACCACTCTGTCCTATACCTCTGACAAATCCACACATTACCAACACATTACAAAGCCACATTATACATAGCTTTAATCCATCCAGATATACACTTCCTGTTCATTCAAAGCACCCGCCCCACCCTCTTTTCACTCCTAACAAATCCCTTTGTGTCACCACCAAACCTATACTCAGATCCCCATCATATCATCCACCAACATCCTCTTCCTCTTTTTACCAAAAAAACGCTACTAAACAATCCTTACACTCCAATCCATCTCACGTATTACCTTTTCAGCTATCAAATCTAACACAAAAACTCATACTTCTTGTCCATCACATCTCACACAACGCACACACTCCTTTCCAAAACACATGGCCTCTCCTTTTACCAGTTAAATTCCACTCACCAATAGTACTTTACATACAACTCCTTCTCAGAAATCCACATCAATATCTCCTCTCATTACTACATAAAAACAAAACATAACACACACACCATCACATCAAAAACTCACAAACACAATTTCATAATACATTCTGTGACAAATTAGAAACATACACATACTCCCACCCTTCTTACTACACAAATAATGCACATCTTAAACCATCTTAACTCCCAAATGTCCTCTCTTCAATAGCACCTAACACACATACACCAACACAACAACTTTCATTCACCCATCTCTTATCCATTTTAAAATTTAGAGCCAGAAAGCATGACCCACGTGCTCCACCCCAACCCATATACCTTATACCCTAAACAGATGTAAACAGAATAAACAACATACCTCTTTTTACAACTTTGCATCTCCATGTCTATTAAACAACAAGGCTACTCAACACAAACAACACAGCTCACTAACTCACGTTCAACCACCATCTCCACCACCTATGCATACAGACCCATAAAAATGCCTCCTAAGTCTGCTGGATGAGAAATACGATATATAAAAACAACACTATTGCTACCATGAAACTAATATCAGCACTAATGACACACCTGCCACAGGTTAAAAAAAATACTGCTCACTCTTCTACAAAACAAAGTCACAGCACAAAAAAAAACTCAGGGCCAGATTTACAAGAAAATGGCACAGTGTGCTGCTGCGCCAAAATCAGCAGCTCTGCACCAGGTTTGAAACACGGGGCTGCTCCATATTCACAAGAATACCACTCTGCCCTGAGCTTTCTCCTGCGCCAATGCTAAATTAAGCTGCCTGATTCAATGCAGACATCCTTGCATCATAGTGCAAGGGTGTCTGTGTTGAGGGTATTGACTGTTTATGTACAGGAAGGTGTCCATTCCTGCTCATAAACAATCTACAATGGCGAATTGGCACTTCTATGTGTGCTGCGTAATGCAACATACATAGACGTACCAAAATGTCATTTTTGAATGATAGTTTATGTACAGGAAGGGACACCTTCCCGCATATAAACAATCATCCATGGCATTTTGCGTCTTCTATGTGTGCTGCAGAATGCAGCACACATAGAAAAAGCAAAAAACAAGAAGGAATAAAAGCATTCCTCCTCGTTTTGCCGTACTAATGCCACCCTTAGGGTGGTGTTAGTTTTTGGTGCTGACACAGATCTACGACTTCTCCTAAATCTGGGGCAGCATAAAAAGCAATGGTGTTATGATGAACACCCACTGCAACACCTATTGCATGCCCTCCCTGATGCAGGAACTGTATTGGAGGGGCCAATATTAATAAGGAGGCTTGTAAATATGTAGCAGTGGTTAGCACCACCAGAGCATCACAAAAAGTGAGGCTCCGGTGGCAATAGGGCCATGGAAATCTGACCCACAATCTCTAAACTGCCTACTTATAAATGCTTGATCCTTCTCTAAAAACAAGCACCATGTCTATGACCTACTCAATGACCTGACTTACTCTTTATAAATGAATCACCATTGGGAGATGACATGGCTCCAGTATTGCATGAAGCCCTTCCTCCAGGCTACCATACCATCACACAAAATCATATAGGAAAAAGAGGAGGTGGACTAACTGTTATATTCAAGCAAACAATAAATCTCACCAAAGTTGACAACATTTCCATATGAGACTGTGAGGCCCTCATCACCAGATGCAACTCTACACCAACTTCTTCCTGTAACTTCTTCCTTCTACTTTGTAGACCACCTCCTAGCAATGCATATTCCCAGATACATTTCTAGACACAATTTCAAACCTTATAACACTATATTCCAACGTATGCATTCTTGGTGACCTAAACATTTGACTTGTCAAACCCAATAAACACAATACAAAAACTAGCATCACTCGCCTAGACACACTGAACCTAAATCAGATCATTCACAAACCCACACATATGGCTGAACATGTTTCCTAATCCAGAATTAGTTACCTTTCAAAGGATTACTCCAGTTGCATGATCAGGCCACCCTTTGCTAGCTTTTCAACATAAAACAGCACAAATCAACACACCTCAGACCACCGTACATGCGTCCACCTATCAACCTTGGAACAAACTCAATTTTGAATACTTAGAAACCCAATTAACAACCAACACAGACCTAGACACAATACATTCCATTCAAAAACTTTGAATTGGCAGAGGAAGCATTTAATATCCCAGTACCACTAAGAACAGCATAGCAGGCCAAAAGAAAGGAAGCACGTTGGAGAAATACAGAACTAAAAAAGATAAAACAACAAATTAGAAAGCTGTAACACACCTGTCTCAAGACATACTTCACCTGCAGAAGCATAATATAATACACAAGTCAACAATCAAAAAAGTTAAAAAGGCACTATTCAGCTGGATTTCATAATGCTAAATGTGCAAATAAAGAACTTTATACAATTCTCACCATATTTCATAAACCTAAATGCATAGTAGGAACTCATCCCATTACTCAGGAATTGACTGACAAACTGGCAAATTATTACACAACCAAAGCAGTCATGTTAGACTCTGGTTACAAGAAAGCAAAACCAGTAACACCAACCCATTTCCGAAAATCCCATCCAAGA
Organism: Pleurodeles waltl; assembly: GCF_031143425.1. Classification (NCBI taxonomy): domain Eukaryota; kingdom Metazoa; phylum Chordata; class Amphibia; order Caudata; family Salamandridae; genus Pleurodeles; species Pleurodeles waltl. The sequence continues at coordinate 289,941,908 of NC_090439.1, forward strand.
GTGAGCCAACACAGCCTCTGCATTCTTTCAAACAAATTTGTGGATCTGGTCAAAGCAGGCAGGCCAGACGGTGGCCCTTCTGACCCTTGACCACCACAAATCTTCAAAAACATTCCTCTAACTACCTCTGCTGCCACACCAGTAAGAAGAATCATCATTAACTCTTTAACCATGAGAATCTTTTCTGAAGACCTAAAAAAGGCATACATATGCCCATTATTAAAGAAAAAAAAACCTGAATCCACATGACCCCAACGATTACCAACTGAGTATAAATAGACAACCCCTGGCAAACTGATAGAAAGAGCAGCATTTGTCCAGATGTCTCAATTCATTGAAGATAACTCCATACTTTCTGACTACCAAACAGGATTTGCCCCTGAAAAGGCATTCCCACTGGCTTTGACCTTAAAAACACAATAGACCGAAATGGGGTAGCAACACTACTTCTCTTGAACCTCTCAGCTTCCTTCGACACAGTTAACCATGACACTCATACAAGACTCCACAAAGCCAGCATAGAGTGGACTGCTCTTGACTGGATCACATCCCACCTTTTAAACAGGACACATGTCATCTATACTCCCCCTTTCTCATCCAAACCGTACTTTCCAAAAGCAGGGGTCCCTCAAGGCTCTATCATCTCATCCATGGTTTTCAACATCTACATGAAATCATTGCTAACAATGATAAATTCACAGCAAATGACACACAAATACTCCTTACACTGGAAAGCCTCAGAGACATTGGAAACTCAAAATTCTTCAGTTGCCTTACAGTCGTTGATCAGTGGATGATGTGGAGCCATCTCAAACTGAATGGTTCCAAAACTGAAATATTCACATGTGGTGATTGGAAATATTATGATCCAATCTGAGCCTGAACTGATGGTCTGGGACCACCTAGTAAAGCATCTAAAGAAGTAAGAAACCTTGGAATTACCTTGAACTCCAAGTTATCAATGAAGGCCAAGTAGACAAATTAGCAAGAGCAAGCTTAATTATAAGGAAAATTCTGCAAAACATCTTACTCCACCTGGGATTTCTACACAAGGTCCAGGCTACTATCTCTCTTGTACTGCCTAAACTTGATAACGCCAGTGGCCTCTACCACAGATCCTCTGTTTCAACTATGAAAAGAATACATCGGATTCAGAACTGTGCTGTCAGACGACTCCTACATTTAAAGCCAAAAGCCCACATCCCCCATGCCTTGATGACCCTAAATTGGTTACTGATTGCCAGAAGATCCTTCAAGCTGCTTTGTATCACCCACACAGCAATACATGGAACAGGACCACTTTTCACCAGAAATATAATCACCAAATACTTTCAACAAAGGAACCTCCCCTCCAGATTGGATCCTCACCTCCAAATTCCATCATACAAGGAAAAACAAACATAGTTGGTACAACTTTCTCAGTTATAGCAGCCAAACTATGGAATTCATTACTTCCAAACAAAAGATCCACAGATAACTATCTTATCTTCAGAAGACTACTCAAGAATTGTCTCTTTCCTACATAACCACCATAATCATAAACTAATGTACCGCATATCCCTGTGTATATAAACATTTATAATTTGATTATGTATATGCATCCATATATGTGCATTTCTTTGTACAAATATGTATAATGACTATGGTTTTTAAAATACATAGATATTCTTTAGGTCTACTTAACAACTTATAAATTGCTTATTGAATATATAGGTCACTGCATAGTCTCCATATAAAGTATTTGAATAGATACTTATGAGTCTCTGTTTTATTCATCTATAATAATATGTAACTATTATTGTACTGTTTTATCTACAAGTTATTCAATATTGAAATATTGAGGAAAATATAAAACGTAAATACAATTTTGAAAAAATATATAAAAATATGCAAATAAATTAGCTTCAAGTACAGTAACACTTGACATTCTGAGTTTATACAATACAGCTTTAAATCTCAATATCTTATCTTATATATTTATACCTTCTATGTGCTTATTTATCTACACATGTATATGTCTACTGAAGAAACAAAATCTTTGACTCTCTCCAATGCACTACTCTGGGTCTCGTCCTATACCTCTCTCAATATATCCTCTCTCCCCCACTCTCTGACTCATCCCACACTCATATCAAGCCTCATTCTTCTACTATAGTCTCCAAAATAACCCTTCTAGACTGTTCTCTCCTCTATACCTCATTAGATCACCGCAAACCTCTTTTACTACTATGATCTATCTCCCAAACAACACTTTCTAAATTCTACCCTCATGCGTTCCTTCTTTGACTCATCCCAAACCTTATTTTACTCCTATGATCTCCCTACTCCATTTCTAGAGACTCTGGGCCTGATTACGACCCTGGCGGTAAAAACCGCCAGGGCCGTGGTCCGCGGGAGCACCGCCAACAGGCTGGCGGTGCTCCTTTGGGCATTCTGACCGCAGCGGTACAGCCGCGGCCAGAAACGGAAAGTCGGCGGTGTACCGCCGGCTTTCCGCTGCCCAGGGGAATCCTCCATGGCGGCGCAGCTTGCTGCGCCGCCATGGGGATTCCGACCCTCATACCGCCATCCTGTTCCTGGCGGTTTCGGCCGCCAGTAACAGGATGGTGGTATGGGGTGTCGTGGGGCCCCTGGGGGCCCCTGCAGTGCCCATGCCAATGGCATGGGCACTGCAGGGGCCCCCGTAAGAGGGCCCCACTTAGAATTTCAGTGTCTGCTTAGCAGACACTGAAATTCGCGACGGGTGCTACTGCACCCGTCGCACCCCTTCCACTCCGCCGGCTCCATTCGGAGCCGGTTTCCTCGTGGAAGGGTGTTTCCCGCTGGGCTGGCGGGCGGCCTTTTGGCGGTCGCCCGCCAGCCCAGTGGGAAACCCAGAATGACCGCCACGGTCTTTTGACCGCGGTACGGTCTTCTGGCAGTTCCCGCTTGGCGGGCGGCTCCTGCCGCCCGCCAAGCTTGGAATCACCCCCTCTGTCCTGTTCCATCTCTCTTTTTACTCTTTCTTTCCTAAAACTTTATTTTGGCTACCAGGGCCATAAAAGTACAACACAAATGCATACAAAAATATAAATATGACATTTGATGGACAAATTGTTCCAAAAAATTATAATTAACAACAGAAAAACTATAACCATGATGCTCTCCCTACAAGTGTCTTTCAGTTACAGCAATAGAACAGTCAAGACTGAGGGGCATACTTACACTCTGTTTGCGCTGGATTTGCGTAAAAAATGTTTTACGCAAATCCGGTCCAAACTTCACTCCAGATTTATATTTTGCCACTAGACATGTCTAGCGCCAAAATATTGGAGTTAAAGTCATTTTTTGCTTGCGGAAAACTACCTTGCGTCAATTAGATGCAAGGTAGGCATTCCCGAGCAAAAAATTACTCAAAGGCCCTAGCGCCTTATTTATCCTCCCGTGCAAAACTCACGCACGGGAGGAGGAGGGCCTTAAATAATGGCTCTAAGCCTGCTTAGCACCATTATTTGACTCCTGGGTCAGGGCAGGTGTTAGTGGACCTATGAACCTTTTTCCATGGTCAGAGACCATGGAAACAGCCTACAGGTGCCCTTCCCTGCCCCCAGGGACAACCCCACCCACCTGCCCCCACACCTGGAGGACACCTAAGGATGGTGGGACCCATCCCAGGTAGGTCCAGGTAGGTAGTTTATTTTTCAAAGTGCCATGGGGGGCCTAACTTGGGACCCCCTACATGGCACTGGGCCCAATGGCCATGCCCAGGGGACTTAAGCCAATGGCCATTGGACTGGGGAGCATGACTTCTGTCTTTACTTAGACAGGAGTCAATTCCATGGGGGTTGTGCATGGAAATAATGACACTAATCAGGTTAGAGTCATTTTTTTTACTGTAACCTGACTAGCACCATTCTTTCATGCACAACCTCCAGTTTCCCCTATGCCTCCCACACCCAGTTAGCATCAATATTTTTTATGCTAACTGGGCCTTATTAGCGGCTAGCGCCATAGCTTAAATATGACGCCCAGCTGGCGTCCAGGAAAGGCGCTAGCCGGTGGTTTACTTTTTGATGCAAACCTGCGATGACGCAGGTTTGTGTCAAAAAGTATAAATCAGGGCCTACGTTGGTCAGTAGGGTCAGGGACAGCAGTAGCTAAGACGCTGGTGCAAGCAGAACTGATTATATCATGAAAAACAGAAACCAGGGTGGATGTAGGGTGAGAAGTAGATGCCAATAAAGAATTAGAATCAGGAGTGCTGGGAAATATAGATGCATCTCGACCAGCTAAAACCAGGGGAGAGTGTGTAGATAGCATCAGCGCGGGAGTAAAGAGGTCAGGAGATAGGTCAAATGATGTTCTAAGTCAATCACCTTCATTTAATCCTGATAAACTCCTCCTTGCGTCAGAAGCAGATTGAGCCTTATGGTAAGAAGAAAGCCTGGGATATTTGAACTGGATGCTAGAATGCTTCAGTGCACAAGTTCTTGCATCTAAAACCACCAGGTCGTCCACCATACTCCTGTTCCTGAGTGTCAATTCAATCATGTCATAATGTGCATCATGATCTGTCCTCTTAACTGCCCCAATTATATAATCAAGAATCACAGAATGACAACCTCTCATATGCTGTATCGCCTTCTTAACAGATTCTCCACCTTCCCTGCATGCCGGGGAGGTAACTTGGGAACATTACCCATCATGACAGTGTTGGTGAATTTAAGCCCACTAGCAGCTAGATGTGAGACACAATTATATGCATCATTATCCAGATGCCGGACGCCTACCGTAGGAGGCTGACAGTAGTCTACTGAGGCGGAACCCGCAGCCGACTTCCTGACAGCACAAGAGCTGCTGCCATTAAGACCCTGACAAGGGTCTGGTGGCTGGCCAACAAAGCAAAAACGTTGAGATTGAGGTCACCCATAGTTGTTATGTAGGGGTCCAACTTGTGTTCCATGGATTGCATGATGTTATGGATGGCTCCCAGCTGTGTGGCTACTTCACTGGTGTCAAACATAGAGGTCTGATGTTGTTCCCTCTGCTTCATGACACCAGCAATGTCAACTAGGGACTGACCCATACATTCAAGGCAAGTGTGGGTGCCTTTTATAGCCTCAGATGTATCCATATTTAGACTGAGGCACTGACTGGCTCCTTCTAGGATGCCCGCTACGGTCTCCATCCTGCATGCATCTCATCAACCGTCCACTCCTACTACTCGCCGTTGGAAGACAACTTGGTGGTCCCCATAGTCCATAGCTGTACTGGCAGATGGGGCATTTTCCCTGGGTGGTGATTCATCAGGAGACTCTGCAATGGTGTCATTATTTGCCAGGTCCAGAGAAGAAGATTCTAATGAATCTAGGGGCTGCTGGAAGGTGTCATCATCCATGGGAGGCAGAAGCTCATCACCAACAGATGGGTCATCCAGGACAGGCTGCGGTACAGAAGGTGTTGAGTGTCCATCTGCAAATAATTATATTGATTTTTAAAATATAATCTATTACATACGTTGGCTACAGTATTTTAATAGAAAACCATACTTGATCAACAATCACTTTATTGTATTAACTGATTTGTTGAGCGTGTGTTGCTGCAAAGTGGACTGCCAAATTACTTTCTTCTTCCCTAATGGCTCTTTTTAGGTGACAAACAGAAGGTGCTCATTTTTTGCCACATCAGCTATTAATATTTGGTTCTCCAACTCACTAATATTGCTCTTCTTACCCTGAACATCTGTCTGGACATCTTGGCTGCTGTTGGGGTTGTTTGCCTCCCTGCTTGTGGTTGCTTCTCGCTCCTTTTCTTGAATGTGTTGTTAGCAAAACCTTTTTTTGGAAATGTGTTGTTTTTTATGCTTTTCCGACACATAACGCAGTCCAATGTGACACAAATCTGGCTTGCGGCATGTAAAAATTGCTTTACCTGCTGCACATGAGCTTTCCATCACTTTGGGGCACATTTGTTACACCACTGTACGCCATCCTTCCCAGCAATGCGTCAATATTTTTTAGGCATCCTGGGACCTTACAACATGGTGCCCTGTACTGTAATTACTGCAAAGCCATGTTGCATGAAAGTTACTGCAGCAATGCATCAGTTTTCACACACCTAGGTGTGTGTGTATGTGTATATATGTGTATATATATATATAGCTTTTTGACTTGCCTATATCTTTAGTGTCGCTTGACAAATCTTCACAAAACTTTCCAAAATATTTGCCAGTCACCTCTGCTGCTGTCCGGAAAGTTTCAGGATGATCTGTCTATGGGAGTCTAATTATAAATCGGGCGTCCTACAACACATTTTCCCCATTTATTTTTCCATGGGGAATGTTGAACAACAATAGCGCTGAAACTACTGGAAAGAAGTACACCAAATTTACCTGAAAGGTAGGTACTAGTCCAGAAAGCAACCTTTTATGTTTTTGTGAAAATACATTAAGTAGTTTTAGACAAATTGAAGAAAATCCAAATTTTTATATAAAAGGATGCAAGAGATTTGCAACCTCTCTCTATCTCGTGATGAGATCTGATTGGTTCGCAACACTTCTACAGCGAAGCCGCTGAAGTGTTGTCAGCCATCTTGGGAATCGGCTAAAGCCAAATCAGTGAAAAAAATAATAAAAAATACAAAAGTGGCCAGTGTAGGAACACCCTGGCCCATTAGCTCTGGTGCTGTGGTCCCAAAGGGCCCCGAGGGCTAAAACACATTTTTTTCACATTTTTACCATGGAATCATGACGGGGTCACAAATTCACGGTACAATTTTGTTAAAAAAGACAAGTGTGTGCACCGGCGCTTGTTTTAAAAAAAGCACTAATGTGGTCCAGGGACACTCTTATCTTTTTAATCGGAGGGCTCCTGGCCCCCATACCCCCCCAAAGCCTCAGGGATCACCACCTCCTCAGCGCTATACTTTAAAAAAGGGGGTCCGTTTTGGGGCCATATTTATTTTGAATTCGGGGGGCGCACCCTCCGGCTGCCCTAGGGACAACCACTTCCCTGGGGCAAAGAGTAAACAATACAAAGGGGGTCCATTTCTGACCCCTATTATCCCCGGGGACCACCACCTCCCTGGGGCAATGCCTACATTGGAGCCACTGATACCACTGATGCCCTGGGGACTGCACCCTCCAGGGCTGGCTCCTGCTATGTCCCACCCCCAGGACATGCCTGTTTGCTGTGGTTTCACTGTAGCTTTGAAGCTGCAGCCTGGTCACAGCAAAAACTTCACTTTATGACAGCGGGACCTGTCAAGTAGGTACTGCTGTCAAAAAGCGGAGATTTCATCTGTGTCCCTTGCACACATGCATCGGGCAGAGACGAAATGCTTCATCAAGCAGGGAGCTGCTGTCAAAAGCAGCTCCATGCTTGCTGAAGCAATGTCATTGTGGGGTACGCCTTGAGGCTTACCCTGCGGTGACAGATAGCCCATAAAGAACATTGTGCTAAATATTTAAATAAATAAATATGTAGGGACCATGGGGAGGACCTTGAGAGCTCACTCATGATCTCAGAAAAAACAATAGCTCAGTGTGAAGGTTGCAGACCTCCAAACTGTGCATTCATGGTTTGAGTCCAGATGAACTTGCTTCCCTCTTTTTGTTAAATGTTTTAAAATGGCAGATAATTTTTTTTATTTTAAATTGTACAGAAATCCCATTTTAAGTATATCATACAACACACACTAAAGAATTCTCTATCTCTTTCCCGCTCACTTTCTTTCGCTCTCTCTCTGTCTCTCTTTCAATTAATTTCTCCCACTCACAGACCCACTCAGACATGTACACAACCATTCACAGCCCCAATCAGACCATCACCCACCCACTCAGGCCCTCATTCACGCACTCATGGATCCACTCAGACTCTCAAACACCCACTCACAAACCCAGTGACACCCTCATGCAGCCACTCACAGACCTGCACAGACACTGCCTCACCCATACTGATACATGCACTCTCACAACCACACAGAGACTCTCACAGCCACTATCACCCCTATATTCACCCTCTTATACCTATTCTCACACCCAGAGAGATAGACTGTGGCCAACTCCCATCATGCACAGTCAAAGAGCTGTGTGCAGAGCAGGGTTGGGTGGTTAGGGAGGTTGGCTGCAGGGACTGGCTCCAGACCAGGCCTTGCGGGCAACCCTTGCTTCACATGGGTGAAGACTGTGCACAATGCAAGGGTGAGTGTGTATAGGAGGTTGGCTTCAGGGCCTCGCTGCAGGCGGGGGTTGGATTATTGTATAGTAATGAAAATGTCTATACATTAAAGAAACATAGAAATTCACTGAAAAAATAAAGGTTACATGGACATCATAGTTAGGAAATAGAATTTTTAAAAATATAGAAAGTCACTTAAAAAACCAAAGGTTACAATAACATTATACTTTGGCTCACATTTTAACTGTATGAAACCATAGAAATTTACCAGTTATAGTTTGAATTAACTCAAGTAACCATAACTCGTACCCTAAGGTAACTATAAATGTTAATAATGACCCCACAAATTACGGCACTCATGACATCTTTGATAACATTATTGATAATATCAATGCAATATTTGCAGTTAACGTTTTGACGAAAAAACTGTGCATGAAGGTGGGGACAAGAGATATAGGCCCTCATTACAACCCTGGCGGTCGGTGTTAAAGCGGCGGTAACACCCCCAACAGGCCATCGGTAAAAAAAATGGAATCATGACCATGGCGGAAACCCCCAACACATACAGCCACTTTAACACTCCGACAGCTACGGAGGTAGCAACAAACACCACGCCAGTAACCGCCAACAGCTAGGTGGAAGACAAGGTTCCGCTTACTGTATTACAAGAGGCCTATCGGCCACCTTTTCTGGGGGGGTACCAACGCCATCAAAAGTGTGGCGGAAACAGTATTCTGAAGAGAAACGACTCACCTCTCGACACTCAAGGAAGAACCAGGACGCCATGGAGCCCGAGCTGCAGATCTTACCCATGCTGGTGTATCTTCTCATACACCAGGAGGACCAAGGCCGGCGACGATGACCACAGTGAGTACTGCACCTAGCACACAAGGGAGAGGGGGAGGAAAAAGAGAGTGACACACACACACAACACACTGGCAACATGCAACACTCCCACTCCCAACACCATAGACAAAAACACATGCAACATTATATATACACCCCGTAACCCTCTGGAATAACGCAAGGACAAAAGGAATGGAGTCAAATGATTGTAATAATACTTAGAAATACGTTCAGAAATCAAAAACAGTATTTACAATATATACAATATATACAAAAGGTGGGACACTGCCCACTCAAAATGTCCTTGGCCCACTGGGCCAAAATACATAGGCCAAGCCCACACTTGACTCCTGCCTCAATACGGAGAGAACAATGCAGGGGCATCAGGTCAAAAACACACAGCCACCTCAGGGGGACAGGAAAGGTGGGGGCACCACAGCCGGAAGATGGTATAACACCACTGCTCCTGGAGGGTGCTCCATGCCTATTACGTGGTCCTGGGGAGTGCAAGGCCACAGTCTCTCAAGTGGGTGGTTTGCCCACTGCCTGGTACTAGGGAGTGCAAAGCCACAGTCTCTCAAGTGGGTGGTTTGCCCACTGCTTGGTCCTGAGGAGTGCAAGGCCACAGTCTCTCAAGTGGGTGGTTCGCCCACTGCTTGGTCCTAGGGAGTGCAAAGCCACAGTCTCTCAAGTGGGTGGTTTGCCCACTGCTTGGTCCTGGGGAGTGCAAGGCCAAAGTCTCTCTAGTGGATGCCTTCTTTCACTTGTTCTGGAGGGGGCTTTGTGCCCAGTGTGCTTCATCCTGGCAAGGATAGGGTGAGTGGATGCCTTCTTCCACTAGTTCTGGACGGGGCCTTGTGCCCAGTGTGCTTCATCCTGGCAAGGATTGGGTGAGTGGATGTCTTCTTACACTGGTTCTGGAGGGGGCTTTGTGCCCAGTGTGCTTCATCCTGGCAAGGAGGGGCTGAGTGGATGCCTTCTTTCACTGGTTCTGGAGGGGACTTTGTGTCCTGTGATGCAGCACTTGGGGAGTGAAAGGTCACAGTCACTCACCTGGGTGTCAGACCCACATGATTTTCTATGGGCAGGATGCATGACACCCCATGGAGGCCAGACTACAGTCCATCCGCCGGCGGGGACGACTGCACAGTAGTGGCTGTGCCGGTGTTGGTGTCGGTGCTGCCAGTGGTGGGGGGAGGCTCCAGCCCTTCCCCTGCAGCCTCGGACAGCAGCCCACTGGGGCTGCTGCTGCTGGCAGTGGTGTTGCTTGCGGCAGTGCAGGTGGCGGTGCATGCGGCAGTGCAGGTGGCAGTGCTGCCTGTGGTGGGGGGAGGCCCCAGTTCTTCCCCTGCAGCCTTGGACGGCTGCCCACTGGGACTGCTGCTGCTGGCAGTGGTGCTGCTTGCTGCGGTGCAGGTGGGGGTGCTTGCGGCGGTGCAGGTGGCGGTGCTGGCTGTTGTGGTGGTAGCATCCAGGCCTTCACCTGCAGCCTCAGATGGCTGAAGTGCCCCGGCTGGTGTTCTGTGCCCCTTCCTGTCCTTGGCAGATGGTGGTGCCTCCTTGCTTCTGGAAGCTGGACTCTTTGACTTAGCCTTGTTGGCTGGTTGTGCCCCCTTCTCCTTGCTGGATGCTGTCCCCTTCTTGCCCTTGCCAGGTGGCAGAACCTTCTTGGCCTTGGCAGGTGTTGGTGGCACACTGGCTGGGCTGACGGGTGCCTCCTTAGAGCCTTTCACAGCTGTAGAAACCACAGCGGACATGGACTTGGTGGCTGAGGTGCTGGGCTGGGTTCTGGCCAACCTAGCCCGAGGTGAAGGACGGGGGGCGGGGTAGTGAATAGGTCAATGTTGGCTAGGAAAAGCTTCTTAGGGACATTGGGGTGGGAATAGGGTGAAGGTTTGGGAGTGGAGGAAGAGGGAGTGCTTGTATGAGGTGTCAGTCTGCTGTGTTTGGGTGCAGGTGCATGAGCTGGATGCTGTTGTGAGGTGGATGGCTGCTGGGTGGGTGTGTGCTTGCGTTTTTGTATTTTGGGAGGAGGGGTCACAGACACAGTGGGAGAGGACACAGGGGGCGTGTGCATGGAGGTGGGGGTGGTGACTGCCAGTGAGGGGTATGTAGTGATAGGCGTGCTGGTGATAGAGGTAGTGGATGAGGATGTAGTGCATGCAGGTGTGAGTGGAGACGCAACTGGGAGGGATCAGGAGGAGGGGGATACAATGGAGGCAGTGGATGTTGGTGTGTCTGCATCGGAGTGGTGCTTGTGTGAGTGCCTATGAGATGAAGTGTGGTGCTTGTGTTTGCCTGAGCCACTTCTGTGTGTTGATTTGGGGGAATGCTGGTCTGAAGGTGTGCTTGGGATAGGCTGGGGTTGAGGGGATTGGGACTGGGTAGAGGAAGTTGGAGGGGGAGGCTGGAGACAGAAACAATCGCTGCCATCAGTGCAGAGGCCAGAGCCTGAAATGCTCTCTGTTGGGCCACCATGCCAGAGTGAATGCCCTCCAGGTATGCATTGGTTTGTTGCAAATGCCTTTCAACACCCTGGATGGCATTCAGTATGGTTGACTACCCAACAGTGAGGGATCTCAGGAGGTCAACAGCCTCCTCACTGAGGGCAGCAGGGCTGACTGGCGCAGGGCCTGAGGTGCCTGGGGCAAAGGAGATGCCCACCCTCCTGGGTGAGCGGGCACGGGAAACACGCTGAGGGGTTGCTGGGAGGGTGGTGATAGTACGGGGGTTGCAGCTGTACCTGTTGTTGGGGTGGGCACAGAGGTGTCTGCCACAGCAGAGAGCTTCCATTGGAGGAGGAGTCGCTGTCTGTTGTGTCCCCTCCTGTCTCTGTCATGGTGTTCCCCTCGCCCTCCGTCCCACTGGTCCTCCAGGCCCATGTGGGTTGCAGCTCCCTCTGTCGCCGGTGCCTCTGCTCCTCCGCCAGATGATGCTTATGCAAACAAGGACAGGGTGACAAAACAAGAAGGGGGGAAAAGACAGAGGATACACTTGGTCAATGCCAGCAACAACACTACCGTTGGTGTACACAACACACAGGGGACAGCCCTATGCACTAGGCCATGCACTACCAGTTACAAAGCTAGTCACCAGCCCATGGGGTACATTGTCCAGGGCCACTGGCTGCGCACCTGAAACCCACAGGACCCTGCCCAGTAGTAGATGCTCACTAACACTATTGGGTTTGGAGTGCATCTGAGCTTGCCCATCATTGAACCTACCCTCTCATGTTCGCTCTGGCCTAGGGACACCCACAGCCCACATCCCCAACCCAGGTACAACCTTAACTCGTGCAAAGTCATGATTCAGAATCTGTACTCACCCCCTTGTGGCTGCTGTGATGCCTTCAAGCGCCCAGCCAACTCCAGATAGGTCACCACCAGGATGCAGAACATCACACGGGTCAGAGTACGACAGGCTCCCCTTCCTCAATGGGAGGCCAGCCCCTGGTAGGCCTCCGCCATCTTCCTTGCCCAGCGGCGCAGGTCCTCCCACCGTTTGCGGCAGTGGGTGCTCCACATCTCAAAGACCCCCAGGGTCCGCACCTCCTTGGTGATGGTACGCCAAATACCCTTTTTCTGATGGGTGCTGACCTGCAGGAAAATATTCATAGAAAAAAGGGATTAGTCATACTGTCCGGACTGTTACACTCATGGCCCAAAATATCCCTCCCATCCACTTACGCACAGACATTGACCACCAGACATGAAGCACAGTGTACTCACCTGTTTGTCTGGAGGACCATAGAGTAAAGTGTATTGGGGTAGGACCCCATCCACTAGTCTCTCCAACTTCTCCAAAGTGAAGGTGGGGCCCTTTCCCCTGACACTCGAGCCACTGTCGCTTCCAGACACTGGTCACAGCAGCACTTGCAGTGTAGGTCCTCTCCTGTTGAAGGTCAGGTAGCAAGTGAGTGAACAGATAGAAAATGACTGTTACGTCCGTGGCGGTGTGTACAGTCAACGCTGGCGTACATTGCCATAGGGCCCAATGATAACCAAGGCGAAGTTGTGTGGCGGTTGTTGACCGCCGACGGCAACAGTGCACAACCAAAGTGGAATTACCTCATTTCCACTTGTCTCTCCTCACAGGTCAGGCAGCCGCCATTTCAGGGGGGCACAGGCCATGGCACGTAACTGCGTCACAGCAGACATTGGCATATCAACTGAATTTCATATTCACATACTGTTTCTGTAAAAGGAAAAATGCATTTTTATTTCCACATGTGTGAATATGACCCTCTGCTCAACGTTTTCCACCCTAGAGTTCAACCGGTGAGGATGAATAGGAGATGGAGACATCCCCCGTGTACAAACCCCTGGTGGACCTGGCAACAATGGAGGACGGACACATTATCCTTACCTAAAGACTTGATAGTGGAGAAGTGTGGCACAGTGGTTAGAGCGGCAGACCCTGAAGCAGAGATCTGGGTCAAGACCAGCGTTCAAGTCCCGCTTCGGCAGGTCTTGGGCTCAATTCCCTTGGACCAGATAATTCTCGCCTCGGTGCCTAATCTAATTAATGAGCCCCACTCTGCAACTCTGGGCAATAGCTTGCTTAATCTCCACAACGGCCCCAACAGCGCTTGGATGCCTGGCTTCACCCTGGGGGTGCCCAGGAGTGGGCACCTCACAGGGAAAAGCCAGGAGGGGTTCCATAGTGGTATGAGTACAGCGCCTTGAGACCCTAACGGGTGAGTAGTGCGCTATACAAGTGCAAAGTTTACAGTTTACAGTTTATAGGGCCACAATCCAAGAACTGTGTGCCCAATTGCAGCCAGACGTTCTATCCGCCAGCCCACATGTATCCCCCATCTAGTGCAGGTCCTGTCAGTGCTCCATTTCCTGGCAAGTGGTTCCTTTCAAGCAACAGTGGCCATGGCATCCGGGATGTCTCAGCCAATGTTCTCCAACGTACTGGCCAGAGTGTTGTCTGCCCTGCTGAAACACGTGTGCAGCTACATTGTGTTCCCCCAGGTGGAGGATTTGGCCACAGTGTAGGCTGACGTTTATGCCCTGGGACATATCCCCAACGTCATTGATGCCATTGATGGTACACATATAGCATTTGTCCCCCCTGGAGAAATGAATAAGTGTTCAAGAATAGAAAAAGCTTTCACTCTCTGAATGTGCAGATGGTGTGTTTGGCAGACCAGTACATCTCCCATGTCAATGCCAAGTACCCTGGCTCTGTGCATGATGCCTTTATCTTGAGGAATAGCAGCATTCCATATGTGATGTCTCAACTCCAGAGGCACCGGGTGTGGCTAATAGGTGAGCCCATGGTCCCCACCCAGTTGATGTAGGTATATGGGTTTGGGGTTGTCCCTAAGGGTGAGTGTGTCTAACAGGTATCCCTTGATATTTGCAGGTGACTCTAGTTACCCGAACCTCTCACGGCTGCTGACACCAGTGAGGAATGACAGGACAAGGGCAGAGGAACGTTACAATGAGGCACATGGGCGAACAAGGAGGATAATTGAGAGAACCTTTGGCCTCCTGAAGGCCAGATTCCGGTGCCTCCATCTGACAGATGGATCCCTGTACTACTTACCCAAGAAGGTGTGCCAGATCATCTTTGCATGTTGCTTATTTTACAATCTGGCCTTGAGACGCCACGTGCCTTTTCTGCAGGAGGATGAGCCTGGAAATGGTCTTGTGGCAGCGGTGGAGCCTCTGGACAGTGAGGAATAGGAGGCAGAGGAAGAAGATGTGGACAACAGAAGTTCACTCATTCAGCAGTACTTCCAGTGACACACAGGTAAGACACTGTAACTTCACTTTCCATTGCAGTTTTGTGTTAGACATTGAACATGGCAGCCTGATTTCCCTATGTCTATGGCCACTTACTGTATCCTTTGACATCTCTATTTTCAGATCTCTGTGCCCCACTCTGGCTCCTAGTGTGTTTACTGCTGCCCACTACAGGTCATACCTATGTATATATAACTGTACATTTGAATTGCAATGTTTACAGCTTGTTAAACTAATACATATTTCAATCATTTGACAGACTCCATACTTGTATTTGTTCCAAGGGTGTTTATTTATGTGCTAATTAGTGTAGGGGGTATTGCAACGGGCTGGGTTGCTGATGAAGGAAAGTCCAGGGTACAGTTCAGTCTATTTGTATCACAGGTGCATTTTCCAATGGGGCATTGGAAGGGGAGCAATGGAAGTACAAGGTGGACAGGTTGACAGAGTGGGACACAAGGGTGTCATTCAGGAGAGTCTTAGTTCCTGGCAGGGGTCTTGGCAATGTTCTCTGGCTTCTGCGTGGATCGCAGGGACCATTTGCGGGGTTGTTCTCCTTCTACAGGGGGTGGGGTGCTGGTAGCCTGTTGGTCCTGTGGCGGGCCCTCCTGTCCACTAGCGTCAGCTGAGGTGGAGGGCTGTTCTTCGGTGTGGCTAGTGTCAGGGGCCCGTTGTTGTGCCACTTCCTCCCTAATGGTGTTGGCCGTGTCTGCCAGCACCCCTTCAATGGTGACCAGGGTGGTGGGGATGTGTTTCAGGTCCTCCCTGATCCCCAGGTACTGTCCCTCCTGCAGCCGCTGGGTCTCCTGCAACTTGTACAGTATCTGGCCCATGGTCTCCTAGGAATGATGGGATGCTCCCAGGATCCCTGCAACTGCCTCATGGAGAGTGGGTTCCCTGGGCCTGTCCTCCCTCTGTCGCACGGCAGTCCTCCCAGCTTCCCTGTTGTCCTATGCCTCTGTCCCCTGAACCGTGTGCCCACTGACCCCAGGTCTCTGATTGTCTTCGGTTTGTGGGGTTGCCTGGGGTCCCTGTAGTGGTGGACACACTGCTAATTGACGTGTTCCTGGGGACAGAGGTATGGGCCAGCTGGGTGGGTGCTGTGCTGGTGTTTCCTGAGGGGGGAGGCTCTGTGGTGGGTTGGGACTGTGGCAGGGTAACCGACTGTCCAGAGGTCACTGATGGGCCAAGTTGGACATCGTGATCCAGGCGTGCAGAGCTGCTGTCATCATTGTGGGCCTCTTCTGTGGGGGTACTGGATGTTGGTGACACCTCCTCTCCAGTCACGTTGAGTGGGGGTCCTGTGGAGATGTAAATGCAGTGTTATTGTATCTGTGTGTGGCATCTTGTGCATGGATATGTTTCCCTGTATGGTTGTCATTAGCAAGGCACGTTTGGGTTGTGTGAGATGTTATTGGTTTGGCTAAGTGATTGTCACCAGTGTGTATGCTGTGGTGATGGGTGTCCATGCAGGTCTGTGATGGGTGTCCATGCATTAGTGTTGCATGCAGGGCTTGGTATTGGGATGGGTGGCTTCTGATAGTGGGGTATATGTGAGGTGGTGGATTGATGGGGGTGAGTGTAGGGGTAGGAGTTTGTGATGGCATGCAGGTAGGGTGAGAGATACAGTGGTAAAGATTTGACTTCCCAGAGTCCAGTCCTCCTGCTACTCCTGCGAGGCCCTCAGGATGCATGATCGCCAAGACTTGCTCCTCCATGTTGTTAGTTGTGGGGGAGGAGGTGGGGGTCCACCGCCAGTCCTCTGTATGGCTACCTGGTGTCTTGCTACTACGCACCTTCCCCCGTAGGTCATACCACCTCTTCCAGATGTCATCCCTTGTTCCGGGGTGCTCTCCCACGGCGTTGACCCTGTCCACGACTCTCCGCCATAGCTCCATCTTCCTTGCAATGGACGTCTCCTGCACCTGTGATCCAAATAGCTGTGGCTCTACCTGGATGATTTCCTCTACCATGACCCTTAGCTCCTCCTCTGAGAAGGTGGGGTGTCTTTGTGGTGCCATGGGTGTAGTGTGAGTGGTATGTGTGTGGGTGTGTGGGGTGATGTGTTGGGGTGTGTGCTGTGAGGTGCGTGGATGGCGTATGGGTGATGGTGTTATGTGGCTCAGAGTCAGTTGGTGCTCCTGGCTTGTCTCTCTCTCAGTTGTCAATATTTTATTTCGTTCTAAGGGGTTGTGGGTACTGTGGGTGTGTGTTTTATATTGGATTGGGTGTGTGGGTGTGGTGTGTGTATGTGTGTCAAGTGTGTATAGTTTGAATTGTCCAATGTGGTGTAGTTTTGTTAGTGTGTGTATTTTGAGCGCAGCGGTGTGATTCGTGGGTCATGATGCTGTGGGAGTATTTCTGTTGGCGTAACGGTGTGAGTTTTGGTACCACCAGTTTATCACTGACCTTTGGGGTGGCAGACTTGTGTGGGTGTCTGTATAGTGGCGGATTTCCCTATGTGGGTCATTATACCCGTAACTGTATATCGCCGCAGTCACAGTATGTTGGCGGTCGTCAGCACGGTGGTCGGAGGCATTTACCGCCAGGGTTGTAATGAGGGCTATAGTTACCTTAAGGCAAAATTTACTTTTTAAATTTCTATGTATGTGTGTGTGTGTGTATATATATGTATGTGTGTGTGTGTATATATATATATGTATGTATGTATATATATATATATATATATATACACACACACATACATACACAAATCCCTTTCAGGGTTAGAGTAATGCATAAATTATGTAAAAAAGAAGAGAGAACTCTGGGTAGTTCTCAAGTTTAGGTGGAGAACGGCTCCAATAAGGAGCACCCTGCAACACCGGCAACAATCCAGGGTCCATATTTATACTTTTTTAGCACAGCAATTGCGGCATTTTTTACGCAAAAGCAGTGCAAACTAACAAAATACAATTTTATTTTGTACGTTTGCACCGCTTTTGCATCAATAAGCAGCGCAAATGCGACACTACAGAAGTATAAATATGGGCCCAGATTTATACACCTCAAATGTCTGTTTATCTAGCAATGTTTTTAAGCATAGGGTCAGCACAGTACTATCCACACTGAGCTAGATAGTGACAAAGCCTTTTGCCATTTGTACAGCAAAGTTTTTAAACATAGGTTTGACACAGTGTCAACCTTGCCGAGCTGTAAAATGACAAAAGCCATGTACCACTCCAGGCACCGTATTACAGTTTTGGACAGGTAAAAATACCATCCAAGCCAACCTGGAATGAGTAAAAGCAATCCCTGACACGTGTTTCGCTCTCATTACAGCTCTTCAGAGAGATTTAGCTTTGTCCAGACACAATGGAGTGCCCAGTATAAGTCAAACAAATCCCTTTCAGGGTTAGAGTGATGCATATATTTTGCAAAAAAGAAGTGAGAACTCTGGATAGTTCCCAAGTTTAGGTGGAGAGCAGCTCCAATAAGGAGCAGCCCCAATAAGAAGCACCCAGTAACACTCTAGATTTGTTCACCTCAAATGTCTGTTTATCTAGCAAAGTTTTTAAGCATAGGGTCAGCACAGTGCTATCCACGCCAAGCTAGATAGTGATAAAGTATTTAAGCATAGGTTTGACACAGTGTCAACCGTGCCGAGCTATAAAATGACAAACGCCATTTATTACTCCAGACAGAGTATTACAGATTTGGACAGGTAAAATACCATCCAAGCCAACCTGGAAAGAGTAAAAGCAACCCCTGACACATGTTTAGCTCTCATTTGAACTCTTCAGAGAGATTCAACTTTGTCCAAACACAAGGGAGCACCCAGTATAAGTCAAAACAAATCCCATTCAGGGTTAGAGTGACACATAAATTATGCAAAAAAGAAGAGAGAACTCTGGGTAGTTCCAAAGTTTAGGTGGACAGCAGCTCCAATAAGGAGCACTCTGCAACACTCTAGATTTGCTCAGCTCAAATGTCTGTTTATGTAGCAAAGTTTTTAAGCATAGGGATAGCACAGTGCTATCCACGCCAAGCTACATAGTGGCAAAGTCTTTTGCCATTTGTACAGCAAAATGGCAAAAGACTTTGTCACTATTTAGCTCGGAGTGGGTAGCACTGTGCTGATCCTATGCTTAAAAACTTTGCTAGATAAACAAACATTTGAGGTGAGCAAATCTAGAGTGTTGTTGGTGTTGCAGGGTGCTCCACCTAAACTTGGGAACTACCCAGAGTTCTCTCTTCTTTTTTGCAACTACATATATATATATGTGTAATTATTAAGTAAATATTATACTACTGTTAAAGAATAAACTGTTTTAAGTATACTAATTTACAGTCTATATTTATTTTACAAAAATGCTATTTTTACCTGTTTACTCTTTTTTCCTAAAAACTATGTTTTTAACGCAATATTTTTGTAGTTTACATTATAAGTATAGGACCACAATATTTTTGCTAACAATATTTTTGACACAATATTTGTGTCATTCAGAGTTTTATGAACACAAAATAATGATCACGATATTCTATCAGTGATCCCTCCAACAGAATTTGTTTGAGGTTGGTTACATCTCATGTGCTTTAGTTGGATAACAGTACCCATCTAAAATCGCCTTCTAGTATGCATCCCTCCCCAGGATATTCTTGGCGCTCCTTCTCACATCTCTCTATTGCCAGTGCTTCTTAGTTAATTCAGTGTCTAACAGGTTAGCCCAGTATTTTTGCAGGAGGGTGGTATTGGCTCTTCTGTTTGTTGTAGAAACATAAATAGGGTGGAAAAAAGATCTTTAGATTCTCCTGCAAGTCATACCATTTCTAAATAGAGGTCTCATCTATGGGTGCTGCCTGATTAAATTCATGATCTAGGGCCTGATTTAGAGTTTGGCGGAGGGGTTAATCCGTCACAATGGCAACGTATATCCTGTCTGCCAAAATATAACCCCCATAGGATATAGTGGGGTTTATATTTCACTAGGCAGGCTATCCGTCACCATTGTGATTGAGTAATCCCTCCACCAAACTCTAAATCAGGCCCATACTGCCCAGTGTCTGAGTTGTGTGCTTCTATACATTCCTGCTGCATCCAAATGACAAATTATTTGCTCATTTCTCAGGTGACAAGATTGTTTCACCCTTGCATGGATTAAAAATAACTTGATAATTGCCAAGCTTCCACTGTCCTTGCTCCTTTCTTGGTTAGAAAGCAGATTATAGTGAATAGATACAGGGATGGAAAAGCAGTGAAATCTTGTTTTTTTGTAAGTGTATTTCTATCCCTTATGGTCGTACATGTAGGGGCACTGCAGTAGGTATTTAGTGGCCTGTCTCATGAGAGTTTTCAAGTAAGATCCCATATGGTTCTACCCACCACTGCCCTATCCATATGTACCTACAGTTTGTCAATTTCCCTCCTAGACCAATCATCAATAAATCAAATTTGTGTTGCTTGATAATAGGTCAGGAAATCTGGAAGTGCCAAGCCACTTGATTCCTTTGTGAGACAGAGAATCATGTATGACAATCTGCCCCTTTTCTTTTGCCAATCAAATTGTATGATGTTTGTTCTATGCAAAGAAGTTTTGGGCTATTTGAATTGGTAATGCCTAAAGAGGTATAGTTTCATGGAAGAACATGAATTTTAGACACATTTATTCTGCCCAGCCACTTTAGAAAAAGAGAAGACCTTCTCTTAGATACCTCCCTTAGAGTGAACAAAGTTGGAAAGTTAGCTTTGTAAAGGTCCCCTTGGTTTCTTGTGATCCCCCCAGATAATTAATTTATTTTGTTGTTCATTTAAATGGAACCTGGACTGCAAGTCTTGTTGAGTGATTTGTGGAAGGATACACATTTCTGATTTTGATTTATTTTAACAGCTGCAACCTTTTAAAATATTCTGATGTTGTATCACCGCTAACGATGTGTATCAGGAGGATACAGGAAGCAGGACATCATCAGCAGACATCAATACTTTATGATGATCTCATTTAAATGGTATTCTTTGTATTCAGGTATCTACCCTTATTTTGATCGCCAAGTGTTCAATGTTTAGTGCAAAAGGAAAGGGTGAAAGAGAGCATCTCTGTCAGGTCCCATGGCCTAGCTGGAAAACCTGAGGGAGCTGAGCATTGACCAGGGCCTGGAAACTGTGTGCCCTGAACCCTGATAATAGCATATCTGTAACTTGGGGCCAAATTAAAAAACTTGTATCGTCTTCTTCAGAAACCTCCAATCTATGCAATAAAAGGACGCCTTCACATCAGGAAACACCAAAATAGCCTCTAACTTTATCTGTTGATTTTCTTCTGTTAGGTGGGTGATCTTTCAAAGATTACCAAGTGTTTGTTTGTCCTTATTAAACCCTGTTTGATTCAGGTGTATGAGAGATGGAAGACAGTTCTCCAACTTGTCTGCTAATATTTTGGTATGTAATTGAGCATCGATATTGAACAAGGCTATGGGTCTATATGACTAGCAATAATGTGTATCTTTACCCTGTTTTGGTAGAAGAGTAATGACGGCTTCCTCTATTGAGGGTGCCAGTCTCCCCTTGGTTACAATGATATTCAACAGAATTGTTAGGTGAGAGGAGGTTAGGACAGAAGCAAGAATAAAGAATATTCCTGCTAACCCATCAGCTGCCAAGGATTTATCTGTCTTCAACTGCTGCTAGTGCCTCTTTTTTTAGAGATGGGTGTTTCCAGCTCTTCTCTTTAATTGTAGCTGAGGGATAGGTGTAGAATCTAAATATCTCTTCTGTTCAACCTCAGGTCATCTGATGTGGAAAGAGAATGGTATTAGTTGCTGCAGTCCACCAGCATTTCCTCCTCTGAACTAATTTGGGGACCCCATACTATGGAATATATCTCATATTCAGTCATTCTCTAGTTTCTGATGAAGCTGATTCAGCATGTGGGTATTCACC
Organism: Pleurodeles waltl; assembly: GCF_031143425.1. NCBI lineage: Eukaryota > Metazoa > Chordata > Amphibia > Caudata > Salamandridae > Pleurodeles > Pleurodeles waltl. The sequence continues at coordinate 289,963,543 of NC_090439.1, forward strand.
TTACCATCCTAATCATGGGTTACTTGTTAAATGCATAGCAGCTTGTGTTCCTCCTTGTTAATAAAGCTGACATTGTGTTTGTTCCTTAATTGTGTGACCTGTCAATGAAGTATTTTGGATAGGTTATCTGCATGTGCTTTGTCTGCTTCACCTACCTCCTCTTCAAACAAGGCATGTTCTTTATATTGAAGTCTTCTGAGGGTGACCATCACTCCAATGCACATTAGGCAGAGAGGGAGAAGCCATTGCCAAATTGTTTTTATAGGGGAGTGTACACACCAGGTAGCCACACTTCTGGGTTGGGCTAGGGAGCTCACCACACTAAGAAAAGGGTTATGTCATGTTGGGAGTGGGCAGAATAGTGCATTCTGTGCTAATTAGATGCAACACTTCACAAAAAGCTGTCAACATGCGGGAAAAGACCTGATAGTCCAGGCTAGTTAGTCATCACATTCCTCTAGGCTTGTAGTGGGCATAAAAATGGCACCCCGGCAACCAGACCTCAGATCACATCTGTACTGGTGGGAGCACCAAAGAAAGACTGCCCTGATGTTCCCTTGATACAGCAAAGAGAGACTGCACCAAATACTGAACTTCACCTACTCACCTTGGACAAGCATAGAATGGACTGTGCCTGTTGTGCCCTACTTGTGTAAAAGCTACCCATACACCCCTGAGAAAGAATGTGACCCTAGGAGTCAGTTGGCTGACTCACTGTTCGAGCCATAGTGCCATAAAAGCTGAGAAGTGTGCACCCTTGAGTGCCCATCACCAAAAAGACTGTAAGTGCAGCCTGGGAGACTGAGTCCTGACCCTCAAAGGCTGCACCCAAGTCTTCAGAACCCGGGAGAGTCATCAGAATGCATTTTGGTTTCCCAGCATGGAACTACCACAAGTTAAAGGGACCCACTGGTTTTGTTGCTACTGCAGACCAGTATACCAGTCGCAAGTAGTTTTGTGCTGGAATTCCCCTGGACTTTATGGGACATTGACTTCTAGGACCAAATTCAACCCCCCTCCTGTGCTTAAGGACCAGGGGGCGGCCACAGGAGGACCCCAGCACTGACTCTGCAACCTAAGCATCCTTATGCATCTCCAGCATCCTTAATTCCTTGCATCAGAACCACTCTATTGACTTTCATGGTGGTTCACTCAGAGGACCTCGAACTTGACTAGAGACTGCTTAAGCTGACAGGTAACTGTCCAGCTGGATCTGACTGGTCCCTATCGGTCTTGGACCCACAATAGTGCCCTTATAGCCATCTTCAAGTTACTACCTGTGGCAAAATCTAAACGTTGAGTTGCAGCAGATTACAAAGATTTATTGCATTTAGTGGAATGCAGGGATTTACTTTTTCTTAAAAAATTTACGTCTGCTGGACCCTCTGGTGGATTTTTTTAATTGAGGTGTTTACTTAAAGATAAAAATACAACCTATTTTTATAATTGGCTGTTGGATTCTTATTGTGTTGCATTTTCTTCTTATTCAGCAGTTTTAGTACCTCTTAATGTGTTCCCTTGTTCCTTGATAAAGCCTGACTGCTCTAATCTACAGATACCAAGGACTGAGATAAGAATTTACAAACAAACCCAACTGGACCTGACACAGAATTGTGTCTTGATGTCGCTCAACCACTTTTCTCACAATTCATAACACTCACAAAGTTGGAACTTTATATGCACTCATTAATAATCCCCATGAAGCCCCACACAAAAACTGCACTTCCAAACTTTACCCAAAAATATTGAATTAAAAGGATATGTTTGGTGGTAATGTGCCTCAGACAACATCATATGTTCTGGAGAGTACAGGATAGGATTTCAACTCAGGAAACGTATTCTGGGTGGAAAAAGACAGGATTGTGCAAACACATGTCTCTCTATGGACTTGCAGACAGTCTGCAAGTGTAAAGTTAGGGGACACTGTTGCACAAACTGAAATCTTTAATTTTGATAAATTTGCTGCATAATTCTGGATTTCAATTGGAATCCCCATAACTGAGTAAATCTTCAAATAGTAAGGGTTTAGTATGTCAGCCAGAGATTTGCTCATTTTTCTGGACTCATCACTTTTATTTTTTTGGGATATGCTAATTATACAAAACAATTTTCTAAAATACATACTCTGTTTCTCACTTTGTCCAGAATTAACACTCAAGTACAATGCAGTTGTGACACAGATATTGTAACAATCCACCAAAAACCATAAAGAAAATCAAGTTATAACAAAAAATGATTCTAATAACTGTCACATCAGCCTTAGCTATGATTATGCATATACTAATTGAAATCAATGAATGCAGATCTGCATGTATTTATTTAGTAGCATTACATAGTCCAAAACCGACCTTGCAAGGTGTCAGAGCGCTTTACAAAGTAAAGATCAAGGGATAGATGATAATGGGGTAAAAATCTAGTGGGCTGTGAATAGTCTAATGTTACGCAATAGCCATAGAAGCCAGAGAGGGTTCTAGCACAGAGTAAGAACTATATTCACTGAAAACGCAAAGGTTAAGGCAACTTCGTAGTTAGCTGAAATTTTCAGGGAAAATGTAATGTTTTAAACTAAAAAAACACTGACGTTTATCACTTATAGTTACCTCAAGTAACTAAATTGTATCCTAAGTTAAATATAACTTGTGCCCCCTCTATGCACAGTCTTGTGAGTAATTATGTAATTTCAGATGTTGCAGCCATGCTATCAATTATGTCATAGATCATCTAATGAGTGATGTAATATGTGGGGTAATTAGCAATACATGGAGAGCATGCGAATTATAGTTACCTTAGAGCACGAGCTATAATCACTTGAGATTACTATAACTGGTGGATTTTAGGGTTTTTCTTTTTAGTTTGAAATGTTACCGTTTCACAAATTTCAATCTAACTGTTTGTTACTTTAACCTTTGGTTTTTCAGTAAATATGTAAGGTTTTCTTAATGTAAAGAAAGATATACTTACAATTCCTAACTATAACTTCACTTTAAGCTATGTTTTTTTCAGTGAATTTTTAGGGTTTTTTAAAATGTAAAGTAATATTTTATTACCATTCGTAAAACCAGCCCCATGCCTTGCCCGGCAGTGAGGGTGGCCGCAGAATCTAGCCTGTATCCTCCGCCTTGGGGGAAGCAAAGCCCATGCCGCTCACAGAAGATGTATTAGATTCCATCAATGAAATCGTTTTGCTTCTCATTTATCTGTACACATATTTCATTTATTTCTATTTCTCTACTTATTTCAGCAACAGCAACCTATAACAGTGCAGGAGACTTTGCTGTTCTGTTCTAATTAGCTCCGCTTACATGCCTCCGTTATTCCCTTCATCGATCCGCCACCCCCACCACAGCCCTAAGGATTCATTGCATCCCATGGTGAAATCTGTAACCATGCTTTCATATTAATGGTGCTGTTATTCATAATAGCTATTGCATTTCAGTTAATTGAGGTGCGTGCCAAAGCTGTGCTGCACCTGAAATCACGGGGAGGCACAGTCATAGCTCACAGCACGCAGGATTGGAAGATAAATGCCACCATCACACAATATAACGAGCTTGCACCCAGGGCCTCCCTTTCTGTTCATGTTTACTGGCACTAGAACTCTGACAGGTATCTAAAGCAGGATCAGTGGCATAGGTAGTAGGTCAGGTGCCGAGTACAAGGGAGGAAATGTCCCTTGGTCGGTTTTTCTAATGAGAAATCCTGCAATGACCGCGTTCAGTGGCCCCTCAGGCCTCTGGGCCCCACTGCACCCAACTGCACTTAGAAAGCTATGTCACTGAGCAGGATCTGAGGCTATAACTCATACAGGTGCCATGGAATGTCTTGCTCAGCAGTCACAAATGGGTCAAATGTGTGTTCCACCATTAGAAAGAGGTTTTTTTTTTTTTACTGACCTGCAAAAATATCCTTTCTAGACTATTATCTCCTACCACTACATTGTCAAAGCAAGAACATATGGTTGAGTGTAGAATTACTATTCTTATCTCATCTAGTTAGCTTAACAATGTACCTATCTTCAAGGTGTGTAGCTACCGATGTTAACAAAAGCAAAAGTACTCTTTGTCCCTTATAACAAGTGGTCAGCGTAATCCTCGTTGTTTCTTTACCCACGGATTTACATTACCGGTAGTCCCAGTAATTCTAGGAGTAAGTAAATAACAGAGGTGACTGGTTTGTGGGGATAAACATGTAAGAATCTGTGTTCACTCCGATTTACAAGTTTTGATCTGCTTTTTCACACAAAGATTTAATCTGCTTTCATCAGCTGAAAGGTCTGTGTGAGGCACACATAACTCATTATAATACCGATGGGTCTACTAACTTTCTTACAGGTGCCCATTTTCGGTACATACTTTTCTTGGTAATACTCTGGTAACCGAAATTCTGAGCACAATATTATTGCAGATTGATAAACAAAATGTTTGTTATTTTAACATATAAACATAAAATGTCCTGCTGCATTGCCTTCTTTTAAGCAGAAAAGCAGTTTATGGCATACGTCGACACAGCCAAATTGAGAGGGTTCGCATTTCTCCCACTTAAAACTTGATACACTTGAATGTGTGATTATTACGAGATTATTTTTAGAAATCGTTCTCGTTTCTGTTCCAAAATGTTGACATGTATGCAACGGATCTAAGTTATGAAAGAGAGAATGCAAATTTGGCAACCTGTTTGCAAGCTGAGTGTGTGGGTGTGTGTGCTCGCACGTATAATGCCAGCGGTTAAGAATGAAAATGTGACCCACATGCACAGGGATGGGCCATGCTTCCCTGCCTTCTTCTGTTGAACACATCAATGAACATTCATACACACAGCGGCGGCTCCTCAGCTGTGGTGAAGGAGCGTCCCCTCACTGGCTCAGAGCCAGCAGCTGAAAAATAAAACAATATTTTATTATTGTTTTATTTTTCAGCTGCTGGCTGAGCCAGCATGTGCAGAGAGGGGTGGAACGGTGCCCTGGGCAAGGGGAGGAAGAGTGGAGTAGTGGTGTGCACTTAAGTGCACAAGTCAGTTTGGCCAGCCGTTCTAGGCCATCCAAGCAGACATGCGCAGTTAGGTTTCACCAACTCAGATGTATTGCACAGCCAGGTTGGAGAAACAGCATAGATTCCCTGTGCCTGAACTAGTGGTAAACCACCCAGGCCAATCTGCATGCTGCTCTCATGCTTGGCACTAGCATGAGAGCAAGGCAGATATTGCACAGGGAGTATCTGATGCTGTCCCAGGGACTGCTAAGACCAGGAAGCAGAGGAGCACGAGGTGGCCGGCAGCAGCAGGTAAGTGTTTTTGTTTTCTTTTACTATTAACCCTCATGCACTTCCCTCATGCCCCCTCCACCTGCCCCACCACTTTTAATTTGTGTTGGTCGCCACTGAGTACACATGCTGCTTAGATAAAAAGCACATCATAACGTCAGAAGATCCCTACAAGCCCACTTGCTTGTTATGAAGCGAATATCCCTGCATATTCCTGCACGTTCCTAAAAGGCTCATATTGGAACACATAAAATATTATAGTTTACCCTTAAATTATGGTTGGTAATTAATCCATTAAACTGGAGCTCGTGCCCCTGAAAGATTCATATGCTAGGTCAGGACTCAAGTAGGTGAAGAGGTGGTTCAACAGGTGCATAGTTATATTCATCCCTCTGTGAATGAGGAATGAACACTACCTGTCCTTCCCTAAAGCACATATTAGGTGCATGCAGGCAACACATGCGAGAGTCAAACGCAATTTGGCCAAAATGTTTCACATTTTGAGCATGCACAAATATTTGTGGATATGCTGAAGCACGAAATATACTTTTTTCCGTTCTGCTGTAAAAATAGTTTTGTGAATGTTTTTTACCTGGGTTGTCCTTCGTAGAACATTCAATCTCTGTGCTTTTATTAAGTTGATATTGTGCTTGAAGTTTATAATAAAGACAATTTGTACACCCTCGATTGTTAGCTTTATTTGACACATATATGTATTTGACATATATGTAGAGGCCTACAGGGTCATAGAAGTTGTCACAAGCAAGGGTTTTGTTATAACATAAAATCTGCGGATGACCAAACGGGCAGATGGGATTTCACACCAGTCTTATCACTTCTAAACTTATGTCAAATTCTAACCACAGACATTGGGAATTTACTGACATAGGTAGTCAGTTTTGCCTATGTGAGCTACTGTAGTAGCTGTCAACTTTTGCACCTAGTGAGGAAACCACTGAGGTCACCTCGAATTCTTGTCCTTGCCAGTTGACTTTGCCAAATAGCAACCACTTTCCTGTCAAGGAAACCCATCTGTGAGGAGGAAAAGTCCAGCCTGTCAACAGATGTGTATTACAGGATAAATAGATCTAAAATGGTTACCAAAATTCTAGTGTTGATTGTGCACCATGTCTCTATTCCCCACCCACATACTGGAGATATATTTTGATTTGGTAGAAATAAAGAAAATACCCACTGCACGTGGCCTAACATCCTCTCCACAAGTTGGGAAAAACAGAAAGGACACGAGCTTCGAACCTTCAAGGGTGTTGCTGGTATCTCACAGTTTGGCACATCTGTGTGACAATCCTTTATCTACATTCTGCTCTTAGCAGTTTCCTGAGACTACTGTTTTCTTCAGTCAGACCTTGTTATGGGACTCAGTTAACTGCAGTGGGCAGCAGCTGCTGACCTAGCTGTCACTGCCACAGATTCAGACTTGCAGAGGCAACTATCGGGAAATAAGTAGAGGTATGCTTCATTTCACCAGCGGGATTAGTGTAATTTGGCAACCCCATGTAACTCTTGTAACGTTGAGTTCTGGCTGAATTCCACCAATAGCCACATGCAGTAATTTTTTTCCTGTGAGGCTGCAGAAATGCAATCTGATTAGCATGAGCAAGTTTTGGTGACCACAAGCAAAATTGTCTAATGCTGGCAGTTACTGTCAGAGGGCTGCTTCTCGAGGAGATTTGCTGCAGCTTTATTCGATTTTTTACTCAAGCGGCAGCAAAATCAACTCCAGTGGGGTCGTGGTCATAAATTTTTACTGCATTTTTTAATACTGCTCACTCTACCGGCACTAAGTTGCAGCGTGAGCAGCACGACATCATATTTTCTGCCCATTGGGGGAACATCGTGGAATCTTGCTGAGTTTTTATGTAACTCTGTTGAATTTCGGGAACGGATATGCCATGATTTCCCCCCACACTTGGAAATGAGGTAAATGTAAATGACTATCAATCTTGTTGCTTGCTTATCTATTTCATTCAAGCGTCTTCTAAATAAAACACCCCAACACAGTTGCGTAACAAAGGCCCCTGCAACCCCTGCAGCGCTGGGGGGCAAACTCCAGGGGGCAACCCAGCTCCGTACCCTGACCTGAGAGCTCCTGAGGGAGCCCAGAGGGGCCCTCCTTCATGTACTGTCCAAGGGGGACGCCCTCTAGTTTCGTTACACCACTGCCTTAACAGCATTCTTTAGCCCGTTCTGTTCACATACTTTTTTTTCCTTAATGTCAAGAGTCTCTGAAAGCAGGTATCTCGTTTCTTTAGGGCTCTGACCTCTTGTTTATCTACACTTACAGTTTGCAGAAAATGGTGGGTGTTTTTAGTGTCTGATCTTCCCAGCCACATACATTAAAACTAGTACACACTCCTCTCCCTCATTCTATTGAATAGGATGAGAGATTTTTTGTACAATAAGGACTTTTCTAGCTTCTGTGAGGGTAAGAATTCTAGAAAAGACATATTTCTTATATGACTAACCGTGTTTCAAATTGTTTTCGTACAAAGTAGATACTATGAGATGTGACAAAGATAAAGGCATCCTGGGAGAAGCTTGAAGCCAGACTATTTAGAGGAAGTTACATTTACTGACAGAAATCAAAGAAGGAGATGAGTTTTTCTAACTATGTCCTGGAATTTATATGTTTTCTTTAATTATAACGTGATTGGTATCACTCAGTTTTTCAATGGCATTATAGCAACTGGAATGCTTAAAATTATCTTAACTAATGAGTTTGTCATAGTGAATTTACTTGCAATGATTACATATGTACCTTTAGTAAAATCTTCATCTGATGATGGATGATCACAATTTTTACCGTAGTGAGCTTTAATCATCTTCCCCAGTGCTTCACAGATTTCTCCTTTTTAAGATATTGACAACAGCCAGCTTTACCTGTCAAGGGGACTTCATGTCAATATTTATTTTTAAAAAGTACAATAACATTAAGTACAAATAAAGAGTTAGCTTTAGGTCAGTTCCTTTCAAGCTTGGCTTTTTGTGATTTTCATGGTTTGCCAGTGCTTGAACTGCCCATCAAGGCCTTAGCATTTCGTTCATGTTAACATTGTTACATATGTGTTCCCACTCGTTTTTTTTTGTTGCTTGGAGATCAAGTAGTTCATTTTGTAAACTGCACAAACAACATAACTTGTAGCTTCAGAACCAGCATGCGTTCTCTGTTATGTTTATGTTGGTGGCATAAGAATTCTTTGATTGCTGATTTACAACCATTTGGTTTAGGGAGTGGGTGCTGTTTGAATGCCCAAGCCAGAGTTAGGCCCATATTTATACTTTTTTTAGCGCCGCATTTGCGTCATTTTTTGATGCAAAAGCGGTGCAAACTTACAAAATACAATTGTAATTTTGTAAGTTTACACCGCTTTTGCATCAAAAAGCAGCGCAAATGCAGTGCTAAAAAAGTATAAACATGGGCCTTAGTCTCTAATCAACCTTAAGTGTTCATTCAAACGCACACCTGACAGCCTCACAGCCCACAAGGACGCCACCCGCAAGCACCACCAACTCATCAGACAAGCCAAATGATCCCACTTCAAAGATCTCCTGGACAACAACGCACACGACAGCAAAGAGCTCTTCAGCATCGTGAAGGAACTCTCCAACCCCAGCACCAACATCAACAACATCCCTCCATCCCAAGAACTCTGCAACGCACTGTCCACCTTCTTCCACCGGAAGATCACCAACATCCACGACAGCTTTGACGCCACTCCCACCCCAGACCCCACCCCCGAACACTCCACCTGTGCAAACCACCTGACCTCCTGGACCAACATGAACGACACAGAGACACGCAAGATCATGAACTCCATCCACTCAGGATCTCCGTCAGACCCCTGCCCCCTCCACGTATACAACAAAGCCGACTCCATCATCGCCCCCCAACTACGGAAGGTCATCAACATCTCCTTCGAAACAGCGACATTTCCTGAAAAATGGAAACACGCCGAAATCCGCGCAGTCCTCAAGAAGCCCAAAGCAGACCCCAACGACCTCAAGAACTTCCGACCCATCTCCCTGCTCCCCTTCCCAGCAAAGGTGATTGAAAAAATCGTCAACACACAACTAACCAGCCACCTCGAAGACAACGGCATCCTAGACCCCTCCCAGTCCGGCTTCAGACGAAACCACAGTACCGAAACCGCCCTTCTCGCTGCCACAGACATCAGACGCCAAATGGACAATGGCGAAACATCAGCCCTCATCCTCCTGGACCTATCCGCCGCCTTCGACACAGTCTGCCACCGCACCCTGAAATCACGCCTCCACGAAATCGGAATTCAAGGTAAAGCCCTCGACTGGATCATCTCATTCCTTTCCGGCAGAACCCAGAGAGTCCGCCCCCCCCTTCCGCTCCAAAGCCACCGACATCATCTGCGGTGTCCCCCAAGGCTCAGCCCGACGCTGTTCAACATCTACATGGCCCCCCTCGCTCAAGTGGCCCGACAACACAACCTCAACATTCTCACCTACACCGACGACACCCAGCTCATCCTCTCACTCACCAAAACCACCACACCGCCAAAACCAACCTCCACGAGGGAATGAAATCAATCGCCGAATGGATGAGAAACAGCCATCTGAAACTGAACTCGGACAAGACGGAGGTCCTCATCCTCGGACCCACCCCCTCCGCCTGGGATGACTCCTGGTGGCCCACCGCACTAGGAACCCCGCCGACACCGTCCGACCACGCTCGCAACCTGGGGTCATCCTTGACTCCTCCCTCACCTTGTCTATACAGGTCAACGCAGTCTCCTACTACAACACACTCTGCATGCTCCGCAGAATCTACAAGTGGGTCCCGACAGAAACAAGAAGAACAGTGACAAAGGCCCTCGTCAGCAGCAGGCTGGACTACGGCAACGCACTCTATACAGGCATCCCAGCAAAAGACCTACTACGCCTCCAACGTATCCAAATGCCTCCGCCCGGCTGATCCTCAACGTACCCTGCCACAGCCACATCTCCCACCACCTGAGAAACCTTCACTGACTCCCCGTGGACAAAAGGATCACTTTCAAGCTTCCTACCCACGCTCACAAAGCGCTCCACGTCACCGGACCAGCCTACCTAAACAACAGACTCAGCTTCTACACCCCCACCCGTCAGCTCCGCTCCACTAACCCCGCCGTCGTCCCCCGCATCCAAAGAAAGACCTCCGGCGGCAGATCCTTCTCATACCTCGCCGTCAAAACCTGGAACACCCTCCCCACCAACCTGCGACAGAGTCTAGACCTACTCATCTTCAGAAGACTCCTCAAGACCTGGCTCTTCGTCCAGTAACACCAGCTCTCCCCCCCCCAGCGCCTTGAAACCCTCACGGGTACGTAGCGCGCTTTATAAATCCAATGATTGATTGATTGATTTATTTTACTTTGTGGTCATTATACTATGTAATTGGAATTTGTTTTTTTTTTGTTAACAAAGTAAAGATGTACAAAGGCAAGCTTTATTAATAAAGCAAAAAACTGGAGCTTTAGTGTGTGTTCTTTTTCTATTGCTATTTCAGTGAGGCCTGAGGTTGTAATAGATTTGGTTCAGATTTTCATTTATAAGATATATCTATTAGCGTTTTTTTAGTTTTTTGTTTTGTTTCCCCTTTACTGCTTCTTCATCAAAAAAGGTCCCAATTCATTAAGCCAAAATCCATAAGCACAACTTGCAAGCGTAAATGGGTCAATTTCTGAGTGCAATAATTTGTGAAAGATGGCATTTTAACTTATGCAGAGTATTACCTTATGCTGGAGTAATGTTGCGTTTCAATTGATCCCAATCAAGTGGTGGGGCATGGACTGTCCAGGGTGGGGTTTCACTGGAAAGTTTATCAACACCCAGAAACTCAAAAATATGGGGTATTCTAAAGCTTTTCCCAGAACCATGGCCACCCTGGAAATAGTGAGAATTTACTCCCAGATTGCATAAGTTCATTCAAACAGGATGGAAGGTAAAAGATTTGGTGAAGGTGTACAAGAAGAGCTTACTTCGCAAGGTTGAGTAGTTTCCCCACGGAAGTAAAACAGCAAAAAGGTTATGAAATTACCCCAAGCTCAAATGTGCGTAATGTAGAATCTTTCATGATGAAATTTCTCTGCATGCTCACAATTGTGTGGAAAACATTTGAGAAATGACTACCGATGTGAAGTATTAAACCTCCAGGCCTTGGTTTTCTTTGTTTTTTTTTAATCAGGCCTATGATGGGAGTTCTCTTCCATCAGTTCTTTCGGGTGTCTAGTCATATCAATTAGCCCAATCGCTCACCACTTTTGGAATGCTCCCAGTGAATAGGGGCTGACTGTCACTGGATTTCTTTTTAAGCCTTTCTCCAAAGGGCAAACATGAATAATAGGTTAAGCCTTTCCTAGCCTAGAAATTATTCTGGTCCATCTTTCACCTTTTAAATAATCGGTTTCCAGTAGCGTAGCCTGAACAGCACGGGCCCTAGTGCAAGCAGGGGTAATAGGACCTTGCCCCCGAGTTGGTAATAAAAAATTCAGGCATCTGTGGGGTACATTAGGCCCCTCACACTTTGCACTCCACTGTGACTGCGTTCTCTGCACTAATGGTAGTTGTGTCCCTGCAAATGAGTTTCTAAGTTCTTTATTCCACCTCTGTTTTCTTCACATCTTCTCCCTCCACTCACTTCCTCCCTTTTACCTCCTCCTCTCTGCCTCTCTTCCCCTCTTCTGTCTCTCATTTGTCCTTATCTCGTTCCTTCCTAACGTCCATATGTAAGGCCTCTTTCTATTCCACTTGCCTTGCCTCTTTTGCTCGTCTTGATCTCCTTTCTCTCTCATCAATATTCATTTCTCTCATTTTCCTAGCCTCCATCCCTTTCTCACCTACTCCCCCGTGCCCCTCCCAGGCCCAAGGCAGGTTTTGTGTTTCTAAACTGTGAGCGCGAGGCCACTTAAATATCTGCAGACAATGCAGGGCAGACTGAGCCCATTCCTACCTCTGGGCCACGGTGCCACTGCGCCTGCTGCAGCACTGACAGCCACGCCCCTCTCGCTTGCCTTAAACACATATTACATAACACCTCAGCAGAAAATAAAACAGAAATCAGCTCAACTTCAGGGGCGGGATACACGCGCACGCAGGTGTTATCGTTTCGTCTATATGCTGGGCTATACCTCTTCATCTAGCGCTAGCCAGAAATACAAAAAAGCAATTTTGAGTGAAGACTAGCTGTAATTACGTCTGTGCAGGTCTCAACGGCTCTTTTCGTATCACGGGAAATGAGAGCAAGTCTCCATCTCATATCCAGAGAAGAAAATGAAAAGAAAGCTTAACATATATGTAATTTTAACCGATTCACTGATCGGGATACTTTCTAAAGGAGTAAAGTAAGTATTCCTGTCAGACTTTGAAGTCTGCCTTTGCAGCTCGATTACATCCCTCGGGGTGGCTTTATAGCCATTAAGAATGTGCACCTTTTATCTGCTCTTTTCAATTAATTGAATTTCAAAAGTATTCTGCTTCCTTTCTTTTCTTTTTAATCGTTTGGTTGCTGCAGGACATCGCCGAGTGATTTATTGTTCCAGTAATTAAAAGCACCGACGACTCACAATGGTCACTGCTGGAACTCCACTTTGCCCGTGGTCATATTTTAGTGTGTGTCAAAATACTGGATATTTATATACAGTGAGCTTGGGAGATCTATGCAGACAGAAAAATGCGGCTTCCAACCACTTCGCTGCCGACTGCGCAACGTATGCACACTTAATTAATGTATCCTTTAGATGGGTTTTCAGAGACATTTTAATTTGCATTGAAGATGTTTCTCGTACATACCTAACAATGGTATTAAAAGTCAACGCGTTGATAACAGGTTGATTTTGGCGGTAAATTTGGCCTCTTCTGGAAGCTTCCGAATATTCCGGAAAAATAGATATTGATTTCTGCACGAAGATGTCTAGCGATACATAACTAAAGATGTCTTTAAAAGACGACACTTTGAGAGGAGGTTGATGTTTTAGGTGAGTTTTATCTCCGATGAAAACTTCCGAATGGCCGAGAAAAATAAACGGTGTATATAGAATGAGTATGTGTAGTAAAAGTTGCAGCTAAAATTATATGTGGATATATTTGCTAAGCTGGGGAAGAGAGGATTCCAGTTGGCTGGCCACAAATGGTTTTATTGGATCCTTTTGTGGCATAGGGTGTTTTTATTAAATGGGTCCAGTACAAAATACAGTATTAATGTCGTCCTCGTAAAAACGCAACTCCAAGCAACAAAAACTATTAAAAGAATGCAAGAAATGCAATTGCGCTCACTGGAATTTGGTTTCTTCATAGTCGTTAATAAGATGTACACACATTACCTGGTCCAGGGGAAACCTTTTGTAAATGGCTGCCTTGAATTCCCACCAGGTAAATCACAGATTCAAACCGAGGATATAAAGTTTCAATTTGTCACGCGCATGCAGCGTGGATGTTGCACTTTATTTTTCCAACGTACATCACCAAATTTAAATTTAGTCACTCCTTCTATCTTTTATTTCTGCTTGGGGCTCCGTTTTTACATACTCAAGGCTGCAGCGAAGCAACGATTTTGTATTTTTTTAATTCAGTGAAAAAACACCTAAATACATTTCCATAAGGCGGACTGCTATTTCTTAGCTTACTGAAAAGGCCCTTTGTCTGTGAGCATGGTGGGGCGGTTGTGGTGGGTGGACAATTTAAATACAGATCAAGCATACCCACATACTTGTGAGACCTGCCAAGTGGGACAATGTTATGTTCATTAAACCATCTTTCTTCCAGCAGTGAGAAGAGCCCAGACAGGTGTAGTAATAGAGGATCTAAGTAAGGATTTAATTGTACTGTAGCATTTATATAACACTTACAATTCCAATTTGGCACACTGAGGTCTTTGTCTATATAGGAAGCACGCTACACCTTACAGGGTGTGTTTGAAGGGTTGATGGTGTTAGCGTGTCAGTCCTTAATAAGTGAAGTTACAAGGAGACACATATAGGTCGATGAAACCTTCGACTCGTTTAAGATGTTCTTACCATAGTTCCAGAGCAGAAAATAATAATTCAATACGCAATAATCAATAATCATAAGTCAAATCAATAATCAATGGAGTCAGTCAAATTCACACACTGTGACCTTTCAGCCATGAATAACCACACCCTTAATTAAAAGTTTAGTAAGTTTATTTCCCTATTATTAACAATACTAATGTCATGTAGATTAATCGCCAAGTCAAATCAAATGCAATTAATAATATTTGTTAACCAAAAAGGTGCAAGAAACACGATCCAATCAAAGCTTGAATCAAAAGGCATTCCAAAGCATAAGCACAAATTATTAGTAAAACCAATTTCAATAATACTGTGAGATCCATAGAGTTCAGCAAAATAGTTTGTCAACCATATGTCCCTGCAATTTCTCAGTTGCCGTGTGAATAGCCTTAACTAACTCAGATTAGCATCAGCATGTGGGGCTTCATGCAAAACAATTTAGAACACAAATTTCAAAAACATCTAGCTAAAGAAAGTATTAAGACAGCGCAGTTGGTACCTAGAAAGGAAAGGCACAAAAATGCAATTCAGTCACATTTTCCTTTCTACCCATCCACGGTATGGGTCAGTAAGAGTCAGTCTTCATCCTCAGGTCATCAGTCAATCAGCAAAGCATCAGGCTCCCAGTCAGAGAGCATGAGCCAAATTTCAGAATCTCAAATCTCTTCTAAGTCGCTTCTTCTCGACAGAGGTCTGCCTAAAAATCTCCTCAAATCAGTCTGTGTTCTCCTTTGTCATGTTGTCATTTCAAAGTCACCCAAACTATCCCCTAATTTTCAATTGGTCAATTAATCGTACGTTGTTACTCTGTCCAATAATTTTCATATACCAAATCTATGAATTCTAATATTTCACACTTCACACGTCATTGATTGGTGTGCTTTATGATATTCTCATCATCTGGCTCGTCAGGTATCGAATTTGTTGCATCTTCGGCTCCAGTCAGTGTCTTCCCTGGTCACGTCCTGGGAAAGAACCTCTTCCACACATTACACACAGTTGTTACACTTTTAAGGACACTGTCTCCTGGTAGCTGGTTCTCATGGAAAACTTCTGCTAAGCATTTTAACAAGACAATGAGCATTTCACAGTTAATTCACTTAGTCAGCATTTTTCAGTAAATATAAAGAAATACAGCTTCTGCATGAGGCCTGGCAAAACTAGGCCAAGACACTCGCTAAGCTAAGACCTACAATTAAAAAGCTAAAACATATTTCATAACCCTTAGTATGACATTTTACTACATTAATCTAATACATTTTCAATATTTCATAAGTATTAATAATTATTTAGTACAATTCATGAACACTGGTGGCCATTCTTCACGGTCACAATTTCAAACGGGCACATTATTTTTTTCTAAGTTATTCGTTTTCTACATAAGTCATTATTCAAAATATGTAAACACTCATTAATAATTTCTAAATA
The DNA here is from genome assembly GCF_031143425.1 of Pleurodeles waltl. NCBI lineage: Eukaryota > Metazoa > Chordata > Amphibia > Caudata > Salamandridae > Pleurodeles > Pleurodeles waltl. Next base: position 289,979,288 of record NC_090439.1, read on the forward strand.
AGTCATCTGCTTCAGCAATCTCTCCTTTGATGATTAAATATGTCATCACACCAGATTTACCACCCACAACTTTACAATTCCATTCTTCGACATTTTGTCTTCTCCTTAAATTTGCCCTATAAATTCTTTCCCTTTTCTTCTCTTCACTCCTCTGATTCTTTTTAGACATTTTCAACTTAATTCTTTTGCACAATTTGCATAATCCCCATATTCCTAATAGACAAACTATAACAATTAATATTCCCTGTATAATTTTCACCAGCACCCCATTCCAAATACTACTAGCCCAATTTCCCACTGATGCAAACCCCTTGCCAACCTTCTCCCAAGTACCTGATTCTTTCAATTCCTTCAAATCACTACTTGTGTTAGTCAGATTAGTAAGTAAGTCTCTTATCTCTTTACTATTGTTGGGTTTGTAAGAACAGCAATGCCTAGATTTTATGATTTTACAGACTCTGCCACCTTTTGCTAAAAGAATGTCTAAAGCAAGACGATTTTGAAGAGTTATAGCTCTATCCGCAGCCAAATCAGCATCTATCAGGAGTATAGCCCCTGAAAAATTTGTCAGCATGTTATCCGCAATATTAGACAACTTTCAAATCTTGATCGAATTCAGGATGACTCCCACTGAAGGAATCACCGCACCAAATATATCTCCCACTATCGCAGAAGAGGACTCCCTCCTCTGTCTTTTATGATGTAATTCTGTCATTTTGGGAAACTTTTTCAAATCCTCCATCTGGTAAATCTTTGGGAAAACTATCCCCAAATAACATGTCCCATACCATCCTCTTGGAAGACGGTAATAAGCATTAAGTCCACAAATATAATATATCTCTAGAATAACAGGCTCCTGCCCATTCAACATAAATGTCCATTTACAAAATTGAAACAAAAATACATGCCTACATTCACTTGTATCCACAAATAAAGTGTCAGTGCCCGATTTTGGCCTATATATACAAAGCTTTCCTACGTGTAATGCATCTAAAGCTAATTTCCCTTGCTTCTTAATTGCAGTGTAAGCATAATCATTCTTGTAAGTCCTTTTTTATAAGCCTTTTTCTAATTTCGCCTTCAGCTCCTTTCTCTTGTCATCAGTATGATCTAAGAAGCTTTTCTCTACAGGTGTAAGCAAGCATGTAAGATTATTTCTGTGCGCATATGCTGTCCCAAACGTTAGTGTAGGGTCAAAGAATTCTCTAACTAATACTATGTCATTATCCTTAGCTACTCTACTCAAATACCTAATAATAGGAACAAACGAGAACACAAGGTAATGATTCGAGTAAAAATGCTGAATGTACTCCTGGTTATAGAACCTTGTTAGTAACAAACTACAACTTGTCCCATATGGTAATGGAAGACTATTAAAAGTGTCTCCTTCCTCAACTGATGAAGGAATCTGCGTACACACAAGACAATCCTTTGCATCCATCGTTTCAACATACTCACTCAACAAACGATAGAAAACTTAGAAGAAAGTTCTCCTTGTACATTAGTATAATCATGCAAATATTTCTCATCTAATTTTAACCTGTATAAAGCCGTTAGTGTAGTAGTCTCAAAAGCAGAAGTATGGTTGGCTCCTTTCACATCAAGAACAGACCTACTCACAATCAACACTATAAACAAAATCCCACACATAATTGACAAACCAATGCTCATATATTTACAGCGCTTAGCATCCCTAATTTGCTTAGCTACATCATCCATGATCTGTAAAGAATCAGAAAGCAGAAGTAACTTCAAAAACTTGCAGCAAAAATCAAAAATAGACAATTCTTTCAGCAGTTCAGTTTCACTTCCAGGAACCCTTCTTCCTTGTCAAAATCGGTTAAAAGCTTGTCAAAATCAGGTTTCAAAAGTCAAATCAGGTTTTCAATTTCTTTTCTGGTTACTTTCAACAGTCTCTTTCTCAAAAATATTTCTCAGATTGTTTCAACAGTTCAGTTCATCAGTCTTCTTCATGTCACCTCAAAATATTGACTTGGAACTTCCGTATCAAAACAAAAATACAAAAGCTTTTGTTGCCATTCATTTGTAGTTGCATACACCCATTCAGGACCTGTGTATCTCCGACTTACTATTCTCTTTCTTTTCAACTTTTGATCACCATTCAACTCTCCTTCGCTTTGTTTCTCTTTTCACATAGTATCTACAGCTTCTTCTATTGTTGGTTCAACTATCACCTCTTTCCTTTTCTCCACTTGCTAATTCGGCCGCTTATCTCTTTTTTATGTACCCTCTGTCGATATTTTCTCCAGGACTGAACTTGAATCTTTATCTTTTTCTGTGGTGTTTTCTCTTGACAGACCTGCAACAGGTTCAGGAGGAGTCAGATCAATTTGACTTTGATCCACCTCAACTCCTTCCCCTTCTGGATCTGGCACTTGCTCTGTTTGTCTCTCTGAATCATCTGCTTCTGGGAGAGCCTCCTCAGTACTAGGCTCTCCTGCTGGTTTCATTTGCGATAGGTTCCTCAGCACCCTCCTGGGGATCTCCACCTTTGTCTCTCACAGGAGTGATAGAACCGTCTTCAATGAGCTCAGGTTCAGCTTCAGTTCTTCCTTGCTCCTTTTCCGGTGCTGTGATTTGTCACACAGTTGTTGGCACTCTCAACAACGCTTCTTCATGATCCAGTGGACATGCCACTTTCTTCGTGTGACTCGCGTGAATCGAATTCGGGATCCCTGCACACTTCACAGCAGTCGTAGTTGTAAAGATCACTTGATACGGTCCCTTCCAGCGAGGCTCCAAACATATCTTGCGCACATGCTTCCGGACAACAACCCAGTCACCCGCTCTCAGGTTGTGCCCTGGATCATGGATCGGTGGCAGTGTGGTGGCCTCCACCTGCTGAAAGAAAGAACGGACTACATCAGCCTGACCCTTGCAGTAATCCAACACCATATCATCTGTAATGTTCACAAGAGCATTTGCAGGAACTGCTGGCAACCTCATTGCTCTACCCATGAAATTCTAATGGGGCGACAATCCTGTCTTCCTGTCAGGAGTTTTCTCATTGACATCAACACCAAAGGCAATGCATCAGGCCATTTCAAATTCATAGCTGCACACATTTTTGCAATTCGTGACTTCAAGGTACCATTCATCTGCTCCACTAGTCCTGATGCTTCAGCGCGATAACTACAATGCAACTTCTGCTCAATGTTCATTGCTGCATATAATAGTTTAATCACCTCATTATTGAAGTGCGTTCCCCCATCTGATTCTAAAGAGATCGGAAATCCGAAGTGCGGTATCAGTTCCCTAAGCAACAGTTTCGCTACTGTGAGGCTATTATTTCTCCTTGTAGGGTACGCTTCAATCCAGTGACTAAAGATGTACACAATCACCAACACATATCTCAAACCTCCACACACAGGCATTTCAATAAAATCAAATTGCATTCTGCTGAATGTACCGCTTGTTCTTCCAATGTGGCTCAAATTAACCACTGTCCCTTTCCCCGCATTTAGTTGCTGACAAATGACACAGCGATGACATACTGCTTCAGCTGCTTGTCTAAACTTCGGGTTAAACCAGTCAATTTTGAACAGACGATCCAGGGCATCCCTCCCAATGTGTGCCTGACCATGATAATACCACGCCATTTGGGATAACAGGCTATTTGGCAAAACCAGATGACCATCCTCAAATACCCACAACTCATCTTGTCTCTGGACACATTTAATTTTGCTCCATGAATGTTTCTCCTCTTTGTCAATGTTACTTTGCAAAGATTTTAACTCTCCTATCAACTACTTTTAATACAAAACTCGTACATATTGTGTCTTCTTCAGGTAACAATTCCCACTTGTCTTTGAACGATATACAGTTCAATGCGCAAAACCTTGCAACTTGATCCGCATATCCATTTCCCAAGGACACATGGTCCTGTGACTTTATATGTGCATTAGATTTCACCACGGAAATTTCTTCAGGCAGTTGAATTGCATATTACAACTCTTTTATCCTCTCACCATTTCTCACTGGTGATCCCGTGGAGGTCAGAAAACTTCTCTGCTACCACAATTGACCAAAATCATGAACTATTCCAAATCCCTATTGACTATCAGTGTAGATAGTGACTCTCAATCGAGCAGAAACATGGCACGTCCTAGTAAGAACAACCAATTTCGCTACCTGGGCAGAATACACTCCTCGAAGCCAAGAAGCTTCTAAGGTGCCTGTAATTGTGCATATAGCATATCCTGCTCTCAATGTTCCTGTACTGTTTCTCAGACAAGAACCATCAACAAAAACAATTTGGTCATTTTCTTCCAATGGGGTATCTATAATATCAGGTCTTGGTTTTGTGCACAACTCAGTTACTTCAAGAAAATCATGTTTAACATCGTCCTCTTTCTCAATTTCAGTAGTATCACTTGGAAGTAAAGTTGCTGGATTCAGCACTGTGCATCTTTTCAGTGTCACATTTGGAGCACCCAGAATACTCATACCTAGTCAACCTTGCACCAGTCAGGAATTGGTTTTCGCCCTTGTCATTATAATTTCAGTTGTGTGAGGGACCATTACCGTCAAGGGATATCCCATCACTACTCCTTCACACTGTGGAAGAGTGTGACCAACTGCAGGAATAGCACGCAAATGACCTGGTAAGGCTTTTGCAACTGGGTCCAAAGTAGCTGAAAAATATGCTACTGGGCGATGAGCACCTCCATGGACCTGAGTCAAGACAGACAATGAACATGCATCACGCTCATGACAAAACAATGTGAATGGTTTCGTGTAGTCAGGCATACCCAATGCTGGAGCTCTGCACAAACTCTCTATCATCTCAGTGAACACTTTCATCTCATCCTCATCTAGCACTACAGGATCAGTGACATCCTTATGAGTCAGTTTCTGCAGTGGCTTTGAAATTTCTTAAAAATTCGGAATCCATTGGTGACAATAGCCCACCATCCCCAGGAACATCCTAACATCTCTCTGTGTAGTCGGGAGACTTATCTGCAGTATCATTGTAATCCTCCTCCTGGATATTTTCCTCGACCCTTTCTCAATTTGGTGACCCAAGTACTTTCACTACCTTCTGACAATACTGCAATTTCAATGGTGACATTTTATGAGCATACTTTCCCAAATGATTCAACAGGGCAATCGAGTCATACTTACAATTGTTCCTTGTTTTGGATGCGATCAATAGGTCATCAATGTACTGCACAAGTCGACTGGAAAGGCAATGCTAACGACTCCAAATTCTTTTTCAAGATCTGATTAAACAAGGAAGGTGACTCCATGTACCCTTGAAGAAGTCTACACCAGCAGTAGACTCAATCTAAGAATTTGAAATTGAAGAGAAATTGACTATGCTCATGAAGAGGCACAGAGAAGAATGCTTGTGGCAAATCAACCACTGTGAACCACTCTGCATCGCATGGAATCTGAAACTTTATTACATGTGGGTTGGGCACCACGGGACAACACTTGACCACTATGTCATTTATTTTAATCAAATCCTGAACAATTCAAACCTTCCCACCTGGCTTCTTCAAACCCATTGCCACTGAATTATATTGGGTGCTCAACACCTCCTTCAAAACTCCCTGCTTCACAAAATCTGCAATTATCTGAGCCACTTTCATCAGGACATCTTGTGTCATGTTATACTGGGGAAGCTGCGGGAACACTGCATTCAGCTTCAAGGTATCCTTTACCGGCTCCACTCCCTTGATTAAACCCACTTCTTTCCCTGACAGATCCCACACATTTTCTTGCACTGTTTCCTGCAAATCAGAATCAAACTCTCTCACTGTGAACATAGGGAAAAACTCCATCAATGGGTAATCCTCATTTGTAGTTTTGCACTCAGTTTCTGGGGCTGGGTCTTCCTCATCATCACTATTTGTCTGGATTTCAATTCCATCGGTTGAACAAGTAATCAGACACCTTTTCTTACACAGCAAGTCCCTTCCCAGTAGGAATACCAGACTCAAATCACAGACTACAAACTTGTGCAGTCCCTGGAAATTACCAATCTGAACTTGCACTGGATCTGTAATTGGGTTTGTCAAATACTGATTTGCTACTCCCACAACCTGAACTGTTCGACCTGAAAGGGGCAAATTCGAAACTTCTGCACTTCTCACTGTAGAGCTCCCATGTCCACCAGAAATGAGACTTTATGACCCATTACCTTTCCCCTCACATAGGGTCCTCTCTGATCTACCTTTAGGGAAGTTGCAAGCACACATGGATCCTCATGGGAACTAGCACGCATCCATTCACCATTTATTTCATTCTTCTTGTGTAACAGTAATTGGTGCACTGCATTACTACTTCTGTCTTGTCTCCGACCTGTGACCTGTTGAGAAAGCATCATCTACTGTTGCTCCATTAGGGCTTGGGGCATCTGCATTTGCTGTCTAGGTACCATGGGAACCTGCTGCTGCATCGGCTGCAACTGTGACACTTGTGCACAGGGCATTTGCACCTGTTGCATGGGCTGAAAATCTTGCACTTGATTCACATTATTCAGAAAATTTGGATTCGGACCTCTCACCCTTGGTCCTCTCACACTTTGAAATGTATTGGCGTTGTTACCTTGTTGAACAATACCTTCTTGCACCATCATCGGACACTCCCGCTTCGAGTGTCCCACAGCTCCGCAAATGCGACATGGCAATAGCGTCTTCATTCCCTGCACATCATTCTGAACCACTACAGTATTCAAATCTGGACCACGGTTCATATTGCCACTGTGAACCCTACCTCTCATCTGAGGCTGAAACATGACATTTCCATGCTGCTGCAGGATCTGCTGCACAAAGTTTCCTTGGACTCCTGTTTGAGCTGCCTTAATCTGCATCAACATGGCCTTCTCTTTCAACTTTTTCTGCTTCAATTCAATCTCATCACTACAGTATTTCGCATACTGCAACACCTCATCAACCGGCTTTGTCTTCCAGCAAATCAAATGACTCTTAATCTTCTGACCTATTTCAGGTCTCAGTCCTTCCACAAACCTGAACACAAAATACAGCATGTCTTTCGGCTCAATTGCTTCCTTGCCACTGTACTCCATGGATGCCTTTAACAATCTCTCATAGTACGCATGTTTGATTCCTTAACCTCCTGCACTGTCCTGTCAATTCTCTGCCAATCAATGTTTTTGGGTGAAATCCTTGTCTTTAAGAACTTAATCACCTTATAGTAACATTTCATTACCTCAGGAGATGGTGCACCCGTACTTTTATCTCTCTCTGGTTCACTTGTTGGCCAGTCTACAGCTCTCCTGCACTCAACCCATAAATCAGCTGGAACCACCATCTCCAGTAATGTGTTCAAGTCTTCCCAAAAACATTTTGCAAGTTTCACAAACCTGTCTGTCTGCTGATACCATTCTACTGGCTTCTCTCTCAATTTTGGGTAATCGTTTGTAAATGATAGAATATTGCTCCTACTCCGAGGAACATGAACAAAAGTTCCCCCTGGGATTTCTCTTCTTGGTAAAATCTTTACCGGATCCTTGTCCTGTTGAATAATTTCAGTCACTTCTAGAGACTCTATTTTCTTTTTATCTCTTTTCTTTACCCATCTGCCTTCCCACTTCTCTAATGCTCCCCAAACCTGACCACTCTGCAGTAATTCTTTAAGATGCACCTTCATTCTGCTTGACCTCATGTGTTCAAAATCTTTAGCTTCAAAATCTAATCTATAACTTCTCTTCAAATGCTTTGTTTTCTCAATCTCTGTGCCATGCTTTTCTGCCAAATCTGCTAATCTCAGTTGCACTTTGCCCACCTCTCTTGTGATTCTCAGGCATAAGTATCTCAAATCTGCCTCTGTGTAATACTCTAATCTATTCACCCCCATTGTTCCCTTAACCAGTTCACCAGCTTCCATGTTCAATCTGACACAATTGATTTGCTTTTCTCCCTTGGAAGCATTCTGTGGGGTATTCAGCTTGTCTAGCCATTAGGTCAACTACTGAGCTGTCAGTGCCTGTAACAAAATGTTACTCACTTGAATCGGTGGCACCTGCTGTACCACTGCACTCGGTGTCTGCGGTGTCAATAGCTTCAAGCTCTGACTTGCACTAGGTCCATTCACAGCATCTGGAAGTTCAACGAGTGGACTAAGATCCAACAATGATCTCGACCCATGAAAAGTCTGACCTAGAGTTGAGACTACCTGCACTTATTCATCTGGTCCCCTCCTCATTAAACTCTGAGACATCGTTCCTTGTTCATTCATAATTGTTTTCTTCTGCGCAAATAATGGTATGCCGGACCAACAGTAATTGGCAGCGATATTGCATCCGGGGCTGCTCTGGCACCTGAACACTGTGGGAGAGTAACCCCCATACTCTGATTCATCCCCAGGGTCAAGTCTGACTGTGTCCCTGTCATTGGCGTAAACCTTGGCATCCCCTGTAGCTATACCTGGGGCAACAAAATTGGAGTCGGTTCAGTCTGAACCAACAGTGGTCTTGGAACCACTTGCTCCGTAGGCACCACTAAGTTTGAAGTCATCTCTAAGACAGGCACATCAGGATAAATTCTCTGTATGGGTGGTGGATGCATCTGTGCATGAACTACTGGAGTAGTCAACACATTGGAATTACCTTGAACCACACCCTGTATCTGGCTAGTATTAACTTGCACTGGGCTCACTATTCCCATTGCCTGTGCCCTGGCTGTTGCATCAACACTAGTACTTGGACCATCGGAATGCACCGCATACGGTGGTGGTCGATCTCTCAGTATTTGTATAACAAGATCTTCGGCATCAGAGTCCTCCTCTACTATGGAAGACTTTCTTGCTTCCTAACTCTCGGACTGACTTTTACTAGCCTTTCTAGCTGCTTTCTTTCCTTCCGTCTCATCTTTCTGCAAGATTGCTGGAAACAACTTAACTTCCTGCAATGTCTCTGCTCTCCACCTTTCCTGCTCCCAATCCCATTTAGCCTCCACTAAAGACTTCTCTACCTTTCTTATTCTCCTCCCGAATTTCAATTGCTGTTGCTGTCTAGCTACCAGCTCCCAAACTGCTAATGCCTCAAACTGTGCTGGTCTCAGAAGGGGCTTTGATTCATACAGCGCCATCCGCAATTGCTCCAAAATTCTCAAATTGAACTTCCCATTCTCAGTAAACGCTAAGCTCCCATTTTTCTCTGTCAACTTGCACCACCTTTTATACCAAAGACATGGTGCAACACCTTGCTCCTCCATTACAATGTAAGCTGGTGTATTTTCTGGCAGTGTAGGCTCTCCTACATTCGCTCTAATGTAAGTATCTCCCCTTAGGGCACTTTTCAACACTTTGAAAAATGTCATCTTTTCTACTTTTTGTTTATTCAAATCAAATCAGGAAATGACTTTTACTCCCAAGATTCCTTTCACCCACGTTCTCAACCAATTGCCTCTCATGGACTGCTGCCAATCTGTGCACAACGCTTCTCACTAACCGACCTGTCCCAACAGGGCTCCAATGACATCACACTTGCACATACTGCGGCTGACTGTCAGCGAGACCAAATCCTTTAGGTATCTTCATTGTTGTCAATAGGCCCACCTCCTGGCAGCTCCAACTCTACAAGCCTTAACAGAGCAGAGTCTTAGAGTGGCCAAGTGGGGGGTAGGGAGTTAAGGAAGGGTACAGCGGGGATGGAGACCTGCGGAAACAAGAATCACAGATACTACAGAGAAATATCAATCATAGAACTCTTTGGAATCTGTCAACTATAAATCCAGCAGTTGCTTGGAACAATAGTAAATTATACCACCTTTCATAAGTTTCAAGAAATGAAAGGTTAACACGGTGTTCACTCAAAGAAATGTTACTTCACATTTCAAAAACTTTCCAAGATACACGATTTATGTCCATATTTTACATTAACCATAATCAAATATTCCCTTGAGTTCAAATTATTGCCTTAGCATTTATTCATAACCATTTAAACCTTTTCTGAATAACAGCGCTTATACAATGTATCTCTGTCGCTACCGAGCGACTCCACAGGTAAGCAGCTGAAGTTGAAAAGTGACTGCAAGAAAGCGGTAGCGCTGTAACAACAAAACATTTGCTTAGTTTGTTATCAATTTAAATATTTACAGCTGATTGCCAAAGATTACTACTTTCTCCAACAAAAAAAGAATATCAACCTTTAAACAGTTTTATCAAATAAGAAAATGGATGATGGAAGCTAGAAACCACCATCCGTCTTACCGCCTCGAGTGTCTGCTACTCGCTGCTTCAAATGCCTCAACACGGGGGAAATCCCAGGTGAACAAGCAGGAACATGGAAACACCCAACTTCAAACAGAAAAGCTCCGGTCCTCACGAGATCCTCAGAATAGTGAGCAGTGAGAACTGTGCGGGGTCACTTAAATAGACTTGTGCCCCACCCCATGTGCCACACCCAAAGTGCCCTGCCCCAAGTGCCACACCCAAAGTGCCCCGCCCAATGTGCCACACCCAAAGTGCCCCGCCCAAGATGGTTGAAATAAAGATACTTGGGACCAATGCCATGAAATAAAGACAATGCACGCACAGCGCACTGAGCAGCCACTAGAGTCTGCAAATGGCAGTCTCTGGACCAAGACTGTGTGTTGGAAACAGTAATGCACGGACTCTGGCATCAGGCGGGCCCTAGAGTGCATGCGCAGCCATTGTGTTGACACTGACAAAGTCTTGCGGCTCATCCTCCAAAACTTCAATTCACACAAAACTAATACAAAATATTGCATGCACTAATCAAAAAACAATAACCAAAAACAAACCTGCTGGTTTACTACAGGAAGGTACCACAATCGCTTCAGAAACCTTACTGATTTTCACTGATGGCCCTTTCACTCATTCAGCTATTCCTCTTTCTCGGTCTCCCAGATCTGCAAGTAATGTTCGACCCACAAATGTTATTCTTACTGATCAATGGGTCAGTCCTGGTGCACATAGGACTCCCCAAATCTCAGTCAAAATTTTCTCTCATCCACTTTACTCACACACTGACCCGTTGACCACGCCCGATCAACCTACTAAACCAGACAGATTACAACATAAAACCAAGTGTCTCATACACTTTTCAATATACTCCGGAGTCTTAGACCACGCAGGGTCCGTACATCAACAACCATGTGGACAATCTTTGAGCGCAAAGTGCCATACACATATGAAGTTCAATGACTTCCCTACTCTCATACTACGGAGTACGCACGCTCCTACTAAAACTTCATTTAGAGTACGCAAACTCCCTAAATCCTCCCATACGTCATAATTCACCTGCGATTTCCATAAGATGTGCAAGCGCAACCTATCTCAATCACTCTCTCACTAGAATGCTGAGAACATACCCAACACTACTAGCAGGATCCAGGATCTGGGAAGATCATTTCTGGGCTTAAGGGAACATCATCGTCTCTACAAATGCCATTTAAAAACAAATCCAAATCTGAATTCTTAACCTGCTCTGGACACTTACGGCAAGCTCCCAAAGAGACTAACCATCAGTCTTCTACCACGTCTGTTAATGCGTCGGTCCTTATTAAGTAAACTTACAAGGGGATGTGTATAGGTTGATGAACCTTTTGACTCGTATAAGATGTTCTTACCATAGTTCCACAGCAGAAAACAATAATTCAATACGGAATAATCAATAATCATTAGTCAAATCAATAATCAATGGAGTCAGTAAATTTCACACACCATGACCTTTCAGCCATGAATAACCACACCTTTAATTAAAAGTTTAGTAAGTTTATTTCCTTATTATTAACAATGCTAATGTCATGTAGATTAATCACCAAGTCAAATCAAACACAATTAATATTTGTTAACCAAAAAGATGCAAGAAACATGATCCAATCAAAGCTTGAATCTAAAGGCATTCCAAAGCATAAGCACAAATTATTAGTAAAACTAATTAAAAAAATACTGCAAGATCCATAGAGTTCAGCAAAATAGTTTGTCAACCATTTGTCCCTGCAATTTGTCAGTTGCCATGTGAATAGCCTTAACTAACTCAGATTAGCATCAGCATGTGGGGCTTCATGCAAAACAATTTAGAACACAAATTTGGAAAACATCTGCCTAAGGAAAGTATTAAGACAGCGCAGTTGGTACCTAGAAAGGAAAGGCAAAAAAATGCAATTCAGTCACATTGTCATATCTACCTATCCACAATATGGGTCAGCAAGCAGAGTCAGTCTTCGTCCTCAGGTCATCAGTCGATCAGCAAAACATCAGGCTCTCAGTCAGAGAGTATGAGCCTAATTTCAGAATCTCAAATCTCATCTAAGTATCTTCTTCTCAACAGCGGTCTGCCTAAAAATCTCCTCAAATCTGTCTGTGTTCTCCTCTGTCACGTTGTAAATCAAAGTCACCCAAACTATCCCCTAATTTCCAATTGGTCAATTAATTGTATGTTATTACTCTGTCCAATAATTTTCATATACCAAATCTATGAATTCTAATATTTCACACTTCACAGGTCAATGATTGGTCTGCCTTATGATGTTCTCATCATCCAGCTTGTCAGGTATTGAATTTGTTGCATCTTCGTCTCCAGGCAGTGTCTTCATTGTTCGCGTCCTGGGAAAGAACCTCTTCCACACATTACACACAGTTGTTACACTTTTAAGGACACTGTCTCCGGGTAGTTGGATTTAATGGAAAGCTTCTGCTAAGCATTTTAACAAGACAATGAGCATTTCACAGTTAAGTCACTTAGTCAGCATTTTTCATTAAATACTAAGAAATACAGCTTCTGCATAAGGCCTGGCAAAACTAGGCCAAGACACTCGCTAAGTACTACAATTAATAAGCTAAAACATATTTCATAACCCATAATATGACATATTACTACATTAATCTAAAACATTTTCAATATTTCATAAGTATGAATAATTATTTAGTACAATTCGTGAACACTGGTGGCCATTCTTCAAGGTCACAATTTTGAACGTGCACATTATTTTTCTCTATATTATTCATTTTCTACATAAGTCATTATTCAAAATACATAAACAGTCATTAATAATTTCTAATTAGGTCATCTGCTTCATCATTTGCTTTGATTTAATCCTATGATGGAAATATGGGAAGTGTTTCAGTGATATGATGGATGAAGAAGTGTGGGATATAGGTACGAAGGTTATTATTATTTTCAGTAAGCAGACAGCTTTGATCAGCTCTGAGGTCTCCTTATTGTGTGTGTTATGATTGCATTTAATTACGCTGGTTACCACACAGAGTTGTTCATTCTAAAATTTTTGTTTACAGTTTATGGTCCTGAGCAGACTGGATGGAGAGAGATCTTCTGGGATGGACTTTGTTACATTCATACCTTATATGGTTGTCATTATGAGTTATCAAGATCCAATGAATGGAATCACACAACTGATTTTGAGAAATATGATCTTCAGTAGTGCAGGGGAATAACACAACTTCTTGGTGCTGGTCTTTTAAATGAGTACTGCTCCACTGATGGGTTGGCTAGTGCATTTGAGTGTGCATTACATTAAACAGGACTTAAACAGGACTTTTGAGATTTTTCATTTCTTACCATTGAACCACTGAACCTAGATATTTATCTAGACCGCCTTAATAACTGGGAACTTGAGCTAAGACCTCAGAGCATAAGTTTCTGTCCTTACCCACCAAAACCACATTTACTGCAGTTCTTCCCAGTTGATCAGTGTTTTGTTCATCCACATTATGTGGAACTGTTTGCTCCTGCCACAAAAATGGAAGAGCACCAGCAGAATTCAGAAGCTGCAATAAGATGCCCTGAATTCTACACATTTGTTTGTACAGAATCTCCTGCTCACCCCTGCCAATGACCACTAAAAAGAGTCTTATGCTGGAGATGATATGTTAAATAAAGGCTGGGCCCCTGTGAAAAACAGCACAGACAAATCAGTTTAATTTAAGACTCCAGTTAAAATCGTGACAAATGAAAAAAAATCTACTGTCTCGCACTAAACTATAAACTGTGTTTATTTTTATTAGCCCTTCTAGACAATCTGTATGCATTATTGTGCCTTTGATATTTTGATAGGTTGCTATTTCTCCAACGATCAAGTGGCTCCCCACTATTGGGGGTGGACATAGTGATGTGGTGTAGTGTGCTGTAGTATGTTATTCCATAATGTGGTGTATTAATGTTAGGTATGTTTGAAGTGTGAAATTGTGTTGTATGAAATTGTGTATGGCATTGCTGCAGTGGTGTATTGTGTGGAATAGTGTGATATGATATGATATTCTTTTGGTATGGCGTGAACTAGTGTGATTCCAAATACAGGATGCAGATTGGAGGGATAATTTGTCCTTTGCTTGTGTTTGTATTGACGTTTTGTATGGCTGTGTCAGTGTCCCCATGTCTCTGCATTCATTGCATTTATTGGCTCTCTCTCCTCAGTTACAACAGTCTACAAAGTCACATTGATGGCATTTTAGCTAAAGAATCCTAATAAGTGGCACCCCTGCCCAGCAGAGGTGTTCGAAATTCCAGTTCTTCATTTCCTAAGCTGACACAGCGCCCTTGGTGTAGGAAAGTAGCCTCTTTCTAGCATGGTAACCCCCACTTTTGGCCTGTTTGCGAGTGTGTGTCAGTGTGCTTTTACTGTGTCACTGGTATCCTGCTAGCCAGGACCCCAGTGCTCATAGATAAAAACCTACATGCCAGTATGTTTTGCCTGTCTCACTGGGACCCCGCTAGCCAGGACCCCAGTGCTCATAGTTTGCGGCCTAGTGTGTATGCCTGTGTATTGCCTAACTGTGTCACTGAGGCTCTGCTAACCAGAACCTCAGTGCTTATGCTCTCTCTGCTTTTAAATTTGTTACTGTAGGCCAGTGACTTTATTTACCAATTTCATTTGGCATACTCAACCCCCCTTATAAGTCCCTAGTATATAGAACCTAGGTACCCAGGCATTGGGGTTCCAGCAGATCCAGATGGGCTGCAGCATTTCTTTTGCCACCCATAGGGAGCTCAGACAAACCCTTGCACAGGCCTGCCATTGCAGCCAGCGTGAAATAACACACAGATTATTTCACAGCCATTTTTAATGCACTTAAGTAACTTATAAGTAAAGGTTAGGTGCAAAGTTACTAAGTGTGAGGACACCCTTGCACTAGCAAAGGTGCCCCCACATAGTTCAGGGCCATTTTCCCGGACTTTGTGAGTGTGGGGACACGATTACACGCGTGCACTACATATAGGTCAATACCTATATGTAGCTTCACAATGGTAACTCCGAATATGGCCATGTAACATGTTTAAGATCATGGAATTGTCTCCCCATTCCAAATCTGGTATTGGGGAGCAAATTTCATGCATCCGGGGTGCTCCACCATGGACCCCCAGTAGTGCCAAACCAGCTCTCTGAGGCTTACACTGCAGCTACAGCTGCTGCCACCTCACAGACAGGGTTCTGCCCTCCTGAGGTCTGGGCAGCCCAATGCCAGGAAAGCAGAACAAAGCATTTCCTCTGAGAGCAGGGTGTTACACGCTCTTTCTTTGGAAGTAGGTGTTACAGGCTGGGAGGGGTAGCCTCCCCCAGCCTCTGGAAATGCTTTGAAGGGCACCGATGGTGCCCTTGTTGCATAAACCAGTCCACAGCGGTTCAGGGACCATTTCTCCACCTGCCCTGGCAGGAAACTGGACAAAGGAAAGGGGAGTGACCACTCCCCTGTCCATCACCATCCCAAGGGGTGGTGCCCAGAGCTCCTCCAGTGTGTCCCACACTTCAGCCATCTTGCTTGCAAGGTGTGGGGGCACTCTGGAGGGCTCTACCTGGCCAGTGCCTGCAGGTCTATTTGCATTCCCCTCTCGGGGCTATTTAGGGTCTCTCCTGTGGGTTCTCTTCAGTTTCTGCTTGCAAATTTCCTTCATGAATCCTCTGCAACAACTTCTGACTCTTCTGACCTCGGATCAATGGCAGCCTTCTCCAAGAAATGCTGTAACTGCAACAAAGTGTCTACAAGAGACACTTTTCTTCAGCAACCTTAGCTCCAAGTCAGCAACTGCAACAGTTTCCATGGTGTGCATGCTCTGGGGACTCCCTGTCTTCATCCTGCACCAGAAGTACCGAAGAAATCTCCAGTGGATTGACGGAGTCACTCCTCTGCTCCAAGCAGGCACCTTCCAAGGCGACAACCGGTACCCTGGGACTTCTCTCACGGTATCGAGCATTCTCCTACAGACACAGAGGGTAGGCATCATCAACATAGACTGTCCTGAGGTCCTGCTGATGCAATTTGGAAGAAGTAAGACCTTGCCTTCCCTGAGAATGATGGTACCCCTGAGTATTGTGTCTTCTTCGCCTCCGAGGCCTCTGTGCACTCTTTGCAAAATTTCTTTGTGCACACCCTGGCCCAGGTCCCCAGCACTCTACCCTGCAATGCACAACTCGCTCAGTTGTTCTCCGGTGCGTGGGACCTTCTTTTGTTGTGCTGCATCAACTGCATTTTGCACCCCCTTTGAACCCAGATCCTGTGGCTTCTGGGGGTGCTGGCTAGCATCCTGCGGGCTCTGTAAAGTGCTGAGTGCCCCCTCTTCCTCCTCACATAGAGTTGATGCCCCCAGGTCCCTCCTGGATCCATCCAGTGCCATTTTGATGCAAAATGCACTTTTGTCGTAGCCAAGGCTTGTTGGTGCCTTCCAACACAAAATCTCATCTGCACCGATCTTCACGCCGAGGGACATCTTTTGCATCATGCACTGGCATCATCCTAGGGTGCATTTCTGCAATCTTCGACTAACCAGGGACTCTTCTTTCGCACCCTCTTCTGGGTTGGTAGGGGCTCCTGTCCTTCCTGGAGCTTCTTTTGACTTCTGGACTTGGTCCCCTTCCTTTGCAGGTCTTCAGGTCCAATAATCCAGCAGTTGTTGTTTGTAGACTTGGTTGGCTGCTGCAAAATCCCAAAAAAGAGGTGTAGTGTGTCCTAAGGAAACTTGCAGTACTTCACTCCCGCTTTTCTGGGCTCGGGGTGGGGTAATTTACTTACCTTTACTGTATTCTTACTCTCCCAGCGATTCTGCACACACTACACTTGTCTAGGGGGGAAGTCGTGATTCACATTCCACTTTTTAACTATATGGTTTGTGTTGCCCCAGGCCTATTGTCTCTTATTGCATTCTATAGGATTTCCTACTGTTTACATTATTCTATGACTATTTACTAGTCTAATTTCGGTGTCTAGTGTATATATTGTGTATAATACTTACCTCTAGAAGGAGTATTGTCTCTAAGATATTTTTGGTACTGTGTCACCCAAATAAATACCTTTATTTTTGGTAATGCTGAGAATTATCTTTACTTGTGTATAAGTACTGTGTAACTGTAAGTGATATTGCATGAGCTTTGCATGTCTCTTAGTTCAGCCTAAGCTGCTCTGCTATAGCTACCTCTATCAACTTCAGACTAAGCTGCTAGAACACTCCTACACTCACTAACAAGGGATAACTGGATCTGGTGTAAGGTGTAAGTACCCAAGGTAGCCACTACAAACCAGGCCAGCCTCCTACACATGGTCCTAGTTTTCTCTGGGTGTTGCATATGAATGGTATTGAAAGGTGGGAGTTGGTGATTTTACCGGGGTAGGAAAGGCAGAGATTGTGATGGAGAGGTTTATGTCTTGGGCCTTTCTAAAAACTTATAAGAATGACCAAGGGCTACAGCTCTTAGTTATGTGGCCCATTTCTCAACACATGAACAAAAATGCCCTAAGGATATTCAATTACTCAACACTGCAGCTGCTTCTTAAGTTTTCCTCTAGATTTCCGGAGGAAATGCCACATCCTCCCAGTTGCCACTGTGCCTCCATGCACCTAGTATTCGTGTGAAAGTTGTCAATTGTCACCTTACGAGGTCACCACTTTGAAGGAAAAAAGCACTAAAGGGAATATTTACTAAAATGTCTCACAACACAGCATAGAAATCAAAGTTGCTGTGGTGTGTTGCATGAGAGGGAAACAGCAGGAAAACACCATACCTATCAGGCTGCCAGTGCCACACACACACACCTTTGCACCATAGTGCACCACTGTCTGTGTCATATCTAGTGTAGTTTTTGTATTGGAAGGGTATTCTTCCATACAAAATACTAGGCTCAGACTCACTTTTAAACTTTTTCAACTTTGGATGTGTGCTGTACAGTGTAGAGGCTGGAGAAATAAAAGCATTTCTCTCCTTTGATGCCAATGTCAAAACAGCATTATTTCTTATGCAAAGCTTGTCTAATTTTGTAACATAAATAAGGTTTTTGTGTTAAAAGCGTGGGTGGTTCCATTGGAAACACCCATGTACCACCCATGGAACACACTCTGGATGCAAAGCAATGCAAAGCATGAGGAGGCGCTAGTTTAAGTTACTTTAAGGTGACTTTTCAGTGCAAAGCAATTTTCTCCATGGAAAGCAAATTAAAAATAAGCATATTATTTTGCTGTGATTTACTTCACATTTGTTGCAGAACGTTGACACAAAAGTAAAAGTCTGTAAATATACCCTTAAGGGTAAAATCCTTCTCAGCACGCTTAATGATACTTGCTTTTAGTTGATGAATGATGAAAGGGCAGTGACTTCTTAAGGAGTTATGGGGCTCCGGACAAGATATATTTTGGAACCCCCTGTTTGGAGCAACTTTGTATTTACTAACCCTTTTCGGTTCATTCAAACTCTTTCAGAAATGGGGGTAGCAAAAACAACAACAAGCTCAAGCTGGTTGGAGTTCACCAGCCGAATAGTACCAAAAGAAAGCATGAACATGCATTGATAAAGCCATTTATTGAGTGTGGATCTAGATTTTTTACTTGCAACAGCAACATGTAATATTAATTCAATATATAACCAGCTTGTCACTCACATTGTTGGGAAAACATGCAAAGAGTGATTTGTTAGATGTTTAGAGGCATAGTACACTATATTAAAGGAAGAAATATGCAGATAATGTTTGAAATTGAGCTTTACTTGACAAATATCTGCTCAATATATTCCCCTTCACTAGCAGCGTTCTTGCTACCACAGTGAAAATCAAAGAGCTGTTCTTAGCATTTTCAACCATTACATGGGTTAAACACGAATAACTTTCTCCTAATTTCTCTTCCCCTGCCTCACCCCTCTTCTCTTTACAAGTGTGCACTTATCTGGCTAGATAGTTACCTATGACCCTGCTGAGTAAGAAAAAGGGGATGGGTTAGGATACAGGCAATAGAAACAGAAAGAGACCAGTATAACAAAAAACATGAAGTGGTGGGACAAAGGAGCAGAGATAGAGATGATGTAGAAAGATGCGTGAGGTAGGGATTGAAGTAAATAGAAAAAGCTGCAATAGCTAGAAAGAAAGATAAGATGAGGTGTATAGGTACAGAAACAGATGCAGAGACAAAGATAAGATTGTAGGGTTCTGAAGAGAGGAATAGAGATGGGGAAGTACATGTAGAAAGTGGCAGAGAAGTAGAGTACTCCAAGAAGTGGGATAGAGAGGAAATGAAGAAAAAGAAGTGAATAAGAGAGAGGTAAAGGCTGTGAGGGGTAGATGTAGACATAGAAACCTGAGGAAATGGAAAAAGAGAGACAATGTGGAGAAAGAGCTAATGAGCAGAGGTATAAAAAAACAGGCCAGATAAAGAAAGTATTGTAGAAGAGATAAAGATAGAGGGGGTGAAGGGTGGAAAAAGAAATGTACTGTAGAGTTAAAGGAGAAAGTTGAGAGACATGAATTAGAGAACAGAAGGTGAAGTTTATACAGTGGCAGATAGTCTAAAATAGAAAACGAGGAAGAGATTTTGGGGTAGAGATATCTATAAAGAAAGAGGTTGAGAGATAGTTGGGTGTAGGGTGAGAGTTGAAATAATGAAGGGGGTGCAAATGGAGATACATTTTGTGTGTGGATGTGTGAGAGAGAGACAGAAAGAAAAATAGACAGAGGATTTTATGAGAGAGAAAAAAGGGTACAGGTGCAGAAATAGAAAAAGCCAAAAAGCAGTAAGATATTAGAGAGATGAAGGAAAGGGAACTGAGATAGAAAGAGGGAAATGGGAGGTGTACAGGTGAGGTAGTTAACTGATAGTGGGGTAAATTGAGGGGTTAGTTAGTGTGAAAATATATACTTAAATATGTTGCATCATGTTCATACACACCTATGAAGAGATATACTAGCAACTATATATATAAACAATATTATTCAAATGTGATTGTTGTCTTCTGTTTGTTTCTAGCTTTTCACTGTATTCTATTAATCACACTCAGTTTGTGGTCTCAATGGGCCTGAAAGCCCCAAAGCCCCATGTTATATATTGTGCATTTCCCAGTAGCTGAACCATGCTATCAAACCAAGCTAAAGAATTGGGATTTTGTGAGAATAATGATGCTACTATTGTGTATAGGCATATCTTCCTTTGCTGACCTTCCTGCTCTTCCTTGAGGGTAAGACCTTGGCACCTGCACAGTAGATAAGGGGTTGTAGAGAATAACACTTGTCTATCATGTGTTAATGCACAATGACTTGTACTGTGTAAATATTGGATATATACTAGGTCAATTTTACATAGGTTTCAGTTTTTATCTTCAAATTTTTTTTTAGTGAGGATTGTGGATAGTTGAAATGAAAATTGTCTTTTGATTTTGCTGTGCTCTCTGCTATTCTGTATCAAATACTAAGTAGATTTTGGGCTTCCTGGCAGGTTGTGTTTTATTTTTAAAAGATGATGCATTGCTGCCATGACCAGCTGCCATGAAAAAGAAACATGGGAGCCCTGGACCAGACCACACAAGAGGACCCTGGGTAAAACATGATGCTTCTTGAGGATAACTGAGGTGGGTAATGGCCTAGCACCATACCTGATAACAGGCTGAAAAACAGACACAGAAAGAACCAAAATATTTTAGTTAAAGTCTGAGAATGTTTACCGTTTGTTGGTTGCTTGCTTGCATGGCTTATATTGTTTGTGGCTAATGTATTGTGAAATGGGTGAGCACATTTGTTGTCAGAGTAAGAGATAATGAGAAAAATTTAAGAAAAATGGATGGGCAGGTAGGACTAGGAGAAGTCTAGAAAAGAGAAAGATGAGTGTGAGTGTCAACTCATGTCACAGACTGAAGGCTCTAGAAACAGGGTAGTAGCAAGAAAGACAGGTAGGAATGCCAGGACCTGAAGTACAAACTTCTCAAGGATGAACATGTTAGTGAAAGAGACTCTTTAATTTAGCCACCTTCACACTTTCACAAGCCTCTATGGGGGAAGCCTGAAGGTTTTTTAAAAATCCAAGGTATGTGAGTGTGCAATACCTACCGTTCCCTCTGCATAGGAT
Source organism: Pleurodeles waltl (assembly GCF_031143425.1). Lineage (NCBI taxonomy): Eukaryota > Metazoa > Chordata > Amphibia > Caudata > Salamandridae > Pleurodeles > Pleurodeles waltl. The sequence goes on from NC_090439.1 coordinate 290,000,571, forward strand.
CAGCTGTATGCACAAAGCCTACAGACCCCTCTCCTTCTACAGAGTGTTATTTTATTACAAGGAACTGCAATGGGAAATGGACAATCTCAACATAATGATCCCCCACCAACAAGGTCTCAGGCTCACACTATGTACCAGCAATATGGTAAATGTGTGTGCAAATAGCTAAAGAAATGGGTGGAACTCACTAATGAGGGTGGAAGAAAGACCTTTCCAGAGCATGGTCGCTTTGACATCAAGAGACTAGCAAATCTGTCAAAGAGGCTGAAAGACCCCAAAAATAAAATAAATGCTAAACATTGACTGACCTGGCATAAAGAAGTGCAGCAATGGAAAGATGAATCTGGCACCTGGAGTATGAAAGATATTCAGGTGCATCCATTTTAGTGACAGGGTTAGGACTGATGTTTCAACTGCTCGGCCTCCTTCCTAGCTACTCCCCCAGATCACCGAACCACAAGAGAAGAAAGAGAGGTAGGATATGAGGGAGGAAGATTTGATACATGTATTCCCCAGGCCAGCTGATGGAGCTGGGGGCACAGCTGCAATAACTACTGAAATGGTTCAGTGCCTGTGCAACTGCTGGTGACTGGAGCACAAGGAAGTAACACACAAGTGAGTGCTATAATGCAAATGGCTGACAGTAAAGTAACCAGGTTGGAGGCTAATTCCATGAATGTGCATTGGTCTAAAGCATATGTACGTTCCAACCTCAATTGTTGTGGCAGATGGTGCCAAGTAAGGTGAAAGAAACATTGGTGAAAAAAGTGCCATGGCCAAGAGGGAACCATGGAAATGATGGAGAGCTCAGTGCAGTGAAGGATGCACTTCTGAATGTGCTCCCACAAATATGCCCAATAATAACCACCAGGACTAAAATGTCAAATTGAAAAAAGGATAAGGGTCAGGGTCTGGCTGATTATTTGGACAGGATTAGGGATGTGGTCAAAAGGCACTTGGTTGTAGCCTGTATGACTGCGATGGCGCAGGAAGCTGTGGGTGTTATTTCTGTGCAGGGATTGTTAGTGAATATTAAGAATCAGTTTATTACTAAATGTGTTGGATGGCAGAATAAGACGTTAACAGAGTTATTGACTATCACAAACCACTGTTTCACATCACAGGAGAAAAAGAAAGAGAATGCTCAATTCGAAACTGATGTACTTGAATTTGGAAAATATGCAGCAGGTAATTGAAGGAGCAGGGAAGGGAGTGCATCAAAGGGTGAGAGGTCCTTGAGGTCAGGAAAGTGTGAACATTTATAAGTGAAATGAAAGGTGCCTATGTCCAGCTCACCTACCACTTACTTGAAACTGGTCCTCCGACCAGTCTTGGCCCTTTAGCACCCCCCCTTGTGCCTCAAAGCCCCACCACATTCCTCCTGCTGCCTTCTCACTCACTCCCCTCTCATTATCTCTCATGCCTGTTCTCCATGCTTTGTGTCCTCTCTCTTCAGGGGCTCTTTCTCTTTTTTGCCTCTCTTTTGGTGCCTTTGGCCCTCTTTTGCACACTTTTACACACACTCTCCTCTCTTTTTCTTGATTTTTCCTACTTTAGTGCCTCTCCCACTTTTTCTCAGCTCTTTGTGCTTTCTGCTCTCTTTTTCATTTTAGTGCCTATCTTCTCACCTCCCAAGTGTCTTTCAGCCTTTTTCTCTTTTCTCTTCCTCCCCCATCCCTTAACTTTTGTGCATCTCTTTGGGCTTTTTCCACCTCGTGCAAATGTTTTTCATTTTCTGCTTTCAGCCTCTGTTTCATTTTGTGCCACTTCTGTCCTTTTGTATCTCCCTGCTTGCCCCTTAAGACCCCATCAGCCCCTCCTGCACCTTATCCCCTTCCCACTCCACACTCCTTAGCTGTTTCCTGCCTCTTCTTGCTTCTTCCAGCATCTTCTTACTACCCATTCTAGCCCTGCCGACTGCCCCACCCCCTTCCCAGGACTTATTTAATGGCAATCACTGTGTGCGCTGCAGGTGCACCACTAGTGTGGTAAAGGAACACCATAGGCAAACACGTCTGTGCACCTTCAGGCTGTGAACTGTGCCCTGTGCCACAACTCATAGCCCGATCAGTCCCTGCCACTACACAGCTCCTACCTTCTGTTTGCTTGACTCTGGACACCAAACTACCCTTTGATGCCAAACCACGCAGCACAGTAGGACTGTTCTTCTGCTTCCACTGTGGCTTCACTTACATAAATACAATCAGTCACACCCTACACTCCTATATACCCAACACCCACTCAGACTATCAGCACAAAACACACCACACCAGAATCCCAGCACTCATCTGCATGCTCATCAACTTCTGGTCGCTCAGCAAACAAGCCATTGAAATCTGGGATCTCCTCAGCAACAGCACACTAGACCTCCTTTTCCTCATGGAAACCTGGCTAAACCCAAGGTCAACTCCCGACATCACAGTGGTCATTCTGGCAGGCTGCAAAATTTCACACCAAAACCAACTTCTAACCAGGAAGAAGACTCAATTATCTTTAAAAAAAATCAAATGTGCTACAGTCACAGACTCAGACCCCCCCTCCAGGGAACACATGCACTACTACAACCTGCAAACAAACAACAGCTTCACCTTCAAAGCAACGCTAGCATAGACCACCTGGACCTCAATCTACCTCCAGCAACCTCATCACAGACATCATCGCTCCCCTCACCGTCAACTCGACGAACATCATGCTACTCAGGGACCTCAGTTTCCACCTGTAGGACCCCACTGATTCCTGCTCCACAAACCTCCTCAAGAGCTTGGACGACATCGGATTCTCCCAGCTCATCCCAGACCAATCACACATCGCAGGACACACTCTGAAACCAACCTTAGCCACCAGAAACAAAATGAAATATAGCTCTACCTGTCTGCTCACATGGACTGACAATTCCATCAAACTGGTTTTCCTGCTAAAACTATCTTTAGAAGAAGAAGACAAGCAAGAAGACTTTATTTCCCATCACCCATCAGAACAGGAAATGGCATTGCAATATTCTGCAATCCTCCCCTCTCCTAGGATCTACTTAATGACAACTACAACACAATGTGCACAGGATGAACAAAGGGGGCATGCCGCTGGGGAACTAAGGCAAGCCAATCAGCACCTGCACTCCACCCAGCACCTGGATCACTGGTCCAATCACTGTCCTGCGATAATCTGCAGTACTTCTTAGATTGCTAGACCTCAGACACCATTCCCCTAACTGTGTCTCACACCATGGCAGGGGCTTTTGCCTGTACCCACTGCCACTTCTCCAGCAGCCACCAACCCACAACCCACACACAAATACTAGCAATGCCCTGAACACCCCCTCCCAACACTCATGCCATCACAAGCACCAAGAACGTCTACACCTCCCACTACATTGCAAAGCAAACCTGCACATCAACACCCACTCACATGCATGCTTCTCAACACACGATCACTCAGTAAACATGCAACCGAATCATGGGACCTGCTGAGCAGCATAGCACCCCTCATCCTCTTTCTTCATCACAGAGACCTGGCTCAACCCCTCATCCGCTCCTGACATTGCCCCGCAATCCCAGCAGGCAGCAAGATCAACAGAACCTCCTTCACAAGCCAGGAGAAGGACTTGCTATCATCTAAAAGGAATGCATCAAATGCACGACATCCACAGAGAACGCACCGATTGATGTAACACCTGCAAATCTCCGTAAACTTCACTCTAAACAAAGCCCTTGCCTACTGACCACCCAGACCAAGAGACCCCTTAATCAACCTCATTACGACTTCGTTGCGCTGCTCACCATCAACTCCAGATCCGACATCCCCCTCTGTGACCTCAACTTTCACATAGAAGACTAAAACGACCACTGGTTCACAGCACTGCTCAAAAGCTTGAGCAACATCGAGCTTACCCAGCTTGTCTCAAAACCACACCTCAGGACACATACTGGTCCCATCTTCACCACAAGCAACAGACTCAAATACAACTCCACCACACCACTCACATGTACTGACCACTCAATCATTCACTTCCAAGTCAACACCCCTACCAGGTTCAGCGTTACAAGCCATAGGTAGGACAAAATCACTGAAGCAGATTGATTTGGCACCTTCAGCATGTATCAATCTACCCCCAGCAACCTTGACAAGGACATCAACAACTTCAACAACTCGATCAAGAAATGAGAAAAGTTCCTCACACCCATTAAACCCAACAAGTATAGTAGATCAAACAAGCAGACCAGCTGGTACATAGAAGACCTCTGAGACACCAAACTACAGTTTGAACAGCTAGAAAGGAAATGGAAAACCAATCAGAACACCACCAACAGAATTACCTACATGGCTGCACTCTTATGCTATCACCAGCAAATAAGAGACACAAAGAAAAAAGAACCGGTGGACCGCTTAGAAGAAAGCACCAACAGGATGCAAGAAGACCTTCGCGATCATAGGGGATCTCACCTTACCCTGATCCACTGTCAACAACATCACTGCCTCCCAACAACTAAATCACAACCTATCCAACTTCCTCCACTGCAAAATAGCAAACATCTACAGAAACTTTGCACACCGACCCAACACCAGAGAACTCATTAATAACCTGCTCACCACCAACCAAGACAGACAACTGAAAGAATAGGCAACTCTCACCAGAAATAACACAGCAGCAATCATGCGGCTCATCCACTCAGGGGTTCCAAAGGACCCATGACTCCACTACATCTACAAACTGGGAACATCACCAAACAGCACCACCTTCACTCACATCATCAACACTTCCATCACGTCCGCCTCTTTCGCAGTTTAATGGAACCTTGCAGAAATCAATGCCCTCCTCAAGAAGCCCACTATTAACGTGAATCAACGGAGCATAAAGAAGCAACTCACAACCAACCTAGAGCTTCATCAACTTCTACAGAACATTCCATCAGGATTCAGAAAGAACCACAGCACTAAAACAGCACTCATCATGGCCACCAATGACATTTGACATTCATCCTGGAATGAGGAGACATAGTAGGCCCTCAATCTCCTTGATCTCTCAGCAGCCTTTGACATTGTCTCTCACAACACACTCATCAGAAGACTCAAAGAGACTGGCATGCAAAGATGTTCTCTCAAATCGATTAGTTCCTTCCTCACGGGAAGAACCCAAACTTTCAGGCTGCCATCCTTCACATCTGAGATCAAGAAACTGATATGCGGAGTCCCACAGGGATCAGCCTTCAGTCCCATTCTTTGTAACAAATAAATGACACAGTTCGCTAACATCATCCGATCACAAGACATCACCATCAACTCCTAGGCCAATGACACCAACTTATTCTCTCCCTGATGTACAAGACAACCACCCCCGATCCAACTTCACCAACTGCCTGATCATGGTAGAAGACTGGATGCAAACAAACTGTCTGAAGTTCAACTCTGACAAGATGGTTGTACTGGTCTTCGGCAATATGATCTCCCCATGGGACTCCATCTGTTGGTCAACGGAGCTAGGATCAAAACCTACAGACCACACAAGAAATCTAGAGACCATCCTAGATGACAAATTCAACATGACAGTTCAAGTCAATGCAGTGTCTGACTCCTGCTTCCACATCCTATGCGTGCTGCAAAAGATCTTCATATTGTTGCCTCAGAACACTAGATAGACCATCACGCAAGCACATGTTACCAGAAGGTTAGATTATGGTAACTCTCCATATGCCAGGATCTCGGAACAACTCCTACACAGACACCAGACCATCCAGAACACCACCACAAGAATTATACTTGGCCTTCCATGCTGGAACCACATCACACCACACCTCAAGAACCTTCACTGGCTTCCCATTCAGATGAAAAGTCAATTAAAACTTCTCACTTCCACAGACAAAGCCCTACACAACACAAGAGCAGAATATCAGAACTGCTGCATACACTTTCACTAACCTACCAGACACCTACGCTCTGCCTCTCTCTCACTTGCACACACTCCCTGGCCCATATTTATACTTTTTGATGCTAAACTGCGCTAACGCAGTTTAGCGTCAAAAAGTTTTGCGCCGGCTAACGCCATTCTGAAGCGCCATGCGGGCGCCGTATTTATTGAATGGCGTTAGCCGGCGCAAGCAGACCGGCGCTGCCTGGTGTGCGCGAGAAAAACCACGTACACCAGGCAGCGCCGGCGTAGGGGGAAAATGGCGCATGGGCGTCTTAAAATGGGGCAAGTCAGGTTACGTCGAAAAAATCATCGTAACCCGACTTGCGCCATTTATTTTCGACGCCCATCCCCCATCAACATGACTCCTATCATTGTAAAGATAGGAGTCATGCCCCCTTGCCCAATGGCCATGCCCAGGGGACTTCTGTCCCCTGGGCATGGTCATTGGGCATAGTGGCATGTAGGGGGGCACAAATCAGGCCCCCCTATGCCACAAAAAAATTTAAAAAAAATACTTACCTGAACTTACCTTAATGTCCATGGGATGGGTCCCTCCGTCCTTGGGTGTCCTCCTGGGGTGGGCAAGGGTGGCAGGGGGGGTCCCTGGGGGCAGGGGAGGGCACTCTGGGCTCATTTTGAGCCCACTTGTCCCTTAACGCCATCCCTGACCCAGGCGTTAAAAAGCGGCGCAAAAGCGCCGTTTTTGGCCACGCCCACTCCCGGGCATCATTTTTGCCCGGGAGTATAAATACCACGTAAAGGCCTGGGAGTCATTTTTTAAGACGGGAACGCCTCCCTTGCATATCATTAACGCAAGGAAGGGGTTCACGCTAAAAAATGACGCACACTCCGGGCACTTTGGCGCCCGAAGCGTCTAACGCCAGAGTATAAATATGGCGTTAGTTGGCGTTAGTTCTGCGTCGAATTTGCGTCGAAAAAAACGACGCAAATTCGGCGCAAACGGAGTATAAATACGGGCCCCTGCATCCACAAAAGCAGAACTGGAGGTTGCTTATTCTCCTACGTTGCACCAAGACATAGAAAGACCACCCTGAAACATTAGAGCCTCGTCCTCACTTCTTAAGTTCTGCAAGAAGCTGAAGACCTGGATCTTCATAAAAGCACCTAGGGTACCACACACCTGTCCACTTGCAGAAGCCCCTGGACACCTTTTTGGGTGATTAGTGCTCTATACAAATTAACACAACATCAGCATCAAGCTGCTCAGCCAGAACTGGAACAAAACAACAGAAGCTAACGAGTACAACACCCTTGACGCAGACCACCCAAATACCACCAATAACAGACAAGAATACCACCATCTTCAACCAGTGGATCAAGACAGGTGCAGACTCACTCTCACTCATCAAACATAATAAACAAATGCAGAACCAACAAACATGCTAACTGGTACACAGATGTCCTCCATGAAGATAAACAACACTGTAAACCGCTGAAAAGAAAATGGAAATCCAACCATGAAGCCGACATCAGATCCACCTATGTGGCTGCACCCAGGAACTACCACCATCTATTCTAGAGACACCAAGAGAAGAGCCATAACAGAATGTTTTGAGACAAGCTCCAACAGCTTCAAAGAGATCTTCACTATTGTTGAGGAGGTCAACCAACCCATAGGCCACATCTATCTTCATCATGCCATCACAGGAACTCTGCAAAAACCTATCCAAATTTTTCCTAGAAAAAGTCAAAAAGATGTACAGCAGCTTTGAGCAACAACCCAACCGTAAGGACCTAATTGTTAGGACCTTAAAGCTATCAACAATGTGTTTATTCAAATTTCCCTGTTATCCCTAACCATGCTACCATTCTCTCTTGCATCCCTATCAGATCCCAGTGTTTCATAGTGGGTCATAATTATTATATTTTCTTTTCCACTCCTATACAGGAGGAGATTCTTATGGTTCACGGTCCAAGTGCTGTATAGCTCTTTTAGCCATATTTTAGATACAATGGTGGTCATTACAACCCTGGCGGACGGTGTTAAAGCGGCGGTAAGACCGCCAACAGGCCGGCGGTAAAGAAATTGCAATTATGACCGTGGCGGAAACCGCCAACAAAGACAGCCACTTTAACACTCAGACCGCCACGGTGGTACAAACAAACAGCACGGCAGTCACTGCCAACAGACAGGCGGGAGACAATGTACCGCCCACCCTATTATGACAGGCCAATCCACCACCTTTTCCAGGGCGGATTCACCGCGGATAAAAACACGGCAGAAACAGGAATTTCGAAGGGAAAACGCTCACCTCTACACACCCCACAAGGAACGAGGACACCACGGAACCGGAACTCCAAATTCTACCTGCGGTAGTCTTCCTGCTCCTCTATCAGGAGCACGAACGCCGGCGGCGAAGACCACGGTGAGTACTGCACCTACGACACAGGGGAGGGTGAAGGGAAAAAACAGGGACACGCCACACGCAACACCTCCACCCTCACCCACTACAACACACACACTAATACATGTTGATACATTACAGTTACACCCCCCAACCCCCCCTGAAGAATGCAAAGACAAAAGGAAATGATTGTAACAATTGTAATCTATTAAAATCCAGTACTCCAAAATATATATACACTATAAACAAATATATACACCAATAATACAAGTCCGGGTATTGCACCATTTATAGTCCGTGGACCACTGGGCCCAAAATGCATGGGCGAGGCCCACACTCGATACCCGATCAAAACAGAGAGAACACTGCAGGGGCATCAGATAGAAATACAACAGGCACCTCAGGGGGAAAGGAAGTGGGGGGGGCACCTCAGCCGGAGGAGTGCACGACGCCAGATCCACGAGGTGGCTCAATGCCCACTGATGTATCCTGGGGAGTGAAAAGCCACAGTCTCTCAAGTCTCTACAGTGGGTGGTTTGCCCACTGTTCAATCCTGGGGAGTGCAAAGCCACAGTCTCTCAAGTCTCTACAGTGGGTGGGTTGCCCACTGTAACATCCTGGGGAGTGCAAAGCCACAGTCTCTCAAGTCTCTACAGTGGGTGGTTTGTCCACTGTTCAATCCTGGGGAGTGCAAAGCCACAGTCTCTCAAGTCTCTACAGTGGGTGGTTTGTCCACTGTTCAATCCTGGGGAGTGCAAAGCCACAGTCTCTCAAGTGGATAACCGTCTCCACTGGTAATGGAGGGGGACTGGTGCCAAGAGTGCTTCATCCTGTGAAGGACAGAGGTAGGGGATGGATCTCACCACTGGTTCTGGAGGGGGACTGGTGCCCAGAGTGCTTCATCCTGTGAAGGGCAGAGGTAGTGGATTGATCTCTCCACTGGTTCTGGAGGGGGACTCGTGCCCAGAGTGCATCACTCACCCCGTGACGGACCCAGTTGCGTCAGTGCCACTGCCGCTCCTGGGCTAGCGGTGCTTGAGTTGGCGGTGCCCTGTTCAGCGGTGCTTAAGTTGGCGGTGCCCTGTTCAGCGGTGCTTGAGTTGGCGGTGCCTGGTTCAGCGGTGCTTGAGTTGGCGGTGCCTTGTTCAGTGGTGCTTGAGTTGGTGGTGCCCTGTTCAGCGGTGCTTGAGTTGGCGGTGCCCGGGTCAGCGGTGCTTGAGTTGGCGGTGCCCTGTTCAGCAGTGCTTGAGTTGGCGGTGCCCTGTTCAGCGGTGCTTGAGTTGGTGGTGCCCTGTTCAGCGGTGCTTGTGCTGGCGGTCCTTCATGGCCCAGCGGTGCTTGTGCTGGCGGTCCTTCATGCCCCAGCGGTGCTTGTGTTGGTGGTCCTTCATGGCCCAGCGGGGCTTGTGCTGGCGGCCCTTCATGGCCCAGTGGGGCTGGGGCTGGCAGTCCTTCATTGCCCAGTGGGGCTTGTGCTGGCGGTCCTTGATGGCCCAGCGGGGCTTGGGCTGGCGGTCCTTCATGGCCCAGTGGGGCTGGGGCTGGCAGTCCTTCATTGCCCAGTGGAGCTTGTGCTGGCGGTCCTTCATGGCCCAGCGGGGCTTGGGCTGGCGGTCCTTCATGGATCAGCAGGGCTGGGGCTGGCGGTGCCCTCCTAGGCAGCTGAGCTGGGGCTGGCGGTGGCCTCCTGGGCAGCTGGGCTGGCGGTGGCCTCCTGGGCAGCTGGGCTGGGGCTGGGGCTGGCGGCAGCTGGGCTGGGGCTGGCGGTGGCCTCCTGGGCAGGAGGGCTGGGGCTGGCGGTGGCCTCCTGGGTAGCTGGGCTGGGGCTGACGGTGGCCTTCTGGGCAGCTGGGCTGGGGCTGGCGGAGGCCTCCTGGGCAGCGGGGAGGATGGCGGTCTTCTCCGCCGTGCTGCTCTTCCCAGACTTGCCGGGTTCCTTGGGAGGTGTCACAGCTGACTCCACACTCCCACCGGGACCCCTGGGAGCGGCTTTGGTGGCTGGAGTCTTCCCCCTCTCCCATTGGGCACTGGCCAACTTCTGATGCTTCACAGGTGGGGGACTGGCTGTGCTGTGGCTCCGTGCCACACTGACTGTCCTGGTGGCCGGTGCACTCCACATACCGGTGACTAACTCCACCACTGGTCCTGGAGATGTTGTGGCTGAGGTGCTACTTTGGGACCTATGAGATGGACGGGGTGGGGGAGGTGTGTGAAAAAGGTCAAGGCTAGACATGAAATATTTCTTGGACACACTGGGCCGGTAGCTGGAGGGGGTTTGGGAGTGGAGGAAGGGGAGGTGGTAGTAGGAGGTGTACGTTTGGTGACTTTGAGTGCAGGTGCATGCGCTGGAGGCTGTCGTGGTGTGGATGGCTGTTGGGTGGGTGTGTGGCTGTGTTTGTGCATCTTGGGAGGGGTCAACACAGACACACTGGGAGAGGACACAGGGGACGTGTGAATGGTAGTGAGGGTGGTGACTGCACGTGAGCGGGGTGTGGTGGTGGGTGTGCTGGTGAGGGACATAGTGGCTGTACAGTTAGTGCATGCAGGTGTGAGTGTAGACGAGACTGGGAGGGAGGAAGGAGGAGGGAGACGAGGAGGAGGGTGACACAGTGGAGGCAGTGGATGTTGGTGTGTCTGCATGTGTGTGTTGCTTGCGTGAGTACCTGTGGGATGTGTGGTGCTTATGTTTGCCTGAGCTTCCCTTGTGTGTTGACGTGTGTGCGTGCTTGTCTGATGGTGTGCTTGGGAGAGGCAGAGGTACAGGGGATTAGGTCTGGGTGGAGGAAGTTGGAGGAGGGAGGCTAGAGACAGGGAAAATGGCTGCCATCAGTGCTGAGGCCAGAGTTTGAAAAGCTCGGCGAAGGGCCGCCTGACCAGAATGAATGCCCTCCAGGAATGCATTAGTTTGTTGCAACTGCCTTTCTACACCCTGGATGGCGTTTAAAATGGTAGACTGCCCAACAGTGAGGGACCTGAGGAGGTCAATGGCCTCCTCACTGAGGGCAGCAGGGGTGACTAGGGCAGGGCCTGAGGTGCCTGGGGCGAAGGTGATGCCCACCCTCCTGGGTGAGCGGGCACAGGGCGAAGGCTGAGGGGCTGCTGGGAGGGCGGTGCTGGTAGGGGGGTGGCGGCTGTACCTGTAGATGCGGGGGGCATAGATGTTGCCACCACCACAAGGGAGCTCCCATCAGAGGACGTGTCCGTGTCGCTGGTGTCCTGTCCCCGCCGTGAAGCTCCCCTCGCCCTCCATCCCACTGGTGAATTCCGAGTCCGTAGTCTCGCCCTCCAGGGCCATGTGGGATGCAGCTCCCTCGTGCTCCGGTGCCACTGCTCCTCCGCCTGATGATGCTAATGCACACAAGAACAGGGAGTCCACAAAAAGGGGGAGGGACGACAGAAGAAAGACATGTTGAGTGCATGGATTGCCGTTGGCGGACAAGACAGACACAGAAGCCTCCTGCACTATGCCGCGCTCTTGGACTCCACTGTTCAATTCCTGGGAAATGGGCGACAAGGCTATGGACGACATCTGCACACATAAATGACACAGGGGCATGAATAGTTGTACTTGGCAGTCTACAGAGGTGGGGTGGGGTGCCACATGGCCTGCCTTACAGAGGGGCCTTGCCTACGGAACTCACCCTGGCCTAGGGAAACCCACATCCCTCCTCCCCCACCCAGACAACTCCACTGCGCGCAAAGTCAGCAGAATGAGAGTTTACTCACCCCCTTGTGTCTGCTGTGATTCCCTCAAGTGCCCATCCAACCCTGGGTAGGCCACCGCCAGGATCCTGAACATCAGGTGGGTCATGGTGCGACAGGCACCCCTCTCACGTTGGGAGGCCATCCCCAGCTGAGCCTCTGCCGTTTTCTTGCTCCAGCGGCGAATGTCCTCCCATCTTTTCCGGCAGTGGGTGCTCCGTCTGTGGTAGACCCCCAGGGTCCGGACGTCCTTGGCGATGGCACGCCAAATATCTTTCTTCTGGTGGACACTGACCTACATGAAATGTACAGGGGAAGAAGAGAAGTCATTACCAACTGCACCGTCAAAGTGATTGGCCCCCATCCCTACCCTTGCCATGTGACACATGCATTCACCGTATTTCATGCACGCAGCACTCTACCCCCTTCCTTCTTACATCCAGCCCTCTCCACACAGGCATAGCCCATACAACATGCTCCCTGTGTACTTACCTGTTTGTCTGGAGTAGTGTGTACTGGGGGAGGACCCCATCCACAAGCTTCTCCAACTCCTCCGATGTGAAGGCAGGGGCCCTTTCCCCAGACACTCGAGCCATTGTCTCTTCCAGACCAAGGTCACAGCAGAACTTGCAGTGTAGGTCCTCTCCTGTCGAAGATCAGGTATAGAGTGATTGAACAGATAGAAAATGGCAGTCACATCCGCGGCTGTCACGTCCGCGGCGGTGCGTACCGTCACTGCCGGCATACATCGTCATTGGCTCCTGGGACCCATAGGGTCCAATGTTAACCAATGCAGCATTGCGCCGCGGTCTCCGACCGCCTAAGGCGACAGTGTACAACACCAGCGCAGTTACCTCACATCCCATTGTCCCACTTTACACGTCAGGCAGCCGCCATTTCAGGGGCCCACATGGCTTCATTTTCAACTGCGTCACACATACCTAGGCCTAGTCTCAACACATATACAGGCAACCTTTTGTGTATGATTGGTGTTCTGTGTAAACTGTGGGTACGTACCTCTGAGTTGTTTGACTCTGTGCTTGCTGTTGTCCTTCATAGGAACCGTCCACTGGGACATGTGAGGAGATGGCGGCATCCTCCTCTGTTGGTGGACCTGTCGACAATGGAGGAGCCACATTTGATAATCACCTACAGGCTTGACTGTGCCACAATCCAGGAACTGTGTACCCAGTTGGAGCCAGACCTGATGTCAGCAATCCCCCATCCCACAGGAATCCCCCCTCAAGTGCAGGTGCTGTCAGTGCTCCATTTCCTTGCAAGTGCTCTTTTCAAACAACTGTGGCCATGGCATCAGGGATGTCCCAGCCTATGTTTTCCAACGTATTGTCCAGAGTGTTGTCTGCCCCTCTGAAACACATGCGGAGCTACATCGTTTTCCCTCAGGTGGAGGATTTGCCTACAGTGAAAGGTGATTTCTATGCCCAGGGACATATCCCCAACATCATAGGTGCCATTGATGGGACCCATGTGGCTTTGGTCCCCCCCACAGGAGTGAACAGGTGTACAGAAACCAGAAGAGTTATCATTCTATGAATGTACAGATGGTATGTTGGGCAGACCAGTACATCTCCCATGTGAATGCCATGTTCCCTGGCTCAGTGCATGATGCCTACATCCTGCGGAATAGCAGCATCCCTTATGTGATGGGTCAACTCCAGAGGTGCCGTGTGTGGCTATTAGGTGAGCACCTGGAAGCAAGTCAGTGGGAATGGTTGTCTGGGTCTGGGGTTATCCCTCCAGGTTAGTGTGTGTCTAACAGTTGCCACTCACCATTTGCAGGTGACTCTGGTTACCCCATCCTGTCATGGCTACTGACCCCAGTGAGGAATCCCAGGACCGGGGCAGAGGAACGATACAATGAGGCCCATGGGCGAACTAGGAGGGTGATCGAGTGGACCTTCGGCCTCCTGAAGGCCAGGTTCAGGTGCCTCCATATGATAGGTGGATCCCTATTCTACTCACCAAAGAAGGTGTGCCAGATCATCGTGGCCTGCTGTATGCTTTACAACTTGGCTTTGCAACGACAGGTGCCTTTTCTGCAGGAGGATGGTCCAGATGGTGGTGTTGTGGCAGCTGTGGAGCCTGTGGACAGTGATGAGGAGGAAGCAGAGGAAGAAGACATGCACAACAGGGACTCAGTGATCCAGCAATATTTCCATTGAAACACAGGTAAGAATACAATCCTGCCTACTACATGTACTTTTGCACTACTACCTCTCTCCTGTCTGTCGTTTTCACCCAGTGTATGGTCACTGAGTTGCCACTTTCCCTTACGGTTTCACAGATGTGGGTCCCACTGTGTGACATCTGCTTAAATTCCTCATGGATTAGAGCTGTGTGACATAGGTATGTTGACATTACTATTTCAAATACATTTTGTCATTGTAATTGCTAATACACTATTTCGAAATCACAGACAGACTCCAGATCATTTTGTGCTTTAGGTGTGTTTATTTAAATGCAAAATATTGGAGGGGGTAGTGAAATGGTGAGGGATAATGATGGAGGAGTGTCCATGGCAGAGTCCAGCCTATTAGTCTCACAGGTGCATTGCCCATATGGGCATAGGAAGTGGAGCTGGGGCAGTTTAATTATAGACAGGGTGACAAAGTGGGACAGTAGGGTGACAATCAGGGTGGTCTTATTTCTTGGCGGGGGTCTTGGCATCATTCTCTGTCTTGTTCCTGGATCTCAGGGACCGTTTGCGGCGTGGTTCTGCCTCTGCAGGGGGAGGGGTGCTTAGGTGGTGGTCCTGTGGCGGGGCATCCTGTCCACTAGTGCTGGCGGAGGTGGTGGGCAGTTCATCGTCCATGCTAGTGTCAGGGGCCCCTTGTAGTGCCACAGTGTCCCTCCTGGTGTTGAGTACTTCCTTCAGCACCCCTACGATGGTGCCCAGGGTGGAGCTTATGGTTCTGAGTTCCTCCCTGAAGCCCATATACTGTTCCTCCTGCATGTGCTGGGTCTCCTGAAACTTGGCCAGTACCATTGCCATCGTCTCCTGGGAGTGGTGGTAGGCTCCCATGATGGAGGAAAGGGCCTCGTGGAGAGTGGGTTCCCTTGGCCTGTCCGCCCCTTGTCGCACAGCAGCCCTCCCAGTTCCCCTGTGTTCCAGTGCCTCCGTCCCCTGGACCGTGTGGCCACTGCCACTGCCCCCAGGTCCCTGTTGTTGTTGGGGTGGTGGGTTAGCCTGGGTTCCCTGTAGTGGTGGACACACAGCTGATTGACGTGTCCTGGGGACAGAGGTATGGGCCCGCTGGGTGGGTGCTGTGCTGGTGTTTCCAGAGGGGGGAAGGTCTGTGGTGGCCTGTGCCTGTGTGATGGGAACCGACTGTCCCGAGGTCCCCGCTGGTCCGGGCTGGTCATCTAGATCCAGCTGGTCAGAGGTGCTGTCATCACTGTGGGCCTCTTCTGTTGGTGGTGTGGACATGTGTGGACCCTCCTGTCCGGTGACGTTGGGTAGGGGTCCTGCAGGGGCATAAAAGGATGTTTGTTAAATCTGTGTGTGTAATGGTGTGCAATGGGTGGGTGACCGGGTACCCCAGTGCTAGCATTCCTGTGTGGGAGCTTGTGTGATGGTGGTTTAGGGGGCTGTATGGGTATGTGCAGTGGCCATGCTTTGATGATGGGTGTCCATGCTTTGCAGTTGCATGCAGGGCTTGGTGTTGGGATGTGTGGTTTGTGATGATGGGACATTTGTGAGGCGTTGGGGTGCTGGGGGTGAGGGTGAGGGTAGGGGTATGTGATAGCATGCAGGTAGGGTGGGGGATGTAATAGTAAAGCTTTGACTTACCAGAGTCCATTCCTCCAGCTACTCCTGCGAGGCCCTCAGGATGCAGAATCGCCAAGACCTGCTTCTCCCATGTTGTTATTTGTGGTGGAAGAGGTGGGGGTTCGTCGCCAGTCCGCTGAACCACCAGGTGGTGTCTTGAGACCCCAGAACGCACCTTCCCCCGTAGGGCGTTCCACCTCTTCCTGATGTCCTCCTGATTTCTTGGGTGTTGTCCCACTGCGTTGACCCTGTCCACTATTCTGCGCCATAGCTCCATTTTCCTAGCTATGGAGGTGTGCTGCACCTGTGCTCCGAATATCTGTGGCTCTACCCGGACGATTTCCTCCACCATGACCCTGAGCTCCTCCTCCGAGAACCTGGGGTGTCTTTGCCGTGCCATGGGGTGGTGTCGGTGATGTGTGGGGTGGAGTGTGTGGTGATAAGTGTGGTGATATGTAGTGGTGTGTTGTGTGAGGTGCGTGGAAGTTGTGTGGGTGATGGTGTTGTGTGCCTGTGGATGCTGTTGTTCTTGCTGGTGGTGTCTCTCTGGCCTTCTTTCTGAATTTTTTGTCGTGGGGGTTTGCGGGTGATGTGGGTGTGTGTTTTATATTGTAATGGGTGTGTGGTAGTGTTGTGTGTATGTGTCTCAGGTGTGTGTATTTTGAATTGTCCAATGTGGGGATGTTTTGTAAGAGTGTGTGTATTTTGAGCGCGGCGGTGTGTACCGCCAATGGAATACCGCGGATGAAAGACCGCTGCGTGGATTCGTGTGTCGTGATAGTGTGGGCGTATTTCTGTTGGCGTGACGGTGGAGGATTTGTTTTCGCCAGTTTATCACTGACCTTTGGTGTGGCGGACTTGTGTGGGTGTCTGAATTTTGGCAGATTCAGAGATGTGGGTCATAATAGCTGTGGCGGAATTCTGCGGCAGTGTGTTGGCAGTCTTCTGCACGGCGGTAAGCGGCTTTTACCGCCAATGTTGTAATGACCGCCAATGTTTTTAGCTAACTAGGCCTGCCAGTGTGCACTTTAACCAAGTTACATTTTATTCAGCATTGCTTTATTTTTCCAGCAATAACCGTATTTGAGGTGCTTTTTTATTTTCTCTATCTCATTGTTCTTTCACCTAGGACAGCATCACGTTGTTAGTAGGACATTTATTTCACTTTGTGCTTTTTTCAAGGCCACAGACAGGGTTGCCGACAAATGTGGTATGCTGTGTCTTCAACATTCACAGCAAAACATACACTCATACATGGGACCATTTCTTAGAATATCAGTTGTTCTATTACAAAAACACCCCTTGGTCCCAGACACTTAAGAGGGAGATTCCACCCAGATGACCACAACTGTAT
Organism: Pleurodeles waltl; assembly: GCF_031143425.1. NCBI lineage: Eukaryota > Metazoa > Chordata > Amphibia > Caudata > Salamandridae > Pleurodeles > Pleurodeles waltl. The sequence continues at coordinate 290,017,688 of NC_090439.1, forward strand.
GCTGATTGCTGATTGCTTCGCTACAGCTACTTACCTAGACTTCCAACCTCCTGATCCACATGGAGATGGTGTCTCTCTAGCCTACAGGCTTCTTTCTCCAGGTTTGAGGGATGATGTACTCCCAGGGGGAAACCCGAAAGGCAGATTAGGCTTATTACGATGGTCACAATAGTTTGGTAGGTGAAATATAGCTCATTCCTAGTGATAGTATTGGTAGGACTGTTTTTGTGTTTTACTTTTAGTCACCTGCTTGTTTTTATTGTGTGTTATCATCCTAGTTATTGCAATACATGACTTTTTATCTAAAATGCAGTTACTTCAATAAATCCTTATTGAACTATACTCTGCCTCTGTTGTCTTAGCCAATATGATACTTTGGTAACTGAGAGAAAGGGATGAGATCTGACTGACCATGATTCCCCTGAGGAGTCTTTCTTGTCATGCGCCTGGTTGCCTCAATCATCTCGGTGAGAGATGAGGCACTGCTAGTTAGCTGGAAAACCCGGATTATACCGACAGGTGTCATGTGACGTGGAATCATACTTAGTACCCACAATCCATCTGATTCTGCCGCCCAAATCCAGTAGCCTTATTAGCACAATGAGAACCTACTCAACATGGCACCACCAATGTTTGGTCAGACACTAATTTTCGGATCCTCCTAAGTATCTCTCTCTCATTAAAGGCTAAAGACACCTCAATACTATATACGGAGACGTCCGTGGTATTGATGATTTCCTCGTCAGATAAATAGGTAGTATCTATCTTGAGCTGCAGGTTGTTCAAGCTTGAACCTTAAAAGGACCAATCCCCATTTAGTGTGCCTATCCCTGAACACATATCTACCATTAAAATGGGGAACCTACAATGGGTAACAATTGCAGTAAATATGCGACCTTCTCTCACTGCCAATTAATTGGCATATGGCCTAACAGCCCACGGGGGTCCGGTCACATTTGTTATCAAAGCACATCCAGTCTACAGATCAGAAATGTTTTATTCTTGGGTCTTCTTTACAGCAGCAGATGGGAATACAAATTTGTTTCATCACTAAACACCTGCAAACACACCTGCACAATACAGAGCTTATGCATATCTAGAAATATCCTTATCTTAGCAAGACCATAATAACTGGCTTGATGGCACCCTACCACATAAAATATTACATGTTAGGTTAGGTCCTCTGAGCAATGATGGCCGACCTGTCCTTTATTGAAAAATATACATCACACCCTGATGCAGAAACTTGGCAGTAGCTGAGGTTTGCCACCTATATATAAAGCTCATGACAATATACAGACTATTAGTAAAGTTTGTTATGCAAACATTAACCCCTTCGCTGCCAGGCCTTTCCCCCCTCCTGTGCCAGGCCTTTTTTTGCCTATTTGGAATAGTTCTCGCTTAGGCCCTCATAACGTTTTGTCCACATAAGCTACTCACGACAAATTTGCGTCCTTTTCCAACATCCTAGGGATTCTAGAGGTACCCAGACTTTGTGGGTTCCCCTAAAGGAGGCCAAGAAATTTGCCAAAATACAGTGACATTTTTGTTTATTTAAAAAAAATGGGGGAAAAGGGCTGCAGAAGAAGGCTTGTGTTTTTTTCCCTGAAAATGGCATCAACAAAGGGTTTGCAGTGCTAAAATCACCAGCTTCCCAGCTTTCAGGAACAGGCAGACTTGAATAAGAAAACCTAATTTTCTCCTCACAATTTTGGCATTTTACTGGGACATACCCCATTTTTATGATGTTTTGTGCTTTCAGCCTCCTTCCAGTCAGTGACAGAAATAGGCATGAAACCAATGCTGGATCCCAGAAACCTAAACATTTCTAAAACGTAGACAAAATTCTGAATTCAGTAAGGGGTAATTTGTGTAGATTCTACAAGGGTTTCCTACAGAAAATAACAACTGAAATAAAAACATATTGAAATTGAGGTGAAAAAAAAACAGCAATTGTTCTCTACGTTTTACTCTGTAACTTTTTCCTGCAATGTCAGTTTTTTAAAGCAATATCTTGTTATGTCTGCTGGACCCTTCTGATTGCGGGGCTATATAGGGCTTGTAGGTTCATCAAGAACCCTAGGTACCCAGAGCCAATAAATGAGCTGCACCCTGCAGTGGGTTTTCATTCTATACCGGGTATACAGCAATTCATTTGCTGAAACATTAAGAGTAAAAAATAGCTATCAAGAAAACCTTTGTATTTCCAAAATGGGCACAAGATAAGGTGTTGAGGAGCAGTGGTTATTTGCACATCTCTGAATTCTGGGGTGCCCATACTAGCATATGAATTACAGGGCATTTCTCAAATAGATGTCTTTTTTACCCAATGTAAAATGTAGAGAAAGAAAATGGGAAATAACTCTTGTTTTGCTATTCTATGTTCCCCCAAGTCTCCCGATAAAAATGGTACCTCACTTGTGTGGGTAGGCCTAGCGCCCGTGACAGGAAATGCCCCAAAACACAACGTGGACACATCACTTTTTTCTTCAGAAAACAGAGGTGTTTTTTGCAAAGTTCCTACCAGTAGATTTTGGCCTCTAGCTCAGCCGGCACCGAGGGAAACCTACCAAATCTCTGCATTTTTGAAAACTAGAGACCTAGGGGAATCCAAGATGGGGTGACTTTTGAGGCTCTCACCAGATTTTGTTACCCAGAATCCTTTCGAAACCTCAAAATTTGGCTAAAAAAACACGTTTTCCTCACATTTCGGTGACAGAAAGTTCTGGAATCTGAGAGGAGCCACAAGTCTCCCGATAAAAATGATACCTCACTTGTGTGGGTAGGCCTAGCGCCCGCAACAGGAAATGCCCCAAAACACAATGTGGACACATCCCATTTTTCTGTAGAAAACAGAGGTGTTTTTTGGAAAGAGACTACCTGTAGATTTTGGCCTCTAACTCAGCCGGCACCTAGGGAAACCTACCAAACCTGTGCATTTTTGAAAACCAGAAACCTAGGGGAATCCAAGATGGGGTGACTTGTGGGGCTCTCACCTGGTTGTGTTACCCAGAAACCTTTGCAAACCTCAAAATTTGGCTAAAAAAACAAGTTTTCCTCACATTTCGGTGACAGAAAGTTCTGGAATATGAGAGGAGCCACACATTTCCTTCCACCTTGTGTGGGTAGGCCTAGCGCCCGTGACAGGAAATGCCCCAAAACACAACGTGGACACATCCCATTTCCCATACTAGCATGTGAATTACAGGGCATTTCTCAAATAGAAGTCTTTTTTACACACTCTCTTATATTTGGAAGGAAAAAATGTAGAGAAAGACAAGGGGCAAAAACACTTGTTTTGCTATTGCATGTTCCCCCAAGTCTCCCGATAAAAATGGTACCTCACTTGTGTGGGTAGGCCTAGCGCCCGCAACAGGAAATGCCCCAAAACACAATGTGGACACATCCCATTTTTCTACCGAAAACAGAGGAATCCAAAATGGGGTGACTTGTGGGGCTCTCACCAGGTTCTGTTACCCAGAATCCTTTGCAAACCTCAAAATTTGGCAAAAGAAAAACACATTTTCCTCACATTTTGGTGACAGAAAGTTCTGGAATCTGAGAGGAGACACAAATTTCCTTCCACCCAGCGTTCCCCCAAGTCTCCCGATAAAAATGATACCTCACTTGTGTGGGTGGGCCAGGTGCCTGCAACATAAAAAGGCCACAAACTTGTAGAGATTATGGGGATAGCACAGCGAGTTGATAAGCACATATTCTTCTTTTATACATCTTTAGGCTGACTCTGCTTTGGGGACCCACACAAGTTAGGTGTCTTTTTACTTGGGAGACTGAGGGGAACGCTGGGGAGTAGGAATTTTGTGTTGGAGCGGTGATCGTACAAACAAAAGTCAGGAAAATATGCTGTTTTAAGCAAATTTTGAGGTTTGCAGAGGAGTCTGGGTGAGAAAATGTTAGGGGATCTACGCAAGCCACACCTCCCTGGACTCCTTGGGGTGTCTAGTTTTAAAGAAAGTCTGGGTTTGGTAGGTTTCCCTTGATGAAGGCCGCACCCAGGACCAAAAACATAGGTGACCCCTCCCCCCCAAACATAGGTAGTTTTGTAATATATCATTTTGATGTGCCAAACACTAAAACTGTGAAAAGAAACGCACTTAGGTTTTGTGAAAAAGACCCTTCACCCACCAACCAAGTTGGTGGCATGCTTCATCATCGGGGTCCCACCTGAAACACCTAGTGTGTCACAAGTGTGCTGCGACGCCTGATTACAGCGGAGCAGGTTTTCTAATTTTTACCACACATACTGGTTGGATTTGGCAAGAGGGTGAGGGATGGTTCAGTAGATCAAATTTTATTAACAAGAGATTTCACAAAAGTGAAATGCACTGGTAGTAACTGAAAGGCCAAAAAACTGAACCAATGACTCACAGCTCGTGAGCTGTAAAGCCATGGCAAGGCACCAACTGCTTTACAGTCCATTCACATACCTTTCATAAATGACAAGCACAAGACCATTCACGCCGCCAGCCACAGGCCCAGCACATTAAAACACTCTCATCGACAGACACTGCCAGTCAAGGGCCCATCACTTTCATACACCAACATGCCTGATACAGCAATCACACCAACTGATGAGTGTGTGGACTGGCGTTTGGCTGGCCCCGCTAGCCAAGTGCCACCCCACCTACATCGCCAGCCAAGCGCCACCCCACGCACATCGCCAGCCAAGCGCCACACCACCCAAACCGCCAGCCAAGCACCACCCCACGCACACCGTCAGCCAAGCGCCACCCCAACCACACCACCAGCCAAGCGCCACCCCACCCATACCGCCAGCAAAAGCGCCACCCCAAGCACACCGCCAGCCAAGCACCACACCACCCATACAGCCAGCCAAGTGCCACCCCAAGCACACTGCCAGCCAAGGGCCACCCCACGCACACCGCCAGCCAAGCGCCACCCCAAGCACACCCCCAGCCAAGCGCCACTCCACCCATGCCGCCAGCCAAGCTCCATCCCACCCATACCGCCAGCTAAGTGCCACCCCAGGCACACCGCCAGCCAAGCGCCACCCCAAGCACACCACCAGCCAAGCGCCACCCCACGCACACCGCCAGCCAAGCGCCACCCTAAGCGCACCGCCAGCCAAGCACCACCCCACGCACACCACCATCACTTTTTTTTGTTTCTAAACAACAAAGAAACCACTAACTAATTATAAAATAAGTGCAAAACTACAAACACAAAAGCTCTAACTAAATACTTGACAGTAATGCCAACCATGAAACTGAACATATGAAAATATACAATAGGCAGTTTACGCTCACGGTATTTCCCAAAAGTTTTTCCTGGTGTGGTAACTTCTAAAACAGCTGGGCACACACAGCCCAGGCTTTGAATGGTAATCGGGCAGTAGATCCGTCTCTCCCTCCAGATTGCTCTCCGGGCACATACTCTACATTTCTTTGTGGGCAAGTCTTTATGGGAGTGGGAGGAATGTGATCTGGAAAGTGGCGATCTTTCAATCTAGCCACTTCCTCCACCACTTCTACTCTAGGAACTCTTGCCCGTTCCACCACAATAAGGCTCTCTATCATTGACTCCTGAAATTTAACAAATGTCATCCTTGACTCAGGTGAACAATTCTTGAACACAATAAAAGCATTAAAAGTTGCCAAATGAAATAAATGTAGGGCCAACTTTTTATACCACACATAAGACTTACGAAGAGCAGTGTAAGGTTCAAACCTCTGATCTACTCTATCAACACCACCTATGTGTCTATTGTAGTCCAAAATGCACGCAGGTTTGTGCACTTCCGCAACCTGACCCCAAACAGTCACAGGGTAAGTACACTCATCATGGATGGTAGATAGCATGTACACATCCCTCCTGTCTGAAAATTTCAGAGCTAGCAGCTCATTATTTCGCAAGGCACTGCACTGTCCCCTCTCAAGTTTTTTACAGACAAGCTCCCTTTGGTAGCCTTTCCGGTTAGAACGGATTGTGCCACAAGCAACACTGTCCACTCTAAACAACTCCTTGAACAACTGCACTCGACTGTAGAAATTATCTACGTACAAATGGTGACCTTTGTTAAACAGTTGTCTACCAAGTTCCCACACAATTTTTTTGCTACCTCCAAAAGTGGCCGGACAACCAGGAGGGTCAATAATGGAATCCCTAACAGTGTAGACCTGGAAATTATACACATATCCTGTACTGCTTTCTGACAGAATATACAATTTAATCCCATACCGTGCCCTCCTACTAGGAATGTACTGCTTAAAAAATAAACGCCCCTTGAAAAGGACCCAAGACTCGTCCACACTTATCTCTTTGCCTGGAACATAGACCTCTGAAAACCGATCTACAAAATGATCAAGGTCAGGCCTAATCTTAAAAAGACGGTCACAGTCAGGGTGATCTCGTGGCAAGGCTAAAGCATTGTCTACAAAATGCAGCATACGAAGAAGAAGCAAATAGCAATTACGCATCATAGTTTCAGGAAATATAGCCGTTGCCATGAAGGGACCAGTAGACCAATAAGAAGCCAGTGACGTCTTCCTGATCAACCCCATCAAAAAAGTCAAACCTAAAAACTTTTTCATCTCTTCCAGATATGTAGGAACTCACTGAGAAGCTCTAGACTGAGGCCTAAGTCTGGCAGCGTTGTCCCTCAAATATTGCTCTGCATACAAATTAGTCTGCTCTACAATCTCTTCCAAAAATACATCGTCCATAAACAAGGGAAAGAAATAGACAGGCAAAACGTTTTCCGTATTGACTTTACTCCCTGGGAGAGCAGTAAATGCAGGTAACTGTGGCTGCTCCATGTTTGGGGCAATCCAGTTATCAGGTCTTCTAATGGCACATCAATGTCCTCCTCTAAAACAGGCCCTTCATCTGCCCTGAGAGTAGTTTCCTCATCAGAAGAATACTCTCGGACAGAAAATTCACTGCCAGAATCTCTCGCTTCCTCCTCCCGCCACCAAGAACGTAGAAATTGTCCCTGGTGCCTAAGTGGCTTCTGCCCCACTAGGATGCAGCAAAAAGAAATAAAATAGGCTGATCTGCCCCCAAGTGGGGCAGTAATGGCCAACAGCTCTGTACCCTGTTTGGGGCGGGAGGCCCTTGCCAAAGGAGGTGACTGGGGGTGTCCCTAGCACAAAAAAACAAAGGGAACCAAAAAAAAAAATCTGACATCTTGGTGCCTTCTGTGCCACTTGTGGGCAGATGGGCCTAAAAAAAATAGGCTGATCTGCCCCCAAGGTGGGCAGAAATGGCCATCACTAATGTGCCCCCTTTGGGGGGCGACCCTTGCCAAAGGTGCTGCCCCCCCAAACAAAACACACACACAGGTCCCTGGTGCCTAAGTGGATTCTGCCCCCCCTAGGAGGCAGATGGGTGTAAAAAAATTGGCTGATTTGCCCCCAAGGTGGGCAGAAATGGCCAACAACTCTGTGCCCCCTTTAGGGGGCGAATCTTGCCAAAGGGGGCAAAAGGGGCCACCCCAGCACTAAACAAAAAAAGAGGAAAAAAAAATCCCTGCCGTATTGGTGGTTTCTGCCCTCCTTGGGGGCAGATGGGCCTACAAAAATAGGCCCATCTGCCCCCAAGGTGGGTGAGATTGCCAATACGAAATTTCCCAAGGGGTGCCCCCAAACACACAAAACACACACACCACACAATCCCTGGAGCCTAGTGGGTTTCGACCCCCCCTCCGGAGCCAAATCGGACAAAAACATGGCCGATCTAGCCCGGGGGGGGCGAAAATATAAAAAATTATTTTCCCCGGGGCAGCGACCCTTGCCTAAGAGGTCGCTGCCCAAAAACAAAGAAAATAAATTCCCTGGTGTCTAGTGGTTTTCGGAGCCCCCCAAAAATTGTCCGATCTGCCCCCGGGGGGCCGAAATAGGATTAAAAAATAGCCCCCAATGGGAGCGACTCTTGCCCAAGGGGTCGCTCCCCAAAAAATATAACAAATAACAATTCCCTGGTGTCTAGTGGTTTTCGGCCCCCCCTGGGGGCAGATCGGTCGAAAAATCGGCTGATCTGCCCCCAGGGAGGGCCGAAATAGGAAAAAAAATAGCCCCCAATGGGAACGACCCTTGCCCAAGTGGTCGCTCCCAAAGCTAACCATAAAAACAAATCCCTGGTGCCTAGTGGGGAATCCTGCTTCACGATCGCGAGCTACGCCAGCGATCGTGAAGAAGGAATCCCCTGAAAACAGGCACAGGGGGAAAGGAAAAACCCTTTCCTTTCCCCCATGTCTGTTTTCCCCCCCAAACCCACAAAAAGGGAAGGACTCACCTCTTCCGAGTCCTCTTCCCTCGACACGCTGGAAGCAAATGGCTTCCAGCGCGTCCTCGGCAATACTTGATGACGTCGGCACGCTGTGAGCGTGCTGACGTCATCAGATTGCCGGGGGGGTGTCGGGGGTGGAAGGGGAAGGGATTCCCCTTCCATCTACAACTGGGGGGTGTGAGTCCCATGGGCTGGGTGCAGGACGAGGTGATCTCATCCAAGGCAACGGGGAACCGGTGCCTTGAACAAAATCACCTCGTCCAGGGCACCGTACCGATTAAATACTAACACAGCATGTGCTGCCACAGTGTAACCACATTAAGTTACCCCAGGCATTAACCAGGCTACTGAACATTTGATCGTGGGTAAGGTACCCGCCAAGCGGGAGGAAATTCTGTTTTGGTTAGCTCAAAAAATATATGTGCTGGAAGCAGTTTTTCCCCATACGAGACCTCAAGATAAACATAGAATTCTCACTAGGTGCTTGCCATTCGGGATGGTTCCCACAGTTGATAATTGCAATACATGGGGCACGGTATTTGCCATGCTCTATACTACTGCGCACGGTACACCGACACTTGTCAATCTTCTGGAGAATTCAAGATGAATACGGGGCTGCGCCGGCCCTGGATTTGGGAATGCAATTAATGGGCAATTTCACCACAGTATCTTCCATTATATTAAGTAACCTTAAAGGGGAAGCAGGTGCACTAGCAGTGCGCATGTGGCTCTGGGACGTTCCTGTACAGGATCAAGAACGTGAGCTGCCTGAGATTATCGCAGAGACCTATTCTAGTCCTGGTCGAGATAGTCCGTGGGCCAGACCGATTAAACCACAATTTCAAGGTAGATCTAACAAAGACACTACCAAGCAAGCGCCTGATGGTTCTAAAAAATGCTGGGATAAAAAACAGCAAACATCAGAGAAAGAAAAGGGAGAAGAACCGCATGCGGAGAACCAATAAAAGAGGTTCAACCATAGAAATAGGGATAATATAAAAACGCCTGACAGATATCAATATACTGATTCACGCCAATCTTGTTCCTTTCAGGACTCACAGGAATAATGCAGTGAGAGAGGTGGGTGGTCAGAGCAGCAAACTGAGTGTGTGAAACCGTGAAAGGACTCACAACGCTCGTCTGAAGTTTCAGTTAAAAAAGAAGCAAAACTTCCTCAACAAAAACCGCAATTTAAAAATAAAAAAGTGGCAGCAGTTACAATATGACATCCCACTCAAGAGCAGGAATTGGGCACTGGCACTGCTCGACAGTGCGGCAGAGGTCTCAATAGTTTGCCAAGATCTTCAAGAGCATCTGGAGGTGAAAGCAACTGATGACTGTGGATATGAGTGTCTCCACACCTGATAGTGTGTCTGAAGTAACTATTCAGTTAGAAGGAGACATTGAACGCATGATAGATGCCATCTTTTGGGATCGTTCATTTTTATGTATGATATTTTACTGGCTGAAAAAGATTGGCCACCAGAATTAGTCACAATCTCCCTTACAGAGAGGATGTTATTGAAAAATCCTTCTCGATCCTTGTTCCCAGAAACTCGTCCAAATGTACACCATTGATTGGGCAGTGGCACAAGCACCTGCATTATTTCACAAACATGTAGGGTGGACAATGATTCCCCCTACCACGTAATACAGACAAATTTCCAACCACAACCTCAATATCCAATAAAGTATGATGCAAAAGCACCTGTGATGGAAAACCTCAACCAATTAGTGTACCAAGGTGTCATAGAACCCTCAGACTAATCAATGAATAATCCATTATTTCCTGTCGCTAAACCCGACCACTCATATAGAATAGTCTTAGACTACAGACATTTAAATAGTCATACAAAGATATTTGCTATACAAAATGCACATAGCACATCACTGATGAACAACATCGTGAGGAGAGAATACAAAACAAACCTGGACATTTCCAATGGGTTTTTCTGCCAAAACATAGCACCTGAAAGTAGGGACTTAACCAGTTTTAGCACCCTTGGCTCCCAGAAAATATTCTGCCGACTCCCACAAGGTTAAAAGAACAGTCCATGTCTGTTCTCAGCTTGTGTTACATCTATTCTACGTGACATGAACCCTAAGGCGCTGTCATATGTGGATGACATCTATCTCACAGATGACGACCTCATACAACATTTAAGACAGGTATTGTTGAAGGATTTGCCAAAATCAGCTATAAATGAAACTTCAAAAAACAAAAATAGCCTTTTTTAGTGTCATATTCTTGGGATAAGAATCATCGGATAAAGGCAAGAGCCTTGCACCCCAATTTTTAGGCCCAGGAGAAGCGCATTACTGTCATATCCCCAATTCCAGTCCTTGAGAATATTACCAAAGTGAGCATTCCAAACGCTAAAGCACTGCATCCACGTTGGATCCAAAGGGTAACGTATTTGATAGCCACTGATGTTGACTATGTTTTTTACTCTAAATTACAAACCCAAGAATTCTTACAATTTGAACTTGTATCCTGTTCCAGCAAATACATTTCCCATCGAACAATATCATACAATCCTGTGCACTGTTGGTTCAGCCTAACCAGCAATAGTCACAAAACATCAATACTCCGCTGCTTGCGCAGTCGTGAGTGTATACATGAAGAATGGCAAGTTCCATCCACTTACACTCAAACTCTAGGAGATTGCACTCCACAGCTTGCAGAGCTCAAGGCTCTGGTGACGGCACTGGAACATACAGATCCTGAGCAGATGACACTGGTGGTCTGTGATTCGTCTTATTGTGTTCAGTCCTTCAATGAATATCTGCATTATTGGCAACAAAATGGGTTCAAAGATTCAATAGGCAATACCATTAAGCACAGACTTCTGTGGGGGAAAGTAGCGGAGCTGAAAGAAACGCTACCCAATGTCCATGTTGTACATACACTAGGACATCAGTGTGTTGGAATACATGTTGAGGGCAACACTTTAGCTGATGAGGCAGGCAAATCAGCAGTAGCTACGACTTCTGTTTCTGCAGTAATTCGTTCTAGAACAAAATTGGACAATGAAACACTGGCAGCTGTGAAAGCTTCAGCTGACAGCATGCCCATACCAAAAGCATATCCTGCTAAATATTCCTACCATATATCATGTCTCAAAAAAGCCCTAGCAGTTATACCAGGGATGGGTAATCGTGTAATTCCGAACAAAGATCTGCCCATGCTGATGTGGTGCCTACAATATAATTGTTACAAGCACATTGCTGGAAGCCAGATCTCTACAAACAGACCAAGCAGTATGTCCTTTGTTGTGACATCTGCCAGCAAATAAAAGGATCCACCATCAAATGCCCACAGCAGACACCCCTCCTAATTTTCAGCAAACCATTAGAATGTGTGTACTTGGACCATTGTGGTCCTCTAACACCTGACAGTATATATAAATACATTTTAGTCGCTATTGGCTCATGCTCCAGATTTCTGTGGGTTTGGCCACAATGCTCAGCCGACACTCAAACTGTTATTAAAGATTTACAAGTCTTTATCGGCACATATGCTGTTGTGGCTTTCTATTCAGACCAGGGCCCTGCTTTTGCCTCAAGGGCTTTCAGGGATGCCATGGCTTCGTTAGGGGTCCAACTGCATTACTCGTCTCCATTTCATCCAGAGGGAAATAGTTTGTGGAGCGACAAAACTGAGATTTAAAGCAATCCTTAACAGCCAGAGTATTAGACACGGGAAGTAGTTGGCTCAAACACCTGTCTGGAGACCAGAGAGCACTTAATAATCTGCCCAGAAGGTCCCTGTGGGGGTGAACTTCATACAAACTCCTGTTCAGAAAACAAATGTATGTTCCAAATCTTGATGGTCCTAGCGCCGAGGCGGCAGATACACCTTTTGACATAAACAAACATGTCACTGTCTTACAGGACTTACAACAGTTCTGTGATGACAATGCATTTGCAAGTGCTGCCTCCTTGGGGATAAGGTCTGTACCAATAACATCTATCAAGTGGATTCCAAAAGTTGGGGATCTAGTACGAGAAAAGATTGCTGTGAAAAAGGAGTTTGGTCCTTCTTATCGTGTACCGGTTCCAGTCCTGGGAACACACTGTACCAGATCTGTCATACTACCACAGCTGCCTGGTTCTAAAGAAAATCGCTTTGTCTCCGTCGACAATGTCAAGTTACACCATATGGCCTAGGGGACTCCTGGGTAGTACCCGAATCCCTCTCACTACAGACCAGGATGTTCTACTACAGGTTTTAAGCAGCAACGCTGACACCTCTCCGAGCTTGGGGAGGGTGGAAAATAAGCTTTCATTGGTTCCACTAGCTTCTACTGCTATAAATATCACCAATAATATTGATCGATTCTATTCAAATTCTAAAGAAACGGATGGCATAGTCTATTATGAACCACCGAGGGAGACTTCTGCAACATCTCCTCTTTCAAACATGGCTCCAATTTTTGCACAAACTGCTTCTGGATATTTTGCTGACATCAATGACACTTACTGATTCATCTGCCTCTACTGCAATAGAACTGTCAAAAGCACGTAAGCTGATAATTTGGCTCCAAATTAACTATTTTATTCTTCCAACGAACTATCTATGACCCTTATCAACTGTACTTGCCTCTCTCCTTTGGATTGGGTTTGCCATTGTTTTCTTTTTACTGGTGCATGGTCAATACCTTCCTGAACACTCTACAGATGAACTGGTGGATGAGATCCTAAAACCACATTTTTCATCTCACAAAGTCCGCAAGGAATTGTCCCTAGTGAACATTTCTGCTCTACCAATTCCTGATGGGATTGTTTGGGATAAAGTGCCATTTGATATATGTAGCCTGAAGGAGGTCATCCAAATTCAGTATGTATTTAAACTTCCCAAGAATGATGTAATAACACCCAGAGTAGTTTCTGATGATTGGGATGTGAAAACAGTTGATTCTATAATGTCTGATTTGTAATATTTCACTGTATTTTAAAGTGGGAATATTTCTCATCCCCAAAAAATTATGGCGATATGTTCTGTTATAATTATTATGGACATCATTTCATTCACAGAGCAAGCAAAGACACTGTCCGACTTTACCAGTGGGAAGTTCCAAAATGTATGCTGAAAAGTTTGCATATTTCGCTGGGCACAATGTTAAAAATGCTGAGTTGTATTATTTTAAATTGTCAATAATGGAAAGTCAACACATTTTATTGACTGATGCAAAATTGATTTATCCTGATTCCTTTGTTTCCCGGTTATCTATAGAAGGCTATGAGTATTGGTTGAGGTCAATAGACTTAAAAAGTGTGTGAGGAACTAAAAATGTACAAATAAGGGGAAAGGAAACTTTATTTACACGATGCCTGATACCTGTTCAAATTATATTTTTGAATTAAACTGTACAACACAAGTTGTTTAGGCTTGTAAAAAATTGAGGATTTGAATGTGTCGTTTACACCTGTCCCTGCAAACTTTTACAAATGGGAAAAGTACATAAATGCAACTGAAGATCAGCTCGGTGAGTGGGACCAGAATGGAACATTTAACACATCACTTTCACGTCCTGGTGGATGATTATTGTAGCCAGTAGACACCAATGGGTGCCATACACATAATGTAAACTCCACAGGGGTTTTTAGAACAAATAGGTCAAACCCTCGCTATGTGTCACCGGAACACTTGGGTATAGTGACAATATATAGAGAAGGGAAATTATGCCAGCAATTGTTGAAATGTTTCTCCATCTTTTGCTGATAAAGCACTCCTCAGTCTCCTGTCTAACAATACAGATTTGCAGGATTTCCTGTTAGGCCCCAGAAGACAGCACAGAAAGAGCTTCTTATATGCAGTATATAATGAAATTTGGAAACTTTCCCAACAATAAGCTGCTGCCCAGTTAAGGCAAATAGATCAGAAAAAGTTACAGAAAGCATTAGTCATTGTAGATAATGGGATTACCACCTTGTCTGACTGGATATACACTTTAAACAACATTGTATCCTCTACAATAGACATAGTACAGAGTGACATGTCATCTTTACAGCATGAACAGAGTTAGCTAAGGTGCATAATGCAATTAGGTTGTACACTACAATCACTGAAAGCAGGTTGCATCCTCTGGCAACATGTTAGTATAAGGACATATTTTCAACATTTAATTTAACGCGACAACAACAAATAATGGCTAAGAAGGAAGTAACTTATGTCATGCTTAACATCGAGAAATTAGAAAAGTTGCCTCTTACTGTGGCTGAAATACCATCAGCTGAACGGCTAATACACTGAGTTATAAATCTGCTTACTTCAACACTTCAATTCACATCCTGCTTGAAACAAATTCCAGTAGGCAGATCTGAAAGGCTGGGAAATAGTTACATACACAAGGTGTGGGAGCTTCCCTTTTCATACAAATGTTTCAATGAAATTCTGTGAGCCATTCAATGGTTTATAAACAGCTGTTGTTGCAAGGGGCATGTAATGCCTCAGCAACAAACTTTGCTTGTTATCTGAAGGGAGTTCCAGTCCCCTTGATTAGACCTGCATTCCAGGTGCTCTCAAATGGCAGCTATGTGCTCCTCAACAGTGAGAGCTGTTGTAAAATGTGAGCTGTGATAGCTTATGTTGTTTCGTTCTCCCATATTGTCACATGTTGTGGGAATGTCCTTTCCCCCCAGACAACAATGAGAAATATCAGAGATTTGGCTTCATATTGCTACTTCAGATGTGAATTTTGACAAGTTGAGCAGACTCAAGGCTTTATTGTTTCAAAAACATGCAGCGCTTACATCTGGGCTTGAGACCTATGCGATTCAAGATGCGAGGTTATCGTCAGGGATTCAGTCCATTTTAAGTACAAACTTACCGAGACACTTTGGTGAACTCGTGCGACGAATATTTAACGTGTCTAGTACTACTGGAATCATGCACTTCTGTAAGGCTGTAGGTTCTGGTTTCATTCACACCTTCTCCTCTATATTTGGCTTAGTACCTTCAGCCACACACTCAATATTCTTGAGTATTTTCGGGGAATTTCCGATTACTTTGGCTATAGTAGGTGGCATTGTGCTGTTGCAATTTTTTTTGCACAATGGCTGTCCCTTCACAACAAGGAGGACTGAAAGATCTTCCACCAGCGCAACTGTGTTGTGTACGTACGATGCAGTATTTCAGAGCACCACCCCTGGAACAACTGGAGTGCGATTGATCTCTGTCAGTCCAACCGGTGTTGGATTGTGTGCAGCCCGGGCTTTGATGTCTTTGGTGCTTTTTCAAATGTGCACTGAAAGTCTGTCTTTCTACATGATGCTTACTTTCAATGGACGCTGATCTGTTGATGTTCTTGATGAGGGCTCATTACCAGACATGCACGTGGAGGCTGCATTAGCTATGGGAAGGAGTCTATGAGTTGCCCTTTGTGGATAATGTGACTCTTCACTCAACATTGGGCACAGCACGGAATACTGCTGTCTCAGCTGGACCTCGGGCTTTGGAACACGAGTGCTCTACTGTTTTCCTTGGTAACAATTTGGATATTTTACCACCTGCCGAAGTGGAACATTCCCTGGTTTCAATTGTCCCGGACATAATTGATGATTTTACAAATGGCACTGACTTTTGAATTTGGCTTTATTGGTGCCATTACTGAAGTTTAAGTTGTCATCACTTCAGTTTTCTAGCGTTAGCCACAGTTGCAGTATTATTTTATTTTCTCTATCTATTTGTTCCTTCACCTAGGAAAGCATCACATTCTTAGCATTGCACTTCGTGCTTTCCTCAAGGCTGCAGTCCGATAGGGTTGCTAGCAAAAGTGGTACCCTGTGTCTCCAACATTCACAGAACTATACATATCCTTATGTGGGGACCCTTTCTTAGAATATCAACTGTATTATTATAAAAACACTTCTTTGTCCGTACACGTTAGAGGGAGATTCCAGCCAGATGGCCACAACTGCATGGTGATTGCTGATTGCCTTTGCTACAGCTGCTTGTTTAGACTACTGAATCCCAGGCCTGCATGGGGACGATGTCTCTTTAGACAACAGGCTTCCTTGCTCAGATATTTGGCAATGATGTCTTCCCACACGGGAAACCTGAAGGCGGATTGGGGCTTCTTATGCTGTGCTCTATCATAGCTTAGGTAAGAAAGATAAATATCACTGTTATGTTTCACACTTCTTGTCACCTTTTTGATTTTAGTGTGTTTCATCATCCTAGTTATTGCAACACCTGCCATTTTATCTACAATGCAGTTACTTCAATAAATCCTTATTGAACCATATTCTGCCTCTGTTGTCTTTGCCTGTGTGAGACTAATGTAACTGAGAGAAAGGGATGAGATCTGATTGACCACGATTCCCCTGAGGAGTCTTTCTTGTCATGCGCTCAGTTGCCACAATCATCCCTGCTCTTAGACAGAGATGAGGTGCTGCTAGTTAGCCAGAAAACCTGGATTAGGCTGACAGGCATCACATGGTGTGGACTTGTACCTAGTACCTCACATTTCAGGTGATTCTGCTGCCCATATCCAGTAGCCTCATTAGGATAATGAGAACCTATGTGACAATGTTTTCACCATGCCAACAGAAAGTGCTGTGTATGCAGCTGCTGATGCACCGGGAAATGGACCTGCACCTTTAGTAGCACCAGGGGCTGGTGTATAAGGTAGTAAATGGTGGTAACATTAAAGCAAGTGCTGTGATATGACCGGCAGACATAAAGGGTCCAGTAGAAGGGTGCAAGCAAGCAGATAAGAGGCTGACTCCATTAACCTGGATTGGTCTAGGTTCAGGGTATGGTCTAATCACAGAGAAGTAACTCCTATTATTGTGAAAGTTTGAGTCAGACTGCACAACTATTGTCTAGGAAGTATTTTTTATACATCCTTCTTCAACATGAGAACCATCCCTAACTTCTCCACCCTTCTTCCCTTGAGAGACTACCCAGCAGCCAGAAGTAGAAATAAGGTCTGCATTATTTGGACCCCATCTAATTTAATGAGTTTTCAGAAACAATTGCCTAACATCTGGAAAAAAAACATTAAGTTGTGAGGGGACCTGCAGAGTGTGCTTGAAGAATGTAGCTGTAGGTGTTGCCTTTGTGCAATGATTATTATTGAATGCCAAGAGTCAGTGTATTACTAGTTGCATCCAATAGCAGACTAAGAGGTTGGCTAAATAAGTGGCAGTCACTTAAGTTGTAGACCATGCAGAGGACCATTTACACCCTGCGAAAAGAGGAACAAACTGTAGAGGGAAGGGGAGGAGAAATGGTTGGAAGAGGTGATAAACGTTGTGAGGGAGAGGCTACAGGAGCTGGAGGTTCATGCTTTGCCAGCTGTCAGTTGGGGCATTGGAAATGGAATGGTACCAACCATAACTAATGTATCTAATGTAGTCGGCCTTCCCAGCCACTCTGGGTTTCATCAGATTCCTCAAAACCATTATCCTGAATTTTAGGATAACTTGAGAGGTTCTGATTATTCCATGAATACCTTTTTCTAGCAGATCAAATAAGCCACTATGTAGATTGTACATGTGCCACTTGTCTCATTGATACATGCAATATTTACTCAGCTATAAAAACCTCTGTATTTTCTACTTTACCTCTCAGGCATGTCCATAGATGCAGGCTGTATTTCTAATCAATGTGCTCCTCACTATATTTCTGACCTGCGTTCATTTCTCTGGGTCCTATTTGAGATAAACATTCCAACTAATCTGATGGGTAAGGTCATACTTTAAGCGGTCTTTTGCACTCCAAAAAAGATGTTCTTAAATATACAACACCAACAACAAATCCAGTTCCACACTCTATTAAATGAGAAGTTGTCAAAGTGAAGTGGGTTAAGTTGGTATGTCCCCTTACCAAACTTTCACAAGTACTATCCACATTGTGGTCAAAAGGTGAGAATTGATCCTCCCGAAAAGCTATGTAGAACACCTCAGTACACTCTAATACCCAAAGCAGATGCTTTACTAAGTTTTCCTATGGTTCCCAAACATGGCACTGGCCTTTTTTCATTGCCACATATGCTCAATGGGTTACTTTTGTTGATTAGTGTTCTTTCTTCTTTATTTCCATACATAAGGACAGTCACTGTCTCTTCTCGTTCACGTTGCATGAGCTCCAGATTTTGTGAACCCGACTTCCTCATACATCTAGAGTCCTCATCAATCTTTTTCAAGGCCCTGAGGGAGGATCTAGAATTTCGTTTTTCTCCTGGGATTCTCTTTTAATCCAATATGTTGATGATATACTTTTGGCATCTGTTGCTTTATATCAGTTCAATGACAACTCCCTCTAGCTCCTCCCCAAATTGGCTAGTATAGGGAATAAGGCTTCAAGGAGAAATTACACTTCTGCCTTTATACCAAGTGGGATACCCTGATCATTAAATTTCTGCTGGTAAACTGCCACTTGTCCTCTGAAAAGGTTGAAGCCTTTCGTATGTTGCCTCCTCTGTAACTGTTTCAAAAGCTTCTGCCCTTGTGGGCATGGTGGGGTAGTGTAGACAGTGGATTCTAGGATATGTCAAAATAACAAAGCCTTTGCAAGATTATGTCAGAAAGGACACCCCTGCTGTGGTCTAGTGTAAATGCAGTAGTGAAAATTTGCTGACTTTTGTATCTGCTTTAGGACTCCCTGATTTTGCCCAACCTTTTACTTAATATTATCATAAATGTAATTTATTTTCAGTTGGATTGCTAATACACTCGGATCAGAAAAAGCCCATAGCGTACTACTGTTCAGTTCTGGACACAGTCACGACTGAGCACCCACCCTGTTCAAAGTCTGCAGCAGCTGCTCCCAACCTTGCTTAATTATCTGAAAATATTGTGCTGAGTTCACTCTTAATTGTTGCTGTGCCTCATCCTGTGGCTGCAGTCCTCTTTGGTACAAAATCCCAGAACCTCTTTACAGCCTCATTGTTCTAGTATGAAATGTTATTGTTGTCCACTTCTCACATCACTCTGACCCTGTATCACACCCTAAATTCAGCTTTTGTAATGCCCACCAGTGAGGACAGGGATCTCAGTGATTGTATCCTTATTGTGGCACATGCAACCAAAGTGCTTTTGGACTTGACTGATCGGCCTATTCTTGACAGTGAGTTAACATGTTGTGTTGATAGAGCATATCTCAGAAACAATTCTAAAGCAAAAGCTTTAAAATTGTTGATAGAGCAACTAGACACCCATGCCAATATTTTAGTTCAATATAGAATGGTATCAGATTACCTTTTAGTGGCCAAAGGTTTGTTTGAGCTGAATCTTGCACTCACCTTCCCAACACTTCCTTTAGCATGCATGAGCATATAGATAATATTAACTAGAGGTCCAGGAAACTACACAAGATACATTGTTTGCCATATCATAGTCCCAATAGCATCTGAACACTATTGGACTTGACAATCATTGTGTCTTCCTGTTTTTAACTGGTTTTAGATATGGGGAGGTTAGATCCTGCTGACAACTGGGTGTTTGTTAAGTCATACTGTGTTTTTATGTTGTAGAGAGACAAGATGGATGATAGGATTTTACCATAATGTGGGACCATATTTCCTTCAAAATATGTCTTCAATTTTAACCTGCGCTTGAACTTTAGTTTTTGCCAAGGCCGATCGGTTTTCTTTCTTTTGCTTTGCAAAGAGTTGCTAGGCAGTGGAGTTGCAACTTTACATGTAGTGGGCATGTGCTAAACCCAATTTGTGGTCTAGTTGATGTACATTGCTGGGACCATAGCGCATCCCCAATCCTAAACACCTTTAGCATACCCATCATTGTGGTTCCTGTTTTTAAATGATTTTAGATGTTAGGGGCATAGATCTTGCTCACAATTAATGTTTATTAAGCCATATTGTGTAGGATAATGATTTTGCTGGATCCTGTATTTTTGGTGGCTGTACACTAAGCCTTCTAAACAGTGATAAAGTGTGTGGGGTCCTCCTTTTAACCCTGTTAAACTGGGATACTCCTGTTTGGAATATTTAACTATCCTCTAGGTTCCTAATATATGGTACAAAGTGTACTCAAGGCAAGTAAGTTAAATGTCACTAGTGGTCTGCAGCACTCCTTGTTTTGTCCACTTCAGTGAGTGTGTGAACATGACTACAGGTCAAGCCTCTGAAGCCTGGCGGTGCAGTTTTAAACTGCAAATTTAACCTGTGATAATAACCTCCTTTGTAAAGCCTAAACCTTCCTTTGAAATTTGTAAGTGACCCCTAAATAGGAGATATTGCTTATAAGGCAGGAGGCATGGAGTTTGAAACTCAAGCATTTAAAAGTCTAATATTAAATATGCCCTTATAATGAAAAGACCTGGAAGGTATTTACACTGTAGCAAGGCTGGCTGTTCCATAGGAAAGCAGTCAGATGCAATATTGAGTACTAATACTGTATCTCGGGAATGGGACAACCCAGAAAAATAATTAAAAAACAGTTTTTAATAGTGACTAAAATACAATTCAGTGGTGAAGTTAGATTTTAGTAACTTTTAGTAAGCTGCCTTTTCCCTGCCTGAAGTCACTGGGGGAGTCTATCTGCATCTTGCTCTCCCAAATTTGTGAGCCAGGAATTTGCATTTGAATAGTAATGAATGGGTGTGAAATGCCTCCTTTGAGCAAACATAGCCTGGCCTGAATGGGCAGAGATGACCACTCTAACCCAGACAGAATATGCAATGCAGGGCTGTCAGCATCTGCTTTGACATTGAAATGCTAAGTCCTGCTTTAGTGCCAATGTCAACTCTGTTTGACAGGTCTGCTGGGGGGTTTCACATAACACATGGGGTGCACTTTAAAGAGGCTTGTCCTGTAACAGGGTAATGTTTGTTAATACCTGGGCATGCCTCTTCCTTTGTTCTCCCCCAGGAAAACACGCTCCAATTACAGTGGGCCTCTAGTTGACAATACGGTCAAAGCTTGTTTGACAGGTCTGCTGGGTTTGTTTATAACAACTGGTGCATTCATCAAAGGAAGGAAAGAGGATGCCAAAACAATTCTTATGTATCCACTGTCTAGTTAATGACAGCACTGTTTTTTGTTCTAGCAAACCTCTGTCTCTGAGTTTATTCGGAAGTTCTGTGACTACTTCAAAATGGATTCTAATTTCAGATGTCGAATTATATAGGGGTTACCATATTTTACTCCCCACACATACCTTTAGCCCTCAGAAGCCAGGTTTAGCATGGCTGTGACTTTTGCCATCTTGAAAATGCCAAAGTGATTAAGGTTAGCTCTGGGAGCCTTTACCCCATTGTTGAGGGTGTTCCCCACTGGTTATTCTAACCCACTAGCTCATGGCATCTGCAGGGACTCATTTCAAAACAGTCCTACTCCTGTGGAAGATCAGAAGAGGAGAAAACTTTCAGGGTACAGAGGTCATTAATTTTTTGCTTTTTTGAAACTTGAGCGAATGGCTCTCAAAACTGGTAGCGCTGTCCATCAAACTTTTTTTTCATTTGTACTTTGAAAGAAACTGCTGTGACGGTGGCTGCTTTCAATGTACAGACATGACTGCTAGGCTGACTGTCATTTCTAAATCTGACATACGGTAGTCCATCAGGATGGTGAAGGTAATGTCCTCCGCCACATCGACCTATGGTGTACCACCTGTCAAATGCTAATTCAGGCCCACAGCTTCCCTGCTGTAAAAGAAAAGAACAAAGGAAGTGACCAAAGTCGCCATTAAATCAAAATAGGAGAAGCTTCTCCATACGAAAAACAAATAATCAAGAAATTATTAAGGCAACAACCTTCCCCCTTCACCCACACTGAAATAGATAATATTTCAAGCAAGTCATACTGTAGTATATATTGCAGTTCAGTTAAGATAGCAGAAGGACATTTTACACCAACCGCATAATTGAGGAAACCAATTAATCTAGGGCTATCAGTCTATGGTTATATTTATCATCTTCTTCATGCTCTGTTAGGGAAATAAACCAAAACCTATAGAGAATGTTCCATATGAAATATTGCAATATTGTGAGGCACTCTTACCATTCTTTGAGTCTACAAAAATTTAATTGAGATTAAAACAAACAATCTAGTGCCGTTATTCAATATAAGCACATGTTCTTCCTGTAAAGCCTAGAAAATATAACAGAAAAGGAAGTTAGCACGCAAAGTCAAAGTCTCATGTCTGCTGTTAGAGCTCTGCCTCATTTTGTCCAATAAGTAGCCCTTTAAATGATTTGCTACTAATATAAAGTTCAACACAGTACATCTCTAGTCAAGGTCTATCGATTACATGCTTAAACAGGTTGTATTTTGTTGGCAAGATGACTGACTGGACCAACAATTCTGCACTTATCCTCAATATAAAATATCATCTACATTCAGCAAGCATTAGCCTTCAAAAACACATTACTACCAACACAAAATATTCTGGTACGGGGCTTCCGATGCACTGTGATCCTTCTGGTGGGTTAATCCCCATGCATAACTGAAGAAGAGATGGCGTCCAGCACTGTAAACTTCAGTTCATGATGCTGTGTACCTCAATTAAGGTTATTCATGGGTTGTCGAGCCATGAGGAGACCTGAAGAATGAATCTGTGGTATCAGGAATCTTCTATGACCTGTGATGGAAGAACAACGTGGAAAACACCCAACCTATACAGAACAGAAACAAATAGTGGAAGATGTGGCACCAGAGTGAGTGACATGGACTGCAGCTTAATGATGGTAGACAGCATGGCACTGAACAACTACCAAGCCCCCTGGGTGGCCGTTCTGGCTAGATCTACCTGGGGCCCTCTAGAGTGACCATGGGCAATGACCTGCCTCAGTTCCCTTCCATCATAGCCTAGTTGACAAAGGACAGCATTAGACAGGACTCTGGGGGTCATTATTACCCCGGCGGTCGGCTATAATATGGAGGAAAGTACTGCCAACAGGCTGGTGGTACTCTCCTCCATATTATGACATTGGCGGTTTGGCCGAAGCCAAACCGCCAATGTACCACACCTACCGTCACGGTGTCACTTGCCCGCCTGCGGGATTATTATCCCTCCTACCGCCATGGTTTTCATGGCATCCTTACTGCCACGAAAGCCATGGCGGTAGACACTATCAGTGACAGGGAGTCCCTTCCCTGTCACTGATAGGGGTCTTCCTCGCCTCCCTCCCCCTTACCCAGTTTTCCCCCACCCCTCCTTCCTCTCTAAACTCCCCCTTCATACATGCCCCTCCCTTCACACATCAACACACCCATACACACAACCATTCCAACATTCATCCACACGTGCATACATCTATTCATAAACACATCCGCACCTACTTACATACATACATGCCGACACGTATTCACACAACTCAACATACATGCACTCACACCCACAAACATGCACATACATACAAAACGCAACACACATCCACATTCACGCACGCACAGACATACACACACACCCCCAAATACACAACACCCCTCACCCCCTCCCCTGTTGGAGCACCCGACTTCCCTGTGGTCAGGGGGTCCTCCGGCAGGAGACATGACGGGGCACTGCTGCCAGCAGCAGTATCCGCCAGCAGAACACCGCTAGTCTGTATTATTCTCATAATACAGCCAGCGGCGGTCTACTGGCATGGCACTGCTGGTGGCAACAGCGCCACCTTTCTGCCATCCACCGGCAGGGCCACAGCCGGATTACCGCCCTCCTTCTGGCAGAAATCCAGCTGTGGTCATAATCCAGCGGATGGCTGGTAGCAGCGGCAACGGGTCTTTTGGCGGCCGTCGCCGTGGCGGTAGGTGGTTTTTATCACTGGGGTCAAAGTGACCCCTTATGTCCTGTGAGAGGCAGCACCTCCAACTGGCATTGACTTGTCAGGGTAGATCTTTGAACTGTTAGGGCAGGACAGCCCCCAAATTAACGCTGTAGGGAATATCTAGTGCTTTGTGCTGTTTTAATCTAGTTCAACAGCACAGAAGCATTACCTTATTGAAGGATCATGAACATTTCCCTTTAACAGGACAGTCTCTGGGGCCAGAGAGCCCAGTACATCCTTTTAAATAACTGTTGATTCCACAGATGGCACTGTGTGGGGGGGTCAGCCACCTTGGAGTACAAAAGAGTGAGTGTAGTACTGCTAACTACACTTCTCTATCAAACTAACATATAGCCAGAAGTACACTGTGGAAATTGCAGCTCTGTCACAAATATAATGAAGGATAACATTACTAAAGCTATTCAAGCGAACACGATAAAGCAATGTTCATCTGTGATTGGTACCTCACGACCTGCTAGGTACTTGCCTCACTCACAAATTCCAGTGACAGAGGCCAGGCCAATGATAATTGACCTACTGAAGGCCAATACAGAACCATGCCTAGCACTTGAAAGTAAAATAGACAGCGTTTTTCAAGATTACACTCACCGGAGAAGACTTCAGAAAAGTTGAAGACAAGACAAAAGCATCAGAGAAGCCCAGGTAAATTATTACAAATGATGTATCTGGAGTACACGCTTCCCTCGTTAAACTTCATCTAACTACATGAGTGCTGGGAGGCAGGAGGTGAAGAAGAGCAGAGATCCTATTGTAACAACCCATGCTTTTTGGTGTTTGGGGGCAGACAGTCAGGCTCTTTTCTATTGAAAGGGTACGCAGGTCGGCAGATCCACTGCCCTGGCAGGGTGTGCCTCTTCATGATAGTGCAGCTAATTTTGCTGAACTTAAGTGACAGAGATGTCACAATGAGCTGCTTAATATTAGGGGTTATTGATTAAGATATTCTATAACTAAACCTAACTGGTTCAGTGTCAGAGAAAGTCCTTTGGTAGCAGTGACGTGGAGGCTTTGAGAAGAGAAAGAAAAATATATGCTGCACTTCCGTGGTAAACTGAAAACGATAAAAGATGCCAGGCCACACTTTTTGGCTCTCCTAAGATGGCCTGGGATTGTCTCTGGGAATGGAAAAAGCAGTAAGGATCTCACAAATTGGGAAAACTAATGAGGTAAAATGAAAGACAGCGCTCAAGCGAATGCCACATGGTTTGACTAAGAAGTGACGTATGATGGCACTGTTACTGATTTTCTGGAGATTATTCTAGTGAACCCCGATGGAAGTTTGAGAATTAAACTATGAAAAATAGGAACTGATACATCATGTATTTGCTGCAGATGTTGTGTGAGTATATTGTCATTGGACTTTCACATGAAATGAAAATCCTACACATTAGATGGACCGATGGGACTGAAGCATGTCAGTGAACCACGCAGTCCGCTTGATAGGATTCAGTGCTGGCTTTTCCAATGCCATCTCACCTTGGGGTGGTCCTTTGGATGTGCAGGCTTGCAGTGCTTTGCACTCGCTTGTGGTGGGGAAGTAACACCTGGTGGGATAGTGGTGGTGAGGGAGATGCAAGAGTGTATTGCCTTGTTCCCCACCATTGAAGATGTTAGTGTTAGTGTTTATGGATAAACAAAAAATGAGTTTAGAACAATAGGAGGTTCTATATCCATGAGAAGGATTGGTGTTAGGGATTGTTTGGTTGATGTTCTGTCAAATGGGTGTCTATGATGAATGAATGTGTGAGACAGTGATGTACCGAATGAAGCAATCAAAGTTAGGGGAACCCAAAGCATGGTGACAGGGGAGATCCTGGACCAGTCTTTGTACAACAAAGGATAATCATTTAAGTGCTTGAGGTCTCTAGATATTTGCGTTGGAGTCCCTGTGAAGATGATTACATGACATGGCTGGGGGCTCCACAACTACACTAAAAGACACAAAGTTGCACGGACACATCTCACCATACTAGAACACACCATTTGGGAGAGACTGAATGTACTCCTCATTTTACTTGTCCTTCTCAAGAGAGGTGGTGTTATGGTTAGTAGAAGGGTCTCTTTTAGGGTCACACTGATACATAAAAACCTAGAATGGAAATAGATGTTGGTGTGTGGATTACCAGATGGACAATTTTTTTCTTTTTTTTTACCCTGCCACGATGTTGGTGAAAGACTTTATTCGGTATGAAATAATTCAACCCTAAAATGACATAAATAACAATAAATATACCATAATATCAATAGAACAGTAAAATAACAATAATCATAATTTAAAAACAGATAAAACCTCGTTACCAAGGATAATAATCTAAAAAGTCCCTTAAAAAAACTCTACGTTACTACGCCAAGTAATGGCTCCCCTCAAAAACATTCCCAAACCCCTCCATACCAATGCATCTGAGGCAATTTGCAGCGACATAAAAGCAGGACGAAATTGCACAGAACCCTTTGGCCTCAGCAGGGGTAATAAAAAATGTCTTCTAAAAGGTGCGTAAAAAACACAGAATAATGTAAAATGGGGCAAGGTCTGCAGGGACACCAGGTCACAGGGACACGGTCTGATAGATTTTTCACCATACTGACCTAACGGAAAGCAGAGATTATTTCTAATGATCCCCAAACGGAATTGAGAAATAAGAGTCCTTTCCCTCAGGTCATTTATTGCTAGGAGATAGGGCTCAGGACCCACCCCCATCTTTAACATAATAAAATCCCTGACCGATTGTTTCCCTAGTTCCTTTCCCTCTCTTTCAGCCCCACGAATTCTCAAGAAATTCTCCTTCACCCAATTTTTATCCTGGCTAGTCAGACCCTCAGGAGAGTCAAACAAATACGGCCGCCCCAAATCCTGTGCTACCTTTCTTATATACACCAGCCAGGGAATGTATTATACATTATCGCAGGCCAAACAGTCCCTTAAGATCTCTCTATAAAAACATCAAATTCATTACTCCAAATCGAAATCCATCACAAAAGGGGAGCCAACTGAATAGTATCTTGCACACACTCAAGATCTAGTTCTAGATGCAAGCAAAAACCAGAGGTATTTTGGCCAACACCCAATAGTCTTCTACAGAAGCTATTTTCTTCAATAATGGGCACTCGGGTGTCCATATACCCCCAGAGTACTGCACCATACAACAGGACAGGGATACATTTTCACCTGTAGATTTCAAGCAGAGGCTTGATGGGCTTACTTCCTATTCTTACAGCAAAATCAAAAGTGGCCCCAACTGAGGCATGGAAGAGCATACTCTTTCTGGCAATAGAGAGTTTCCATGAGCCTTTATCATCAAAAATCACCACTAAATATGGGAATTCATTGACCCTGCTAATAGTTTGATCATCAACCTTTAGCTCCCCAACCCTGCTCAAAGGTCTACCACATACCATAAAATGCGATTTCTTATTATTGATCTTTAGACCCAAGCCTGACATGTAAGAGGCGTAAGCTCTAACAACTTTACAGAGACCATTCATGGTGCGGGCCATAAGGACCGCATCGTCTGCATACGTCAACTCCGGGACATTAGTGTCATTCATCTTAGGGACATCCCTACAGTGTTCTACCAAGAAATCCAACAATCCATTAGTATATAAAAGGAACAGAGTAGGGGCCAACACACACCCCTGGCGAACGCCCTTGGTGAGCCTAAAAGCCTCTGAACATTCCCAATTTGTCCCCACCCTCACATTGGCAACCGATCCTGAGTGGAGGTACCGGAGCAGCTCCACAATATCAGGATCCATCCCTAACTGACTTAACCTTTCCCACAATATGGACTAATTTACCTTATCAAAGGCACAACTAAGGTCCATAAAGGCAAGATAGAGAGTGCCCTTCCTAGCTTGCGTACATTTCCCAATCATCATCAGAAGATAAAGGCACTGTTCACGTGTGCCAAGACCTTCCATAAAAACATACTGGTCCCGGCTCAAAATTTCCTTTTCTACCATCCAAGCCTCAATACGCCTTAAGATGATCCATCCCAAAATCTTCCCAGAAGAGTCAAGTAGGGAAATAGGGCGATAGGACTTAGGGTCATTCCGATCCCCCTTTTTAAAAACTGGAATAATACAAGCCCTTCTCTAAGAGGCAGGAATTCCCACAGTAACTGCCGCATTAAGAACATTTAAAAGAACAGGTGCCCATAACTGAGATCAAGATTTGTACAAATCCATGGGGATGGAATCCGGGCCCGGGGCTTTGGTACTAGCGCTACCCTGGAGTGCATCAATAACATCTTGGAGCGAAAACCTAATCGCTAGATTGGGGACCGCAACACACTCTTTTTCCCAGTTATTTCTTAGATGGATTCCCTCAAAGATTCTACAGAAATAATTTACCCAAGCCTCCGGGGCAATATTACAGCCCAAACCCTCAGATGTCTCTGTTGCAAAAGAACCTCTATTCACCACCTTCCAAAACAGACCAGGATCCTTCTGGACTGTGGCGCGCTCCAACTCTACCCAGGCATTTGCTTTAAATTTTTCCTTACTTTCCCTCAGAGCCCTTTTATACTTAATCCTTGCTGCTTTCACCATGGGCCTATCTCTGGGATATTCCTTGAGGGCCGTTTTCATATTTGCCCTAGCATCGTAACAGGCCTTGTCAAACCACCCACCTCTGCGCTTGTTGGGACGACTGTCTATTGAGAATAAACAGTCTCTAACTACTATGTTTACTTCAGCTATTGCATCCATCACTTCTTTAGGGCTCGGAGTATCTCTCAAAACTATATCCATAAACAAGGGTAGGTTACCCCCCACCACCCTCTCAATAACTTGTTGGGCACCTACCTGTTTTTATCCAAGTTGCCTACCCTGATCTCTTAACTTCACTGTTGCGAGACCGCCCGCCCTAATTTACTTGGAGCCCCTGGAAGATTAAATCACACTGTGAGGGGGTTATGGTCACTTATACATTCTCCAAGCACCTCTCCTCCAGTTATCAAATCTTTCAGTAACGGAGACACGAAAATATAGTCAATTGTGTTGCCAGACCCTCTGCCCACAAATGTTGGGAGCTGATGAAAATCTACTACTTCAGTGTCCTGGAAGTTCAAAAGGCCCAACTTCCTAAGTTCCTTAATCAAAGCCCTGCCTCTAACATCCTGAATGTCATCCATCGAGTAGTCCACACAGTCGTACTCAAAGGGATTTACCACTGTACTGAGTCGACCAAGCTTAGCATTAAAATCTCCCGATACAATGGCACAGAATTACAACCCCACCTCCTCCATTCTATGTTTCAACACCTGAAGAATGGAGAAAAGAATCCCAATTTGACACCCCCCATCCCATACAGCATTATAAAAATTAACCAACAAAACATTAAAATTATTAGAAAAAATTACCCAAACAGGCAATATACCCTGGTGGTTACAATTAATTTGGAAAGCAGCCACTATCTTAGAAAAAGGGATTAAGGTAACCAGGCCCCTTTCAAACGACCGCCAAGGGACTGAGCAGCTAGGATAGCAAATCTATCATAACCATCCCAAGCAGGTAGCCCATCAGACCATGTTTCCTGTAGCACAATAATATCATAGTCAGCCACACACCTAACCCAAGCCTGGTCGGATATCTTGGCATCATACCCCGCAATATTCCAAGAAATAAGATCACACTTCGAGCCCACCCCCTCCAACGCAGTCACAGTCTTGGGGCATTGTCAATCCACCCATGCCAAGTCAGAGTTTACATTGTAATCTGTTCTCCTGCAAATTGCCGCAGGGCATTCTGGCCTAAGGGGGGGGGATCCTGCCAAGGTCAGGAGAGGGGTCAGCACCCAGGCGCATATGATTGTAGAAATACCCCAGGGGGGCCATACCAATTGGTTCTGCCCTTGAAAAAGCCTGACTATATGAGAAGAGAAGCCTTTGAGCCAGGCCTGGGTATCTGACATTTATAATAACACAATCCTCATTCCCCTCTTTTTTCCTCGGCCCAACCCAGTCAATTCTTCGAACAAACAAAACATCTTCGAGATCCTTACATGAGAAATTGCAGTTTTTGCTCAACCAATAACCAGTTTTACTTTTTAATTGAACCATAGATTCTGTTACCCCAGGGGCCAAAGCAGGGACATTAGTCAGCACTACCACATAAGGGGCACATGCCGGGGGGAGATCCAGACGGGCCAATGAAGACTTTTTACTCAAAGGATTCTGATTAGACTTCCCAACCGGCTGTAGGCGAGCCCCCCCAACCACCACAGAAACACAGTCAGGTTGCCTTCCGAGGCTAGGTCCATTCAAGGCCCCCCTGCCCATTGGTGGGGCGGTGGTTGAAGCCAACACAGACTGAACACAGGCACCTTGGCCCCCAGAACTTGACGGATTATCCAGTTACTGAGGCAAATTTCCCAGGGGCCCAGCATTTTCCTCCTGTAGATTCTCCTCCACACTAGGATGAGATAGACAACACAGGGCCTTACAACCCCCGATAGATTGGCTTCCTTGGCATCTTAATTCACATAGCCGAGAAACTGCTTTTTCTATCACCAATAGTTTTGCCATCACAGGTGACAGAATACCCTCAATCATCTCCTTAAGCTTTAGCAATAAAATGGTTGCATCACAGCCCATTGGCTCGCTAGATTTTGTACCACCATATAACTCCTTGGAATTATCCACAAGAGAAGCTTTCGTTTTAGAGACTGATTTCTTCAGTGTCTTTTTCTTCCTTGGCGGAGGACTGCACTTATCCATAGAGCAGGCCACAGGAGAAGACAGCAAGAGCCTTTTACTTCTTCTCAAAGGCCCTAGGTCGCCAGAGTCCCCTAATTTCGCTGCATGGTCACGCTCTGATACAACACATAGCTCTCCTCCAGGATGGGCCACCACCCCCTCCTCCTCCAAAGCCACTGAGGGATCACTGATTAATGAGACATGACGCCAATCCTCCAACTCCATAGATAGCCTCCTCTCCGCCAGATCAATTTCCTTAGTCATCACCCCAACAGCTCTAGCAAGAAAGGAGTCCAAAGTAGTATTTAAGTTACCCTGCCTGCCACCACCACTACTCATGGCTCCAGATAACTGGCCCTTTTTCTGCCCCATTTAAGAAAGCGGTAGCACCTCACTGAGGGCAGCAGCGGGAATCACAGTTTAAAACAAAGTCTCTCAAGCAGAATGGTCTCCAGGCACTTATAAAAATAGATAATAAACACAAAACTCACAATCCACGGCAAGATGAAAGGGGGGTGGCCCAGCCCAGCCTCTGATGGTTGATGATGGGCGAAAGACGGGCCCACCCTTGGCCCGGGCTTCGCCGGGAAAGCAAAATGCCCTATAAACGCTAAAGACCCGGTGACTCCCCCAGCTCCTGCTGCGAGGGAGTCCCACAGGGTCCAAGTGCCGCCAGGTGCTGCCTCCTCTCTGTCCCGCACGGCGGGAAAGCAAAATGCGCTATAAGCGCTAAAGACCCGGTGACTCCCCCAGCTTGTGCTGCGAGGGAGTCCCACAGGGTCCAAGTGCCGCCAGGTGCCGCCTCCTCTCTGTTCCGCACGGCAGGAAAGCAAAATGCGCTATAAGCGCTAAAGACCCGGTGACTCCCCCAGCTCCTGCTGCGAGGGAGTCCCGCAGGGTCCAAGTGCCACCAGGTGCCACCTCCTCTCTGCCCAACAGGTTAATTCTTTTTCCCAAGGATCTAGGTAAATTATACTGTAAAGTCAACAGTGGTTCTTTCAGGGTAATCCAAAGTGACAAATTAACACCAACGTAGGGATCAAATATTCACAAGAAAAAGACATTCATCCTAAGGGACTCACAGTCAGACACATTTAAGCAATTATCAAAAAAATGTATGAAATGTTTTTACAGGTTTTGAATGAACAGAAATTGTGCTCTGAAGGGAAGTGAAACAGTGTAGTGCAGTGCATGTGAATTGTGATAAAGTGATCAGAGAAAATCATAAAATAACTCTTGGTATCAAAGTTATTGGCTGTGATATGTAATGTTAGTTGGAACTGAATTGATCATTAAATTAGATAGTCTCTCTACAATATTTGCTTAAAAAATAGGAGTCCAAAACAAAAAATGTGATGATGTTACGAACCCCAAATTGAGTTAACACAGAAATTTCATCAGGACGTAATACATTCACTCTTTGTCTACTTGGAACATTTGCCACCAAAATAGAAGAATAAAATAGCATATGCCTGGGGGGGTCATTATATGTTTGCACTCAGGCTTGACTTCCCTATTGGAAGCACAACAAATCACCACAGTGATGATATTTATGTATGTGTCTGTGTTGCTAAATGGTAGCAACGTGCCTAGAGGAGGACCATGCTATTAGGCATTAGACATATATGGGTGGGACACCCATCTTCTAGTGCCAAGTCAGATGGCAAGCCACCATAGGCTTCACAGTAACAGCGTCCTCAAAATTAGCACACACATTGATGATGAACAAACTCTCATTAATCCACCTAATGGTAAATTTCACCTACTGTATATACCAACTCAGAGTATATATCGCTAGTTTCTTAATTTAATAATACAAAACTCATAGAAATTCAGCAGCTATAGTAATAGTTCTTTCAAGTAACTATAATTCGTACCCCAAGGGAATTATAACTCACACCCTTGCCATGCACAGTTTTCTTATCAATAATTTTATTGCAAAAATTGCAGTGATAATATCAGAAATGCCGTACAAGATCTCATCAATGATATAATATGTGGAGTAATTAGCTCTGCATGGCGAAGACGTGAGCTATAGTTACCTTAGGGCGAAGGTTATAGTTACTTGAAAAAACTATACCTGATGAATTTCTATGGTTTTGTCAAAGTAAATTCAGAACCTAACTATAAAATCCCTGTAACCTTTGTTTTTTTTAATGTAAAGGGATTTTAATTACCATGGCTCTCATTATGACATTGGTGGTAAAAGCCGCTTACCGCTGTGCAGAAGACCGTCACCACACCACTGCGGCCGCGGAATTCCACCACAGCTATTATGACCCACAGTTCGGAATCCGCCAAAATCCAGACACCCACACAAGTCCACCACACCAAAGGTCAGTGATAAACTGGCGATAACAAAACCTCCACCGTCACGCCATCAGAAATACGCCCACACTATCACGACCCACGAATCCACGCAGATGTCTTTCAACCACAGTATTCCATTGGCGGTACACACTGCCGAGCCCAAAATACACACACATGTACAAAACACAGCCACATTGGACAATTCCAAATACACACACCTGATACACATACACACACCACTTCCACACACCCAATACAATATAAAACACACACCCACATCACCCACAAACCCCTACGACCACAAATCACGAACGAAAGCCAGAGAGAGACACCACCAGCAACAACACTAGCATCCACAGGCAGACAACACCATCACTCACATGACTTCCACGCACCTCACACAACAACCCACTACATATCAGCACACTTATCACCCCACACACCACCCCACACAACACCTACACCACCCCATGGCACAGCAAAGACACCCCAGGTTCTCGGAGGAGGAGCTCAGGGTCATGGTGGAGGAAATCGTCCGGGTAGAGCTACAGCTATTCGGATCACAGGTCAGCACGCCACCATAGCTAGGAAGATGGAGCTATGGCGAAGAATAGTGGACAGGGTCAACGCAGTGGGACAACACCCAAGAAATCGGGAGGACATCAGGAAGAGGTGGAACGACCTACTGGAGAAGGTGCGTTCCGTGGTCTCAAGACACCACCTGGCTGTTCAGCAGACTGGCGGCAGACCCCCACCTCGTCCCCCACAACTAACAACATGGGAGGAGCAGGTCTTGGCGATTCTGCTTCCTGAGGGCCTCGCAGGAGTAGCTTGAAGAATGGACTCTGGTAAGTCAAAGCTTTACTATTACATCCCCCACCCTACCTGCACGCTATAACATACCCCCACCCTCGCCCTCACCCCCATCATTCCTACTCCTCACAAATGTCCCAACATCACAAACCACACATCCCAAAACCAAGCCCTGCATGTAACACCAAACATGGACACCCATCACTAAAGCATGCCCACTGCACATACCCATACACCCCCCTAAACCATCATCACACAAGGTCCCACACAGGAATGCAAGCACTGGGATACACGGTCACCCACCCATTGCACACCTTGACACACACAGATGCAATAATCATGCCTTTATACTCCTGCAGGACCCCTACCCAACGTCACCGGACAGGAGGGTCCACACATGTCCACACCACCAACAGAAGAGGCCCACAGTGATGACAGCAGCTCTGTCCAACTGGATGTAGATGACCAGCCAAGCCCATCGGGGACCTCGGGACAGTCGGTTCCCCACACCCAGTCACAAGCCACTACAGAGCTTCCCCCCTCTGGAAACACCAGCACAGCACCCACCCAGTGGGCCCATACCTCAGTCCCCAGGACACGTCAATCAGCAGTGTGTCCACCACTACAGGGAACCCAGGATAACCCACCACCCCAACAACAACAGGGACCTGGGGGCAGTGGTAGTGGGCACACGTTCAAGGGGATGGAGGCCCAGGAACACAGGGGAACTGGGAGGGCTGCTGTGCGACAGGAGGCGGACAGGCCAAGGGAACCCACTCTCAACAAGGCCCTATCCTCCATCATGGGAGCCTACCACCACTACCAGGAGACGATGGCAATGGTACTGGCCAAGTTTCAGGAGACCCAGCGCCTGCAGGAGGAACAGTATATGGGCTTCAGGGAGGAACTCAGATCCATCAATTCCACCCTGGGCACCATCGTAGGGGTGCTGAAGGAAGTACTCAACACCAGGAGGGACACTGTGGCACTACAAGGGGCCCCTGACACTAGCATGAAAGATGAACTGCCAACCACCTCCGCCGGTGCTAGTGGACAGGAGGCACCACCACAGGACCACCACACCAGCACCCCACCCCCTGCAAAGGGAGAACCACCGTGCAAAACGGTCCCTGAGATCCAGGACAAAGACAGAGAAAGATGCCGAGACCCCCGCCAAGAAATGAGACCACCCTGATTGTCATCCTACTGTCCCACTTTGTCACCCTGTCCATCCTTAAACTGCCCCAGCTCCACTTCCTATGCCCATTTGGGCAATGCACCTGTGAGACTAATAGACTGACTCTGCCATGGACATTCCTCCACCATCACCCCTCACCATTTTGCTGCACCCTCCAATATTGAGCACTTAAATAAACACCCGTGAAGCACAAAACAATCGAGTCTGTCTGTGATTTCCGAATACTGTATTAGCAATAACTGTGGAAAAAAGCTCTTTCATTTGTAATGTCAACATACCTATGTCACACAGCTCTAGTCCAGGAGGAATCAAAGCAGATGTCACACTGTGGGACCCAGATCTGTGAAATCATAAGGGAAAGTGACAACTCAGTGACCATACACTGGGTGAAAACGACAGACAGTAGAGAGGCAGTAGTGTTTAAGTACAGGTAGTAGGCAGGTTTGTATCCTTACCTGTGTTTCAGTGGAAATATTGCTGGATCACTGAGTCCCTGTTGTCCATGTCTTCTTCCTCTGCTTCCTCGTCTTCACTATCCACAGGCTCCACAGCTGCAACAACACTGCGATCTGGACCATCCTCCTGCAGAAAGGGCACCTGTTGTCGCAAAGCCAAGTTGTGAAGCATACAGCAGGCCACGATGATCTGGCACACCTTCTTTGGTGAGTAGAATAGGGATCCACCTGTCATATGGAGGCACCTGAGCCTGGCCTTCAGGAGGCCGAAGGTCCGCTCGATCACCCTCCTAGTTCGCCCATGGGCCTCATTGTAGCATTCCTCTGTCCTTGTCCTGGGATTCCTCACTGGGGTCAGTAGCCATGACAGGTGGGGGTAACCAGAGTCATCTGCAAATGGCGAGGGACAACTGTTAGACACACACTAACCTGGAGGGATATCCCCAGACCCAGACAACCATTCCCACTGACTAGCTTCCAGGTGCTCACCTGAAGGCCACACACAATGCCTCTGGAGTTGCCCCATCACATAAGGGATGCTGCTATTCCGTAGGATGTAAGCGTCATGCACTGAGTCAGGGAACATGGCATTCACATGGGAGATGTACTGGTCTGCCAAACATACCATCTGTACATTCATCGAATGATAACTCTTCCGGTTTCTGTACACCTGTTCACTCCTGTGGGGGTGGGGACCAAAGCCACATGGGTCCAATCAATGGCACCTATAATGTTGGGGATATGTCCCAGGGCATAGAAATCACCTTTCACTGTAGGCAAATCCTCCACCTGAGGGAAAACGATGTAGCTCTGCATGTGTTTCAGTAGGGCAGACAACACTCTGGACAACACGTTGGAAAACCTAGGCTGGGACATCCCTGATGCTATGGCCACTGTTGTTTGAAATGACCCACTTGCAAGGAAATGGCGTACTGACAGCACCTGCACTTGAGGGGGGATTCCAGTGGGATGGGGGATAGCTGACATCAGGGCTGGCTCCAACTGGCTACACAGTTCCTGGATTGTGGCACGGTCAAGCCTGTATGTGATTATCACATGTCTTTCATCCATTGTCGACAGGTCCACCAACGGTCGGTACACCGGAGGATGACGCCATCTCCTCACATGTCCCAGCGGACGGTGCCTATGAAGGACAACAGCGAGCACAGAGTCAAACAACTCAGAGGTACGTAGCCACAGCTTACACAGAACACCAATCATACTCCAAAAGTGGCCTGTATGTGTGTTGAGTCTAGGCCTAGGTATGTGTGAGGCAGTTGAAAATGAAGCCATGTGGGCCCCTGAAATGGAGGCTGCCTGACCTCTAAAGTGGGACAATGGGATGCGAGGTAACTGCGCTGGCGTTGTACACCGTTGCGGTAGGCAGTCAAAGACCGCGGCGTAATGCTGCATTGGTTAACATTGGACCCTATGGGTCCCAGGAGCCAATGACGATGTACGCTGGCGGTGATGGTACGCACCGCTGCGGGCGTGACCGCCGTTTTCTATCGGTTCAATCACTCAATACCTGATCTTCGACAGGAGAGGACCTACACTGCAAGAGCTGCTGTTACCTTGGTCTGGAAGAGACAATGGTTCGAATGTCTGGGGAAAAGGCCCCTGCCTTCACATCGGAGGAGTTGGAAAAACTTGTGGACGGGGTCCTCCACCAGTACACGCTACTCTGTGGTCCTCCAGACAAACAGATAAGTACACTGGGAGCATGCAGTATGGGCTATGCATGTGTGGAGAGGGGTGGATGTAAGAAGGAAGGGGGGAGAGTGCAGCGTGTATGAAACAACGGTGAGTGCATGTGCCACATGGCAAGGGTAGGGATTGGGGCCAATCACTTTGACGGTGCAGTTGGTAATAACCCTTCTCTTTCCCCTGTACAAATCATGTAGGTCAGCGCCCACCAGAAAAAACATTTTTGGCGTGCCATCGCCAAGGACGTCCGGACCCTGGGGGTCTACCACAGACGGAGCACCCACTGCCGGAAAAGATGGGAGGACATTCGCTGCTGGAGCAAGAAGACGGTGGAGGCTCAGCCCGGGATGGCCTCCCAACGTGGGAGGGGTGCCCGTCACACCAAGACCCCCTGATGTTCAGGATCCTGGCGGTGGCGTACCCGGAGTTGGATGGGCACTTGAGGCCATCACAGCAGCCACAAGGGGGTGAGTCCACTCGCATTCGGCTGACTTTGTGCGCAGTGGAGGGGTCTGGGTGGGGGAGGTGGGCTGTGGGTCTGCCTAGGCCAGGGCGAGTTCCGTAGCAAGGTCCCTCCGTAAGGCAGGCCATGTGGCACCCCACCTCTGTAGAGTGCCAACTACACCTAGTCATGCACCTATGTCATCTATGTGTGCAGATGTCTTCCATATCCTTATAGGCCATTTCCCAGGAATTGAACAGTGGAGCCCAAGAGCGCGACGTAGTGCAGGGGGCTTCTGTGTCTCTCGGGTCCGCCAACGGTAGCGGTAATGCATGCACTCATCATGTCTTTCTTCTGTCGTCCCCCCTTTTTGTGGTCTCTCTGTTCTTGTGTGCATTAGCATCATCAGGCGGAGGAGCAGTGGCACCTGAGCACGAGGGGGCTGCATCCCACATGGCAATGGAGGGCCACACTATGGAATCGGACTTCACCAGTGGGACGGAGGGCGAGGGGAGCTCCACAGCGGGGACAGGAGCTGAGACTAGTGACACGGACTCTTCCTCTGATGGGAGCTCCCTTGTGGTGGTGGCAACATCTGTGCCACCCCCATCTACAGGTACAGCCGCCACCCCCCCTTCCAGCAACGCCCTCCCAGCAGCCCCTCAGCCTTCGCCCTGTGCCCGCTCACCTGGGAGAGTGGGCATCACCTTCGCCCCAGGCATCTCAGGCACTGCCCCAGTCATCCCTGCTGCCCTCAGTGAGGAGGCCATTGACCTCCTCAGGTCCCTCACTGTTGGGCAGTCTACCATTTTGAATGCCATCCAGGGTGTAGAAAGGCAGTTGCAACAAACAAATGCATTCCTGGAGGGCATTCATTCTGGTCAGGCAGCCCTTCAGCGAGCTTTTCAGACTCTGGCCTCAGCACTGATGGCAGCCATTGTCCCTGTCTCTAGCCTCCCCCCTCCAACTTCCTCCACCCAGACCCAATCCCCTGTACCTCAGCCTATCCCAAGCACACCTACAGACCAGCATGCACACACGTCAACACACAAGGGAAGCTCTGGCAAACATAAGCGCCACACATCCCACAGGCACTCATGCAAGCATCACACACATGCAGACATACCAACATCCACTGCCTCCACTGTGTCCCCCTCCTCCTCGTCTCCCTCCTCCCTCCCAGTCTTGTCTACACTCACACCTGCATGCACTACCTCTACAGCCACTACGTCCCTCTCCAGCACACCCACCATCACACCTCGCTCACGTGCAGTCACCACCCCCATTACCATTCACACGTCCCCTGGGTCCTCTCACAGTGTGTCTGTGACGCCCCCTCCCAAGATACACAAACGCAGGCACACACCCACCCAACAGCTATCCACCTCACGACAGCCTGCAGCGCATGCACCTTCACCCAAAGTCAGCAAATGAACACCTCCTACAACCACAACCTCTTCCTCCACTCCCAAACCCCCTCCAGGTACCCATCCCAGTGTGCCAATTTTTTTTTCCTGTCCAACCTTGACCTCTTTCCCACACCTCCCCAACACCGTCTGTCTCATAGGTCCCGAACTAGCACCTCAGCCACAACATCTCCGGGACCAGTGTTGCCTGTAGTCACCGGAATCTGGAGTGCACCAGCCCCGCTGGGCCATGAATGACCACCAGCACAAGCCCTGCTGGGCCATGAAGGACCGCCAGCAAAAGCCCCGCTTAGCCATGAAGGTCCGCCAGCAGCTGTGTCCCTGCAATGGAGACCGCCGCCCCAAGCACCGCTGAACAGGACACCGCCACCTCAAGCAC
This sequence comes from Pleurodeles waltl, assembly GCF_031143425.1. Lineage (NCBI taxonomy): Eukaryota > Metazoa > Chordata > Amphibia > Caudata > Salamandridae > Pleurodeles > Pleurodeles waltl. The sequence continues at coordinate 290,057,139 of NC_090439.1, forward strand.
CGCTGAACAGGGCACCGCCGCCTCAAGCACTGCTAAACAGGGCACCGCCGCCTCAAGCACCACTGAACCTGGCACCGCCGCCTCAAGCACCGCTGAACAGGGCACCTCTGTTTCAAGCACCGCTGTCTCATGCACCGCTGAACAGGGCACCGCCGCCCCACGCACCGCTGAACAGGGCACTGCCGTCTCAAGCACCGCTGAACAGGGCACCGCCGTCTCAAGCACCGCTGAACAGGGCACCGCTGCCTCAATCACCGCTGAACAGGGCACTGCCGCCTCAAGCAACGCTGAACAGGGCACCGCCGTCTCAAGCACCGCTGAACAGGGCACTGCCGTCTCACGCACCGCTGAACAGAGCACCACCGCCTCAAGCACCGCTGAACAGGGCACCGTCGTCTCATGCACCGCTGAACAGGGCACCGCTGTTTCAAGCACCGCCGTCTCATGCACCGCTGAACAGGGCACCGCCGCCTCACGCACCGCTGAACAGGGCACCGCCGTCTCAAGCACCGCTGAACAGGGCACCGCCGTCTCAAGCACCGCTGAACAGGGTACCGCCGCCACAATCACCGCTGAACAGGGCACTGCCGCCTCAAGCAACGCTGAACAGGGCACCGCCGTCTCAAGCACCGCTGAACAGGGCACTGCCGTTTCACGCACCGCTGAACAGAGCACCGCCGCCTCAAGCACCGCTGAACAGGGCACCGTCGTCTCATGCACCGCTGAACAGGGCACCGCCGTCTCATGCCCCGCTGAGCAGGGCACCGCTGTCTCATGCCCCCCTGAACAGGGCACCGCTGTCTCAAGCACCGCTGAACACGGCACCGCCGCCTCAAGCATCGCTGGCACATGAGCACCAAGGGCACTGGCGCTACTGAGTCCGTCACGGGGAGAGTGAAGCACTTTGGGCACCATGCGCCCTCCAGAACCAGTGGAGAATGACATCCATTACCTCAGTCCTTGGCAGGATGAAGTACTCTGGGCACAAGGCCCCCTCCAGAACCAGTGGAGAATCACATCCACTACCTCTGTCCTTGGCAGGGTGAGGCACTCTGAGCACCATGCCCCATCCAGAACCAGTGGAGACTGTCATCCACTACCTCTGTCCTTGGCAGGATGAAGCACTCTGGGCACAAGGCCCCCTCCAGAACCAGTGGAGACTGTTATCCACTTGAGAGACTGTGGCTTTGCACTCCCCAGGATGGAACAGTGGACAAGCCACCCACTGTAGAGACTTGGACGGTCATTCTGACCGCGGCGGTCGGCGGTTGCCGCCCGCCAAGCGGTTCCCACCGAAAGACCGCACCATGGTCAAAAGACCGCGGCGGTCATTCCGGCTTTCCCGGTGGGCCGGCGGGCGACCGCCAGAAGACCGCCGGCCGGCCCAGCGGGACAGCCCCTTCAACAATGAAGCCGGCTCGGAATGGAGCCGGCGGAGATGAAGGGGTGCGACGGGTGCAGTGGCACCCGTCGCGATTTTCACTGTCTGCTAAGCAGACAGTGAAAATCTTTGTGGGGCCCTGTTAGGGGGCCCCTGCACTGCCCATGCCAGAAGCATGGGCATTGCAGTGGCCCCCAGGGGCCCCACGGCACCCGTTCCCGCCATCCTGGTTCCGGCGGTGGACACCACCAGAAACAGGCTGGCGGTAAGGGGGTCGGAATCCCCATGGCGGTGCCGCTTCCCCTTTTCCGACCGCGGCTTTACCGCCGCGGTCAGAATCGCCCAGGAAGCACCGCCAGCCTGTTGGCGGTGCTTCCGCCGCACTCCGCCATGGCGGTCATGGACCGCCAAGGTCAGAATGACCCCCTTGAGAGACTGTGGCTTTGCACTCCCCAGGATGGAACAGTGGGCAACCCACCCACTGTAGAGACTTGAGAGACTGTGGCTTTGCATTCCCCAGGATTGAACAGTGGGCAACCCACCCACTGTAGAGACTTGAGAGACTGTGGCTTTCAACTCCCCAGGATTGAACAGTGGGCATGTGGCCCCTCATGGATTTGGCGTTGTGCTCTTTACCGGCTGAGGTGCCCCCCTTTCCCTCCCCCTGAGGTGCCTGTTTAGTTTCTCTCTGATGCCCCTGCAGTGTTCTCTCCGTCATGGTCGGGGATCTTGTGTGGGCCTCGCCCATACCGTGTGGGCCCAGTGTTCCACGGACTTAATTGGAGCACTACCTGGACTACTATACTTGGTATATATTTTGTAAATGGTGTATATATATATTTCTGCGTGCTTGATTTTAATATATTACAATGGTTACACTTACTTTCTATTGTCTTTGCATTCTTCCGGGGGGTTTGGGGGGTGTAACAGTGATGTATTAACATGTATTAGTGTGTGTGTGTTGTAGTGGGTGAGGGTGGGGGTGTTACGTGTTGCGTGTGTGTGTCCCTGTTTTTTGCCTCCCCTGTGTTGTAGGTGCAGTAGTCACCGTGGTCTTCGCCGCCGGCGTTCGTGCTCCTGGTAGAGGAGCAGGAAGACTATCACAGGTAGAATTTTGGAGTTCCGGGTCCATGGTGTCCTCGTTCCTCGTGGGGTGTGTAGAGGTGAGTGTTTTCCCTTCGGAATTCCTGTTTCCGCTGTGTTTTTATCCACGGTGAATCCGCCCCAGAAAAGGTGGCGGATTGGCCTGTCATAATAGTGTGGGTGGTACATTGTCTCCCGCCTGTCTGTTGGCGGTGACCGCCACACTGTTTTTTTTGTACCGCCATGGCGGTCTGAGTGTTAAAGTGGCTATCTTTGTTGGCGGTTTCCGCCACGGTCGTAATTGCAAACTTTTTACCGCCGGCCTGTTGGCGGTTTTCCCGCCGCTTTAACACCGTCCGCCAGGGTTGTAATGACCACCTATATGTTATTCTAGCAATGCTAGGTGGGGATTGGTCAAAAGGCTTGGCCAACGGCCAGGCCTTGCACCCAAGTCTTTATAACCACCCAACCCCGCACAACGCACGGACGTTGGCCGTGCGTACTGCAGGTTGGCCACAGGGCCTGTCTCTGTCAGTGGATCAGTGGATCTCTGAGTGTGTGCATGAGTGTCTGAGTGGGTCTGAAAGTGGGTGTGTGAGTCTTTGAGTGGGTCTGAGTGGGAGCATGAGTCTATGAGTGCATATATGAGTGAATTAATTAGTGTATGAATGAGTCAGTGTTTTTTTTCCATTTTTTGTCATATTTGTGACTATTTTGTTCATAATTTGTGAAAATGAGTGATTTTTCACTAATATTGGGCATTGTGATGCAAAATTATTTTAAACCCATAATTTGCCCCTAAAACATACCGATATCACATCCCTGGGCTCAAAGTACATTCACCCTGACCTCTTATACCACTTTCATTAAGGATTTTTACCCTAGGGTACCGTGCCCCGTGAAATAAAATGGCCACAACTGTCTAGTCAGGTTGCAGTGAGTCAAATCTCAGTGCTTCTTTTCACACATGTATGTGTGAAAATTCATGGAGTTTCATGATTTATTTGCAAAGTCGCCACGGCCAGAGATATACAAATTTGTTTTCCCTTTAATTTCTCCAGACCTACTGAACAGATTTACATCAAATAAGTGAAAGCATAGTCTGCCTATAGTAAACTAGATTTCTGCCAAATCTGGGTAATTCTGTCCAGTGGTTTGGGCTGCAGTGGTGTTCAAAGGTCCTATGAGAATTAACATGGGATACACACTTTTTTTAGCCCCCTTTTTCTTTGCCCCTGCTTGACGGATTACCCCGAAACTTTCTGTGCACTATAAGGTTCACCAGAATATTTGTGGGGGGTACATTTTTGTGAGGATTCATCAAACGGTGCCAAACACATAGGCAAGTAAAAAAATGATTTTTCTATGGAAACATGGTCCTAACTATCACTACCTACTGGCGACTATATTAGGTTTCAGCATACTATCTGCCTCAAAATAGAGTCTTGGCTTAACCTGCTCGATTCCCAAAAGTGATGCAGTTTTTACTATTGTATTGTAGCTATGTTGTTTGATTTCCTGTTATTTACATGTTGATCTTTCTTTCTCCTCATGTTAGCTCCCCTGTGTGGAGCATAATTGCCAGGAAGTGAATGATTTTTGAATGACTCTGATCAATGTTCACTGGCCTACATGAGGCACATACATGCTGGGCAAAATCTAAAAATCATCACTGCAGGCCAGTGTTTATGCATATGAGTAAACCCCATAAAAAGCAATTTGAAAAAAAAGAGCAATAGTAGAAGCTTCTTTAGGGTAGCACATAGGGAATTCCCCTTCATAGGGAAATGAGCCTGCTTTGATTTACTTCATGGCAACTTTTAACAGTTTGTCTTTGTTTTTGTGATTTTAAGTTGATTTGAGCTATATTGACTAATGCATTCATGCATTGATCACTGATTCATGACTAATTGATTTGAGTTTATAAGGTTGTTAATCTGTTAATAAACCTTTATAGTTTGCACCTTTACCACTCTCTGTCATTCTGAAGGTGTCAACTGTGCCTCACATTATTTAAATCTACTTGATTTGCTGTGTTTTGTCTCAGTCTGGGACTAAAGGTCCATTGATTGAGTGCAGCATCTACTTGAGTCTGCACAATGTTAGCGCGTCTGACTTTAATAAGTAATATTACAAGGGGAAGCGAATGGGTCGATGAACCTTTTGATTCGCAATTAAGATGTTCTTACCATAGCTCCAGTACGTAATCAATAACCAACACTCAATAGTTAATAATCATCAGTAATCAATAACAGCAATAATCCATGGAGTCAGTAATTTGCATGCACCATGACCTTTCAGTCATGAATAACCAACCACACCTTTTGGTAAAAGTTATAATATTTATTTCCCGTAGATTAGAGTAATCTCAAAATCAAATGAAACACATACAGAAACAATACTGGCTGTCCAAAGCGGTGGAAGAAACATAATCTAATCAAAGTTTGAACTACCACACATTCTAAAGTTATGGTGCAAATCAGTAACAAAGTCAACTGCATCAAAGTAAGCACATACATTAAGTTTAGCAGAGAACTTAATCAAGGATTAATCCCTATGAGCATGATTTCATTAGTGAGTGTCCTTAACTAACACCTGATCAGCATCAGCATGTTGGGCTTCATGCAAAACAATTTATTAACACAAATTTGGAAAAACATCTAACTATGGCTCTATCAAAACAATGCAGTTGGTACCTCGAATGGAAAAGCAAATATGCATAATTATCATCAGTCTATATCACTTTCACATAGCTTTATTCGGTTACTTTCAACCATAAAAGCAAACAACCAACAATTGAATAAAAAAAGAAAAAGAAGATTAGTTAAAAAAAGGGATAAGAATAAAATAGAATAACGTATGTTCAACCTTAAAACACATAAAATTGCATTCCATCAAGAATGCGCATGACCCCCTAATATCTGTCATTTAAATTAAACATAGGGTTTTATTTCAGTCTTAGGTGCATAGTTAAAATTTAGCAGCTAAAATGATTTGTTCCTCATCATCATTTTTTCCCCAGGGTACTGATACGAATATGCTAAGCAGCAACAATATAATTGCTAACCGCACAAAATAAAGAGAGGGAAGTATCCCTCATCATGATCCTCAAGGCAGCCATACAGTGTCTTATCCCCATATTTCTACACACAGGTCGTAACCACTTCCGTCGCGCAGTCATATATGCAGGGCATATAAACATAAAATGTACAATAGATTCAGAAGTGTGATTACAACTAGGACAGGGATCAGATCTTGTAATCAGACTCCGTGTACTACCATAAGATTTAAGAGGCAGGCAACCATATCTGAACTGAATGTATAAACTCTTACTTAATGGATCAAGAATTGTATCCATAAATGGTTCCAGATACGGATACCATTTGAAGTCAAAAAATTGTGAGGTCAATCTGCCGTGTGTTGAGCACATCAGGTAGTTTTCCCTGACATATATCCAGTAAACAGTTTTCAAATAGTTCTTCTGATCCTTCCTTATACTTTCTGGATGGCTCCAAAACTCACTAAGACCCAATCTATAAAACCATTTTGAGATGTGATTAAACCAAGGAATGGTAAGAACATTTGGTCTATCTAGAATGTCTTGAATAGACTCCTTATATGTGGATAGCTCAGGGGTAGTCCATACACGGACCCAGAAAAGCAATGGTCGTAGGGCAATTACATCTGAGATGCATGACAGGCCAAGGTCCCAGAACATTGGCAGCAGTGGGGTATTACGAGGACAAGACAAAGTTGACCTTACAAAGTTGTTTTCCCCCACTGCCAACTTGCCAGTGTTCGAGGACCCCCAGATTTCTGCCCCATAGACCGCAGCGCTCTGTGCCTTAGCTCGGTAGATTTTAATGGTTGGAGTAATCACTCTATCAGAGGTAGACTTGTGGAAGCATAGAATAGCCCCAGATCTCTGGGCCAAAAGAGCTAAACTTTTATCGATTTGGGCCTCCCAATGCAGATTGTTGCTTATTCTCACCCCCAAATAATCTATGGAGCTTACCATGCCTAGGGGGGTTCCATTATAGAAAATGTAATATCTCTTAGTGGGGCCACAGCCCAGGGTCATAAGTTTAGTTTTGCTCTGATTAAGTTCAAGTCCATAGTCATCACAAAACAAACTAAACTTATCCACAAGTACCTGGAGACCCATAGGAGTTCTGGAAATCAGGAGGGAATCGTCAGCAAATAGCAAAATTTGAATTTTGTGGTTATTCAAGGATGGAGCATCATTTTGGCAGTTGGTAACGACTTGCACCACCTCGTTAATAAACAATGTGAATAGAGTTGGGGCAAGAACACAGCCCTGGCGCACTCCTCTCCTAATATCTATTTTGTCGGTGAGTTCCCCCTGATTGCCCCATCTAACTTGTGCAAATGTTTTTTCATGTAACCTTTGAATTAAATGCACTAAGTTTCCTGGGATACCGATTTTGTTTAATACTCCCCATAGTTTCTCTCTTGGGACAAAGTCGAACGCAGATCTTAAATCTACAAAAGCAACATAGAGTTTTTGCTTAGATAGGGTGACATACTTCCAAAATAATAATGACAGCCTGAAGACTTGGTCCATGGTGTTAGTTTTAGGCCGAAAACCGGCCTGTAAGGGGGATAGAATTTGATTATCCTGAATCCAATCAGTAAGCCTATCCAAGACTTGCTTAGCAAACGTCTTCTGAAGGATATCGATAAGGCTGATTGGTCGATAATTTGCAGGTGAACCTACATCACCCTTTTTGTGAATCGGAATTATTTCTGCACCACGCCAAGAATCTGGAATAGGGCTACCAGCTGCTATGGCATTAGACAATAAGTTAATGTACCATGCCCATATCTTTGGTTCTGATTTAAACAGGACCCCTGGAATTTTATCTGGACCAGGAGCTTTAGCTGGCCTCAGGGAATTAATTGCAGCTGTTGTTTCGGCTAAGGTAAAAACAATGCTCTCAGTTGAAGTCTTGGTGACAGGCCAACACTCATCATATCCAGGGACCTCCAGAGCTTGCGGTGCAGGCAGAGCATAAATTCCAGAAAAATAGGACACCCATCTTTCAGGCTGAATATACATGCCAATATCATCATTACCCCTTTTCGAGCTAGAGGTCAACAGCCGCCAAAAGGAACTATCATCTTGATGTTTGACTGCTTCAAGCAGCTTCTGCCATATCTCATTATCCCAGTCTTTTTTTGCTTGTTTCAGGGCATTGACATACCTACGTCGGGCCTCTTTAATAACCTCTTGGGTAGAGTTTTTTACAGCTTCGTTTAAATTAGATCTTGCTCGCACACAATCCTGATTGTACCAATCCCTACGAGGGATGTCAACAGGTCTAGGTTTAGAAGGGATTTCCCTATAGAAGATACCCTGTAGGAAATCCACCAATTTACTGTGGATAACCATAATAGGAATATCAGAGACTTCTTGTGCCTCGTAATCTACAAAAAGCTTTAAAAATGATGAATATATTTCCCTAATCAAGTCCGGGTTGGATTCGACCTTCGGCCAACAGACCAGAGAGTGTCTATGATTCAGGTAAGGGAGTGGGACATTAGTGATTGTTGTGTGCTGGACTCTTAAAAATGCATGGTTGGTCAGTACAAGGCACAAGGGATTATGATCACTATCCAGGCGGGGTAATATTTCCATGTCCAGTGAGCTTGACCATAGCCTAATGTCCACCAGAATATAATCAATAGTACTGAAGGAAAGCCCTCGCTTGAAAGTAATAGCTAGCTCAGGATCTGATTTAGTGCGGCCATTGCATTCTCTCAGGCCATATTTCAGACAAAGGGAAGACAATTGAGATGCAACACGGGAAGCTGGCAGAGACGCCATTTCCTTGGATTGGGGAATACCCCAATATTCGTCCTCCTCAGTAGTCAGATTTCTGATGGTGTTGTCCAACACAAAGGAGCAATTAAAGTCACCAGCTATAATCAGAAAATCTGAAGAGTCCAAAAGCTCTATATATTCCATCAGCTGGGTGAGAACAATTGATTCTGACCCACGAGGAACGGATCTTGCATAAGTATTCAGAACTATCATCCTAAATCCAGGTCGGAATGTGAGTTGCACACCCAGCAGATCATAGGAATTAAACTTTATCATAGAGTGGTCACATTCTAGCTTGTTGTTCAATAAAATCATTAACCCTCCTATCTGTCTTCCAAAGCCACCAGAAGCAGGTTGGGCAGCAGAAAAATAGGTTGTAAAGCCTTGAATGGGTATCTGTTCTGCAGTCCAAGTTTCCTGAAAAAGACAGATATCTTGTTTATTAACAAGGCTTACCCATTCCGGGTCACCCAACTTTAACTTAATTCCTGCAACATTCCAAGATATAATATTGATTTTGGGAGGCGTAGATATTAACTTAGTTCTCAATAGAGGTCTATATCATTATACCTATCCTCAATGTGGATCAGCAAGCAGAGTCAGTCTTCATCCTCAGGACATCAGTTGATCAGCAAGGCATCAGGATTCAGCAGGATTCAGCATTAAAGTTCAGAAAACGCAAAGTCTTTATGCAACTCAAAAGAATAGAGGTAAAGCCTCCAGAAGAATAGAGAAATGGCACACCTTCCCCAGTGTTGTTAAATTAAAACTACTAAAACTACTTCCCAAATCCCTATTAGTCAGTTAAACGCATGTTCACTCTTTGTCTAATCAAACTAAAAATCAAAATCCATGAATTCTACTATTACTCCATTCACATGTGATTTATTGGTTGTCCTGCAATGTCCTCATCATCCGGCTTGTCAGGTAACATTATTGTTTCAGCTTCCACTCCAGTCAGTATCTCCATTGTTCTTCTGAGAAAGTCAGTCTCACATGCATTACACACAAAATATTACATTTGTAAGAACAGAATCTACTAGCAGTCGATTCTCATGAGAAAGGTTTCCCAGCTACGAGCACATAATGCAAAATTGAAAACCACAGTTTAACTCTCTAGGACAGCCATTTATTAAACGTTAAGAAATACAGCTTTAACATGAGGTCTGGCAAACTAGGCCAAGACATTCGCTAAGTTAAGGCCTACAATTAATAAAGCTAAAGCACAATGCATAACCCTTTATATGACATATTACTACATTAGTAAAACATATATTCACATTTCACAATATTAATTAATTAGAAAGTACACTTTGTGATCATTGGTGGCCGTTCATCGTCATCATACTTTCAAATGCGTGCATTATTTTTCTACGTTATTATATTTTCTACATAAACTTATTATTCAGAAGTCATAAACATTCATTAATAATTTTTATCAATACACCTGTGCTAACACAAGAAATCTACACAGTAAATCCACTGCAGTGGAACCGACCAGGTTCACGTCTCTCACTGTTGACATGATTGGGGTATTAACGTCTACATAGGTTCAAATGCTCTGTCTGCAAATAATGCACTTACACTGAATATGTATGCCCAAACATAACATACGTGCCACTTTTTCCTGGGTTGCTGGCTCTGGTGACACCGTGGTTGAGAATAACAGTGATAACATGGGTATGCATGTAGTTGAGAAGGTCATGACAAGGCCTAACTTAGACTTTTGAGTGGGTTACTGCCTTTGCTTTGAACTTGGGAAGATAAGTATTTATTCATATATTTATGATGCAATTATGATTTGTTAAAGTACCTCATTATCGAGAAGACAAAAGTATACTAAAGTACGGAGATAAAAATGTCAAATCAATGATAAAAAAATTGAATCTGTAATGAGAAATAGTTCAAAGTTAGAAAGAAAAATAAGCATACTAGATACAGCAGGGGCACAGGAGGTGAACAACAGCAGTGTTTGTGTTGAGATTAGTATAGATAACTGCAGAGAAATTGGGGTTTTAGAAGTTTCCTGAAAGTGAGTAAGTCAGATTGGATTCTGATGAATGGAGCAATAGAGTTCCAGAAGTTGGTAGGGGCTCCAGAGAAAGATTGCTTTAGCGTTCGAGATGTGTTCAGGGAGGGAGTTTACAAAAAAGAGAGAATTCCTATATCATTTCTGTACCATAGTATTTTGAGCTAAGTCTCCTAAGCACGTTTACCCTTCACTGCATTTAGGAGTGGTGTACTGTATGACATTGAAATTTAGAAGCCTACAGTGATTTTGCACAGTAGCAATTCCAGATATTAGAGTGGGGCATTGGCTAAGATTGGATGATGGTGACCTAGATGCATTTCTGTGCTGCAGTTATTTGTGATATGCCTCCTAGTCACTTTCACCATTCACTGGAATTAATATTCTAATTGGAAAGTTAAAGCCAAAGGAACTCAGACAAGGAAGTGAATGACTTTCGAATAACTCTGATCATTGCTCACTGGCCTACATGAGGCACATACATGTTGGACAAAATCTGAATATCATCACTGCAGGCTAGTGTTCCCATGTAACTGAGTGGAGTCAAGGGCAAGGGTTTGGGGGAGATATGGGCCCATATTAATACTTTTTTAGCGCTGCATTTGCGTCATTTTTTAATGCAAAATCGGCGGCAAACGTACACAAAAATAATTGTATTTTGTAAGTTTGTGCCGATTTTGCGTCAAAAAACTATGCAAATGTGGCGCTAAAAAAGAATAAAAATGGGCCATGGTATTTCACCAAAGGATTATCAGTGCCACATCTTTGGTGTGTGTATCGGAGAATCAGTGAGTAGCATCAGTAGTCTCTGGATTTGCCCCTCTCAGGGCCTGATTTATACTTTTCTACTGCTGCATTTGCTCGATATTTTTACGTAAAAGTGGTGCAAACGTACAAAATATAATTGAATTTTGTAAGTATGCGCCGCTTTTGTGTAAAAAAATGATGCAAATGCGGCACTAAAGAAATATAAATCAGTCCCTCAGTTCCAAGGAATCAAGATGTTTCAAAGAAAGAAAGATGTGTAAAATAATTTCGAATATGTCCTTCAGCATGTATATTGTAGCTTTTACTGCCCAATTGGTGATTGCCTGTGCCATATCTTCTGGGTGTGTATAGGAGCAGCAGTGATAGTGCCCGTAGTCTCAGAATTTGCCACTCTCAGTTACAGGAATCAAGCCATTTCTCAGGAAAAAAAGACGTGTAAAACAATTAGAATAATTTCTCATATGTCCTTCAGCATGCATATTGTAGCTTGCACTGCCTAATTGGCAATGGCATTCTTATTCCCTCTTTCCTGCTGTTTGAAAAAGGAGAAGAGCTACTTTGGTGAGAAGCAAAAAAAGTGTAATTAAATCAAAATATTGCATTAAAATGATCAAACTGTCAGGAATTCCCCATCTTGAAGGAATCTCCCAGTTTCGAAGATGTTGGCATAGGCAAACGATGGACCTAAGGCCTCACACAAGAACTGCCTCTTCTTGCTGTAAGTGTGGTAGTAGTAGCCATCCTCAGTGAAGTGGGAGGTCCCCAATAAAAAGCACCATTAGTTGAAAAAACGTCTGCAGTAATGATTGATAAGCTTTCTTCTGGCCAAGGTGGTGGAAGTGATTGCAAGGAAAATGTAGTCATTCTGCACTTTCTAAGGAAATAATGGAAACAGATCTTATCCTCTGGTTGTTTACACATGTATGCCCAGGGCAGACACAAGAAAGATACAAGTAAAGGATTTGAAACACTTACTGAAATAATCATATTCTTGCATAGAGAGAATGAGCTGTGATTATTAGTTAGATGAATCGAAGCATTGTAATCAGCATTACCAACATGGTGAACAGAAAAAACAATCCAACAATGGCAAACATATTTCTATATATTCCTACTTATCACTACCTACACTCTGAGAGCATAGCTTGTGTATCCTCTGCCACGTCATCTTGAATGATATCCTGAACAGCCCATACCTGGATAGGTGGGCCAGAATTCTGGTCTAAGGTAGATTTGTCAATCTTTCTTAATCCTTCTATGCAAGATGAAAGATCAAGGACAGCAGAGCTGCCTATCAAACACAGGCTTTATTATAGGAAAGTCATGGCAGGAGTGCTCCTCTGACCTATGTGGGGCAGTGTACCATTTACATAACCAAAACCATACTGTGTTGATAGAGGCACAGAGCTGATGCAATATGTCTAGGTTTCAGGAGCTGTCTCCAAATAGACAATACAACCACTCAGAAATCTTGTTCTATGTTCCTAGCCTTGAACAGAATGTACACATTACGTGGTGAGAAGGGCTACTGAAAACAAACAGCAAGTACAGAGTAGTCTCAGAACAATACATTCGAAGCATAAAAAATATGTAAAATATCATTGCTAAAAAATGTCAGCCTAAAATGTACAAAATGTGAAACTAAAAATGGAGAACCAGGGTAGGCCCAAGAAGGCCTCACAACAATGTTGTTATCCACAGTATGACACACACACTGCCATAAGAATAATGAACACTTTTAAGCTAAAAAGTATTTATTACTACATGAATAATCTGTTTCTCAGTATGTCTAAAACAACTACATAGATGTAGTGCTTTCCTCTTATCTAGTTTCTAAGCACTAACATAACACAACAGAAATGCACTTCTGAGGTCAAAGAAGACTTTTATTGTTGTTAATTCTTCCCCAACCACAATATTTATGTATGACGAATTAGTAGCTTTCAAGTCCGCGTTAATCAAACAAAATATATCAGTTTGCAATATACACAGCAGGTTATATTTATAAGATATTGAATGCAAAGCAAAACAAATACTTCACCGTGTGGGAACTATTCACAGCTTCATCTTTCTAAGGTCTGCAAGCTGATGACCCCTGTCAGCCGCGAGAAAGAGATTCATCTACCCACACGGGATTGCTGGCAGCTGGCGCCAAGCTCCAGCACGAGGTCCGGCAGATTCAAATCTGACCCTCTGCAGCCTGTTACATTCGTTACAAAGGTGTGCCCCCTCCTCTCAGACCTGGGAAACTGAGCAAGCCTTTTGGAGACTGGCCAGGTCTCCAAGACTACTCCTGTTCCCAAGCTCAAGCGAAGAGAAAAACACCCATGTACTCTCTATTATCAGGTCTAGTCTACTGTGAGAACAAAACATCTTGGTTCATCTTGTGCAAAAACACAGCTTGGAAAAATACAGCTTGGATTCTCAACTGCAATGTCTAACTCCACGTTAAAGGCAATGGGCAGCTAACCTAAATATCAAATGCAATGTCTAGTGTCATGTCAAAGCCAATAAGCATCTAAGCTGAATACAAAATGCAATGTCTTATATCATGTCAAAGCCCATAGGCAGCTGAGCTGAATACAAAATGCAATGTATAATATCATGTCAAAGCCAATAGGCAGCTGAGCTGAATACAAAATGCAATGTATAATATCATGTCAAAGCCAATAGGCAGTTAAGCTGAATATAAAATGCAATATATAATATCATGTCAAAGCCAATAGGCAGAATATCTAATAGCATGTCAAAGTCAATAGGCAGCTAAACTGAATACATCATGTCAAAGCCAATAGGAATGCAATGTCAAAGACAATAGGCGGCTAGACTGGATACAGCATGTCAAAGCCAATAGGCAGAATACAGAATGTAATGGCTAATGCAATGTCAAAGCCCATAGGCGGCTCAACTGAATACAGAAAGTAATGGCTAATGCCATGTCAAAGCCAATAGGCAGAATACAGAATGTAATGACTAATGCAATGTCAAAGCCCATAGGCGGCTAAACTGAATACAGAAAGTAATGGCTAATGCCATGTCAAAGCCCATAGGCAGAATACAGAATGTAATGACTAATGCAATGTCAAAGCCCATAGGCGGCTAAACTGAACAAAACATACCATGTGCTACTGGTGAACATTGAGCAACTAATATGCGCAGTGGTGAAACACAAAGTCATTGGTCAAAACAAAATTTAACAAATGGCAGTACATTCCGCCCTTTGACCAATGAATTTTTGTTTCACATATCTCTTGTTTCAAACAAAAACAAAAAAACATCAGCACAAAAAAAAAAACATTATCAGCAAGTCACATTTGAATGACCAAAGCAATCCCTGTAAAGCAATAGAAGTGAATTAACACATTGATCTCATAACCTTTCACATCAGATACATCTACACAGAAAAGACTGGGCAATTTTTATACTCTGAGTGAGTCTCTAATTCAACAGTGTTAGAAATTTGATGTGGCATGAGTTCTGCTCATGTAAAGGTGCACGGTCCACCTGAAAGGTTTGCTGGAAGGTAAGCAAAAGTCAAAGTTCCATACGAGAGGGAAAAAGAAAAAAAAAAAAAAAAAACAGCTTAGTTCCAGTGGAAGAATGCAATCAAACAAGTTGAACTTGAACTGAATGCGCAGTTTGCGCAAAAGGGATCCATGGTGCTGGCACTTTACTCAGCCAGGTTCAGGTTGGGGATTCGGTCCCTTCCCCGACCCCACACGCACACACCGGAAGGGGGACCACACAGCACACTCAGGGACAGTGGCGAAATGTGGTAGAATCTGCAAAAGAAACAAGTATGACTTTTCTTGCAAATAACATTTTTCATTTAAACTGCACCCTTCCTCTTTCTTTCCCTGTTTTATGATCAGCAGGACGTTTTTGGGGCCCTTTGTTATATTCACTGCAGGTTCTGGAGGATCATCTGGGGCTTCAACCCACACATCAGCACTGAGGTTTTTATCTGCTGCACCACAGCTTCCCTTTTCTTGCACTGTCAGAAGGGCTGGGGCAGACTCATTCTTCACCAAACCTCCATTCACTGCATTTTTGTCAATTTGGGCCATTCTGTCTCCAATTTGTATGAATGAATCAGATTCTTTTCTAGGTATCAGCATAATTTCGATTTTTCCTTGGTAATTTGCAGCAATCACTCTCCCTAAAACCTGATCAATTTGCCATTTCTGTCCTGGTAACTTTCCTCTCCCCAACTGCTCTGTGACTGCTTGCATGACAGATTGCTTTTGTGCGTGCTGCACAGTTTTTATCAAAACTAGGGGAATGTGCATCTCTCTCATCTCTGCCCACCTGTAAGTGGCTTTTTCTCTCAGCTGTTCACATTTCTGGGGCACCCACTTAGCCATCCCCACTAAGGCAGAATTCTGGGTGAACACTTCTCTCTCTGAATTTTTCTCATTAACATCTGCAAGGTAATTGAACCAGTTAGGTGCTAAAACATTAGCAATGGACCAAAAATCAGCGTAAAAATGACACATCTCACGTAGCTCTTGCTTTAAAATCTGACACATATTATACAACGCTGTTTCTTCTACTGTGCCAGAAAACAACATTTCAGTCAATGAATCATTAGTAAAACAAACATGCTTTTTATCTTCAGTAGACACGAATTCAAATGGTGCACACAACTTCATTGATAACTCTTTTACCTGTGGTACTCTAGCCCTGTCTTGCAAGTACCAGATCCAATGTATGATTCTAGCTAGGGGCACTATTTTCTTTCCTTGTTCTTGAGTTACATGTACATAAGTATTTCCTTCTTGCACTGCGCAGAAACCTAAAGTCTGCATTATTTCATTTGCCAAATCACAAGCGCGCAGCTGCATATTATTTTTCACAGTGACCATATACAAAAGTGTTAGGATTTCTCTCAAATGAGAGCTATTCTTTTTCCAAAAATCAAACAAGCTAATGAAAGTCGTCTCTTTCTCTAAAATCTTTCGTTTTACTTGTGCATTTTGCAACGGTAACTCGTAAATCACATTCTGGTCTCTCTCGTCCGTGTTATCAGTTAAGGAATGCATTTTGTCTGCCAAAAACCCTGGCTCACACGAAAACTCAAAGCAGCTCGGAGCTGTCTTAACCCCCTCATTACTGGAATGGGACAAGAAAGATTCTTCAAAAACAGCCTTTTTATAACTTTCAGTCGGGCTAATTTGCTCACGTAAATTCCTATTTTCATGTTCCAACTTCCTACATTTCTCCTGCATTTCTCTATAAGCAGATAAAGGTATCCAGACCTTTCTGTCATCATTACTTCCAAAACACACGTTTTCTACATATGTACAACAGAAATTATTTCTCAAAACACTATCAGGCATTTTAGCTACACATGCATCTTCAGACATGGTCTGCAGTGCTTCTGTAATTCTCCAAAAAAAACAATTTCTGTAATTCTCCAAACAACAAAAACAATTACACTTTTAAAGTGTGCACTTAGAAATCTACCAACTCGTCAACACCCTCTTAATCACCTCTTAATGACCGACCCCACGACTCCTGGTACCAATTGTAGTGCTTTCCTCTTATCTAGTTTCTAAGCACTAACATAACACAACAGAAATGCACTTCTGAGGTCAAAGAAGACTTTTATTGTTGTTAATTCTTCCCCAACCACAATATTTATGTATGACGAATTAGTAGCTTTCAAGTCCGCGTTAATCAAACAAAATATATCAGTTTGCAATATACACAGCAGGTTATATTTATAAGATATTGAATGCAAAGCAAAACAAATACTTCACCGTGTGGGAACTATTCACAGCTTCATCTTTCTAAGGTCTGCAAGCTGATGACCCCTGTCAGCCGCGAGAAAGAGATTCATCTACCCACACGGGATTGCTGGCAGCTGGCGCCAAGCTCCAGCACGAGGTCCGGCAGATTCGAATCTGACCCTCTGCAGCCTGTTACATTCGTTACAAAGGTGTGCCCCCTCCTCTCAGACCTGGGAAACTGAGCAAGCCTTTTGGAGACTGGCCAGGTCTCCAAGACTACTCCTGTTCCCAAGCTCAAGCGAAGAGAAAAACACCCATGTACTCTCTCTTATCAGGTCTAGTCTACTGTGAGAACAAAACATCTTGGTTCATCTTGTGCAAAAACACAGCTTGGAAAAATACAGCTTGGATTCTCAACTGCAATGTCTAACTCCACGTTAAAGGCAATGGGCAGCTAACCTAAATATCAAATGCAATGTCTAGTGTCATGTCAAAGCCAATAAGCATCTAAGCTGAATACAAAATGCAATGTCTTATATCATGTCAAAGCCCATAGGCAGCTGAGCTGAATACAAAATGCAATGTATAATATCATGTCAAAGCCAATAGGCAGCTGAGCTGAATACAAAATGCAATGTATAATATCATGTCAAAGCCAATAGGCAGTTAAGCTGAATATAAAATGCAATATATAATATCATGTCAAAGCCAATAGGCAGAATTTTTTATAGCATGTCAAAGTCAATAGGCAGCTAAACTGAATACATCATGTCAAAGCCAATAGGAATACAATGTCAAAGCCAATAGGCGGCTAGACTGGATACAGCATGTCAAAGCCAATAGGCAGAATACAGAATGTAATGGCTAATGCAATGTCAAAGCCCATAGGCGGCTCAACTGAATACAGAAAGTAATGGCTAATGCCATGTCAAAGCCAATAGGCAGAATACAGAATGTAATGACTAATGCAATGTCAAAGCCCATAGGCGGCTAAACTGAATACAGAAAGTAATGGCTAATGCCATGTCAAAGCCCATAGGCAGAATACAGAATGTAATGACTAATGCAATGTCAAAGCCCATAGGCGGCTAAACTGAACAAAACATACCATGTGCTACTGGTGAACATTGAGCAACTAATATGCGCAGTGGTGAAACACAAAGTCATTGGTCAAAACAAAATTTAACAAATGGCAGTACATTCCGCCCTTTGACCAATGAATTTTTGTTTCACATATCTCTTGTTTCAAACAAAAACAAAAAAACATCAGCACAAAAAAAAAAACATTATCAGCAAGTCACATTTGAATGTCCAAAGCAATCCCTGTAAAGCAATAGAAGTGAATTAACACATTGATCTCATAACCTTTCACATCAGATACATCTATACAGAAAAGACTGGGCAATTTTTATACTCTGAGTGAGTCTCTAATTCAACAGTGTTAGCAATTTGATGTGGCATGAGTTCTGCTCATGTAAAGGTGCACGGTCCACCTGAAAGGTTTGCTGGAAGGTAAGCAAAAGTCAAAGTTCCATACGAGAGGGAAAAAGAAAAAAAAAAAAAAAAAACAGCTTAGTTCCAGTGGAAGAATGCAATCAAACAAGTTGAACTTGAACTGAAGCGCAGTTTGCGCAAAAGGGATCCATGGTGCTGGCACTTTACTCAGCCAGGTTCAGGTTGGGGATTCGGTCCCTTCCCCGACCCCACAGGCACACACCGGAAGGGGGACCACACAGCACACTCAGGGACAGTGGCGAAATGTGGTAGAATCTGCAAAAGAAACAAGTATGACTTTTCTTGCAAATAACATTTTTCATTTAAACTGCACCCTTCCTCTTTCTTTCCCTATTTTATGATCAGCAGGACGTTTTTGGGGCCCTTTGTTATATTCACTGCAGGTTCTGGAGGATCATCTGGGGCTTCAACCCACACATCAGCACTGAGGTTTTTATCTGCTGCACCACAGCTTCCCTTTTCTTGCACTGTCAGAAGGGCTGGGGCAGACTCATTCTTCACCAAACCTCCATTCACTGCATTTTTGTCAATTTGGGCCATTCTGTCTCCAATTTGTATGAATGAATCAGATTCTTTTCTAGGTATCAGCATAATTTCGATTTTTCCTTGGTAATTTGCAGCAATCACTCTCCCTAAAACCTGATCAATTTGCCATTTCTGTCCTGGTAACTTTCCTCTCCCCAACTGCTCTGTGACTGCTTGCATGACAGATTGCTTTTGTGCGTGCTGCACAGTTTTTATCAAAACTAGGGGAATGTGCATCTCTCTCATCTCTGCCCACCTGTAAGTGGCTTTTTCTCTCAGCTGTTCACATTTCTGGGGCACCCACTTAGCCATCCCCACTAAGGCAGAATTCTGGGTGAACACTTCTCTCTCTGAATTTTTCTCATTAACATCTGCAAGGTAATTGAACCAGTTAGGTGCTAAAACATTAGCAATGGACCAAAAATCAGCGTAAAAATGACACATCTCACGTAGCTCTTGCTTTAAAATCTGACACATATTATACAACGCTGTTCCTTCTACTGTGCCAGAAAACAACATTTCAGTCAATGAATCATTAGTAAAACAAACATGCTTTTTATCTTCAGTAGACACAAATTCAAATGGTGCACACAACTTCATTGATAACTCTTTTACCTGTGGTACTCTAGCCCTGTCTTGCAAGTACCAGATCCAATGTATGATTCTAGCTAGGGGCACTATTTTCTTTCCTTGTTCTTGAGTTACATGTACATAAGTATTTCCTTCTTGCACTGCGCAGAAACCTAAAGTCTGCATTATTTCATTTGCCAAATCACAAGCGCGCAGCTGCATATTATTTTTCACAGTGACCATATACAAAAGTGTTAGGATTTCTCTCAAATGAGAGCTATTCTTTTTCCAAAAATCAAACAAGCTAATGAAAGTCGGCTCTTTCTCTAAAATCTTTCGTTTTACTTGTGCATTTTGCAACGGTAACTCGTAAATCACATTCTGGTCTCTCTCGTCCGTGTTATCAGTTAAGGAATGCATTTTGTCTGCCAAAAACCCTGGCTCACACGAAAACTCAAAGCAGCTCGGAGCTGTCTTAACCCCCTCATTACTGGAATGGGACAAGAAAGATTCTTCAAAAACAGCCTTTTTATAACTTTCAGTCGGGCTAATTTGCTCACGTAAATTCCTATTTTCATGTTCCAACTTCCTACATTTCTCCTGCATTTCTCTATAAGCAGATAAAGGTATCCAGACCTTTCTGTCATCATTACTTCCAAAACACACGTTTTCTACATATGTACAACAGAAATTATTTCTCAAAACACTATCAGGCATTTTAGCTACACATGCATCTTCAGACATGGTCTGCAGTGCTTCTGTAATTCTCCAAAAAAAACAATTTCTGTAATTCTCCAAACAACAAAAACAATTACACTTTTAAAGTGTGCACTTAGAAATCTACCAACTCGTCAACACCCTCTTAATCACCTCTTAATGACCGACCCCACGACTCCTGGTACCAATTGTAGTGCTTTCCTCTTATCTTGTTTCTAAGCACTAACATAACACAACAGAAATGCACTTCTGAGGTCAAAGAAGACTTTTATTGTTGTTAATTCTTCCCCAACCACAATATTTATGTATGACGAATTAGTAGCTTTCAAGTCCGAGTTAATCAAACAAAATATATCAGTTTGCAATATACACAGCAGGTTATATTTATAAGATATTGAATGCAAAGCAAAACAAATACTTCACCGTGTGGGAACTATTCACAGCTTCATCTTTCTAAGGTCTGCAAGCTGATGACCCCTGTCAGCCGCGAGAAAGAGATTCATCTACCCACACGGGATTGCTGGCAGCTGGCGCCAAGCTCCAGCACGAGGTCCGGCAGATTCGAATCTGACCCTCTGCAGCCTGTTACATTCGTTACAAAGGTGTGCCCCCTCCTCTCAGACCTGGGAAACTGAGCAAGCCTTTTGGAGACTGGCCAGGTCTCCAAGACTACTCCTGTTCCCAAGCTCAAGCGAAGAGAAAAACACCCATGTACTCTCTCTTATCAGGTCTAGTCTACTGTGAGAACAAAACATCTTGGTTCATCTTGTGCAAAAACACAGCTTGGAAAAATACAGCTTGGATTCTCAACTGCAATGTCTAACTCCACGTTAAAGGCAATGGGCAGCTAACCTAAATATCAAATGCAATGTCTAGTGTCATGTCAAAGCCAATAAGCATCTAAGCTGAATACAAAATGCAATGTCTTATATCATGTCAAAGCCCATAGGCAGCTGAGCTGAATACAAAATGCAATGTATAATATCATGTCAAAGCCAATAGGCAGCTGAGCTGAATACAAAATGCAATGTATAATATCATGTCAAAGCCAATAGGCAGTTAAGCTGAATATAAAATGCAATATATAATATCATGTCAAAGCCAATAGGCAGAATATCTAATAGCATGTCAAAGTCAATAGGCAGCTAAACTGAATACATCATGTCAAAGCCAATAGGAATGCAATGTCAAAGCCAATAGGCGGCTAGACTGGATACAGCATGTCAAAGCCAATAGGCAGAATACAGAATGTAATGGCTAATGCAATGTCAAAGCCCATAGGCGGCTCAACTGAATACAGAAAGTAATGGCTAATGCCATGTCAAAGCCAATAGGCAGAATACAGAATGTAATGACTAATGCAATGTCAAAGCCCATAGGCGGCTAAACTGAATACAGAAAGTAATGGCTAATGCCATGTCAAAGCCCATAGGCAGAATACAGAATGTAATGACTAATGCAATGTCAAAGCCCATAGGCGGCTAAACTGAACAAAACATACCATGTGCTACTGGTGAACATTGAGCAACTAATATGCGCAGTGGTGAAACACAAAGTCATTGGTCAAAACAAAATTTAACAAATGGCAGTACAATAGACTATGATAAAAACAGCAAGAAGACATTTTATAAACAACAAGAAGAAAATGAACATTTCTAACATAGTTAGAAAATCCCTTCTAGAAACTAATACCTTAACTTCTACTTATCTGTGCTATACTAAGACAGCATGGAAGACAGAGCAACTTGCAGTCTAAAGTCTCTTAGGAGGAAGAGATACACTACATGCCTTGTTTACTTTAGTAGCAGAGGTGTGAAGACAGTGTTCTCCGCTAAGTGAAAACACACTCTGTGGTAGCAGGCTTGTCATCCCCTAGGACTTGGCTTTATCAGCTTCATGTGAGATGTAGCATCTGTGAACATCGAAGTGTGATGGCAGTAGGTGAGACCATCTTTGGCAGAATTTCAGTTGATACTCTAGGTGAAGGACCTCCCCTTACAAGGGGTCAAGTGGTAGTCCTTATATACCAAATCTTATCAGAAATCGAAGTTTCTGACAAACACTTAGGAATGTCTGACATAGATTATGTGCATCAAGGTGTCTGTCCCAGACATTTTCTTATGAACAAATGAGGTAAAAGGACGTCAATTCAGACTACATTATTTCAGCTATGTGTCTGTATGTGTTCTTAGTTAACATTGACATGATGAATAGAAGACATTAGACCCAGATGAATGTTGCATTAAGTGTTGTAACATTGTCATGAATCAAATGACTTGACACTTTCACAGTTCCTAGAAAGATAAGGTCAGACAACATCTGCATCTAATGGCAGACAAGAAAATTATGCTGCAAAAATCAGGAAAGATGGTGACTTCTGTTGTTTAAGAGTTAGAAGATGGTGAGCTCCATTAACAAAGATGGGGTCGGGCACCACATAAGATGGAGTCAGACCTAAGGGCCATTACGTCAAGATATTGCATCATACCTTTCTCTTAGTAGAATCCAAGTACCCCAAAAAACAAGACATTTCTCCCTTTTTTTTTTGGTTGTGGTCACTATTACTTTCCATGGTCACTGTATCTTGCCCTGTTTTGGAGTACATCCTTATTTTCTGTATTTGGAGTACTGTGCATTGCTACCAAAATGTCTCAAAATGAATTAATTTGTGTATTGTTTCGCAGAACATCAAAGTACATTGTCTCTCTCCTACTCTCATCATTTGGATGAAAACTTCCTGCAATAAAAAAGACTTACATTTGTCTTTTTTTCTTCTAGAGTGAATAAGCTTAACCCTATTCATTAAACTTCAGAACTATCATCAGCTATTATGGTTTAATTTTTAAGTTCTTCTAAACCCACACACATCAGTGTATTTAATCTTCCATAAAAAAAGTGTTACTGATTTTGCCCCAGTTAAGAAGCAAAGGCGATGCAAAGCATCAAGAGATCTATCTATCTATCTATCTATCTATCTATCTATCTATCTATCTATCTATCTATCTATCTATCTATCTATCTATCTATCTATCTATCTATCTATCTATCTATCTATCTATCACTCCCTCTTCCTCTCTGGCTTTCTCATTGTATCATATAATATATATCGTGTACATGATCTTTATATCCTTTTACTGTATCCCCCCTCTTGCTCGATACATAACTCTCTGTCTCTTTCTTTCTCCCTTTGCTTATCTCTCTCTGCCTTCTTCCCTTCAAACTCCTCTTGTATTCTCTCACTCTCTGCACATGTTTGTTCCATTATATTTCTCTAAGTTCCTCTAGCCCTCTGCCTCCCATTTTCTTTTTCTCCAAATTGGCGTTCACCAACTCCAGATTGGTGTCCACCACAAGTAATAACTGTTGTGTTAGGTCCATCAAAGGTTTCAGTAATTTAAACCTGAGCTCAACCCCATGTAGTTGTCATACAGAGAACACAGGCTTAACTTTGAGAAACCGTTGAAAACATTTAGAAGTACTATAACAGTTTGAAAGATGCAAATACAACACAATAAAAAATCTCACTCCAATTTTTAGAAATATAGAAAAAAAATAAAAGGAAAAATGATAACAAACAGCAAAAATTCATTGAGGGAACTGGTGATGTGAATTTTTAAAGACTTAAGTAAAAATAGATCCAAATACAGCAAAGCACCATATGTGGTCAAGGGTCATGGTAGACTGGGACCTAGGCCTAATTTTAAACTGTCTCCAATGGAGCCCTGGTCCGGTACAGCAAGTAGATTGGCCCCTCTAGGGCATGGAAGTAGGGAAGTTCAAAAGAAATTCTAGGTCCAATCTAAAATCTTATTTTTCTGAAGCAAAACTCTACTCCAATGCGGAGATATCTGAAATTCAATCAGATGCTGTGGAACCACCAGTTGGGTTCCATTTTGAACAAGTTCCCATACTTATTTTGGTGTCCAAACAAACACAGGAGTACATTCACAAGCTTCTGGAATCTCAGGGAGAGCACTTAAAGACTCTAAGAGTGACAAGAAGAAGGAAACAGCGAAATCCAGTCCCGGTCCAGTTTGCCAGGCTTTAGGTGGGAGATCTTAAGATTCTCCTAATTCCACTCTGACCAATGATGTAAAGGTTCCTAGGCCTTGACCTACTTACTTTTGCAGTATTTCCTATTTGCTTTACTGTACTGTAAACAGGACCAAACTATTATGTGTCAAGATGGTGAAAGTCTTCGGCCACACTAAACTTGAGCTCTCAGGGCTGAGAGTCCGGGCAGAGACTATACTATGGTGATCCTAGTGTCTTCCCACATCTAATACTAAATTCCAGTTTGAAGCAGGCACTGTATCCACAAAAGAAACAGAGACAGGAGTTTAGGAGAATAAAAACAGGGTTCTTCTGCAAGCAGACAGGCAATCTACAAGAACAGTCCTAGAATACTGCTTGCTCTCTATGAAGGGAACAAAACTATACTTCAGACAGACCTGTCATGAAATATTTGACACTGGGGTATCAATGGGAGGGACACAGCCCTGACTCTGCATATTCTATTGAGGTCAGAGGAGTCATTTCTGCTCATTGAGGCCAGCTTATTGTGTGCTCTTCCAAGGAATTTTTCCACCCCATTCAAGGTTGAACACTGACTGGGAGAAGCTGGAGAAGTAATCGAAATTAGCGTCCTTAAAGCCAAGGCAGATGAAGGGCAACTTTCTGAAAGTTACTATTTCATAATATTTATAAAAAATTGGAATTCACAATTGAATAGATTTTTTAAAAAAAATGAAAAATAGTGGTTTAGTTAGTTTTCTATCTGGTGCCTTTCTTGTATTAGCAGTAGTAGTATTTTTCAGCACTCTGGTTGTACCACTACCCCTGCAATGTGAAAAGGCTTTTTTTGCCTTGTCACGGTAGCAACATTTTAATATTAATTTCCTACATGTTCCACTTTTAAATATCCTGCACACTACCTTGTGGGCTACAAGACGTACTTAGAGGTGGCTTAGTAATATTTAAAAAATAGGTTTTTACCTGCCAAAAAGGTTATTCAACACGTCACACTGTAGGTTTAAAATTCATCAGTCAGTCTACAGCAGGCTTGAATCCAGGTTTTCCTTTTCACTCTAGTAGATGGCACAATAAGTGACAATAGGTGACATTTAACTTTCCATGCCATGGGTGTGGCTTCTTCACCGTACATTACAGCCTTAAGTGAGAGTTAAATGCACCAATCATGGATTACCCAATCACTACATGCTTTAGTGGTCAGAGCATATGTACGGGATACTGCAGCAGTACCCCAGTGTACATGGTCTAAAAACCTGCAATAAAATTAAGCAAAAAACAGGGGAGACCATGTAAAAGGGGGCATTTTCCCAAAGCCCTTTTATCCATGCCTACATTTTACTCCATAGGGGAATGCCACAGTTTATAAATTAGGTAACAATGTATATGGGGGTGGGGGGGGTGAAGTAAGTTCAAAGGAGAAAGTTCTCCTTCAAAAACAGTGCATCCAGTTACAATAACTATCCAAGCAGACAGAGACTTTTGCTACCTGGCATTTCACCTTTCAATCCAGCTTGTATAGGAATCTTTGTTCCCTAATGTACTCTAGTAACTAATCATCTTTTGCCAAGTAACTATTATCTCTCCAGACTCTATTTTTTTCCCTTAGATTTTTACCCCACTTATAAAGTCATATAATATCTTACCTTTGTGTATACTTCTTCAGTCTGCTAGCAATATTGGACCTCCCTTACAAACCTAATTACTTGAGTAAAGAATACCTCTGCAGCCAGCCATATAGCGGACAGAATAAAAGTAATATTGTTTAATGATTCTATAGCAGAAACAATATTACTCCTCACACTTAGTCTGCTGGCCCACTACTGCCACCAAGTGCAATTGATCTTGCCAGAAGTTTATTCAAAGGCGCCATGTCTCAGGAGGTGATATACTATCTCAATAGGTTCAAACCCCTAAATGTTTACATTTGAATATTCCAATTGAGTAACTTACGTTCCAGGATAGCACGGTGTCCAATAATCTTTTCTTACAAGAGTAAAACCATAGGCGCCACATGTCAGACCTGTTAGCATTAGGACGGTCTTCGTCCAGACTTTTTGCCTCTCTCCTTCATTTTTACTGAACCTAGCAGGTGATGCCCAATACATTTCACCAGGGTGGGGTAGCAGACAGTGCCAGGGGAGCCACTACCATGTGGCTTTTGTTACCTTTGAGTGGGGGCGAGTCTCAGGTTTCTGAAGGTTGCTGTGAACCTTGCTATGCCAGTGGACTGACTGTTAGGGAATTATTTGGAGCACATTGCCTGAAAGGAAGTGGAGCTCAGGTCACATCTGGGAATGTGAGGGCTGCCTGAGTGGGTCTGTGCAACCACCAGGTCCATGACTGCCCAGGAGAGTAGTCAAGAAGGCCTGGAGCCTGGAAGAATGGCTCAGACAGCTGCCAGGAAATGCCACGAGCAACAAGCATGGGAAGGCAGCCCAAATTTTTCCCCAGCACAGGTAGAAGGGGCACAAAAGGAGGCCGCGCCAGAGCCCACTGGGGAAACCATTATCTCTCTTGGTACACTGCCTGAACTGGATGGCAAGTTGAAGAGGGGCACCAGGTAAGAGTTCTGCAAGCCACAGAAGGAGTGCCCAACCCTAGATGGCCTGAGGCTGCAAGCTGAAACCCAGGCTGCTGGTGACACCTCTGAGAATCATCTCATATACTGGGAGAATGACCTCCTGTATAGTGAGCCTAAGGTTTCTCAGCCTGGGGCAACTCATGTATTGGTAGTTCCCCAGTGTTACAGCGCCTTCCTACTGGGGCTAACCCGTGCAATATCCTTGGCAGGACATCTGGGGCAGAACAAGACCTTTGCCAGGCTTTTCTCCCACATCCATTGTCCCCAGATGAAGATAGACTCTGATACATTCTGTAAGACTTGGCTTACCTGGCAGGCTAGTAGGAAGACTGGGAAAAACAAAATGTTCCCCTGACTACCATGCCTTTGGTTGGCACACCCTTTAGGAGGGTGGGCATTGATATTATAGGACCTAAGGACACTAAGCCAGCCTTAGGCAATAGGTTTATCCTAGTCTTGATGGGCCATGCCATTAAATACCCAGAGGCAATCACTCTGATGACAGTTACTGCACCTGTAGTGGTTAGGGCCCTAATGGGGATTTTTGCAAAGTGGGTTTCCCCAAGGATGTGGTGTCAGACTGGGGTCACAACTTCATGTCCTTGGATACAAAGTTTATGTGGACAGGAATTGGGGTTACTTATAAGTTCTCCACATCATACCATCTACAAACAAATTGGCTCATTGCAAGATTCAACACAACCGTTAAAGACATGATTGTGGGCTTGCCTGAGCCCATGAGATGGAAGTGGGATGACCTTTTACCATGCCTGCTCTTTGCTTACAGAGAGGTGCTACAGAAGCGAGTATGTTTAGCCCATTTAAACTTCTGTATGCTCACCCAGTCAGGGGACCTCTCAGCCTGGTAGAGAGGGGTGGGTGGAAGGTCCCAATAAACCCACCCAGGATGTGGGTAGCTACATGCTACCCTCACTCGTGGAAACAGATGGCCAAGGTCTAAAAGATACCTTCCAAAAACCTGGGGGCTAATAAGTAGATTATAAAGCAGTGACATGACCGTATGGCTATCCCTGTGGAATTCCATCCTGGATAGAAAGTGTAGGTCTTTGAGCCAGTGGAGCCCAGGGCTTTCGAGGTTCACTGGACTAGACCCTATGAGCTGGTGGAGAGAAAGTCCACATACCATGAACCCTTACAAGTACTCCATCTCAACTACTTCAAACCCCACTATGAAAGGTCTGAGGTCACCATGCTGCTGATGACAGATAATGTGGAGAGGAGGAGAGCGAACCTCTACCTGATCTCCTGTCATCCAAAGAGAAGAATGGGTTAGTTGAAGGTGTCAACCTCTCCCCTATGCTGACCCCAGAGCAGCAGAGGGACTGTCGCCAGTTACTAGGACAGTTTTTTCTTCCCTATTTTTCTTCATTCCTGGTCTTACACTCTTGTGTACCGTACCCATGATATAGATACTAGGGACAGCTTGCCTATTAAAAACAAAATGTACCAGCTGACTGACAAAGTGAGGGTCAGCATCAAAGCAAATGTCATTAAGACGCTGGAATTGTGGGTCACTGAGCCCTCCAGTAGTCCTTGATCCTGCCCAGTGGTGCTGGTACCAAAGGTGGGCCCACCTTGCACCGCTGGAGAACTCAGGTTCTATGTTGACTACAGGGGACTCAACTGAGTCACAAAGATTGATGTGCTCCCCTTACCCAAGCTGATGAGCTCCTTGATAGGCTATGGGCTGCCAAGTTCCTGATCACGTTTGATTTGTTTTCAGTGTACCAGCAGATTGCCCAGACCGAGTGGGCTAAAGATAGGTCAGCCTTCTCTGCCTTAGAGTGATGTCCTTTGTACTCAAGAATGTCCTTGACACCTTCCAGAGGCTGGTGAACCAAGTCTTGGATGGAACGGAGGCATTCAGTGCTGCCTACTTAGATGATATAGTTGTCTTCAACAGTACTTGGAAGGACCATCTATTTCACCTGCAGGAGTTGCTTTAAGCCCTGCAGCAGGCAGGCCTTACTATTAAGGCCAGTAAATGCCAGATAGGGCAGGGATTTGTGGTATACTTTGGATACCTAGTGGATGGGGGTAAAATGAAGCCTCTCCAGACTAAAATAGAGACCATCTTGGCCTAGAGGACCCCCAAAATACAAAAGAAGAAGTGAGGGCCTTTTTGGGCCTCACTGGTTACTACAGGAGGTTTGCTAAGGGGTATGGCACCATTGTTACCCCCTTGAATACGCTGACTTCTTAGAAGCAGCCTAGACAGATCTGGACAGAGGCCTGCCAGAAAACCTTTGACTTTCTAAAACAAGCCATGTGCACAGCCCCTGTGCTGAAGGCCCCTGACGTTTCCCAGGAGTTCACTGTTCAAACATATGCCTTGGAGCATGGGCAATTCTATCACAGCTAAATGAGAATGGCATGGACTAGCCTGTAGCTTTCATCTCTAGGAGGCTACTTCCCCAGAAACAGAGGTGGAGTGCTATTGGGAGAGAAACCTTTGCTGTGGTCTGGTCACTGAAGACGCAGATGCCATACTTGTTTGGGACTAACTTCAGGGTTCAGACAGACCAAAGGCCACTCAGGTGGCTAATGCAAATGAAGGGTGAAACTTCAAAATTGTTGAGGTGGCCAATTTCCCTACAGGGACTGGACTTTACAGTTGAGCACCACCCTGGGTCAGACCACAGATGTGCTGATGGTCTATCCAGGTTTTTCTGCCTTAGTGAAGATAACTCCAAGGGGGTTGGGTAGATCTACCACATTTCAGCTGAGTGGGGGGCACTTGTTAGACCTTTGAGCTTTAGAGTAGTCTTCCCCTATACAGTTTGCCTCTCCGCCTCCTTTTTTGCTGGACCTACTTTTGTTGGCCTTGGGACTCTGAGCACATTGCCACTGCTAATCCAAGCTACAGTGCATGTGTTCCTTTCTTAAAACGTGGTAATATTGGTATATTCCCCAATTGGCTTATTTAATTTACTTAAAAGACTCTAATAAAGTGCACTACATGTACCTGTAAATGAAATGCTGCTAGTGGGCCTGTAGCACTGATTGTGCCACTGCCCTAAGTAGCCCTTTAAAACAGGTCTCAGGCCTGCCACTGCAGAGTCTGTCTGTGCATTTTACACTGCCATGTCGACCTGGCAAAATAAACTTCATTCAGGCCTCAGCCTTCCACACTGATGTACATGTCACCCTTAGGGTACGCTCTGAGCAGCCTAGAAGACAGCGTGCAATGTATTCAAAGAGTAGGGCATGTTCCAGTTAGTTTTATATGCCCTGGTAGTGAAAACTCTTACATTAATTTTTCACTACTACAATGCCCATTCCTCCCAAAGGATAACATTAGAGCTGTTGTTTTGCAACTTATAAGTGTACCTTCCAATTGGGAAGAGATGACCCATTCATATTTGGTGTCTCTGGAATCACAGTTGTAAAGTCTAACTTATGGTGTAGTCAGATTTCAAATTGCAATTCTGAAAATGCCACTTTTAGAAAGTTAGCTTTTTCTTGCCTTAGCCATTTGGTGACTGCAGCCTGTCTCTGGTCACATCAGTGGATGTAGCTGGCAGTTTGGGCTGTGTGTATTCCTCTTAGATAGCCACACACAATGAGAGCTTAGGTGTGACATAATGGGTTATCCTGGGCAGAATGGGGGGGGGAACTGGTCATAGCCTCATTTACACCTGAATA
This sequence comes from Pleurodeles waltl, assembly GCF_031143425.1. NCBI lineage: Eukaryota > Metazoa > Chordata > Amphibia > Caudata > Salamandridae > Pleurodeles > Pleurodeles waltl. The sequence goes on from NC_090439.1 coordinate 290,087,583, forward strand.
AGATGTATCTTGTCCACACACAAAGGGCTTGATAACCTTGTATTGTTCCTCCAGCCAGTTTGGAGCCAGTGCAGTGGGGGAAGGGGATCCCTTGCACCTCAAAGTCACTTTCTAAACCTTTTTCCCACCTCCCAGAACCGAGGCACCAAGGTATGAATACTGGACTTCAGACACACCACTTAAGTACACTTCTGGATCTGTGGATACTCTACCAGGAAGAAGGACTGCTGTGCTGCTGAAGGCCTGCCAGCCTGCTAGACTTCTGGCTTGCTGGACTCTTCCTTTGCTGTGCTGACCTGTGCCTGCTTCCCTCTTGCCTGGCAGTTGGAGGACTGGACCTTCATCTCTACACCCTGAACCCAGAGTGACTCCAAGGGCTATTTGATTGGCCTCCTGATCTAAAGTATCAGGGACATAAAAGACTTACAACCACCCTGCTTATGCACCTGGACTCTGCCATCTGTGAGTCTTTCCTCCCAAGTGGTGCCATCCGAGTCCTGAACCATTGGAAGTGGACCTGAGGTGTTTGCTCCAGCAGACCTGGTTCATCCTCTGCTGTAGGAGCAGAACCGATGCGATGCAGCTGTTGCATGATTCAGAACCAGGGCCTCCTCTACTGCATGGGTCAGAACCGATGCAAAAGACTCGCCTTGCCATATCTTGGAACCATTTCATCACCCTCAGAACCACCACCATTGTGCAACGCTTCCCCCTGTGCGAGGTCCTTGCATCCCTTGTTTGCGGCGGCCTCAACTATGACACACAATCTCTGCATCACCTGCACTGCATGGATTGGAACCAACACATTGTCTCAACTGTGCTACACATCCTCGACACTGATCTTTGCATCACAAGCCCAGTGTACAGGATCCTCGACGTCATCACATTAACATTTTGCACCCCAGCCTTGCCACACCTCATAACTGACACATCAGCTCAGCTGTGCAGCGCACCTGTGTTTTGGACCCGTGCAAAGCTACACATATAGAATTTAAGGTACATGGTTCTGTGGGCCTAACTGAGTCCTTGTAGCCAGCCCCTGCTCCATCGTGGTTGGCGAGAACTTTTGACTTTGCCTTAGTCTGGTGCGACCAGACATCCCCAGTTGGCACGTCTTGCTTCTAAGCGCTGTTTTACAGTTCATTATTTAAAAAATATAGCTAAAGTTCTACTTATTGGATTTTTGTATTTCAGTTTTTTTAATTATTAAAATAATTATTATTTTTCTAACCTGATGTGGGATCCATTTTGTGTGATGTTTCACTGTTTTACTGTTTTTGAAGTGTTGCACAAATACTTACACATTGCCTTCAAGAGAAGCCTGACTGCTATGTGCCAAGCTACCAGGGGAAAGAGCACAGGTTAATATGGGGTTGCTGGTGCCTTACACTGACCAGGAATGTGGTTGCTGCTTGACCAGGGCTCACATCCCGGTCAACCAACAACCCAGTTTCTAACAGCACTATTGTCTCAGGTAAAGATGGAAAACTATGGGATTCCCTACCTGCAAAGGTCAAGACAACTGAGAATCACTAAGAGTTTAGAAGAATGGTTAAGACCTGCTTATTGTCAGTCTGATCCAAGAGAGAATCTTCTTTATCTCAACTTCTGGCCTCACTCTGTATGAGCTGATGCCCTTCCTGGACCCCCGAGATCAAGGAAGAGAGAAATTAGCAGAACCCTCTAAAACACTCAAAAGAATTCTAACTATTTTCATGGAGAACCACACCCCCCTAGAAGCCAGTTATTCTATTTCAACTCCATCAACAGCCAATTGAACAATCAAAGATACAACACATATGACCTTCCCACAAGTAACAAGCATCAACCTTTATTTTTTACCATTAATGCATCCTATCTCCAAAAGCTTTCTCCCTCTACCTTACAAAAACCCTGAACGAAAATTGACCTTAATTTATAGCAATTGAATTTTCTGTTTCCTCCCTTTCTATTAAATGGTCCTCTCTTTACAGTCAATCGGATGCATATATTTGCTGCCTTCGAGTGTAGCTTACTCTATTGCATGCCTGACTGTCTCACTCTCTACTATATCTCTGTAAAGTAACCATATGTCTCAACACAAATAACACTCCTTTAAAGTAACAATGCCTTGTGGTCTCACATATCCTAACTCGTCTAGGCTCTCTAGTAGTTCCACTTTCCCTCATCACAAATCATAAACTCTCTCCCTCTGTGTAACATTTCCATTGCAAGCATAACAAAATGGTATCCTCCTCCTGTGTTTTGTCAGTACAAACAAGTTGACCTTAAAAGAGCAGTCATGCAATATCAATAATAAGAAAAACAAGACAAGAAAAAAACTAATTCCAGCAATTAAAACAGAAGTCAATAATTACATATTTCACACATAGCTCAAGTTCAGCAAATTTAGAGGACCCCTCTTACTGTTGTTTCCCAGAGGAACGAATCCATAAAAAAAATGCTTAAATGTGATTACTCCATATTAGCTATAAGGGAATACGTTTCTTAATATATACCGGGCCCATGTGAATGAAGCAACACTAAAACATAGAAAGGGATCCATCAAAGCCACAGTTGTCCATGTTGTTTTCAGTTGTATTAGCTCACTCCAGCAATCACACCTAACTCCTATTAATCAACCACAAGAAACTGGAGGGAAAGCATCAAACAGTTTCTTGAGAGCACAAGAATAATCACAATACCCAACACTATACAACAGTAGCTATTAACCATGAGATTAAACTCTAACCTTGGGTTGCAGCAACGGCGGTTCCTCAGTTATGGCAGAGGAGCACCACCCCACCCCTCTATCAGCAGCAGCTGCAAAACCTGAAAAATAAAATGATAATAAACAAAGGTTATTATTGTTTTATTTTTCAAGGGAGTGGGGCCATGGGGAGGGTTAAAGGCAGGGGGAGAGTGGTATGCACACCCCTCAGTGTACATGTGGGTTTACCCAGCTGCCTTAGGACTACCAAACCTGCATGCGCACTGAACTCGCTCGAACCTGAGCTATGTTGCCGGTTTATAGACAGCAGGCACAGGCTCCCAATGTGCCTGGGAGAGCAAACTGAGGGTTCTCGGGCCAATCCTTATGCTGCTCTCATGCTGCCAGGAGCATGAGAGTACTGTTAGGATTTGCATCAGGTGAGGCTGGGAGCCTGACAAGCGACGATGCAGGGATTCGGCGATGTGTGATGGATACGTATTTTTTTTATGCTTCTGTTTTGTGGCCCCTTCCCCCGCCACTTTGCCCCTACACCAGCCACGACTGAGTTGCGGAGTAGCATGTGACCCATCATAAAGCACTTCACCACAGCATCAATGGTAGTAAGCACAATATAATGCAGTACAATACAATACAATACCAGAGCCAGCCAGCTCGCTGCTCTCTGCATCCCAATTCAAGACAACATCACTTGGCACACAGCACTAGACTTAGACATCCCCCTTGACCAAGGCCTGTGGTGAGAAGCCACCGGGTGCAAGCGTATCTTTTCACAGCAGATGAATATCAACCACTTGGCTCATCCTTCTATCAACCCAGCCACCTGCCTAATGATGAAGAAATTAGAAAGAGTTAAAAGAGAGTGACGGGGGAGGAGAAATAGAGAGCAGGGAGGAGCAAAAGAGAGCGAGAGAAAGAACAAATACACAGAGAGGGTGAGTACATCTAAAGAGAGTTTTAGAGAGAGAAAATTTAGAAAGAGATAGAAATGGAGTGAAAAAAAGAGCGGAGAAGGAGAAGAGTGTGAATGAGAGATGCATTGAATTAAACTGATATAAAAAAGAATGGGGCAGACGGAGAGAGAAAGAGGTCGCAGAGAGTAAACAATAGAAAGACAGAGAGAGAAAAAAATGAAAAAAAGAGAGACATTTGGATAGAGGATCAGAAGTACTGAAAAAAAAATACCTTACCTTTGTAGAATAATAACCAAAGAAAGAGAAGTGAATGTAAAAAAAGGTCGTAGCCAGGGGCAATATGTAACAGAAAATGACAGTGGGACATGTAAAGGTTTGGGCATACAAAGAATGTTTATATCTCTGCTATTCACACTTGGCATAAAGCATTATTTCTTCTCTGCATTACTGCTCGATGATGTGGTCATATGTAGATAACACAATACAAGATGGCACCAAGCCATAGTTATTTTCGTTTAAATGCAATGTAAAGTGCCTCAGAAAGGGGCATCAATTAAATCGTTCAGCGTGTGAAATGCGTGCCAACTCGAACAGAAAACACGGAACGACGTTCCCTATATCGGCATACATTGAAAACGCTTATGCACGGCGGTTAAACAAAGACTTTGTTCTGAGCGTTTCTCCAGACACTGAAAGCAGTATTGATTTCTGCTGTCTATCATTCCCGCTTGTGCCTCTGTATTGATGAAAAGGCCACAAAGAAAGGTCGCCGGACCGTGAAGAAATGTAAACAAGTACCAGGCCTTGCAAGTGGTTGTAGTGAGAAAAAATGTGGAGACCTGGCGTTAGACCATGGATAAATTTACTGCTATTGTCAAAGAAAGGGTATAAGCAGAAAGGACTTCCCTTTGAAGATTTCGTGGGACACTTTGGCAGGGCAGGTGCGGGGTGAGACAGTCGGCCTAAAGGCCTGGTCAGTGAGCATCTCACTGTAGCCCAGCACCAGGACCTAAGTGGACATATACCCAGTATTACCATCCTATTCCCAGCATCTGTCGATGGACAGCACACCTTCAGCGGCAGTCAGGGATGCCAGCTCTGCCGTGGCTGGCGGATATAAATCTGAAATGTAAAAGTGGAGAGGAGGGGACCTATAGGGCAGACCAAACAATAAATCAAGGCCCGAATAGAGTGGGGAAAGATGAACATAGATGTGCAATGACAACACGATAGAAGGGGCAAATGGAGGAGAGAGAAGGGAAACGGAAGAAGAGATGTTGGGGAAAAGAAGGTGGTGCAACGTAGAGAAAAAAAAGCAAGTGAATGGGAAATGGAACGTCAGGGGAAGAAAATGTGAGAAAAAATTAAAATGGGGAGCGATGGGAAAGAGGAGAGACTATGGGCAAAGGTAAAGTGCCTGCGATAAGAACAGATACATACAAATGAGATATGAGGTGGTAGAAGAGGGCATGGTGGAAAATAAAGGGAAATGGCAATAATGAAAAGGTAAAAGGAAAGAGGAAAGGAGAGATGTAAGAAGGTGCAAAATGGTGGAATAAGAAGGGAAAAGGAAAGAAGGGGGCAAAGTGGAGTATGAATGTGGCGCAGAGGGAGAGTTAAGGGTTAAAATGGAGAGCAGTATTATGTCTAAAGGGAGGCAAGTGAGACAAACAAAATGTTTCAGGGAGAGGGGAACAGAAGGTTAGGAAAGCCAGTGAGAGATGACTTGAATTAACATATGAGTAGGGTATTGTTGGAACTGATAATATGGTAATTCGTATTTTGTATAAACATGTACTGGGGTATTGGGGAATCTTCAAAGTTATGTAGTCCAACTTAAGGTGTACCGTTTGCCATTGCCTCAAACGTTCAGTGGAAGCCACCTGAGAATCATCCTTCTTAAGTGGTACATAAACAATATCAGGCTGTGGCCAGTCGTCTTGACCCAGTTTGTTTTAAATTAGTGCTGTTTGCAACTAAATTTCGGAAAACCCCGGGAATAACCAAAAAAGCTACACGTGGGTGCTCGTCAAACCCTATTAGGTTTCCATAGTTCACTTTCCCAATGTGCCTTAAAATGTTCCATTCATTATTAATGCTCCTACCAATATTTTTTGTGAACCCCCTCAAATACCAACCCATAAGCATACTCAAAATGTTCAAGGCTATACAAATTCTACTTGAATAATATGATTTGAAAGCTGCTATTTTACCTCAATGTTCTAAAAGTGTTCTTGTCGATAAAGCACCAGCTCACTGTGCAGTGTTTTAATCGTTTTGAGCTTTGGTTATTTTTTTCTTGTTAAGTATAACTAGGCATCCGATTGTAAGCAATTGTTTAATAGAATTAGACTCTGACACAATTAAAGCGTTTTCTGGCACCGATGGATATGATGGACGTTGTTAAGTTGTCTATACGAAGCATGTAGTAACGACCTGCGTTTAATGTTTCTTTGTGTCATAGAAATGCTCATGAGAAAAGTTATGTAATTCTTGTCATTATAATTTTTTATTCTTCACGTGCTTTTGTAGAATGGAAAAAATAAGGGCCATATTTATACTTTTTGACGCAAAACTGCGCCGGCGCAGTTTTGCGTCAAAAATATTACTGCCGGGTAACGCCATTTCGGTGCGCTTTGCGGGCGTCAAATTTATACTTTGACGCACGGCAGCGCAAACCACAGGTGTAAGTCATTTTTTTTTATGCACACCGCAGCGTCAAGTCATAAAGCAAAACTATGTTAACACGGCGGAAATGGCTGTGGGTCGGTTTACGACACCGCACACCGGATATGCGGCATTTTTTGACGCAATAGCATCAAAATTCCCCGCGATCACAGCCATTTCAGCAGAGGAGAGCCAAAATGGATCCCAGATACCTGTACAGACCCCAGGAAGATGACAACAAACCAGGAACCAGTCAGGAGGACCCACACAAGACAGTTTTAAGAAGAAAAGAAAGTGTTGCTTCAGTGCAGAGGAACAGGATATTCTGGTTAAAGAGGTGCCGGAACACCAGCACCAACTGTTTGTCACCTCAGAGTTGCCAATCAGTAGGAGAGAGGCAATATGGCAACAAATTGTTGACAAGATTAACAGTGTGGCAGAAGTACGCAGAACAGTCATCGAGTGCAAGAAACGCTGGCATGACTGCAAGCGCAGGACCAAGGAAAAGATGGCCAGGAACAGAAAGGCAGCACTGCAGACTGGAGGTGGGAGTCCAGCACACCAGGAGGCCCTGGAACATATGGAGGAGATGGTCGCAGCCGCCGTCATCCATGAGGAGATCGTCACAGGGATTCAAGGACAGGACAGTGCAGACTACCAGGAGACAACACACATGCACGGTAAGTCGCATGGGGAATTATAATGCACTAATGTCAACTGTAAGCGGTGGTGATACGGACCACAAAATGCATGGAAGTCATGATATACATGGAGTGGCATGGGTAAAGGGATATGGCATGGGGGCATGGCCTGCACAGAGAGAAGCTGGGGCACACCATAACACTGCACCAACAACAGTCCCATGGGGGCATGCTGCCATGCCAGCGATGGAGCAAAGGTAAAGCCACGCCAGGAGGGAAGGGCACAACGTCAAACTGACATCCTGCCACACGTCAGCCACTATACCCCCTACAATAACTAGGGCCCAATTAACAACCTCTAGTCAACTGGAATGTAACAGTGACATCAGTTGCCACTATCACCTCCGCTCTGTGTGCAGCTCAAGTAGCCAATGGCAGTTACATCCCCATGGATCATACACACCTAAATTAGAGGGTTGAGGGTTGAGGATGACAACTTCAACAATCCCCTGAAACAAGACAAAGGCTCCAGTCCTGTGAAATGTGAATGCCCATAGTTGTTGCAAACATCAGCCAATGCCATCCACATTAGGAGCTACACAGCACTAAGATCACACCCATGCTGCATATGTCAGGGTCCATCCTGTGCCTGGGTCACAATGCCAAATGTCATACTGCTCAGACAACAGCACTGAGGGGCAGGACACATGTAACTGGTCACTGACATACATCTGCACAGTCAGAGGAAGAAATAGGACACTGCTACGACTATAAGGGCAATCCAATGTACCACACATTCCCTAACAACAGCTGTACACATTACCAATGCCAACATCCATATCGTGCCATAACAGTGCTATGCATAGGATACGCTACATGTCAACTACATACAAGTGGATGTGAAAGATCAGAGACTGGGGCAGGTCCAGATTGTTAAGTGTGGTGCCAGTGCCATCAGAGCACCCACAGCCAGTGAAAGGTCTCACCATGAGAATGGATGTAGACGGAGGCCTGAGTAGGACAAGAAGGTGGCAATTCACTATTTGGCCTAAAACAACACTAGAGGAGATGATGCTGACAAGTCCAATAACTTAATACTATACATGTGACATGCAGGTGGGCCATAGGCCTGGGAGAATGCCCATCTGAAAGACTGAAGCAATGAACAGGAAACAAGATCACAATGTGAAATCATCACAAGACAGGCATGTCACATCACAAATGCTACAACACACACACACACTAGTTGTACCCCATTTCATTTCAGAGGACGAGGGATCTCCTGCAGATATGCCTGTCCCGGAATACCCTGCTGACAAACATTCCCCAGCAGACCATCCAAGATGTCCTTGGAACCCTTCAGACCCCACCTTCAGTCACAAGGAGGAGCACTGAACAAGCAGCCATTGCAGAGGATCCACCCACCACCCCAATTGTTAGACCTGCCAGCTCCAATGCAGCTGAGGACTCAGACGACACAGGCACCAGCTTTGAGAGAACTGTAGTTGGAGTACAGCGGGAGCTGGCCAAGGAGTTGCGGGTGGGGATGCAAACTATGGCAGCCAGCCTAGTGGGGGTGTGTTCATGCATGATGTCATCTGCAGATCAGGCAGCAGCTATGCAATCCATCCTGCAAGGACTACAAGAAACTGTCAAGGAATTCACCACTGCAGTAAGGGAGTTGCCACAACACCTCGCACCCCAAACCTTCCACTGCATGCACAAATGCAATCATGACCCCCTCAGGGGCGACCTGGTTGCCTTCCATCGTGGTGTGGCTGCTATTCTTAAGAATCAGCAGATCCTCCTTGCAGCAGTACTGCCCTTAAGACCTTCACAGGTAGCAGTGACCGGGATGTCTGACTCCACATCTTCTAGCACTGAGGTGTGTGTTGTCCCTTCACAACCACCACCACCAAGGACAGAGGAGGCCACACACACATCAGAAGAAGAATACATTGAACAGATCACCTTCACACGGAAAAGTACCAGGAAGCACTAGTCCCTGCCACATGGCCAACTATTACCAAGATCCTGCGCTTTGTAACATGCCAGTCTTACAACAACTGTACTCAATGACTGTTCTGCAAACCACTGTTAATCTTGTCATCCTGCCCAGTGATTGTCTCTCACTTACTCATTGGCATCAGGAGTCATTAGAAAGCTGGACATGTGTTTGGCTCTACACACACACCACAGGTAAGGTCCATCAACAAATAGTAGACAGCAAACCCTTGACCAATCCTAGCGCCACACATGTCAGGAAATGCAGACCGTTGTCCCCATCTTATACTTCCAGTAAGGCATGACTTACAACAGACACAGAGTTGCAAGAACACCCATGATCATGATATGCATGCACACCCAGGCCATTGCACTCAAGTGCCACATACTTGTAGCACTACATGTGGAACTGCATGCTGCTAGGAAGTTCTACCTACATTTTAATAAGTACTTTGGTGAATAGGGAAGCAGAAGTCTGTTGGAAAGCGATTTGCAGTCCCAATCTGGGAGAATATGGGTCTGACAGGGAGACTAAATCTGACATGAGTTCCAGTGCGACTCTTGTTGATACAAGTGTTATCCACATGACTCACCCCAGTTCTCATTGCGGGGCCTACAGGAATGACCTACAATCCCTAGATAATACAATAGGATAAGCATTGGCCAACTCAAAAATGGTGAGAAACTGAAATCCCACTCATGGAACAAGACAAATGATTGGCCAGCGCATCACACCTTGCTATGTGTTCAACACGCAGGAGTCCATCACACATCACCAGCAAACACAACACATAACAGAGATATCAAAACTTACTGGAGTGGTTGGGGTCCTCAAATGTAGCCACCTCTCCCACAGTGTAGGGTGCCGGTCCACCTGTAAGGCATGTAAAGAAGAAATGTGCTCAAAATCTGTGCAATGACCAACAATTCCAAAGACAAAAACAATGTGTAAGATGACATAAGTAATGAAAGCTTTCAGACATGATGATACTGCATCTGATATATCACGGCTAACATGTACATAGCATGTTTCTCCTGTGACAATTACACACATATCTGCACACATGCAGTGGCCCTAACTATCATGTGGTGGCAAACATGCTCCTTCATTAGTGAGCAGAAATAATAATGGTGCGTAATCGGCTCATCATGGGAAAACAAGAGAGACATCCAAAGCCTGGTTACTTGAGGACTGCATTACCAGTCAAACAGCCTATGTGACCATGACACATTTATGACACATAGGTACAATGTACAGAGGGGCAGGGACTTTTGTAAGCCCTCATGTTATTACAGTTTCTTCATTTGATGTGGCCCAGCAATGGTGATTTGCACCAAACATAGAGATATGAACCCATGTGCTTACCTTTGGACTGCCATCCCTAATTGGAATGTGGCACAACAAACTCCAAATATCAGTGTAAGATGTTAGCTGAGGGCACCTTACACCTTTTCCCGATGTTTTCAAATACAGATCTGACATGTTTCCAAAAAGATGAAGGTCCACAATCATCTCTGACATTCATAGAACTTCCAAAAACGCTTTCCTTACACATTCACCAGACACACATGAGACATATGTCTGGGCTACATTGCTATCATCAATTGACGTGAAGCCAGCACTCATTTTCTGCATCATGTAGTGTTTCTAAAGTCAGCCTAGCTATTGCGTTAACAAAGGTTGCCAATATTTTAGTAAATCTATACTTCACTGGCAAATGTGACCTATATAGACATGACTGGCTCCTATTTTGTGTTGCTGTCTGACACAAAGGCGGCACCAAATTACATTAAGCAAAAGTATTCTGTAAGTTTGCAGAGCACGTGCTTCCTGACAGCCAGCAATTGTGGTCCTTCACATAGTCCATCAATGACCCTGTATGTTTCTGCAGCATTCCACACAGTCAGCAACTTAGCCAGCAGATATTGTACAAATCATCTGATGTCACTACAGAGCTTTTAATTGAGCAGATTTACATGATTTGTACTCACCAACAGGGCCACCAGTCACTATTCCCAGGTGGTCCAGCAGATCTTGCTCCCTGGTGATGAGGTCAGCCCAGCGGTGCTTCAGCTGGTGGTCATTCCTCAAGCTCCCATACACGCGCTGCAAGTGATGCAGCACCTTTCCCCATCAGATTCGTTGCGCCTCAGTGTGATACCCCTGTATCACCCTGCCCCCTGCCTCGATCATGAGTGGGAGGAACTGGCACACCAGCCATTTAAACCCCCCAACCTCCTCCTCACCCATCCTGCCAAGATGTGGCCTACCCAACATCTCAGCACCGAAAAGGGGAATAGGGGATAAAGAAGAAGAAAGGAGAAAAGGGGGAAAGTAGAAGTACAAAAAGAAAGCAAACATAACAACTAAACGAGCCCAACTATCCCCAAACTAGCACTACCCCCAAAAGACTCCCACAAACACCAAATACAATGCAATACCGAACAATTGTAAACAAAACACACTCAGACAGCATACAACAACAATATTTATTTCACAAAGTAACAAGTAAGATAGCACACAGGACGCAAAAGCACAAAATCACTGGACAACACTCTGAACACAGCCACACAGTCTAGAAGATTCACAGACTGCAAAGTGAAAGTGAAAGTACACCCACTGTACATATTCTGTAAAAAGGATATTCTATTACATCACTTCCTGCATAAAATGGCCGCCATTTTTATCGTTATGCGTCATATTTTTTCACGCATACAGATTGTGCGTCATAATTTTCGACGCACAGGAGTGAAAATTAGGCTGCATCCAAATAATAGTAAATAGTCTTTACAATTATTTGGATGAGGCCTAATTTTCACTGCTGTGCTTCGAAAAATATGACGTACAATCTGTATGCGTGAAAAAATATGACGCATAACGATAAAAACTTCGACATTTCAGGGCATGAACTGGTTTTGGGGATTTTTTCCATTTTAATGTTATGTTACATTTGGAACACAACTGAGATAGGCTGATTGCGCCCACTTTGGTGTTAATGGTGTATGTTCACATGTGAGACATCATACTGCAGCAGATCATGACCCGCTTCTTCATTAACAGGATTTTGACGCTTGGTTGACTCACTAGATGGCCATATGTGTGGCCTACATATATGTATTGCACAATTTGGGCATGTTTGGCATCAGGAGAGGATAACAAGGTGACGCACATGAGTACAATACCTCAATGCCTATGGCTCAATGTGTGTGCAGTGGCTACTAATGTATTAGTCGACCCAGTGTGTGTGCATCAAAAGATGCATTATTGAAAATATGCTTGTATGAATGTGAAGTCAATGTGTCCAAACCTTAGATGAAAGTCATTGTGGAAATGAGAGAGGACAAGTGTTAGTCATACAGGTAGCAACATCTGTTGTGTGCATTTCCAAGATTTTGGGTAATGTAGACACCACAAATGACAAAGCATGCAACAGATAGATGGCAGACACTTGTTCATGTCAATGGTCCACAATGTGGCCATCCCATGACCTAGATTTTTGGTAACTGCTTCCTAGGCACTTGTTGGTGAATGCCACAGTGAGTCAGGCACATGCATAGACAAAGTGGGTACCATGTAATTGGCCCAGACAGCCAAAGGTGAACCACAAATGTAATATGACGCCACAGTTGAGGTCATATAACTGAGCCACAACTCTCCAGTGGCTGTGGTGGACCAGCAGACGAGGCAGCACATGTCCACATTTTTCCAATGATCAATTGCACAGAGGTGTCTTGTTCATGTGTGTGGTCCAGTGTTGATCCTGTATATTTTTAGGGGTGTATGTTGTCACAGTTACGTCCAGGTCTCATCATGAGTCAGTGGCAGCTATTCCTGTATCTACTGAGTATCCTTCAGAGATCAATGTGAGAAAAGTCAAGGACATGAGAACCTACATGGGGATGGTCCCACCCTGTCACTGAAGACGTGTAATGAGACTGTCAACAGGGCAACCTTGGTGTGCTGAGTGAGATAATGTCTCAGGTGTCATGTTCCGGCAGGTGTCATTACAACGTTTGTACACAGGTTGGCCTCTAAAATTCCCACTGCATCTGGGAACATCATAGCCTCAGTGCTGATTATTCTCACAGCTTTTCACCACGCACGGCCGATCAATTTGTTGTGAGCAATGTGATTCAGGGTGCCAAATGTGGCTCTATGTTGTGCAGCAGCTGCTGAATGGCCTGCCAGTTCAACCTGTACCTCTGGACGATGTCATGTTCCCTGAGGCCATGAAGGGTTTTTCTGGCGTGGAATATCCTCTCCTGCCTTCTGCGCTGTCTTTGGGGTCCCTGCTGGTGTTGTGGTAGCAGCTGTTGTTGTTGCTGGGCTCTGCGTCTGCGTGCACACTGGATGAGAAGCACCTCCATGTCTCCCTTTTGCTGCTCTGCTGCTCTGCTGTTGCTTCTGTGTGTTCTGATTAAATACAGGTGTGTTTGCCCCATTTTAATGCCTGCCCTGACCCAGGCGTTAAATTTTGACGCAAATCGGGCTTTGTGTCATTTTCCGGCTCCGCCTCCCGGCCATGCGGCATTTTTGCCCAAAAGCATAAATATGACGCATGGCCATTTACGTCATTTTTTGGACGGGAACGCCCACCTTGCATAGGATTAACTCAAGGCGGGTTGCCGCATCCAAAACGGGATTTTGGCGTCCGCAGGCTCGGGCGTCAAAGTTGAAATATGGGGCAAGGTTTGCGCTGAATGTACGTCAACATTTTTGATGCACATTCGGAGCAGACAGAGTATAAATATGCCCCCAAGTGTATAGTTTTGGTTGGTGACTTTTTTCAGAAAATGGCCAATTGATTTGAGTTGACCACTATTTTTTCATGGTTATTGATAGAGCTAACTTAGGTGGATGCTTCTAAGTTCTTGAGACGGTGGGGAAGAGACCGAGAAAACGACAATTGAGCAAGTCCAAATACTTGGTGGAAGAGGTGTGCTTTCATATGGGAATGCAAGAATTTAATCTAAACTGCTTGTGTCATCACTGAGAGGTGGCTCTGGGAGGTCGGCCTTAAGTGTCCAGGTTCGGCTGTAGCAGAAATTAGGCCTGAGCACCAAAATAAAAGTGGACCCCATTATCAAATCTTATATCTAAAAAATGGTCCACGTTTGCATATTAGGGAAGGTTTGAACTAGAAAAGACTTGCTGTATAGGTGTTTTGCAAGGTATGGTAGATTGCATGCATTTGTTCTCGCTGCAACAAATGATTGTGGTAATTTCAGATAAATAAAGAATAAAAACAAGTCATCCAAACCATATAAGAGGCCTTCAAATATTCAAATACCAGCCCACAAACTGGCCTTTCGGACCAGCCCTCCTGGCACTGCCAGATTTCCCTAAAGATCACTCTGACTCTGAATGTGTCTGATAGAGGGATATTGGAGAAGCAGTTTGGAAAGGTACTGTGGGACAATATTATGCATGGGCTGGATGCTCCATAGGGTGACCAGCCCGTCTATAAATTTCACAGACTGCCTGTAATTTTGCCTGCCGCCCGTTGTCTGTGATGAAAGGCTTAACGGACAGCGTTTGTCCGTAATTTTAGCCTTTCATCAAAAGGACAACGGACGGTAGGGCGAAATTATGGGCAGAGCAGTTTCCCTGGCTGGATTGAAAGGCAGGGAGTCTCCTGTGCTTGAGGGAGGGGCAGACAGATAAGAAAAGGCTTTCTTGCAAGGGTTTCTCCTTCCCTAAAGAAATGCACATGTGCACAACTGGTAAATCTGCAAATGCAAAGGGGCTTGAAAAACTGCATTGACTTTAATCAGAGGAGTCACTTGAAGCTTTCTGATGGCAAAGATATTTTCTTTTAGAGAGGTAATGTAATGGTGCTCCAAGGTGAGCCGTGGAGTGTGAGGTTTTAATGGAGTGTTATAAAAAATGATAGTACTAGGTATAAACTGTATATTATTCAAATCTGTATTTAAGAAGCACTTTAATTATTTAACCAAAATGTATTTGCACATTTTGTACCATCCTATATTAAGATGTAATTGTATTTATATAGAGCTTACTACCCCTGACGAGACATCAAATGCGTGTTTAAAATAAGGATTTACACATTCACAATTCTTTCAAGTACCTCCGTACCTCATAGTACTAACAAACATTGGCAATGCGATAGGTCTCATTTACACAAGAGGTATTGGCTTTGCCAATGTGTTTTAGCCATATTATACACCAGAGTGGCTGCTACTCATGGCTAAAGGTTAGTGGCATAGTGGTGCAGAGTACAGTGCAGTGGTGTACAGTGCAGTTGTTTAGAGTGCATTGGCGTAGAATGCAGTAGTTTAGAGTGCAGTTGCATGGAGTTGCGTGGGGCAGAGTATAGTGGCATAGAGTTCAGTGGAATAGAGTGGCATACAATAGAGTGGCAGAGAGTGCAGTAGTGTAGAGTGGTGCAGTAGCATAGAGTGCAGAGTAGACTCATGTGGCAGAGTGCAGTGGTGTAGAGTGGGGTATGTAGAGTGGTGTAGTGCAGAGTAGAGTATAGTGCTGTAGAGTGCAGTTGCATAGAGTAGAGTGATGCAGAGGAGAGTGACAGAGTGCAGTGGCATGGAGTGCAGTGGCGTAGAATGCAGGAGTACAGAGTAGATTGGTGTAGAGTACAGTGGCGGAGAGTGCAATATTGCAGAGTAGAGTGTCAGTGCAGTGATGTAGAGTGCAGTAGAGTGGCACAGAGAGCAGTGGCATAGAGTACAGTGGTGCAGAGTAGAGGGCAGTGGCGTAAAGTGCAATTGTTTAGAGTGTATTGGCGCAGAGTGGAATGCCATAAAGTGGCATGGGGTAGAGTAGCGTAAACAGCAGTGGAGTAGAGTAGCATACAATAGAGTGGCAGAGAGTGCAGTAATGCAGAGTGGTGCAGTGTCATAGAGTGCAGAGTAGACTCACATGGCATAGAGTGCAGTGGCGTAGAGTGAAGTATTGTACAGTGTCAGTGCAGTGGTGTAGAGTGGTACAGAGAACAGTGGCATAGAGTACAGTGGTGCAGAGTAAAGGGCAGTGGCATACAGTGTAGTTGTTTGGAGTGCACTGGCGTAGAGTGCAGTAGCATAGAGTGGCATGGGGCAGAGTAGAGTGGCATAGAGTGCATTGGAATAGAGTCTAGTGGTGCAGAATGTAGTAGTACAGAGTAGAGTGGTGTAGAGTATACTGGTGGCCAGTGCAGTGTTGCAGAGCAGAGTGTCAGCATGCAGTGACATAGAGTGCATTGAACTACAGTGCAGTGGTCATAGTGGCGTAGAGTGCAGTGGCGTAGAATAGATTGTTTCAGAGTAGAGTGCAGTCGCATAGAGTGGAGAGGTGCAGGGTAGAGTGCAGTGGCATAGAGTGCAGTGGCACAGAGTGCTGTGGTGTAAAGTAGATTGCTTCACAGTAGAGTGAACTGGCTTAGAGTGGAGAGGTGCAGGGTAGACTGGAGTTGCGTAGAGTGGGATATAGTGTGATGGCATAGAGTAAAGTGGTGTAGAGTACCGTGGCATAGAGTGCAGAGGTGCAGAGTAGATTAGAGTGACATACAGTGTATTGATGTAGAGTGCAGGGGCATAGAGTTGAGTGTTACAGAGTAAAGTGCACTAGCATAGAGTGTATTAGCTTAGAGTGCAGTGGCGTACAGTGCAGTGTTGCAGAGTGTGGAATAGAGTGGAGTTGTGCAGACTAGATTGGTGTTGCCTAGACTGGTGTGGTATAGCGCGCAGAGGTGCAGAGCACAGTGGTGTAGAGAGGCATAAAGTGCTTTGGCTTAGAGTAGAATGGTACAGATTAGAGTAGAGAGGCATAGTGTGAAGAAGCATAGAGTGCAGTGGAATAATGTGGAGTGGTTCAGAATGGAGAAGAGTCCAGTGCAGCCGCGTTGAGTGGTGTAAAGTGGAGTGATGCAGAGTAGGGTGCAGTGGTGTGGAGTGGTGCAGAGCAGAGTGGAGTGAAATATGCAGGGTGTGGTAATACACTGCCATTACAGACAACACATTTTTGATTGAAATGATCATTACATTTGCACAGACATACAGTTGTTCAAATCATACTATACTGTGCACAGACGATGATGTGCGGAAATTGCATCACCTAATGCAATGATTTGGTTTAATCTTATAAAGGTATTTGTTTCCAGCACAGTTCAGAATTGAAAAAAAGTGTGCTTCATTTGTACTCCTAATTGTGATATATTCTGAAGTTTATTTAAATGTTGTCATGTGATAGAAAAAACTCTTTCCTAACCCCAATATCCAGCAAGATTGTTGCATAAATCCTCTCACTTTAAAGTCAGAGAATGAAAAGTAAGCACTTTTCCCATGGAAGACAGAGCCTGCCATTTGATTTTGTTCTGTGAACGCACAGCAAGTGTGATGAGATAAGAACAAGATTTACAGGCCTGTTTACAGAAAGGGAGCACTCGGAAGGATACTGTAAATAAGGTTTGGTCAAGGGAAGGGACGAACTTAAGCTGCATAGCCTAAAACAAATAAAGCCAGCAAATTGAAAGCAACAAAATGTTAGTTACAGGGCACAAGGCCATTGACAAGCAACGGGGGGAATACATTCCCAAGTAAGCTCTATAAATGTACTTAAAGTGACAGCCGAGGAATACTTTGTGAGTAAAGTCCAGTATTTTAGTCCAGTCCGTATCTTGCAGAGGTTTGGCCACATCAATCAGCCAGGTAGTATGACTAGAAGACCTGGAGTGGTTTCCATGTTGCAGGAAAGGTCTGTGCACCCATTCTATCAGTTTGCCACCAGTTCCTATGGTTTAGAGCTTCTGGCATACCTCTCGCAGGGTTAGTGCTAGGTGGCAGACATGAAATTGGGCATTTAATGATTATTTAACGTGGGTGTATATAAGGAGTTGACCCGGGTGAAGATGGTAGTCTGCCACAAGGGTTTACAAATTTACTAGCTCGCTGTCCAGAAACAAATCCCCCAAATTTAAGACACCTGCAGCATTCTACTGACGGAGTTGCTCTGAGCACAGCCGTCCCGTGCAAGTGGAACGGCTTAGCAAAGATAGTGCAGGAGTACAGGACTTCTTCGTGTCAGTGAGTTTACAGGTTCTAGCAAGACAAGAGAAAGCTGTGCATGATAACCCCGGATGTTGATCTGTAGAATGGTCAGTAGGAAACAATGAGCAGTGCGTTAAGCCTTCCTTAAGAGTCTTTACTGATAAACCCCATCTCATGCAGGTAGGTGAGCAGAAAGCCAGTGAGCCACCCAGTGGACCTGTGAAGCTGAATAATAGCATTCTAAGACCAGAGACCCAATCCACCCGCAGTCACGGGTAGCTTTACAGTGGAAAGAGCTACCCGATGGTGCCGCAGCAATCCAATCAGATGTGTGGCATGTCTGAAGAAGGAATGAAGGATAAACAGGATAAGGTTTGCAAAATAATACTATCATTGGGGTAGCTCACCATCTTCACTAGGCCCACTACAGAAAGCAGAAGAGAAGACCAAAAAGCAAATTGGGTTTTGAGGGACCGTGACGTTCTGCTGAGATTTCCATCCTGAAAATCAGTGGGAGAATGGTAGATATTAATCACTAGGTATCAAAAGGTAATTTGTTCCCAGTTCGATCTGAGGTTTAATTGTATATAAATGGCAAAACAGTGCTATATGTTAAACAAACACTAATTACATTTTAACATTTTTACTTTTGGTTTGTGCAATTTACATCCCAAATATTTTGAAGATTCTATATGTACTTGACACTTGGGGACAACCCAGATCACTAGTTTGGCTTTTGCTCAATTTCAAAACCATTTAAAGACATGGACAAAGTGGGCAATTGCCTTACACAACCTTGACAGGGGCCTGGTCCCTGCTCATCCTTCACAAGCACGAACAGTGAACCATTGCACCAGAAGAGTTTGCCAAGGGAGATGGGTGTTGCTTGTTCAACCACTTGACAGTGCCTCTTCTGTTTCTCTCCTGTGTGCAGAGACAACTCAACTCCCCAGGTACCCAATACCTTCCGGTAGTCTTGGTGGACCCATCTTGTCTGATTTTAGGAATTGTCCCACCTTGTTCTTCTCTTCCTTATTTATCCAGTTCTTAGCAGCAACCCTTCGAATCACTTGCTGTGGATCTCCCATTTTATCTCAATTTCATCCTCCTCTTTAATTACGATTGGTAGTCCGGGTTCCCATTTCTGAGTTAAAAGTAGAGTCCCAGACATACTCTCTAGTGCTGTGAGACTAAACACAAGTTGTGGGTACCTCACATTAGGTGTGAGACTGTCACCCACACGGTCTGCCCTGCCTCATTAAATGTATTTCAGGTTGAAAGTCCATAGGCGGTTGGGGAGAGCCAGATATTTTTTGTTCAGTTTGTTTAAACTACCATATGGTTAACTACCTTTATGTTTCCCAAACTGTTTGCCAGGAGTTTTAAAATGTTCAGAAACATAATCAAAGTTTTGCTGTTTCTCTTTCTTCAAGAAAGATTGGATAGATTTGGGTAGGGGTGATGGCCTTAACACAGTCCTGAAGGGCATTAATTTATTACTGAATAAGAACGTAATGTGACACCTGAATGTAGCATACCAGGAGGCAATCGCAAAAAAAACACAGTGAATAAATAGTGCTATGTTAAAAAAAGAGTAAATAAATGCACTGACAACTTAGTGAGGCATGGCTTCTCTTGTGTGTGTCTATAAAACTGACCCTTTGTCCTGAATTTTTGTCCTGAATTTTGACCCTTTGTCCTGAATTTTTTACAGTCCTGTCCAGAATTTACCTCAATGCCAGGTGGTAACCATAATGCTCGAGCCAAATCGTTGTGAATTCGATCCTGTGTCTCAGAGTACCCAGTTGAAGAATGTCACCATAGGACACATTTGACCTGGTATTTTTTGTGCAAGTACAATTAAAACAGTTAGATTAGCAGTCTTTGCAGCATATTTCCCGATATTTGAGGAAGGTCTACATAAATTGCATTGGGCGGAATCCACTTTTGATGTGGTCTCAATAAGGACTAGAGGAATCTAACAGTAGTGGAATGATCCCAGGAAAGCAAGGCAGTAAAACACATATTTGGGTATATTGTTGAAACGTGGGGGAGATGTTACCATGGACTCTTGGTGCGTGGCTTAGGACAAAATATGTTGATTATAAAAGAAGACACCATAGTGAAATTACCCAGTGACTGGTACATGTTAACTTGTAAAAGACACTACTAAACTAGGTGGAGTTAACAGGCATAAGGGTGAAAGTGATGACTCGCTGCTGACGATAAGGAAGTGCCTGGTTTCGAGAACAATGAAACAAAGTGAAAAATCATTAAAAAAAATATTACTGGTCAGATGTAGGGTTTTGCCTTTTTTGTTTACGATATGCCTGTAACGTTGAAGTACAGGTCAGTGTGAAGTTTAGTTAACAGATTTCTTCACTACATTTTACCACACATTAATATAAATTCTTCAGCAAGTTACAATATTGATATCCCTTTTTAAAGATCAAAACTGCAACAGGGAACACATACTGCCGCATTTGCTGAAGCAGATGTCTTAATTAGAAATTATTAATGAATGTTCACGTATTTTGAATGATGACTTATGTGGAAAAATGCATAATGTATAAAATGAATGTGCACATTTAAAAATGTGACCTTCGAATGATGGCCACCAGTGTTCAAAAAATGTACTAAATAATTATTAATCCATATGGAATATTTAAAATGCATTAAATTAATGTAGTAATAAGTCATATTAAGGGTTATGAATTATGTTCTTGCTTATTAATTGTAGGCCTTAACTTAGCAAGTGCTTTGGCCTAGTTTGCCAGCCCTCATGCAGAAGCTGTATTTTTTATCGTTTAATGAAAAATGCTGACAGAGTGTACTAACTGTGAAATGCCCATTGTCTTGTTAAAATGCTTAGCAGAAGCTTTCTATGGGAACCAACGGACAGGTAATGTGGTCTCTCGTAATGTAACAAAATGTGTGTAATATGTGCAAAGGGTTCTTTCCAGGACGCAAACAATAAAGACACTGACTGGAGAAGAAGATGCAACAAATTCGATACCTGACGAGCCAGATGATGAGAACATCGTAAAGCGGATCAATCAATGCCATGTGAAGTGTGAAATATTAGAATTCATAGATTAAGAATATGAAAATCATTGGGCAGAGTAATAACGCATCATTAATTGACCAATTAGAAATTAGGGGATACTTTGGGTGACCTTGATATAACAACGTGACAGAGGGAATAGAGATTAGACTTTATTCTGATTTGTGAGGCGATATTTAGGAGAAGAAGAGATTTGAGATTCTGTCATTGGGCTCATACTCTCTGACTGAGAGCCTGATGTTTTACTGATCATTTGATGACCTGAGGATGAACACTGATTCTGCTTGCTGACAAAGACTGATTCTGCTTGCTGAACCGTACCAACTGCGCTGTCTTAATTCTTTCTGTAGCTAGATGTTTTCCAAATTTGTGTTCTAAATTGTTTTTGCATGAAGCCCCACATGCTGATGCTAATCTATGTTAGTTAAGCTATTCACATGACGACTGACTAATTGCAGGGACAAATGGTTGATAAACTATTTTGCTGACCTCTCTGGATATTATAGTCTTGTTGAAATTGGTTTTACTAATGGTTTGTGCCGATGCTTTAGAATGCATTGTGATTCAAGCTATGATTAGATCATGTTTCCTGCCTCTTTTTGGTTAAAAAATACTATTAATTGCGTTTGATGGATTTGAAGATTAATCTACATGGCTTTAGTATTGTTAATATCAGGGAAATAAACTTACTAAACTTTTACTAAAGGTGTGGTTATTCATGACCTTTCAGTCATGGTGTTTAAATTTTACTGACTCCATAATTATTGAATTGACTAATGATTATTGATTACTGGGCATTGATCATTGTGTTTTCTGCCCTGGACCCATGGTATGAACATCCTAAACGAGTCAAAAGGTTTATCGACCTATACGCGTCCCCTTGTAACTTTACTTATTAAGGACCGACGCGCTAGCAGTTATGGTAGCAGACTGATGGTTGGTCTCTTTAGAAGCTTGCTGTGAGTGGTTGGAGCAGGTTACAAGTTCAGTATAATTGAAATTTGGATTTTGTTTTTCAAAATGGCATTTGTAGAGAAAATGATGTTACCTTAAGCCCAGAAATGACTATCCCAGAACCTGTATCCTGCTAGTAGTGTTGGGTATGTTCCAGGCGTTCTAATGATACAGTGAGAGAGATAGGTTGCGCTTGCACAGCTCATGCAAATCGCAGGTGAATTGTGACGTATGGGAGGATTTAGGGAGTTTTCGTTCCCCAAATGAAGTTTTAGTAGGAGTGTGCGTACTCCGCAGTATGACAGTAGGGAAGTCATTGAACTTCACATGTGTGTGGAGCTTTGGCTAAAAAATTGTCCACATGGTTGTTGATGTACGGACCCTGCGTGGTCTAAGACTCAGGGGTATATTGGAAAAGTGTATGTGTATGAGACGCTTGGTTATATGTTGTAATCTGTCGGTTTAGTAAGTTGTTCGTGTGTGGTCAACGAGTCAGTTTGTGAGTTAAAGTGGGTAGGAGACAATTTTGACTGAGAATTGGCGAGTCCTATGTGCACCAGGACACACCCATTGATCAGTTGAGAGCAAAATTTGCAGGTCGAATTTTACTTGCGAATCTGGGAGTTCTAGAAAGAGAAATAGCTGTATGAGTGAAAGGGCCATCAGTGAAAATCTGTGAGGTTTCTGAAGTGATTGTGGTACCTTCCTGTAGTAAACCAGCAGATTTATTTTTGGCTATTGGTTTTTGGTTAGTGCTCGTAATACTTGCATTAGTTTTGTTTGAATTGAAGTTTAGGAGGACGAGCTGCAAGACTTTGTCAGCCGCAGTACGTGTGAGTGTGACGTCATTGGAGCCTCGTTGGGATAGGTCAGTCACTGAGAAGGGTTGTGCACGGATTGGCAGCCGTCTGTGAGAGGCAATTGGTTGAGAACGAGGGTGAAAGGAATCTTGGGAGTAAAAGCCATTCCTGATTTGATTTTGAATACACAAAAGGGTAGAAAAGATTATGTTTTTCAAGGCATTGAAGAGTGCCCTAGAGGGAGATACTTATATTAGAGCAAATGTAGGAGAGCCTACTCCACCAGAGAATACACCGGATTACATTGTAATGGAGGAGCGAGGTGTTGCGCCATGTCTTTGGTTAAAGCAGAGGTGCAAGTTGACAGAGAAAAGTGGGAGCTTAGCATTTCCTGAGAATGGGACGTTCAATTTGAGAATCTTTGAGCAATTGCGGATGGCACTATATGAATCAAAACCCCTGCTGACACCAGCACAGTTTGAGGCATTAGCAGTTTGGGAGCTGGTAGCTAGACAGCAACAGCAATTGAAATTTGAGAGGAGAGTAAGAAAGGTCGAGAAGTCTTTAGCGGAGGCTAAAGGGGATTGGGAGCAGAAAAGGTGGAGAGAAGAGACATTGCAGGGAGTTAAGTTCTTTCCAGCAATTACTCCGGAAGATGAGATGGAAAGAAAGAAGGCAACTAGAAAGTCTAATAAAGGTCCATCTGAGAGTAAGAAAGTGAGAAAGCCTGCCATAGTGTAGGAGGACTCTGACGCAACAGCCCCGGCACAGGCAATGGGAGCAGTGAGCCCGGTGCAGGTTAATATTAGCCAGATACAGGGTGTGGTCCAAGGTATTCCTAATGTGTTGACTACTCCAGTAGTTCATGCACAGATCCATCCGCCACCTGTATAGAAAATCTATCCTGATGTGCCTTTCTTAGAGACGACTTCAAACTTAGTGGTGCCTACGGAGCAAGTGGTTCCAGAGCACTGTTGGTTCAGACTGAGCTGACTCCGATTTTGTTGCCCCAGGTACAGCTGCAGGGGATGCCGAGATTTATGCCACTGACAGGGACACAGTCAGACTTGACTCCGGTAATGAATCAGAGTATGGGAGATACTCTTCCACAATATTCAGGTGCCAGAGTAGCCCCAGATGCAATATCGCTGCCGATTACTGTTTGTCCAGCGGTACCATCATTTGCGCAGAAGAAACCAATTATGAATGAACAAGGAATGGTGTCTCAGAGTCTAATGAGGAGGGGACCAGAAGAACAAGTGCAGGTAGTCTCATCTGTGGGTCAGACTTTTGGTGGGTGGAGATCATTGCTGAATCTTAGTCCACTTGTTGCACCTAGTGCAGGTCAGAGCCTGAAGTTATTGACACCGCAGACATCAACTGCAGTGGTACAACAGGTGCCACTGGTGGACACAAGTAACATTTTGTTACAGGGATTGACAGCTCAGCAGTTGAGTGAATGGTTAGATAAGCTAAACACCCCACAGAATACTTCCAAGGGAGAATAGCAGATAAATTGTGTCAGATTGATCATGGAAGCAGGTGAATTATTTGAGGCAACAATGGGGGTGAATAGATGAGAATCCTACACAGAGGCAGAGTTAAGGTACTTATGCCCGAGAATCACAAGAGAGGTGGGCAAAGTACACAAGAGATTGGCAGATTTGGCAGAAAAGCATGGCATAGAAATTGAGAAAACACAGCCTTTAAAGAAAAGTTACAGATTAGATTTTGAGGCAAAAGATTTGAACACATGAGGTCAACCGGAATGAAGGCTCATCTTAAAGAATTACTGCAGAGTGCTCAGGTTTGGGGAGCATTAGAAAAGTGGGAAGGCAGATGAGTAAAGAAAAGAGACAAAAAGAAAAGAGAGTCTTTAGAAGTAACTGAAATTGTACAACAGGACAAAGATCCGGTAAAGATTTTAACAATGAGAGAAATCCCAGGGGGAAATTTTGTTCACGTTCCTTGGAGTAGGAGTGATATTTTGTAATTGACGAATGATTATCCAAAATTGAGAGAGGAGCCAGTAGAGTGGTATCAGTAGACAGATAGGTTGGTGAAGCTCGGAAAGTGTTCGTAGGAAGACTTGAGCACGTTATTTGAGATAGTCGTTCCAGCTGATTTGTGGGTTGAGTGCAAGAGAGCTGTAGACTGGCCAACAAGTGAACCAGAGAGATATAAAGGTACAGGTATACCATCTCCTGAGGTAATGAAATATTACTACAATGTGATTGAGTTCCTGAAGACGAGGATTTTGCCCAAAAGCATTGATTGGCAGAGAATTGACAAGGCAGTGCAGGAGGTGAAGGAATTGACATATGCGTACTATGAGAGATTGTTAAAGGCATTCAAGGAGTACAATAGCAAAGAAGCAATCGAGCCCAAAGACATGCTGCATTTTGTGTTCAGGTTTGTGGAAGAATTGAGACCTGAAATAGGTCAGATGATTAAGAGTCATTTGATTTGCAGGCAAGCCAAACCAATTGATGAGGTGTTGCAGTATTCGAAATATTGCAGTGATGAAATTGAGTTGAAGCAGAAAAAGTTGAAAGAGAAGGTGATGGTGATGCAGATTAAGGCAGCGCAAACAAGAGTACAGGGGACTTTTGTGCAACAGATGCCACAGCAGCAGGGAAATGTCATGTTTCAGCCTCAGATGAGAGGCAGAGGTCGTGGAGGCAATATGAATCATTGTCTAGATTTGAATACTGTAGTAGTTCAAAATGATGTGCAGGGAATGAAGAAGCTATTGCCACATTTGTGGAGCCATGGGACACTGGAAGCGGGAGTGTCCGATGATGGTGCAAGAGGGTATTGATCAGCAAGATAACAATGTCAATACATTTAAAAATATAAGAGGACCGAGATTAAGGGGTCTAAATCCAAAGTTTCAGAATAATGTGAATCAAATGCACAATTTTCCGCCTATACAACAGGTGCAATTGCCCGTGCACAAGTGTCACAGTTGCAGTCAATGCAGCAGCAGGTTCCCATGGTACCTACACAGCAAATGCAGATACCTCAAGCCCCGATGCAGCAGCAACAGATGGTGCTTTCTCAACTGGTCAGAGACAAGACAAAAGTAGTAACGCAGTGCACCTATTCTTGTTACACAGTGAGAATGAAATACATGGTGAATGGATGAGTGATAGTTCCGATGAGGAGCTGTGTGTGCATGCGACTTCTCTAGAAGTAGATCAGAGAGGACACTATGTGAGAGGAAAGGTAATGGGTCACTGAGTCTTATTTTTAGTGGACACGGGAGCAAGACGCTCTACTGTGAGAAGTGCAGAAGTTCCGAGTTTATCCCTTTCAGGTCGAACAGTTCAAGTTGTGGGAGTAGCGAATCAGTATTTGTCAAACCCGACTACAGATCCAGTGCAAGTTGAGATTGGCAATTTCCAGGGACTGCATACGTTTGTAGTATGCGATTCAAGTCTGGTATCCCTACTCGGAAGGGACTTGCTGTGTAAGACAAGGTGTCTGATTACTTGTTCAAACAATGGAATTGAAATCCAGACAAATAGTGACAATGAGGAAGACCCGGCCCCAGAAACAGAGTGTGAAACTACAAATGAGGAGTACCCATTGATTCAGTTTTTCCCCATGCTCACAGTGAGAGAGCTTCATTCTGATTTGCAGAGAATGGTGCAAGAAAATGTGTGGGATCTGACAGGGAAAAAGTGGGATTGATTAAGGTTACTTTGAAGACAAATGCAGTTTTTCCGCAGTTTTCACAGTATAACATGACACAAGATGCCCTGATGAAAGTGGCTCAGATAATTGCAGATTTCGTGAAGCATGGAATTTTGAAGGAGGAGTTTTGCAGCCCATGTAATTCACCGATAATGGGTTTGAAGAAGCCATGTGGGAAGGTCCGAATTCGACTTTGTTACAATACATTGATGACTTATTGATTGCATCCAAAGACAAGGGATGAGTGCAAGTACAACTCGCTTGCCCTATTGAATCATTTGGGAAAGTATGGTCATAAACTGTCAACATTGAAATTGCAGTACTGTCAGAAGGTAGTCAAGCATTTTGGACATCAGATTGAGAAAGGGTTAGGAAAAAATCCAGGGAAAGTATCACAATAATACTGCAGATAAATCCACCGACTACACAGAGCGATGTTAGGATGTTCCTGGGAATGGTTGGCTATTGTCGCCGATGGATTCTGAATTTTTCAGAAATTTCAAAGTCATTGCAGAAGTTGACCCATAAGGATGTCACAGACCACATAGTGCTAGATGAGGATGAGACGAAATCGTTCACTGAGTTGAGAGAGAATTTGTGCAGAGCTCCAGCGTTGGGTATGCCTGACTACACGAAGCCTTTCACATTGTTTTGTCATGAGCGTGATTCATGTTCATTGTCTGTCTTGACCCAGGTCCATGGAGGTGCTCACAGCCCAGTAGCATATTTTTCAGCTACTTTGGACCCAGTTACAGCAGCCTTACCAGGTTGTTTGCGTGCAGTTGCCACAGATGGTCAGAGTCTTTCACAGTGTGAAGGAGTAGTGATGGGATATCCCCTGACTGTAATGGTCCCTCACTCGATTGAGATTTTACTGACAAAGATGAAAACCCAAAACTTGACTGGTGATAGGCTGACTAGATATGAGACGAGCATTTTGGGTGCTCCAAACGTGACACTGAAAAGATGTACATTGCTGAACCCGGCAACTTTACTACCAAGTGACATTACTGAAATTGAGAAGGAGGAAGATTTTGAACATGATTGTTTCAAAGTAACTGAGTTGTGCACAAAACCGAGACCTGACATTAGAAATACCCGATTGAAAGAAAATTACCAAATTATTTCCGTTGATGGTTCTTATCTGAGAGACAGCACAGGGACACTGAGTGCAGGATATGCAGTGTGCACAATTACAGGTACCTTAGAAGCTCCTTGTCTTCGAGGAGTGTATTCTGCCCAAGTAGCTGAATTGGTCGCTCTTACCAAGGCGTGCCGTGTTTCTGCTCAATTGAGAGTCACCATCTACACAGATAGCCAATATGGATTTGAAATAGTTCATGATTTTGGCCAATTGTGGTCGCAGAGAGGTTTTCTGACCTCTACTGGATCACCAGTGAGAAATGGTGAGAGAATAAAGGAGTTGTCATATGCAATTCAACTGCCTGAAGAAATTGCCGTGGTGAAATGCAGAGCACATCTAAAGTCACAGGACTATGGGGGTCATTACAACATTGGCGGTAAAAGCCGCTTACCGCCGTGCAGAAGACCGCCAAAACACCGCCGCGGCCACGGAATTCCGCTACAGCTATTATGACACAGAACTCGGAATCTGCCGAAATTCAGACACCCACACAAGTCCGCCACACCAAAGGTCAGTGTTAAACTGGCAAAAACAAAACCTCCACCGTCACGCCAACAGAAACACGCCCATGCTATCACGACCCACGAATCCACGCTGCGGTCTTTCAACCACGGTATTCCATTGGCGGTACACACTGCTGCGCTCAAAATACACACACATCTCAAAATACCGCCACATTGGACAATTCGAAGTACACACACCTGATACTCATACAAACACCACTCCCACACAATCAATACTATATAAAACACACACCCACATCACCCACAAACCCCTACGACCCAAAATCAGAGACAAAGGCGACAGACAGAGAGCACAGCATTAGAGAACCCCACCACACAGAGGCACACAACACCATCACCCATACAACATTCCACGCACAAAACACCACACACCACTACACATCACCACACTCATCACCACATACACCACCCCACACATCACCTACACCACCCCATGTCACGCCAAAGACACCCCAGGTTTTCCGAGGAGGAGCTCATGTTTATGGTGGAGGAAATCATCCGGGTAGAGCCACAGCTATTTGGATCACAGGTGCAGCACACCTCCATAGCCAGGAAGATGGAGCTATGGCGCAGAATCGTGGACAGGGTCAACACAGTGGGACAGCATCCAAGAAATCGGGAGGACATCAAGAAGAGGTGGAACGACCTACGGGGGAAGGTGCGTTCTGTGGTCTCCAGGCACAACATTGCGATTCAGCAGACTGGCGGCGGACCCCCACCTCCTCCCCCACAACTAACAACATGGGAGGAGCAGGTCTTGACCATCATGCATCCAGAGTGCCTCGGAGGAGTCGGTGAAGGAATGGACATTGGTAAGTCAAATCATAACTATCATATCCCCCACCCTACCTGCATGCTATCACACACCCACACCCTCACCCCACCCCTATCACTCCAACTCCTCACTAATGTACTAATAACCAAACCACACATCCCAACACCAAGCCCTGCATGCAACAACTAAGCATGGTCACACCTCACTAAAGCATGCTCACTGCACATACCCATAACACCCCCCCAACCATCATCACACAAGTCCCCACACACGAATGCTTGCACTGGGGTACACGCACACCCACCCATTGCATACCATGACACACACACATGCAATAATCATGCTCTTATAACCCTGCAGGACCACTACGGAACGTCACCAGACAGGAGGGTCCAGACATCTCCACTCCACCCACAGAAGAGGCCCACAGTGACGACAGCAGCTCTGGCCAACTGGATCCTGATGACCAGCCCGGACCATCGTGGGCCTCGGGACAGTCGGTTCCCCTTGCAGAGGCACAGCCCAACACTGACCTTCCACCCTCTGGTAACACCAGCACAGCACCCACCCAGCGGGCCCATACCTCCTTACCCAGGACACGTCAATCAGCTGTGTGTCCACCACTACAGGGAACCCAGGATAACCCACCACCCCAACAACAACAGTGTCCTGGGGGCAGTGGTAGTGGGCACACAGTCCAGGGGACGGAGGCACAGGAAACAGGGGAACTGGGAGGGCTGCTGTGCGACAGGGAGCAGACAGGCCAAGGGAACCCACTCTCCACGAGGCCCTATCCTCCATCATGGGAGCCTACCACCACTCCCAGGAGACGATGGCTACAGTCCTTGCCAAGTTTCAGGAGACCCAGCGCATGCAGGACGAACAGTATTTGGGGTTCAGGGAGGAGCTCATAACCATCAGCTCCGCCCTGGGCACCATCGTAGGGGTGCTGAAGGACATACAAAAGACCATGAGGGACACCGTGGCACTCCAGGGGGCCCCTGACACTAGCCTGGACGATGAACTGCCCACCACCTCCACCGGCGCTAGTGGACAGGACGCCCCACCACAGGACCACCACACCAGCACCCCACCCCCTGCAGACGGAGAACCACCCTGCATGCGGTCCCTGAGATCCAGGAACAGGACACAGCAAGATGGCAAGACCCCCGCCAGGAAATGAGACCACCCTGATTGTCCTCCCACTGTCCCACTTTGTTACCCTGTCCAGATTGGAACTGCCCCAGCTCCACTTCCTATGCCCATATGGGCAAAGCACCTGTGAGACGAATAGACTGGACTCTGCCATGGACATTGCTCCACCATCACCTATCACCATTTTACCACCCCCCTTCATTTTTGAGCACTTAAATAAACAGCGTTGAAGCACAAAACAATCTGGAGTCAGTCTGTCATTTTGAGAATGTGTATTAGCTATGACTATGACAAAATCAGTTCGAAATTTTAATGTCAACATACCTATGTCACACAGCACAAGTCCATGAAGGAAGCAAGCAGATGACACACGTTGGTAACCACACCTGTGAAACCGTAATAGAAATGTACAACTCAGTTACCCAATACTGATTCAAATTGACAGACAGGATAGAGGTAGAAGTGTGAAAGTGAATATAATAGTAAACAAATGTACTCACCAGTGTGTCACTGGAAATATTGCTGTATGACTGACTCCCTGTTGTCAATGTCTTCTTCCTCAGCTTCCTCCTCATCACTGTCCACAGGCTCCACAGCTGCCACAACACCGTCATCTGGACTATTCTCCTGCAGAAAAGGCACCTGGCGTCGCAAAGCAAGATTGTGAAGCATCGAGCAGGCGATGATGATCTGGCACACCTTCTTTGGTGAGTTGAATAGGGAACCACCTGTCATGTGCAGGCACCTGAACCTGGCCTTCAGGAGGCCGAAGGTGCGTTCGATCACCCTCCTAGTCCGCCCATGGGCCTCATTGTAGCGTTCCTCTGCCCTGGTCCTGGGATTCCTCACTGGGGTCAGTAGCCATGACAGGTTGGGATAACCAGAGTCCCCTAATGGCCACACCCGGTGCCTCTGGAGTTTACCCATCACATAAGGGATGCTGCTATTCCGCAGGATGTAGGCGTCATGCACTGAACAAGGGAACATTACATTTACCTCGGAGATGTACTGGTCTGCCAAACATACCATCTGTACATTCATGGAATGATAACTCTTCCTGTTCCTGTACACCTGTTCACTCCTGCGGGGGGGGACCAGAGCTACATGGGTCCCATCAATAGCACCTATGATGTTGGGGATATGTCCAAGGGCATAGAAGTCACCTTTAACAGTAGCCAAATCCTCCACCTGAGGGAAAACGATGTAGCTCCTCACGTGTTTCAGCAGGGCAGACAACACTCTGGACAACACGTTGGAAAATATAGGCTGGGACATCCCTGATGCCATGGCCACTGTTATTTGAAATGACCCACTTGCAAGGAAATGGAGCACTGACAGCACCTGCACTTCAGGGGGGATTCCTGTGGGATGGCGGATTGGTGACATCAGGTCTGGCTCCAACTGGGTACACAGTTCCTGGATTGTGGCACAATCAAACCTGTAGGTGATGATCAAATGTCCATTGTTAACAGGTCCACCAGCGGTGGGTACACCGGAGGATTCCGCCAGCTCCTGAAATGTCCCAGCTGACAGTGCCTAAGAAGGACAACAGCAACCACAGAGTCAACAAAATCTCAGGTATGTACCCACAGCTACACAGAACACGACACCAAATACAAAACTCTTCCTGTATGTGCGTTGAGTGTAGGCCTAGGTATGTGTGACGCAGTAGTAAATGAAGCCATGTGGGCCCCTGAAATGGCGGGTGCCTGACCTCTAAACTGGGACAATGGGATGTGAGGTAACTGCGCTGGTGTTGTACACCATCGCGGTAGGCGGTCGTAGACCGCGGCGCAATGCTGCATTGGTTAACATTGGACCCTATGGGTCCCAGGAGCCAATGATAAAGTGCGCCGGCGGTAATGATACGCACCTCCGCGGACATCACCGCGGCGGACGTGACCGCCATTTTCTATCTGTTCAATCACTCGATACCTGATCTTCGACAGGAGAGGACCTACACTGCAAGTGCTGCTGTGACCTCGGTCTAGAAGAGACAATGGCTGCTGGGTCTGGGGAAAGGGCCCCTGCCTTCACTGCTCAGGAGTTGGAGAAGCTCGTGGACAGGGTCCTCCCCCAGTACACGCTACTCTACGGTCCTCCAGACCAACAGGTAAGTACACAGGGAGCACGTTGTATGGGTTATGCCTGGGTGGAGAGGGCTGGTTGTAAGATGGAAGGGGGCAGGGTTCTGCGAGCATGTAGGACTGTGAATGCATGTGCCACACGGCAAGGGTAGGGATGTGGGCCACTCACTTCGACGGTGCAGTTGGTAATGACTTCTCTTCTTCCCCTGTACATGTCATGTTCGTCAGCGCCCACCAGAAGAAGGAAATTTGGCGTGCCATCGCCAAGGACGTCCGGACCCTGGGGGTCCACCAGAGACGGGTCGCCCACTGCCGGAAAAGATGGGAGGATATTCGCCGCTGGAGCAAGAAGACGGCGAAGGCTCAGCTGGGGATGGCCTCCCAACATGATAGGGGTGCCCGTCGAACCATGACCCCCCTGATGTTCCGAATCCTGGCAGTGGCCTACCCTGAGTTGGATGGGCGCTTGAGGGCATCACAGCAGACACAAGGGGGTGAGTACACTCTCATTCTGTGGACATTGTGCGCATTAGAGGGATGTGGGCGGGGGAGGAGGGCTGTGGGTTTCCCTAGGCCAGGGCGAGTTCCGTAGGCTGGCCCCTCCCTAATGCAGGCCATGTGCCACTCCACCCCACCTCTGTAGAGTGCCAAGTACAGGTAGACATGCCCCTGTGTCATCTATGTGGGCAGATGACACCCATAGCCATGTAGGCCAAATCCCAGGAGTTGCATCTGTAGAGGCCAAGAGCACGGCGTAGTGCAGGGGGCTGCTGTGTCTGTATTGTCCGCCAACAGTAGCGGTACGCCATGCACTCAACCTGTCTTTCTTCTGTCGTCCCCCCCCCCTTTTTTCTGCTCTCCCTGTTCTTTTGTGCATCAGCATCATCAGGCGGAGGTACAGTGGCACCGGAGCACGAGGGAGCTGCATCCCACATGGCCATGGAGGGCCACACCATGGACTCTGAATACACCAGTGGGACGGAGGGCGAGGGGAGCTTCACGTCGGTCACCGGATCAGCAAACAGCGACACAGACTTGTCCTCCGATGGGAGCTCCCTTGTGGTGGTTGCACCATCTGTGCCCCCCACTTCTACAGGTACAGCCGCCACCCCCCCTACCAGCACCGCCCTCCCAGCGCCCCTCAGCCTTCGCTCCGTGCCCGCTCACCCAGGAGGGTGGACATCACCTTCGCCCCAGGCACCTCAGCCCCTGCCCCAGTCACCCCTGCTGCCCTCAGTGAGGAGGTTATTGACCTCCTAAGATCCCTCACTGTTGGGCAGTCAACCATTCTCAATGCCATCCAGGGTGTCGAGAGGCATTTGCAGCAAACAAATGCATGCCTGGCGGGCATTCATTCTTGAGTGGCGGCCCAACAGAGACCATTTCAGGCTCTAGCCTCAGCACTGATGGCAGCCATTGTCCCTGTGTCTAGCCTCCCCCCTCCAACTTCCTCCACCCAGACCCAATCCCCTGTACCCCAGCCTATCCCAAGCACACCATCAGACAAGCATGCACACACCTCAACACACAAAAGTAGCTCAGGCAAACATAGGCACCACACAACCCACACGCACTCACACAAGCATCACCCACATACAGACACAACAACATCCACTGCCTCCAGTGTGTCCCCCTCCTCGTCGTTTCCCTCATCCCTCCCAGTGTCGTCTACACTCTCACCTGCATGCACTACATCTACAGGCACTAGGACTCACACCAGAACACCCAGCACCACACCCCGCTCACCTGCATTCACCACCCCCACTACCATTTACACGTCCCCTGTGTCCACTCCCAATGTGTCTGTGACGCCCCCTCCCAAAGTACACAAACGCGGGCACCCACACACCCAACATCCATCCACCTCACGACAGCCTCCAGTACCTGCACCTGCACCCAAATCACCTAAGGTTACACCTCCTACAACCACCTTCTCTTCCGCCTTTCCCAGACCCCCTCCAGCTACCCAACCCAGTCTTCGTCAGAAACCTTTCCTCAGCAATGTTGACCTCTGGGCCACCACCTCCACCCCTCCAATTCATAGGTCCCGTAGTAGCACCTCAGCCAAAAAAAGTCCGGTACCAGTGGTGCGTGTTAGAGGTCTGTGGAGTGCACCGGCCACCAGGGCAGGCAGTGTGACACGGAGCCAAAGCACTGCCAGTCCACCCCCTGTAAAGCACCTTAAGTTGGACAGTGCCAGACGGGAGGGGGTGAAGACTCCTGCCGGCAAAACTGCTCACAAGGGTCCCGGGGGGAGTGCTGAGTCAGCTGTGACTCCTCCCAAGGTGGTGAAGGGGCAGAAGAAGTCTCCAAAGTCTGGTAGGAGCAGCCCGGCGGGGAAGGCCGCCATCCTCCCCGCTGGCCAGGACGCCACCGCCAGCACTATCATCACTGGTCCGGAGACCACCGCCAGAGTCAGCGCCCTGGAGGGCACCAGCATCGTCACTGGTCCGGAGACCACCGCCAGAGTCAGAGCCCTAGATGGCACCAGTATCGTCACTGGTCTGGAGACTACCGCCAGAGTCAGCGCCCTGGAGGGCACCAGTATCGTCACTGGTCCGGAGACCACCGCCAGCGTCAGTGCCCTGGAGGACCCCGGCAGCCACAGCCCCGCTGGGCACTGAGGGACCGTCATGCCACACACCAATGCACAGGTTAGAGACAGCAAAGTCAAGCACCGCTGAACAGGGCAAAGACCGCTGAACAGGGCAAAGACCGCCATGGCAAAGCACCACTGAACAGGGCAAAGACCGCCATGGCGAAGCACCGCTGAACAGGTCAGAGACAACAAAGTCAAGCACCGCCGAACAGGGCAAAGACCGCCATGGCAAAGCACCGCTGAACAGGTCAGAGACAGCAAAGTCAAGCACCGCTGAACAGGGCAAAGACCGCCATGGCAAAACACTGCTGAACAGGTCAGAGACAGCAAAGTCAAGCACCGCTGAACAGGGCAAAGACCGCCATGGCAAAGCACAGCTGAACAGGGCAAAGACCGCAATGGCAAAGCACCGGTGAACAGGTCAGAGACAGCAAAGTCAAGCACCGCTGAACAGGGCAAAGACCGCTGAACAGGGCAAAGACCGCCATGGCAAAGCACCGCTGAACAGGGCAAAGACTGCCATGGCAAAGCACCGCTGAACGGGTCAGAGACAGCAAAGTCAAGCACCGCTGAACAAGGCAAAGACCGCCATGGCAAAGCACCACTGAACAGGTCAGAGACAGAAAAGTCAAGCACCGCTGAACAGGGCAAAGACCGCTGAACAGGACAAAGACCATCATGGCAAAGCACCGCTGAACAGGGCAAAGACCGCCAACTCAAGCATTGTTAGCCCATGTGCAGCTGGGACAGTGTCGGAACTGGGACCGTCACGGGGAGCGTGATGCACTCTGGGCACCAGTCCCCCTCCAGAACCAGTGGAGACATGCATCCACTACCTCTGTCCTTGGCAAGAGGAAGCACTCTGGGCACCAGTCCCCCTCCAGAACCAGTGGAGATATGCATCCACTACCTCATTCCTGCACAGGATGAAGCACTCTGGGCACCAGTCCCCCTCCAGAACCAGTGGAGACATGCATCCACTACCTCAGTCCTGCACAGGATGAAGCACTCTGGGCACCAGTTCCCCTCCAGAACCAGTCGAGAATGTTATCGACTTGAGAGACTGTGGCTTTGCACTCCCCAGGATGTAACAGTGGGCAAACCACCCACTGTAGAGACTTGAGAGACTGTGGCTTTGCACTCCCCAGGATGTAACAGTGGGCAAACCACCCACTGTAGAGACTTGAGAGACTGTGGCTTTGCACTCCCCAGGATGTAACAGTGGGCAACCCACCCACTGTAGAGACTTGAGAGACTGTGGCTTTGCAATCCCCAGGATGGTACAGTGGGCAAACCACTCACTGTTAGAGACTTGAGAGACTGTGGCTTTGCACTCCCCAGGATACATCAATGGGCATGGAGCCCCGTCGTGGATCTGGCGTGGTGCTGTAATCTGGCTGAGGCGCACCCCCTTCCCTTCCCCCTGAGGTGCCTGTTGTATTTCTATCTGATGCCCCTGCAGTGTTCTCTCCGTTTGTGGACAGATATCTAGTGTGGGCGCTGCCCATGCTTTGTGGGCCCAGTGGTCCACGGACATTGATATGTGCATACCTGCACTACTAATCGTAATGTATAAATTCTAGAATGTGTATATATATCTGTATATATTTGGTTACTGTGTGTTGATATATTACAATGTTTGAACTGATTTCCTTTAGTCTTTGCATTCTTCCGGGGGGTTGTGGGTTGTTACTGTGATGTTTGGAAATGCATTGGTGTGTGTGTTGTAATGTGCGAGGGTCAGGTGGGGGTGGGGGTGTTGCGTGTGTGTCCCCCTGACTTTTGCCTCCCCTATGTCGTAGGTGCAGTACTCACTGTTGTCTTCGGCGCCGCCGTTGCTGGTGTTCGTAGATGAGCAGGAAGACAAGGGCAGGGAGTATTTGTAGTTGCGGCTTCATGGTGGCCTCCTTCCTCATGGAGTGTGTTAAGGTGAGCGTTTTCCCATTGCAAAAGCTGTTTCCGCCGTGTTTTTATCCACGGTAAATCCGCCCCAGAAAAGGTGGCGGATTGGTGGGTTGTGATACTATGGGCGGTACATTGTCTTCCACCTGTCCGTTGGCGGTGACCGCCGCGCTGCTTGTCTGTACTGCCATGGCGGTCAGAGTGTTAAAGTGGCTGTCTATGTTGGCGGTTTCCGCCACGGTCATAATTCCCTTTTTTTTTCGCCAGCCTGTTTGCGGTATTACAGCAGCTTTAACACCGTCCGCCAGGGTTGTAATGACCCCCTATGTGTCCTTGGGAAATGGATATGCGGATCAAGTCACAAGGTTTTGCGCATTGAACTGTATATCGTTCAAAGAGAAGTGGAAATTATTACCTGAAGAAGACACAACATGTACGAGTTTTGCATTAAAGATAGTTGATACTTTAGAAGAGTTAAAATCATTGCAGATTAACATTGACAAAGAAGAGAAATGCTCCTGGAGTAAAATGAAATGTCTTCAAAGACAGGATGAATTGTGGCTTTCAGAAGAGGGTCAGTGGTTTTACCAAATAGTATGTTGAGGTACTATAATTGTCAGGCACACATTGGGAGGGATGCCATGGTACGTCTGTTCAAAATTGATTGGATTAACCCCAAGTTTAGACAAGCAGCCGAAGCAGTTTGCCACCGATGTGTCATTTGTTGGCAATTAAATGCGGGGAAAGGGACATTGGTTAATTTGAGCCACATTGGAAATGCAGGAGGTCCAGTCAGCAGAATACCATTGGATTTCATTGAGATGCCTGTTTGTGGAGGTTTGAGATATGTGTTGGTGATTGTGTGCATCTTTAGTCACTGGATTGAAGCGTACCCTACATGGAGAAATGATAGTCTCACAGTAGCAAAACCGTTGCTTAAGGAACTGATACCGCATTTCAGATTTCTGATCTCTTTAGAATCAGATAGGGGAAAACACATTAATAATGAGATGATTAAATTATTGTGAGCAGCATTGAACATTGAGCAGAAGTTGCATTGTAGTTATCACCCTGAAGCATCAGTACTAGTGGAGCAGATGAATGGTACCTTGAAGTCACAAATTGCAAA
The DNA here is from genome assembly GCF_031143425.1 of Pleurodeles waltl. NCBI lineage: Eukaryota > Metazoa > Chordata > Amphibia > Caudata > Salamandridae > Pleurodeles > Pleurodeles waltl. Next base: position 290,125,354 of record NC_090439.1, read on the forward strand.
GATGTGTGCAGCTACGAATCTGGAATGGCCTGATGCATTGCCTTTGGTGTTGATGTCAATGAGAAACACACCCGACAGGAAGACAGGATTGTCGCCCCATGAGATTCTCATGGGCAGAGCAATGAGGTTGCCAGCAGTTCCTGCAAATGCATTTGTCAACATTACAGTTGATATGGTGTTGGCTTACTGCAAAGGTCTGGCTGATGTAGTCTGCTCTTTCTACCAGCAGGTGGAGGCCACCACACTCCCACCGATCCATGATCCAGGGCACAACCTGAGAGCTTGTGATTGGGTTGTTGTCCGGAAGCATGTGCGCAAGACGTGTTTGGAGCCTCCCTGGAAGCTACTGTATCAAGTGATTTCAACAACCACGACAGCTGTGAAGTGTGCAGGGATCCCGAATTGGATTCATGTGAGTCACATGAAGAAAGTGGCATGTCCATTGGATCAGCGTTGAGAGTACCAACAACTGTGCGACAAATCACAGCACCGGAAAAGGAGCAAGGAAGAACTGAAGCTGAACTTGAGCTCATTGAAGACGGTTCTATCACTCCTGTGAGAGATGAGGGTGGAGATCTTCAGGAGGGTGCAGAAGAACCTATTGCAACTGAACCAGCAGGAGAGCCTAGTATGAAGTGGGCCCTCTCAGAAGCAGACAATTCAGAAAGACAGACAGAGCAATTGCCAGATCCAGAAGGGGAAGGAGTTGAGGTGGATCAAAGTCAAAGTGCTCTGACCCCTCCTGAACCTGTTGCAGGTCCGTCAAGAGAAAAGACCGTAGAGAAAGAAAAGGATTCAAGTTCAGTCCTGAAGAGAATATTGACAGAAGGTACGTGAAAGGGAGATAAGGTGCCGAATTCACAAGTGGAGAAAAGGAAAGAGGTGGTTGTTGAACCAACAATGGAGGAAGCAGTAGACACTACGAGAAAGGAGGAGTTAAGCGAAGGAGAGTTAAATGGTGATCAAAAGTTGAAAAGAAAGAGAATAGCAAGTCGAAGATCAGAAGGTCCTGAATGGGCGTATGCAACTACAAACAAATGGCAGCAAGAGTTTATGTCTTTTTGTTTTGATAGGGAAGTTCCAAGTCAATACTTTGAGGTGACGTGAAGAAGACTGAAAAACAGAACTGTTGGAACAATCTCAAAAATATTTTTGAGAAAGAGACTGTTGAAACTAACTGGAAAAGACATTGATAACCTGATTTGACATTTGAAACAAGCTGATTTTGACAAGCTGCTAACCGATTTTGAGGGAGAGGGTTCCTGAAAATGAAACTGAACTGCTGAAAGAATTGTCTATTTTTGATTTTTGTTGCAAGTTTTCTAAGTTACTTCTGCTTTCTGATTCTTTACAGATCATGGCTGATTTTGATACGTAGGTTAGGGATGCTAGGTGCTGTAAATATATGAGCATTGGTTTGGCATTATGTGTGGAATTTTGTTTATAGTGTTGATTGTGGGTATGTCTGTTCTTGATGTGAAAGGAGCCAACCATACTTCTGCTTCTGAGACTACTACACTAACAACTATAGAGAGGTTAAAGTGAGATGAGAAATATTTGCATGACTTTAGTAATGCTCAAGGAGAACTTTCTTCTAATGTTTTCTATCGCTTGTTGAGTGAGTATGTTGAGATGATAGATGCAAAAGATTGTCTTGTGTGTACCCAGATTCCCTTATCAGTAGAGGAAGGAGTCACTTATCATATTCTTCCATTAACGTATGGTATAAGTTGTAGTCTGTTAATAACAAGATTCTATAACCAGGAGTACATTCAGTATTTCTACTCTAATCATGACCTTGTGTTTTCATTTTTTCCTATTATGAGATACTTGAGTAGAGTAGCTAAGGATAATGAAATAGAGGATTCTGTGAACCTACATTAACATTTGGAGCAGAGAAATTAGAAAAAGGCTTAGAGAAAAGGACTTATAGGAATGATTATGCTTACACTGCAATAAAATCACAAGGAAATTAGCTTTAGATGCATTACACGTAGGGAAGCTTTGTGTATATATAGGCCAAGGTTGCGCACTGATACTTTATTCGTGGGTACGAGTGAATGTAGCCATGTGTTTTTGTTTCAGAGTAATTGGACATTATTTTGAATGGGCAGGACCCTGCAATTCCAGGGATATATTATATTATATTTAAGGACTTAGGCGGTCATTCGGAATGGAGCCGGCGGAGTTGAAGGGGTGCGACGGGTGCAGTGGCACCCGTTGCGATTTTCACTGTCTGCAAAGCAGACAGTGAAAATCTTTGTGGGGCCCTGTTAGGGGGCCCCTGCACTGCCCATGCCCATGCCCATTGGCATGGGCAGTGCAGGGGCCCCCTGGGGCCCCACGGCAGCCGTTCCCACCATCCTGGTTCTGGCGGTGGACACCGCCAGAAACAGGCTGGCGGGAAGGCGCTCGGAATCCCCATGGCGGTGCTGCAAGCAGCGCCGCCATGGCAGATTCCCTGGGCCAGCGGGAAACCGGCGGGCAAACCGCCGGCTCCCCTTTTATGACCGCAGAATCGCCCAGGAAGCATCGTCAGCCTGTTGGCGGTGCTTCCACCGCCCTCCGCCATGGCGGTCATGGACCGCCATGGTCAGAATGACCCCCTTAATGCTTATTACCGTCTTCCAAGAGGATGGTATGGGACATGTTATTTGGGAATAGTTTTCCCAAAGATTTATCAGATGAAGCATTTGAAAAAGTTTCTGAAGATGACAGAATTACATAATGAGAGACAGAGGAGGGAGTCCTCTTCTGTGTTAGTGGGAGATAAATTTGGTGCGGTGACTCCTTCAGTGGGAGTCATCCTAAATTCAATCAAGATTCAAAAGTTGTCTACTATTGTGGATAACATGCTGACAAATTTTTCAGGGGCTAGACTCCTGATAGATACTGAATTGGCTGCTGATAGAGCTATGACTCTTCAACATCGTCTTGCTTTAGACATTCTTTCAGCGAAGGAAGGCAGAGTCCGTAAAAAGATTAACTCTAGGCATTGTTGTTCTTACATTCCTAACAATAGTAAAGAGATAAGAGACTTACTTACTAATCTGACTAACACAAGTAGTGATTTGAAGGAGTTGAAAGAACCAGGTGTTTGGGAAAAGGTTGGTAAGGGGTTTGCTTCAGTGGGAAACTGGCTTAGAAGTATTTGGAATGGGGTACTATTGAAAATTTTACCGGGAATATTAATTGTTGTGGGTTGTCTATTAGTGATATGGGGATTGTGAATATTATGCAAAAGTATTAAATTGAAGGAGTCTAAAAAGAATCAGAGGAGGGAAGAAAAGAAAAGGGAAAGAATATATAGGGAAAACTTGAGGAGAAGACAAAATGTCGAAGAAATGGAGTTGTAAAATTGTGGATGGTAAATTTGGTGTGATGACATGTTTAGTCATCAGAGGAGGGATTCCTGAAGCAGATGTCTTAATTAGAAATTATTAATGAATGTTTATGTATTTTGAATAATGACATGTAGAAACATGATTAATTTAGAAAATTAATGTGCACGTTTGAAAATGTGACCTCGAAAAATGCCCACCAGTGGTCATGAAATGTACTAAATAATTATTAATCCATATGGAATATTGAAAATGCATTAGATCTATGTAGTAATATGTCATACTAATGGTTATGAATTATATTATTGCTTATTAATTGTAGGCCTTAACTCAGCGAGTGTCTTGGCCTAGTTTGCCAGGCCTCATGCAGACGCTGTATTTCGTAGCGTTTAATGAAAAATGCTGACAGAGTGTACTAACTGTGAAATGCTCATTGTCTTGTTAAAATGCTTAGCAGAAGCTTTCTATGGGAACCAACAGACAGGAGATGAGGTCTCTCGTGATGTAACAAAATGTGTGTAATATGTGCAAAGGATTCTTTCCCAGGACGCAAATAATGAAGACACTGACTGGAGATGAAGATGCAACAAATTTGATAGCTGAGGAGCCGGAAGATGAAAACATTGTAAAGCAGACCAATCAACGACATGTGAAGTGTGAAATATTAGAATTCATAGATTAAGTATATGAACATCATTGGACAGAGTAATAACATATGATTAATTGACGAATTGGAAATTAGGGGATAGTTTGGGTGACTTTGATATAACAATGTGACAGAGGGAAAAGAGATTAGACTTTATTCTGATTTGTGAGGCAATATTTGGAAGAAGAAGAGATTTGAGATTCTGTCATTGGGCTCATACTCTCTGACTGAGAGCCTGATGTTGTGCTGATCGTTTGATGACCTGAGGACGAAGACTGATTCTGCTTGCTGACCCATACCGTGGATAGGTAGATATGACAATGACTGAATTACATTTATGTACCTTTTCTTTCTAGGTACCAACTGTGCTGTCTTAGTACTTTCTTTAGCTAGATGTTTTCCAAATTTGTGTTCTAAATTGTCTTTGCATGAAGCCCCACATGCTGATGCTAATCTGTGTTAGTTAAGTCTATTCACGTGACAACTGACTAATTGCTGAGACAAATGGTTGAAAAACTATTTTGCTGACCTCTATGGATATTATAGTCTTGTTGAAACTGGTTTTACTAATCATTTGTGCTGATGCTTTAGAATGCATTGTGATTCAAGCTATGATTAGATCATGTTTCTTGTGTCTTTTTTTGTTTAAAAATATTATAAATTGCGGTTGATGGATCTGAAGATTAATCTACATGACTTTAGTATTGTTAATATTAGGAAAATAAACTCACTAAACTTTTACTAAAGGTGTGGTTATTCATGACCTTTCAGTCATGGTTTGTGAATTTTACTGACTCCATAATTATTGAATTGACTAATGATTATTGATTATTGGGCATTGATCATTGTGTTTTCTGCTCTGGAACCATGGTAAGAACATCCTAAACGAGTCAAAAGGTTCATCGACCTATACGAGTCCCCTTGTAAGTTTACTTATTAAGGACCGACGTGTTAGCACATTCTTTAAAAGAAAACCTTACTATCATACTTACATAATTCTTCAGCAACACGTATCACATTTCTCTCCTCTTGACTTTCCATTACATTGATAGCTTTCGAATATATGTTACACATTGATAGTTGTAGGTGGACAGACCCGAGTTCTGTGTCTTCCTCTATTGTTGCACTCTGTGAAACGTGAATTGTACATTTGTCTTCAAATTGAGGTCATATATGCACAAAAAACATACAATGTAAAGTATCTTAAACCGTCTCTTGCCAGCCCCCTTCCACCAACTTCCTCCTGCAGGTGCAAGTGTCAGGCACATCATCATTTTAATAACAATGCATTTGATATGTGTCTATGCAGTTCTTTTCAAACTAGTGAAATTGCTACCGCGACTGACCCTGTCATTTCAATCCATTTGACTTTCCCTGTAAGTATTCTGTCCTGTCCCCAACAATTCAGGACATTACCTACACATTTACACCAACATAGTTTTTCTCAACACATTATTTTAAATAGAATAAAATTTTCTCACAAGTCCACATTTTGTTTTTGCCTTTTTTTTAAGTGGCACAGACTTTGTAATTGTCACCACAATTTTCCTATGAAAAGCCACACACATCCTATTGCTTCTAGGGGGCATTTCAAAAGAGGGCTGAAGCCATTGGAGCCTAGTTTCTGAAGGTCTGTGAAGATCAATAGCCTCTTTTTCTCACTCAACAAGGTTTATGGCAGAAGGGAAAACCGTCTCAAATGGAGAGGGAGGAGTAGAGAGACAAGGAGAGAAAAAGAAAAGAAAAAAGAGACAGGAAGCGAGAGGTGGATGGTGTGAAACCAAAGCTGCTTTGTTTTCACTCTGGCCACAATTGCTCCAATATGATCATGGCCTTTCAAATTGTGCATGAGCTATTGCTTGTTTTTTGTATAATTGTGCATTTGCCACAGATTCAGTCAGAAGTTGTATAATTTGCAGAGTTTTAACAACAAACATTTATAGCTCAAACTGTTTGAAAGTATGTGGGTATATTGCAAATTGAATGCAACAATCCTGACGCTTGGTTCATGTTAACTGGTCAATGGCTGTTTTTTAAATAAAAAATGTAAGTATTTCATTTATCTACAGATTAAGTATCGGCGGAAAGTGGGTTTGCAAGCATCAACAATATGTATATAAATATATTGCAAAAAACATGAAAAGTATGATTAAATATTAGTCATGGAAGGTTTACTTTCAAGGTTGACACCCAATCATGTTAAAATTGCAATGTTCACAAACTTGACATGTTCATCTATTTTAAGGTCTGTGAGACATCTACTTAATAAATATCTAATATGTAATACTGTTATGCATTGTGTTGTTTCCTATTGGGGTGGTGTGTCTCAAGGAGGTCCTCAGTGAGAACACAGGGGCATATTTACAAGACCCTAGCGCCTCTGTGCATCAAGCTTGCATCATTTTTTTATGCTAATGTGGCATTAAGGATGCATTTTCCCCACACCATATTTACAAAGTGGTGCAATGCAAGCATTGTGTCACGTTGTAAACCCTTGTGCCACATTAAACCTGTGCTAGGCATAATGTATGCAAGAAGGCCGAAAAAAATGGCACAGTGAAATTTACTAGAATTCACTCTGCCATTTTTTGCGTAATTTTTAAGGTCTGCTCCTGTCAGGTGTTAAAATGATGCACCCATAATCTCCAGTGGGTGTCCCTGTGCTTTGCTGGACTAGCGTCAACATTTTTGGTGTTAATGCAGCAAAGCTCCCAAATAGCAGCCAAAATGTTGATGCTATTGTGGGATTGTGTGCCATGGTGTGCCATATTATAAATACGGCGCACCCATTGTGCCGCTAGGGAGTGTAAGAAAATTGGTGCATCAATGCTTATGCGCCACTTTCCTGTAAATATGCCCCATAGTATTTACCTCACAATGCCCTCAAGAATGTAGGTTCTGAAATACATCAAAGAGAAAACAGCAAGTTGTATTACAAGAACTGGGAATACAGAGCACTGTTCTATGCTGAGCTCAGTAATTTATATATTGTACAGAACCTACTTCACCCTGGGTTTTACAGACAAGAGTGGTGTCTCTGTGGTTTCACACAACACAAAGGACCTGATTTAGAGTCTGGTAGGTAGGATACACATTGTATTCCAAGTGTTGTAGGATGCAAAACACTTGTAATCCAGCACAAATAGTCTGTCTGCCATAGTAAAAAGTACATTTTATCCTATGGAACTTGTAATATGGTACACGGATATCTGTCACGTTGGTGATGTAGTAAGCCATCCGCTATACTCTAAATCACGCCAAAATTATTACTTGTTAATGAACAGCATTTTGAATAGTATTAATCGAAGATGCGTAACTTTTATTCTTAAGAGACTGCAACATTTTCTAAGGTACTGGGGTGCATTTTGTATTGATGGCTATAGCCCTGATTCTCAGTAGGACAGAATAGGGTGGTGTATTTAATGCACCTCTTAAATACCAGTACCACATGGTGGAATATTTATCATGTGCAGTGTATACGGCATATTTTGAGCTCTCTTGATCAGGAATTCTTGTATGATAAAATTAACCATATGTTACCTGGCAAAATCAATGAGGAGAAAAGTTCAGGAGCAGACACATTACTGATAAACTCAGTATTTTGATCCCTGCACAAACTGGTTTGTGCTGAATGTATCCCTAATCTTGGAACCAGGGCCTTTCTGTTAAAATATAAGAATTGCTAGATACTAATGTTCCAACTTGTGCAGCATAGTTTGTCTTTAGTACCATATTAAGTATCATAATTTGTCTTTACCATGCCACAGAATCCAGTCAATCCTGACACATAGCACCTGATTTGGAATTTGGTGGATGGGAAGACCCATCCATCGAACTTCCGATGGGGTGGTTGCCACCATACCGACTATCCTGCTGGGCTGGCTGGCAGAAACCGAGGTCTCTGCCCATCAGCCCACGTGTACCTGTTTTCTGCCAGTGTTTTCATGGTGGTGATACCGCCATGAAAAGTCTGGCAGAGAACCAGGTCGCAGTCAGCAGGGCGGTGCTCCATGCAGCGCCGCCCTGGCTGATTCTGACCTCCACCACCGCCAGCCCGTTGGGATCATCCATCCTGGTTGAAACAGTGGTACCCTGGTGGTCTGACCGCAAGGTTCATAATGTGGGGGTCGGCCTGTCACCACAAGGCTGGCAGTCTCAAGACCGCCAGCCTTGTAATGAGACCCATAATCTGGTCCTATATCACAGTATCATTCTAGTGACACTGCATATGACACTAGTATGTTTGATATCTTTAAGGCTCTCTCTCTATCCCAGCTAAAAGTAAAATATTTATTTGTGTAGTGGACATTTATTTACCTCTGATCTTTGGGTTCCTTTGAAAAGGATGAAATATCTTACAGTGAGGAAAGCTACTCCTCAGATTGAAAGTTTTGTAGATGTGCATGGAATGATTCAGGTTCGCCAGATAGTGAGAAAAAACAGCAACAGGTAGAATAGGTAAATGTGTAGGCAGTGGTTGGTCAGATAAGCAGACAGACTGAATGATATGTCAATTTAATTTGTATTTAACATACTGTTTTTATTGCTGTTGTGTATTGTATTGTTGACCAAAAATGCTTCAGTGAACAATTCCTGGGTGACCTGGGGGCATTATATATAATTCCATGAAAAGTATATTGTTTTATAGAGAGAAAAATAAATTGTGCACATCCAGGTTGTAGGATAAGCCATGTGGGAGATCCAAGGGCAATCAGGATTTATTAGGCAATCAATAATTTTAGTGCAAATGTTGCAGTGATATTATTAATGATGTCATAAAAGCTGTCATGACTGATGTAGTACGTGGCATAATTAACAGGGCATGGTCATGGCTCGACTTATAGTTACCTTAGGGCACAAGTTATGGTTTCTTGAGATAAATGTAACTATAACTTTTGAATTTCTGTGGTTTTGTGTGTGTAAAATTTGAACCTAACTATAACGCCTATGTAACCTTTGTTTTTTTTGTGAATTTCTAAGGTTTTTTTAAATTCTATTTCCTAATTATAACGTCCCTGTAACCTTTGTTTTTTCATTTAAATTCTAGATTTTTTTTGCATAAAGTAATATTTAATTATCATACATTAATCCAACTGCACCCCACATGCCCTTCAGCCTGGCTGTACCCACATGCATCCATCCCCACACTGTGGGTCTGTGAGTGGGTCAGGGGTGGCTTCTTTGCAATAGTAAAGGAGCGTTGCCCCCCTGGCTAAGAGCCAGCAGCTGAAAAATAAAATTGTATTATACTATTGTTTTACTTTTATGCTGCTGGTTCAGCCAACAGGCGCAGGGAGGGGCAGGGCTGGTCCATGGGAGGGGGAAGAAAGGAGTGGAGTCAATGCCCTAAGTGTGCATGTCAGTTTGTCCAGCCATCTCAGGCCTGCCAAACTGACCCATGCATTTAGGTTTCTCCAACCCAGGAGTGTTACACAGCCGGGTTGGAGAAACTGCACATACTCCCATGCAGTGTCTGAGTGGCAGAACAAGCCACTCAGACCAAACCTGGTACTGCTCTCATGCTAGGAATAGCATGGGAACAGTGCCAAGATTGCATAGGGAACCTGTGCTTGTGTCCCAGGGACACAAGGAGAGAAAAGGGGCAACGCAGCAAGTGGCTGAAAGGTAAGTTTTTGTTTTTATTATTATTTTTTTGTTTCCCCATTCCCCTTTTGCCCCCTCCCTGCACCTCCTGCCCTTCTCCTTGAGATTTCTGGTGGCTGCCGCTGGAGTGGTAGTGTGAGTGGCTATATGGTGTGCGACTGGGTGTTTGTGATTGTGTGGGTGTCAAAATGGGTGTGTGACTGAATGAGTGGGTATGTGAGTGTTTTTGTGGGTCTGTGATTGAGTGTATGAGGGACTGTGTTGGTGTGTGAGTGGGTCTGTTATTGGGTCTGTGAGTATGTGCATTTTTGTTTAATTGGGGTATGGATCTGCTGATTTATCATGAATTCACGCGAGGGTCCATGCTAATCACCATTGTAGATCCTCACATGCCTACGAAATAAGATTTTTCAGAAAATTCTTGTCCAACTTGGATCCCTCACAGACCGCTCAGACATCTGTCCCATGGGGTGGGGTACCTCTACCACCCCACTGTGTGATCCACCATGCTGCCCACAGGGGCCTCACTGAGCCCAACGGTGGGTCTGAGGATCTGCAAAAAAATCTAGCAAATTGGGCTCCTTAACAGGAAACATGGTGAGGTTTAAAACATGGTGATCATTTAGAAGGAAAGGAAGTCTATGTGAAAGCACAGTGGAAAGGGAAGCCATTATTGGTACTTTTGTACTGAGAGCGGAGGGTCATAGCGATATTTCTGACTTGAGATTTGCAAAAAAAAGTTGGACAACAGCAAATCAATTTTACAAGTATGTTAAATGGGTTGTACTTTTAAAAAGTAGATTAAAAAACTATGAGTGTAAATAAGCTGAAAGAAAATGTGTAGAAAATAAAAGGAATGGTTAGAACATCAACTAATAATTTAGTGAGTATCAAAGGAGGAAGAGGAAGTGCTTTACTGAAAATATAGTTGTTTTATTAGGCCAGTATGAATGAATTTGTTTGAAATTAGATGTGGGTGCTTGCTTATAGTATGTAATTTAATATTATGTAATATTCTGTAATGTTTACCCACTCATACAATCAGGTAGGCAATTACACACTCAGTTACACTCCAACAAAAGTACTTATGTGTCCATCGCTCATATAGCCAGTGACTGACACACTCAGTCACACGCCCATAAAAGATTTCACTCATTCATTTACTCACCTAAGCATCCATTTACATGGTCATTCACACACCCTTACAGACACTGCCACACCCACTCACACACCTATACAGCCATTCATGTACCCAGAATTCAGTTACACACACACTTACACACCAATATACCTAATTACACACCTAGCCATATAGTCCCCCACATACCTATTTACAAAACTATAGAGCCACTCACAGTCCCACCCAGACAGTGACGGAGGCACTTACACATCCACTCACACACCTATACAGCACTTATGTATCCACCACTAACAGAGCCACTTGCACTCACGGTTACACACCCAAATACTAATGCAGCCAATTACCAATCCATACAGCCACTCACACACCCACTTACACACCCACACAGACATTTACATCCCCACTACCGTACCCATAGAGTCACTCTCACGTATCCTGGCACATCCACAAAGCCACTCACACACCCACGCACACTCCCATACAGTCACTCACACCATACATTTAGACATCCACAAAAATACTCACATAGACTCATACACCAATACAAATATTTGCACACTCATTTGCACAGACACAGACACCTAAACACTCACTCATAGACCCACACAGCTACTCACACACCCAGAGAGCCACATACACAAGCACTAATACACCCATACAGCCACTTACACATCCACTTGTGTTTTATTATTCTAGATGACATTGCACAACCTAGTATCTTCTTTAATACTTTAAAGGACATTATAATTAGGCTCATGTCTTAAACACACAAAATCATAGAAATTCAGCAGTTATAGTTACCTGAGCTAATTATAATTACACTTCCGCAATGCACTGCTCATGACCTCATGTACTACATCACTCATGACATGGTCAGTGACATCACTCATGACATCTCAAATGATATCACTCATGACATTATGGAGCAAAACAAACTTCAATATACTTCATAAAGTAGTTTTTTTGATTAAGAAGAAGACACAGGTGAGAGATGAAGAGCACAGAGCTCACTGTAACCTTATTAACTGTTATGTTCACTCAACGCCTAAGAGAGGCATGGTTACGCACTACATAAAGTAACACAGGCTTGTGGCATTAACATTTCTGGTTTTACAGAATGTTCTGATGCTGTCAAGACACACTGCTGTTAGTTTTTTTGTTTCAGTTTTTAATCCTCTTGCTGCATTAAAAAAAAAATTCACTTGAGTTTTTATAAAAATGTTGTAGACTGTTTAGGTTTTTGCTAAAAAAATTAAAACAGCAAAGAAAATCTAAAAACTTATTATAGAAACTTTTTTTAAAAAAAGGGTTCTTGTTAGAACCACAATTTGATCAACGGACCAATTGACTCTGTCTTTCTATTATTTTATTGTAAAGATCAGTGCATGTTATTGGGTGTATTAATGTATGCATCCATGTGCTTCTGCATGTGTCAGTACATGCGTTAATGTGTGCCTATGTGTGTTAATGTAAGCATCAATGTGTACCTGGGTGTGGTAGTGTATAGATCAGTCTGTGCTTGGTGTGTCAGTCTATACATGAGTTTTTGGTTGGGTGTCTGGGTGTATGTATCAGTGTGTGCCTAGGTGTGTTTGTGTATGCAAGAGTATGTGCCTAGGTGTGTGAGTGTATGAATTGGTTTCTCCCTGGATGTGTCAGTGTATGCATAAGTGTGTGACTTGGTGTGTCAGTGTCTGCATGAGTTTGTCCCTGGGTGTGTTAGTGTATGTATCAGTGTGTACACAGGTGTATCAGTGTATGCATGCATTTTTGCCTGGGTGTCTCAGTGTATGTATAACTGTGTGCCTGGGTGTGCCAGTGTATGTGTCAGTGTGTGCCTGGGTGTGTCAGTGTATGCCTCATTGTATTCCTGAGTGTGTCAGTGTAGGCATCAGTGTGTGTGTGGGTTCATTAGTGTATGTATTAGTGTGTGCCTGGGTATGTAAATGTCTACATGAGTGTGTGCCTCTAGGTGTTAGTGTATGCATTAGTATGTACCTTGGTGCATCAGTGTTTGCATGTGTATGTGCTTGTGTTTGTCAGTGTATGTATGAGTATGTGCCTGGGTTTGTCAGTCTATATGTGAGTGTGTGCCTGGGTGTGTTAGTGTATGCATCAGTGTGTCTGGGTGTGTCAGTGGATTCATCATTGTATGTCTGGGTGTTTTAGTGTATACATCAGTGTGCACCAAGGTGTGATCGTATATATGTATGACTGTGTCCCTGGGTATGTCGGTGTATACATGACGGTGTACCTGGGTGTCTCAGTATATGCATCAGTGTGTGCCTAGGTATGTCAGTGTATGCATGACTTGTGTTTGTCAGTTTATGCATGAGTGTTTGCCTGGGTGTGTCAGTGTATGCATGAGTGTGTGGCACGCTGTGTCAGTGTATGCATAGTTATGTGCCTACATTTGTCAGTCTATGTATGATTGTGTGCCTGGGTGTATCAGTGTATGCATCAGTGTGTGCCTGTGTGTGTCAGTGTATGTATTAGTGTGTACCTGGGTATTTTAGGGCATGTATCAGTGTATGCTTGGGTGTATCAGCGTATGCATGAGTGTGTACCTAGATGTGTCAGTGTATGCATCATTCTGTATGTAAGTGTTTAGTGTATATATGAGCGGGTGCCTGGGTATGTTAGTGTAAGCATGAGTGTATGCCTGGGTGTGTTAGTATATACATCAGTGTGCACCTGGGTGTGTCAGTGTATGCATCAGTGCACGCCTGGGTGTTTTTATTGTATGCATCTGTGTGTGCCTGGGTATGTAAGCGCATGCAACAATGTGTGCCTGTGTATTTTAGTGTCTGTATCACTGTCTGCCTGAGTGTGTAAGCTCCGTGTATGCATCAGTGTATGCCTTCGTGTGTCAGTATATGCATGTGTGTACCTGGGTGTGTTAGTGTATCTGTGAGTGTGTGCCTAGGTGTTTATGTGTATGCATTAGTGTGTACGAGGGTGTGTGAGTTTATGTACTAATGTCTCTCTGGGTGTCTTATTAGAGGATTTATGAATGATGAAAGATGTAATGAATTACCTACATTATTCACTTTTTTACTGCTCCCAGCTTCAATAATTGTATACCATAAATAATGTGTTGTATAAAAAATCATCATTGAACAGTGGGGAAAAATAATCACACATATTGCAGAAACAAAACCCACAAATGCAAAGCACATCACTTAAAATTAGCAACACTATGCATTGTACTCAATACAATTAATTACCAAATTGTTTTAGCTATCCTTTCTGAACTAATATAAAAACTATGCAAAAGGTAACTGCATTTTTATTAAGAGTGTCATAACACAATCAATATCTGTAAAGGACACCAGCATATTGACAGCATTATAAAGACATCACCCCTGTTAGGCCGTATACTTTAATAATTAACTGGTAATTTCTAAACTACAAATAGACTATTGGACTTTTCCAATTCTAATCCTTCTTCTAAATTGGTAGGTCATGTTGCAATATATGTTTGATTTTGACAGTCTTCTCATTATGTGTGTATATTTTGTTTTACTTTTTAAAAACGAAATTAGTATCCAGAGGTAATAGTAACACCTTTATAAAATATAAACCCTTCATGGTATTTCTTTCTCCACAAAACAGTTTTTTTCATGGATTTTAGTTTGTAATAACTGTTTCCAATTTACTACTATCTGGGCTGTATCATTGTACTATTAACTGCATAACAGCATTTAAAATTTCCTATGCAGACAAACACATGGTAGGTGTATGGTGTCATAAATAGTTGCATTAGAAATGCAACAAATATATCACTTCATGTTTTCAGTTGTAGTCTTCCTTAAAACCTTGATTCAAGAAATAGAAGATAAGAATTTTGAAGTTCAAAAAGCAGTTTTTTCTTGAACATGAAGTTGCTGTTGTTACATTCTGTCCATCCAGTTGCAGTTTTTAAATAGTTGGTATGGGGTCCAGTAATAATAGGTATTCCTCCATGACAAATAATAGCCCAAGTGGTATATGTTTTTCCAGAAATAGATATTTGTCTTGCCTTAAAATTTGTATTTTGTGTTTCCAGGTTACTTTTATCTGCTGTATATCACTGTAGCATTAGAGCAAGATATTTGCCACCTCATTGTGTATGCAAAGTTGATAGAAGATCTGATTGACAATTTCTACAGGTATTCTGCGAAGCTTCTTTAAACTACATGTGAAAATGGAAATTTTTGCAATCAGTTGTGTTAAGTAAATAAATTGCTCTGAATCTATTTGTGTTTTTGTTGTAGAAGAATAATATTCACACTCATGCTCCCATGAGCAAATAAGTATAAATAAGTTGTCACTAGGTACAGTCTCTTCTTCTAAGATACTAAAGATTACGATAAAAAATTGTTGTGCATTTTCTTGAGCATTTTGAGTAAGGCGTACAAATCTAGTGCACCCTTCTATGAAGTATCGTGAGATGCACAATATGCTTTACATCTATCACTGTGCAGTCGTTCTAAGAAATCAAATACATCAGAGAGCAATCTTTCTTCTTTTTTTCTCTTCAATTGCATGAACAACATAAGGTACACAGAACAGTGCATTCAGAATCACATTGGCATAGCAGGTGACACCAGAGGGGTTTTACAACTGGTAACCAACAATATCACCAGCATTATCAGTATTTTCTTTCTTAAGAAGTTGGTTCTCTTTCTTACACTTCTTGTGAACAACATTGGCATGATCCTTTGAATGTTTTAGTTTCAGGTACAGAATAGGTTTTTGATAAACTGGATAATCTAAATGAGGAGTATGAATATTTCACAATCGGTTGTACTCGTTGACACAATTTAAATCAGCATTTACTTTACTATAGTCAAAGTCTATAAGATACAAGTAGGACAATGTTCTAATCCGCGATTATGCTACATATGACATACTTTCTTTAAAAAGAGTACTACAAATGTTAATGAATGCTACATCTACACTTAAACCTTGAGATGTATGAATAGTACAGCATATGCTAGAGAAACTGGAAAAGTTTTCCTCTGAACATACAAGTCTTTTACAAGCAAGAAACATTCAACAAACCTTTCATCCTGTTTTGCATAATCAACCTGATCACAATTAATTGCGGTATTCAACCTCATTCTTGTTAGAAAACAAAATGAAATCAATTACTTTACCCATAGCACCATTGACCAATCCTTCCTCAACATGCAAATTGTGTTGCAAGATTACCCTCCAGGGTTTGCAGACACTTAAAACCTTTCTAATCCTGCAGTTCTAGAAACATTTCTCCAATTAATCAAATTTTGCTTGTAGTTTTTTTCACTTAGCAGTACTGTCACCCCCTGGTGTTTCATGTTGTCAATTGATGTAAGTTCCAACATTTCTTCTTTTGCCAGTTTTAGTAATTGTCCATTGAAACAGAAGTCCTCCTGAAGTGTAGGTATTAGGCATACAATGGATTTACATTCTCCAATGAAATTGAACAATAGCTGTGCTGCTGTCTTCATTGTAGGAAATAGTTTCTTTAGATGTTGACTTTCTAAGCAACATTTTCCCTCTTTTGTGAGAATTCCTACTCCCATATTCCACGTCAGATGCTTGACACATATTCCTAGGTAGTTCCTTGTATTGGAGCGTAGCCAAATATTTATGTTTCCAATTGTAGTGTAGCCAAATATTTATTTTCCCAATACTTCCCAAGGAATTCTGAATTTCTTCATGGAGAAGTGTCTTGAACACAGGCTGTCCTTTGATGAGAGTAAGCTATAGTAGATTGCATGTTAGTGTATATCTGACTGCACATAAAGGTTGTTCACTCTTCCTTTGGAAATGACAGGTCTTGGAAATCCAAAACAACACCTTGTATAAAATTTTACTTTACATCTGTACTTGCCACAGCTATGTGCTTGAAAGCGCATAGCTTCTTTCCTAGGCCTTTTTCATCATTGTCTTTTGAGATGGTGCATGTCACATACTATTCTATGAAAGAGAATACAGAGTCATCACTATCTGTTCCAAATTTCGGTGCATCTTTTAACTATAACAGCATGTGAATATGAGGAGTACCTCTTACTTGGTACTCATAATGCCAAAATGAAGTCTGTTTTTTTCGCCAAGAGAAATATATGTTTTGTTGCACATGAAATGTAGCATGGCTTGAAACCTGTGGTTGAAATATCTACAAACAATAGGATCCAAAGAGCAAAGTTCTCCTGCTGTCTTCATATTGATTTCCTTAATATTTGAGTTTGCTTCTCTTAAAAAGTCAAGCAAGTCATCCCACATGTACTCTGCAAAACTGAGTGTCACAAACCAAGTAGATGCACCTAAGTTTCACATCATACATTTAAGTTCTCCATGATGACGATACCCATGCTCGTTAGTCCCATGTTGACAAGTCATCAAATTATTCAAATTGTAGTCCAACTTTTCATCCTTACCATGAATTTTGTTTCCTGGCAGAGAGATTTTGTAGTTTAGCTCCCATCTGCAGAATGTGCTTTTCTGCATATGATAGTTCAGACAAGTCACTCTCAAAGATTATATGAAATATAGATGGAATACACTGCTGACACCTTCGGTGACCTGTACTCAGCTGCTGGTATTTGTACATGATGGTCATCATACCAGCCACCTACTCCAGCTCGAAATAGGTATGCAAAACAGTGAGCCTCTAAAAAACTTTCCCACATACTCAATAGAGCTCCTTTTACTTGTTTAATTTGAAAGAGATCACTAGTATCACCAATACCGTCTTTGGAATGCAGTGGATGGATACTATAGCATTTATGTATTTCTTTTGATTTTAATCTATCAAATTTTTCAATCTGTCCAATTGATGTTTCATTATCCATAGAACTTACACCTTCAAAAACATCGACATTTTTGTAGTAGATTTTTTTTCCGGTATAATGTGGTCTTTTTTACTTTACTAACATCTACTAACTCTTGCCAGATTGTGGTTATTTTTGGTAGGCACACCATTCACTAGAATGATAAGCGGTTCATCAATATCTCTCTCTACACCCACTGTTTCAACATTTCATTGAGTCCATAGGTAAGTAGACAACTCTTCCTTTAGGCCTTTTTGTAGTTCTGTTGGTGGAAGCTTTCCATTCTTTGGGTCCATACGAACTATTGCTTGAAAAGGGTGCATAGATTGTATGAGAATTGATCCATAAATATTTAACTGTTGCAGTTCCTCTGGAACTGGCACCGATTCTAACTTGATATGTATTGCTCTGGCTGGCATTTTGTTATACTCTAACTTATCATAGCAATAATTATGTATAGTTTTCCATGTAGACAACTCAAACAATTCCTCCACACATAAATAGACACTTAGGGCCAGATGTATGTAGTTTTGGCTTTGCGTTTTCCAAATAGCGAATCTTAGAAATTTTCTATTAGGAAATTGCAAATTGGGATGTGTAACAGTGTGTTTAACACTGTTTGTGATTCTAATGGGGTTGCAAATGAACTACCTCATCAAAATTAATGAGGTAGATCGCATTTTGTGACCCCTTTGGGAATGGCCACACTCAAAGGGACGGTGGCCTGCTGAGGACAGCAGACCAACATGTCTGTGACTGCTTTTTAAGTAAAGCAGTTTTTTTTTTTTTTTTTTTAAATGCTTTTGCACACTTTCACCGATGGACATGGGAGTGAATGTCCCTGCAAATTAGTATACTTCTTCACCTTGCATTGATCGAATCCTTGCAAAATTCCAATTTCCTGCTTCAAACTTTTGTTTGGAAATTCATGAAGGAAAGTTCCCAATTTATCTATTGATTTCTGACAAACAATGCAAATACTGCTGCAGTTCCATCTATATACAAGGGCATGTTTACATCTTCCTTGTACCTCTTGAGCTATCACTTCCTCTACGATCCTAGGAACCATTTCCTCTTTTGCAATGGGAGTACCATCTTTTAACTCATAGCATCGACCAGTTGTATCAACTGCATGTGCTAATGTGTTTTCTTGTAAAGAAAGACTCTCTACTAAGTGTGTGCTTCAATTCACCTTTAAAAATCTTGCAAAAATGAGTTTCTTAATTAGGGTTTTTTCTTCATAGGCAGTATTGTTTTATCTAGCGTCCTAATTCTGTTCAATATCAAGATAAATAGTTTAGTCTTCACAGCAAATGTTTTGTCAACTACACTTTCAATATGTTGCTTTTGTTTAAATGCAGCACCTTTCCTCTTATACGTCTTCATGTTTCATAGCAAATTCTGTATTACTCTAGTTCAAAACATTTTAACTTGTATCTCCTTAAATTGTTTCTGGTTTCACGTCAAACTGCCTGTTTTCTTTAAATGGTTCTTACTTTCAAAATCATGTACTCCTTGCTGTTTGTAAGCAGATTTCAAACTTCATTTTTTACTTGACACCTTCTCCTCATTTTGCATTTTTTGACAATTTTTTTCAGAAACTCCTTAGTGTTTTTTCTCTCTGCACATTCTTCACCTTATCTTCCTTTTCTCTCTTAGTTTCAACAAGGTAGTACTGTTGCTTTTGCTTATTTCTTCTTTGAGTTTTGCAAGGCATTGTAATTCTCCTTTTTTTAATGGAAGCAGATATGTGGAAAGCAATTAAAGAATACATTTACAGAACATAGGACCTGATTTAGAATTCTGTGAACCGGTTACTCATCACAACGGTGATGGATATCCTGTCCGCCAAAATCTAAATTTTATTATATTCCGTGGGATTTAGAATTTGTCTGACAGGACATCTGACACCTTTGTACAGAGTAACCTGTCCACTGAGTTCTAAATCAGGCCCATAGTATTAAACTAGGAACTGTAAGCAACTAACTAACTACATAAGTGGTCATTTGAATGTCTAAATGGTTGTACAAGCCTCTCACAAGGTTACTTAATCAGAAAGCAAATTACAACCTTCCATTCATATTTAACATATGTTATATCATTTCTGAATGCTCAGTATAGTTAGTCTTTTCTAACACTCTTCTAAAGAAAGCTCAATTCGGTAGGGGTTTTGGGCAAATTTGGGTATTCACCACAGAGCTCAGCATCCCCCTCCCTGTATAACTTGGCAGTGGATCTGAAGATCCATGTGGGAGCCTCAGAATCATTTTGTAATCTGTTCTTAAACAATGTCATTTATATTCCACTTTGTATAAATGACTACATTTGCATCCAAACACTCCTTCTTGTACATTTTTTCTATAACCACTGGCCCTGAAAAACTGCATTAAGTTTTATATTTAGTTATATATAAGCACAAACACCCTTTTCAGGGTCAATCCTTTTACCAAAGACCTATTCATTTATTTTTTAATTCCTATTTTTTAATCTTCAGGTGGATGTGCTGATCCATTGTGGATTCACAATCCAAAAGTACTTATAAAAAACACACCAGCAACACCGAAGGATCTGTCAGTGGTCAATGGGTATGCCAGTAGATGTCTGGGTCTGTGAATGGGTGTGATATTGTTTGTATGGGTGTGTGAATGGGTGTGACAGTGTCTTTCTGGTTGTCAGAGTTGGTACAAGAGTGTCTGCCTGGGTGTGTGAGTCAGTGTGAGAGTCTTTGTCTAGGTGTGTGAGTGGGTGGGTGAGTGTCTGTCTGGGTGTCTCAGTGGGTGTGACAGTGTCTGGCTGGATGTGTGAGTGGATGTGAGAGTGTCTGTCTGGGTGTGTGAGCAGGTGTGAGAATGTCTGTCTGAGTGTCAGAGTTGATGTGAGAGTATCTGCATATGTGCCTGATTGGGTGGGTGAGTGTCTGTCTGGGTGTCACAGTAGATGTGAAAGCATTTGGGTGTGCGAGTGAGTGTAAGAGTGTCTATCTGGTTCTGTGAGTGGGAGAGAACACGTCTGCGTGTATCAGTGGGTATGACAGTGTCAAGCTGGGTGTGGGAGTGGGTGTGGGAGTGTCTGGGAATGCGATTGGGTTTGAGAGTGTCTGGGTGGGAGAGTGCCTGTCTGGATGTGAGAATGGGTGTGAGATTGCCTGTCTTGATGTATAAGTAGGTGTGGCAGTGTCTGAGTGTGTATGAATGTGTGTGTATGAGTGAGCATGAGAGTGTCTGTGACTGGGTATGAGAGTGTCTGTCTCGTGTGTGAGTGGGTGGGAGAGTGTCTGAGTGTGTGAGTGGGTGTGAGAGTGTCTGGGTGTGTGAGTGGTTGTCAGATTGTCTGGGTATGTGAGTAGGTGTGAGAGTGTCTATCTGTGTGTATGTGTGTGTGTGTGAGAGAGTCTCTGTCTAGGTGTTACATGGGGTGTGAGAGTGGGTGTCTCAGTGTGTGACTGGGTGTGAGAGTGTCTGTCTGGGTGTGTTTGTGTGGGAGTGTGACAGTGGCTGTCTAGATGTGTGAGTGGGTGTGAGAGAGTCTCTGTCAAGGTGTGTGAGTGGGTGTGAGAGTGTCGGTTTGGATCTGTGAGTAGGTGTGAAAGTCTCTGTCTGGGTGTCACAGTGGGTCTGACAGTGTCTGTCTCAGTGTGTGACTTGGTGTGGGAGTGTCTGCCTGGGTCTGTAAGTGAGTGTGAGAGTTTCTTTCTACGTGTCACAATGAGTGTGAGAGTGTCTGTCTTGGTATGTGTGAGAGTGTCTGCCTGGGTGAGAGTGAGTGTATGTCCCAGTCGCTAGAGTATGGGAGGAGCATACCCTCAAAACTGGGTACCTCTCCCTCGAGGGATCAATCAATTTCAGGCACTTTTAGTTCCCTTGTCATGTTCAGCTAAGTGTGATTTTTGGGTGGCACACAGTCAAGTACACAACTAATGACACACATATAGACTGCCGCCAAAACAATATCTGCGACCATATAGGCTGCAGCAGCCGCATTACCCCCAGATAAAAGTCTGGAAAATCATTATTAGGGGCATAGACATTCACCAAATACATTGCACGTCCATCTAAGGTGAAATACAGGATCACATATCTCCCCCTGCGTCAAGTACATGTCCTTTGTGCTAGAAGAGGACTCCAGCCCCCCCCTGATTAGTGTGCCATGTGCATACCCACAGTACGAGGTAACATGTATTTGTCCCATCCACCTCTTCCAGAGACTGGGGATACAGTTCCCCACACATGCATTTCTTGCAGGAAAAGTGTGGACACCAAGTAGCGTCTCAAAGAGGCATGCCCACTGTGACGTTTTCCCAGTTGGTGGAGGTCCCTGGCATTCCATGTCATAAATTTAAACATGTCATTTACCATTATCATTCAGTGTCAGTTCCAAACCGAAAACGGACCAAATATAGCTCACAGGCATAGAGCCATCTCAGGAGACACTGCAGGGACCATAGCTTCCATACACAAGAGCAGATTGCATCTCCCCAGCTCAGTGAACTATTCAAAATGAAACATCTATCCAACACCGCTCACCCCATGGGCAGTAATGACAACTTGCCATGTTCAGTAATAGTCAGGTCATGAACTTTCATCCACCACCCCATTCCCTTAAACTCAAAAATCAACTAATACAAGTCCCTGCAATCAAAAAAACTCTGCACTTCACTAGAGACCAAGCTGCAGTGGGAGGTGTGAGACCGAGGCACTCCAGCAACTCCACCTGTGTCCGCACCACTTTTCCTTTTTACTCCTGCCAGCCTATTATATCATACTAGGAGTAGATTTATTTCCATCCACCTAGTTCCCCTCTCAGGAGTTATGCAGAAAACAAATGACAAATAACCAAGGCCCTGCCCCCTTTACAGAAGCATATACAAGCCATCAGTCCAGGGGACACTTGACCCAGTCCACAGTCTCCCCAGGGCCCTGCAACAGGCACCCTCCAGGTTCAACTTCCTTCCCGCTATTTCAGTACACACTGTACGGTGGACATCATTTTAGGATTACCAGTGTCCAAGCTGTCACTGGCTGTTAAATGGTCACTCTGCCATCTCTGAATTGAGTCCTGGTAGACAGGACAATGTTAGTGCCCAGGAGAGTCCCATTTGGGCATATGACAATCCTTTCAGTCGGGCCTGCTGAGCTTGTGCAATAGACATTTTATCTACATTTCCGTATGTGGGCTGGGTGTCTCTGGTTATCTGGAGGTGCCAAGTCTCTCATGTTTCCTTGGTGGGGACTGCCAGACAGTGTTTCTACCTAATCGCTTGCTCCTCGAAAGTAAAGAAGAACAGTACTTTCCCTTCTGTAAAACCAGTACTTTGCCAGAAACAGAAGCTTTACTTCAGATTATGATCTCTCATGTGTTTCTTGAACTCCAATAACATTTTCTGTTGGTTCTTCACTTTATGCGTGTAGCCTGGGAGGACTGAGATAGGCTTTCCCTCAAAACTGTCGTGCATCCGGCAGGGACAGACAATGCCTAGTGGGCCTGTTCAATAGTGAAGAACTCTGAGGACCTCCAGGGGAGTATGGAAGTAGTTATCCAGTCTTCCAGGAACAGTTCAACTGACTATTCTTTTGCTTTCTCTGGGAATCCTACAAAGCATAAGTTGTTCCTTCTGGATCTGCCCTCAGAGTCTTCTATCTGTGCCTCCAAAAGCACCATCAGTTTCTGCAGGGAAGACACTATGGGGGTCATTATGACCCCGGCGGACGGTGGTAAAATGGAGAAAAGTACTGTCAACAGACTGGTGGTACTTGGCCCCATATTCTGACATTACCGCCAATGTGACACACCGTCCACCACGGCGGTAACGACCACCAGGCTGGAGACTTCAGGCTCCAGCCAGGCGGCAGTCCCCAGCCTACCTGTGGGATTATGACCCCGCCTACCGCCATGGTTTTCGTAGCAACCTTACCCCCTACGAAAACCATGGTGGTAGGCACTATCAGTTACAGTGAATTCCTTCCCTGCCACTGATAGGGGTCTTCCCCACCCCCCTCCCCAGGTTTTCCTCCAACCCCCCTCCCTCTCCAGACCCCTATGACATACACGCACCTTCACTCATCAACGTACCCACGCTTACACACACTCATACCCACATTCATCCATGCATGCATACATTTATTCACACACACACAGACATACATACATGCATACACGCATGCACACAACACAACATACACGTACTCACACATCCATATACGCACATACAGACAACATGCATGACACACCCGCATACACTCATGCACAGACATACACACACACACCCACACACACGCACACAACACCCCCCACCCCTGACGGAGCAGCCAACTTACCTGATGTCAGGGGGTCATCAGGCAGGAGACAGGATGGGGCGCTGCTGCCAGCAGCAGCGTCTGCCAGCAGAACACTGCAAGACCGTATCATGGGTCATGATAGGGTCTGCGGCGGTCTACTGGCGTGGTGCTGCTGCTGGCAGCAGCGCCATCTTATCGCCGTCCGCCGGTATGACCACACCCGTATTTCCACCATCCTTCTGGCGGAAATCCGGCTATGGTCATAATCCGCTTGACGGCTGGTAGCTGCGGCAACGGTCTTTTGCCGTCCGTCATCGCGGCAGTAGGCGGTATATACCACCAATGTTATAATGAGGGCCTATGTCCTGTAAGGTGCTGAACACTTCCTGCAGCACTCCCAGGTGTTCTGTCGCTACAGTAAACTGTTCTGCCACCTTGTGGAGATCTACTGTTAGCAGCTTAACATTAATTGTGACATATCTACCCTTAGCTGGTTAACATTAATTGCAACAGAGTCGATTTTGGTGGGCTATTAATCCCGGAATCCCTTAACCTCTTGCGTTCGTCAGACTTCCAGGAGCTGCCCGATGCTGGGGTGCTTGTGTGCTTCAAACAGCTTGCGACATCAGACAGCTCCCAGCTGTCCATGCACACTGGCACAAGAGGGATTTCCTTCTGCCAAAATACAGGCTCAGGAACTGGGGAATAGCATGGAATGCTGATGTGATGAAATTGGAAATGAAAGTGAAATGAGCAGATTGGCTCATTTAATTTTCATTGCCTTTGGTGCTCGGGGGCTATCTCAGCCCCCAAGCACTGAGCCAGATGGGAGAGGTATCATTGGAAAGGGGAGAATCTCCCCTGTGCAGTAATACCCCTCACTAATATATCCTTGCTTGGAGATCACAGCAAGACGGCGATCCCCAAGCAGGGATCCACCACTAGACACCAGGGAGGGGGAACGGACCTATGGGCAATGGCTCTCCATCTACCCCCTCCCGGGGGGCAGAAAGCCCACTAGGGATCAACTTTTCCTCATGCCATAGGGGTGGGGGCTGCTCAAAATGAGCATATCAATGCCTCCAGCTCCCCCCAAAAAATGGAAACAGTCTTACTGCCCCCTTGTGGGGCAGATGGGAGTTATTACCCCTGATCTGCCCCCAGGAGGCAGAAAGCCCAAAGACAACAAGGATTTTTTTTTCATAGAAGAAGGGTGGGGCTGCCCACAATGGGCATGGCCAGGCGCCCACCCAGAATAAATTGGGACTAAAGTATTTCTGTCCCCTGGAAGGCAGATGGGGGCAATAGCCCCTGATCTGCTCCCCAGGGGGGCAGCAGAAGGCCCACTAGGCACCAGGGACTAATTTCTTTTATAGCATAGGGGTGGGTGTTGGCCAAAATTAGCTTGCCAATGCTTCCACCCCACTAAAAACAGTCTTTCTGCCCCCCAAGGGGCAGATGAGGAATATTTCCTCCAATCTGCCAGACAGTTCACTAGACATCAGGGATTTTTTTTTATAAGAGAGATGGGGGCTGCCCACAGTGGGCATGCCAAGGTCCCCACCCCCAGCCATAAATGAGGACAGTCTTTCTGCCCCCTCTGGGGGCAGAAAGGGGTTATTACCCCCCGATCAGCCCACAGTGAAGGCAGAAAGCCTACTAGACACCAGGGATTTTTTTTTTAAAGAGGGGTGGCAGCTGCCTACAATTGGCATGCCAATGCCCCCACTTCTAGAAACAAATGAGAACAGTCTTTCTGCTCCCCCGGGGGGCCAGAAGGGGGTTATTACACCAATATGCCCCCAAGGAGGGCAGAAAGGCCACTAGACATCAGGGTTTTTTTTGTTTTGCAAAACATGGGTTGCGGCTGCCCATCACCATGGGCAAGGTTATGCCCCCACTCCAATTGAAGGGACAACAGTCTTTCTGCTCCCCTGCGGACTAAAGCATCACATCTCAATGGTAGGCAAGAAAATAGTTCACTCTTTTTGGTGTTGATTTTACATATGGGCCAGGAGAGCTTGACTAACTCCCAATATCCTCCCACTTGCAATAAAGAATGACTGCACATTTTGGGCTTGGGTAGGCTGCCACCTAGAAAAACCTCCCAGACCCAGACATTTCTGAAAAGGAGACATCTGGAGGAGTCCAGGGTGGTGTGCTTCACATGCACTCCATACCATTTTCTCAACCACAATGCCCTGCAAACCTCCAACTTTGTCACGCATTTTCTATATATTTCTATGATGGAAACTTGAGGAATGCTCAAAATTCCTACCACCCAGCATTGCACCATCTGTACTGATAGAAACTCTGCGTCTCTTGTGTGGCTGGGCCTATTGCTAATGACAGGAGCAGATCGAACCTTGGTCAATAGGAGCATCCATGCAAAGGCTCCTATTGTCCCTAGTTGGATCTGTTCCTCTTGTGGAACTAGGCTAAGCCACATAAGTGGGGCAGCGTTTTTATTGGCACAGGTGGGAAGTTTGTGGATTTCTACTTATTCCTGATGTTTCCAACTCAGAAATGTAGGAAAAATGCATGATTTCAGGCAAAGTTGGAGGTTGGAAGGGCATTGTGGGTAAAAACCTAATAGGATTCACGCAAGTCACACCATCCTGAATTCCCCTAGGTGTGTCATTTTAAAGAATGTACAGGTTGGCTTGGTTTCCCTAGATACAGGCTGAGCTAGGATCCAAAATCTAGAGCTACACACATCAGAAAAAAGAGGGTCAGTTATTGTTGGAAAAATGTGCTGAGCCCACGTTGCGCTTTGGGTCATTTCCTGTTGCAGTTTCCCAAGGTGCCAGCTGAACTAGGCTCCAAAATCTAGAGCTACCCACATGAGAAAAAGAAAGTCAGTTTTCGTTCGAAATACGGGATGTCTCTATGTTGCGTTTTAGGCTGTTTCCTGTCACAGGCAATAGGTCTACCCACACAAGTGAGGCACCAGTTTTTTTGGGAGACTTAGGGAAATGTTAGGTGGAAGGAAGTACGTGCCTCCCCGCAGATACCACAACTTTCCATCACAGCAAGGTAAGAAATGTGATTTTTTTTAGTCAAAGTTGCAGGACTCAATGGATTCTGGGTAAAAACATGCGGTGAGAGCTACGCAAGTCAGTCCATCCTGGATTTCCGTAGGTGTCTGTTTTACAAAAATGTATAGGTTGGCTATGTTTCCCGAAGTGCCAGCTGAGCTAGGGTTCGAAATCTAGAGCTATCCACATCAGAAAAAGAGGGTCAATGTTCGTTAGAAAAATGCATGTTATTTTTTGGACAGTCTCCAACACTAGGTCTACCTACACAAGTGAGGTACTATTTTATTGGGAGACTTGTGGGAGCATAGACTAGTAGACCTTTGTTATTGTCAATTAAATTCACTGCATTTGTGTCTTTCAAATTCATGCCAGTCTATAAGAAAAATGACATTTTGAAAAATACCCATTCAAGTTCAGAGATGTAGAAATAACAACTGCTCCTAAACTCCTCTATATCAGATGCCCATTTCAGAAATTCATAGGTTTCCTTGATACTTATTTTTCACTCTGCCTATTTCGCTATAAGAATTGGTCTATTCTTGGTACTCAATGAAAAACCATTGTACAGAGCAGCTCAGCTGTTTGCTCTGGGTAACTTGTGTTCTTAAAGAACCTACAACCCTATATATCCCCGCAACCAGAAGGGTCTAGCGGAAATAATGGCATGCTGCTTTTGTCAATCTGCCATTGTGGCAAAAAGTTACAGAAGGAAATGTTGTCACAAATGACTGTTTTCCCTACTCATTTTCAATATTTCTTTTTTTCAACAGCTATTTTTCTTGGGAAACCCTCAAGTGATCCCTACATATGGCCCCTTGCTGAATTTCAAAGTTTGTCTACTTTGAAGACATTTATGGCTTTTCTGGATCACCCATGGGCTTCACACAGGTTTCCACTACAAACTGGAAGAAGGTTGAAAGCACAAAAAAATGTGAAAATAGGCTACTTCTTACAAAAAAATACTAAAACTATGGTACAAAATTAGTTTTTATGATTAAGCGCTTCATGGTCCTGAAATCTGGGAAGATGGTAATTTTAGTACAGCAAACTGTTTGTTTATGCCATTTTGAGGAAAAAACAGACACTTTTATCTGGAGCACTTTGTCCCTATTTTTGTCAAAAAAACTAAAATTGTGCAATATTTTGCCAATTTTCCCTGTCCCTTCCAGGGGAATCCACAAACCATTGGCACCGTTAGAATCCCAAGGATTTTGGAGAAAAAAATTACACAAGTTTGGAGTGGATAGCTTATGTGCACAAAACGCTATAGAGGCATAAGCATGAACTATCCAAAATTGACAAAAAAGGGCCCATCACTGGAGGAGAAAAGGCCTAACAGTGAAAGGGTTATTCAGTCCAATCAAATTAGCCAGTTACAGGTCTGGGGTTATGTGTTCATCTCCACAGTCACTCGGATATTTGGATGCACCGTCTCTGGTTCTGTCCCCTACAGACATAGGCCATCATTATGACACACTGGTGATGGCGGTAGGTCCGTCGCCAGGCTGGCGGTGAAGACAGCCAAATTATGACCATGGGGATGATCCCTCGCACAGCCATTGTACCACCCAAACCACCAGTGCGGTCCATCCATTGACCACGGCAGTTGCCATCTTTAGGCTGGCGGAGGACAACACCCCGCCCACCATATAATGACATAGCAGACTGCTAGGATTTCCAGGAGCGGGACCACTGCCACCAAATGCCTGGTAGAAAGGAATCATATAAAAGGAGACACTCACCTCCAGGGACACAGAGGAGTCCGCAGGCACCATGGAACCCGAACTGGAAGCCCTGCCGATGCTGTACCACATGATGACAGCCCAGGAGCAGCAACACCGGTGAAAATGACAACGGTGAGTACAGCCGCCTAGCAAATAAGGGAGGGAGGGAGGGGAGAGTGGCACACTCACAACACACACCATACACACACACCACACACCGAGAACAATCTGCAAAGAAATCCTACACCAACATAAGCCAGAATTAAAGAAAGCCAGGACACATACCTTTGGTCCAACCTCTGTATTGTGGAGGATCTGCGCCCACAACTGATGAGGCAACTATATACAAAGGGCCATTGGACAGTCTAATCCTAGGCAAAAGCACCAGGGCAACGTCCAATGCCTAACTTGACTCCTGACAGCTCAAAGCACTCCACTAGGCAAGGACCTCAGGGGGTAGGGGTTACTTGGGACGGGGGGTCATTGGACTTGGGTTTGGGGGGTGCGGGCTGTGGGAGGAGGTTTGGGAGTGCAAGTAGAGGGAGTAGTTGGAGGAGGAGTAGGCGTGCTGGACTTGAATGCAGGTACATGGACAGTGTGCGTGTGCAAGATGGATGGCTGTTGAGTGGGAGCATGTATGTGTTTTTGAAGGGGGGTGGGCAGACAGGGTGGGAGAGTACAAATAGGACGTGTATATATATGTTGTGGTGGAGTCTATAAGTGAGGTGGGTGTGCTGAATGAGGTTGTCATGGTGGTGGTGGTGACTGCACATGTGAATGGGGTGCTAATCTGCATGTCTGCTGTTGTGGTGACTGTAGGCAAGGCTGTACAGGTGGTAGGATCTGGGACTGATGATGTAGTGCTTGCAGATGTGAGTGTTGATGTAACTGTGAGGGAGGAGGAGGGGGAGACAGTGGCAGCAGTGGCTTCTGTTGTATGTGTTTCTGTGTGTTGGCTGTGTGTGTGCTTGTGGAGTAAAGTGTGGTGCCTTTTCTTGTCTGTGCGATTCCTGTTGTCTTTGGTGCATGCTTGTCTGATTGTGTGCGTGGGATGGGTTGGGGAGAGGACTTTGGGACTGGGAACAGGAGGGGGGAAGAAGATTCAGGGACACTGGCTGCTGTCAAAGAGGAGGCCAGAGCCTGAAGTCATCTCTGTAGGGCAGCCAAGCCACAGTGAATGCCCTCCAAGTAGGCATTGCATTGCTGCATCTGAAATGTCAGCCCCTGGAATGGCATTCACTATGGTTTACTGCCCTACAGCGATGGATCTCAGGAGGTCAATAGCCTCCTCAGTGAGGGCAGCAGGGCTGACTGGGGCAGGGCCTGAGGTGCCTGGGGTGAAGGAGATGCCCACCCTCCTGGTTGAGCGGGCACGGGCAACTAGGTGGGGGGCTACTGGGAGGGCGGTGATGGTACAGGGGCGGCAGAAGATGACACAGCTGGGGTGGTCCCAAAGGGGTCCGCTACCACCAGGGAGCTTCCATCGGAGGAGAGATCAGAGTCTGTAGTTGTAGCTCCAGTCTCCCCTGTGGTGCTCTCCTGGCCCTCAACTCACTGGTCCCCACGGCATCGGTGGACTCTGCCTTCTGGGTGCCATGGGTTGTAGCTCCCCCACTCGCCCGGTGCCCTTGCTTCTTCACCAGACGATGCGAATGCACACAAGGACAGGAAGAGAAAAGGAGAGATGGTAGGGGAGAAAGAAATGGAGCACAGGGTCAATCACAGCAACAACAGCATATACACATCACAATCACTCACTGGGACTAACACTGTGCAGTATGAACCACAATGACAAACCATTATCAGGGAACAAAAGCAGAAATTAACCCAAACACCACCATCTGCACACCTACTGGGACTCACTAAGCCATGTCTGCCATGGCATGCCAGCTACTTACCAATCCCAAATATACTTACCACCCTACATAGCTAAGCAGGACTCCACAAAATTAGCTAAACCAGCTTATTAGGTCATCCACTGACTAGAATCTTGCACCTAAACCCCATGGCAGGCAACAACAGAAAATACCACACACTCTGTACTCACCCCCTGGTGGCTGCTGTGCTGCCCTCAAGCGCCCATCCAACTCAGGATTGGCCACTGCCAGTATGCGGGCCATTAGGAGGGGGTCAGGGTCCAACAGGCACCCCTCCCTCTTTGGGAGGCCGTCCCCAGCTGGGCCTCCGCTGTCTTCCGGGCCCAGTGTTTCAGGTCCTCCCACCATTTCCTGCAATGGATGCTCTGCCAGCTATGGACCCCGAGGGTCTGCACGTCCTTAGTGATGGCACGCCACAACCCTTTCTTCTGATGGGTGCTGACCTGCATAGGGAACACAGACGAATGGACACCATGACCTCAACACTCCATTCTGTAACAGAATTGGTTTACATACTGCATAGATCCCATATTAAGCACACACATGACCCGGACCTCTGCATACACATTGCATGGAGCAAAGGCATCCCCCCAAATGACACACTGCCAGCACACACATACTTCTTCATGCAGCCATGTCGCATCCAACATACCCATGAGGTACTCACCTCTTGGTCTGGAGGCCCATACAAGTGCCCATACAAAGGTAGGACCCCATCCACAAGCTTCTCCAACTCCTCCGATGTGAAGGCTGGGGCCCTTTCCCCTGTAGCATGAGCCATCACAGGTTCCAGAAACAGGACACAACAGCACATGCAGTGGAGGTGTTGATCCATGAGAGTCAGGAATCAATTGAAGTGGTACAGGGAAAATGGTGGTCACATCTGCAGCGGTGAACACCGTCACCGCCGGCATTGATCATCATTGGTTCCTGTGCTCCATAGAGACAGATGGTAGATACTGACAGTGTGTTCCCTATGTCCCACAGGTCTCCCACATGACACGACCTCCAGCCAAAGCGTCTAGGGGCCACAGGTCAGCCACCAGCCTGCAGAGGACTCAGGACCAGCCACCACAGGGACCTGCACCACCCACACACAGTCCCCTCATGATGCACCAGTTGCCATACTGGTGAGTGAGCCAGCACCTGGTCCCAGCCACAGTGCCGGTGTAGATGACACAGAGCCTCTACTGCGTCGCAGGCGACGTGTAAATGTCCCTCCAGTGCTGCAGGCTGAGTCAAGGGACGCCTCCATGTCGGCCGCCGAGGCTACACTCCTACGTGGTCAGCGCCTGCAGACACGGGAGATAAAGAGAATATCAGGGGCCATGCGGCGCATGGAGCAAAACCAGAACAGCGGGATGCAGCTGGTACACACAGAGCTGTAACAACTCAATACCCATGTCGGCGACCTTGCACTCTCAATGAGACAACTGCTGGCAGAACTCATAACTGAGAGAGAGGGTGCAAGGCGCCGTGACAGGCAGCTAATGCACCGGCTGGACCGCATGTCTGTCTCCATCGTCAGGCTGGCAGTGAACACCACTGGCCTTTCACGGCGCACGGTCAGCATCC
This sequence comes from Pleurodeles waltl, assembly GCF_031143425.1. Classification (NCBI taxonomy): domain Eukaryota; kingdom Metazoa; phylum Chordata; class Amphibia; order Caudata; family Salamandridae; genus Pleurodeles; species Pleurodeles waltl. The sequence goes on from NC_090439.1 coordinate 290,157,375, forward strand.
AGGTAGACATGGGCCACTTTGTCAGTGATGTGGCACATGGACTGGGACGTCTCAGCCATGCCGTAGATATCATGGAGGCACAGCAGGTGGCTAGGGGTGTGGCTGACACGCCGCAGGACAGCGAGGAGGGCTCCACCGTCAGCAGTGTCTCAGCCAGTGACACCAGGGTGTTGCGCAGTGGTAGCACAAGGCAGGGCACTGCTGACACACCAGGAACCAGCCATGCTGGGCGAGGCCGGCGTAGAGTGTGAGCTCCGCACTGTCCTGGAGTAGAGGCACATGAGATCAATGTGTCCTCATGCCTAGTGGACTTTTACAGCCCCTATTAAATTCCTTGTTTGTTCCACTTCACACCTGGAGTCTTTGTGTGTGACATTCGTGTGTGTGGTGAAAGTTAGCACGTACCTTCCAAAGTATTGGTTTGCAATGTGGTCCCGTCTCAGTCTACCTTGTTTTGCAATGCTTCTATCCCCATGATGGCGATGTGGTAGCTCTTGCTCTTCATCCTCCGAATCTGGGTCTTCTGGGATGAGAGGTAGCCCACGTCTGGTGGCAATGTTGTGCAGGATAGCGCATGCGCCAACGATCTTGAAAGCTGTTATTGGGGTATACTGGAGGGCACCTCCACTTCTGTGGAAGCATCTGAATCGTGCCTTCAGCAGTCCAAAGGTCCTCTCTATGATATTTTGGGTCCTCCTATGTGCACTGTTGTATCGCCTCTCTTTCTCATTGCTGGGTGTTAAGTACGGGGTAAGTATCCATGGTCGTAGTGCATATGCACTGTCACCTGTTTGGCACAAAATGTACAATGTTAGCTGGGCATAGATGGTTTCCACATTGACCTGTGTGTATGTCTGCAAGGTGTATTCAGCTATACCTAGGAGGTATCCGTCTCCAAACTCCCCACGTTCTAGGCGTTGGTATATCCCACTGTGCCTGAAGATGTAGGAGTCATGTGTGCTCCCTGGAAATTTGGCAACCATGTCAGTGATAACATAATGGGCCTCACATACCACCTTGATGATCAGTGAGTGGGTACACTTCCTGTTGCGGAACAGATATTCCAGATTTGCAGGAGGGCAGATTTGTATATGTGTCCCGTCCACACACCCTATTACATGGGGGAAGTTGGCAATCCTGTAGAATTCCAACTTGGTGCTGTGGATTTCTGCCTCATTCCTGGGTAGGTATATGTTTCTGGACATGTGTGTGAGTAAGGCATCTAGGAATGCTCTGAAGAACCATGAGAGTGCACTTTGGGATACCCCACTCGCCACAGCAATGACCCCCTGATATCTACCCGAGGCCAAGAGGTGCAGTAAGCATAGCACTTGCACATGCGTAGGGATGGGGCAGCCGCGCACAGTCTGGCGTTGAAGCTGCTGATTGAGTAAATCTATTAAATCTAGTATTGCTGCACTGCAGAGTCTGTATTTATCATATATCTCCTCCTCTGTTTGTTGGAAAAGTGTCTGCCTGGTTCTGTATATCTTCTCCTGTCTCTGGCTCCTCCTCCTCATCTGCTGTGTGGCGTGGGCTCTCCTCCTCATTGCTATCACATATATCTCCGCCATCTTGAGTAACCCAGGTGCCTTCTAGGTCTCCTTTTATACTTTGGTTCTAGTCACCACCTGCTCTGAGTTAGTGGTAAATTGGAAGTGCAAAATGGGCTTTTTGCGACTAGTCGCAATTTGCGAGTGGCTATTGCATTTGGTTTGCGACTCGCAAATAGCGACTTCCTATTTGCGGGTCACAAAATGGGGTCGCTATTTTTGCGAGTCGGTAATGGCTCTTGTCGCATTTTACGAGTCGGAAATGGGATTTTTGCATCCCGTTTCCGATTTTGCGGGGTCTCAAATTGCGATTCGGGCCATTTGCGACTTGCAAAAGTTTGCCACATCTGGCCCTAAGTTTTCAATTGACTGTCACTCATGCTTTACCTTTTGCAGATGGTGGTGTGGTCACAACTGCATACAGACGTGATGAATACAGACTGCTTAAACACATTTGTGGATGGATTCACACATTACAGGACATTAGCACAGGATAATGCAGTTCGATACATTGCATATTGTTGTATGATAAAGCACAAATACTTCAGTTGTGTTTAAGGGTATTTATTGAAGTGACAAAAAGATGGGATAGTGCAATAGGGTAGGGTGATGGTGGATGAAAACGTCTGTGTAGTGGCCCAGTTGGTTTGTAGCACAGGTCTAGTTTCCATGGGGCCATATGAAAAGGAGCAATTGCAGTCAAAAGTGGACATGGTGACTCAGTGGCACACAAGGGTGACATTCTGGAGGGGCTCATTTCCTGGTGGTGGTTTTTGTTTTGACAACAGTCTCTGGTGTCTGTCTCGGTCACAGGGAGCATTTGCAGGGTGGTTCACCTTCTGCGGGGGAGGAGTGCTTGTGGCCTATGAGTGATGTGGCAGGTCCTCCTGTCGACTAGCTGCAGCAGATGTTGTTGGCAGGTGAGTGGACTGGCTAGTAGAAGGGGCCAGCTAGTGTGCAATTTCTCACTCATTGTGTTGGCCATGTCACCCAGCAGCCCTGCAATGGAGGCAATGTTGGCATTTAGGCCCTGCAACTGCTGCATGACCTCCTGGTGGTGTACCCCCTGCAGCCGCTGGTTTTCCTGCAAGATGGTAATCACCTGGCCCATCCTGTCCTGGGATTGCTGTTATGCTCCTGGGACATGTGTGAGTGCCTGGGCAGTCGGTTCCCTGGGTCTGGCCTCCCCCTGGCACACAGCTGACCTCCCACTGGCCCTGACCTCCTGTGCCTCTGTCCCCTAAATGGTGTGCCCACTCCCACTTACACCACCGCCTTCATTGTCCTGCCTTTGTGGTGTTGACTCTGATCCCTGTACAGTGGGCACACTATTGATCGACGTGTCCTGGGGTCAGAGGTTTGTGAACACGGGGTAGCTGCTGTGTTGTTGGAGTCAGATGGGGGGGCCCTGTGGTGGACTGGATGTGGATTGTGGAAGCTGACTGACCAGTGGTCCCAGATGGTTCAGGGAGTTCATCCATATTGGGGCATCCAGAGTTGCTGTCATCACTGACAGCATCTTCTGGTGGTGGACTAGGTTGCCGTAGGCCATGCTCGCCGATGACATTGGCTGGGGCACCTGTGAACATGTAAGTTATTTGTTACAGTCATTGTCTGTCACATATTCCACATTTCTGGCTTTCCCTATGGGTTGGGTGTTGTCCTCCCATCTTTGTTTGGTCTAAAGGTGATGGATTGTGGGATTGGTAGTGCTACATGCTGCCCATGCATTCCTGTTGTGTGTGCATGCAGAGCAGGGAGGGGTGTGCTTGCAGTGGGTAGGGCATGAAGGGTTACACAATTGAGGGTCAAACAGTAGATGATATTGAACCCCAAAGTGTCATGTGCCCTGGGTAAGGCATACATGCATATTATTGACACAGCATGTCAAAATAAGCACACGTGCATTCTCCAGTCACAATATCAGAAGGCCACATAAGTTTGGTGTAAGTGTCCAGTTACATGAGAAAACGCTTGCACCAAAATGATCATGTCCATCACTAATGTACAACACTTATGTACGCACTTAGAAAAATGAGTCAAAGATGCTACCTGTTTGTAACTCTCACAAATTAGAGGAAGTGCATAGCTCTCATATTAGCAGAAATAACATCATCAGCAGACAACCAGTGACAATCATTAAGAAAGCCAGGACAAAGTTAGTTTAAAAAATAACATATTTTTCTGTATAATTTAGACACCCCTCTGAAAATAGCTAAATAAAGTGGGAATGTGCCACAACTAAGAACTATGCACATATGTACAAAAAATAAACAGTTTGTGTGGGCCACAAGAGCTGTCAGGCCACACTTGCCTTCTACAATCACTGCCAGAAAGGAACCTCCTGTAAAAGGGGCATCTATGGGGCAGAGAGCAAGCACCTCAATGAAGTCACTGGGAGTGGGGGTCCTTAGGTTTGAGAGGGGTGGATTTGGGTTTGAGAGAGGAGGGTTTGGGTTTGGCAGGGATGGGTTGGATTTGGAAAGGGTGGGGTGGGACATGTAAGGGATGGTTTGTGGTGTGGAAGGGGTAACTTTGGATTTGGAAGGGGTATGAATACATCGGATGGGGTGGTCTAATGTTTAGGGGGGTGTTCTTGGAGGTCGAAGGGATTAGGGCCATGGCAACCATACATGGCATCCTCCTTAGGGAAAAGGGTAGGGTAGGAGTGAATTACTGTAGCTGCTGTGCATGTGTTTGTTGAAGGCGTGAGTGTCTGAGGGCTTGGTGTATGTGCTGAATGTTTTGATTTGTGTCTCTTACTGATTGTTGGGTGGGTGAGTGAGGGTGTTTGGGTTCAGTATGTGTGTGCGTGGACTTGTGTGTTGTGGTTGTGGAGTCTGTTGCTATGGTATCTTTGGGTGTGCTGGTGCATGTGTATGTATATGTGGTGGTGGGTGTGCTGACTGAAGGTGAGCTTGTGGTATGTGTGGGTGTTGCTGAAGTGAAGTAGTGGGTGTGCTGACTGGGGGTGTGCCTGTGCTATATGTGGGCGTTTGTGTCATGGTGGGTGCACTGATTTTGGACATTTCTGGTGGTGTCTGTGGGTGTTGCTGTACTGGTGGGTGCGCAGGCTGGGGGTATACTAATGGTATGAGGGGGTATGGGTGTAGTGGTAGGTGCTGTGTGTGTCTCTGTGTGTATGCTGGGGTAGTGGTGGGGTGTGTGGTACCTGAATGTGTGTCTATATTTTTTTCGGTGTTGGTGTGAGAATGCGTTGCTTGTGGCTGTTTACTGGGTGTGTGCATACGTTTGTGTGTGCTTTGTATAGGGCTGGGTTGAGGGATTTGGAATGGGTAAGAGGTAGGAGTGCGGGCACAAGGTTTGGGTGGGTGGAAGTCTGCCTCCATAAAGAGGCCACAGCCAGGAATGAATGCTGTAGACCAGACAGCAAACCGTGAATGCCATTCAGTTAAGCCATCATCTGGGTGTTCCGGTCAGTCAGCACCTGGATGGTATTCAGAAGTGCAGTCTGGCCTACAGCGATCATTCGTAAAAGGTCTACAGCCTTCTGACTGAGTACTGCCTGGGACACTGGGGTAGGGCAGTGGTATCTGAAGCAAAGGTGATGCTGGCCCTTTTACAGGGATGGCTATGAGCAACTGAAAGGGAGCAAGAGGGAGGGTGAAGATTGGAATGTGGCAGATGAAGAAGCAGATGTCACAGTTGCTCAAGTGTCTACCCCAACTAGGGACCGGTCTTCATTGGAGGCCTCAGAGAAAGATGTCAAATCACTTGTGGCCTCCTGGCCAGTCCCCTCACCCTCTGTACCACTGGGTCTCTCGGTGTCAGTGGTGTTCACACTTGATCCCCAGTGGCCAGCTGTATCCCCACCAATGTGTCCACTGTCACCTTTACCTTGCCCAGGTGATGTTGAAAACACAGATGCAGTTTTAGGGTATCTCTGAGAATTCAATTGGACATCAATATACATCAGACAACATTTGTACTAAGTTCAGTAATCCTACATCGCCATCTCCCATACCATGTATGACCTTTGTCACATTTGTAGTTCATTCCATGACAAAGGGTTCCAACAGCACAAGTAAACACATAGGCCTGGAGACACCTCTAAACCACTGGAGCACAGAGGTAAAATTGATCCACTTTTTCCAAAGAGCAAGATTTTGGGATGGAAATTGACAGCTCAAGATGGGATACCATAACATCTATGTGAAGTAACCTTCCATATGCAAATGTCCCTTTCAGTATTACATTGCTCTGCATCATCAATTTCTCCTCTGGGTAGATCTATGGACATCAAAATGTTATCTGTGGGACGTACAATTTTCTTACCAATGGGACACATTCCTGTGTGTTGCAATCAATACAGCTTGGCAGACAAATTCACATGTACAACTCAGCCTACCAGCACACCCAGACTGGGAGTTAAACTACCTGAGACGTGCATGCTGTGTGGTGCATGCACACACCGCCAAGATGCTGAGGACACAGAGGTGCTGGGCCTGGCCCCATCATCATGGTCGGCCATCGCAGTAAAACTGCAGTAGAACCATTGGCCCACACAGCGTCAAGGGAGCCAGGAACACCCCTCCACCTCCGCAAAAAAAAACTCCATAGGCACTCCATTTCCCAGCACTCTTCCTCCCCAAACCTCCTGACTGCGTTCCTCACTGTGTGCACCTTTTCGGCATCCCAAGCTTCTTCCCAAGCGCACCTCAAGCGTCCCCCTAATCCACAGGAAAACAGCAGAGAAACTCAGGAGACCACAGGAGCTGCCACCACCATTTGGCTGCCCCTGAACAAGCAGTGGCAGCATCAACGGAGCCACGCGTCAACGGAGCCAGGAGCCACATACTCAGTGACTCTGACTCGGTACTCTAAAACCCCCAAGTGGCGTGCAGCGAGTGGTAAGTGCAGTGAGCGAAGGGAGAGGCGGGAATCCGTGGGGGGAGCTGAGAGAGTCTGGCCCCCCCCAGAGGCAGTCAGACAAAGAGGCACAGTCTCACAGTGGAGCCAAGGTACTGGGTTACAGATTGGGGCACAGACTTACGGGGACGCATGGAGAATCACAAAGTCTCAGAGGCATAGGGAGCAGCAGAGGGAAGCAGGGGGTTGAAGTGGGACCGAAGCAGATACACTGGGTCCTTGAACCCCAGTGGCCAGAGGACCTTAGGCTCCTTCCACTCGCTCCACTCGCTCTACTCACACATACCTCTACAGCTGCACTAAGCTGACCAAAAGTTAACCAAGACCCTGCCAAGATCTTGCCTGGACTCTGCGGATCCACCTGGCCCTCTCGGATCTACAGATGTCAAGCTCAAACAAATTCCAAGCTCCCTAGCTCGCACTCATCCATCCCAGCACAAACTGCGTGCGCGTACCCCTCCCAACCACCAGGGGATATTGAGGGAGAAGAGGCAGCACAGCCTCAGATAGAAACTACGCTCACACAGGGTGCGCCTGGGGCCACAAGCCAGTCCTAATACTTCCACTCTTTCAGACTTCCGGACTCCCATGATTCAAAAATCCCACCCATGCTCTAGGCAGGTGCAGCGTGCTCATGCCCCTCAATCACCCCACCACAGTGTGGCTGTAGGCCAGCTGGACTGGAGATTTGGCAGTGCTTTGAATCGACTGGAGACAGAGCCTAGAGCTCGAAGCCCAGAGCGCAACCCCACAGACCCGACGGTAATAAAAGGAGAAGTGGGAAAAAGTTGCAACACAGATGCACATAGAGTGAGAGAAGAGATGCACTCAGCTCCGTTGCAGTCCCCCGCAGTCCTTCTTGGAGATGCCAAAAAGGAAATACAATACGTACCTGCAAGGTATGGGAAACTGCTCAACCCCATAACCCAAGCACATGGGGGCAAGAGCCTCCCCACCCCTGGTTGCTAGGGTTATTGATGGAAGTAGCAGAGACCACCCAGACCTCACAGTAACACAGGTCTGCTCCGAAGAAAAGGACTCCATAATCCGATACCTCTGCAAACCAGCAGCAGAGGGAATAGAGCAGGGGCATGTTTATGAAGGGTCAAAAGTAATGGAGGCACTAGACACCCAATTGAACATTTCAAGTCATCCCAGTAGAGACACTCATAGGGGGTCCCGAAATGCAAAGGTCACTTTCATGCCCTGCATTTTCAACAGTCCATCATGAGTCCAATACTACCTCGAACAACCTCTCAAGCAGGGTCGGTAACATTGTCAACTCAGAACAGAGAGCCCATTACAATTGAAGATAAAGCTGAAGTTAAAGCTGCCCTGCGACTAAACTAAGCCATCGCCCGCTTCCTCCTTTTGGCATTGGATATGAAATGCACAAGACGATGACCATCGCCCAAGTTGTCCTCGAGCTCGATTGGTCTCCGATACAAGGGCAATTTGTGGCACCAACTAACTCCTTTGAGACATCTTACATACTAAAGGAAGAAACAAAAATGTAACCTACTAACCTGGAAAGACGAGTCTCACAGACCAGGAACTTGGGGCACTGCCTGAACATTTCCTTAACAACATAGAGGAACAGATTGATAGAACTCTCAGCCACACTACAACAGCAAAGAGGCATACAGGAGAGGATGGAGGTGATTCCACTCCTACGCGCTCCATAGATATACAAGAGCTAGAGGTGATCAGAGCCTTGCAGGACACCACGGCAAGGGCTCTACTCTGGCAGTCGAAAAGGATGGAGTTGCAACTAGACTTGATTCAGTCCCTGGCAATGTACCTACTTGAAATGAGAGAAATGCACATGAAGAGTCACTTCACCGCAACAAAGAAGGGAGCTCAATGTTCCTGCTCCCAATTATCAACAAAATAAGCTCCCTACCTAGCATACTGAGCAAACTAGTCGGAACAGTCTAGGCAACGACCGCAGTAGTAACATCTTCCCTCCAACTGTGTCAACCAGTCCAAGGCCCAGGCATAGCAGAACCAGCGGCAAAACCGGGCAACTCTTTTCATTTACCTCCGGGGGCCAAGTGCTTAACTTCAGAAACCATCCCTTCCCCAACTGGGGGAATAGAAATCTTTAAGCATGGAAAATCAGAGCCAAGCATTGAAGTAGTCACCACAAATCAAGGTAACACTGCACATTCAAGCAACTCACCTGCTAAGCCCACTCAAGCTTCATCCACTGGCCTCACAAGGAGAGTGAAGAAAAAATTAAAAAAGCAAGCCCAGAAACCAAGAAGCCAAAGTGGAATGGATAAAAGGCACAAAACTAATATCGCCTCAGAAGCTATGGAAGACAGTGGCACACCAAAGCTGTTCCCAATTTTTCAGACATGATTAACACAAAAAGGTCAGCAACAAGAACAAGTGGAAGAATCACTGCCAGCCCCCTTCTGAAGGGAAGAGGAATCCATATCCAAAGTACAAATGCTATAATCAGACACAGCCAGGACATTGCGGCTTGCTCAATTACAAGAACAAATAGCAGTACAAAGATGGTTCGTTCCAGGGGGCAGGATGCAGTGAAAGCCACTGGGCTCATTCCACCACCTGAAAATGGAAACAGAGGATCAGCAGGCACTCCAGGGAGCCCAGGAGATCAGAAAGCCTCTCTGGATCAGGGAATCCAAGTTATAAGGGCTTGCCCAAAAGCAATCCCAGCAAAGACATCAACAATCCCCACAGCAAATAGGGCGCAAGGGAGTATTCCATTCCACACAGTGCACAGGAAAACGATCCTGTTCCGCAAATAGGTGCAAGGAGTGAGCAACAACTACATTTCATGGGGATGGCAGGCATAACCAGCTACGTGAGCTGCAGAGATATGGCCCCCTATCAAGTGCCAAATATAACCCATCAGCCCCCTGCTGGCACAGATATCTCCCCTCGGACTAGGGTTCCTAGCAACTGGCAAGGGGCTAGACAGACCAGGCTGCCCGTTGGATACAACACACCTAAACCAGCAGAACAGGACTCACTGGAACTTACTTTAATTCCTCACTACACCTCAAGAGGACTAGTAGATATCTTAAACAGGAGGCACCTACTTTGGTTCTTCACTCAAGTGCCAGTCCTCAGGCACATCACCTCGGAAGACATGGACTGGGTCAGGATCAAGCCACCCTTCCTAAATGCAGGCAGAGAAGTTCTAAAAACAACTTGGAAAAGCGCAGCAGAGAAGGAAGAAGTTTGGGCCGCAAGAGAGACTTTTGCGGACTGGAGCATTGAACTATACATTCCCCAGCCTTACACATATCCGTTTGCCCTACTAAGCACTGACCCAAGGGACAGGCTGAAAACCATCTTAATAGGCTCATGTAGGGTGAGGAATCACTGGACCCCTACAACAGAGGCCCCGCAAACTATAACCATAGTCTGCTTGCAAAACAGAAGAGAGGTCCGCAGGGCCACACTCTCACAAAGTAAGCGGAGGGACTGGGAAGGATCAAGGTATAAGTCCTAGTACTACACGGGGCATAGAGCACAACCCTTTGCGCTCATCAAAATCCCTGTCAATCTTGTCATGGAACGTGGCAGGTCTCAGGAGCACCGCTAGATCCAGTGAGGCAAGGTCCTATTTAAACTTAAATGACATCATTTGTATGCAAGAAACCTGGGAATGCATACCATCTCACTTGTCAGGCTATTATAAAATATTCCAGCCATCAACGCGCAAAGTATCTTCAGACGGCCCTCCGGTGGCTTATCCACCGTTATCAAGCATGCAGTCTGTTTGCCATCCTCTGAGCTGAAAATCAAAAGCAAAATGGGCCTAGTAATTCCCATCAGCGTGTGAATATTGATAGAGAAAATGTAGACTTGATACTGATCAACTGCTACGTAAACACTGCAAAAAAAATCAAAGGTCGAGTCAATATTCGAACTTCTGGAGAACCTGGCAACTATCATCTTTAGTCACCCTGGCCATGAAATAGTCATGTTGGGAGACTTCAATGTAAGTGGGCCAGGTGTATAACTGGAGGAAACTCCCCAGGACAGAGGTCGTCAACTATTGCAAAACATTTTCTCATCTTTCAAATTAACTTCAACCTGCCATGAGTGTGTGAACAATCTGAAAGGCTGCCCTTCCCCCTATCTTTTAAGGGAGGCTCAACTATTGACTATGTGTACCTCTCAGGAAAGCTCATGCAGAGACCTAGCCACTTTGAAGTCACCGAAAGGGCTGAGAGTGATCGCAACCTGCTGAAATGTACCATAGACCTACAGGTTTAGCAGCAGAACTGAACTCTGTGGTAGGGGCATCAACAGGCACAGAGAAGGAACACTTGGTAAGAAGAATTAAATGGAGACCAGAGTACCCACCCAAAATAGCCTCATGGTTAAAATCTCAGCCTTGTGAGCCTCACCTGAACCTTGAATTGTGGGAGAAGTCAGTGGACTATCTTGTCTCTTTGTTGCAAGGCAAGCCTTCAGGTGTTTACCCTTCTCACCCTGCCTTGAGAAGTGCAACATTTACAACTGGACAAAAACGTGCTCAAGGCAAGATGGGCGCTTCGTAGAGCCGTACGCAAGATCAAACAAAAGCCCACACATGACACAGTGGCTCAGATAGTACAATAAAGAACGCCATTAAGAGCATTAGGAAGGACGGTGTCCCTGGGACAAAGGGCCTACCATCCTCGCTGTTCAAATGTTCTCAGTTGGACTGGGCAGAGAGGCTGTCTCCGCTTTTTAACAGTGCGTACCAGCTGGCCACTGTCCCGGACTCATGGAGAGGGTCTCTACTATGCCCAGTCTTCAAAAAGGGGGACTGCTCACTAGCATCAAACTATCGACTAATAGTTCTCCTGGACGTATAGGTAAATATTTATGCTCACTTGTTGGTGGGCCAATTGGAAGCATGGGTACAGGAGTGACAACTCCTGCCATTCTTTCAATCTGGCTTTAGACCTGGGGTCTCAACAGTGGACAACATCATGGCGCTCTCATACTTGCAGCAGTAAGCAGCTAACACAAATCACCGGCCGCTATTCTGCTGCTTTGTAGATTACAGTGTGGCCTTTGACAGAGTGGACCATGAAATCTTATGGAGGAAGCTGTCAGCATGGGGCATCCCTACACAACTCCTAAGAGCTATTACCTCACTGTACACTCACACTTCGGTCTGAGTATTAACAGGCCCAGGTACAATGTCCTAGAATTTAGAAATTAACAGAGGCCTAAAGCAGGGCTGCGTCCTAGCGCCACTTCTGTTCAACTTGTACACAGCAGACTTAGGGGAAACATCTGAAGGCTGGAAGCCTGTTTCTACCAAAGATCGGCCTCACAAAATTCCAAATCATCCAATACACCGATGATATTGGGATGATGGCCTGCACAAAAACCGGCCTACAGAGAACACTAAACGAACTGAACACTTTCAACATAGCCCACCAGCTTCAAGTAATCCAGGATAAAACAAACGTCCTCCTATTCGGAAGGTACAAGAACAAAAAGATCATCACCTGGCAGCTTGGAAGCCAGGAAATCCACACAGCCAGGAAATATACTTACCCCGGAGTGTGGTTTACCGAACAAAATGGTTTAGGGAGACAGAAAAGTGCTATCAGACAAAAAGCTGCTACCATCTCATACTGGATCTCCCAACTGAGTATTCAACTAAGAAGAACTTTGGAAGCCCAATAATGAGGGTAACAAAGGCATCCCTACTTCGGCTCTGCAATACGGCAACCTGGCATTTCCTGAATCTTTAGAAGTCACATTAGAACAAACCCACTGTAGAGCATACTTAAGAATCTTTCAACAACTGAAATACACCCACCACTCAAGGCTCAGATTGGAGCTAGGCCTCATGTAGCAGCAGTCAGACTGCCAAGCTGCCATCCTGAAATATTACATCAGGCTCAGGAAGGCAAACAGCTCCTCACTAAAACATCATTTGAGGACTATCTTTGAAACTCCTGGCAACCCGTGGCACACGCAGTTAAGTAAAGCACTGAAGACCTTACCAATGGGCGACTCCATTCAGCTGGCAGACACTGTGACATTCAGTGCTTGGAGAAAAATAAATCAACAGAAGTGTAAAGGAAATCTGAAGGGTGCACAATCTACTGTCAGCCAAATCACCATCAGCAGCACCAGTGTTCGACAACTTTCATCTGATCGGGGCCCCTCAGCCATACCTCCTAGAAGCAATAAATGCAGGAATTCAAACCCATATTCTTTACATGCACACATTATTCTTGCAATCAAGGACTCTAATCCTTCCTGGCCTGCACACAGGCAAAAAAGAGCCTGCAGACTCTCCTCCTACCAACACGCAAGTTGGCTACTCCTTCTGTGCTGCTGTCCCATGTTAGCTGCTGATAGAAGAAAGTTAATAAAAACAGTAGCTTTGGCCTTGGGGGCGCAGACTTGCATGGAGACATCCAATATCTGCTTTTTTCGGTGGCTTGGGCCTTCACTAGATGTGCAAAATACGTTACTATACTAAGGCGGATGTTAGCTCAGTCAGGAGGGGTGGCCAGCACGGTGAATGTAGGTCCAAAGGATGTCTAACGATCTCTTGAGGATAATAGAGACAAACACTAATTGCCTCTTAACAGCATTCCATGTATTTTTTTATGTTATCCCTATATGTTATTTTAATGTGACCAAATTTTAACACAAATATTATTCACTGAGCTTGCTCGTCTTGTAATGGTTTCTTGTAATGGTTTTAATTAACTGAACAATAAATTGTTTGTCATTGTCATTGACATATTCACATTTGCAGTCACAGACTGGCTTACATGCACATTTGTGAAGGACTCAGGACTCAGGTCAACCTGCTAACTTACCAATACCAAGTCTAATATATATGTTGTATCATAACTGCACAGTTTGCCACAGTTACCAGTAATGGGACTTACAATCTCTAGACACATTTGTGACTTACCATCCCACCTGACCAACTCATGACATGGGTCATGTTTTGTGAAACTGTCCCTCATGTCATTGAGAAAAATACTGGAAACTTCTTTGTTTGCATGCAGCCATGTGCCTGCCCACAACAATATGTGCCTTGTGCGGAGGAATCTAGTGGCAACTTTCAGCACAATGCAATACACCACATACAGCATCAGATACTGTCTGATCAATATACATCTCCAGAAATCCTCATGGGTTTGGGATGTGTGTCAACTTCAATGTTGATGGCATACAGCATTGCTGGAAAGTAAAGAAGTTAAAACACCACAATATCTACAGACAATGACTTCTCCTTTGTTGCTGCTGTTAGGCCCTTATCTGCCCATTAAGCACCAGCTAAGCCACTGCAAGGATGCGGGCCATTAGGAGGCCAGGTGTGGTGCACCCGCCTGGATCACTGGGAGAACGGCCCGATTTAGCTCTTAGCAGACTTCTGCATCACCTGTTGCAGGTTTCTTCCACTTCTTCCTAGAGTGCAGGCTGCACTGCTTGTGGGCCCCAGGGTCCACACCTTCTTTGCAATGGCCTTCCAAATTTCACGCTTCTGATGGAAGTTGACCTGTATGGATGACAGAATAGAACAAGAAAATAAACTTGAGTGTTTCTGTTTGGCAGCACTGCTTTGACATTACATTTTGGGTTTTCATGTGTCATTTTTTCCCCCAAAAAAATATTAAAGGTAGCTAGGAAATATAGATTTGCAGTGTTCTCATGAGCACTCTCAAAACTAGCTAGCTCTCAATATTATCCAATCAGGCCTACAACATCATCTTGGTCAGAGCTATGCAACCTATCCTGTTGTGAGAGCCACCCCGATTACTCACTATCATTGTGAGCTACTAAAGACCAAACCACCTGTGCAATCCTTGCACATAATCCCTCACACAGCTACATTGGCTTCCTGCCTAAACTCCCAAGAGTCAGAACCCATAGTCTGCATCATATACAGTGACTAAGGAAAAGATAGAAGAGCTGCTATGTGTCAGTGAGTGCAGGGGTTTGTCGGATGTATGAACAAGTGTGTGTTGGAATGGGACAGACTGGGATGGGTGATTGTGAGCCATTATCATCTGAACTTACTGCACATAAAATAACTTTACCTATATGTGGCTTCAGGAGGGGCTTAAACCACACAAAGCAGCCTAATAGACATTATGGGCTGGAATACCACTGGACAGTACAGCACTGGACAAATCCAGACCCACTATATTTTTCCCTCAACATCTCTATCATTTCAACATTAGCTGCATGCTGTCAGTCATACTACTGGTACACTGTCTACTGGCCGCTGGCAGTCAGTGGCCTGGAGTTTGTGTGATGAAATAGGATGTGTGCGTTACGTGGGCACACATTACTGCTTCTACTTTCAGGTAACTTAACATTGCAATGCACAAACATTTAGGACAGTGGAAAAAACAATCTGTCCCATCTACATTATTCAGTTGACCCCAATTATAACACTCCCCCATTAACTAAAAAGGACAAATCAGCCTGTGAATGAAAAAGGAAGTAGTTACTCATTCAGACATTTCCCAATCAGGCATGTACCTGTTCCTCTGGGCTCCCATAGAGCTGACTGTACAGGGACAGGATCTTCCTGGCAAAGAGCTCCAGCTCTTCCATACTGAAGGCAGGGGCCCTGTCACCTGTTTTGCCTGGCATCCTGACTCCAAGAGGTAAGAAACAGCAGCCAAACACAAGAAGGTTTGGTTGGCAGTAGGGTTAGGAGTCAAGTGATTTCCTTGCAATAGGCTGCATACAAGTACATGCTGGACATGATCAGTGACAGAGACATACACAGCCATTGGCTTCCATGCATAGCTACCAGGCATGTTATCCTATGTCAGAGATCGTCTTGGAGAGTACAACCTATTACGAGGTCAACTTCCACTGATGGACTTCAGGTAGCCAATGTCCTGACTGCAAGGTCAGGCATCTGTCATTGTAGCTGTGCATTTTTCAATTGTTAGTGCGCCACCAGCACTAAAAATGGAGGCTAGCATATTTTTAAATGACAGATATGAACAACACTGTTCTTAACAAGATGTGACACAAAAAAATTAGAACTGTGACTGTGTTTGACACCGATAGTGCAGCAGAGTGAGTAATACCTCAGTTGGTGGTATTTTTAAGAAAAAAATAAAATGTTTTTATGCTTTGGGTGGAATACTGCATGTGATTGTAGTAACCGCTGGCACGCATATTGTCTGCTTACCTGATTTAGATATCTCAAATGTGTGTGCCTGCGTCTCTTGATCGACGTATGTTTCATTCATACTATGAAACAGCAACATACCCTTACAGATGCCACAACTTGAACCCGAGAGGGCTTGGCTTGTTGGTAAGTACAATATGACTTGATGCTCTTTTGCCTGTTTAGGAAGGAACAATGGCTTGATTTGTAAGTAATCTGTTGTTGTTTTGTTTCCATGTAAGAGCCTCAGCATATCCTAACTGTCTGTGGTTATTGGCACCGCTAAGGACTCCAACAATGCCAGGGGAAGTCAGCTTCAAAGAGGCCCATGGAAAAACACAGAGGTCAGCAGAGCTGGCTTCCAGGCTCCTGAAAGCAATTTTAAGTGCCTTGGACAAGACCAGTGGAGTATTCCTCTACTCACCCAATAAGGTGTGCCAAATCACGGTTGCCTGCTTCATTCTCCATAGCATCACCCTGCGGTAGAACATCCCTGTAATTGCAGAGAAGGCAGACCATTATGAGCCCCCGGGTGAGGATTTTGAAATGCAAAATTAAGGTGACTATGGTGAAGAAGAGGGAGTTGATGCGTCAAAATGTGATTGATCACTTCTTCATCTGAGGGTAAGTTGACCTCTACAATTTGTAACCTCCAATGTCAGAAAAACTTATCAAATACAGAACATACTAGTCTGCAATTGTAATTTGGTAGAAATGGTCAGTGCTGGAAAGACCAAAGCAAACATGTTAGTGGATCAGAGTTTTCCTACATTGAGTTCTTTGGTCATTGACAGAGATAAACGTTGCTTGTGCTAAGTATGTGCATCCTCATAACTTGTCATTTGAGTCAGACTGAATATGTGAAATCGTTAATTATCTGTTGTTATTCTGTTTCAGGGTCCTTCACCATGTCATCTTCATTTGGACATTTTAAAAGGTGAATATGTGTTGATCCCCACTGGGAATGGACAAATCTTGTACAGAGCCAACTTGTACTCTGATAGTATGGAACTTCAGATGATTGTATCAGACCTGTTTTCTGTGTGATGGTACCAACAAGGCAATGTGTGCCACTTCACTTGCTCATGCCACATGAGTTTGTCAAGTCCTAGCATACTGTTCTTCCTTCACATTGGTTAAATCTACAATTTGTGGACAGTGGAGGTAGCTGCTGATGTATTTCCTCATAGCTGATAGAACTTTTTGTTTGCACACCACTGAATGTTGAATGTGTCATTGCACTAGATACTGGCACAGTGTCCTGTACTGGTTATGTGGCCTCAAATGTTTTTAATGCCATGATGTAGACCGTTGGTGTTATTGATCTAGGATTCCCATTGTGAGAGAAGGATGTATGTTCCAACTGAGGCCACACATCATTCATAGTTTGCCCATTTAATTTTATTCCTTGAATATTCCCTTTTTTCCATGGTGTCAATGTCACGGAGCGTATAACCCTGAATGATATATGTCTGTTCTAAATAAATAATGATTTGTATTTGCTTCCTTTAAATAAAATGGATAATACTTTACCTCTTTGTCATTAGATATTTTCTTCAGTAACTAAATGTACAGAAGAAATGACTACATGATGGTGGAAAACAGACTTCTCAAATGAAAGGCCACAAAATATACAACAATTATCCGGGAGTGTGTGTCCATATCATTTATTAGCATGACACAAAAAACAGAAATGTCAATCAAAAAATGTGAAAAAGAAAAAATAGGTATGTCATGGTGGATGAAAGTATGGTAGTAGAGCCAAAAACACTTTGGAGTCTGATGTACAAAATACAAATGAGGTCAGAAAAGGTAAATGTGGCTCTGAAATAGGCCACAGAGTGAATGCTAGCCACACACTGGAATAAATTAGCATTTGCATCCCTTGGAAGTGGTGATAGTGGTCTTGCCATTTGCTACTGGTGTTTAGGATGCCCGTCCCCTCCAGGGAGGAGGGGGACTGGTGCAGGAACTGGGGTGAGAGGATCAGGCTCCTCATGTGACAAGGCCTCCCTGTCTGTGGCTGGCAGTGGTGTCATTGTGCTAGATGTAAAGGGTACAGAGACAGGGGTAGGTGGAAAAGGAAAAGCCCTGTTCACATGGTGATATATGTCATAAAGCACCCCAGTCAGGGAGCTCATATTTTCATTATGATTACGTATTTCCGATGTTAGCTCCTGCTGCACCTTCTTGACATCCCTGAGCTCAGTTACTACCGGGCCCATCACTTCTTGAGACTGTTGTACTGCTCCCAAGTCTGCCGACAAAGACCCCAGTAACCTCACGTGGCTGACACACAGATTCCTTCCCACGACCCCTACCCCCTCTAGCCTGTGCTCTTTATTTTAAATATTCTTTATTGGCATTTGTTAGAACAAACATCTTAACCACAGCATTGTATGAGGAAGGGGGAGGAGTCAGTGTGAAGTGATGATGAAGTAGGTAGGGGAAGATAGGTAGGGAACAGACAGGAACCATACCACAGTATAAATGATCCTTCTGAGAATATTCATTACTGTACATCACTCAAAATATCAGGCCTGTAAACTGGTAATAGCATATAGCTGAGATTACAAACTGTGTCAGAGAAAGAGGCACATCATTAAGAATGCAGAAATGAGTTGAGGATGGGGTTAGGATCACCACGGGGATGCTCGGACTAGCCTTGAGGCAGCTAGGCATGGATCCAGTGCAACCTGACAAACAGTGTTTCAAAGTTGGGGGCACCTACTTCTCCCCTTCTGGAGGACCACCATCCACTGCAACACCCTCCGAGAGCAAGTTAGAAACTCTGCTATGGAAATGAAAGGCAAACAGTACCCATATGTCTTTCGGGTGGGTTTGTAAGGGCATCAGATTCCCAAATGTTAGTCAGTTTTTTTTGCCAGTATGCCACGTTGCATACCCATGTTTTAAAGGAAGGAGCAGGTTTCCTGCCCTAGTGAATGGCCACCCTACATTTAGCCAGAAGGGTTAAAATGATCGTAAGATAACGGCGATCCTCAGATTTATCTTTTACATAGCCCAGCAGGCCAACCAGATAAGCAGGATTGCCTAGTAATCTGTGGGTGGCTATGAAAACATCTAGCCAAAAGGAGTTCATCCTGGGGCAGTACCAGGCAAGGTGCATAAAGGAGGTTGGGGTGTAGTTGCAGCACACGCAGCAGAGGTCAAATTTCAATAGATGCTTGGTCATGCAGTAAAGGTAATGTAAAAAACTTAAAGTGGATTGTTGTGTAGCCATTTTAGTTGTAGCTCCATGCACATTATTTTAACATACTAGGCCTGCCGCTGTGCACTTTAACCTAGATATATTTTATTCTGCTTCGCTTTATTATTATTACAATAGCCACTTTTACGATCTTGTTTTATTTTCTCTCTATCTAACTGTTTTTCCCTAGGCCAGCAATCTGTTCTCAAACAAGACATTCTTGCTCACTCTGTGCTTCTTCCAAGGCTGCAGTAAGATAGGTTGCCGGTGAACGTGGTGTAGAGTTTTGTCTCTGAAATTTATAGAAAACACACATTCCTAGGTAAGGACATTTTCTCAGAACATCAACTGTTGCATTATAAAAACTCTGCTGTGTCCCTCACACGTAAGAGGGAGATTCCAGCCAGAGAACCACGACTGTATGCTGATTGCTGAACACTTCGCTACAGCTGCTTATGCAGACTTCAGGCCTTTGCTCAGGTATGGGGATTGGTGTCTTCCCAGTGGAACCTGAAGGGCAGAATTAGAGCTTAACACGCTGTGCTCTATTATAGCCTAGGTAGGAATTAGTCAATTGACTCTGGTGACAATATGGTAGTGTTATTTCTATGCTTTACTCTACTTGGCACAATTTTAATCTTGTCATGCTGTGTTGTCCTGGTTATTTCAGTCCATGCTTTGCTATCTAAGATGCAGTTGCTTTATTAAAGCATTATTGAAACCTATACTGCCTCTGTTTGTCATTGTGTATGTGTGACTAATGTAACTGAGAGAAACGGATGAGACCTGAGTGACCACGATTTCCCTGAGAAATCTATTATTTCATGTGCTCGGCTGCCTAGTCATCCCTGCCTTTGGGAAGAGACGAGGCACTGCTAGTTAGCCGGAGGAAAACCTGAATTGGAGCGACAGGTGTCACCTGTAGTGGGTCAGACTCAGTCTCCCACACCGCAGGTGATCCTGCAGCTAAAAATCCAGTAGTCTCATTAGAATAATGAGAGCCTACGCAACAGGATGAGACATAGGTTGTCATTACAACCCTGACGGTTGGTGTTAAAGCGGTGCTAAAACCGCCAACAGGCCGGCGGTAAAAAAATTGGAATTACGACCGTGGCGGAAACCGCCAACAAAGACAGCCACTTTAACACTCTGACCGCCACAGCAGTACAAACAAACAGTGCAGCGGTCACCGCCAACAGACAGGCAGAGGACAATGTACCGCCCACAGTATCACAACCTACCAATCTGCCACCTTTTCCGCAGCGGATTCACCATGAACAAAAACACGGTGGAAACTGGACTTCGAAGGGAAAACGCTCACCTCTACACACCCCACGAGGAACCAGGACGCCATGGAACCAGAGCTTCAAATGTTCCCAGCCTTTATCTTCTTGCTCCTCTACCAGGAGCACCAACGCCGGCGGCGAAGACCACGGTGAGTACTGCACCTACGACACAGGGGAGGGGGGAGGGAAAAAACAGGGACACACACATGCAACACACAACACCCCCACCCCCACCCTCACCCACTACAACACACACACAAGTACATGTTGATACATTACAGTTACACCACCCAACCCCCCCAGAAGAATGCAAAGACAAAAGGAAATGAGTGTAACCATTGTAATCTATTAAAATCCAGTACGCAAAAATAGATATACACTATTAACAAATATATTCACTAAGAATAGAAGTCCAGGTATTGTACCATTTAAGTCCGTGGAACACTGGGCCCACACTGCATGGGCGAGGCTTACACAAGGTACCCGAACATGACGGAGAGAACACTGCAGGGGCATCGGATAGAAATAAAACAGGCACCTCAGGGGGAAGGGAAAGGGGGGCACCTCAGCCGGTTGAGTGCACAACACCAAATCCACGAGGGGGCCACATGCCCACTGTTCAATCCTGGGGAGTGCAAAGCCACAGTCTCTCAAGTCATTACAGTGGGTGGTTTGCCCACTGTTCAATCCTGGGGAGTGCAAAGCCACAGTCTCTCAAGTCTCTACAGTGGGTGGTTTGCCCACTGTTCAATCCTGGGGAGTGCAAAGCCACAGTCCCTCAAGTGGATAACAGTCTCCACTGGTTCTGGAGGGTGCTTTGTGCCCAGAGTGCTTCATCCTGCCAAGGACTGAGGTTGTGGATGCCTTTCTCCACTGGTTCTGGAGGAGGCTTTGTGCCCAGAGTGCTTCATCCTGCCAAGGACTAAGGTTGTGGATGCCTTTCTCCACTGGTTCTAGAGGGGGCTTTGTGCCCAGAGTGCTTCATCCTGCCAAGGAATGAGGTAGTGGATGTAAATCTCCACTGGTTCTGAAGGGGGCTTTGTGCCCAGAGTGCTTCATCCTGCCAAGGACTGAGGTAGTGGAAGTGATACTCCACTGGTTCTGGAGGGGGCTTTGTGCCCAGAGTGCTTCATCCTGCCAAGGACTGAGGTAGTGGATGTGATACTCCACTGGTTCTAGAGGGGGCTTGGTGCCCAGAGTGCTTCATCCTGCCAAGGACTGAGGTAGTGGGCCAGAGTGCTTCAACCTGCCAAGGACTGAGGTAGTGGATGTGATACTCCACTGGTTCTGGAGGGGGCTTGGTGCTCAGAGTGCTTCATCCTGCTCGTGGAGGACTCAGTAGCATCAGTGCTCTTGGCACTCATGGGCCAGCGGTGCTTGTGGCGGCAGTGTCCTGTTCAGCAGTGCTTGTGGCGGTGGTGTCCTTGGCAGCAGTGCTTGTGGCGGCGGTGTCCTTGGCAGCGGTGCTTGTGGAGGTGGTGTCCTTTGCAGCGGTGGCGGTGTCCATGGCAGCGGAGCTTGTGGCTGCAGTGTCCTTGGCAGCGGTGTTTGTGGCGGCGGTGTCCTTTGCAGCGGTGCTTGTGGCGGCGGTGTCCTTTGCAGCGGTGCTTGTGGCGGTGGTGTCCTTTGCAGCGGTGCTTGTGGCAGTGGTGTCCTTGGCAGTGACTCAGTTGCTGGCGGTCCTGTCTGGGCCTACTGGGCTGCTGCTGGTGGTCACCTCCTGGCCAGCGGGGCTGGTGCTGGCAGTCCTGTCTGCCCTGCAGAGCTGCTGCTGGCGGTCGCCTCCTGGCCAGCGGGGCTGGTGCTGGCGGTCCTGTCTGGGCCAGCGGGGCTTCTGCTAGCGGTGCTGATGGCGGTCGCCTCTTGGGCAGCGGGCTGATGGTGGTCACCTCCTGGGCAGCGGGGCTGATGGCGGTCTTCTCCTGGGCAGCGGGGCTGATGGCGTTCGCCTCCTGGGCAGTGGGGCTGATGGTGGTCGCCTCCTGGGCAGTGGAGCTGATGGCGGTCGCCTACTGGGCAGCGGGGCTGAAGGCGGTCTTCTCCTGGGCAACAGGGCGAATGGTGGTTGCCTCCTTGGCAGCGGGGCTGATAGCGGTCTTCTCCGCCGTGACGATCTTCCCAGACTTTGCCGGATTTCTTGTGGCCCTTCCCCACCTTGGAAGGTGTCGCAGCTGACTCCACACTCCCACCTGTAATCCTGGGAGAGGCTTTGGTGGCTGGTGTCTTCCCCCTCTCCCTCCAGGCACTGGCCAACTTTTGATGCTTGACAGGTGGGGGACTGTCGTGCTGTGGCTCCTTGCCACACTGGCTGCCCTGCTGCCTGGTGCACTCCAGAATCTGGTGACTACTGGCACCACTGATCCCACCGATGGCTGAGGTGCTAGGTTGGGACCTGGAGATTCTGGCCCTAGGAGACTGGCGGGTTGGGGGAGGTGAGGGAAAGAGGTCAAGGGTGGACAGGAAAAGTTTCTTGGGAACACTGAGACGGGTAGCTGGAAGGGGTTTGGGAGTGGAGGAAGAGGTTGTGGTTATAGGAGGTGTACGTTTTGTGACTTTGGGTGAAGGTGCATGCCCTGGAGGCTGTCATGAGGTGGATGGCTGTTGGGTGGGTGTGTGCCTGCGTTTGTGTACCTTGGGAGGCGGCGTCACAGACACTCTGGGAGAGGACACAGGGGATGTGTGAATGGTAATGGGGGTGGTGACTGCACGTGAGCGGGGTGTGGTGGTGTGTGTGCTGGTGATGGAAGTAGTGACTGTAGATGTAGTGCATGCAGGTGTGAGTGGAGACAAGACTGGGAGGAAGGAGGGAGATGAGGAGGAGGGGGACACAGTGGAGGCAGTGGATGTTGCGATGTCTGCATGTGTGTGATGTTTGCGTGAGTGCCTGTGGGATGGGTAGGGCTTATGTTTGCCTGAGCTTCCTTTGTGTGTTGGGGTGTGTGCATGCTGGTCTGATGGTGTGCTTGGGGTAGGCTGAGGTACAGGGCTGTGGGTCTGGGTGGAGGAAGTTGGAGGGGGAGGCTAGAGACAGGGACACTGGCTGCCATCAGTGCTGAGGCAAGAGTCTGAAAAGCTCGCTGAAGGGCTGCCTGACCAGAATGAATGCCCTCCAGGAATGCATTGGTTTGTTGCAACTGCCTCTCTACACCCTGGATGGCATTCAAAATGGTAGACTGCCCAACAGTGAGGGACCTGAGGAGGTGAATGGCCTCCTCACTGAGGGCAGCAGTGGTGACAGGGGCAGGGGCTGAGGTGCCTGGGGTGAAGGAGATGCCCACCCTCCTGGGTGAGCAGGCACGGGGCAAAGGCTGAGCGGCTGCTGGGAGGGCGGTGCTGGAAGGGGGGGTGGCGGCTACACCTCTAGATGAGGGGGCACAGATGGGCCCGCCACCACAAGGGAGCTCACATCAGAGGACGAGTCCGTATCACTGGTGTCAGCTCCTGTCCCCGCCGTAGAGCTCCCCTTGCATTCCGTCCCACTGGTGAAATCAGACTCCGTAGTGTCGCCCTCCAGGGCCATGTGGGATGCAGGTCCCTCCTGCTCCGGTGCCACTGCTCCTCCGCCTAATTGATGCTAATGCACACAAGAACAGGGAGACCACAAAAATGGGGTGGACGACAGAAGAAAGACATGTTGAGTGCATGCATTACCGCTACAGTTGGCGGACACGACAAACACAGATGCCCCCTGCACTACGCCGCGCACTTGGGGTCCACTATGCAATCCCTGGGACATGGCCTACAAGGCTATGGCCGACATCTGCACACATGGATGTCACAGGAGCCTGACTAGGTGTAGTTGGCACTGTACCCAGGTGGGGTGGGGTGCCTCAGGGCCTGCCTGAAAAAGGGGACCTAACTAGCACACTCACCCTGGCCTAGGGGAACCCACAGCCCACCTCCCCCACCCAGACACCTCCACTGCGCGCTGAATCAGCAGAATGAGAGTGTACTCACCGCCTTGTTGCTGCTGTGATGCCCTCAAAAGCCCATCCAACTCTGGGTACGCCACCGCCAGGATCCTGAACATCAGAGGGGGTCATAGTGCAATGGGCACCCCTCCCACGTTGGGAGGCCATCCCAGCTGGGCCTCCGCCGTCTTCTTGCTCCAGCGGCGAATGTCCTCCCATCTCTTAGGGCAGTGGGTGCTCCGTCTGTGATAGACCCCCATTGTCCGGACGTCCTTGGCAATGGCACACCAAATATCCTTCTTCTGGTGGGCGCTGACCTACAGGAATTGTACAGGGGAAAAAGAGAAGTTATTACCAACTGCACTGTCACAGTCATTGGCCTGCATCACTACCCTTGCCATGTGGCACATGCACTCACCGTTGTTTCATGCACGCCTCATTCTCCCCCCCTATCTTTCATCCACCCCACCCCACACAGGCATAGCCCATACAGCATGCTCCCAGTGTACTTACCTGTTTGTCTGGAGGACCATAGAGTAGCATGTACTGGTGGAGGACCCCATCCACAAGTTTCTCCAACTCCTCCGATGTGAAGGCAGGGGCCCTTTCCCAAGACGCACGAGCCATTGTCTCTTCCAGACTGAGGTCACAGCAGCACTTGCAGTGTAGGTCCTCTCCTGTCGAAGATCAGGTATAGAGTGATTGAACAGATAGAAAATGGAGGTCACATCCGCGGCTGTGCGTACGGTCACCGCTGGCTTACATCATCATTGGCTCCTGGGACCCATAGGGTCCAATGTTAACCAATGCAGAATTGCGCTGCGGTCTTCGGCCGCCTACAGCGACGGTGTACAACGCCAGCGCAGTTACCTCATATCCCATTGTCCCACTTTACAGGTCAGGCAGCCCCCATTTCAGGGGCCCACATGGCTCTATTTTTAACTGCGTCACACATACCTAGGCCTTGCCTCAACACTCATACATGCTAATTTTGGATTATGTATCGTGTTCTGTGTAAGCTGTGTGTACGTACCTCTGAGTTGGTTGACTCTGTGCTCACTGTTGTCCTTCATAGGCACTGTCCGCTGGGACATGTGAGGAGATGGCGGCATCCTCCGGTGTACAGACCGCTGGGGGACCGGTCGACAATGGAGGAAAGGCATGTAATCATCACCTACAGGCTTGATCGTGCCACCATCCTGGAACTGTGTGCCCAGTTGGAGCCAGACCTGATGTTAGCTATCCGCCATCCCACAGGAATCCCCCCTCAAGTGCAGGTGCTGTCACTACTCCATTTCTTTGCAAGTGGGTCTTTTCAAACTACAGTGGCCATAGCAACAGGGATGTCCCAGCCTATGTTTTCCAACGTGTTGTCCAGAGTGTTGTCTGCCCTTCTGAAACACATGCGGAGCTACATCGTTTTCCCTCAGGTGGAGGATTTGCCTACAGTGAAAGGTGATTTCTATGCCCAGGGACATATCCCCAACATCATTGATGGTACCCATGTGGCTTTGGTCCCCCTTACAGGAGTGAACAGGTGTACAGAAACCGGAAGAGTTATCATTCGATGAATGTGCAGAAGTTGTGTTTGGCAGACCAGTACATCTCCCATGTTAATGCCAAATTCCCTGGCTCAGTGCATGACGCTTACATCCTGCGGAATAGCAGAATCCCTTATGTGATGGGGCAACTCCAGAGGAACCGAGTGTGGCTATTAGGTGAGCACCTGGAACAAAATCAGTGGGAATAATTGTATGGGTCTGGGGATATCCCTAAGAGTTAGTGTGTGTCTAACAGTTGTCCATCGACATTCGCAGGTGACTCTAGGTACCCCAACCTGTCATGGCTACTGACCCCAGTGAGGAATCCCAGGACAAGGGCAGAGGAACGCTACAATGAGGCCCATGGGCGAACTAAGAGGATTATAGAGAGGACCTTCGGCCTCCTGAAGGACAGGTTCAGGTGCCTCCATATGACAGGTGGTTCCCTATTCTACTCACCAAAGAAGGTATGCCAGATCATTGTGGCCTGCTGTATGCTTCACAACTTAGCTTTGTGATGACAGGTGCCTTTTCTGCAGGAGGATGGTCCAGATGGAGGTGTTGTGGCAGCTGTGGAGCCTGTGGACAGTGAAGACGAAGAATCAAAAGAAGAGGACATCGGCAACAGGAACTCGGTTATCCTGCAATACTTCCAGTGAGACACAGGTAAGAAGAAAAACCTGCCTACTACATGTAATTTAACACTACTACCTCTCTACTGTCTGTCCTTTTCACCCAGTGTATGATCACTGAGTTTTCACTTTCCCTTACGATTTCACAGATGTGGGACCCACTTTGTAACATATGCTTTGTTTCCTCATGGACTAGAGCTGTGTGACATTGGTATGTTGACATTACAATTGAAAGAGCATTTTGTCACTGTAATTGCTAATACACTCTTTCAAAATCACAGACAGACTCCAGATTGTTTTGTGCTTTAAGGGTGTTTATTTTGGTGCTCAATATTGGAGAATGCTGTAAAATGGTGAGGGGTGATGGTGGAGGAATGTCCATGGCAGAGTCCAGTCTATTTGTTTCACAGGTGCATTGTCCAAAGGGGCATAGGAAGTGGAGCTGGGGCAGTTTGAGGATGGACAGAGTGACAAGGTGGGACAGAAGGATGACATTCAGGGCGGTCTCATTTCTTGGCGGGGGTCTTGGCATCGTTCTCTGTCTTTGTCCTGG
The DNA here is from genome assembly GCF_031143425.1 of Pleurodeles waltl. Taxonomy (NCBI): domain Eukaryota; kingdom Metazoa; phylum Chordata; class Amphibia; order Caudata; family Salamandridae; genus Pleurodeles; species Pleurodeles waltl. The sequence goes on from NC_090439.1 coordinate 290,184,103, forward strand.
ATCTCAGGGACCGTTTGCGGGGTGGTTCTCCATCTGCAGGGGGTGGGGTGCTGGTGTGGTGGTCCTGTGGCGGTGCCTCCTGTCCACTAGCGCTGGTGGAGGTGGTGGGCAGTTCATCGTCCAGGCTAGTGTCAGGAGCCCCTTGTTGTGCCACAGTGTCCCTCCTGGTGTTGAGGACTCCCTTCAGCACCCCTACGATGGTGCCCAGGGTGGAATTGATGGATCTGAGTTCCTCCCTGAACCCCAAATATTGTTCCTCCTGCAGCCGCTGGGTCTCCTGAAACTTGGCCAGTACAGTTGTCATTGTCTCCTGGGTATGATGGTATGCTCCCATGATGTTGGAGAGGGCCTTGTGGAGAGTGGGTTCCCTGAGCCTGTCCTCCCCCTATCGCACAGCAGCCCTCCCAGTTCCCCTGTGTTCCTGGGCCTTTGTCCCCTGAACGGTGTGCCCACTACCACTGCCCCCAGGTCCCTGTTGTTGTTGGGGTGGTGGGATAGCGTGGGTTTCCTGTAGTGGTGGACATACTGCTGATTGGCGTGTCCTGGGGACAGAGGTTATGGGCCCGCTGGGTGGGTGCTGTGCTGGTGTTTCCAGAGGGGGGAAGCTCTGTGGTGGCCTGTGACTGTGTGAGAGGAACCGACTGTCCCGAGGTCCCAGATGGGCCGGGCTGGTCATCTAGATCCAGTTGGACAGAGATGCTGTCATCACTATGGGCCTCTTCTGTTGGTGGTGTGGACTTGTGTTGACCCTCCTGTGCAGTGACGTTGGGTAGGGGTCCTGCAGGGGTGTAAAAGCATGATTATTGTATCTGTGTGTACCATGGTGTGCAATGGGTGGTTGACCGTGTACCCCAGTGCTTGCATTCCTGTGTGGGACCTTGTGTGATGATGGCTTAGGGGGTGTATGGGTATGTGGCGTGGCCATGCATTGGTGATGGGTGTCCATGCTTTGTTGTTGCATGCAGGGCTTGGTGTTGGGATGTGTGGTTTGTGATAGTGGGACATGTGTGAGGAGTTGGAGTGATGGGGTGAGGGCGAGGGTGGGGGTATGTGATAGCATGAAGGTAGGGTGGGGGATAAGGTAGTTAAGGTTTAACTTTCCAGAGTCCATTCCTCTAGCTACTCCTTCGAGGCCCTCAGGATGCAGAACCACCAAGACCTCCTCCTCCCATGTTGATAGTTGTGGGGGAGGAGGTGGGGGTCCGCCGGCAGTCCTCTGTACTGCGATGTGGTGTCTGGATACCACGGAACGCACCTTCCCCCATAGGTTGTTCCACCTCTTCCTGATGTCATCTCTATTTCTTGGGTGCATTTTCTGTGTCTTTACCTACAAATGGGGCAACCTAAAAAAGTAAAATCAGACTGATAGAATGATTAGGTCTTTGTGTGAGTTTCATTGTTTTACACATGCAGGCTGATTTACACAGATGCAAATTCAGTGATGGCATTGTAGCGATGTACTGAAATGCAAAAGTGTTATTTCAGCATTGAACATTACAAGTAGTACACTTTTAACACAACACAGTGGTGACTAGATTACAGTACTGGGCCATTCCCAGGCCTAGCAGGCTACAAGGCAAGACATCTTGGTTGTAGAGGACTATAAAATATGTGAGCATTTCCATCTATTAAATGTAGCTATAAGAAGGTGTTAATATGCTTGAGATATACAACACCCGACAGTTTAAACCATAGCTTGACATGGTGACTGTGTAATGCACAATGTGTGCACATATGGAAGTTAAGAAAGGTAGAGCAAAATTGCACATCACTATAGTTGTGCAGATTCAAAAACAGGGTAACATGATAATTGTATTCATCTGTTCACACCATAGACAATACTTGTTAAAAATGAGTTTCAGAGATCTGTTTGTACACACATTTACAACATATACATATATGGGTATGATGTGAATTGGTGAGAATAGCACTTATAAACTCTATACCTTCCTGTCCAAATGGATGGATGTTTGGACCTGTTTTTGGAAAACAAAATACATTCATAGAAAGCAAGGGACTAAGCAAATGCAAGGGATGATCCATGGTGAACAACACACAATCTGACTTAACATATTGCACATTGTTACAAAAGAGAAATACAACCATGATGCTAGTAATTGGTATGACACAAGATATTTTGGGGAGTCAAGTTTAGTTTAAACTATGGTGATAAAGATGTTGAAGCATTCTCAACATCTCACTTATAAACAGAACTCTATTTGTGATTGTGGAGACATTGTTAAGTGCAACTTACCAGACTCCACTCCACCAGACATTCCAGTCAAGTCTTCAGGATGTAGGATCTGCAAGACCTTCTCTTCCCATGACGAAAAGTTGTAATGGGGGCTTGGAGAACCACCACTAGTCCTCTGGGTCTCCAGGTGATGCTTGGAGGCCAGGGAACTGACTTTCTTCCATAGGTAATTCCACCTCTTCCTAATCTCCTCCAGTGTGTGCAAATTGCTAGCTACAGCATTCACTCTTCTGGCATTCACTATTCTGGACCACATATGCCATTCATTTGGCATTCAATATTCTGGACCACATTCACCTTTTCTGTGAAATAGTAGTATTTTGTACTTGTGTTCCAAACAATTGTGGCTCTACTCTGATCATTTTATCCACCATGATAGTCAGCTCTTCCTCTGTGAAATGAGAATTTCTCCACCCTGCCATTGTGATTTTTGAAAAAAATATATATTGCACCAAAAACAAGTATACTTAAATTAAGTCAAATTGAACAAAAGATAGCACAGAGGGAGAGGAAAAGTGAACCAAAAAAAACTGTCCTCTGGCTTGAAATTTCAGGTGCCTGAATCGTCTGCTGCAGTTGAATGGCAAAGGACCATGGTCTGAAATGGAGTGTGTTTTATAGTGTGTTTTTCAGGTGTTCATAATTGTCCATATAGAACAGAAGTGGCCTACTTGCATCCAACCAATGGTCTCAGCCATGGTACTATACTGCATGGGTCCCGCATTGGACCTCCACATTCATGGGCCCATCGCTGAAACACCGTCAGCACAACTGTGTGATCTAAATAGGCTTAGTGGATTATGGCTATCAAGGCGGTGAAGGTGTGCCTACTCATCAGAATTTGAATCCGCCTCATCGGCTACAGGTTGGAGCTGGTGTGACGGAGTACACTCAGTCGTGATGGTCTTTTGCTTAGCGGCAATACATCTAAATATGGCAAGCCGGCTTGGCGGTCTTTTTGGGCCTGTCGCCAATGCAGCCTGGAGGTAATACCGCCAAGATCTAAGTCAAGCCCTGAGTCTACTTCAGTCAGAAAGCTGGAAATAAGGGGCCTCAATGTCCAGTGCCAACTGCATGTCCCTAGAGTTGAGCTGGGGCTCTCCTTGGTCCTGCCACCCCTCAATGTCTCTCCTTCCGAGTGGAAGGGATGGTAGGTCTCCTATGTGTTGCTGGTATGGGATGGGTAGGAAAGGGAGGGTGAATGGAGCCGGCTGCCTCTACTAGCCAGTCCTGGTGGAATTACCTCCACACTTCCTCATGTCTATCACCATGTTCTAGCTTGGCCCCAACCTTGTTACCACCTCTGGATGGATCCCATTGTCGTTTGCTGGTGCTGCCATCTAGGAGGACATCAGTGGCATGCCACTGCCCTGCTGTACTACTCATTCATCCCACAAGAATGCTAGGCTCAACAGCCTCCCCCCATTGCACCCACAGAATAGATTATCAGGGAGGGCAGTAGCACCAGCAGCCCATGTTTCACAGCCTTCAGTCCTTCTTGGCTCTGGAGCTTGACCTTCACATCCTGGCTACCTTGAGGGGCCCACCGGTCAGTCAGCCCAAATTGCACACTCCACACCATCAGTCCACAGCCAACTGTGCCAAGTTGCCCAACACCGTCGTCCACCAGGCCCCCGGCACCCTGCACTCCCGCTGATCTGGGTCCTGCTTCACGGTGCACAGCTATATCACTGTTCCTCCTTGTCTATGTAGAAGGATTTCAGGTATCTGGCCTGCTTCTCTTCCGCCAGCCAGAGGAAAGATGGTTCGGCCTGGTCCAGCAGGTGCAGCAGCACTCCAGGAGCACAGTGTGATGCTCCTTGATTTACACGGCATGGCCACTATTTCTGGAATGAAAGAATCAGCTGCCAACAACCTACCAGGTACTTCCTGTGCTCAGATAGGCAGTCCCCACATTACCCATCTCATGGTAAATGTCTGAGGGCAAAGACAGTCCTGGATGGTGTCCGGTACTACAGGATTTCTTTTGTGGGTGGCAGGAGCTCCACGAGGAGTGACTAGTTGGCCATCTAAAGCCACTCCCAAGCTTGCAAACTCATTGGATGGTGATGTCATCAATTATGTCACTTGAGATGTCATCAATGATGTCATCTGTTATGTCAGCAATGATGTCATTTGAGATGTCATCAGTGATGTAATAAATTATGTAATTGAACATGTCATGAGTGATGATATATGTGAGGTCATAAGCAGTGCATGGCGGGGATGCAACTTATAGCTAGTGCTGCCAACTATAACTGGTGAATTTCTGTGATTTTATCAAGTTCAAAATGTTAACGTTGTCACTGAGAAGTTCACCTAACTGTAACTTTACTTTAACTTTTTGATTTTCAGTGAAATTCTAAAGTTGTTTTTTTAATCAAAAACACATTTTTTTATAACATCTAACTATAACATTATTTTAACCTTTGTTTTTGTGGTGAAACAAAATGTAAATAAATATATATGCATGGGTGTGTATACATATATATGTATATGTGTGTGTATGTGTGTGTGGGTATGTATATATATATATATATATATATATTCAAGTTAAAGATGCCGCACTCACAGAATTATGATTACTCCTCTTTTATTCAATGAAGAAACATCCCCACCAACTAACACCAACGCGTTTCGACCTGCTCGGTCTTGATCACGGTAACTTATTACTCCAATCCATGTTCTATTTATTTAATAATGTAATATGTACAGTGTAGTAGGAATCATAGTAGTTATGATCTTTTTTTTGGGTTGCATTGAGATATCACATGGCTGTTTTAATATTCTGGGTGCACCTAAATTCATTTGTTTATTTGTTAAATTAGTAACACTTTTGGGGTAAGTTCTATGTTATTGGTGATGTGTTGTAGCACAAGACATGTTATATAAAACTACATATCCCAGAATGCCACATAAAGGCATTGCTTAGTGGAAGAGTATAAATAGAACATGGATTGGAGTAATAAGTTACCGTGATCAAAACCGAGAAGGTCGAAACGCATTGGTGTTAGTTGGTGGGGATGTTTCTTCATTGAATAAAAGAGGAGTAATCATAATTCTGTGAGTGCGGCATCTTTAACTTGAATGTTAAGTTGGCAAAATGATTTATGGGAACAGGGCCTTCCCCGATGCCTGCACCAACGAGTAGAGCGCGCCTTTTTTGTGGATCTGTTGGAGCTCAATATATATATATATATATATATATATATATATATATATATATATATGTGTGTGTGTAAAAAAGAATAGAGAACTCTGGGTAGTTCCCAAGTTTAGGTGGAGAGAAGCTCTAGTAAAGAGAACCCTGCAACACCAGCGACACTCTAGATTTGCTCACCTCAAATGTCTGTTTATCTAGCAGAGTTTTTAAGCATAAGATCAGCACAGTGCTATCCACGCCGAGCTAGATAGTGACAAAGGCGGTCATTCTGACCCTGGCGGTAAAAACCGCCAGGGCCGTGGTCCGCGGGAGCACCGCCAACAGGCTTGCGGTGCTCCTTTGGGCATTCTGACCGCGGCGGTACAGCCGCGGCCAGAAACGGAAAGTCGGCGGTCTCCCGCCGGCTTTCCGCCGCCCAGGGGAATCCTCCATGGCGGCGCAGCTTGCTGCGCTGCCATGGGGATTCCGACCCCCATACCACCATCCTGTTCCTGGCGGTTCCGGCCGCCAGGAACAGGATGGCGGTATGGGGTGTCGTGGGGCCCCTGGGGGCCCCACTTAGAATTTCAGTGTCTGCTTAGCAGACACTGAAATTCGCGACGGGTGCTACTGCACCCGTCGCACCCCTTCCACTCCGCCGGCTCCATTCGGAGCCGGCTTCCTCGTGGAAGGGTGTTTCCCGCTGGGCTGGCGGGCGGCCTTTTGACGGTCGCCCGCCAGCCCAGTGGGAAACCCAGAATGACCGCTGTGGTCTTTTGAGCGCGGTACGGTCTTCTGGCGGTTCCCGCTTGGCGGGCGGCGGGCCCCCAAAGTCTTTTGCCATTTGTACAGCAAAGTCTTTAAGCATAGGTTTGACACAGTATCAACCTTTCCGAGCTGTAAAATGACAAAAGCCATTTACCACTCCAGGCACAGTATTACAGCTTTGGACTGGTAAAATACTGTCCAAGCCAACCTGGAATGAGTAAAAGCAACCCCTGACACGTGTTTCACTCTTATTAGAGCTCATCAGAGAGGTTTAGCATTGTCAAGACACAGGGAAGCACCCAGTATAAGTCAAAACAAATCCCTTTCAGGGTTAGAGTGATGCATAAATTATGCAAAAAAGAATAGAGAACTCTGACTAGTTCCCAAGTTTAGGTGGAGAGCAGCTCTAGTAAGGAGCACCCTGCAACACCAGTGACACTCTAGATTTGCTCACCTCAAATGTCTGTTTATCTAGCAAAGTTTGTAAGCATAGGATCAGCACAGTGCTATCCACGCTGAGCTAGATAGTGACAAAGGCGGTCATTACAACATTGGCGGTAAAAGGTGCTTACCGCCGTGCAGAAGACCGCCAACACACCGCCGCAGAATTCCGCCACAGCTATTATGACCCACATCTCGGAATCCGCCAAAAGTCAGACACCCACACAAGTCCGCCTCAGTGATAAACTGGCGAAAACAAAACCGACACCGTCACGCCAACAGAAATACGCCCACACTATCATGACACACGAATCAGAAATCAGGAGGACATCAGGAAGAGGTGGAACGACCTACGGGGGAAGGTGCGTTCCGTGGTCTCAAGACACCACCTGGCAGTTCAGCGGACTGGCGGCGGACCTCCACCTCCTCCTCCACAACTAACAACATGGGAGGAGCAGGTCTTGGCAATTCTGCATCCTGAGGGCCTTGCAGGAGTAGGTGGAGGAATGGACTCTGGTAAGTCAAAGCTTTACTATTACATCCCCCATCCTACCTGCATGATATCACATACCCCCACCCTCACCCCCAGCACCCCAACTCCTCACAAATGTCCCAACATCACAAACCACACATCCCAACACCAAGCCCTGCATGCAACAACAAAGCATGGACACCCATCACCAAAGCATGTCCACTACAGATACCCATACACCCCCCTAAACCATCATCACACAAGCTCCCACAGAGGAATGCTAGCACTGGGGTACATGGTCACCCACCCATTGCACACCATTACACTCACAGATTTAATAAACATCCTTTTATACCCCTGCAGAACCCCTACCCAACGTCACTGGACAGGAGGGTCCACACATGTCCACACCACCAACAGAAGAGGCCCACAGTTATGACAGCAACTCTGTCCAACTGGATCTAGATGACCCGCCCGGACCATCGGGGACCTCTGGACAGTCGGTTCCCCTCACACAGGCACAGGCCACCACAGACCTTCCCCCCTCTGGAAACACCAGCACAGCACCCACCCAGTGGGCCCACACCTCCTTCCCAAGGACACGTCAATCAGCTGTGTGTCCACCACTACAGGGAACCCACGCTAACCCACCACCCCAACAACAACAGGGACCTAGGGGCAGTGGTAGTGGGCACACGGTCCAGGGGACGGAGGCACTGGAACACAGGGGAACTGGGAGGGCTGCCGTGCGACAGGCGGCGGACAGGCCAAGGGAACCCACTCTCCGCGAGTCCCTCTCCTCCATCATGGGAGCCTACCACCACTCCCAGGAGACAATGGCAACGGTACTGGCCAAGTTTCAGGAGACCCAGCGCATGCAGGAGGAACAGTATATGGGCTTCAGGGAGGAACTCAGAACCATCAGCTCCACCCTGGGCATCATCTTAGGGGTGCTGAAGGAACTACTCAACACCAAGAGGGACACTGTGGCACTACAAGGGGCCCCTGACACTAGCATGGACGATGAACTGCCCACCACCTCCGCCGGCGCTAGTGGACAGGACGCCCCGCCACAGGACCACCACACCAGCACCCCACCCCCTGCAGAGGGAGAACCACCCCGCAAACGGTCCCTGAGATCCAGGAACAAGACAGAGAATGATGCCAAGACCCCGCCAAGAAATGAGACCACCCTGATTGTCATCATACTGTCCCACTTTGTCACCCTGTCCATAATTAAACTGCCCCAGCTCCACTTCCTGTGCCCATATGGGCAATGCACCTGTGAGATTAATAGACTGGACTCTGCCATGGACACTCCTCCGCCATCACCCCTCACCATTTCACTACCCCCTCCAATTGTGAGCATTTAAATAAACACACCTAAAGCACAAAATGATCTGGAGTCTGTTTGTGATTTCGAAATAGTGTATTAGCAATTACAGAGACAAAATGTTTTTTAAATAGTAATGTCAACATTCCTATGTCACACAGCTCTAGTCCATGAGGAATCTAAGCAGATGTCACACAGTGGGACCCACATCTGTGAAACAGTAAGGGAAAGTGACAACTCACTGACCATACACTGGGTGAAAACGACAGACAGGAGAGAGGTAGTAGTGTTAAAGTACATGTACTAGGCAGGATTGTATTCTTACCTGTGTCTCACTGAAAATATTGCTGGATCACTGAGTCCCTGTTGTGCATGTCTTCTTCCTCTGCTTCCTCCTCATCACTGTCCACAGGCTCTACAGCTGCAACAACACCGCCATCTGGACCATCCTCCTGCAGAAAAGGCACCTGGCGACGCAAAGCCAAGTTGTGAAGCATACAGCAGGACACGATGATCTGTCACACCTTCTTTGGTGAGTAGAATAGGGATCCACCTGTCATATGGAGGCACCTGAACCTGGCCTTCAGGAGGCCGAAGGTCCGCTCGATCACCGCCCTAGTTCGCCCTTGGGCCTCATTGTAGCGTTCCTCTGCCCTGGTCCTGAGATTCCTCACTGGGGTCAGTAGCCATGACAGGTTGGGGTAACCAGAGTCACCTGCAAATGGTGAGGGGCAACTGTCAGACACACACTAACCCGCAGGATGTAGGTGTCATGCACTGAGCCAGGGAACATGGCATTCACATGAGAGATGTACTGGTCTGCCAAACATACCATCTGTACATTCATAGAATGATAACTCTTCCAGTTTCTGTACACCTGTTGACTCCTGTGGGGGGGGGACCAAAGCCACATGGGTACCATCAATGATGTTGGGGATATGTCCCTGAGCATAGAAATCACCTTTCACTGTAGGCAAATCCTCCACCTGAGGGAAAACAATGTAGCTCCGCATGTGTTTCAGAAGGGCAGACAACACTCTGGACAATACGTTGGAAACCATAGGCTGGGACATCCCTGATGCTATGGCCACAGTTGTTTGAAAAGAGACACTTGCAAGGAAATGGAGCACTGACAGCACCTGCACTTGAGGGGGGATTCCTGTGGGATGGCGGATTGCTGACATCAGGGCTGGCTCCAACTGGGTACACAGATCCTGGATTGTGGCACGGTCAAGCCTGTAGGTGATTATCAAATGTCGCTCCTCCATTGTCGACAGGTCCACCAATGGTCGGTACACCGGAGGATGCCGCCATCTCCTCACATGTCCCAGCGGACGGTGCCTATGAAGGACAACAGCAAGCACAGAGTCAAACAACTCAGAGGTACGTACCCACAGTTTACCCAGAACACCAATCATACACAAAAGGTGGCCTGTATGTGTGTTGAGTCATGCATAATTCTGCACTATTACTATTTTTTGTTTTTGAATGTCTTTTATTAATTTTCAAAATAATACAATTAAATGATTAATGCTGAATAAGCAACATTCCCCTATTCAGACCTTAGGTTCTAACCCACCCCTTAATCTGCATCTCAATCCGCTCTATATTATGCTTTGTAAACAACACATTATAAACTCAACAGTTTAATTATTTTTTTTTCCCTTTTTTTTCCCCCTTCTCAATTACAGTTACTTATACATTCATGCTTTGGAGGCATCTTCCACTTCGGATTCCGATGTTGTCCCTCATTTTTCAGACCTTGTGTTATCAGGGTGTTTTAAGCTACCTAACATTATGTCCCATTGTTCAGATACTTCCCTAGTCTGCTTTCCCCGTGCTGCTTCCAAGTGTAGTGTAGTTTCCTCAGCTTCTGCCCATTTTACCAGGGCATCTGACCATCTCGGTACCAGAGGGCCTTTTACATCTTTCCAGTGCGATGTGATCTCTCTTTTGGCTAACAGTAAAGCTAAATCCATAAATTTGCTGATTGTTTTTTTTTTAGGGGTGTGGGAAGTCTCCAAGTAGTGCAATTAAAGGGGAGGGTGTTAAGTTTCTTTCGGTTATTATCAAAGCCTGCTTAAATATTTCTTACCAGAATGATTTTACTTGAGTACAAGACGAAAGCATATGCTCCAATCCGGCTGCAGGTTCTGAGCATCTAGGCCAGATTCCCCCTCCGGTGTTGAATATTTTTGGCTATGTCTTTTGGGGTGAGGTATGCTCTGTGATATATATATATAAGTTGATTAACTTAAATCAGGCATTTCTGGATACAGGGTATATATGTGAAGTAATTGTAGACCACTGTTACTCTTCTATGGTAATTTCTAGTTCTGACTGCCATTTCAATCTAAGTTTATCCAAGGGCGCATGAAGGTTTTTAAGGAGTACTTGGTAGATTGCCGAGATGGCTCCTCTATGTTCTCCTATTGAGCAAATAAGCTTACACCCCGCATGTGCAGGAGGTTCCATCGTACCCGTTTTCCACGTCTTGTATATAATTCTAGTTATTGCGCTATATGTAATGAACATTCCTGATGGGATATTGAATTGATCCTGCCATTCCATGAAGGTGCATAGTTTACCATTATTGTACCAGTCACCCAATACCGTCACCCCATATGTCACTAGTTTTTTTATCCCTACAATTGTTAGGTTCGCAGTCATGTATATCAAACATATAAGTGGTACCTCTGGTGCATAAGGTGTTACTGCATGCATGTTTCTCAGAATCTGTGCCCAGCAAAGTCTCATTGACTTCCATTCCAATGGTAGTTGTTGGTGTTTCCCCCTAGGGTTCAAAATAATATTAAGAATTTCATCTATTGAACCACTTAGGGTGTTCAGTGGTTCCTGGATAGTTGAAATATTACCGATTAATCTTGCTAACCATTGTAGCTGACCTGCCCAGTAATACATTTCCATATCTGGTGCAGCTAAGCCCCCCTCCTCAGTAGGCCTCTGAAGGGTGCGTAATGCTATTCTGTGTCTACCAGTTCCCCAGATGAAACTCGTAAATATGGAGTTAATGTCTTTAAACACTGATTTCAGGACGGTTATAGGAAGTACAGAAAAAAAAATACAGCAGTCTCGGTAGTACAATCATCTTAAGTAGTGCTATTCTCCCTGTAACCGTCAGGGGCAGTTTTTCCCAGAATCTTATATTTGATCTGAGCTTTCGTAGAGCTCAGTGTATGTTGCCCTCTATTAGGTCTTCTAGTTTATGGTATATATTTACTCCAATGTATTTAAATGTGGTAGGTGCCCTCAGAAGCCCGCAAGTATCATCAGTCTTCGGTGATCCCTCCAGCAGCGGAAAGGCAGCAGATTTCTGCCAGTTATTTTGGAGCCCAGAGGCACCCCCAAAGCTCTCCATCATATTCATTGCCACTGTCAGATCGGTCGTAAGGTTTTGGAGGAAAAGCAGCATGGCATCTGCGTATAGAGCAATGCGATGAATTTGTTGACCGATTAATACACCCTTGAAATATCTAGCGGACCTGGCCATCTGGGCCAGTGGTTCAACCGCCAATGCAAATAGCAGAGGAGACAAGGGGAAGCCCTGCCTAGTACCCCTGCCAATCCTAAAAGGGTACGATATGGTTCTGCTTGTGCGGAACCTTGCAGTAGGATCCACATAGAGCAGTTTCGTCCAGTGGACAAAGCCCTGTCCCATTCCCAGTTTCAGGAGTACTTTTTCTAAGTAGTCCCATCTTAGGCTGTCAAAAGCCTTTTCGATGTCAACAGAGATGATTGCTGCCTGCGTTAGGGCTTGAGGGGCTGCATTAATTATCAATATCAGTCATCTAATATTCTTTGCGGTACTACGCTGGGGAATAAAGCTGGATTGATCGCGGTGTATCAGTGATGTCATATGGGGGCAATAGCCTGGTGGCAAGTATCCTAATGAGCATTTTATAATCCGTGTTGAGCATGGACAGTGGTCTATAGGACCGAACATCCTCTGAAGGTCTATCTGTCTTTAATAAAGGAATCATAATAGCTTTGTTTGTGGATGGGGGCAAGTGTCCCTTTTCCCCGGCTTCAGAGTATACGGTGCACAGACGTGGTGCTAATTGCTCTCGGTATGTGTTGTAAAACTCAACGGGGATTCCATCTGCTCCCGGGACCTTGCCTCGCGCCATCTCTTGAATGGCAGTTTTAATTTCCATAATTGTGATGGGCTCAGCTAGAGCCACCCCATCTGCTTCATCTAGACTAGGGAGGTCAAGGGTCTCTAAATCCTCTAATTGGGAAGGTGTTAGTGTCTCAGTGGGGCTAGCATATAGATCAAAGTAATAGCTAACAAATCGATTATTTATCTCTCTCTGGCTGAATACATTGTTGCCGTTGTCATCTTTATTTCCACTATTGCTGACTGTTGCTTTGATGGATTAGCAAGCCAGGCCAGAAGAGCACCGGCTTTGTCTCCCTCTGCATGTTGTCTAGCTAAATAATTTTTATAATCAAAGCGGTCTAGTTTTACAGTGGCTTCAGCAATTTTCTCTTTATTCTCAGTCAGAAAGGGAGTTAAACCAGGACTTTCAGGCCTTTTACGCTCTATATCTCTGAGGGAGTCCTCCAGTTTCTTAATGTCCTGTTCTAATGATCTTTTGACCCCCATGTGTTCATGAATGCACACTCCTCTGATTACGGTCTTAAATGCTTCCCATTCTAGTGCTCTAGAGGAAGCAGTATCCGAGTTGATAGTGAAGAACTCATCAATTGTTGTGAGTATTATGGGGGTCATTCTGACCCCGGCGGTCTCTGGGTCGGCGGGAGCACCGCCGACAGGCCGGCGGTGCCCCGCAGGGCATTCTGACCGCGGCGGGTCGGCCGGGGTCAGATGTGGAAAACCGGCGGTCTCCCGCCGGTTTTCCGCTGCCCTTGTGAATCCTCCATGGCGGCGGAGCGCGCTCCGCCGCCATGGGGATTCTGACACCCCCTACCGCCAGGAACAGGATGGCGGTAGGGGGTGCCGCAGGGGCCCCCGTAAGAGGGCCCCACTGTGTATTTTAGTGTCTGCTATGCAGACACTGAAATACGCGACGGGTGCCACTGCACCCGTCGCACCTTCCCACTCCGCCGGCTCAATTCTGAGCCGGCGTCCTAGTGGGAAGGCCGTTTTGCACTGGGCTGGTGGGCGGCCTTTTGGCGGTCGCCCGCCAGCCCAGTGCAAAACCCAAAATACCCTCAGCGGTCTTGCGACCGCGGAGCGGTATTTTGGAGGGGGGAACTCTGGCGGGCGGCCTCCGCCACCCGCCAGGGTGAGAATCACCCCTTATGTGTTTAACATCGTCTAACATTTCTGCTTTGAGACGCCATGTTGGTATACTCGGCCTATCTCTGCCCCAAGCTAATGTTATAATCAGTGGGTTGTGATCAGATATAGTGTGACACAGGTATTCAGCAGTTAATATATCGCTCTGTATTTCAGGAGAGGTTAGAAAAGTGTCAAGGCGGACATGTAAGTCATGTAGCGTGGAGTAAAATGAATAGTCACGGGTGCGAGGATTAAGCTGTCTCCAGCTATCTCCGATTCGCCATTGTTGTTGCCATTCTACAAATGTTTTAGCTGTTCTTATAGTCGGGAATGTGCCGGGGGGGATGCGATCTATCCATGCTAACATCTGCTATGCAGTTGAAGTCTCCTCCCATTAATATAGGTACGGTAAGGTAATGCCCTAGTTCCAATGACAGTTTGTGGAGGAAAGCTCCTTGATCTTGGTTTGGGGCATATATACTCCCTATAGCAATGTCTCTACACTCCAGTCTACCAGTTATCAGGACATATCTTCCTTCCTTATCTATTACTTTGTGTGTTTTCTGGAAGGGCACCCCAGGACGGATCCATACTAGTACTCCCCTGGCAAATGCTGAGTAAGTGGTTGCAGTCACCTGACCTCTCCATCTCTTCACCTGGGCTTTAACCTCCTGCTCGACAAGGTGGGTCTCCTGAAGCAGAGCTATGTGGGCCCCGCCGTCTAAGCTGATTATATATCTTAGATCTCTTGGTCATGTTATTTAGCCCTCCTACATTCCAGGTGATTATTTTATAATTTGAAGAAATATTCATTGATTCTGTGTGTTATGTAGTAGTTAAATGTGTTTTCGCAAATATTTCTAGGTGTAGGCCTCAGCATATTTCTTTTGGTGTGGAGGAAAGTCAGTGGTATGGCGGCGGATGCAAAACTTTGACAACCCTTATAACAAAAATTCCACTCCCCCAACTCCCTCTCCCCAGGACCGGTTTCCAAAACTATTCCCGTCCAAACAATTAAGATTCTAGTGAACATCCTATTGGTAGGGTGGCGCGCCAGACACCGAGAGCTAATGCTCCGGGCCGCTCACAGAGCTCTGACAGAGTATGTGAACGGACAGCAGTGTTATTTACTCACATGCTTTCCATTTAGCATCCGTTCTGTACATCATGCAATTATATGACAGGCCCCAAGACACAATAACTACCGAGGAACAGTGTGTACCCTTTCCTCGTTATCCTCATTTGTTCTGCTTCCCGACTCTTCAAGCTTCGCCGGTGATATGGGCAGCGATGGTTGACCAAGGTCTCGATTGATTTTACCCATGGATATCCAGGATTTTACCAGTCAGACAAGGTCATCCAATGATCTTGGAGTGATTTTGTGCATGCTGACCGAGGTGCCTTGGGACGAATCAGAAGAGTTCCCACAGCTCAAGTCAATATCAGATCTGATTTCTGACGATTGAGTCCTAGGCATGCTCCCTCCACTTAAAGCAGCTGCTGCATCCACTGCTGCATGCATTTCCTGGAGTGCTTGGTGTCTTGGAGGAGCCGCTTCCAGTCTACGTTTTTTGGACCTGCCACGTGTTTTTTGTGATGTGCGAGAGTTTCTGCTTAGCGATTTGGGAGCAGTTGATTCCAGTATTTCCAGCCAGTCCCATAACTGTGGCGATGTGAAAAAATGGGCCTTGCCCTTGGCTGGAAAGAGCATTGTGTACTTTATTCCACGTTCTTGAAGCGGTCGCTTTGAGTCATTAAAGGAGGCTCTTTGTAATTAGGTATCCTTGGTTTGTCCGGGAAGAACATGATTTTTTGGTTTTCCAACATTATGTCTCCCTTAAGTCTTGCTTGGGCTCATATAAAGTCTCTATCCTTGAAGTGAAGCAACTTCATAATCACTGGTCAGGGGCACGCTCCAGGGGGAGGGGGTCTGTTTGGTATTCTATGAGCTCTTTCGATTGCAAAAAAAGGGAGATATACCATCAGGGTCCACTATTTCTCTTATCCAGTGCTCTAGGAAGGCTTCCATGCTTGTCGCCGAGGATTCCGCTTCTTCCGGTAAGCCCACTAGTCCTAGGCTATTTCTACAGTTGCAATTTTTTGCATCTTCAGCCCTTGCTTCTAGTACTTTCATTCAGGTGGCTTGATCAGTGATGTCAGTGGATAAAGCTTTCTGGACAGGGGACAGCTGCTCCAGCGTTTTCTCATTAGCTACCACTCTTTCTGTCAATCTGCGATGATCATCTCTTAAAAGGGAGAGGTCAACAGTGAGAGTGTCTATTTTCTGCTCTAACTCTGCGTGAGACTCCCTGATTGCTTGAAGTATGTATCCAGCGTGGTTTCTTGATTCTGCAGGCTGTCAGGTGGCATTATATTAGGAGGGTGATCCGGGGTCGTAGTTATATTCGATTTTTCTTGTCCTGTGGCCTCTCTTTTTTTCGGTTTTCCCATCTTGTTGTTTCTTCAGTAATTTGCTTATCTGTGGACTGTTAGAGGTGTGCACTCATTTTTCAGTATATAAATAATGTGGTGAATATTTCAAAGAAGGCGTGTTATCATCTGAAGGATCACAAAATTCTTGTCCTGGGGTTCAAAGGAGCAGGCCAAGGTGTGAGTCCGCACCTATCAGCCATATTGTGGGGCCTGCTATCTCTCAGCTCCATCAGGGGCCCCCATAGGGCCCGGGAAAGTACCTCCAACGACTTTAGTCTGAGTAGGGTCTTCAGCAATGGGCGTTAGCAGTCTCCCGCCGCAGGGCCCGGCACCCCGCGCCTCCCAATCTCAGTCACTCTCACTCCGGCCGGAGTGTCTGCCAGCAGGGGAGCAGCCGATCCAGTCCTCACTGCTCCCCCTGAGCACCAGCCGAGGAGGCCGAATCAAAACTTAGCGCGGACGTGCCCCCAGTTTGGCGCCGCGCCCGCTCTGCCTAACGTGGCGGACTCTCCCCATCCCCATGCTGTCGCATCGTTTCGCCAGGGGGGAGGCCTGCCACTCACCTCCTCAGTGGTTTTCTTTTCTCTCTGCCGGTGCTTCGCTTCTCAGGAGGTCCAGAGCAGTGAGAGCGCACTGCTCCGGAGCCTCACTGCGCTGCGGTCGCCATCTTGGATCCCAAATCAAAGAGGCTTTAGAACCTAACAAGGTCCCTGCCGTTCCTTCCCTTGCTCCAGATGCACTACAGGTTAAAATGCAGATCTTTGTATGGGGAGAGGCACTGTCCTATTGAGGTGTAAGTGTCAGCTCGACCCACCCATCTAGCCCATAAGACCCATCAGTCGAGTGATGGGTCATCAGGATGCAAATGTTAGACTCAAGGTCCATTTGTGTGTGACTGTCTAGAGAGAATGCACAAAGCCCAGCTGTCATCTATCCCAGACATGTATTCTGAGACAGGCAGAGGCACAGAATGGTTATGGTTCTGACAACCAAATTTAGATCTATGGCTGTTCAACCTCCATTCATGTCGATGGAGTTTACTCCATCACACTAGCTGTCTCTTGCAGCCAACATGGCAGACTCCAATGCTTGTGAGTGTTACTCTGTTGCCATTGTGACGGCAGCATTACGCTGACCATATTTAGATAATGCAGTTGTGCTGGCAGTGCACCAGCAGTGGTCCCATGATGGTGGGAGTCTGTCACACAAACCGTTCAGCATTGTACTATAGCTGTTACCATTGAATGGATGCCATCAGGCCACACCTGATCTATGTAGGTCAATTGTGAACACCTGTATAACACACTATTAAACACAGTAAATTTCAGACCATGATCCTTTGGCATTCCACTGCTGACCACCAATCTGATAATAACCTTTCCACTTAACAGGCAAGTCGTTTATTTTTTTCAATTCTCCCTCTCTTTTTTTATCTTTTTCATTTTTTCATAATTTTTCAAATCACTTAAGGGGCACCAAAATAATATTTGTTTTCACTATGGCAGAGAGAAGGAACCCACATTTTACAGAGGGTGAATTGACAGTAATAGTGGATGAAATTCTTAGAGTAATGCCACAATTATTTGGATCACAAATACAAAATACTACCATATCTCAGAAAGAGCAAATGTGGGACAGAATAGTCAACAGAGTGAATGTGGTAGCTAACAATCTGCATACACAGGAGGAAATTAGGGAGAGGTGAAATTACCTGCTGGGGAGAATCCACTCCCTCACCTCCAAGCATCACCAAGAGGCCAGAGGACTGATGGTGGTTCTCACAGCCCAACCCTCCATTACAACTCTTTTCCTGGGAGGAGGAGGTCTTGCAGATTCTACCTCCTGAAGGCTAGACAGCAATCCCTGGTAGATTGGAGAATGGTAAACTACACTTATGTATGTCTCACTAATTACAAATGGAGTCCTTGCCCTTAACGTAGCTGTTCAAAATGTTTCTAGACACCTGCCAAAGCATATATATTTAAACTTCCATTTCAGAAAATCCCTTGTGTTATCCAAATTAGCATCATGGTTGTTTCTCCCTATTCAACAATGAACAATATGTATTGTCAGATTGTATGTTGTTCTCAATGGAACCCCATGCATTTGCCTTTCTTTTCCCTTGCTTTATCTGAATGTAGGCTGTTGTACTTCAAAAAACAGGTTCCAAACTCCATCAATATACATGTGACAGCATAGTGCTTGTAAGTGGTATGTTAACCTACACACATTACACACATGTGTGCAAATATCGTAAATGTGTGTTCATTTCACTGTAGTAATTCATATAGTTATTTGTTGCTCACTTTTTCACAAGTATTTCACAAGCCCAGGCCTGGCCCCAGACACACACCAGGGGGTCTGAGGCTGCATTGTGTGAGGGCAGGCACAGTCCTTTCAGGTGTAAGTGACCACTCCTCCCACCGTTCTAGCTCAGATGGCTCATCAGGCTATGCAGGCTACAACCCAGCTTTCTTTGTGTCACTGCCTAGAAGAGAGATACAAACAGCCCAAATGTCAAACTGACCAAGTCAGGGAATCCACAAACAGGCAGAGTCACAGAATGGTTTAAGCAAGAAAATGCCTACTTTCTAAAAGTGGCATTTTCAAACTAACAATTTAAAACCCAACTTCACTTTAAGATGTATTTTGAAATTGTAAGTTCAGAGACCCCGAACTCCAGATCTCTATCTACTCTCAAAGCGAAACTCGACTTAAAAGTTATCTAAAGGCAGCTCCCATGTTAACCTATGAGAGAGACAGTGAAAACCAAATTTGGCAGTATTACACTGTCAGTATATGTAAAACACACCAGTACATGTCCTAACTTCCAAATACAATGCACCCTGCCCATGGGACTACCTAGGGCCTACCTCATGGGTGCCTCTTATGTTTGAAAAGGGAAGGTTTAGGCTGCCAGGTCGAATAGGCAGTTTACAACTGCACACACAGACACTGCAGTGGCAGGTCTGACCCATGTTCACAGGGCTACTCATGTGGGTGACACAATACGTGCTGCAGGCCCGCTAGTAGCATTTGATTTACAGGCCCTGGGCACCCCTGGTGCACTTTACTAGGGACTTACCAATAAATCTAATATGCCAATCATGGATAAAACAATCACAATACAATTTAAATAAGGAGCACTTGAACTTTAGCACTGATTATCAATGGTAAAGTGCTCAGAGACAATAAACCAGCAGAAACAAATCAGAAAAGAAAGGTGAAAGGTTCGGCCATAACCCTACAAAAAAGGCCATTTCCAACACACAGCAAGATTCAAGTCAGTTCATGTAGACAGTAGCAGATTGGCACGAGGTCTTAGGACTTCACAAATGTGCATGTAAGCCAGTCTATTTCAACCAACATGAATTTTTAAGCCAAGCTATATTGATTGAAACAGACAGGAATGTGTCCACATTGGTAACAGAGTTACACACACCCCAAACAACACTTTAGTATCCTTAGTTATGCCCAGATGAAAACTCAATGATCGTGCGAAATGTGATACTTAAAGGGACATTTACAGATTGAAGGTTACATCACATAGACATTGGAGTATCACATTTTGTGAATTCAATATCAGGTCCAAATCATGACTGTTTTGGAAATGTGAAAATATTTTTGCTCTATACTGAAGTGAGCTAGTAATGTATCAAGGCCTATGTATTTACTCGTGCTGTTTAAGCAATTTGTCAATCCACCACACAAAAATATTAGTAAATATCTGCAATAGCATAGGTGTGTACATACTGCATAACCAGTTGCTAAGCTAGTTCAGTAAAGATTCCTCATAATAGGTGGTACAATTGAAATATACTTTAGTTACTTGAAGTAAGTTTTACTAATGCGAAATGGTCTGACATAGGAATTTTTTTTCCAGTTCACATACATTTTGGTACAACTTTGCAGTATTTTGTGGACACCCATTGATTCCTATGTAACTTTTGGTGAATCTACATGATGCACATTATTTGACCTTTTAAAGTCACTGTACGGTTGGGGGAATGAGCTCAGTATTTTAAACAATATGCATACATTTGTGATGTACATGTTATTTCTGGTGCAAGCATTCATCATGTTGCTGGGCACTTACACCATAATTGTTTGTTTCTCTTATTTTGCCTGCTGAATGTATGTGTGTTTATTTTCACATAATGTGTTACTAATATACACATATGCATTACACAGCGTAAATTACACTTTCGAGATAGAACACATCTAATGTTTGACATAAATTACATATACTAAAGGGACATGTGCCCTTCATACATCTTTGACACGTTTGGAGTTTCAAGCTAACATTGGTAATACGTTCTATGTACACTCATTTGTAGCATTATGTAGTGCAATTGCTACTTTATATTGGGTTTATGTAGTTCAAATTAGGTGTCTTGTTTATGTACAGGTTGTAGTGCTTTTGAGCGATGTTGGAAAATTGATTATTGGTAAGGGCAGGTAAGTACCTACACTTAGCAATAGGCTACTTACCCCCACTAGGTTCGGTTAGGTCTCAATAAATTAATCCCAGCTCAAACCTTAGTAGCTTCGCAACGAGCAACAAGGCTCAACTTAGGAGGCAAAGGCCCACATTATGACCCTCACGGTGAGTGATAAAGTGGCGGTAATACTGCCAACATGCTGGCGGTAATGCCAAATTATGACCATGGGAGTGATAACTCCCATAGACAGCCAATGTACCACACCAACCGCCAGGGCGGAAACAACACCCACCATGACGGTAGCTGTCAACAGCCAGGCGGAAGACAAAGTACCACCCACCATATTAAGACACTGGCAGAAATGCATCACAGAAGAGAAAAGACTCACCATTGGAGACACAGGGAAGAACAACACTGCCATGGAACCAGAACTGCAAGTATTTCCAATGCTCTTCTAAGTTAAGCTCCACCTGGAACACCAACGCCGATGAAGATGACGACGGTGAGTACAGCCACCTTGTACACAAGGGAAGAAGAGAGGAAAATGAGAATGACACACACACGCGCATGACACAGACCCGACACACACACCATACACACAACCAGCTGCACACGAAAAACAATTTGCACCCGATACACGTCAGAATAATTCAAGGACAACAAGAATGAATATATTGATATCAACAGCTAATAAATAATTGTCCATGAAACAGATATGTACAAATGCACACAAAGGGACACTGCCCAGTCTAATGTACAAAGGGCCCACATGGCCACAGGGCACAGTCCAAGGCCCAACTCGAATCCTGACTTCATCCGGTAGAACTCTGTAGGGCATCAGTTTGCAAGTGGGCAGGTACCTCAGGGGGATACGGGGTGGGAGGGCTCCTCAGCCGAAGTCATGAACAAGGCCACAGTTTCTCAGGTGGGTGACTTTCCCACTGGTTTTAGAGGGGGATCCATGCTAATTTCTCTGTCCTGGGGAGTTCAAGGCCACAGTCTCTCAGGTGGGTGACTTTCCCACTTGTTATGGAGGGGGCCCCTCATACAGCAGCCCCTGGAGGGTGGCCTACATAGCTACCGCTGGTGGTGATGGCTGCACGTTGGTGGTAGATGGAGGTGCCTCCTGGGCAGCCTCTGCTGGTGGTGATGGCTGCACATTGGTGGCTGATGGAGGTGCCTCCTGGGACGTCTCTGCTGGTGGTGATGGCTGCACTTCCTCAGCTGGTGGTGGGGGCCCTGTGACCACTGGTGGTGGTGGTGGAGGTGTCACCCTGACAGCCTCTGCTGGAGTAGAGGGCTTCTTCCCTTCATGACATGGGGCTTGGAATCCGTACCCTTCCTGGCAGGGGTTGAGGGCTTCTTCCCCTTCATGGCAGGTTGTATGTATTCCTTAGCCTTCCAGTCAGGAGTCGAGGCCTTCTTCCCCTTCAAAGCAGGAGTTGCAGGCTCCTTCCTCTTCATCGGCAGGAGGTGTGGGATCCTTCCCCTTCTTGGCTGGTGGAGAGGGATCCTTCACTGACTGGCCACCACGACAAGGTGGCGCCACCACTCTCGACGTTGATTGTTTGGCTGAGGTGCTGGGTTGGGTCGTTGGGACCCTGCTCTTACAGGCAGGACAGGGGGAGGGGGAGGGAAGAGGTCAAGCTGGTCAAGCTTCTTAGGGACGGTGGGGAAGGAGGAGGGATCGGAGTGGAGGTTGAGGGAGTGGTTGTAAGAGGTGTATGTCTGCTGGATTTGGGTGCAGGTGCATGGGCAGTATGCTGATGTGAGGTGGATGGCTATTGGGTGTGTGAATGTTTGCATTTCTGTCCTTTAGGAGGGGGCAGACAGGGTGGGAGAGGACACAGGGGAAGTGTGCATGGATGTTGTGGAGGTGTCTGCTAGTGAGGTGTGTGTGCTGCTAGGTGTGGTGATGCTGGTGGTGGATGTTGGTGCAGTGCATGCAGGTGTGAGTGTGGACGTGACTGGGAGGGAGGTGGAGGAGGACGAGGGGGAGACAGTGGAAGCAGTGGATGTGGTTGTGTTTGCAACTGTCTGGTGTTTGAGTGAGTGCTTGTGGGATGAAGTGTGGTGCCTGTGTTTGACTGTGCCACTCTTGGGTGTTGTCTTGTATGCATGCTTGTCAGTATGTGTGCATGCGATGGGTTGGGGTTGAGGAGACTAGGAAGTAGTAGTTGGAGGGGGGAAAGTAGAAACAGGGACTATGGCTGCAATCAGAGAGGAGGCCAGAGCCAGAATCGATCTCTGTTGGGCCGCCAATCCACCGTGGATGCCATCCAGGAATGCATTACATTACTGCATCTGGGAAGCCAGCCCCTGGATGGCATTCACAATGGTTGACTGCCCTACAGAGATGGATCTCAGTAGGTCAATGGCCTCCTCACTCAGGGCAGGAGGGCTCACTGGGGCAAGGCCTGAGGAGCCTGGGGTGAAGGAGATGCCCACCCTCCTGGGTGAGCGGGCACGGGCAACTCGCTGAGGGGCTACTGAGCTACTGGGAGGGCGGTGCTGGTACGGGAGTGGCGGCTATACCTGCAGCTGGGATGGTCACAGAGGTTTCCACCACCACCAGGGAGCTACCATTGGAGCTACCATTGGAGGAAGTATCTGAGTCTGTGTTTTCACCTCCTGTCTCCACTGTGGTGTTCCCCTCGCCCTCCGTCCGACTGGTTCCCTCAGCGTCGGTGGACTCTGCCTCCTGGGTCCTGTGGGATGCAGCGCCCTCTGTCGCTGGTGCCCCTGCTCCTCCACCACATGATGCTAATGCACACATGGACAGAACAAAAGGGGGGAAAGAGAAAAAGGAAACACTGGGTCAATTACTGTACCAACACCACAGTTGGCATACACAGCACCGTTGCACACAGGGATCAGGCTTGAGCACTATGCATTGAACGGCCAGTGATTTGGCTAGATGCTACAGCAAGATGAGGGCCACACACCACCAACTGCACCTCCCCTAGTACCCACAAAGCCCTTCCTGAAATAGAATGCTAACAAGCTAGGTTACCTGCATTTGCCATAAACCCATTACCCTAGAGTTGACCCATGCTGCAATGTCTGGCCTGGCCTTAGGGGCACCCACCCTTGTGGCTGCTGTGATTTCCTCAAGCACCCATCCAACTCCTGGTAGGCCACCGCCAGTATGCGGGCCATCAGGGGTCAGGTCCCGATGGGCACCCCTTCCTCGTGGGGAGGCCATCCCCAACTGGGCCTCCGCGGTCTTCCATGCCCAGCATCTCAGATCCTCCTACCATTTCCGACAGTGGGTTCTCCGCCTGCCATAGACCCCCAGGGTCCAGACATCCTTGGCGATGACACGCCATAATCCCTTCTTTTGATGGGCGCTGACCTGCAGAGGGAATGCAGACAGGAGAACATCATTAAACAAACAGTCCAGCTTGTCACACATATGGCCCACCAATCGCGTTTCCATCACCAGTGGCACACAGGATGTACACCACCACAAGACACTCCCCCACCCCGCTGATGACACGATGCTTGCACACACATCTCCAGGCATCCTTCCCACATGCATCGTGCCCAATGTGTACTCACCTGTTGGTCTGGAGGCCCATACAGCAGTCCATACTGGGGTAGGATCCCATCCACCAGTGGCTCCTACTCCTCCAAAGTGAGGGCAGGGGCCCTTTCTCCAGTCTCACAGGCCATGGTAGGTTCCAGACACAGGTCACAGCAGCACACGCAGTGTAGGTGTTCTTCTTTTGAAGTTCAGGAAACAAATGAGGAATCAGATAGAAAATGGCGGTCACATCCGAGGCGGTGTACACCGTCACCGCTGGCACAGATCTCCATTGGCCCCTGTACTCCATAGAGCCCCATAATATCCAATGAGGAATTGCACTGCGGTTCAAGACCGCCTTCCTCCACAACACCCAACTTCAGCGGAATTACTTCACTTCCACCTGTCCCTGCATGCAAGACAGGTGGTCACCATTTTGGGGGGGGGACAATGGTCATATTGACATTAACTGCTTCGCAGACTAGATTAGCACATACCTCACCATTCCCACTGTCCCATAACAAAAATGCACCAATTACACTGAAGTTGTGGTTGCATTGTTCAAATTGTGATACCCTACTCACTCTTGTGTCCCTTAGATACCTACTGCTGCAGATGAATAGGAGGTGGAGACATACCCCCGTGTACAGACCCCTTGTGGACTTGCCTACACTGGAGGACAGGCACATTATCCTTATCTATAGACTGGACAGGGCCACAATCACAAAGCTGTGTGTCCAATTGGAGCCAGACCTGATGTCTGCTATCCGTCATCCTACTGTGATCCCCCCTCTTGTGCAAGTGCTATCAGTGCTCCATTTCTTGGCAAAAGGCTCTTTCCAAATGACAGTAGGCTTGGCAGCAGGAATGTCACAGCCAATGTTCTCAATTGTGCTAGCAAGAGTGTTGTCTGCCCTGGTAAAACACATGTGCAGCTACATTGCTTTCCCCCGGTGGAAGATTTGGCCACTGTGAAGGCCGGATTCTATGCAATGGGACATATCCCAAATGTGATGACCCAACTACAGAGGCTCGCACAGTGTGTGGCTAATAGGTGAGCATTGGTCCACACCCACTATATGTTAGTGTATGCCTTCAGGTGTCATCCCAAATCATTGTGTGAAGCTAAATGTAAACCCTTAATACTTGCAGGGGACTCTGGCTACCCAGACCTATCACAGCTGCTGACCCCTGTGAGGAATGCCAGACGGGGGCAGAGGAACGGTATAATGAGGCACAGGGGCGAACCAGATGGATCATCGAGGACCTTCGGACTCCTGAAGGCCAGGTTCAGGTGCATCCATCTGACAGGTGGATCCTTGTGCTACTCACCCGAGAAGGTCTGCCAGATAGTAGTGGCATGCTGCATGTTGCACAACCTGGCCCTCAGACGGCATGTACCCTTTCTGCTGGAGGAGGAGACTGGAGATACAAGTAGTCAAGTTGTGTTCAAGGGTGTTTATTGTAGTGCTATGAAATTGAGGGAAAAGTGAAATAGAATGGGGTGATGATGGAGGAAGGTCCAGGGTATTGTTCCAGTCTGTTTGTAGCACAGGTGCAGTGTCCAAGGGGCCATAGGAAGGGGTGCAAAAGCAGTTCAAAGGGTATGAGGTGACAGTGAGGGACACAAGGGGGACAATCAGGAGAGTCTCATTTCCTAGCAGTGGTCTTGGCAAGTGCCTCTGGCTTCTGTCTGGTTCACAGGGAATGTTTGCGGGGTGGTTCACCTTCTAGGGGAGGGGTGCTGGTGGCCTGTGGTCCTGTGGCAGGGCCTTCTGCCCACTAACTGCAACGGAAGTGGAGGGATCGTCAATGGACTGGCTAATGGTAGGAGTCCGTTGGTGTGCTGTTGCCTCCCTCATGATGTTGGCCATGTCTGAGATGTCTTGTGTTAATGGCCTGCAAGTCCTCCCTGATCCCCTGATACTGTCCCTCCTGCAGCCTCCTGTTCTCCTGCACGTTGTCAAGGATCGAGCCCATTGTGTCCTGGGAATGTTGGTAGGCTCCAAGGATCTTGAAGAGTGCCTCCTGGAGAGTCAATTCCCTGGTCCTGTCCTCCCCCTGGTGCTCAGCAGTCCTCCCAGTGTCCCTGTTGGCTTGTGCCTCTGTCCCCTGAACTGTGTGCCCACTGCCACTGACCCCAAGTCCCTGATTGTCTTGGGTATGAGGTGTGGACTGGGGTCCCTGTAAAGGTGGGCACACTGCTAATTGATCTGTCCTGGGAACAGAGGTGTGGGTACGCTGGGTGGGCTCTGTGGTGTTGGATACTGATGGGGGAGGCTCTGCGGAGGACTGTGAGTGAGCTTGGGTGACCGGCTGTCTCGTGGTCCCTGGGTCCCTGATTGTTGGTCCCGATCCTGAAGTCGAGAGTTACTGTCATCACTGGGGGCATCTTCTGTTGGGGGAGTGGATAGTCGTGGCACCTTGTCTCCACTGGGATTGGGTGGGGCACCTGTGGGGATGTAAGTGATGAATTATGCCTAATGTCTGTGACATATTGTACATCCCTGGCTTCCCCTCTAGTGTTGGTGTTGCCCTGCCACCTTTTGCTTGTGTATGGTGATGTATTGTGTGATTGTTAGTTTCCCTATGCTGTGCATGCTTTAGTGATGGGTGTCCATGCATTGCTATAGCATGCAGGGCTTGGCATAGTGGTTAGTCATATATGTAAGTGCAATGTGTGGGATGTAGAGGAGTGATGGAAGTGAGTGTGAGAGGGTGTGATGGCATGCAGGTATGTGGGTGAAAAGTAGTAAATATTGACTTACCAGTGTCCAGTCCTCCAGCTACTCCAGCGAGTCCGTCAGGATGCAGTATTGCCAAGACTTGCTCCTCCCATGCTGTGAGCTGTGGGAGAGGAGGTGGTCCTCTTTATGGCAAGCTCGTGCCTTGCTGCAATGGAACGTACATTCCCCTCTAGGTCTTTCCACCTATTCCTGATGTCATCCCTTGTTCCTGGATGCTGTCCCACTGCGTTCACCCTGTCCACAATTCTCCGCCATAGCTCCATCTTTCTTGCAATGGATATCTGCTGTACCTGTGCTCCAAACATCTGTGGCTCTACACCTGCCAATTTCCTCCACCATGACCCTTAACACCTCATCAGTGAAATGGGGGTGCCTTCGTGGGGACATGGGTGTTGTGTGGTGTGTGTTGGTGAGAGTGTGTTGAGTAATGTGGTGGGGTGTGTGTTGTGGGGTGCGTGAGGGATGTATGGGTGTAAGTGGTGTGTGTGTCTAGTTGTCTCTGTGCTGTTTGTGTCACTCTCCTGGCAGTAATTGTTGTTTGTAAAGGGTTGTGGGTAATGTGGGTGTGTGTTTTATAATGTTGTGGGGGGGGGTGTAGTGTATGTATTAGTGTCAGGTGTGTGTTTTTGGTATTGGACAATGTAGTGTTGTTTTGTATGTGGGTGTCCATTCTAAGCACAGCGGTATGTACCGCTAATGGCTTACCGCCTTTGAAAGTCTGCCATGGTAATCCCTGGGTCATAATGTGATGGGTGCTGTTTTGTTGGCATAACGGTATGGGTGTTCATACCGCCACTTTATCACTGACCTTTGGGCTGGCGGATTTGTGTATGTGACAGTATTCTGTTGGATTGGTGTGTGTGTGTCATAATATGGTGAATGGATATTTGCCACTGCAGTAGTATGTTGGCGGCCGTCACCGTGGCGGTAACCAGGATTTACCGCCAATGTCATAATGAGGGCCAAAGTGTGTAAAGCATTCAAGTATCACAAAACAGTAGTAAAATAAAACACAAGAAACAGTTTAGAAATCCAAAATCAATTTATAAAAATAGTGTTAGACTTGGCATCCTTGGCGTGGTCTCCCCTAAGTTTTTGCCTCTCCTTCAGAGGTTGTTGATGTGCGCTGGACTCTGTTTTTGCTGTTTTTTTATACTCTGGGCACTTACTACTGCTAACCAGTGCTATAGTGTAGGCACTCTTATGTAAAATGTATGTGTAATTGGCTATCCATGATTGGCAAATTCAATTTACTAGTAAGCCCCTAGTAGAGTGCACTAGAGGTGCCCAGGGCCTGTAAATCAAATGCTACTAGTGGGCCTGCAGCACTGGTTGTGCGACCCACATTGGTAGTCCTGTAAACATGGCTTAGACCTGGCACTGCAAGTCTGTAGGTGCAGTTTTAAACTGCCAATTCGACTTGGCAAGTGTACATACTTGCCAAGCCTAAACCTTCCCTTTTTATAAATGTAAGACACCCCTAAGGTAGGCCCTAGGTAGCCCCGTGGGCAGGGTGCAGTGTATGTTAAAGGTGGGACATTTACTTGTTTGGTTTTACCTGTTTTAACAGTGAAATACTTCTAATTTGGGTTTCACTGTTGGAAGGCCCTAAAAAAACTGTGCATTGCTGACCTGACTGGAGAAGAAACAACGCACGGCCTCCCTTGCAAGGAAGGAATCGACACATCGCTGACTTTTCCGACGCACGCTCACCCGTGCGGCTTTATTTTGACTCAAACCATGTACTTTGTGCAAAAAAATCGTTTCCATTGTTTCCAATTGTGTAAGACTCTTATTCTTTAGAAAATTCATATTTTAACTTGTGTGTGTTGAATTTTTCTCCTTTTGGTCTTGTTTGATTTACATAAATATTTCCTATTTTTTCTAAACTGGTGTGGTGTCCATTTTATAGTGTTTTCACTGTATTACTGTGTGTGTTGGTACAAATAGTTTGCACATTGCTTCTGAGTTAAACCTGCCTGCTCGTGCCAAGCTACCAAAGGGGTGAGTGGGGGTCAACCAGGTGTGTTCCTCCTTTGCTCTGACTAGAATGAGGATCCTTGTTTGGACAGGGGTAAACTGACTGCCAACCAAAGACCACATTTCTAACAAATAGGAGGTATTGTTTTCTTTAATTTGACACCAAAATGAATATTATCGGATAAGGGGAACTGGAGATATGAATTTTGAAGAATTCATGTTTTTTAGCACTTAGAACTTAAAAGCACAATTTTGGAAATTTGGTCGCACCTCATTTGGGGCAAAGTCAAAGTTTCAGGCCAACTGTGATGGAGCCCTGCTCGGCTATAGTAAGAGGGAGGCCTCTGTAAAAAGTTTACCTTAGGACTTAGGCCCATATTTATACTTTTTTAGCGCTGCATTTGTGCCATTTTTTGATGCAAAGTGGCGCAAACTTACAAAATACAATTATATTTTGTACGTTTGCACCGCTTTAGCATCACAAAATGTCGCAAATGCAGAGCTGAAAAAGTATAAATATGGGCCTTAGTCTTTTTCTTGAAGATTTCCTTCAGCTGGACAAAGTCACCAATCCCATCCAACCTCCCTGGAGCCCTTTTCAGATACATGTCGCAGGAGACCTCTGTGAAAAATTCTACCATCTGACTTAGATGATTTTTCAGGACGGATATCTTTGTCTCGGCCAAAGCTGAATCTTGATCTGATATCCCTGGAGCCCTCCACGGATACCCTGCATGGGAAGTGCCAGTCAACTTTTTACGTTCGGACTTTGTCACTTTTTTTTAGCTTTTTCTCTCTGACATCAGACAGCACTCCACATCAAACCAATTTCAACTCAACTTCATTGAATTGCCTTTCCAGGAGCCGAGCCCCCGGTGAAATCCTGGCAGTCCGGGGCTCCGGAGTTTTTCAGCGGGACAAACCTGCAAGTCAGGCCAGCTTGCAGTCGAGGTAAGCTGACCTGACTCTCAACTGCGGGTAAGTGTTTTTATGGAGCTTTTTACCAAAAGTTCTCCAAACTTCTGGATCCTCTTCCAGAAAGTCTTTGAAGGTCCTTTAGGAGGCCACAGGTCACCCCAAAGTTCAAGAAGCTCTGAGTTGTTTCTTGAGGGCTAGGACTCCAACTTCAAGAGTACACCTGGCTCAAACTCCAAATTAACCACTGGACAGTGGTTAGCTAGTCAGTTTCTGAAGGATTTGCTGCAGAGAACTCTGGTTAGCTATTTTTCATCTATAGCAAGGAGGTAGTCCCTTCTTGAACCAGTTCATGACAGGCAAAGTCCTTATAGTGGTGAAGCCCAAGTATACAGCTGGGGCAGTCCTTCAGAGTGATGTGTCTAGGTGCAGGTCAGGGGTCCACCATGGCAGACTTTCTTCTTCTGATGTTGTTCCTTGTAGGGATCTTAGGTGTGGGTGCAGTTCTGCCATGTTTATTCTTGCTCCTTAGGTGAAAATCAGGGGTGGCTGGCTGTCTAATCACAGGCAGGCCACTACCCCTTTTGATGACCACTTCCTGGGAAGTGTGGCAAAAATAATTCTCAAGGAGCAACGTTCTTTAAAAATCCAACATGGCTAAAAATGAATTTTGGAAGTTAGGTCTGGCTGAGCCCGCCCACTGGTGTGTCTAAAAATCCTTAACACACCCCTTTCCTGTCCTCTCCTAACTTCATCTTCTGATCTTTTTCATGACACTATTCTTGAGGGTGAAGCTTAACTCTGCTAATGCATTCTGTTCTGCAAAGGGACCTTTCTCAAATGTTCAGTTTTATTATAGACCAAGATGTGGCATCATTATCTGATTTACATTCTGGGACAGCTGAGGGCAAAAAACACAAACACACATGCACACATACGTGCTTGCGCACACACACACACACACACACACAACAACTAATTCTCCTAACAAAAAGCCTAATCTTTTGACTTTCCCAGTGCTTGTTATATTTTTATGAGGGTCTTGGCAGTGTAGGCAGTATTAAAATCTAAATGTTACCCATAGTAACTGCACAGCTAGTGACTCCTAATTAAGTGGTGTCCCAAAAACGGCCAATGAGGTGGGTAATATTAGAACTTATTATTTATAGCACTAGTAATCTATCTTTCTCTTAGACATAGAACAATTTCTCTATCAAACACACTAACCCCTCATGCTTCTCTCCCCACCCATTTTTGTAAATTCTCACATTCTTCTCGGTCTCTCTCATTCTTTTCTATCATATTCCATAGTTTTCTCTCTTCTGTCTCACTTTCCTCTCACTTCCCCCTGTTTTACCCTCAACATTCTCCCTGCTGCTACACCCAACACTCTTTCTAACCCAACTCCTCCCTTCATCTCATCCTCTTCGCACACAATTTCATGTCTCAAATCTTGCATTATCAAACTTTACTCTTTCACACATAATTTAGTCTCAGTTTCTTCCTGTGCAACTATTGATTTACATCCTTTTTATCTCTCACATTCCCTTCCTCGCATACTCTCACTCACTCTCCATTCGAATCTTCCTCTCTCATACTTTAGTTTGGTTCTAAATATGTCAACCCTTTCTCACACCAGACTCTCACTCATACTGCTTTCATACCTTCCTCTGTCACATCAGACTCTTTCCCACAATCTCCTTGCTTTCACTGTATTAACTCACACACAGTTCTTTCCCTTCTTCTCCTCATTTTACTTTGCTTAGAAACTCGTCCCTCTCTCACCCTCCTCTCTGCCACCCTTTTCTCTTATAACAGTCTCTTCCGCACCATCAATATCTCACCTCCTACCTTTCTTACACAATCCTTCTCTCACTCTCTTTTTTTATCAAAAACACAGTTATTTACTATTTTAGACTCCAAGTGCACATGGATTAATTTATCACAAAGGGTGCATAATCAACCTAAGCACAAGTTTCTGCACTAAAATTTGGAAAACAGACAATTTTAAATTGTTAAATGTGCACAAGCACTATGAGTACAGTGGTCCTCAAAGTACATTCAGTCCTCACAAAAGATGGTATTTATTTTTTCAACTCATTCACACAAGGCTGCATTATGGGGACTGAAACTGATCTCACATTTAGGATTAAAGATGCACCCCTGCGTGCACCCCACTGGTTCCTCATCTTTGTTTACATATTTAAACAAAAGATGCCTAGGTCTTACTAATGAGAAGGATCTCCTGAAACCTACAGGAGTTCAAAAGATTTTTGGAGGGATCACCTCACCCAAACATTATCAAGGCATGCTTCATCATGGGTGATCTATGCACTCTAAGGGCCTGATTTAGATTTTGGCAGAATCGGTCAAATTTCCTGCCCTCCGCCTTGGCGATCCGCACGCTCTATTTAGTTGTTGACAGGTCCATAGGCAAAAGACCGCTGAGGAACTGCAGTCACCGCTATGAATCTCCACCTGTGTTGACAGTGCAGTAGGTAAAAGAGGCAGGTGGCAGAGTTCCAGCCACTTTTACTGCCAAGCCAATCACAAAGTGCCTTCCCACTGACGCAACTATGGCAGCTAAACCTCCCCACCCGAGTTGATAGATTGGTAGGGGAAAAAAATGAAGCTTACGTTTTTTCTCAGTTTTCTCATTCCCTGGTGCCATGAACCCAGTGATAAAAGTCCTGCCATTGCTGCTGCTCCTAGAACAAGATGAAAATGAAACCCTTCGGTGCCGGAACCAAACATAAGTCATTGTATCACCTGCCATCCTGAGAACTGTAGGTGTACATTAGCACTGAACTTGTGAATGTTTAAAAATGGTTTGAGAGCAAGAGTACAATGATGTTCAATGTATATGTATGTAATGTCGTCGTTTGATATAAATAAAAAAAATACACCTCGATATATTAGTAACGCCCACCAATCTGGTACTAACTGCCTTCATGGCAATGGACACCTACACAAAAAGTCACATTAATCCCAAATCGAAATGTGTCCATACAGGTGTGTGCAATAATTCATCTGGTGGAAAGTCCTCCTTTTTGCCCTGGTCACCCCCAAATGTTTTGGACCGATACTGGTGGTTACTGACTCTTGGCTGTGTCCTGGGTACTGCCTACCAGTCCCAGGGCCAGTGCTCTGTGTAAAGTGGATATGCAAATTAGGCTAATTATAATTGGCAGTATCAACCTACCTATAAGTCCCCAGTAAATGGTAGGACATTTAGTTTTAGGGACCCCAGCATAGGTAGTGCACTCATAGGTTCACTGCTGAGGTGTCCATTGTCATTTTAAAGGCATGCCTTCCTTGCTGGCTGCTTTTAGACTAAAGTTATATGCAAATTTGCTTTGGAATTAAAAGTACTTCCAAAGTCTTGAACAACCTTTTTTTACATATAGGTCACCCCTAAGGTGTGCCCTAAGTGCCCCTAGTGTTGGGTGCCATGTAACTATGAGCAGGAGCCTTATAACATTGTTTTATAAGCCCTGTTGAGGTAAAATAGCCAAATTTGTTTTTCCCTTACTGTAGTGAATGGGCTCCATAGGCTAAAATGGGAAGACTTAATTTTAATTCCCATAGGAGTCGGATCTTTCAAGTTTGGTATCGAACTGATTGTTATAATAAATCTCACAACTTTCCATTGTTGAATTTGATATAACCAGTTCAGGGAAAAAGTTATAAAACTCTACCTGAAAGTTGACAACTTCAGCTCTGTAGTACCCTTCTCTGATTGGCCAGCCTCTGACAGCCTGGCCAGGCTACCTTGATGAGGTGTGAAGTGGTCTAGGCTGAACACAAAGGAAGTGCCTGGGAGAGTAGATCTGCCCTCAGCAGATGGTGAAGCAGGATGGGGGGAGAGCAGCCAAACTGGTCTTCAAAGGAGGGATGGACATTTAGAGCAGATCAGGACCTCCCCCAGTTCCTGCAATCCCAGACAATTAGGTGCCCTCTTGGTAAGGTTAGGAGAGACCAGGAGAGGGGTGTGTTAAGGATTTTTATCCACACCAGTGGGTGGGCTCAGTTGGACCTAACCTCCAAAATGCCGTTTCAGCCATGTTGGAATTTTAAAGAATGTTGCTCCTTTTGATTGATTTTTGCTACATTTCCATTGAAGTGGTCATCCAAGGGGGTAGTGGCCTACCTTATCAGCCCAGGAGCAAGGATAAATATGGCAGAGCTGTACCCACACCTCAGATCCCTAAAAGGAACAACATCAGAAGAAGTAGGAATGTCCTGCTGGTCCCCTGACCTGCACCTGGACACTGCAATGAGAAGGACTGGACCTGCTACACACTTGAACTTCACCACTAAAATGGCTTTTCCTGGCTTCAACTGGTTTAAGAAGGGGCTCCCTGCTTGCTACAGGTGTAAAATAGCTAACCAAGTCCCCTGCATCAAATCCTGAAGGAACTGATCAGTTGACCACTGTCCAGTAGTAATTTTGGAGTTTGAACCAGGTGCATTATGGAAGTTGGAATTCTAGGCCTCAAGGAGCAACACAGAGCTTCTGGAACCTTGGGGTAAGCTGTTGACTAATAAAAGGGCCTTCAAGTACCTTCTGGAAGAAGATCCAGAGGTTTGGAGAAGATTGGAGAACTTTTTGTAAAAAGCTCCATAAAGGGACTGACCCACAAGCCCGCTTACGTCGACCGCCACCCAGTCTGACTTGCAGGTTCATCCCGCTGAATAGCTCCTGAGCCCCAGACTTTGAGGATTTCACCGGGGGCTCATGGAAAGGCAATCTGATTACTCAAAATTGGCTTGCTGTGGAGGGTCGCCTGACATCGAAGAGAAAAAGCTCCAAAAAAGTGACAAAGTCCGAATGTAAAAAGTTGAATTCCTGTGTATTGTATCCTAGAAAGGCTCCAGGGACGTTGGATCAAAATTCAGCTTTGGCCCGGACAAAGATTTCTGTCCCGAAAAATCATCTAAGTCTCATTGGAGAGGAGTGAGGGTTAGTATGTATATCAGGAGGGTGGGGGGGCATCAGGTGTGTGTTGGGGGGTGGGGGAGCCACCTACCGGTGACAGGGAAGGAATTCCCTGTCTCTGGTAGGGCCTACCATCATGGTTTTCATGGCGTTGCTAATGCCATGAAAACCATGATGGTAGGCCGGCTCATAATACCATGGGTGGTACTGTGCCGGCCGTCAGGCTGGAGATAGATATCTCCGGTATGAGTGGAGAAGCGGCGGGTTGGCTGCAGCCAGCCTGCCAATCTCATAATGTGGCAGTATGTACTGCCTGCCTGTTGGCGGTCATACCGCCACATTATCCCTGGCGGTCAGAAAACCGCCAGGGACATAATGAAGGCATTTGTCTCCTAAGTTAAGCTTTGTTTCTCTTTGTCAAGCTACCAAGGTTTGAGCTGGGGTTAATTTATGGAGACCAAACTGAACCTAGTGGGGGTTGGTGGCCTGATGCTAAGTAGTACTTAACTGCCCTTACCAATAATCCACTTTTCAACAATAGTGTAAACAGAAATTATACAGTTATGCTGATTATTGTGGTAAATGTTTATTGAAACCTGTTCCATGTAAAACCCTACTAGAGGCATTTTTCGTGATGCCAGATACATTCTTGCTATCATGTGAAAACATCTGATAAAACCACTGATTTCCTTTTAAATTTAATAAGCTTTGGAAAATGATGGTTTCATGAGAAACCTTGATTTCTTCGGGTGTTTACCATAATGTAAATCTGTATAGTAACTAAGTCCAGATGGCTTCTCTAGAAGCCCGTTCTTTAAGATCGTTTAACCGCAAGAAAGTTTAAACATTTCTACCCCAGGGTTGGATCCTTGTTTGGCTAGTTGGTGTACTTCACACTTAGGCCCTGATTTATACATTTTAGTTGGAAACTGCATCAACTCAGTTTTGCACCAAAAAGTTTAGCACCAGCTTGTACCATTTCTGTGCACCAGCCGCGCACCATATTAAAGGAATGGTACAAGCCGGTGCAAAGGGTAGGCTAGCAGCAACAAAAATGACTTTAGTTGGGTCGGGCTGGCAGTGTGGAAGAAGGGGGTTTTGCACCAAAAAATGACATTAGGCAGGTTAGAGTAAATAAATTACTCTAACCTGCTTAAAGTCACTTTCTGATGCAAAACCATCCATACCAAATGACTCTTGTCTTTGAAAAGACAGTAGTCATGCCCACCACCCCAATGGGCAACACAAGGGACCAGGGTCCCCTGGGCATGGCCAATGCACCCAGTGCCATGTAGGGGGGCCCATTTCAGGGCCCCCAATGGCACTTTAAAAAATAAAATAAAATATTTACCTGTACTTACGTGGGATGGGGCCTCCCATCCCCCGCTGTCCCTCTGGTGTGGGTGGGGGTGTCCCTGGGGCCTGGGAGGGCACCTGTGGGCTTATTGCATAGAGTTCCACCATGGAAATAGGCCCACAGGTCCCCTAATGCCTGCCCTGACCCAGGCTTTAAAAAATGGGGCAAAGCAAGCTTTGCACCATTTTTTGACCCCTCCTCCCTCCCGTGCAGCATTTTAGCATGGGAGTATAAATATGGCATTAAGGCCATAGAGTCATTTTTTGCACAGGAATACCTACCTTGCATCTCATTGAGGCAAGATAGGTTTCCACTTCCAAAAAATGACTTTAACTCCATAAATTTGGTGCTAGACGGTTCTAGCACCAAAGTATAAATATGGAGTTAGTTTTGCACCGAATTAGAGTTTAAAAAATTATGCAAGTTCGGTGCAAACAGAGTATAAATATGCCCCTTAGACCTTCATAATTGTTTTTCCGCATTGAGTGAGGCACAGCAAATCAGTATTCTTTTTTCCAACATCATGGGGATTCTAAAGGGGCCTAAGGATTGTGAGTTCCTCTTGCTGAGACCTAGTAAATAGCAAAAAGTAGCTAAATTTCGTAATTTTCCAGCAAAAAATGTGGGAAAAGTGCCCACAAAAAGTGTGTATTTTCCCTAGAGATGGCATCAATTAAAGGTTTGCTGTGCTAAAATCACCATCTTCCTAGATTCTAGAATCATGCAGAGCTGTATCGAAAAAAAATAAACATTTAATTTACCACTGTTTTGGCATTTTTGTTTGCTATAGCCCATTTTTCAGAATTTTTGTGCTTTCAACCTGCTTACAACTTGTGGTGAAAACAGGTATAAAACCCAGAGATCTCTTTTATGGAAGTTGAAAATCTCCAGAGAGAAAAAGCTGCAGGCTGTAGGTGATGAGGGATCCACATGGCTGGATACCCTTCTGCGAGGAGCCGCTGAAATGGATTTGCTGCTGCAGAGAAGAATCTGTCAGGAGCTGCCGCAGATCGACGAGCCGGTAGATCCTGGTCTCCTCTTGGTTTTCAGAGCACTTTTGGCAGAAATGTTTTTCTAAGTCTCAAGTTTTGGATTTGGTTACTTTTAGCACTGTTTCCAAGGGTTCAGGACTGGAGGGGCAACATCTGGACGGTCAAGACCTGGGACTGGCTCCTGGTTTGGGTTCAAGATAATTGGAGCTGTTTCTGTCCCTGAATGTCTGATCAGATTCTTATCAGAAGGCTAGCCAATTGGTCCTATGGCCACATTGGAAGTCTTGGTTTCAAGCAGAAAAGAAGCTCTCAAGCAGCAAGGCAGTCCTCTGAAGGCACAGGCATCTGAAGGTCTTAGGTTAATACTTGGTGCCAGCTTTAAAGTGGAAGAAACGTCTGGAGTATTTTCCCTCACAGAAGTGTCCGGAATTACCTGCATTCCTTCCTTGGTCCCAGACTATCTTCAGTCACAACAGGAGACTGTGAAGTTCTTTGTGTGTGAGCTGCGGTATTGGCTTTGAAGTGTAAGTGGGACTGTGCACCTCTCCACCCCCATCCTGTTTGGGTGGCCCCATCTGGCCAACAGCCAGTCCATCTATTTTTGTGGGTCCAGGCAAGGAATACACCAAGGCCAAATGCCAATGGCATCTAGTGCCTGATTTAGAATTTGGTGGATTGGGTTACTCTGGCACAAAAGTGACGATATCCTGTTCAACATTATTTCCTATACATATTGTAATATGGTGGACGGGATATCTATCATGTTTGTGACCCGTCTGCCAAACTCTAAATCAGGCCTTAGTCTTAAAGCCTAGGAAACTAGTTAGGATAAGAAAATATCAACTTTCTAAAAGTGCCATTGTCAAAATTGTGACTTCAAATCTGACTTTACCATTAAAGACGATTTTAAAATTACAATTTCTAAGACACCAAAGATGAACTTTCTACCTTCTCCAAAACAAGCATTATTAGCTATTAAATGTAATAAGGTAACCCAAAGTTATCCTAAGGGAAATGCAGGCCCTATAGTAGCGAAAACAAGTTTGTGAGTTCTTCACTACCAGGACAATGAAAAATTAAAAGTACACGTCCAACATTTTAAATAAAATGCTCCCTGCATATGGGCTGTTTAGGGCCTTCCTTAGAGGTGACTTATATATAATAAAAAGGGAGGTATAGACCCAGAAATGGTTTACTTTATCAATCCCAAATGTCAGTTTAACTGTGTATGCATACTGCAATGAAGGCCTGAGATATAAAAGGCTACCTAACTGGGTGGGACAATAAATGCTGCTTGCTCACTAGTAGCATTACATTTACAGACCCTGGGTACATCACTTTACTAGGGACTTACAAGTAAATTAAATGTGTGAATTGGCTGTAAGCCAGTTATATCATGTTTAAAAAAGAGGGAGCATAAGCCCTTTAGCACTGGTTAGCAGTGGTAACCGCACAGAGTCATAAGGCCAACAAAAAAACTCTACAAAACAGAAGGGGTGAAGGCAAAATGTTTGGGGGGACCCTACAGAGTGGGCCAATTCCAACAGTTATCCAAACGTTATTCAAGTGCGCTTGCATATACTGAGATTTCTGATAGCTGGAGAGGTTCAGATAGATTACATTGCAGTTGTCATGTGGGAGACCAAACATTTCTATTATACCATATTACAAGTTTTCAGACATTTGGATACTTGATAGCAGATCAGTCCTAAATTCCTCTACCATTCGCATCTCAGCATTTGAGCATGAAACTGTCAGGTTCTTCAGCGAACCCTCTTTCATACTGTCCAAATAAATGCCTACCCTTTAAAATCACCAAGTAGCCTAGGAGGAAATTGATTTGAATTTGTAAGGTAAAACTTACAGAAAACACAGTCCTCCCTGGACCGGAAACAAGCATCCTCGGACTGGTGCCAGGGTATCATCCTTCATCAGCCAGGGTAGCTTGAATCAAGTGGCACAGTGAGCACCAGACCCGTGTGTGGGCATACCATTCCCACTTAGGGAAATTTAAGGAACACAAAAGGATGATAGATGGAGTGCTGAAACTTTTCAACCACTCAGCCCCAGTCACAGATCTGGGTTTAATCCATTGTTCTTCTGCTCACCATGCCACCCTAGTTTGGACCCAGCCATATGCAAATCAGTCTTGATCCTGTTCCCCATGGGAACAGTTTATTCAAACTGACTGACCAGGTTCTACCTGGACCAGAACCAAGCATCCTGGGTCTTGTTTTAGAGTATCATTCTTCATCAACCAGGCTAGCTTGAATCCAGTGGACAGTGACCACAGGATCCACATCTGGGTATATCCTTCTCACTTAGGACAACTGAAGTAACACAAAAAGATGGTCTACAAAGTACTGAAACTATTCAACCACTCACAGATCTGGGTTTAATCCATCATTCTTTAGCTTATCATGCCACCCCAGCTTGGACCCAGCCATATGCAAGTGAGTACTGACCCTCTTCCCCATGAGAACAGTCCACCCCAAACTACCAGGCCAGGACCTC
Organism: Pleurodeles waltl; assembly: GCF_031143425.1. Classification (NCBI taxonomy): domain Eukaryota; kingdom Metazoa; phylum Chordata; class Amphibia; order Caudata; family Salamandridae; genus Pleurodeles; species Pleurodeles waltl. The sequence continues at coordinate 290,223,624 of NC_090439.1, forward strand.
CTTGGACCAAAAACAAGCATCCAAGGACCAGTTTCAGGATATCACCCTTCATCAGTGAGGCTAGCTTGAATCCAATAGCACAGTGGGAACGGACCCACATCTGGGCATACCCTTCCCACTTAGGACAACTTAAGCCACACAAAAGGATGATGGATGGAGTGCTGAAACTTTTCAGCCACTCACCCTCAGCCACAGGTCTGGGTTCTGGCTGATGAAGGGTGATACCCTGAAACTGGTCCCAGGATGCTTGTTTCCATTCAAGGGAAGACCTGGCTTGGCAGTTCGGGCCATAGGGAACAGGGTCAAGACTGATTTAAATATGGCTGGGTCCAAACTGGGTTTCATTGTGAGCAAAAGAACGATGGCTTAGACCCAGATCTGTGACTGGGGGTGAGTGTTTGAAAAGTTTCAGCAACCCGTCCATCATCTTTTTGTGTTTCTAAAGTTGCCCTAAGTGGGAACGGTATGCCCAGATGTGAGTCCCTTTCTCAGTGTGCCACTAGAGTTTAGCAAGCCTGGCTGATGAAGGGTTATATTTGGAAATTGGTTCTCTGATGTTTGTTTCTGGTTTAGGGAGGCTCTGGTATGGCAGTTTGGGCTGGACTGTTCCTAAGGGGCACAGGGCCAAGACTGATTTGCATAAGGTTGAGTCTAAAATTGGGTGGCATGGTGAGCAAAAGAATTATGGCTTATACCAGGATTTGTGACTGGGGTTGAGTGGTTGAAAAGTTTCAGCACTTCACCCATTATCCTTTTGTGTTGCTACCATCCTCGATAGGTGTTATTTTACGGACAACCCATCTAAGCAATGGCAGACTTTGAAATACACTTGAAAATAAATAAAAAACTGAATGGGACCAGCGCAAAACCAACTCTCGTTACACTCCTGATTGTAATTTTTGTGAGGTATGACAATGTGGTCCTCCAGACAGCTAAAGGTAATATTGTTTGAAATCATACCTAAAAAACTCTGCTGTCCTAGACAGAGAAGACTTTTGGTCAATGTTTGGAAAGTTTGCTGAGATATCAAAAATGATCAAGGACCCACATAACCCTGGTCTCTGAAGGTGAAAAACTATTCTGTAATATGTTTACGGTCCCCCAATGAGATAGAAAGCCTGAGTGAATAACTGAGAGGTCTCTCATTCAAGGTGGGAAGAGTGTTGTTATTTTACCAATGTTGAGGGCATTTACTTGATAAACCTATATTTTGTCAGTGCCTCTGTAATCTGGTTTGAATATCTTTAGCAGAGGGAATTATGGTGCACCTAGGAATATAGGGTTCTTCTAATCTCGTGGATAAAGTCTTAAAATACTCTGTTGAAGAGCGTTGCATGCAGAGGAGTGGCTGAAGTGGAGGAAACAGTTCTGGTGGACAGTGAGTTTCGGAAAGTTTAGAATCTTAGCGACCTTGCAAGTGTTTGAAAAACAAGAGGCCTGGACGCCTGTTGTGGTTAACCATCATTAAGGACTGAGACAGATCCCTTGAGGCGATAATGGCCTTAGTGAATCCACTTGGTCACAGAAGTGGCAGAATGTTGGTCAATTTGCAGAAATATATTTGTAGCTTTACCCTCTCAGAGACATGGACATGAAGGTATTATTTTGGGACTTTTATGGTGAGGGACGAACAAAAGACTGTTGGGTGGAAGACAGAAGGACAGATAAAGAGACAGACTAATGGACAGGTATAGGTTGACATATAGAATGGTGGACGGATAAACATAGACAATCAGATAAGCAGTTTGGTACATACGGAATTGAGACAGGTGCCTGAGATTCAAAGCCAGATGCACAAGAGAGACATACAGAGAGGCGAGAAACGACCGTATAGTAAGATTAACCTACATGAAGGCAGACAGATAAGCGCCAGAAAGTGAGGCTGACGGACCTATAAATTGCTGCGCAGCTGGGCAGGCTTGATACGAGTTCTCTTCTCGAAGCTGGAAATCCCCACTGGAGTGTTGTTATTTATTATGAGTGTTAATTATAATGAACGTGTAGATCATTAGGTTAAACGGAGGTCATTTGCGTCCTTTGGAAATCGATAAAAGTTATTGTTTGCAGTCAGAGCTGGTGGGGAGCGCGCTGCGCACTGTCACCTCCCCCTCTGTCTCCCACTTATTCTATGGTCATTTCAAGAGCTTCTCCTAAGGCGCGTCTGCTCCTGGAGAGACAGAAAGTTTGACGCGCGCGCCTGCCGCCGCTGCCAGGCGTTCAGGGGAGGCAGCGCCGCGCGCGGGTCTCCGACGTCACCGTGCGCTGCACCGGGGGACTCGAGGCACTACCTCTGCTCTCAGGTGCTCCGCGCCATGTCTCCGGCAGGGTTCCTGAGCAGCCTCTCGCCAGCAGCGCCGGCGTTCGGCCATGGGCAGCCCTGCGTCGGCCGGGAGTAGCTGAGACCTCCGCGAACCCCAGGTAGGGGGAGATTTGATGTGCTCCGGCTGGAGGGACCCAGTGACTGCGGTAGGTGCGCACCTAGGGAGTATCAGGAGAGGGTGAAGTGAAGGATGGGAGGACTGGTGTTTTGGGATCTCGTTGTCTCTGAGAGGGCGAGTCTACCTGTCCTGATTCGTTGGATCAGGTGGTGAAGATAAAAGGGACTTGCGGGTCGAAGGTTCTGTTTGTACCTCTTCCAGAGGGCAACACCCTGCAGTCTCATGGTCCGCGAGGCATAGGGCCTGCGCACTGTCCCTGAGTCAGAGAGGTCTCTAAGCCTTTCTTCCGGAGAGTGGGACGACTCCCGGTGGGTCAGTCATGTATAGGGTCAGAGGTAGGTGTTGTTAACGGGTAAGAGGTACTGTAAGTCCCTCTTCAAGCGAGCACAAACGCTGCAGTTAAGGTTAGGGTTCCCCCTTAACAGCCAATCATGGGGACGGTCTAGGGAGTGTCATGGTGTCCGGTAACCTTTAAGCCCTTGTTGCAGCGTGTACAAGTACTGCAATTCAGTAATCAGTCTAGAACAGGGTATCGATGGTGTTTTAGGGGTCTCTAAGTTTCTTTGCTTATACAATCTATATTGTTGGAGGGTCACAGAATCTGTAAGCACTTTGCTGCAGAGAGTGCAAGCCACCTTTCTGGGCTCTCTGACAAATTCCCATGGGGCAGCGATGGCAGGAGATGGTGGTCTGACTAGGATCGGACCAGTAAGGGAACCTGGATATCAAAGCAATTGAGGATTAATTAATTCACACCTCAGCACTGCTTTTGATACTGTTGTGAACGCAGCGCGGAATTCATTTGTTGTTTACTTATTGAATTATTAATTGGTTCGTTGGATTTAATATAACGTCTACAAAGCCGTATCGCATCACAGGTCTTTGCCTGCACAAGTCTTACCTCTTATTAAGGGTGGAATTCCGGGTGGTTGAGTGCTCTGCATGTTAACCCCCCCCCCTTAGCATGTCCTACTCTATGACCTCTGATCTCCTCTACGGCGCAAAGGACCCAAGAGTGAGTGTGCACCTTGGGGCACACAGATGTGTGTGCACTCTATTGCGCTACCAAAACCCCAGGTGCCTGAGTTGTTCCTACATGTCTAAACTGCCCCGAGCACCGAATAATAAACGTTGAATTCTTGTTTAAAACAGCAACCTGTCCCTGCCTACAGTTGTAAATGTTGATATCACCGAGGGCTCACATTAGAAGCGTCCGTTTTAGTACAAACAGTAATTGGGTTAAAGCCCCGTCTGATGCACTACAGATAGCGTTACACATTTACAAACTAAATACAAAACTCAGAAAAATGCAGCGTAGTGTAGATTTTTAATTCAATTTGTTGTCTTAACTACCCCTTACGCATACTAATTGCGTGTCTTATTCTGTAATTTTTTTAAGTTCATATGAATTGTGCTCGGTGAAAAATTGGTGTGCCCACTATTTAAATATTCCCGAAGTTGCTAGTTCTTCTGTCCCGCTGCGCCAGTGTTGTTCTAATTGTTACTTTTACCACCCAGGCATGCTAGAATTGTGTTGCCCGTGAAATAAACATCTCACGCTGAGACGCACTGTAAACATTAACTTTTTTATTCAACTTTATTTAAATGTCAAAGTGGGTAGTGAGAATGGCTACAGATTTACAGAGGGTTTCTTGTTGGAAACTGATATTTCCTTGAATAAGACCGAAAAAAGGACGTACACATAGACATGTAGGCAGACATGTAGTCAGACAGATAGGTAGAGAGATAGATAGATAGATAGATAGATAGATAGATAGATAGATAGATAGATAGATAGATAGATAGATAGATAGATAGATAGATAGATAGAGATGTTCAGAAATCCTTAATGGTGTTTGCAATAGCAGGTGTATAACATCAATATTTGGTCAGATAATCAGCCACTATTTTGAATTCCATGGAATATTAACCAACACTTTGTATTTTGTGAGTAAAGCATAATACAGTGTGCCCTGTTTCTTTAAATGAATGAGCACGTTCACAGACTGTCAAATCTAAAATGTCATAGTCAAATCTAAAATTTCACGTCAGCTAAATGTCGAGAACCAAAGAAGGAAGTTTGCTCGGAAATTATTTATTTAAAATAAAAGAGACGTGTAGGGAAACTCGTTAAGCTGTTAAAATGGCCTCGACTGTTCATTTTTTGAGGTCACATCGTTCAAGCATGCCATACAGACCATACTCAGGTGATGTGTTTCATATGTGTTTGAGTAAGTTAGCAAGCACTTTGGCGCTGTTTGGTAGTTAGTATGACTGGAATCGGTGGCATATTCAGTGCGTCCAGGGCCCTCGTGCAAGGACGGAAATGGCCTCCTTCGCCCATGTTTGAATTGTTAAATACAACAATAATCAGGGTTCAGCGTCCCCCTCAGACTTCTGGGACCTGGTGCCTCAGCACCTGCAGCACCAAAGGAAGCTACGTCTCTGACTGGGAAGCTTGCGCGGCCTGGTCGGCTTTGTTTAAGGGGCAAAGCATGCAGACAGGTAAATAAGATGTAAGAGTTTACTAATACAACGATGCCATAGTCTGTGATTGTTCACTAGTACAACAAGCTCACACGTGCTAATAGTGTTCACTAGTGTAAGAGGGCCACAAAGTGTCTTCACGAGTACAAGGCCTCTAAGAGTGAGGGTTGACCCTTCACCTGTGAGTGTTTACCACTACAACTAAAAAAGGCCACACTGGTCAGCATGGACAAAGGGTGCAAGTTCACATGCATAGGAGGCCACATGATGTTTGTCACAAAACGTGCTCAAGGCTTCAAAGTATAGTTGCACGATGCACCAGGATGTCAGTGTTCACTGGCACTGCAAAACATCCTACAAAGCTGCATGGAGATGAGGGTACTGGTGTGGAATCAACCCCGAAGGCATCACTTAATGTCTGGCCTCTTGTGCCCACAGGACATCTACTGCCCAGTGAAATCCTGAGGGTGAAATCAGTCAGTCTGTAAACTGGTACTCAGGCACTGCAAAATCATAACTCGAGATCCCAGAGAGGAATGCAAAGCCGCATTGTCTGTAAACAAATATACATGAGATTTGGTGTAGAAAGAGCCCTTTAGGTACATTCCTGGGCTATCTTGTCTCCTACCACGTCTTAGGCACCAGGGCCTTTTAGTGACGCGCTCTAAATTACTGTGCGTGAGTGAAGGGCCCGTCTTGGTATAAAGACAATGGGGAAGCAGTAACAAAAGGGGTTTCCTGGTATGACTCGTCACAGAATTCAATTGTGCGTATATTTCTGTGTAGCTTACTCGGCACCCCCGATCCCCCTACACAGTCCCTACACATGTTATACCCGCACTTCTGTTTCTGGGGGCGCGCGCCCTGGTCGGCCGCATGCAGTGCGCTGACTCAATCAGCGACACGTGTGCTGCGCATCTGTAAATTAAAGCAATTACGGCGCGGACACTCTCCGGTGTGCTGCGCGGTCTCGGGGCAGTCATCAATCACCCTCAACCAAGCTGTCAGCGGAGGGAGGCGGCCCGAAAGGGGGGGCGAACCCCGCAGCTGGGGCGGAGGGGGGTGTCCTCATCATTAATTAGAGAATGCCCCCGGGCGCTGCACGTGTATGTGTTAGTGAGGGGAGCGGGGGAGGAAGCTCCCCTTCTCAGAACAAGTCTATACGCAGGGTGCACCAACCCACCCCCCGAGGGACACTCGTGTCAAAGAATGCAGCTCCTACTCGCCTCCCATGAGGCGCCCTCAGCCGAGGCTCCGGTGTGCAGAGCCCATTGTACCCCTTCGCCCCCACCCATAAACCTTGTACAGCGCAGTTAAGAGGCTTCATGGTGCTTAGAATAATGACGTTTTGCAACAGTAAAGCACATGTGTATATTACAGACTGAATGGACTCTTGTGCCTTACTGACAAGTTTTGGTATGACAAAATAGGTTACGTTTTATTCACTTCTGAAGGGCAAAGATTATAGAGTACTGCAGATGACAAATGGTAGCTGCAGCGCTAGCAAGATGCAGTGTGATCTCGAGGCGCTAAACACAGCAGGTGTTATTGTTATCCGTTTCAAAGAGTCAGTTCTTCGGCTTCGGAGCAAATACATTCTCTCTTGGCTCTTTGGGATTTGATCCTGATACTGTCGAGTAGACTCGAGCTTGGTCAGCCGGTGCGCAACCCACTGAGGTACCTTCCGAGCCTAGGATGCTTCAGAAAAGTGGCCAATGCAAGTGTTTGTGTGCCAATACAGCGTATTCAGCTGGTTCTGTTCACATTTGTGTCGAGGGCATTTTAGCTACAGTGGCTTTTTGTTGGTCCCTAGTTTTTCCAGTTAAAATTGGGATTTACAGATAATGGGAACTTTGGCGCAGGACGCGAATAAAGAGCTCTGATAAATGTTGTTCGGTTTTAGCGGAAACTACAACTCCAGGAAATAAAATAAAATAAAAAAATTAAAAAGAATTGAACCGCAGGTAATTTATGAAGGCACGACTGGTTCTTCTCTGGCTGCCTTATTCTTTTCCTGACTACACGGTGTCTAATATAATATAATCGAAAGCAGAACATGTGATCTTTGTTCATTTGTGTGTTTTCCTCCCCGAAGTCACCTCGGTGTGAGGTCGTCAGCAGTGTTTGTTTATTATTAAGCGCTGTCTCGTCACCAGGTTCTCCGGGACTCCCGCTTCACACATGACCCCCGCATCCTTTTTTTATCATGAAATCCTCTCTTTATAATTGTCTGCTGACCAGAGAAGCGCTCCCTTTGCCCGACGCCGAGAACACTGTAAATATTTATAGCTTCTCTCTAGAATCCGTTTCCTAATAGTAAAAAAATAAATAAAAAACGCACATCTTAAAGCGCCTAGGTGTCTGCCCATTCTACGGAAAGTCGGGTACTTTTCATTTCAGGGTGAATTTGGAATAAGCTATTTTAGTACTTGGAACTGCAAACCCAGCCAGCGATCGCTTAAATGCAGTCACAATACTGAGATATTGAATTTTATAGTGTCTTGCTGGAGATTCCAGGTGAACAGTTACAAATGATTTGTACATGGCCTTTCAGCTGGGAAACGAAATTCGGGGCATTTAATGAATTGCTACAGAAATGCATGTATGTTTTTGGGAGTTATCTCCTCTTTGTATAAAACTGTCCTTTGTTTCGATGAGTAAATCAAAAACAGCAGAAGTTACGTTTTGCTTCTTGGGACATTAATAGTACAAGGTTTAAAAAGCACTATTTCTCAACTGTATTCTGAGAAGGAATTGGGAACTGTTGACTGAAACGTGTAAGAAAGTGCAAAAGATGCGTTTAAAAGCGCCCTTTGGAAATCGCATAGTTATTCCAATCCGGGCGGCTTCTGCTCTTCCCTATTTTCTGATATGCGCCTTGAGGCGCGGCGCTTGGTCCCCTCTGCCCTCTGCTGTGAGAGTTACCTCGGGATCTCCCTACTCCACACCTCGTTGTTTATCGCTCCTTTAGAGCAGCTACATTTTTACTGCTGATTAAGTCTTAAAGGCACTCGCTCCGTGTCCCCGTCCCATGTCTCATTTGTAATTGAGACTAATTATAGCAGCGGGGAGGGAAGAAGCGGCTGCTAATTAATTAATTTATAATTAAAAGTGGTCTCCATCCTCCAGTGAGTAAAGTAAAACAGCATTAGTTGGGCGGGGGAAATTCTAAGAAATAAGTCGTCCGCAGTAACTTTGGCGCCAATAACTGGGGCCACATGCTCTGTCCCGTGACACACCTGTGGCCAGTTTTTGGCCTGTAGCAACACCGAGCTTCCCACCTCAAAAATATTAAAGCAGTTGTGAAAGGCTTCGCCCATCGAAGAGCGCTTAGTTTACGAAATATAGGGCGCTGGTTAGAAATAGGTGCCTCTGAAGCAGGGCTGGGAGAGCCTTTTCTGTCTTTTTGTGTACACTTGAAAGTGTGTTTTTATTTTATGTGCTCCAGTTGTCATGCTTCAGTTCTGCAACCCCGTCTGTATCCTTGGCGCTCTCTCATGCACACAACACAGACCAGTGCCTGCCGTGTGCCCGTGCCTCCCCCTCCCTCCCTCACTCTGTCTTTGGGGAAAAAAGTTTGGTTGCGTATAAATAAATTAAAGATGGTGTTCTGCTTCCTCCTATAAGCGGCCGGGAGGCCTCGGTGCGCGCTCCACTGGCCCCCGCACAGAGCCGACTGCGGTGGCGCACAGCACAAGCCTCTCCTCGGATCCCGGCGCCGGACCATGTCCTACCCGCAATTCGGATACCCCTACTCCTCGGCACCGCAGGTAAGGTTGTCACGGACGTCGGGGGCTGATCGCAGGGTACGTGGGCTGGGAATTTGTGCCAGGGAAGGGAGAGGGACGTTGGGTGATCCAGAGGGGAATAGAGAGGTACCTGGAGGGGCGCTAGGAGGGGCTGAGGAGGACTGGGTGAGCCAGCAGGGGAAATGGCACCTGAGGAGGACTGGTGGAGCCAGAGGGAGGGAGAAGGTACCCGAGTAAGTCTGGGCGAGCCAAAGGTAGGGAGATGGCACCCGAAGATGACTGGGTGAGTTATAGGGAGGGAGATGGCACCTGAGGACGACTGGGATGGGGCATGGCACATGAGGATTGGGTAAGCCAGAGAGAGGGAGAAGGTACTCGAGGAAGACTGGGCGATTCCAAATACTTGCATGCTTTGTTTTCAGTTTACAGGTAACACAAATATTTCGAATTCGAAAATAGACAATCTAGATTTGTCCGCGGAAGAGTTGCTTGTAGTAGCCTGAGAGGCCGATTTGAAGTAATTCTTTGTTTTCGAAAGGGTTATTAAATGTATTTCAAGTGTTGGGTCCTAAAAGAGCTGAAAGTGCATGCCGTAATTTTTTTTCATGGATTGGCATGTGTATCTGTAAATTGGGTGTATAACTGACACAGCTGGCAGCGTGCCTGAGTACATGTGAGTGGCTGTATGCATTAAACAGGGCAGCTACAAACACCGATGGAGACCCACTTAAAGAAACACACAGCTGCCCATAGAAACTCACCCAGAGAAGTACATAAGGCAGTAAATGCAGAGCTACCGAGACACTTCGAGACACCCACAAACACACAAGGCAGTGCCACAGACAGAAATAGTTCCTGTATTACATACTCCACCTTCTTGCTCAGAGATACACATCCTCAGAGACGTCGTACATAAGTAAAAAAACACATTCTCACAGAAAGAAACAAAAAGTTACACACAACGAGATACAGTTAATAAAATACACACCACCGCAGTATCCTTGACGCACAACCACATTCTTCGACAAATAAGCACATCTTCACAGATGCAGGCACACACACATGAACAAATTAACAAATACATATATATATATATATATATATGCAAATACTGCACTTCATATGCAGTGATTCACACTGCTGCACAAAGTAGCAGGTGCAAATATAGAGATACATAAACACATACTCCAACATCTATGCTTTTCTGAATATCTGAAGTTTCTGTGAATCTTGCAAGCACTTGTTGATGCTAACTTACACATCTTCTGCCATATTTTCCCAACTATATATAACTATTCTGTTGTAATGTTTCAGTCCCCTCTCAAGCCCCTCCCCTCTTTTTGTATCAGCAAGAATCATCTCTTCATGCATGAAATGTCTCTGTCCTCCGCACATCTCCTCTGTCTCTCTGTTCTCTGCTGGCCCGTAGGTGGGTCAGTAGCTGTGAAGTGCTGCCCAATGCTATGTAGCTATCTCCACCCAGAGCCCCTTTCGTCTTTCCGAGTGTCAGTGAGCTCAGCTCCTGCTGTGTGCGCCCCTGAATCCCTCACTGATGTCCCATTGTCAGTACCAGTGAGCTCATGACATGCTCTCCTCCTCCAGTCTTTGAGGACTGTGCCAAGGACCTCTTGTTGCTTGCTTCTAGCCGCTCCGTTATTTTCAAGCACTCCTCTTTGTACACGCCAGTGAGCTCTCTCTCATTAAAGGTCACGACTCCCCTCTCTGTGCCACTCGTATCTGTGGAAGTGTGTTAGTCTCACTGGGGTCCTCCTTTAAGCCAGGCCTTTGACCTTCTCATACCTCGAGTGCCCCCATCGTCAGTGTGCCATCAGTGGTGGCACCACTGAACTCGGCTCTAGGCCTTGCTATCAGCTCCCTCGGCCCCTCTCTGTTCCCAGAGTGTGTCAGTGACAGCAACCTCAGTGTGCCTGGCTGCTTCGCCCGCCACTCCCTCCTACCTGGGTGTGTCGCTAGCCATGAGTCCTCGCTGCAGGCTAGGCCGCGGCTGTCCCCATCCCTGCTGTCCCATGCCTCTCCCTACAGGACGTGTGTGGCAGTCATAACAGCATCTCTGTGCACCACATCTCTGCCCCACCCCAGTCTGCCAGTACCAGTGAGCAACTACTGCACCGATCTCTTCTCAACTCTCTCTTGATCCCCTCATCCCCTGGTGCTTTCTGCTGCATGAGTGTGCCCGGAAGCTCTCAGTGCGTGTCACACTACACATCTTCTCTACCCCCTCCTGCCATTGTCTGCTAATACCAATGAGCTTATAATGCGAGTTTCTAATGCCCACCCCACACTCCCTTGGTGTTCTGAGCTGCATAAGTGAGTGCATGACAGCAACCTCTTGGTGCAAACCGCACCTTTTTCCCTACCCTACCCTCCTCTCCTTTCTGCCCTTTTCTAATGCCGGAGTGTGTCAGTGTTAGGGAGCTCTCGTTGGGTCTCGAACAACACCTCTGCTGTCTCTTGTGCACCCGCACTCCCCCATTCTCTGTCTCGCCCTTTATCATGTGTCTAGGTGTGTCAGTGCCAGCGACCTGCTCCAACCCCTCTCTCTGCCCGAGCGTGTCGGTGTGTTCTCTCGGCAGGCATGCACCACTTTCTCCCCATCACCCTCGGTAATCTTTCAGTGAGTGCCACAGCTCCGTTCTCAACCTCTTGTCTCCCGCCCTCCTCTGCCGCCCCAGTGTGGCACTGAGTCTGCCATGGCCAGTGTGTTCTCGATGCAGCCATGCACCTTCTAGGTTCTCTCTCCTTCTGTCACCTGGCCCTCTCTCTGTGTCAGTCCTGGTAATCTCTTAGTGTCTGCCAGGCTTACTTGCTCACTTACTCTTTCCCTTGCACTCCCCACCTGTCTCTGCTATCTGAGTGTGACAACACTAGTGACCCGCTTCATGTCCTTGCTCTGATCCCTCTATCTGCCCCCTCCGCAGCCCCCCCCCCCAAGCCCCGGTGTGCTCTCGCTGCATGCATGTCTCAGCTCTAACCCTTTCCTCTGCACCCCTCCTGTCCGAGGGTGAGCCCCTCAGGCCTCACCTCTGCTCTCACCCTGGCAGCCCCACGCCTGTCTCTGCTGCCCCTGTCTGACAGCTCTGGTTAGCTGGCGCCTGCCTCCTCCCTCCTTCCTGAGTGTCAGTCCGGCCATGTCTCCGCTCTCCTCACGCTTCTCTCTCCCCCTCCAGTTCCTGATGACCACCAACCCCCTGACCACCTGCTGCGAGTCCGGCGGCCGGGGCCTGTCCGAGGCCGGGGCTGGGGCCTCGGCGCAGACCCCCGTCTACTGCCCGGTGTACGAGAGCCGCCTGCTGGCCACGGCTCGCCACGAGCTGACCTCGGCGGCCGCCCTGGGAGTCTACGGCAGCCCCTACCCCTCGGCGCAGGGCTACGGCAATTACGTGACCTACGGGGCCGAGGCGCCCGCCTTCTACTCGCTGGTAAGTGTGGGGTGTGGCAATCTCCACGGGGTGTGATGAGGCCGGCACACTCGCAGCATGCATGGGACGAGAGACACTGGGAGAGAGCCACACAGTGTGCCAAATCTGTACCGCCAGTAGAGGCCTGCAGTGCGGGCACAGGACGGACACATGACAACATGCAGACACCTCGACAGGGTGCCTGAGTTCCGAGCCCCGGACACACCCAGTGTTTAGCTTGCCACTTTTATAGCAGTCCGTCATGGGTTATTCTTCTAATTGTAGTTATTGTTTACTCTCGCGCACTCTGGTCCCCCTTAATGAACTTATATTCACCTTAGCTTCTAGAGTAGAGGCCTCTCAAACTCAAAAACAGCCGCTATCTTTTATGCAGTCCATGTATTCATTTGAAGGGCATTTGTCGTTTATGTGAGCGCTGTTTGTGGTGCTGAAAGTGTGGCGCAAACTTGAAAAGGGGGAAAAGGTTCTGAGCAGATGGTAATTTCTGGCAAAGCGGGAAATAAATAAAGGTGGAGCCCCGAAATAATGATCTGTCTGCTGAGGGGCGAGTCTTCAAACAAAAATATACTGTCTTCCACCCACGAACAAAACAGAAGGCTGCGAACTGATAAACGAAGATTTAATGACGGCTGTCATATGGCGCGAACATAGGTTAATAGGCTGGGGTTGCTGTCAAATGCGTTCTCATTTTCTTTTGACGTAAGTTCCTAATTACAGCTTTTTAAGCACATGCATAAAATGCAATTTTATTGTATGTCTAGCTGTACGGTGTTATTTATTACTTTTGCTCGATTTTTAATGTAAAGGTAGTTAAACAATCGGCAAATGTGAACTTTCATAGCGGAGGAGAAGTGGCCAAGTGCCTACAGCTGCCGACCCAGGAAAATGGGAAAGCAGGTCTGAATCTGACTTCAGCTCACGACCTGTGATTCTGGTCATATCGCTTTATGTCCAAGCATCCATAAAATAAATCCCTAAAGTGTAAACTGGTTCGGTTGTGAAGCGCTCAAGCACCTTCGGCACGGTCAACCTAGAAAAATTGCCCAAAAAAACACGTCAGAGCATTTTGTTTCTAGCAGGCGCATCCTGTCCAGGCCACTCTCCTGGGTAGCAGTGTGGGCCCTGTGTATTTTGTTGTGCACTTGTTTAAGTTACTTGTAAAGGCAATTGCTGACAGTTTCCTTTAAAACGCGCCCCGCTCTCGTGTTTTTGCAGAACACCTTCGATTCAAAGGACGGTGGAGGCTCAGCACACGCGGGCATCACCCAGGCGGCAGCGGCCTACTACCCGTACGACCACACCCTGAGCCAGTACCAGTATGACAGGTAAGAGGCACCCACTGCTTACATTGTACTAATAAAAGTGCAAGGGTGCAAAGGTTTTCTTAGGTGCAGAATTCAGTGCTGCTGAATGCCAATGTTGCCAAATACCATTGCTGACTGTCCTTGGTTCCACCACACGCCTCTTTCATCCACCACTCTACACTTTCCATCTCTTTACCTCAATCTTACAGGTTCTACTTTTTTGCGTTCTTCCTTTCTCTGTTTTCCTATCTTTCTCCTCCTCCTTCTTTCATCTTTTCTGTCTCTTCGTGGCAAAGTCTGATGATGGTTAATAAATCCCAGTCCCCAACAAGCAGTGGCAAAGCCAATAGGTCTCGCATAAGAGAGTTATTAGCTTTTGCAATTCTTTGTCACTGTGATGTACAGCAGCGCACATGTTGTGTGGTATGCCTAAAACTACATTTAAGAAGTGCTTTGATGCAGCCATTGCTAATGCGTTTTTGTTTTTAAAAGTGCATTAGCACTGGATGCATCATAGGCCTTTTTCAGGTCGAGCATCGCGGGCAAGCGCTGGTTTTCGGACGTGTTGTTATCTAATTGGGTTTTTAATCTCGCCCACCTCACACCCATTACTATCACTCGTTCATGGGGCTGCCCTTCAAAAATCTTTTGTGTTCATTGGTAAACGCTTTACGTATGTCCCGCCTTGGGGTGGTTTGGTTACCGTCTTGGACATCAAACCTGTTACATGGCTAACTGCATTCTTGCCAATATTTTAACTGCGAGCGAGCTTCTTTTTTTGTGTCTCTTTTTCACACTGATGCTCATGGCGGCTGTGTCACTTTGAATCAGCTCTCTTAAGTGAAACTGTTTTTTTTTTTTTTTTTAATTTATGTGGCAAGAAAAGTCAGATTAGGAGTTTACAACGCTAATAGCTCTAACTCAAGCAAATGTGAGACCCATTGCATTGCAAATGCTTGTTATTCTTATTTTCAGCCAGCTGTACAGCAGCCACACTGGTTTACAGCATCATTGCCAATATCAACAATGCCCATGATTTATATAGCATGAACAAAAAGCACCAGAAGAGCCAATAGTTTCAAATGCGAGTCCAAGTGGCTTTGCCAATGCTCGTTAGGTCTTAGCACAATTATGATTCTGAGCAAATTAGTTAATGTCCCCATATGTGAAAAAGAAAAACGTGTGACATTTGAAAAGAAAGTCCTAGCACACAAAGAAAGCAATTGCTTCCATGTCTTAGTGGAAATGCATTTAGAAGCTTATAAGATCTGTTGTCACAATAAAGCAATGACATATTTTGTCACAATAGACATCAGTTTAAAAGAAAGTAGATTATTTAACCTGTGTGGCATAATGAAACAAAGCTACATATAGCAAGATGTTCAATAAGGGCAAAAGGGAAGAATGAAAAATAAAAGTAGACCCTCAATCACCTTGCAGTCAAGCTGAAAAGATCAGTATTTGGTACATACTTGGTCCATGCTCCCGCCAAAAGAAGAGGAAGTGAAACCAGCATGCGCTGACCAACTAAAAGGCAGCAAATAAGAGAGACAATGAAGCCAACAAATGTTAGGCCATGACCAGGCTGCAAGCCCCTTGTTGTATGCAATATTCCTCACAAGCGAGAGTCCAGTCACATGCAAGACCTAGAATGAAAGATGTTGCTGGCTACCTGCAATAACCAGCACCCTTTAAGCACTCTCACCTGCTGATGTCCCCACCTCTCTGCAGGAAAATACCAGAGCCTGATAACCCCACAACATGTAGGTACACAGAGTGCAAAAAACAGGACAAGTGCACATAGGGGTATGGAGGAAAGGAGAGAAAAGCACCCTTGCTACTAATATATGTATCAGAATGAACAAAAGATGCATGGGTGGATTGAATGGAAGGATTGGTTTTAAGAATATATAGATAGGGACATGGATTTAGAAATATAAATGTTCTACTATAGACAATAGGAAAAGAACAACAGAACATGCCTATCCCTATCCTAACACAATGAATTAACAAATTAATTAATGAATGAGTGAAGGCAATAGGAACTAACTGTCAAATCTCAGATGTGTAGCGGAACCATGCCCGATTAAGTGCCAATCACTGACAGGCTCATTGAGGCCTTTGAGTCAAAAGCTTTTGCTTCCACTGCAGCGAGTGCTGCACATATGATCAAGTACCAATTACATTTGCTGCAGTTTTTGCATGCTGATCTACCATAAGCTTTCAGGTTGTGCTTACATGCCAATGTAAAACAATGTGGGAAGGGGAATAATTAAGAATGGTAAATGGATTCAAACAGTGCTGCGAATGGGAAAAATTACTATGGGAGCTCATCTTTTGGGGTTTAATGGATGACAGCAGAAAGGGAATCATGTCTTGATGGGTAGAGTCATGAGGGCAAGAGACTAAAATCAAAGTTGAAAATGTATATTATAAAATCTCTGCCCAAAGGAATTTTCCAAAAAGGACTAGTGTGCTAATGAATCTATTATGACTTAATTGGTCACAGCCATAGTGCATCTACATTTTCTTATGGTTTGAGGCACCTGGTGCAGAGATCATTGAGGGCCCAGGAATTTCCAAGGTATAATAGCAGTAAGATAACTCTGGTACTTAATACATCACTGGAGAAATCTGCTTGAAATCTAGTCATATCTTTGATTCATGATAAAATAGCCTGGATGGTTAGTGTGTCTGCTGTAAAGCACCATATGTAAGATGCAAGCCACAGGATTGTGTTTTATATAGTCAGCACAGTGTGTTACTGCTTTTTAAGCAGAGGTCCGTGTGTTATGTACTTACAGGTCACAAATTGTAATCATTGCAATGTACCTCATGACATCATTTTGGACCAGTATAAAAGAGCTGCATTCAAACTGCATTGCTAAGTGAAGAACCTTACTGCTTTTCCTCAATCTTTCATTATTCCAAGGTTGCTAAAAAGGGTTATTTAGATAGAATTTAGCAGGATAGTTACTCAAATAGACAGATATAGCTGATATTTTTACAACGCATGAATATAATTTAGATACAGAACTTGTAAAACTCAGAACCCTGCTCCCAAATCAAAGTCGATCTGTCAAGATATTGTGATGTGACAATTTGTGTGCCTTTATTCCCTTAACATCAAGCTGTTAGGCTCCAGAAAATTCCCTAAGAGGGTGATTCTCGAACAAGAGGCATTTTGATGGCCCTTTATTTGAGGCATATGTGTTAGGCCCAGCTGGAACCTAAAGTAAGAGTTCTTCCTCGGCCCTTGCGGATGCTGATCACACCAGATGAAGAGCAGACACAGTGAAAATGTCTTAGTGTAGAAAAAATGCACAGGGGCAAAATTAGCGTATTTCACCTAAGCCAGCCTACATTCTGCTCATTAACAGCTGCCAGATAAGAATCCACATGAAGCCAGCTCATTTTCAGCGCTTGATTCAAATACACGTATGCTTCCATTATTCTACATGATTTAACCAAGAGTTTATATACCAGTTCAACAACATGCCAATACTATTGTTATTCACATCAAAGTCATTTTGTATCTATTACTGCCTCGTGGGTTTAAATGAAGTGCTGGATGCAATGTTTAAAAGAGTTTTTGAAAACAATTTGCACAATTCTGTCTTGGCCTCATGCCTCCTTTTCACATTTAAAACATTCTGCTCTTCTTGGAATCATTTGGTGGAAAGATGTGAATTTTCATACCTTTTTGCTAATTTCTTATTACACAAGCATGATAGGCATATTAGTACTAATATGGGAATGTTGTGAAACTTCACATTAGTGCAAGCACTAACATCTGCACTTGCATTAAAACATCAATAAACTGCTTTGCACAGGCTAACCTTGTCGAGGCCAGTCGAGGCCAGTGGTCCCCTAAACATCCTCAAAACGACTGCCTGGAAATAATTATTTGTGCTTGGAATTGTTCCCTTTCTTCTGTGTAACTACTTAACTATCCTGAAGAATTCCCACTTTTGGACTTGGCACAATTTAATGGCAGACAAAAATGGACAGGCAGAGGCCTGTCTCGTTCTTCATTTATCCTCTCTGCCTCTGAGCATGAGCTGATGCTGTGCCTGCAGTCCATAAAGCTTGCTTAGTTTTCTGACATCATCCATTTTAGTAGTAGGGGTGTATCTAACTCATTCTCTCTGCAGTGATGATTATTTAGTACAGAGTTATAATTTCTTGCGTAGATGGTCAGGAATGAGCACTTGTATTTCCAGGTACTCTCAAGTAATGATGAAGGTAATGGAGGTGCTGTGAAAAAAAGTAGTGTGGTCTACTGGAATCTAGGAATGAGGCACAATTTTCTGGATTCAGGTTGTGCAATTTGGACGCTACTTGGTTATCTCTTTCTCTTTTCCTTTTTATATCAAAAGCTTAATACTTTGTGTTTAATTCTGCGAAGTGCTAAATCAGTGAACTGTGTTTACTACATCCGGGCTATGCATGTTTCAAAATAATTGGTAGTGGTTGTGTTTTGGGTGAATGATGTTTTAATGCAGGTGCCGAAATGAAAACCACAGCACTCACACTTGATCAATGCATTCAGACCATTTGTTCCACATAGCCAAAAGTCTTTATTCACTGTCATTCTTTCATGAATTAATTCATCTATCCACGCTTCACCATCCAAATATTAATATATTGCGACATGCAGCTCTGTTTCCAATTTCTATCCACCAATTCAATGAATTGGGCCAGGTTCTCTGAAGAAAAACTATTGTAAAATACACCATATTTGCAAATTTATAAAAAAAAATCTTTGATGCAGGTAACTCCCTCCCAAACCACCCTTGCAGTTGTCTGGTTGGCTCATTCGCTAAATGCGGCATTGGGGCTGGTCTGACAAAATTTTCGAGGGATGATGCCTTTTACCCCTTAGTTTTTTAAGAATGTGGCCAAAAAGTAGAGGCTTTCCAGGTGGTACTGGATGGGTAGTGTTGAAATAGTCAATTTAATCCATCCTACAGGAAACATCTACTGCAGGTGAACACACTTATGCATGGTGAAAGAGACCCTGCGTCCCAAGAACATTTTTTGGGGAAAATTACACCAAATTGTGCATTTAACAGAATCATTGTCAAATAAATTGGGTACAAAATCTATAGACTTTACGAGCAGTTATGAAGTGGCACTCTCGTCTAAGACAATGGTTAACCACCCCAGTGATACTGGGTATGAAGGGTTCTCCCAAACTATCTTTCTTTCTTTGTATATTTCTCTTCTATTTCTTTCCACTTTTTACTTCAACCTTTAATTTTTCATTTTATCCATTTTCCTACTTTCCATCTTTCTGTTTATCTTTCTTTCCGTGTTTATTTCTTTAGATACTTTGGTTTTTGTTTCCATTTCTCTGTACATCTTAACTTCTGTCCTCCTGTTTGCTTTTTACTTCTTACGTCCTTCATATTTTTCTTCTCTTTTTCTGTCCATCTTTTTTTAAATATCTTTACTTACCTCAAGTTTCCTTTCCTTTTTTGTATCTCTTTCCTTTAATTTCTTCCACGTTTCCATCTCATCTTCATTCCTTTCTTAATTCATTCCATAATTATTTCCCTTTGCCCGATTCCTTCCTCTTCCTCCTTTTCCACGTTTATTTCCATCATTTTTCTCCTTTCTTTTTGTGTTTTCATCCTTTCCCTCTTCTTTTCACCTTTCTTTTCTTCACCTTCTATCCATCCATCCTTCATCCATCCATCGCTGTCTGGATGCGCAGTTGCCTACAGACTGGCCTTCTGCATTCCCCTGGTATACATTTTCCTTCTAGTCATGTTGTTCAGGTGATTGATGTTCAGGTGCTCAGGACAGAGAAGCGTGGCTTGCAAAATTCAGAGCAAGGTTGTATGGCTTCATGGCGGGGCATGAACCATGTGGAATAGAGCACGAATGGAGGCCTGTTCTTGACTGCGGACAAGTCAGGGTTATATGAGCACTGAATGTACCAGGCGATTAGTGTATAGAAAAACAGAGATACGTTTGATATTGTGCAAAATTGTAAAGTAGCATCACGAAAAATGAAATTGTTTTTCAAGTGCTCTGAACACCCTTAAGACGGTCTCCTGGCAACCACGGGCGTGACCTGCAAGTTTAGACCCAAAGTGGATCTAATACTACATTTGTTCCAGTCCGTTTATGAGGACCAGGCCTGGTTAAACCGATTCGGATACATTGCCCATCATCTAGAACTTCACAAACTAGCAAAGGTTCAGTTTGAAAAAATGTTTCACTGCTTGAATGGAAAGGTGAGAATGGGTGTGAAGAGCAGTGTCCATCCTCCAGCTTTTCATGAGAAACTATCACTTCCAGGATTTGACCAATATCTTAAACCAGTTTCCTGAGCCTGAGCCAGCCATAGCGAGATAACAGAATTATCAATTGGTGATTTTTAGGTCTGGCCTGACAGCACATCTGTTAACTAGACCTATTCCTATCAATTCTTTAAAATATACAGAGTGGGCTTTGGCTCTTCCCAGATATGTATGGTTCTGTCACGCAGTCTGTCTGGTGTGTCATTCCAACTACTAAGGATGGCTTACATTACATCCCAAAAGTACACTGACTAATCACACTAGTCGGGGCTTGCTCCTATTTAAAGGGGCAGGACGGATGTGGCATGCGAGGAAGGGTGGGAGCGAGACATTAAATATAAAAAAAAAAAAAATATAGAAAAAAAGTACTTCCTCCCTTGCCGTCGCTCTTCTGTCCTTCGACACTCCAGCTGAAGGCACAGGCTCCCAGCCTGCCCTGCGGCCAATCCTGACGCTGCTTGGAGCCAATCCTGATGCTTCTCAGAGCAGCATCAGGGTTGGCTGGGAGCGCTCCCAGGTAGACTGGGAGCCTGTGCAGGCTCTCCCCAGGCCGGCAACTGTCCGTTCCTTTGCTCACTTTCTGCCACTTTTCAATCTTGAGATTTTTTCCTAACCATAGAAGATTCAGAAGGACTTTTCAGTTCATTACGTCATGCTTGTCACTCACTTTTGACTGGAAAATTATCAAATCACCCAGTGAAATATTCAACAAATCGCATTATATGCAAGCGGCCGGTATTTATATTTGTGATCTATAACACATACTTTTTCATGTCTTCTTTTTCTCAGTGGGGGCACTGTAACAACATCCCACCCGCTGAATGTATCTTGGCCAGAGTATGCCAGGTGACCCCACTAGCAGGCACGGGTTTGCTTTAATTGAAGACACCTGTCAGTTTTGCAAAATTTACAAGGTGGAGCAAAATAAAGCTAGGGTACGACCTAGATCAGGCCAGCACGGCCATAGTGTTTAGAAAGGATGTACACTTGCACCCATTTACTACTGTACATTAGCCCTTTTTTTTTTATTACAGAATTTGAGAGAACTCGCTCAATCTTTCTTACCTAGATTATATGGACATCACATACACACTTTTTATATTGATGTATAGAGGCATGTGATCACACTGTGATAAGCTTGGAGCATACTTTTGAAGTGCTTAGGGCTTATGTCCTGACCATCATGTAAGACCTTGTGTAATTACCATTGGGCACACAGTATCTAGTGCCAAGTGGCATTTGGGCTGTTTAAGTCATTGTGGGTTACCGCTAATCAGGATTGGCCATGGGTGGTTGCTCATTTGGTGAATGGTGACACATTCTTAAAAGAGATAACAAGGAACACCATGAATGTCTTCTAAAGGCAGTTTCAGAGGGGTCCCTGAATTGGGAATCAGTAAAGTATTTATTGCCAAGATGTACCCTGATTTGAGCTATGACACAGCACTCTCTTTCCCCTTTGAAACGTTAGACCACTATAGCGAAGGCCGAGTTCTTCTTCTGTCCTTGTTGAGGCTGTCGGACTGGAACCGATTCTAATAGCTACTTGCAGAACTGCCTAAGCATTGGCTCTTATGTTTCAGGGTGAAGTGAATGTCGCAAAACAAGGCACGTTCTTTGCAACTGTGAGAGCTGTTGTTAGTAATAGAGAGAGAGAACTGGTTTAGATACCTTGGAATCGCGCGAGGTGCGATGAATGGCTGTCAAACGTTAGTACTACAAGAGCATTTTTATGCCACATAGCTTCTGTCAATTGAATTTCTTGATGTTTCAGTAAATCAAACAAACGGATTCTTACAAAGTGTTTTTTGTCCCCACCGAACAAACTTTTATATTTTTCTAAAACAAACTGTAAAGTGAGAGTTTATTTTAGAAAAAAAAAAAATAACCCCTAATGTCCCGGGTGGCTTCTTTGTGCATGCAAGGATTGATTTTCCTGCTCAGAGCTGCTATGCTTTAAATGACAGTCCTAGCAGGGAAATAGAACGAAGATCATATTGTCCCGAGTAAGGCAAAGAGACCACGACTTTCACCTGGTGGGCCAGTCTGTCTAGTAAAAGGTTTCGGATGAAGGGGCCAACCGATGGTCCATCTCTGAGAGGAGTAGTAGAACGACATGTTTGGTGGGTGGAGAATCTGCCCTTTTAAAGCACGTCCTATAGCTCAAACTAAAAATGACCTCCTTAGATAGAAGATAATGACAACCGATAAAAAAAAAAAATACATCTGTGTAAAATGTATGCTAGTGCAGTTGATCATGATATACTTTCTACTAAAGTGCACATTGTCGGTTTGGGTGACTTTGAAGCACGATGCTTACTCTTCATTTCCACCGAAATCAGAACTCTCTCTGCTTTGCTTGAAATAACATGTGGGTAGGAATCACGTTATTTCTTCACACAATATTCCCACCCTGACAGCAGTCCTCTGATGCTAGCACCCTGCTACTTGTACCAGCGGTGAAGCTATTTTGAAATATGTCTGATCTTGAAGCCAAAAAGTTAGGGATCAACTTGTTCTTGGGAAAAACATATCGGCCCGATGCTTTAGTTGCCATCGGTGCGGTTGAGGTGGGCACGTCAAAGACAAATATATACTGGGTCCTCGGAATGTCTATTAAGGTTTGTCAGTCTGCTTTATGGACTATGAAAAGAGAACATGTGCCCCCTTTTCGGCTTTCAAACTTTAACCTGATTAATTTGTGCACTCTTTTAGCAGGCTGAGTACATTTTTACAGGAAACTATCCAGTATATGGTCCTCAAATAACTTTTGATGAATTAATTTCTAATTTAGATGGAATTTTTAAGGGATTGAGGCTAAGGCAACTTAAAGTAAAATTAGATTTCACCCAGTAAACGGAAACAATATGAAAACGTGATCACCTGGGAGACAGAAAGCATGCTGCTTCCTACTTATTTTTTAGTGATAAATTAATAGCGAGAAGTCAGACAAGCACCCCCTGGTGGTCAAGCCAGGATTTGAAAAGTATTGCATGCAAAATACAGAGGATGAAATCAAGCATCTGAACCTTGATAGTCTGCACAATAAACATTGGGTCTTTGGTAGTTATAGTTAGAACCATGTTTCCATAGAAAAAAAACATGTTTTGCTTGCATATATCTTTGGCACCATTTGACAAATCTTCATGAGTTTTTCCCCAAAAAAGTGCCTCAGTGATTTTTGTTGAGCACTGAAAGTTTCAGGGTGATCCATCAAGCGGGGACCAAGACAGAAAAGTTGTGTTTCCCATGCTAATTCCCGTAGGACCTTTAGACATGACTACAGCCCGAATCGCTGGACGAAGTTACACCAAATTTGGCAGAAAGCTAGCTTTCGGTATTCAGGTTACACTTTCGCTTATTTAGAGTAAAATCTGTTCAGTAGTTTTTGAGAAATGTAAGGAAATCCAAATTTGTATGTCTGTGGCCGTGAAGCCTTAGCGAATAATGGCAAGCTCATGCAGGGAAATGCACAGCTCTGATTGGCTGCCAGCACATCAAACTTGGAAGTATCGGCATCCATCTTGGGACTCAGCTTCAGCCAAGTCCCATAAAAAGTAAAAAAAAAAAATGTTTTTAAAAAGGCAAGAGTCCTGGGTAGGGTCACCCTGACCCTTTAGCTCTGGTGCTGGTGTCCCAAAGCGTCCCCCATGGATAAATAAAAATAAAAAAAATGCAATGACTTCTCGATGACATTGCAAATTTGTGGAAAAAATAAAATAAAAACAAGTGCAGGCTCCCATGCTTGTTTTTTACAAACCCCCAGATGAGTCACGTCCTGGGGGCATTCATATTTTGGAAGTGAGGGGGCCATCTGGCCCCCATCAGCCCTGGGGACCACCACCTCTCTGGGGCACTTGTCAAAATGGATGCAAGGGGGGCCTACTGGCATTGTCAACCCCGGGAGCCACCACCTCCCCTGGGCACTTTGTAAATTGAGTGTGGGCCCCCCCACAGCCTCGGGGACAGCCACGTCCCCAGGACACTTTAGAAATTGAATGAGTGGCGGCTACGTGGTCCTCCCGCAGTCCTGGGGACTGGCACTTTACAAGGGCATTTTTCACATTGAATGTGGGAGGGCCGCACAGTCCCCTGAAGCCCCAGGGACTATCACCTCCCTGGGACTATTTGCATGTAGGTGGTCTGCCATGCGGCCCCCTCAAGGAGCCAGTGATGGCCCTCGGGACTGGCAATCTTTGCAATGTCTGCTGTGTGGCCAGGTGCCCCCTGTTATATTTGGTGAAATCCCTGGGGAGATAGAGGTCCCTGGGGCTGCGGCGGGGCTGGGCAGCCCCCATTATATTTGGTATAAGCCCCTACGAGGTGGTGGCCCCTGGTGATGCAGGGGGGACCGTGGGCCCCCACATGAAAATAGCAATGCCCCAGGGACATGGATCACCCAGTGGTTACAGTTAAAAAAAGCGTGGGAGCCCATGCTTGTTTTTTTATTTTATTTTTATTCACTGGATCTGTGGATCCATCATGAATTGCAGGGAAAATTCTGGGACCCCAGCACCAGAGCTAAGGGTCAGTGTGTCCCTGCCCTGGCCCCTCTTGTTTTTTTTTCTTGTTTTTTCTGGGACTCAGCTGAAGCCAAGCCCCAACATCGCTGCCCACACTTCCTTGTTGAGATGTTGGCAGCCAATCAGATCTCAGCACGAGAACAGAAGGTGTTTGTGGAGCCTTTGCATCACTATAAATACAAATTTGGATTTTCTTTAATATCTCAAAAACCTCTGGTCGGATTTACACCAAATAAGAAAAAGGTCTCTTTCTGGACCAAGAGCTATCGTTCTGCCAAATTTGGTGCAATTCCGTCCAGTGGTTCAGGCGCTATTACTGTTTAAAATCCCTATTAATAGATGAATGGGGAAAATGACTCCGCTTGACGGATCACCCTGAAACTTTCCAGACAGCAGCTGAAGTGAGCACCGTTTTTTGAGTGGGGGGGGGGAATTTTATATTATATATATATATATATATATATATAATATAAAATGTTGTATATTTCCCATCCCTGAGGGTCTGTAGGGCTGACAGACCTTAAGATGAGATCTGAATCGCTGCCAACATATCAACAAAGATGTGGCGGCAGCCATGTTAGGACTTTGGAACTCAGTCCCCTGTCCTACAGATTTTTTTTTTTTTAAACATATCAGGGGAAGGGTAGGGATAGGGCCGGGGTAGCCTGCCACCCCATATTCCTGGTGGGGAGTTCCCCAGACTAAATCTTGATTTCTTTTTTAAACAGCACTGTGGATCGGTGGACCAGGGCCTGGATTTCAGTGCACATATTCTTTTTTACGAGGGACTGCATGCCCCCCCTTCCCGAGCTTTCCTGAGGCTCCAAAGACCACATCTCCCAAGAGCACTGAGATCCCCAGTAGCCCCACTGATTAAGAATGATTTTGGTACACTGGTTTGGCACCCACTTTGAAAATTAAAATGCTGGGTGGGCCCCGGGGCATGCAATTTCAGAAAAAAAATGCTTCTCCCGCCAGTATCCAGTATCGGTGCTGGCTGGTGAGCCGGCAGATGGCACTGGAGCTCTCAGCCTTTGGATATGCCATGGGGGGCCAAGAATGGACACACATTTTATAAGTCCAAGAGTAAGCCAAGACCGGGCCCAATACACCTCATATATCTGACAGGCAAGCCACCACAGGCAGCTTAACTTTTGATTTTGCTTTGGTCTCGTGCAATCAGATCCCTGCGGTAGATGCTTTGATCTTTTAGGTGCTGTTATGCACTAAAAGATTTTAAATTCATAATTCTGATTCTATTCATTGGTTTTAATTAGTTTTGGCATCATTTTATTCATTACATTTTACTCTATTTTTTAAATTGGTTTAGGATTTTTCTTGGGTTTGGTTTTCACTTTATTGCTGTTTGTGTGGTGCAAAAATACTTTACACATAACCTCTAAGTTAAGCCTGACTGCATTTGTGCCAAGCTGCCACAGGGTTAACCACACGTTAATTTAGTAACTTTTATAGTTCATCCTGATAACAATTGTAGTTGTTGCCTGAGTGGAGTTTCTACCTCCTCAACCAATAACCCAATTTCTTATTTATTATTCACTGCTCCTGCAAGGAGCACCTCAAAATGTCCTAAGGTTTTTGTAAAATATATTTTTGTTTCCTGGTGGTACCCCTGGAAGGGTCAGGGGCCACCCTAAAACCATTTCTTTTACTTTGCTAGGGCTGCAGGGACTGTAGCAGCCTCCCAACAACATAAAAAAAAAACACAGTAAGAGTCCGGGGTCATTGAATTCATGACCACTGGAGAGCATAGCATATTTTAAAACACATTGAGCAGGATCGGTGTGCTTTTTAGCTGGAGTGCAGACACAACTTCGGTGCATTTTATGGTTGCATTTTGTGGCCTGAAAAATGTTAACAAAGAATCAAAGATAATTTTTGAAGGGCTTTATTAAAAATATTTTATGACAATCATTTTCATTATAAATTGCAGTATGTGAACATAATCAATATACATTTGATTGTACTTATTGGTGATTTTTTTACAAAGACAATATGTCTGCTTTTGTATGTTGATGTCCTGACCTCTTGATAAAGCCAATAGGCATTTTTTTATGTTTTGGTGTTCTGACCTTTCTTTGACAAAGTTGTTAGATCTGCCTTACGTTAAATATTCCAGCTTTATAATTTTCCCTCACATATTCAGGTTTGCACACCCAAGGGTGGTTGGATGCAGGCAATGTGTCCAACTCCACACCGCAGGGGGTAGGGCACCCAACTCCAGGCCGTACACAGCCTGGGTGGTTTTAAATGCCTCTTACTGGGTTGGTCACAGGGCCTGACCACAGGCCAGGTCTTTTGGTCAATCTCCAGCTGCTCAATGCCGAAGGTCATGCTGTGCTCAGCAGGCGATTCACTTTATATCTGTTAATAAAATACTACTTTACGTTATGCTTTATACTTTATGCCTTCTCCTCCACTGCTAATTACCCCACATATTACATCACTCAAGACATCCTCTATAACATCATTGATAATATCACTGCTGGATATGCAATAACATTAATGCTGAGAAAACTGTGCATGGCGCGGAACAAGTTATAGTTACTTGAGATAAGTATAAATGGTCAATTTCTGTGGAACCAGAGTTTAAAACATGACATTGTTACTGAACATTTCACATAACTATAATTTTACTTTAACGTTTTTTTCAGCGAATATATATACTAAAAAACAAAGGTTGAAGTAACATTACAGTGAGGTAAATTTGTCAGTATCATTTTAACATTTTGCACTAAACAAACCACAGATTTTCACCAGTTATAGATAGCAGTGCTAATTACAACTCATGCCCCGCCATGCTCTACTTATGACCTCACATATGACATCACTTATTACATGTTCTATGACATCATTTCACATCTCTAATGACATCTGAAATTACTTAATTGATAATATGTATATAATATATTATATATATATATATATATATATATATATATATATATATATATATACACACACACAGGATACATTTTATATTATCTCCATAAAACAGTGTAACTTCTTGGGGTTCTTAATACAATTGCTTTTCAAAGGAAAACAACTGGACACGATTTCAAAAAGCCAAGTTAATGACATTTCAGCTTTCAGCTCATTACACATATTTAATTAGTTTTGCTCGGATTATGGCAGCATATCTTTTGTTTTTGTACTTATATGGGTGTACAGACATACCCGCCTTAAAGCATAGGTGAAGATCAACTGACAGCAAGAACCCATTTGTTAGCATTGTTAAGGGAGAGGAGGGGATCAGGAACTAAACAAGGCCCTGCATTTTGTGAAACATGGCACCTTCACACTCAACAGTGGTAATAAATACTACATGACAGTGAGCACACCTACATATATAGAAGCTCGTTGTCAGCTACGTTTACCAGCTCACGGTTTTGTGTAAAGCATTTTAGACACTACTTACAGTGAAATACAGGTTCAAGCTATTTGTATACCACGTTTGTTACATATTTGCAGGTATGTGTGAGGAACTTTTGAGCACATCAATTAGTTATTGTTGAACCGCTAAATTATTTTACAGATATATGTTAAATATTAAGGTCAACGTGTGGGTGAGTAAGGTACTTCCTGATGAATCGTTTCACAAGTTGCTTACATTTCTGATAGAATGCACCCATGTGGTTTACATTTTCTTTACAAAGACCAGTGGGTCCAGCATTTATAGTTTTATTTATTTATTCGTTTATTTATTTAGCGCAGACTTGGTTGTTACAGATGTGAAATCGCTTAATATAATGAAGCAACTAGTGGAACCATTTAAGCAAGAAGGGGATATGTTGACATTAGCATTTACACACTAAGGTGTCACGTAATAGGAAAATATTCAAAATTCCAGTGCACTTGAAAAAAATAATTTAAGAAACAGCTTGGCCTGTCGCTGACTAGTTCAAAATTCGTACCAGCAATCTGCAATTTAAGCATAAGGTTTCTCGATATTAGTGCTAAATTCTGGCACATGCTCTTAATAGCCTGCGGTTGGTTTCTAAAAAGTATCGGCAATCTTCGCTGGAGTAAGAGGGACAAATGCACACGTTTTGCCTGGACGGCGAGTTCCCAGTTCACTGACAGGAATTTTTAGGTATAATTTTGAAGTGTTTATTAAGAAGGAGCTGTTTCAGTTTTCTTGTTGGAAAAGTTGGAGCAATAGTTCATCTTCAAGGTTTTACCAAGAGGGATTGTTATTGATGCTAAAAAGAACAAATCGATAGAAAAGGGGAAAGCACAATATAAACTGTATCTTCAACAAAAAAATGATCATGTTTCCTTTATATGGAATCACAGCGTGCACTGCGCACTGCACTGCGCACTGCCGACAACATACTCAACGAGAAAAGAGTGGGTCGAAGCATTTAAAGTTCTGTGGCTGATAATATCTTCATTCCATTGCTACACTGAGAATGGTGCTTTAAACCCTAAATGCAAGAGAAGCTTTTTAGCATGCTGCAAATTCACAGCCCTTGCCCTCAAGCAATTGTGGCTTGATCGAGCCTTCTTAAGTATTGCATGTATTATGCAAGTGTATGCATACATAATTAGAGTGCTCAAACTGCAACGCTCTATTTAGTAGGAAAACAGTTATTTTTCAAACTATTCTATATGCTAGGTCAATCTTTACAATTTAGTGTACTCTCACATAAAATCGAATTACTAAATTTTGCATATTTCGCCTCCATTTTTTCTTTTGCTTATACACTTTTCCCATATTTTTGTCTGTGAGCACTGGTTCGAGTAGGACATGTTTTAGAATTGCGAAACTACATGTTTGCTGCAATGTCCTGGACCACCCTAACATGCAGGTATTTCACGTGATTTTTGCATGAAAGGGCCCACCTTAGCTTCAATTTTCACCAAGGCAAACCTCAAGCGAGTTTCATGTCGAACATGTAATGTTTGTTAAAATGATGTACATTGTGTAAGGACAAAATCTGCAATTCTCCTCCCACACCCCATATTCAGAAATGTTTGGTACATCTGAACTCCCTGCACAGGTGGGTCGGAAGTAGAGGCATGCAAGCACAGGCAAAGGACTGGAAGAAGCTGAAGGTGGGACAGCTGCTCTGGTGTAACCATCACGGTTTCCATGGGGTGGCCCGTAGATCTTAATGACAAGTATTCCACCCAGCTACCAGATAATGGGCCATGGCAGTGGCTGAGAAAGTTTCATTCCTTGCTTCTTTCATCATGGCAGCCGTGCCTCTGTTTGCTAAAAAGGAATGCGATATTATGGTAAATTACAGAAATGGGCAAAAAGGACTGGCTCACCTCACCCAAAATCAACTTTCTCCTGGAACCAGTGTTGACACTAATATAACTGTTGAGATCTCTGGTCATATTCTTATAAAAATATGTTCTTCACATACCCTTCTGACAACCTTTAACAATAGTAGTGACGTTCTATATTGGACAAGGACGGACTGGAAACCAAATCAGCCCTGACAAAATTGTTCTAGTCAGCCCCACAGTGAGATAAGCCACAGGAGCCATCAGGGCATATTTGGATCATGAGAGCCCATCGGGTTCAGAATGCTACCTCTAGCCCTGAGGCCTACCCAGAAAATACCAGAGTAACATAGCTGAAAGTCTGGCTTTAATATTGAAGAACATGCTTAGAGTTTCCCACCTCACTAATTTTCATATTGAACTGACCACACTTAAGTCCAGGTTTCTCCCTGGTGAAGATGGTAAACTTAATAACTCAGAAAAAGCTATGCTCTGTCTTGTTTAGGGCCCTTACCCAATATAATGCACCATAAGTATTGATAACACACCAGGGTAGTCAAAGGTTCTTGAAACACACTTGTATTTACTGAACATATACCAAAGAGGGCACAGATATCTTACACTTCCATCAGTTAACATCTTGTATTACACCACAGTCCACATTCTAATTGTATGCCATTATAATTCACAGTAAGTGGCAACAAGGCTCACCAAGTCTCGTTAGCACTTGCACACATTTCTGAGGATTGATTCACGTCAAAGGCCTGCTGTTTTCCTCAGCTCTAAGCCTCTGTTGCCTTCAAGCCTATTATGAGACCATATCAACGGTGTAACATCAGCCTCCTCAGTGTGCGGGACACTGAGCTCCAGGGGACATCCTCAGCACAGTACACTGTGCAGGAGTGGCGGCCCCCTGGGCTCACAGTTGGTGACACAGTGGGAGAGGGCCCCTTCATGTACTTTGCAGAGGGGCTCCCTCAAGTTTCGTTATACCACTGGGCCAAATGCAACAATAAGTACCAAGAAGGTTGACATACCATTTAACTAATCCCTAGTGCATAACCCAAGTATAATATTGTTAGTACTTACCCGATGTCTGTGCTGATTAGACTTTCAAGTATTAAAAGCAATGAAACTATACACTCACTACTTGAAATATTAACAAATTATATGACTCTCTCGACACAGATCTCAAACGTTACACCTGACTAACCTCTGCAAATGGTTGGGTGTTAAAATATATGAAAGCACAGTCCAACAGCAAGCAAATAATGACATATGGGATGTTCCCATGGCAAGCTTGCAAGCGTTGGTAGCTTTCATGCACATTGCATCAGGAAAGACTTCACCAGAGCGGTACTCCCTCTCACAGAGGCTTGTGTCAAACACCTTCGGCGGTACTGTATCTGGGGTTGTTCTCACTGTGTCCTCCCATTATCAGACAACCACATTTATGCGGCTCCATTTAGGGAAGTGCACTCCTCAGTAGTACACTACCTCATCGCTTCAGTTTTGAAGGGTAATAAATGGGGGCTCCAAAGGGCCACAGACCGATACTTATTTGGGATTGGCCTCAGGAGCTTGAATAGAGTTACAAGATGTATTTATGTCACCACGGCATCGCTTTATCAGTCTTCGTGTTTCCTGTAACAGTTAAATGTTTTCTGGTATTAGTTGGTTTTGATAAATTGAGTGATTTAAGTAAGTATACAACTCCCAGGATGCACTGAGTTGTTAAATGAAGGAACACGCTGTCTCGGTGGGGTGGACTTGTCTCACCTATGCATAAGTAACTAAGGGGACATGACATGACTGTAATAGGGATATAGTCGTTTGTGTTTGCTAAATAAGTATTTAATATAACTTTATGCATGTTTCTGTAACCCACAAATAATGTAGGTAACATATATACTGTGACCTTTAGCAGTTGTTTATTTGACATGGTACATGCAGAATTTATAACCCTTGCATGCCGTTCAGCTACCAATAGCACAAGGCCAAAGAACCACAGCCATTCCACGCATGCACCTCTCCTGATGATTCGCTGCATTCTGCTATACGATTACTTTTTCAACGTTTTAATCAGGGCCCCTCATCTCATTTCCAAGATTGTCCTATCTGAACTTTCAATTGGTCTGAAAAGTGGTTTAGACGCTCACAGTAAAATGCTAGTCGGTCGGTTTCAATGGGGATCACTAGAGATGATTGGTCAAGAAACAAACTGCCTCCCAAAACCTAGCCTAAATCTTCATTTGCACTCCACCTCCGCCCACAGCTGAGGGCTGCTGCTTCTTTGATCTGCCTGTTACTTCGCAGAGTAATGTGTCGTGTACTTGCTTATGGGACTGTGCTATTTACAAGACGGAATACACATATGTACTCAAGCGCGCATTTAAGGCCGCGGCTGTGAATAGACCTTCTTTTTATCCTTGTGCAGTAGATTTTTATTATGAGGCACATGGAACAACATCATGTTTATTTGTTAAGACCATGAATGCGGGCTTAATAATTAGAGCTTGCTTTAATGAGTACAGGGTATTGCAAGAGAGGTAGCCACCCCACCTCCACCCCCCCCCCCCGTAAACAGGTGGCAGGAAGAAAATCTAATTGCTCCGATATGAATAAAAGAAATGCAATATTGCATAGCACGATGAGAGCTGAATTGCTTCTATACACTCTTATTTTATTTTGGCAGCTAAGGGAACTGACGCATAGAGACCAGTGTAATGTGCCTAGAATTACACATATTGATAATATATGGAAGTTGGGATTGATCATTTCTTTTTTTCATGTACACTGGGTTAGTAGCATATTTTATGGAAGATTGGTATTTATTGGTTATACTGAAACGTTGTCTAAAAGAAAGCAGATTTTAAATTTCATCCTGGGATCTGTTTGATCCCGGGGTCACTCATTCTCATCCTTGCAGATTCACTCAGCTTTCCCTTAATTTATAAATTGATAAAATGTGCAACAGTGATTTAGGTAACAACAAGCATCTGTTATCAGTGAATAGTGCCAAAGAGCCCTTTCCACAAGTACCATTTCTATAATGGTCCATTATCTATGTTTCAGGGATGTTGCATAAAAAACAGAATGTGCAGATATTTGAATCAAACTACTTGCTTTTTGAGAGTTCGGTTTGGGATTAGCTAATTTTTCGTGTTGATAGAGAACAGAAATGCAGAGGTATATTTTTGTTTGTTGACATGGCTATTACCCTAAAAAGAAGTGCTCTTGGGGTAACATAGTAACATGCATAAAACACAGATCATGAGATGAGCATGTCAGTGGACTACAACCACAGCACAAGCCCTTAATAGTCAGATGACAACATGGTCGTCAATATAGACATGTGTAGGTAATATAAAAATCAAGCACTGGCAAAGCCAATAGATTGGCCTTGCATTTTAAATCCTGCTAAGAAAATATTTGTAAAGCTACCTTCTGAGAAAAAACATAACAAAAAACGATTGTTTTGTGTATACAATTCACTCATGTGAAATGTGTAATTATTGTACGTGCCTTTAAGATGTAAAATAGTCCTTCGTGCTTTGCAGTGCAAGCACTCAGTAACAGATAGAATGAGACACCGAGCAAGTGGTATGAGCTGGGAGAAAAGTACTCTGGGTGAGTCAAAGTCGTATTTTTAGGGAATTGGTAACAGTAGGTCAAGCAGACTGCTGTGCTCGCAAGCCAGACATAAAAATGGAACAATCTGTAATGAAATGCTGGTCACTCTGGGACACACTCCCTTAACAGAAAATTAAACTTTCACTTGCGGTTTATATTACTTTTTTTGTCACAGTCGGTGCGTTATGTTTTATAGCATCTGACACTCTATTTTCTGTCACAGTTGGACACTTTTTGTTGTATGTCAACCACCTCTTAATTTAATCACTGGACTCCTTATGATTTAAAGCATTCAGAATAACATTTCAAGAGCAAAGTGTCTATTGGATGTGTTGCTTCAGAAAGAGAGCCTCTGCTTGTGCACGAAAGAACGACTGAGAGAGCGAGAAAAACATTGGTTATTTTCTTGCCGCACCTGTGTTTTAGCCTGTTGACCTATCTTGCGAGCAGTATGGGTCCGAGAAACTACATCTGTAGTTCATGTTCTGTACTAGGGTGTGGCCTACTCGTGCTAAAAGGGCGAAGTGGTATTTGAAGTTGGTGCTGGAGCGAGGAGAGGTAAAAGGGATTCAATGTGGGGGTTGCAGAGATGGGGGGTGTTGTGCGCTCTGAAGAAGTACATCATGGGCACATCACTTAGCATAATGAAGCAATGTGGACACATTTTAAAGGAAGGAGGGTCTATATAGGCATTAGAATTGATATTTTGTACGTGCGATTAATATTCATCATTTTATCCGTATGATCGACTTTATGGATTAAAGTCGAAGGTAGAGTGTTAAGTTTGAAAGAAAACATCATGGAATGAAATCAGTTTAATTTGAAAAATTGTATTTCTTATATAAATGTGATTTTATAGGCTCATTTGGAGGTCATGATGGCTACGTTATTTTTTCGGAAATAAACGTGCTGGGACTATACACACAAACTTTGTCCTTGTTCAGAAAAGTAATGCAAATCCATGTGAACCTCTTTTGCTTCTTTTGTTAAACGAAATGAAGAAACTTGTGTTACTGGTAGAATGACACATGGAGCAAATTATTTGACACTATTTATCATTTAATTCAATAGGATTTAAATAATAGCTAGTTATACATTTGAAATGTAAAATATGAGTCTATGTTTAAAGGCAAATCCATGCGCTCCATGTATCTTAATGCATAGGTAGCAAACATAATGCACAGTTAGTTTGCTTTAGTTTTTTAAAGTTATTCGTGCAATTTGATATTTTTAATAACATCTCTATGACTCACTTGCAGTCAGTTTATAAGCAGCATTTGTTTTATGTATGTTATCAATATCAATTGTTTCCACTCTTCTGGTGTAAAATCTTTTTGTGACATAAACTAGAGCAAATCTGTTTGCCCTATTCTAAACTTCACAAGCAGCACAAATTAAGCTTAATGGATTTTACTTTTTCTGCACCAAGGCCCAATATCTCAGATATAGCCTCAACGCTTTTGTAACTAGATAAAAATAGTTGAATAAGCAGAAACAAGGGAGTTCTCTGATGCAAGGATATGGAAAAGCTTTAGAAATGTTGCAGAAAAGGGGCCGAAGACGATCAAAATTGTGGCAAGTAAGTAAAATTAACAAAATCACACATATACATAGCCCAAATTACAAAAGAGAGTGCGTTGCCTGGCTCATAGAAAAATGAGAGGGAAAAGGGGGTCTATATGTTGAAAGACAAACTGCAATCCACTGAAGAAGGACTAGCATTTTGGGTATTTGTTGTTTGAATTGGGTTACTGGTTGGTGGGGGAAGGGGTAAATCCCTACTCAGGCAGTGTTGGAAATGGCGCTCTCCGCATGGTCACCCCCAAACATTTTGCCTTCCTCCCTCTATTTTTTTCTGAATTCATTTTTTTTGCCTTAGCACTCTGTACACTTTACCACCACTAACTAGTGCTAAAGTGCTTGTGCTCTCTCTTTAAAAAGTGGCAAAATTGGCTTATTCACAATTGTCATATTTAATTTATTTAGAAGTTCCTAGTAATGTGCACTACATGTGCCCTGGATCTGTAAACTAAATGCTACTAGTGGGCCTGCAGCACTGATTGTGCTACGCACTAAGTAGCCATTCAAACTTGTGTCAGGCCTGCTATTGCACAGCCTATATGTGCCGTTTGACACTGCCATGTCGAACTGACAAAATAAACATTTTGCTAGGCCTAAGCCTTCCATTTTCATACATGTAAGACACCCCTAAGGTAGCCTCCGGACAGCCCAGAAGGCAGGGTGCCATTTATGTGAAAGGTATGGCATGTACCTTTAAATAATAAATGTCTTGGTTGTGAAAAACTCCTAAATTTGTTTTTATACTACTGCAGGGTCCATCTCTCTCTTAGGATGACACTGGGATTACCTTATTACATTTTACAAGCGTAGTTTTAAATTATGAAGAGATAGACTTTTCAAGTTTAATGTCTTTGTAAGCCCTATTTAAAATCCTAACTTATGGTGAAATCAGATTTTAAATTACAGTTCTGGAAAAAACAATTTTAGAGAGTTAGCATTTTATTACTTTAGCCATTAGGTAACTCTAACTGTCTCTGATCACTTGTCTGCCGTGGGTGAAAGCTGGGCTTTCTATGGGCCAGATGAATCAAACATTTTGGTGATCGCAAAAATACATTGTTGTATTTATCAAATAAAATTTGCAATTCGGTAACTTGTTACTGAATCGACAATTAGATTTGCAACTCATACCGATTCGGTATTAGGAAGGGGCGTGTCAAGGGCGTCCCTTCCTAATACCGAATTGCAGAGGTATGTATGATTGTTTTGTGACCGTGAATGCGGTCGCAAAACAATCGCAGTTACCACCAATTTCTATTTGGTGGTAACCCATTCGCAAAGGGGAAGAGGTCCGCCAGAAGCCCTTTCCCCTTTGTGAATGCATGCAAAAACTTTTTTTAAGAGCAGGCAGTGGTCCCACGGACCACTTCCTACTCTTAAACAATGAAAAGAAAACTTTAATGAAAATGGACTGCATTAAAAAAAAAAAAAATGTTTTATTTAAAAGCAATCACAGACATGGTGGGCTGCTGAGCCCAGCAGGCCACCATTCCTGTGATTGTAGCCAATCGCAAAGGGTCGCAAATTGCGACCTACCTCATGAATATAAATGAGGTAGGTCCATGTGGAAGTCCTTGTGAATCACTATATGAAACTCCTGGAGTATCATACATTCCAATATTGATTACTTAATTGCGATTTGCAAAAAATTGCAATTTGGTAATCGCTATTGGTAATAATGATACATCTGGCCTACATTCCCTCTAGGCAGCCAAGCAATGTGAGCCTAGGTGTTATATAATG
Source organism: Pleurodeles waltl (assembly GCF_031143425.1). NCBI lineage: Eukaryota > Metazoa > Chordata > Amphibia > Caudata > Salamandridae > Pleurodeles > Pleurodeles waltl. Next base: position 290,260,086 of record NC_090439.1, read on the forward strand.
AGCCTCAATGGTCCGTTGACTGGCTTTATGGAGGAGGGTGGAGCTGGGCACAGCCTCACACTTACACTTGAATAGGCTGTGTCCTGTCCCCACACAATGAACTGCATTACCCCCTGTAGTGAGTTTGGAGCCAGAGCAGGAACTGAGGACTTCTGTGCATGTCAAAGCTCTTATTTGAAGTCTCCCCCAAATCAAAGGCACCACTGGGTATAGGAATTGGACTTCTGACCCTACCAACTCAGTACACTTCTGGACCTATGGATACTCTGCCAGGAAGAAAGACTGCTGTGCTGCTGAAGGACTGCTACGCTCCTGGAGCCCTGCTCTGGAAGAACTGCTTTCTTGCTGTGCTCCTTGTCTGGATGAGAAGGACTGAACCTACATCACTTGAACCCAAAGCCGGGAGTGCATCCAAGGGCTAGCTGACTGCCTCCTGTTTTCTGAAGTCTCAGGGATACAAAAGACTTCCAATTCATCACTTACACCACTTTGACTCAACTGACTATGAGCTTCGCCCTGCCAAGTGGTGCCAATCCAGTCCTGGGCCCTTGGAAGTGGGTATAAAGTGCAGCTCTAGCCAAGAATCAACAAATCAATGCCGTTGTACTGCGTGGAACGGGTGCACCTCCATTGACACATTGCCGCTGCTGCAAAGATCGAGTGCAGTGCATAACCGACTGCACATCACATCCATTTCTGATGCATCTTCAACTTTGTGCAAACACATAGCCTCCATCCCAAGGATCAATGATGATGTATTACCTCCTCTGCTCCTCACAGCTCTGTCGACGTCATCACAAACAAGCTATTTTTTCAGTGGGCCAAGGCTGCTTCCTATATCTACCCATGCACTATTGCAGTTGGTCTGAACTTCCAGATTTGACCTCGTTGAGCGAGACCAGATATCCCCAGTTGGCGCATATTGCTTTCAAGTGCTACATTTCAATTAATTCTTAAATAATTCATATCTCAAGTTCTACTTATTGGATTTTTGTCATTTTGTTTTTATTTTTTTTATTCAGTTAAGCTCTATTTTTCTAATCAGGTGTGGTATCTTTGTGTATGCTGTTTTCACTGTTTTACTATTTGAAGTGGCCCACAAACATTTAAAACAGTGCCTCTTATATTTAGCCTGACTGCTCAGTGCCAAGGTATCAGAGGGTGAGCACAGGTAAATGTAGGGTCTGTTTGTGACTTACCATGACTAGGATTGTGTTTTCTGCTTGTACAGGGTGCATACCTTTGCCAAGCAGAAACCCAATTTCTAATGAGCAGCAGCCACAATTTCTGCTAGGTGAAGTCACAAGCAAACACCAAATGAACTTGTGGTTACTCTCTGGTTGCTTGGTAAAAGCAGTCAGGCTTAGTGCAGAGACAAATTGTATAATATGTATGCATCACTTCAAAAAGTAATAAACTGTAAACACAACGCAAGACAAAGACCACACCAATTTAGAAAAGTAAAGCAAAATGTAATAAATTAGTTGAGACCAAAACATTAGAACATCAAAAATCCAATCAGTAGAACCAGTTAACAAAATACCATTGGACCACTTCCAATGGTCCAGGACTAGGGCTGCACCACGTGGAGGGGCTAGCCTCACAGCAGATAGAGTTCAGGTGCTGGGGGAAAGGTGATTGGAGCATTTTCTGTCATTGAGACTCTCATTAGGAGGCCAGCCAACTAGCACTTGGAGTCACTTTGGTGGTCCTGGGTTTAAGATGCAGGCCCAGGCATTCTCTCTCAGGCAACAAAGCAGCAGAGTAGCAGTCCTTCTGAACCTTCCACAGGTCCAGATGTGTAACTGAAGAGTTGGGTCTGAGGGTCTATTATTTACACCTGGTGCCCAATTTGAAGTAGGACAACAATTTGGAGGTTTCCACCCTCAGATGTGTTTGGAATTCCTACCTCCCTACCATGGCTTGATTGTCTTGGGTCACAAAAGACTAGTGTCTAAACCATTTGTGATTGTGCTCAGCGGAGCCTTTGTGACGTGCAAGTGTGATAGGTGACAGTTCCTTCCCCTCAAGTCAGAGGTCACTCATCCTTCCAATACCTATTCCCCTTTTGTCTCACTGTCTGGGAGCAATACACAAAGACCAACTGCCAGTTACACCTAGTCATGTGACCAAGGATACAGGCTGCAGGCACCAAACGGTTGAGTCAAGAAAATGCCAATGTTCTAAAAGTGATATTTTCAGAAGTGTGACTTAAAATTTGACTTTTCCAATAAAGACTTAAATTACAGTTCTTTAGACATTAAACTCATTCTTCCTACCTGCTCCCACTTGAGAATAATCAATTATGAAATGTAATAAATTAACTTAATGTTATCCTATGGAAGAGGCAAGCCCTGCATTAGTGAAAGATGAATTTAAAGGTTTTTCACTACCAGGACATGTAAGAGTGAGAAGTACATGTCCAACATTTTAAATACAACTCACCCTGCCATATGGGCTGTTTAGGTCCTATCCCAAGGGTAGTAAAAAGGAAAGTTTAGGCATGGCAAAAGGTTGATTTTGTCAGGTTCAAATGACAGTTTAAATTACATACGAAGGCAGCGATGGCAGATCTGAGACATATTTAAAAGGCTACTTAAGTGGGTGGCTCACTAAGTGCTACAGACCCACTAGTATCATTTAACTTATAGGCCCTGGGTACAAGTAGTGCCACTTTACTAGGGACTTTCAAGTAAATTAAATGTGCCAATTGGGTGTAAGCCAATTTCACCATGTTTGAAGAAGAAAGCACAAACACTTCAGCACTGGTTAGCCGTGGTAAAGTGTGCAGAGTCCTATGGCCAACAAAAACAAGAGCAGCAAAAATGGAAGAGTAAGGCAAAATGTTTTGGGGAAGGCCTACCCTAAGAATGACAGGTCAAACTGCTGCACATATTATAGTACGTATTATTGTTTCTATATCTCAAAATCACAAAACCTGACAAATTTTAGATCACTGAAAAGTGAGTACATATAAAACGTTGGAGTTAATTTCTTATTGTGTTCATCACTGCTATGTTGTGATTTAAAAAAAATATATAAATTGTAGAGCAGGACAGTGCAGAAAACCTAAGGAGATCCCATTTAACATGCACACATCTATTTTGAGCTTGTAGTGGATTTTCTCTGTGAATTGACTTTGATTAACATTTATACTATATAAAAACTCTTAAAATCTTTTTCCTCAATTTAGTTTAAATTGTTGATTGTATGATATCTAAAATTGATCTCCAAAACTGTAAGAGTGATTGCTTAGTCTTACATGCTAGGTTTGCTGTCTTCACTTCCTCCTGAGCTGCTCAGGATACAGTTGCACCTTGAAAAATATGTATGAAGATCAGCTTTTGCTATTACTATGTGACATTAGTTCTGACCTAATTTCAAATCACAGAAACACAAAGTAACCAGTATGTCACCTTTTGCTGCATGTCTAAGACAGTTACACTAGTTAGAATTTTATGAAAACTTAGGGCATGATTTAGACCTCTGCAGATGGAATAGTCTGTCACAAACGTGGGGGATATCCTTTCCAACATATTACGATCGTCGTAAGATTTAATGGGATCGTAATACAATGGAGGGGATATCCGTCAGGTTTGTGGCGGAGTATTCTCCTCCGCTAAGATCTAAATCAGGCCCTCAGTATCAAAATTAACTGTGCCTCCAACTAGAAACACAGATGAAAAAATGAAAAGACACCTACAAGATTAAGCTATTTATCTTATTTCTATGGAGCATACCCATTGTTATGTATGTTCTGAAGGACTTTAGACTAAGCATACATTTCGGTTTTGCTAACCTCAACTTCCATTGAATTAGATGATTTAGCTATAAGTACCCATCCCTTGCAGAAACGAAATGGAAATTAGCCTTCACTTCACAGCCCAATACCAATTCGGTCATTGGCAGTAGGTTGCCATTTGACTCTCCTGTTAGGAGAGGCTTGGTCTATAAATAGATTTGTGTATCAGAGTCAAGGCATTGATATGAATTCTTCAGCTCACCTGAAACGAGTGCAGTCTGGTCACACTGGAGATGATTCCAACAGAATAAGTGGACCCTTTCCACACATTATGCTGCATTACAGCCACTGTCATTTCTAATTAACATGTAAGCAGTACTATGGTAATCCACTGTACCCATAGTGTAGGATCTTCCAGTGGCAATATATCTCTGTCACTGGATTGCTCTTTTGCCTTCCGAAAAATAATGGAGCAAATATCCTGCCTGATCATTTCTCCTCCTCTAGCAGTGTGTGGGGGAGGGGTACAATTCAGGATATACATTTTTCACAAAAGCATAAACAATTCTCCCCAAGCACTCAAAATAGTCATATAATAGGTTTCCAGGAGACGTTATAGACTAAATATCTGTTTGAGAGTTTTGCCATAATTAAAATACTGCAGATGTTTCAGCTTCACCAGTGTTCTGTGCAGAAGAAGCAGCAACTTCTTTATTGTGGGGCCGTACAGGGTGTAGAATTCGCTCATGGAAGGATTCCTGAAGGGCAGACATTAAATTGTGGATGTCATAGTTGTACTCTTGGTGTTAGAGCCATCTCTTCACTGGGGATTTTAGGAAGTACACCACAGGCGTATACATCCATTTAGCTTTCTGTAAATCCGTCAGTCAATCAGGCGCTTAGTCTACATTTCTTACACAATCTCTGGGCCTGAATAACAAGGGTAAACTTACACTTTAGTGTAAGTTTACGATTCATTCCAATTCACAAAGGAAAATTTACTAGCGGTATCTTTACCACTTCATATCTGTTTATGTGTGGAGTCTGCCACCAGTGCGGAGACTGTGCATTCATAAAGAAAAACGTAGGAGGTAATCATGTAGGGTATTCAAGGTCATCTTTAATAAATCTTGCATTGTAGGCCTGAAATGCCAATACTCCAAGTTAAACTGGGTAAATGCAGTCTCTCTGATCAATTATAGCAAAAGGGTTAGCACCATGGCTGCTCTATTGTATGCTCTGTTGTAATACTATTTTGAGATTCTTGTTCAGTCTCTACAATACTGTCCTTAATATTTGCATGTGTTGTTCCACATACAGATCTGGGTACATACAATGAAAAGGAGAGAAAGATGGCTCAAGGATAGACCAAAACATTTGCCTCATTCAATTTTCATTAAAAATCGCACATGTAGGAAATGTAAGATTCGTCAGATTATACTATGAGCAGCAATCTGTCGATTGTTCAAAAAGATAGTAACTAATATTGAATGAATACAAGTGCAAGGACATGTTGCAGGGGACACCTTAAATAGATTGTACCCAGTTGACTTCGATTTTTCACACAGCGTTTAAAGGGAATTAAATGTGCTAGGCGAATGTGGGAACGATTTAGGATGAAGATTAACTAGCAGAAAATGATATGTTGCCTCCACTTTATAGCTGAGATGTCACCAAGAGTGTTGTAGGCATAATAGAGACAGTCCATAACACAGCTCCTAAGACGTTGCAATATTTATAAAAATAGACTAAAGAAGATTGTAATGATGTGAATCTGTGAAATTTTGCAAATGTTCAGGTTAATATGAAGCAGATAAGGCAAACATATTCTTCCAGAAGTGTGATTTAAGAACAAAGTGATTTAGGATATTGCACGCTGGATGATAGTTCGAGATTAGCATAATATTGCTTCCTGGAGCGGGTTCCATTTCCAATTTCTTTGTACCTACATGTAGGTATATTTACGACCATTTTGTCATCTGACAATTAACGTTTTGAACAACCAGCAGTACCAATGGGACCAAGCGAGGAATAGGAGGTGCACAGGTGTTAGAAAGGTTCCATTATGGAGCAGGGTTACAGGGAATCTCCCATAATTAACCATACATTCACCAACCTGTCTTTAATGTACCACTAAACGACATTGAAATAAGGTCATCCAATGCCATCCTCACCTGCACACACTGTTTATTATTTGAAACACAAGTGAAGGGGCCAACTGCCACTAGCATGGCTGACTGCCCATCTTACCAAATACCAAGTGTGTTTAGTTTTAATTCGTCCTTCTCAACTCTAAATTTCCAATTTCTTTATCTCATCCTTGCAGCTTCTTTTTCATCCCTACATCCTCGCTTTGTCAGTGTACTGCTGTTTTCTTCTTCCCACTACCTTTAATCTTTTCTGCCTTTCTCCATCTTGCTGTGGGTTAAAGCTTGAAAAATAAGTCGCAATCCCACACTGATACATACTAGCGGCAGCCATCTGCACATCTCCTGACAATTACTACTACAATGTGACCTATCACAAGAGGATCTCAGACTCAACTGCAACCTGTGCTTCTTCCACAAAAAGTCAAATCCCATCTACCCTAGAGGAGACAGCTGAATGTTTTAAGAACATATTATCAGTAAGCGGTAGGATGGGCTGTTTTATTTATTTGGGTCTGAGTACTGGTTATCGATACAATAGCTTGACGTCAGTGCCACTGATGTTGAAGTAATGCATGTAGCAATAGATAATCCAACATTTATATTGTCTCATGTTCTTGTAGTTTTAATTCTTACTAACTCCTTTGAGGAAACTTTATTTCTTCAGTTGTAGTCTATTAGCTGGTTTATTATTTTGCGTGACACCCGTTGGATTGCTCCTCATGTATCTGGTTTCTTGCATCTATAGAGAAGGGTCTGGTAAATCAATGCAGACATCTTGAGTAATAAATCCTAATGGTACTGTGGGTATTTTTCTGATTTAAATGGTCAAACTCTTCCCGCCTCTCTTTTTTGTCATTCAAGCCAAACAACTTCATAAATTAGCAAATATTCTCTCACTGTTGTGTCTGATTAAAATGTGCCATTTTTAGCATTTTCTAATAGCTCAAGCTTCAAAGGTCTGGAGCTCTAAACAGAGAACATCAATTGTTATTTTCGGCAGCATTGGTGTCTGTGGATCTAGAGTAGATTTTGGTTTGTTGAGTGGGCGGTACTTTGGGAAGGATATGGCTCCCTGTAAGTGTTAGGGTCTTGGTTTTCTTTATGGAAGCATTTGTGTATTATATCTATGGTCTTAATGGTGGCTCAAGCGTTCATAGTCGCACAACTGTCCCATAGTGTTCCCAAGGTGGGGTTCTTTATGCGCCATGGTTTATTCCCATCAGCAAGACTCCTTGGAACATTTTAAACGTCTTAGGATTTGTAGATACAGAATTTTTCCAGACAGTGATAGAGTAAACTCGGATAGTAAAGTCAGGGGCTTCTGATTGCCTCCAATACAACCAGTTTATTTTCCTGGGCATAAGCATACCAAATTATCAGAAGGGCCAGTGGAGTTAATTGGGTACACTGACAACAAATCACACCTAAGCATTGGGCCACATAAGTGAATTAATTATTCCTACTATGGTGTTGATTTTGAGCTTTTGTTTGAGGAAGCTTGAGTGATTAACTTCTCATAACAGGCACTTTATTTGGCTTGTTTTGCTCTCGATGTACACAATGAGCTTTGTTTGCCTGCATAGAATGGAATTGGACAGGAAAAATTATGGGCTCTTGTCAGACTCTGTAAGTGACCTATCAAGAGCCAGAAACAAAACATCCCAGTTTCAAGTGTTGCTAGTTCCTACTCACTAGGAAAATAAGCCTGGTGAGAGATTCATCTAACACTAGGCATGAGATCAAAAGGTACATGCTCTATTTGTGGACAACTTCAATGGCATCATCCTTGAATAAGGACAACATTTGTCATTCTGCCAAATTGAAACCCAAATTTAGGTTGGTTAAGAGGCTGTGGATATGTATATTTGCAGGGGTTGGCCATAATATGCAAAAGTATTTCTTATATTTTCAGAGTTTGGCCGGGGTTAATAGTTGCTGGCAAAGGATTTGACAGTGTTTTTTCAGAAACAATGGTGTGAAATTTTATATGTTTAAGGGGGTATTAGTGGGACAGTTCATATTGTAATTATTGGTTTAAAGGTATGTGCAAGCCCCTGGAGAAGCTTGGTAGGTATGATATGTCTGGATGAGGTGCATTTGCAAAGGATTTTGAGTAAATCTTTCCTTGCTGTGGGAAGAGACAAACTCTGGTTCATTCATTGGCCAGCCAAGGGGTGAGTGTACTCAAGAAAAGTTCCAGATTCTGCTGAAGTTACTTAAGTACTTTGCTAGAGAGGGGGACAATGCCAAAAAGATATGGCAGACCATAATGGAGCTTGGGTTGAATACAAAGAGTGGAGTGGGCTAGGTCTCCACTTACCTTCATACTCAGAAGAAATTTAGAGGAGAAATGTTCTAAGAAGGTAATGTTCAGCGAGGCAATGCTGCGGTGTCCGAGGAGGGAGCTCCTCATCAGGGGGGGTGCTGGACAAAGTCGCAGTGAAGATTTGTTTGTTCTGATTTAGGGCCTGATTTAGAGTTTGACGGAGGGGGTTACTCCTTCACAAATGTGACGAATATCCTGACATCCCCATTACAATTCCATTGTAACCTATGGAACTTGTAATACAGCAGATGAGATATCTGTCATTTGTGACTGCGAAACCCCTCTGCCAAACTCTAAATCAGGCCCTTAGTAACTTTTGGACTTAAAAAATCTCCTGCGGAATGAGACTGGAGGCTGTAGCCAAAGAGAGTTCCACAAGTTCAGATACCTTTTTAGCAAAGGACCGCTAAACATAATTTGCTGCTGTGGAGAACAACATAGCATGAGCTTACACTAAGTCACGTCAACCAATGACACACCTTGGGTTTCTAGGCAAGCAGGTTAGTCTCAGTCTCCTCTCAGTCCTCAGAGCAGTTTTTAGCCAAAACATTTCACAAGTTTTGGATTTTGGTTACTTGGGCACCTTTAACACCACCAGCATGGGTCCGAGACTGGAGGCATCATTTGGGGGTTGGTGGGGTGGGGTAAAATACTCACTCAGCTAGGTCCAGGTGCAAGTTCAAGATGGCTGAGGTTCAAGATAGCTCCATGACTAAGCAGCTGTGCAAGAGACTTTGGTCCTCACAGTCCTGGAAAATCTGTATCTTCCCAGAGAGAAGAGGCCAACTTGCTGTGGAAAATGGTGATGCCACTATGCCTTTTAGGAGGACACTGCCTAGCTGATGCCACTGTGCAGGATGGACAAAGAACTAAACTCCATCAATTTTGTGAGTCAGGTTAACGGAAGGTGGTTGAAGTCTGACACTAAGAGCAAGAGGCTTAAAGAGATGTTCCAAAAGGAAATAATCACTCAAGTGTGGCATGCGTTACTGCTGTTGTTGGTGCCCAGGAAGTCAGAGGCATCCACTGCATCATTAAACCCCAAGCAGGAATTTACTTTTCATATCTGATGAGCCCCTGTGGTAGTGAGCCTCCTCTAGGTACCTGAAGCTCTACTGCACTGTTTTCTAATTGCCCAATTAGATGCTGCGGTCTGCATAAGAGTCAACTTGCATATGGAACGCTGGTGCCTGTCAATGTGATTCTGTGAAGTGGAGAGCTCCCTGGGCACTGAGAGCACCGTCACACTTTTCTTGACTGCTCCTGCACTCAAATGTGAATAGGTGAGAGTGCAGTTGAATGGTGAACTTCACCACTCACCCTACAGGGGCCAGTGCCAGGCAGATGCCACATGAGTGAAGAATGCACCGAATCCTCATAATAAGAGGTTCACATGCCTTGAATTATATACCCAGGAAAATTAAAAGGGAAATTAAGGGTTTTCATGGTCCGGTGGGGCAGGGTCACATCAGAGAATAGGCACTCAAAATAAAGATGCCTTCCAAAAGGCAATGAAACATTTTCATAATTTGCATATTCTTTGTTTTAGTACCCCAGGTGGTAGGTGCACCACATTGTGTTTGTTAATTTTATGTGGGAAGTGCTTCTGAGAGCAGGGGCAGGCCCCAAAGGTCGCTATTGCAGGAGAAGAATGACACTCTCCGTCTCCTGGGGAAAGGCTTTATAGATCCTGCAAGTAGCTAAGCTGTTTGTGGTGTTTCAATAGGATGCCCAAGTTCCTTTCATTGTGTGAAGCCTTGTGGAGTGCTTGACTCTTGATGATTTAAATCTTGTGAGGTTGTTAGGCATAATAGTAAATGTAAAATAATTAATTATTAATTGGTGTGAATGGTTGTCTGCCATTCATAATGAAGTCACTAACCTGTTAGGTCCAGGCAAATGTATAAATTATTTAAACCTGACGTCACGTCTGGTAGCTATGGCATGCCACATATAGGCCTAACTTAGAAAGTAACTAAAAGTAGAAAGCATTTAGAAGTACCAAAAAGGTTAAAACATCAGAAACACAATACAATAAAAATCCCACTCTAATTAAGAAAAATAGAGAATTATTTGATAAACAGAGATTTAAGAGAAAAAGCACAAAGAAAGACTAAAGCGCCCATAGAAAGTACTGTTAGCCTGTGCCAGGAACCTAAGCACAATTTCAGGCTGACCACGATAGACCATGGTGGGCTTGACACCATTGATAACAAGCAAGTTCATCCTGGTAAAAAATGTTACCTTCTGCGTTAGGGCCTGATTTAGAACTTGACAAATGGTTTACTCTATCACAGCGGTGATGGATAGCCTTCCATTGAAATCTAAAGCCCATTATATTCCATGGGATTTAGATTTTGAAAGATGGGATATCCGTCACAGTAGTGATGGAGTAACCAGTCTGCAGAGTTCTAAATCACACCCATAGTCTCTGATATACCCTGACCCCTATCTCTGGTGCTGGGGTCCCCCAGGGACCCCGCCAGGGCAAATAATTTTTTTAAAGTTTTTTCATCTAAATTGGTGGTGGATCTGCCAATCGGGCAAAAAAAAACAAAAACAAGGCAGTCTCTGGCATGTGGACCTGGTCCTGGGGGCATGTGGCATTATAATAAAAAATGGAGAGGGCCACCCTCCTATGGCTGCTTGGAGCCCCGGGGAACTCCACCTCCCCAGGGCTTTCTTCATGTATTAGGGGGCTAGGTGACCCCCCTCTATGGGCTCTTTGGATCCCTGGGGGCCACCACCTCCCCTGGGCATACAGGATATTATGGAGTTGGGCCGCGCAGACCTCCTTCCTATGGCTCTTTGGAGCCCTATGGACCATCACCTCTCCATGGCTTTGTCTACATATTGGAGGGGGCATCATGGATCCCCCTATTTAGCTCCAATGAGCCCCAGGGACCACCACCTCCATAGGTCATGATTTTTTAAGTGGAGGGGGGGCCTAAAAAATTACTAAAACTGGGACCGGGCCCTTTGACCCTCCTCCTGAGCCACATACGGCCTCGGGGATCACCACATCCCTGTGACCAGCCTGTGTAAACTAAATTAGGGGGCCAAACGGCATTCCTCCTGGAGGCATTAAAGGCCCTGCTATCTACTGAGGTGCTAATCCTTGGGGGGCAGCCTTTGCTTTGTCTTGGCGGGAGTTGTCTCATCAAGTGAGAGCAAACACTAGCTCCGCTCCCAGCAACCGGAAACTGTCCGCTCTTGCTCACTTAGACTGGAGTCTTCATCTGTTTTCCTGCCTGCTGTCATGAGGGCAGCGAAACAGATGAAAGTATTTTTCCTGCACACAAGGGGCTTTCTTTCTTGCAGCTCCCTACTTGCGGAAGCAGTGTTGGCTCCTGCAGGAGGTGGAGAGTTGACTGAGACCACGGGCTTTCCCTGCAGTCCCCATCATTGCACACTGGGTACCCTGGGTGGGGCCACGCAGTCCCTCTATGCCTTTTAATAATGGCCGGTGTTGGACTTGGCCCTTTTTGCAGGACCATCCCCAGTCTTTTTGCCTCCTTCCTCCTATTTTTTCTGAACTGTTTTTGTTGGCTTTAGGACTCTGGGCATTTTACCACTGCTTACCAGTGCTAAAGTGCATATGCTCTCTGTATAAATTGTGTTGATGATTAGTTTATTCCTGATTGGCTTATTTGTTTAGTAGTAAGTCCCTAGTGCAGTGCACTAGAAGTACCCAAGGCCTATAAATCACATGCTACTAGTGGGCCTGCAGCACTGATCGTGCCACCCACATGAGCAACCCTGTAAACATGGCTCAGACCTGCCACTGCAGTGTCTGTGTGTGCAGCTATGAACTGCCAATTCGACTTGGCAAGTGTACCTACCTGCCAGGACTAAACCCTTTTATACACGTAAGGCACCCCCAAGGTAGGCCCTAGGTAGCCCCATGGGCAGGGTGCAGTGTATGTTAAAGGTGGGACATGTATTTGTGTGTTTTACATGTCCTAACAGTGAAATACTGTCAAATTCAGTTTTCACTGTGCAAGGCAGATATCTCTCGTAGGTTAACATGGGGGTTGCCTTAAAATGTTATTAAAGTGCAAATTCCCTTTGGGAGCAGAGAGAAATATTGAGTTTAGGGTCTCTGAACTTAAAATTTTTAAATTCATCTTTTAGTGAAGTTGTTTTTTTGATTGTTAGTTTGAAAATGCCACCTTTAGAAATAGGCTTTTTCTTGCTTAAACAATTCTGTGAGTCTGTCTGTTTGTGGATAGACTGTCTGTGTCAGTTTGACAGTTGGGCTGTTTGTGAATCTCCTCTAGACAGTGACACAAAAGAAGCTGGGGTGTAGGCTGCATATCCTGATGAGCCATCTGTGCTGGGAGGGAAGGGAGGAGTGGACACTTACACCTGAAAGGACTTTGCCTGTCCTCACACAATGCAATCTCCAACCCCCTAGTGTGTGTCTGGGGCTTGGCCTGGGCAAGGCAAGATATTGAAAACAACAGAGACTTATCTTTGAAGTAGGCCTACTTCACAGGCAGAAAGGGGTATAAGAAGAGCACCCAAAAGCCCTGAAAATTAGATCACTTCTGGAATCAAGAGGAACCTCGGCCAAGGAGAAGAGCTGAGGAGAAGTGCTTTGTTGGGCTATCATGCAGTTGCTGCTTCTGCCTGTGAAAGGGTACAAAGACTGGACTTTGTGGTGCATTCCTGCTTGAGAAGAATCTCCAAGGGCTTGAACTGAGCTTCCCTCCTGCTGGTGAACTCTCAGGACCATTGAGGACTTCCCCTGCCAGCACCTGGACTCTCTGCGGAGACTCCTGCCAAGTGGTGCCCTATCCAGTCTCTGGGCCCTTGAGAGGTGAAGCTGGCATCTAAGAACTGAAAATCCAAACAAAGACCGCAGTGCGGGGAAACCTTCGACGCACCACCCACCTTGCGGCTGATTAACGACGCGCCACCGGCCTCGTGGCTAAAATGAACACTCCTCCTGCATTGTGGGTGGAAGATCGATGCCACGCAGGCTGTAAAAACGACATGCAGCACCCGCAGTGGATGCTGTTAACGATGGAAGCCCCCACGCACCACGGTTTCTTGACACAGTGCAACCGGATTTCACACAACATGGCTGGGTGTGGAAAATCATTGCAATGCCTGCCCTGACCGAGGTGCCTGTCCGGATTGACGCTTCGCTCTCTTGTGGGAGAGAAGAAACGACACACGGCAACCCAACTGAAGGAGGAATGATGCACGTTCTCGCTTGCAGGTGAGAAATCGATGCATCGCTGGCCTTTTTCAACACACACTCACCCGTGTAGCTTTATTTTGACACTACTGAGGTACTTTTGTGAAATAACAGCATTCTCACTGTTTTCTAACGATTAAGACTCTTATTCCTTTCAAAATTTATAACTTGACTTGTGTATGTCAGATGTTTGTCATTTTGTTCTTGTTTTGTTTAGATAAATATTACCTCTTTTTCTAAACCTATGTTGTGTCATTTTGTAGTGTTTTCACAGAGTTACTGTGTGTATTGGTACAAATACTTTACATAGTGCTTCTGAAGGTAACCCTGTATGCTCGTGCCAAGCGACAAAGGGGATGAGCGGGGATTAACTGACGGTGATTGTTGTTTACTCTGACTAGAGTGAGGGTCCTTGCTTGGACAGGGGGCAACTTGACTGCTAACCAAATACCCCATTTCTAACAGTCGGACAACAGGGGACCTAGTGCCAAAATAGGCCTAGGGAGGGGGGCCGCATAGCCTCCCTCTCCTTTTAATAATTGGCCTGGCCCAAGGGGATGGGGATCCTAGGGTTGAAATTGGCCCAGGGAGAGGGGATATGTGGCCCCCCTCTCTCTTAAAATAATTGGGAAGGTCCGAGGTGCTGGGGTTCCCCAAGGCCAAAACTGACCCAGGGAGGCGGGGCCACAAAGCCCCCTCCCTCTTTTAATAATTGGCCAAGCCCTAGGGGATGGGGCCCTGAGGGCCCAAATCAGGCAGGACGGGGTGCACTTTGGGTGGTTGGCCACAGGCCCTGACTGCAGGTCAGGCCCATCTGCAAACTCCTGTGCATAACACTGGGTCGGGTCCTTATGGAGGGATGGATTCAGGCCCTGGCCACAGGCTAGGGCCTGCGGCCAACCCCTGCTGCGCACTATAACACATACCCTTGCCATGCACTGCTAATTACCCCAGATATTACTTCACTGATGACATCTTTTATAACATCATTGATAATATCAATGTAACATTCACAGTAAAATTATTGATAAGGAAACTGTGCATGGTGGGAGCGCAAGTTATTGTTACCTTAGGGCATGAGTTATATTTACTTGAGATAACCATAACTATAACTGGTGTAACCTTTGGTTTTTTAAATGAATTTCTGTGTTTTATTTAATTCTATTTCCTCACTATAACGTCCCTGTAACCCATTGATACTGTGAGGAGAAATTGACGACTTGGGCTATGGACGTTGGACTTAATTGGGCACTCTTGATTTGATGTTGACTGGGACCATCATGGCTTGTTCTGCACATTCATGACAGGGAGCATAATGAAACTGGCAACCATTGTTTCTTACACCAATACTTTTAATGCTTACAATCTACTGTGCCATACAGTAATGTGAGGTTTGCTGACATTAGGAGCATCATTATAAGATCAGATATAAGATCAGATACTTTAACTTCAGCTAGGAACAGGTAATTTGGTAACAATAAGGAATGTAATAATGCTTTTAATCTTGGAATATGTCACATTACATCATCATGATGAATTTCTAATGTATAATAGAACTCATCAACAGGTAACTTGGTAACTACAATGTGTATCATTCCACAGTATTCCACTGCAGCATAAGATGACCAGCTCTGGGGACACAATAATGCTTATTTTGCTTTTTGCTGTCCGCTTTCTATGTTCAATTTTCAAAGTCCTTTTAATCTGCACTTGAACGTAGATTCTCAAAACGTAATCAAGGTGTGTCATTACGCCCAAACTTGTTGGGCTTTCTGGTTTGCACTGATAATAAACACTGGGTGGATAGTTATTCTGCTGTCCAGTTCATTTTGCAGTGTACGTTTGCAAGCTGGCGGAGACTTTGGAATTTTATTGCATCCTCACCTGTAGACCCACCTTAGGCGTTTGGGTACCAGCACACTGAGGACAGGGTACTTTATATATATATATGTATATATATATATATATATATATATATATATATATATATATATATATATATATATATATATATATGTATATATTCATTATTGTTTATTAGCTATACTGATTATATGTCTGGCCCTCTTTAGGAGAACATGTAAAATACTGTTCTGCTGCTGTAGTTATGTTTTGGTCTACTATTGTGTCAACTCTGTATAATCAGGTATTTGTGAATGTACAGTGCAGAATGGATGTTCTTGAGTTTCAAGTTGCAGTGACAGTAATACCTGGACCCTGGTAAATATCCTCAGTTGACACAATTGAGGCCTAATACACCCTGGATGCTTGTGATCCCCCTCCCCAAAAAAGTACTTGCAATGATTAAGATATTGAAGGGTCCTGCAGAATCATCGGTGCAGCATTATTATCAACATCCTGTAATTTATATGCGATATATAAGATTTCGATTTGCTAATAATTTCATTTATTTTAGAGTAAGTTCTAATCTATTTTTTTTTTACCAAATCTACTGCTGTTATTCTTCAGGCAGGGATACCACAAAGAGCGGTCCATGTTTTCAGCTTGGTTATTAAAAGACAGGTGGCAGTAATCTGTCAGGATTTGAAAGATTAAAGATGTAATATGAGCCCGCAATACACAAAAATATTTTTAACCATTTATGACATGTAGCATTTTATCTCAAACCTTGGAAGTCAAGTAAGTTACCTTGAAAGTTTAGCAAAAACTGACCCCTGGTTACATTAGTTTAGTGCTGTTGTTGACATTAGTTTTTAGGTCTTTCACCGTCAAGTAACTATATATAAAATAATAGGCAGTTTAAAGGAAAATTATATAAAAAATGGTTTTTACTCAGTGGGAAATGCATTGCAGTACTATTAGTTAATGGACTGCAGAAGCCTGTGTGTAATCAGAAAACCACAGACTTAAATATTGGTTGGTGCAGTGGATATTAGTGACTTGTATATTTTTAGTGCTACGAGGTCACACACAGCCTGTGACAAAAAGCACTAAGAATATGTAAGTCATTATTTTATACTTGCAGTACACACAGTATAAGAGACACTATTGCAAAATGTGCAAGAGTTTTCACAATAAAATGGTGCTTCCAAAATATAGATTTTAGTAACACCCAGACTATAGTTAACTGTCCCTTCAGCACCTCCTCAGGCGTTTAAGCGCTATGTAAATAATTAAAATCATGCTCTTCACAGCTCAGTTGTCAACTCTTTGCACTAGCACTCAACAAGAAAAAATCTTTGTTGTCACAAAGCTTCCATTGATTTGTTCAATTAAAGCCATTACACACTCCCAAGCATCCTTTACATTTGCAGATTACCCTTTACATTTGCACATTAAGGCCCATATTTATACTTTTTTAGCACCGCATTTGTGCTGCTTTTTGATGCAAAAAAGGCGCTAACTTACAAAATACAATTGTATTTTGCAAGTTTGCGCCACTTTTGCGTAAAAAAAATGACCCAAATGCGGCGCTAAAAAAGGATGAATATGGGCCTCAGTCTGTATTACACATTTCTTACAGGTAAGTAGGAGCCCTGGCTGGGCTTTGGTTTCACAGCACAGGACAGTCCCTGATTGACACTCCTGGTGAAGAATTTTACCTATTGTATTTAATCACCCTGGATGGTAGTCTTCTCCCAAAAATGAAAAGCAAACATTGTCGGTTTCAGGCAAAAGTAAAACTGGGGGAATGCATGACCCCCTTCCCTTGATTCCATTCCCCCCCTAGGGGGTCACACCCCACTAACTGAAGACCTCTGTTCTAGAGCATTATGACATACTGAGCAGCTTAATAATTATTATCATTTGATTTTGATTTGAAACTGGAGTTATGGTTGATTGCGAGTGCTTGGAGCCATATAAATATGATTGTGCAGGGCAATATTTTGTATGGTCAATTTCCCATGATTATGTCTTTAACTAAGAATGGTACTTCTGACATACAGAATGTTATCAGTAAAGCATTGTGGGGGGTATTAAAAAGATAACATTTCTCTTAGATTTCCTTGTGCCATTTTTTCAGCCCCCCTAATGGGGGAACGCCGCCCCCTCTTGCATACATTATGCATATGGCATGGAGAAAATGCCACTTTAGCTCCATCTTAGCATCAAAAGAATTACGCTATTGCAGTGCTAGGGTGGCTCTAGGAGCTCTTAAATGTGCACCATAGTCTTCCTAGGGTCTTTGATGGAAATTTGGAGTAGGTGGTCTATTTTCTATGTTACAATAAAATGTCTCAATAAAAATGGAATTGCATTTGTCAAGTTTCAAAGTCATTGGCAGTAAAAGATTCAATAGAGGAGTGAATCGAAATCTTTATTTCTGGCAAGCATGTAGACCACCTTAATGTAATTTCAGACTATGGTTGCTTGTTACTCCAGACAATAAGTCCTAGAGTCCAGGCTATGTTTATTAGGAAAAAAATGTCACTCCACGTTGATGCCACATACAATGGTTCTGTATGATCATTAAACAGTGAAATCAGAGTGGTAGGGGTTAACTCTGTTCGATGAGGTAATATTTTAGTACACAAACGAGCTTTGTACATGTTAAATATGTATTTTTTTAAAAATCAACTGCTCTGTTTTGAAAAGAATACACAGTATACTAGTTTGTGTTTCTTAATGACTATAATGGAAGTTTCCATTATCAGTTTCAACAACATTAGCCTATAAAAGTGCATAAGCAATGATAACTTCGTCATCAATGTTAAATCTACCTTATTTCCCCAATATGCTGTACTTCATGCTATTGGTTCAAAAATAAGGTCAAAATGCAAGGAATGTATCTTATTTTAATATTTATGAAAAAACATGATTCTTACTTTGCAACCAGCTAGTGCCATTTTAAGATGTAACTTTTAAATGTGGAGTTCATCACGTAATTAAATGTGTAAAGTTTTGCTCATTTCACGTAATGTAATAAGAGTGGTTCGAGTAGAAATTAACTGGCTTAGAGTCACTTTCTCCTCATAAGAAACATGTTCTCGTCAAACCAGCATCCTATCTGTTACACAAGTTACAGATAAAATGCATTTCATGCAATACACATAATTCCATGAAAGAATATATACTTATTTTGAAAAACATTTTGAACATTTTATACACACTTACTTCTTGGATGGAAATGTTCTGTCTACACCATGGGGGGGGGGGGGGGGTGCTCAGTTGGACTAAGAAAAGAAAGTCACTTAAACGTTTCAATTAATTAGTTGAATCTAATAGCCAAATACTTAGCCCAAGTGATTTCCACATCTCAGCTGGCCACTATAGGCTCCCACATGATTAAAAAAGTTAATTTTTGAAGAATTGTGCAGGAGCATCAGAAAGTACTTTTTTGTGTATTTACTCATTATGGTGGCAGGTACGTTGAAATCTTTATAAACCTTCTGTATTTATGGAACCGTACAGTTAACCCTTGAATGAGTGAAGCGAAATGTCCGTTTTAGGGAAGTGCAACATGAAAATTGCAGTATGAATTGTACTAATCTGCTTTTTCCAGCATCTGAAAAATTAACTGAGTTATTGACTAGATTATTCTGTGTGTTCCATAAACTTGTATAATCCCAGTCAGGATGATTTAATTTGCTTGCTTTTGGATGTTATGCCCAGTCAGATTGTATTGAGTGGCTTCTGCGAGAAAAGGTGCAAAAAAAGTAAGGAACCTTGACAGGTCGATTGACCAGGCAGCTTCACTGGCCAAGATACCAATAGTTCGAAAATGTGCTAGCAAATTAAGTTTGAGATCTTGCATGAATGATGGTATGGTTTTTTTGGGCTGTTCGGGTTCTGAAATATTGCAAATTTCTGAAGCTTCTGATTAGATTTGGCTGCAGACTGTGTTAGCTGTCTCAATGCCCCTTCTCACTGATTCTCAAAGGTATATAAGAAGAACAAGTACAGAGAGAGAGGGCTTTGGGCCAGCCTTTTCAACCAATTGCTTTCCTGTTTTTTTGTGTATCACCTTCGTATGCAATTAGGTTTTGGTGATGGGACTTCACAAAGCCTAGGCTGCATATGCAACCTATTGTAGCTTGAAATAGATAGCCTGTGTGTGTTATTTGATGTATTTAATTTGCTGCCACAATGGCATGTAAATTGATGATAGTTGGCTTTTTGTTTAGAAGGTGCTGCTGTTGCATGATTTAGCCAGACAGAAGGGTACAATGTTAACCATTAATAGTCCTTGTGTATTCAATTATTTTTTACTTTGCTGTCATGATAATATGCTTTGGGATTTGTGACATTTTGCCTAAAAAAGAAAGAGATACACACACACACAGACTTTCCTAAAGATGCACAAAAACAATATTTTGCTGTGTATGCCTTTTAATTTCGATATTTGCAACGCAGAGTTCAACTTCTGATTAGTTTTCATAGCATTCTTTGAATAAGTTACAGCTGCAGGGTTAAAAAGAGGTATTCTCTGAGTCTATAGCCAGATTTATCCTACAGTGGGTCTTTTTCATGCTTCTAGCCTAGTAACGTGTTTTGGTTGGACTACTGCGAAATCTAAAAGATCATCTGAAAACCCAATTCATGGCGTATTTGTTATCACAGAATAGTATTTGTTATCACAGAATAGGCACACGCATAGTAGCTACTTTGCCAACAGTCTTGCCAATGAAGTCGGAAAGTTAGAGCTGTTTCAAGGTTAAGATAAAAAATATCACCAATAAGCCAAATATGGAAAAAGTGAGGAAAGAGGGAATGCGATCAAAAATTTAAAATACTTCTATCCATACAAAGGATTTTGCATCTTTTTGTTGCCCAATTTACAGTTTTCTTGCTGTTTCTGGAAAATGTTTGATAATTACATTCTTCCATTAACTAGTCGCGACTCACTGCGTGCGGAAGAGGCAGGTGGCGCGCCGGGGGGGAATAAAAATGTAATTAAAAAAATAAAAAATAAACACCTTGCTTGCTGCCGCCGCACTGCTCCTTCCTCTTCTGCTCAGCAGGCAAAGCTCCCGTCCTGCCCTGTGGCCAATCCTGATGCTGTTTACAGCAGCATCAGGATTGGCTGGGAGCGCCCAGCCAGGGTGCTCCCAGTCAGACTGGGAGCCTGTGCATGCTCTCTCCAGCCCGGCAACACAGTGCCAGGCTGGAGAGAGCCCACTGTGCATGTGTGTTTTGCTGGGACGAGACGGCTGGCAAAATATACAGTCTATGGTCCCGCTCCTTTTACCAAAAAATGATAATAAACATAGTTTATTACCGTTTTTTGGTAAAAGGTTTGCACCTGCAGCTGCTGGCAGGGGGGCAACGCTCCTCCACCCTAAAGGAAGAGCCGTCCCTGCCACCAACATGTTTCTTTAAGTTCCAAAGGCCCTCCACCAAGAGTTGTAAGTTAGGTTGGAGTCTGTCAAGAATTACATTTGTTAGTGCATAGATGAGATTTTATTAGTAATATTGCTTTTATTCTAATTGATTTTTTATGGTACTAATTTTGAGCTTCATTGACCATCCTTAATCTTTAAGGGATGGTTTCAGTTCAATATTTCATTAACCAACAGCAAGCACGTGACACATTCATCTGTAGACGCAGCTTATATTTAGGACAGATCCACACCCAACTAATTTTGCTGCAGGGTATGCCATTGTTCTGGGACAGTAGAGGTTCTGAATAGTAAGACAATATCATTCATATTTGGTGGGGTGAGCATGTTTCATGGCTGACATCAGATTTTACCTTAGGTCATTCATTAGTCATACCATGCTTAGATGAATGTTTCCCTTGTCTTCAAGCACATTTTTAATAACAGTATGAAAATCTACCCTTATTGTGTGTGAGATTTAGAGTACAATGAATAATTTAATCAGTTCAGTCAGGGGCTAGTTTGCTTGACTGTTAAAGACGAATTCAGCAGAGCTTGATTCACAGACACTGTTTCCCAAGTTGTGACAATGAAGATTGAAATAGAAAGCACATTTTAGATATGGTTGTATCTGCAAAGAAAGTTGCAGCCCACAGTTTAATCAGCACGTGGCTACCTCATTACATGTGCACTATTTGCCATACACACATTCTGTCCTGGGGGCTGGCCCAGGTCTTTCATAGAGGAATGTGCCAGGCTTCGGCTGCTTTCTTCTCCAGATCTCATTTCCTTCACAAGATGTAATAACTACCCCCACCTGAGGAAGCCCTTTAGGACTTACTAAAAGGAGAAGTATAATGTAGGCAGTGGACCATCATGTTCCCTGTGTGCATGTTCGAGCACATTCCAGTCCTTGTATCCCTGGTACCAACTCTTATACTTTAGTTTCCAAACTCAATTAAGGAATCACTGAAAAGTGCTGTCTACTGCTAACAATGCCATCAAGTGTCATCTGATTGGCCTTTTGCACAGGTTTTCTCCTGTCGGGCATGTAGGTTGGGATTTGAATCTGGTAAACACCAAACCTAAGTGCACATGGTCACTGGTGACATGAAGCTGTTATTTTGTAAAGCATCTTTTCTAGCAACTGTAATTTCGCTGAGGCATAGGCTCTTTGCATCTGAGAATTTTACACTATGGGCCAAATGTACATACCCTTAGAATAGCGATTTCCTAATAGTGATTTTTTCCTTATCACTTTCTGGTATTTGCCAAGCGAAATGTATGAAAGTTTTCTTTTTACATTTTTAAATTTCTTTTTACATTAGAACTTCTAGTAGGACCTACCTCGTGAATAT
Source organism: Pleurodeles waltl (assembly GCF_031143425.1). Lineage (NCBI taxonomy): Eukaryota > Metazoa > Chordata > Amphibia > Caudata > Salamandridae > Pleurodeles > Pleurodeles waltl. The sequence continues at coordinate 290,282,148 of NC_090439.1, forward strand.
TAATTAGGTAGGCCACAGTTTGTGCATTGCCACCATCGGATATCAAAGGGATGGTGGCCTGCTTTGGTCAGCAGACCGACTTGTCTGTGATTGCTTTTCAGCAAAGCAATCTTTATTTTCAAATGGATCCCACTCTCCTTAAAGGAAAGAGGACTAGGTTTAAAAATAAATTGTTCTCTTTTTGATGTTTATGAAGATATAGTGATGCCTTGTGATGCCTTGAACGACTGTCTCCTCTTAAACAAACCTTTTTTCTACATTCACAAAGGGGGAAAGGTCCTAAGGAGAACCCTCCCCACTTGCGAATGGGTTACCACTATATGCTTATAGTTGGTAAAGTATTAATATTTTGCAGCCAGAATTCAGTTGTAAAACATCATTACATATCATTCTGATTCAGTATTTGGAAGGGATACCCCTTCCAAATACGAAATTGGTGTTTGGTTGCAAACACAAACTGTAATTCGGAACATGCAAAAAAACTTATTACATCCAGCCCTAAGTTCTATCAGGATAAGGTAATATTGATCACTTCCCTGATGTTTTTGTTGAAGGTGTTGGCTTATTTCTACCTGCATCTGGCGAATAACCCGTCCACCTTTTGTTGCACACCTGAACACTTTGTCAGCTGAGTAAATACTGCACAAAATGTATTTAAGATGTGCTTCCTACTTTGTGTCTTGACACGAACTTGGATTTTGCTTTCTAAAAACCTACCTGTCACACTTAAATGTAATGATGTTGGCTGAGCTGCAAGTATTGCAATCATTTCTACATGGATTAAAACCAGGTCACTGCTATTCTCTACAAAGGACATGCTAACTATCTACTGCTAAGCACTCCATCATAGCAAAGAGGTTTCCATAGATTTGTCCAGGATAAACAGGATTTGTAGGTTTTGTGAGCATGTTACTTCACATCAGTGATTGACTTGGAGAATCTATACTCTGGGATTCAATAAATTGGGGGCCAAGGTGTGAAACAGAATGTGGTGGAGTCACCAGGGGCAAAGTCATGTAAAGCAGTCTGGCAATCAACATACTTTTTTTAAAAACTCTGTCACAAAGGAATTGGCAACAAGGAGACATGTGACAGTAAATCTGTTCTAGCTTAGCAAGTTGCAAAAGCTGAATTTTATCTTATGGGGTTAAGACATCTGCTGCAGGGAGCTTTCTGTGCCCTGTTAACTTCTGTGAATAACAATCATTGTAAGATAACTCTGGTGGTTAATGCATTTACTGGAGAGATCCGTGTTTTGTCTAGTCCCTGTTTTGACTCATAAAGTAGCACAGAGGATTATTGTGCCTACTTCAAAGTGCATCTTGTAACATGCAGATTTTTATGTATAAGGTTAAGTGTGCTACTGCTTTTGACACAGATCTTTTTATTACTTGCAGTTCATAAATTGCAATCATCCTGTGCAAACAGTGAGCTATAAACTACCATCAAGGAGCTGCATGCAAAATGAAGTCATGAGTTTAGAACTTTATTGTTTTTTCTCAGACTGTACTTATTATAACTTTGCTAACGTGGGTCTGTTTGGGCAATAATAAAGTCCTGTTAGTACAGACAACCACAGGCACTGCATTATGTTTTAAATCCTGACATTGTGTTTTTTCCCAGCCATGCACTCTTGACACATTATCCCTAACAGTAGAGACGATAAATGACGCCTACACCTTAAAACCCTCACTGTCTTATGTAACATTCTGTACACTGATTTATACACTCGTATGATTTAATTTTAAATTGCAATGGGTGTGTGATGTAAAATGCTTGAGCACCCTGCATTGGGAGTAGTAGCACTACCTAAAAAAAATTAGTCAGTGCTATTTAAATTGTTTTTCTGGTAAATACTCATACAGATTGAAACATCTGGCATTCTTACAGGGATTGATCAAAGGCAAAAGCTTGCCTCTATACTTTAGTATATTTTGGGTAGTTGTGACGTGATAAGCTATATGTCTTTGTTTTCCCTCCATGGTGTCTAGGCTCCAGAAAGCTCCCTGCCACGATTAAACGTGAAGAAAAGGAGGGCTGGTGAACCTTTAAATTAAGCGGCTGTTTTAGGACTAGATGGAACCTAAAGTAAGAAAGCCCCCTTGTTGCATGTACGCTGCTGCTCTGAACAGAAAGCTGGTACTGCTGACTTGTGTCCCAGTGCTGTTAAATTAAACAGGGACCAATTTGGCTTATTGTACTGGGGGCAGACGGATTCCCTATCCAGCTGTAAAAACAGCTGCTGGATCTCGGATCCGGACTCTTCCCCCTTCATTCCAGCACTGCTTCACATGCATTCTGTGGGCATTACTCTCTTGTTGCTATTGTCCAAGGTATAGCATAATTTACTCCAGTGGTTCTGCTACAGCTATTTGCCAAAGAACAGTCAGACTGAAAACACCTTCTTCTCCTCCTTGTCTCTTTTAATTCCTCTCTGGTAGAATCTACCTTCAAGTAGAGAATGGGAGTGAGGTAGGATTACGGAGTACAAAACAGTTATTCCAATGCCGATTCTTTTACCTTTAGTACATAGGTAAGGTATCCTTTTCATCACCCTCCCAGCATTCCCTCTGAAGTGCCCAAAGGCAAGCTGCCACTTTTTATGTCTACCTTGAAAGTTTTATCTAGCTGTCAGTTAGACCACATGCAAATAAGCACAGGGTGTGTGTTTTGGGACACCTTCATCTGTTGGCTGTTTTGGGTCAGGCCCCTTCTAACAATGATTTAAAACACTGTAAATCACAATACGGATCAGTAAAAAAGGATCCTTATGCCTCATCATCACACTAATGGTTCTTTTATTTCACTTCACTTTCCATGCTATGCTGATTACAATGTATGAGGTGTGTTTATTTCTGGAGCAGCAAAAGTAAGCAGGAACTATTTGTTGAGTGCAGAGCTGAAGCCATTTTGAAGAGATGCTGTCCAACTTAATTCAACACATACAGGGCCCAATTCACAAAGGTAACCTTACACTTTTGTGTAACTTTGTGAATGTTTGCTATTCAAAAAGGTATTTGTCAGTAATATCTTTACGTGTGCAGAGTCTCCTCACATAGAAAGAGCTGTCTTTCGCTTCTAAAGAGACTACTCATAAATCCCTTTGTGAATGGCAAACAATAGTAAACATACACAAAAGAGTATATTTACCTTTGTGAATCAGGCCCTCAGTGTGACAGAAGATTATTTGAAGAACCATATAAATATGTAAAGATGATATAATAATTGATTTGTCCGGTTTTAATCTTTCAAGAAAATCATTTTTGAGTGCAAGAAATCTACATCCAAAATGCGAAACTGCCTGTTTTCTAAAAATAACATCTGACAAGTGTTATAATGCATTTACATACTTATGTACATCAAATTTGTAGAAAGCTGACTTAGAATGGGTTAGTCACATACCTTCAATAAGCATTGTTTTAATCACAGCCATGATACTTCCCCCCGTCCCCCAGCATCCCTCCCCAAGACACAGAACGTTTTATCATAAGCAAATTATTGGGCTAGAAGGAGACTTGGAAGTACAAATTTTGTGCAGCCTGGATCCATCTCTTTAATAAAGTACTTCACATGCTCCCAATATTTTACTGTGACTTCTGTGAGCTACATGGTGATGGGACGGGGTCCTACTAAAATAAGCACGTATTGACCTCTACACTTTTGGTTTGAGAATGCTTTTCCTCACTCCCCTTTTAACAGAGTGAAAATAAAACTCTTACAAAACCTTGTTCCTGCCTGAGTTTGTCTATGCTGTGGAGTTGTACAGTACACACAGGAGACTTATTCACCTCTGTATACAACGCCTTTTTCCTAATAGAGCTCAGACCTGTCACTGGTGAAGAAAAGAAAAGTGTGCAGAAGACAGCAACTGAATGATGTACATGTGTAATGAATGGTGCCTACCAAATCCTGACCATGAACCCTTGCACAAATTATGTGTACGGCTTTATTGTTGGTGTGTAATTTATTTTCCACACCTGTAGCACAATTTTAAGAAGTGCAAATTCAATTTTTTGATTTACACCATGTGTCTAAGGCACAAAACTATTTCATTTTGCCGCTGTAGGTTTAAATCTACTTTGTAAATCTGGTACCTGTTCTCTGAGACAATTAGTTCGGTTGAATCTAAGTATTATTTTTAAGTACTGTGTGTGCGCTTGTGCAGTCAAGTAAAATCAACACTATTTAAGTCACTTTCTGAAGTGTCTGCCTCAAATATGAATGGGCAGTGTTAGACTTGTGATCTCTTGTTGTGGTTTCCCCTGTCTTTTACTAGTAGGTCCCTACAATGGTGCACCATGTGTTGCCAAGGCCTGTAAATCAAATGTTACCAGTGGACCTGCTGCACTGATTGTGCCACCCATAAGGGTAGCCCTGTAATCATGTCTCAGACCTGCCACTGCAGTGTGTTTGTGTGAAGTTTTAAACTGCAAGTTCGACCAGGCAAGTGCACCCACTTGCCAGGCCAAAACCTTTCTTTTTACTACATGCAAATCACGTCAAAGGTAGGCCCAAGACAGCCTCATGGGAAGGGTGCAGTGTATGTAAAAAGTATGAAGTGTACTGGTGTGTTTTACATGTCCCGATAGAGAAATACTGCTACATTAGATTGTCATTGTTGCAAGGCCTATCTCTCCCACGGGGTATCATGGGGATTGCCATGAAATATCTTTCAGGTGTAATTTCCCATCGGGAGCAGTTAGAGATATGGAGTTTCGGGTCTCTGGACTCACAATTTAAAAATACATCTTTTGGTGAAGTTGTTTTTTAAATTATAAGTTTGAAAATCCACTTTTAGAAAGTGGGAATTTTTTTGCTTAAACATTTGGTGCCTCTGCATGGCGTTGTCTGGGTCAGGATGACAGTTGGGTGGTTTGTGAATTCACTCTAGACAGTCACAAACAGAGAGCTGATGTGTGTGCCCGCATATCTTGATGGGGGTTCATGGGTTAGAGTGGTTGGAGAAACTGACACCTGTACCTGAATAGGGCTTTGCCAGTCCTTACACACAGCAGTCTCCAACCCTCTCAAGTGTGTCTACGGCCAGGGCAGGAAAGGCAAGGGTCTTGTGCACTACAAAGACTTTCGTTTGACGTTTGCTTTCTTCAGATGCGCAAATGAGTATAAGTACTGAACCTCTGAGACCACAACTTCAGAAAAAAAGGAAAACTTTGTTGACTCATTTTAAGATGATGGTGATATTGTCCTTTAATGTGTTTCCTTGTCACTCAATAAGGGAATAGCAAAGCCTCACTCAAAACACAATCATGCACTAACATTAGCCACCCGCAGCTCATATGGTGCTCATGGGTGAACTCCAGGGGACCCCCCCTTGAGTTCAGCCAGCACTATGCACGGGCGGCAGGCCCCTGGCCTGAGAGCTCTTAAGTGGGTCAGGGAGTACCTACATGTACTTTACAGGGGTGCCCCTCAAGTTTCGTTATGCACCTGAACACAGTCTAATCTTCTTGAGTGTCTTAGATTGACAATTTGGAGTACCTATGAGATTGGTATTTAAAGACAAAAATGTAGGCATCCACATAACAAAATCAATGTTTTTCGGGAAAATTGTTAAAGTATTTCGCTTAAAACCTTATTGTTGATGTTTGGCAGACAGTTTTAACTTTAAAAATGCAATTTAAGCAAAAACCTTAATACCTTATATACCAACATTCACCAACCTGACCAAGTATATAACTGCACAACTGGGCTATGTGCAGACTTGTTTGATGTAAATTGTCTCAACCGTGTATCAAGTAATATTTGCCGATGTACCTTTGAAAGCACATTACATTTTTAAGCGTGACTTATAACTTTGTCCTTCTTGTCCGAAATGGTGTGAAGTAAATATAGAGATAAAAAATTATTTTCATTTTCATTGATGAAAGTAGAGAAAAAATATAAGCACCTGGAGTGACTTTGCAACAACCATGGACCTATGGTGTATGAACTGCAACTCTGCTTTCAAGTGTACATTTTTGTAAACAAAAAAATCTTTGGGTGTGATAACATTAAAGTTGCAGTGCAAATTTTGAAATAGGAATTGTGTGATATCTCCTTAACTCTTTGCATGCCCTGTTCATGCTCTCAAGCCTGACATCAGGGATTGATGTTATTGTAAATGTCATGGTGTGATGCATGTAGAGGGACATCACCAATGTTTTCATTAATGACGTCAGTATCCAAGCCCAGTACAGGTGCTGTCCGCTCCTTCGACTCTCTAGGCAACAGGCACAACTTTCTCTCACATCTTCACCAATTAGGGTCTAGCTTTAATGTACTAAATGTGCACATTCGTGTTTTGTAGGCGGGTTTCATTAATCAAAACAGGTCAACAAACTCATTTCTAATTTGTGATTGATTAATTGACAGGTTATTGTTTTTAGTTGATGATGCAATCCGTCTCTGTCGGAGGGGCTGCAAGAACGAGAGGTGAATTGTTGGACTGCAATAACGAGATATTTCGATATCTTTATGAATTATGGCATTTTGACATGTTCTTATCAAAATGGGTTGGGAGTTCGAAAAGCCAATGCCATATGCAGCTGTTTATATCTTTTTCAAATGATTTATTTTGCTGTCATTGATTTCACAATTTAACTCCTTCAGCGTGTCCTGATAGATACCATCCGCTATGGAAATATGATGAGACTCATGTAAAGTTACTTTGAACTTACTCGTCTTGTATTTTCAAATTTGTGGAACCTGTGCCTGACTTCCAATAAAATATCAATATTTCCTGAGGTCAATGAGATTTTCTGGCCTAAAAGCTACTCGGGTTCTTAGCTAAAAGCCACTGCTTAATATATCATTACTGACATGTGGAAAACAAGCATTGCTACTGTTTGGAAATCGAATTAGAATATTATGCAGTATTTCAAATGTGTAGAACTGTTATAGCGATCTCAGATTACATCTAGTTTCTATTTTTAGATTTTCTCTGCAGTATGTTTTATTTTTCTGTGGGCTGGAATGTTAGCTAGATTGAAAGAACATTCTTATGGGCATATTTATAAGCTCCTTGTTCCCCTGGTGCGTCACTTCTTGTGACACACCAAAGCTGCATGGCTTTTAAGGGCCTGGTAGATTTGGTGTAAGGCACTGCAGCGCAAGTCGCTGCGTTGCTTTACACTATGTCAGAGGGGCGTACCATGGGCATTGCAGTGGGTGTTCCCACGCAATTCCCATTGGTTTTGGCGTATTCTCAGATTTACAAACATCTGTAAACCTGGGCATGTGTCAAAACTGTACGGCTCCCAGGGGCAGACACAAAGAGGAGAAATATCTTCATTTCTCTTCATTGTTTACTCTTTCCATGTGTGATGCTTTCTGCAGTACATATAAAAAGAGGCAAATGCCTCTCCATATTGTTTTTGTGCAGGAAGAACAAGTGATGTTCAAGCCCCGTGTTCTGCCGGTGCATCATTTTTTTGTGATGCACCAGCAGTGCGTATTGCAAACTCATATCTACAAGGCCATGCAAAGCCACCTTGCTTGGCTTTTCATGACCTCGTAGATATGGTGTAAGGCAACGCAGCACAAGTCTAGGTTTTCACGCATTCCCAGATTCACAAGAATCTGGAAATCTGGAAATGCGTCAAAACTGTACACCTCCCCAGTGCAGACACAATGAGGAGAAATATCCTTATTTCTCCTCATTGTTTCCTCTTTCTATGTTTGCTACTTTCTGCAGTACACATAGAAAGAGGAAAATGCCTCTGTGGGCTGTATTTAGGCAGGAATGTATCCCTTCCAGCACAAAAACAATTGCCAACAATGCATACACCCTTGCACAATAGTGCAAGGGTGCCTGAGTTGGCACTTGGCAGCAATTGGTGTGCATGTGCAGGGTGAAAGGACAGAAATCTTGTAAATCCGGTGCGTTTCTGCCTTTTTGAATTGGTATAGGTGAGGGCAGCAGAAAGGCTAGTGGCCCTGCTCTACACAAATTTCTTGTAAATTTGCCCCTTAGTTTACTAGGAATTTTACTCAGTTTATGGCAAATGTAGCAGTTCTATTAGTTCAATGTTCTGTTAATCACAAAAAGCAAGGGTATGCCTTTGATCGCTTCATGGGACTCTAGTTGTCATTCATGCATGTTTTTGAATAAAATATCCTTGTAGTGTTTTTAACATAACATTGAAAGAGTGTGTTTTGGTTCACTAAAAACGTTAGCACTGTCTGACAAATCTTTACGAAACTTTACTAAAAAAGGTCATCCACCTCAGCTTCTTCCTTGAATGTTTCAGGCTGATCTATTAAGCAGGGGCCGACAAAAAAAAGGGGGGGTCCCAAAATGCAATTTCCCCATGCAATTTCTGTAGAGATATTTGAACAGTGCTTCAGCCCAAACAGCCAAATTGATGTACACTAAGTTAGACAAAAATTGAGAACATTACTCAGAAGGCATGCTTTTTTTGATTTGGTGTAAATCTGTTCAGTAGTTTTTGGGAAATTAAGGTTCAAAATATTTGTATATATGGACCATTGGGCTGAAATTAAAGAAATATCCGTCTTCTAATTGTTTGAGGTGACTTTTTCAGAGTGTGCACTCTGATTGGCTGACCACAACATGACATGCAGTGGCAGCCATTACAGGACTCGGAGACTTGGTCCCCTTTCCTGATTTGTTTTAATGAATTAACGTGGTAGAAAGAGAGGTGGAGGGTTCCCAGGTGGACTACCCGGGTCTAAAGGTTTTTTAAAAGTTATTTTCTGAATGCAGTTTTACAGTTCTCCAGTGTGATCATGGTAAATAAAAAGTGGCAAGCTCAATTATTTTATAATAAGTGACCCCCTGATGGGCCAGGGCTTGGGGTTCGGAGATGTTTTTTTTTTTAGGTGGCAGGAAAATGCAGCCCTACTCGCTCATCCTTATTAGGCTCCTGGGCCCCTAATACCCTGGGCTGATTCTTTCATTTTAGAGGATGAATGTGCAGCTCCCCTTCCTAAGCCTCCTTGAGCCCCCAGGGACCCAATCTCAGTGGGGCCAGTGATATTTTTTGGAGGGAGGAGAACATCAGGTCCCCCTCCCCAGCCATTCAACAGCCCCAGAGATCCAATTCATAGGAGCCTGATATTGCAATGTAGTGGAGACGCCATTCCTATGTAACTGTTATTTCCTCCCCGGGAGAGAGTGGCTTACCCTGCAAGGAGGCAAAGCAATGGAGCCAGCTCCAGCCAGTGCCCAGTATTGTGCTGACTGGGGAGCCAGCAGGGACTGCAGGGGCACTGGGGCTCCTCAGGTGGCCCCAACAGATTGTAGCGATGTGGGTGCCTTCAGTGGGCACTTGGGCACCCACTTTTGAAAAAATAAATACCGGCTCCAGGCAAAAAAGAATAATAACTGAGCTGCAGGAGCTTCCCATTTAATATTCACTGCTTTGTAGAAGTAGTCACCCATAGTGCCTTAGGGCTTTTTTGTTTAATATTATTTATTCTTGGTGGTATCACTAGAATGGGTAGGGGCACAACTAACCGTTTTTAATGTTGTAGTGGGCTGTAGGGAGTGCAGTAGCCCCCCACAACATTAAAAACACACACAACAAATCTCCTGGGTCATTTAATTCATGACCTCAGAAGAGCCTATTTTTAAAGCACTTCAAGTTGGAGCTGTATGTTCTTCAGCCGGAATGAACAGTTCCTTTGTTGTTGATTCTATGGCTGCACTTGGTAGCTTGAAAAATGATAAAAAGTGACTCAACAACGTGTTTAATTTTTTTAATTACAAATGCTTTTATTAAACATCATTTGAGACAATCACTATTATTAAATGTTGCAATATGTGAATTTATAAAATATGCACGTAAATATAGCTATTGAGTAAATTTTGACAAACTCAATAGCCCTACTTTCTATATCTTGTTGTGCTGACCTCTTGATAAAGTCAAGACATACACCACTTGTCTATGTTGATGCTTTGACAGAGCCACTAGGTCTCTGCCTTATGGAAAATGACACCATTTTAATTGTTACCTGGCATGGTCAGCCATGCCAGTGGGGGTGAGGGGAGGCACGGCATGCAACCAACCCAACACCATGTATTACCAAAGGTAGTGAATGGCAGGGAGTCAGAGCTATATTTAGTAATAATAAAATCTTACTTTACATTTAAAACTCTCCTAGAAATTCACTGATAAAAAAACAAATGTTAAAAGTGATGTTGTAATTAGGTATGGTAATAATATCTCACTTTGCATTAAAAAAACTCAGAAATTCACTTAAAACAACAATGTTTTTGAGGTCACTAATTATAGTTAGTTGAAATAACTACAACTGAATTTCAGTGTATTTTTACTATAAACATTGCATTTAAACTGACATTTTCACCTACCTCTAAAGCCACTTTAAGCTTTGTTTTTTTTGCAATCTATCTAGTGTCTATCTATCTATCTATCTGTCTATCTGTCTAGCTATCTAGCTATCTATCTATCTATCTATTCAATTAAAAAACAGAGGTTACAGGGACTTTATAGTTAGGCTCAAGTTTTAAACATACCAAACCATAGAAATTCACCTGTTATTTACAGAGTTATTTCAAGCAACTATAACTCGTGCCCTAAGGTAACTACACCACCATGCACAGTTTTCTCATGAATAATTTTACAGCAAATGTTGCAGTGATATTATCAAAGATGTAATAAAAAATGTCATGAGTGCTGTAATATCTTGGGTAACCAGCAGTGCATAGCGAGGGTGCGAGTTATAGTTACCTTAGGACACAAGTTATAGTTACTGGAGATAACTCTAACAGGAGAATTTCTAAGGATTTACATGTTTAAAATGTGAGCCTAACTATAACTTACCTGTATTCTTTGGATTCTTTTGAGCAAATTTCTATGTTTTTTAAATGTGATTTCCTAACTATGATGTCCCTCTAACCTTAGTTTTTTTCTGTGAATTTCTATGTTTTTTGTTAACTTAAAGTAATTTTAATTACTATATGTTAACCCAACCACCCCCGCACATGGCTTTCAGCTGTATGTGGTGGGGTATGGCCGCAGGGCCAGGATGCCTACGGCCAGGCACTGCGGTCGACCCCTATAACAACCCAACCCTGTGCCACACATGTCCTTCTGTCACATGTCTCCAAAATCTGTGAGAAACACATTTGGGGAGGTCCTTTTAGTAAGCTGTCCATCTTCCTTTGAAAAGGGATGGCATGATATCTGGTCTCAGCAGCAGATGACAAGGGCTACTTTGCTAAAAAAAAAAAAAAATACAACAGGGATGCAAACACCTTCAAAGTTTGCTCCTAACTTTTCACTTTGGAAATGCAGAGAAAACACACTTGCTTTGCCTTGGCCATGCACAAACGTTAGGATGATTAATACTTTACAGATGTGGACCTTCAACTTGGGCACCTGCTTTGTTTATATCTGTAAACGCTTCCCATTGAGGTTTATTTTCTGTGAAATGAGCATTGTGCCAGAATGAATCCTGCCCTGCATATTTATCTAAGAAGAGGTCAGAGTTTTTTGAGGAATATCTACTCAGCCGGGGTACTTTTGACTGGTTAATTAGTAAATGCTATAGTGCATTTCCTATACTACAGCTGTGTAAAGAACACAGAGGTAATGTCTCTAGTTTCTTTCTGTGTCTATAACTTTGCAAACATGATTGATCCTCAAGCAGTTTTCTCACATAACTGATCAAGGTGGAACTGCCGAGAAAACACACTTGGGTGATTTGTACTTTACAGAAGTACTTCTTTGTAGTACAGACCATGGAAAAGGGCCGCGGGGTGAGACTCAAGGCCCCTGCAGTCCCAGCTGGCTTCCCACCTCCTGCAGTAGCCAGCATTGCTTCTGCACACAGGGAGTTGCTGTAATTTCAGCTCCCTGCATGTGGGAGCAATAGTTTCATCTCTTTCCCAACCTGCATGTTAGAGGGCAGGGTAAGAGACAACATCTCTGCTTCCAGCTAGCAGAAGCATCTTCACAGCTCTCGCTTTTTGGAAGCAGAATATTTGCTTTTGCTTCGTGGGAGCTGTCATTGCTCCTGCCAAGCAAAAGCAAACAGCTACCTCCTGAGGGTGAGCACCTCAAGGGGTAGCAGGAGCCAGCCATCAGTGGTGGTGGTCCCCAGGGCCATGTATGGCTCCAGGAGGGGGGTTCTTCAGCCCCCCTCTTTCTTTGTAACTATCTATTTTGCTCCAGGCAGGTGCTGGTCCACCGGGCTGTGGGGTTCGAGCAGACCCTCTTGCTAAATGTCATTGTAGCCCCAGGTAGGTGGCAGTCCCTGGGTCCAGGAAGGTGCATACGGCCCACGCATCTCTTTAATTCTTGTTCCCTGGGGAGGTGTTGGTCCCCGGGGCCCAGAGGTGTCCATGAGGCTCCCTGCATCTCTTTAATTTTTGTTGCACTGAGGAGGTGGTGGTCCCTGGGGGGTCCACGCGCAGGCACGCATCTCTTTAATTGTTATTGCCCTGCGGAGGTGATCCCCATAGCCTGGGGGGTCCCACATGGCCCCCTGCATTTTTATTACAGGTAGCCAAGGAGAGGTGGTGGTTCCAGGGGCTTTTGAAAGCCATAGAAAGCCCTAGGATGGAGGCCTCATGCACCCCCTCCTTAATAATAATAATAATAATAATAATAATAATAATAATAATAATAAGTCCTAGCCACCTGGGGGCAAAATTAAAAGCAAACGCAGGGAACCGCACTTCACTTTTTTTATATTCACTGCAAAATTCACAAATATTCCCAAAATTTGACATGAATTTAAAAAGGAAATGCTTTTTTGCCCTGGTGGGGTCTCAGTGGGACTGCTGGACCAAGGCTAGTGTGTTAGGGTATTCCTATCCTGCCCCCTTTTCTTTTTTTGTGTTTTTTTGGGAATCGGCTGAAGCTAAATCCAAACATGGTTGCCAACACTTCCTGGTTGAAGTGTTGGCAGCCTATCAAAACTCAGCATGAGATCTGGACTATTTGCAAAGTATTTCCGTTTCTAGATCTACAAATCTGGATTTTCTTTAATATCTCAAAAACTACTGAACGGTTTTATACCAAATAGCAAAAAGTGTGATCCGTGGACCAAAAGCTACCTTTCTGTCAAACTTGGTGTAATTCTATCCAGCAGCTCAGGCTGCAGGTGTGTCTAAAGAGTCTATGGAAATTACGAAAGGAAAATTTCATGAAGATTCGTCAAACGGCACCACAGATATAGCGAAGCCAAAAACAGTTTTTTTCTATGGAAACTACATATAGCAATGATAGATAGATAGATAGATAGATAGATAGATAGATAGATAGATAGATAGATAGATAGATAGATAGATAGATAGATAGATAGATAGATAGATTATGTAGTATGTGTGTGTTGGTATACAAAGAGAAAGCATGCAGCTAGAGAACAACAGAGAAGGTTGAAGATAAAGAAAAACAGAGGGGTAGGCAGCTAATGGCAGATAAAGAAAGACAGATATATAGGTGCTAAATAGATATGGGGAAGGATGAGGAAGTATGAAATGGAAAAGAAAAAGTGGAGCTAGAAATGAAAATAAGGGGAACAGAAGGGTGGTATGAAGCTGATGCTGTATACAGGGACCTCAACCACTGGTAAACTTTTAAATCCTGATATAACAAAACATATTTTATGTTTGAGGACACATGGTGGCATATTGTTTTATTGAATCTAGTATGTGTCAACAATTTATTTTGGCCATGTTAATTGATTTGTGTTTCATGTTTCTCTTGTTTGCAAGGCCAAGTTTAGCCCTCCGGTAAAGACAGGCCTCCACCCACACATAAAGAACAAAGCTATCCATTTACATATTTATGTTCATAGATGGATTACTTGAATAACCCTTTCTTGTTTTTGTTGATATGTTTACATTGCTTTGCCCTCTTTCGGACTCGATTTGATGAAAGATAATCTATTGTTGCAACATTCCATATGGCGCCTACGTTATTGCTTTAGCAAATCCCACAGCCCTTTGTTTATGTTTAATTACTTATGCATTTTATTTAATGTCAGTTTTCACTGATCACTGTTACTCGTGACCAAGACACCCATTGGTGTCAAAACGCATTGCGTGTGTTGCCAAAATAAAAGATTGGGGCCCGTATTTATACTTTTTGATGCTAAACTGCGCTAACGCAGTTTAGCGTCAAAAAGTTTAGCGCCGGCTAACGCCATTCTGAAGCGCCATGCGGGCGCCGTATATATTGAATGGCGTTAGCCGGCGCTAGCAGACCGGCGCTGCCTGGTGTGCGTGGAAAAAAACCACGTACACCAGGCAGCGCCGGCGTTGGGGAAAATGGCGTTAGGGCGTCTTAAAATGGTGCAAGTCAGGTTGACGCAAAAAAATCGCCTCCACCCGATTTGCGCCATTTTTAACGACGCCCAGACGCCATTTACATGACTCCTGTCTTAGTAAAGACAGGAGTCATGCCCCCTTGCCCAATGGCCATGCCCAGGGGACTTATGTCCCCTGGGCATGGCCATTGGGCATTGAGGCATGTAGGGGGGCACAAATCAGGCCCCCCTATGCCAAAAAAAAATATTAAAAAAATAAAAAATTATACTTACCTGAACTTACCTGAATGTCCCTGGGATGGGTCCCTCCATCCTTGGGTGTCCTCCTGGGGTGGGCAAGGGTGGCAGGGGGGGGTCCCTGGGGGCATGGGAGGGCAGCTGTGGGCTCATTTTGAGCCCACAGGTCCCTTAACGCCTGCCCTGACCCAGGCGTTAAAAAGAGGCGCAAATGCGGGGTTTTTTGCCCCGCCCACTCCCGGGCGTGATTTTTGCCCGGGAGTATAAATACGACGCATTTGTGTCGCAGTCATTTTTTTGGACGGGAACGCCTACCTTGCATCTCATTAACGTAAGTAAGGCGTTCACGCAAAAAAATGACGCTCTTTCCTCATACTTTGGCGCTAGACGCGTCTAACGCCAAAGTGTAAATATGGCGTTAGTTTTGCGCCGAATTTGCGCCGAAAAAAACGACGCAAATTTGGCGCAAACGGAGTATAAATATGCCCCTGGATTTCATTTTCATGACGGGACTTCGTGTGGTTTTCTCCATATCGTCGGAGACTTATGTGAAGGACATATCGGGTCGCCACACCCGGACACGTGCCGCAATCTGGGGACGGAGGAACCTGTGGGGTGTGGTATAGATACATAAATAGATATGGGAGAAGGAAGAGGAAGTGTGAAATGGAAAGTAAAAGTGGAGCTAGGAAAAAAGGGGAAAGGAAGGGTGGTATGACTATGATGCTGTAAGCAGGCACCTCAACCTCTGGTAAACTTTTAAATCCCGATATAACACATCTTTTTTGTTTAAGGATTCACGATGGCATATTTTTCTATTGCATCTTGTATGTGTCAGCAATTTATTTAGGCCATGTTACTTGATATTTGTTTTATGTTTCCCTGGTATGCAGTGCTAATGTTAGCCCTCCACCCACACATAGAGAACACATCTAGCCATTCAAAATACTTACATGCAAAGACTACTGATAAATCAACTCAAACAATCAGTATTCTATCATTGGGAAAGATTAATTGAATGGAAAGTTTTCATTTATAAGTACTATCTTTTTAAGGTCAAGCATGCACTCGCTCTGGCCTGTTGTAATCTCTCTGTGGGCTTTTAATCACACCCACTACTGCTATTCATTGTTTGTTGTGCTTGCCCTAAATGCTTCATTTTTATAAGTGCATTTTGTGAAATGTCCCTCCTTTGTGTGCTGAGTTCCCTCCCAGGCGATTTTACTAAGTGAACATTTTTGTTGGCCAACACACTAATGGCACTCTTGCTCCTGTTACAGCCTGTGATGGTCGCTCCTCTGGTTTCGGTTCGCCTTTCATCCCAGCCACAGACCTTTCTAGACATTCATGCAAAGAGCCAATAACTCACACTCCTGCTAAGGGCAGCCGTGGTGCATTGAACTGACTTGCTTATGTCAACTGTTTTACTTTTCATTTTCAATTTATGTGGCAAGAAAAGTCCAGTTAGGAATTCACAAAGCAGATAGCTCTAACTAGGGCAAACGCAAGACCCATTGCTTTGCAAATACTTGATGTGATGATTATGCAAAAAGGGTTACAGTTCCTGCTGGTTATTGTAAATACTTGATGCAGAAAATTTCCAAATTAACTAAGATTATCATATGTGTGATAACCCTTGGGTATATAAGTGGACCACGGAGCCTATGGTTCAGCTACTATTAATGGAAATGTATGTTTCTTTTTAACCTGAGCAATGTTTTTCCCTGACAAGTGACAATCGAATGTACGAGTCAGGCAACACGTGTTGGCAAATTACAGGTAAAGTCCAGACGATTAAACTGAGTCTTTGTAGGAAATGAATTCTGTTTTGGAAAACTTAAAAAAAAGAATGATGAAACTCTACTTAACTTTCAATTTGATTCAAACATTGCTCACCTCAATTAGTTTTTTCACATATATTGTATGCAATATTAAGTTTTGAACAATGCCTTGTGGAGTAGCGATGTGCGAAGTTTGCATAATTATGTACATTTTCGGCACTAGTACGCATGGATTCGTTAAATGCAAATACATCTTTTTGCACTATATTCCAGTGCAAAAGGAATCCTTTTATTAATTTTTAACACAAGCAAATCATTCTCAAAAATCGTGCAAAAAAAGCTGCTCGCATTCTGTTGTTCACCTGCATCTGCACTATTTTTTACTGTGAATAGCACGTCATTACGCAATGGGCCTTAATGGCGTAATTTGAGGGATTTTCCATAACAGGCCTAGTGTGAATTTTCCTGAAATTATATGAATTACGCAGGCAAAATTAACATTTCACCCAGGCCCACTCCTGAAGTCGCATTGCCATTCAGAAACTCGAGTTAATCTCCTCATTTTTGTAAAATTTGAAAACCCACTTCTGTGACAGAATCCTGACGATGAGGGCACGTGCAAAGCCACACAGAGGTATACAAATCTAGATAGCTTAATATAGCAAACTTCTCCTGAGATCAACTAACCAGTTATTCTGTGGTTCTGACCACGAACAAGCCACATCAACACATTATTTTTCAAACTCTGTGAAGGGGCTTCCTCTCCCTGTGTCAGACCTGAAAGGGCCTTTTACCTTTGCTATGTTTATTAGTTTCAAAAACTGCGCAGAAACCACTTAAGCTGTTTCAACCTTTTAAGCCCACTGGGCGCAGCTGACCTTTCCTCTGTTGATGCGCATTAAATATTCAAGCTGAGCCGGTGTCTCCAGTGCTACCTTCATACAATTTCATCAGCAGTAGGGTGAAAGATGTCTAATAAAGGGACAGCAGGAAAATATTTATATTACCAGTCATACCCCGAGGCCCCTAAAACCTCCAGTTGATGAAAAAAATGTTTTGAAACGGTAAGAAAGCACAGATGTTTTTTTTACATTGGTCTCCATGTTAACCTTGCATGCGACAAAGTATATTACAACCAAGATCCTTCTCCGACCCTTTCGCAAAAACATAGTGCCTTCATTATTTTTGTTTGTTCTTTGTGGAAGAAAGCATTATATCTTCTTTGGCAAATAAATTCCTGTCCTTGTAGAGTTGCTGTTGATTGAAACACGGTGGTGTTGTGTGGATGAGTCGCGTGATGGTTTAACATCAATTAAATCTGTTTTTCAGTTCCTCATGACTGTTCGGATAGGCTGATTTCACATGTTTAATCATATATGCATGAAATCACAGATTTCTTCTGGTCGATCTGGCCTTGTGCGACTGTTCGTTTTGTAATATGCATGTCTTATTCTCTCCACCTGAGGTATGGCAGCATGGATGGAGGTACAAGAAGAAAGAATGCTACCCGAGAAACCACCAGCACCCTGAAGGCCTGGCTGCAGGAGCACCGCAAGAACCCCTACCCCACCAAGGGCGAGAAGATCATGCTGGCCATCATCACCAAGATGACCCTCACCCAGGTCTCCACATGGTTCGCCAACGCCCGGCGGCGCCTCAAGAAGGAGAACAAGATGACCTGGCCCCCAAGAAACAAATGCTCAGATGAGAAGAGGCCCTACGAGGAAGATGAGGATGACTCCCAGGAAGACACAATAAAGAATGAGAAAATGCACAACGGTTAGTCACCATCCACAGCTCTAAGCACAGCATTTGCCAGCGTCATGTGGATTATTGTCTTTAAATTGTAATTTTGGCAAACATCTGTGCCATTCGTGTACATGATGAGTACTTGAAAACTTCTTTTGAAGAACAATATCTCAATAGAAATGTTCATATTTAGACCTTCTGCATGAGTCATGAGAGAGGTGGGCAAGGCAGCGAGGGAATAGGGAGAGCCACACCAAGCCTTGCCCCTCACAGTGAAAGCATGAGCCATCTAATATTTAGTATGGAAATATTGCAACAAACATTGTGTAAACATATGATATATACTTTCAAAAATAATGTGTGTATTTTAACACTAAGATTATGTCCCCCACTACATGGAGTGATATGTATTAAAAATGACTTTCTAAACACGAACTTAAAATCATTGATGAACTCCAACATCCTTGTCAACGATGCCCTAAGAGACCTAAGAGGCTTGAACTGCCAAATCCCCCTTGCCTATGTCCAATGTTTCTGGGTGGGGCAACATCGTGGTCATTTAAGTATATTAGACGTTTTTGTATAGGGCACATCCTGAGCTGAATTACTTCAAGGTGTTCTCAATTGTGATGGTTGAGGAACATGATACACAGTGATCTGACTAAGATCACGACGTGATTAAACATGAAACCCTGGCTTTCAGCCCCATGTTTCTCTGTTATGTATTGTGCATTTTAGTCCTTGAATTGCTGTTTTTTACTCTTTCAACTGAACAACAGAGGACAGTTGCTTTTAGTCCGATTCTGTTGGGAGCTAAATAGTCCAATGTGTTAAATAAATGCACTGATGAAATCTTAAATCATTCTGAAACAAAAAGTGACACGTACTAAAACAAAATAGCACAACGTGGTGCAGCAACTAGAGTTGCTGCACTGTGTTGCACTAGAAGTAGAGAACCTCACAGAACAGTAGCTACAAAAGATATGGTGCCGCTGCTCTCTTCCCCAGAACTGGTGCACAGACAGGATGTCTGGTGCTACACACATATGCACCTGTGCGCCATATTACACGATATTACAAAGTACTATGTTTAGGCTATGTTTACAACTTCTCACTCATAGGATGGGTGTTTTGCAGTGCAGCACATATGCAGTATGTAAAAAGATAGGGGAAATAAAACCATGTCTTCATGTTAGGGCCTGGCTCAAAAACGCATATGATGCAAAGCCCAGTCTACCAATTTTTGTAGAAATGGCTTTAAACATAACCATTTCAAAAACATTTGGGTGGTAGCGTTAGGATGCACTTGTACCACCCATTGAATGTGATTTTGACACAAAGTAAAAAAAAAGCAGTGCAATTAACGATTGTGGTATTTTAGGGCAACACTCTAGAACACAAAACATTGCACTGGGAAATAAATACTTTATCAAGATTTTCAACTGATTGTCGACTTGCATTGCTTTGCACCAGCGCAGACTTGCAAAATCTGCTCTGAACTCCTTCTAAATCAAAGAACAAAGGTAATGGTAGCTGGGCACTATTTCTATGCTCATGTCAAAGACCTCAGGAGTAGCTCAACATCTCAGTGAAGGCAATTACACATATGAGCAAAAAAGAACAGAGGAGACCACAAAGAGCTGGTGGTTTTGTTTCTGCAACACTTAAGTCGGAAGTGTGGAAATGCAAAGCTCCGTTGCAGATACATTCTCATACAATGACCTGAGTTTGAAGGACCAAGACGTTTAACCTCAAACTGACCCTGTTGAAATCTATTTTTGTGTCCATGTGTCCTCCACTTAGCAATGTATTGTCTGGTTTGCCCACCTAAAAGGCATCATTCTGAGGTGAAGAGATCTTTTGGATGATCCGATGCATGAAAGAGAGTTCTGTGTATGTTATCATGGGGGAAGTTTATTTTGTTATTCACATTTTGTATGGAATACAGTTCCCCTTGCCAGGGTTTATATGAATTTTGAAAGTTAATGGGGAGTTTTCTACCAGAGGAAGAAGGCTGAAGGCCAACTTCCAGTCAACTTGCTGGAGTTTTTTTTTATATTTGCTAGGTGGTCATTTCTTCCTTACAATACCTATTTACAAATTACTGCATTGCAATCCCCACTCCCCTACTGTCATGTAAAGATGGTCAGGAATTAAGGAAAACCATGTTAAAGGTGCAGTAAGTAAACTGATATTGAACACTTTTCACAGATTTCAAGAAATGTGCTATTTGCTTGTTGGCCCTTCCAGAATCCCTCCCAGACATCATATTTGCTTGTGGGCCCTTCCATAGACCCACAATCAACCCCAGGCTAACTATGGCTCTGACTTGGGTCCTGTGCTCCTAGTGCGATAGATTTCAAGTTATACCTCACAGATGAGGCCTGACAAGGCCAAAACTGGTCTGGGCAGCTTGTGTTCCCTTATGAAGGGAGCCTCAGCTGGCAGTTCAGAATGGTCTATTCACATGATGTACAAGGTCATTACTGATTTGCATAAGGTACATCTATGTCCACAGTGCATAGAGGATAAAAAAACAATGGGTTTTAATGCTACCCAGAGTGATTGTCAGTGTGTTAGACTTTTTGCAAGCATTCCTCCTGTCTCCCTTTTTGTGTCTGGCCCTGGTAGCAGGCATTGTGATATTGCATCTCAACTATATTAACTTGTTATAGTGGAGTACTGATGTTATTTCTTTACTACCAGTTGATAGTAATGTCACCACTAGCCTGTAAAACACTAGAGACAGGGTTTTATAGGTACAGTACAAAGATATTATATAAAGGTTTGAATATAGCTTTGTGGCATTCCTACATATATGCAAAAACAACAGATGATGATGGAATGCTGAACAATGTCAAACATTCACCCCAATCACAGATCTGGTCCTAAATCCATTGTTTTTTTGCTCACTCCACTGTTTTACTTTGGACCCAGCCATATATGCAAATCAGTCTTGACTTTGCTCCCCATGGAAACAGCCCAGCCCGAACTGCCAAGCCGTATCCTATCAGGACCAAAAATAAGCATTCTGGGACTGGTTTCAAGGTGTCACCTCTCATCAACCAGGTTAGCGTGAATCTGGTGGCATAGCAAGTATTGGACCCATATCTGGGCATACCCGGTACTCTTAGGGCGACAAATGCAAAAAGAACAGATAATGGGCAGAATGTTGAACAATGTCAAACATTCATCCCCGGTCACAGATCTGGACATAAATCCCAATTTTTTTTATTTTTCCATGCCATTCCAGTTTAGATCCAGCCATATGCAAATCAGCCTTCACCCTGCTCCCCATGGGGACCGTTCAGCCCGAACTGCCAGGCCACTGCCAGGCCCGGTCCTCCCAGGACCAGAAAAGAGCATACCTGGATCAGTTTCGGGGATATTACCCCTCATCAGCCAGGCTAGCCTGAATTGCGTGGCATAGCGAGCAGGGGACCCACATTTGGGCTTATGCTTCCCACTTAGGTCGACAAATGCAAAAAGAACAGATGATGGACCATCAATCAATCAATCATTTGCATTTATAAAGCGCGCTACTCACCCATGAGGGTCTCAAGGCGCTGGGGGGGGGGGTCAGTGCTCGAAGAGCCAGGTCTTGAGCTGCCTTCTGAAGGAGAGGTGGTCCTGTATGGCGCGAAGGTGGCTGGGGAGAGAGTTCCAGGTCTTAGCTGCTAGGTAGGAGAAGGACTTGCCTCCGGCGGTGGTTTTGCGGATGCGAGGTACGACTGCCAGGGCTTGTCCGGTTGAGCGTAGGGTGCGAGGAGGAGTGTAGAAGGAGACGCGGTTGTTGATGAGTTTTGGTCCGAGATTGTGCAGGGCCTTGTGTGCGTGGGTGAGGAGTCTGAAGGTGATCCTCTTGTTGACTGGAAGCCAGTGGAGTTTCTTCAGGTGTCCGGAGATGTGGTGGTGGCGAGGTATGTTCAGGATGAGTCGTGCGGCCGCGTTCTGGATTCGTTGAAGTTTCCTTTGCAGCTTGGTGGTGATGCCGGCGTACAGAGTGTTTCCGTAGTCCAAGCGGCTGGTGATCGGGATGCTGATCAATGTCAAACATTCACCCCAGTCATTATATTCCATAAATTTACTTGTATTAACACCGAAACCGCTTTGTGCAGCCTATCAACTAGACAGGCTGTGGCTGGGACTATATGATCCCAATATAGATAAGATACTTTAGAAACATCTAGAAGCATTTTCACTAGTGGAGTTATATATTGAAGGAGCGCTATGTTTGCTTGAGGAGACAAAAATGGCTATCATAACAGAAGTGTTCCTCATGCATATTAATATGAAACCATTCTCTACATTTTGCGCAGTGTTTATTTTAAAAGGAGTCTTTGCACTTGTTTTTAGCGCTGTTTAATTGTCGTGATCCGCTGTAGCACAAATGCGAACATTTCGAGTCAGCAATGAGTGCATTTGGGAGCAGGAAGATGGAGCAAGTATTTCCCCTTGCTTTATCTTAGGTTGAGTGATATTTTAGGAGAGTAGATCAGTGACGATGTAATAACGCATGAGTTAGCCAGCTTCTATCGGCTAACATTATGTGTTTGTTTAATGTTAAAGCTACATCCAGGGTGGGTAAGGTAAATAAATGGTTTCTTTTTTCTTTCCCCGACAGATGAGAACAGCAGCCGGGAAGACAAGGAGCTGGAACTGAGTGACCTGGATGACTTTGACGCCATGGAGTCGGAGAGCTCCGAGTGCGACCTCAAGCAACCTTTCCACCATCAGCAGCACCTGGAAGGGGCGCCCATGAGATCTGCAGACTGCGCAGGAGAGCACTGCAAGGAGGGACCCCTGAGCATGGCCGCCATCATGGAGCCGGAGCTGGCATGCACCAAGCACTGCCTGAAGGGCGAGGACTGCGAGCAGGACCTTCTGGGCCCCCGGCCCAGGCCCTGCGAGTCCAAACTATGCTTCCAGCAGCAGGGCACACAGACACTGGACAGCAAACCCCGCATCTGGTCCCTGGCGCACACAGCCACCTCCTTGAACCAGGCCGAGTACCCGTCCTGCATGCTGAAGCGCCAGGGCGCGTCGTCCTCCTCCTCGTCGTCTTCGTCCTCCTCCTCCTCTGCGGTTTCCACCCCAGTGCCCACCACGGACCGGCGCCAGGACTCCCCGGTCACCAGCCTCAGAAACTGGGTGGACGGCGTGTTCCACGACCCTCTCTTCCGGCATAGTACTCTGAGCCAGGCCTTGGGCAGCGGCACGGTGTCCTGGGTGGCATCCAAAGGGGGCCTCCTGGAGCCAGGTAGCGCAGGGAGGCCCCTGTCGGGCCCGGCCATCAAAGGACAGCTCACAGGCCTAGGCCAACCAGACACGGGCAAGGAGTACCTGGCTTTCCCCAAGCCGGGGGCGAAAATGTACTGCTCCTAACAGCATTCCTACCCATGCCACGAAACTCTGCCCACAAGAAGCCGCGGCCTATTCTACCCCTGCCAAGGAACTCTACTCAAGGAGACCAAGGCCCATTTTGTATTGACATAGCAATCTCAGATTGTTAGTGGGGTTATTATAATTGGAACGTTAATAGTATGTTTCTTGTGGGACAAAGGGACTGGCAGATCGTTTCCCGTATTGGGACATTTTCACTTGGCTGCTGTAGTTAAATCTATAATACATATATTTAAGTTCATGTCTCATTGCAGGACTGCGAAAACGTGGCAGCCAGGAGTTTACAACAAGATCATTTCATTCAGGATTCTAACTTTTTAAAAGCATGCCAGTTTATGAAGAACCTCCTTTTCCCGAACCCCTTCTTGGCGTTTTTATTCTGTCCCGATTTGTTTGTTCGTATTTATTTCACGAGAAGCACTTCTACCGAGTTCACACTATTGCACACACGTGGATGGAGGAAAATATGTTGATGTTCGCTCCAATAAATTGTCTGTTTTCATAGGCTGTCCGGTTTTTGATTGGAGTCCAGTGTGGGGCGTACGGGTTACTGTGCAATTTGGGGCCACACCAGCACCAACAATGTCTGCTCTGTGTTTGCTTTTTGTAATGCATTGCATTCGGGAAAATAAAAGTGGATTTCGCTACATTTAAAAGCCCCCGACACAAAGGATACACAGACCGCAAACGAAAACCCAAAGACACACATGCAATACATATATATATTTCTTGTTGTCACAGCTTTTTAATGAAAATTATGCGCATTCATGTGTGTAAACAGTATTACTTGAGCAAAGAAATGACCACTAACTAAATGGTTCTGTTTTGTTTGGCCGGTGGGTCTGAAACCTTTAAGACCCTCAGTATAATTGGGTATGTAAGAGGTCGGTGTCCCTCTGTAGGCTTCTGCGCTGGGGCATCCCTCGATGTCATTAGTGTCAATGGTGGTGTCCGAACACCTAAAAAGGGGCACATACCGGGTCGCTCTCCTCGGGCGCGATGAGTCTTTCATCCCCTCCACGAGGGTCGTTTTATCCACCCTTTGAGCCTCTCCCTGCCTCCCTAGTGCAGCGGCCTCGGCTCGGCGGAATTAATATTTAAGCATTTCAGGATAGACGCTTTACCGCTTTTGACATTAAAACGAGAGTGCAGTCAAGGGAAAGCTTGCTTCTTATAACGTGCGATTCGAGGACCACCAGCAAAACGCATCATTTAGTCTTCAGGCATCAGCCATGGTCACACTCCACTAAAAAGTTGTTGTTTTTTATTTTTATTTTTTACTTTTCATCACTCCTAAGGTCCCGATCTTTCGGTTTGGCGGCTGAGTTTTTTTGGGCGCTACAAGAGAATTTCCGAAAGAAGAAATTCCCACCGACGAGCAATTAAAGTTAGAAAAAATCATCACTTCCTTGGGGTAAGGGGGGGCATTTACTGATTACATAGCGCCCTAAACACTACAGATTGACTGTTTCCGAAGAACTAATTGTTGGTATAACTAAACACAGGTGTATCACGCTTGAATCCCTTGCAACCAAGGCTTGAGATCTTCTTTCAAGTACTATGTAACAGATTTCATGAGCGCTCAACCCACTGAGCTACAGAACATTTTCTGTTTGCGTTCCACGGCAGTAAAACGATCCTCGGCAACTCCACTTATATTGGTAGTCCGCCCTACAAAGGTGCACTATTACTCGAAGATTTCTGAAATAAACCAAGTATATGCATTTGTTTTCTTGGTTCTATATGCCGCGTGTGGCTGAATGGAGCGTCGAGCTGCCAGCCACGAACAGAGGCTCGAGAAACACAAAAATCACGACTCCCAGTCTTAAACCCGTTCCAGCAATTAATCCCAGGGGTGAGTTGGATGGCCGTTAAGGGCACTCCTCTCTGCATGTACGAAAGAGGGGTGCCTGTAATTGGATTGTCGGCAGCCATATCTGCTGTCACTGTATTGACTTTCGCTCCCCAGGATGATATTATCGAGATGGCTTAACCTCTGTGACTGTCAGAAGGGCTGAGACAGGAAAGCCCCGGCCTGAGGGGGGAGGAGAGGCGAAAAATGTACATCAGCCAAGATAATGTGAAGAGAACATTTGCTGCTGACATTCCGTTTGGGAAAAATGAATCCCGAATGAATGTGGGGGTAGGGGGAGTGAAGGGTGGGGCTTTGGGTAAAGTGCCACGTCTGTGACTGGGAAGGGCACGAGGAGCTGGAATTAGTTGTAATAGATAATAAAAGGGCATGACTGGGAGATGCGGCTGTGCTTGCCGATGACAGAAAGAGGGAGAGGGGCTCTCAGGCGTGAGCAGGAATGTTAATATGACGGCTTCAGGTTGGACCAGAAGCCCCTTTTTTACTGAAAGCAAATAATTTCAGGCACACTGGTGCTACCTGTCTGGGGGAGTTGAGGACGCAGGCAGATGTCCCCCAACACAGTCCCGTGTGAGCCGAAGTTCCTCATAAAGCCCTTGTTAGAACACAACACCCAATTCGACCGCTTCTAGGCGCTAGTTCCAACTATAATGATAGGATCAGTTGTAAAACGTGGGTGATGTGTGGCCAAAGCATGCTCAGCACACTGACAAAATGAACAAATAACAGGAAAAAAAAGCTTTGCAGGCAGAAATCAGAGTGTGTTGCATTGGATTGATCCTGGCGCTTTGTGCAAGCCGTCCTCGTTTTAGGGCGCGCGTCTTCTGATTCATAGTGTCACATTTCACCCATAATCTTAAAGGATTCATTTTTTCGTGCGACCACATGCTCCAATTAAAATGAAGGAAGTGCTCTTGTTGAATCGCATGCACTGATTACGTAAAACTTCAATTACTGCACATACAAGTAATCAATAATTTTAATGTTAGTAATAATTACAATAGTATGTAATTATGTGGCCCCTCCAGCAGAGCCAACAGGTACTGACGTTCATGGCTGAATATGTAAACTTGGGTGACTTGGACGGATTTCACGTCTTCAAAAATTAATGTTCAGAAAAAGAATAAATATAACCACACAGTCACTTTCCCAATAAGATTTTTCACTTGTCATGTGAGACGTTAAGGTTCAGCGGGATGTGACACCCCGATCAAAAATGGCGTCGCCCTAGTTCCCCGTCTATCACCAGACGCACCAACAAGTCTCAATGAATGGCTGTTTCCGCCCCCCGGCCCTGGTTAAGGGTATTCGGATACTTGTCAGATAAAGTATGTACACTTGATGACCGAGAAGGGCTCCGGGCACGTTCTTTTTCGGGAAACCTTGACAAACAGCCAACATGGAACTCACTCAGTTTGCAGCAGAGGTTAAATCCGAAAACAACTTAATTTACTAATGTAACTAAAATGGGAGGTTGGGCTCTATTTAAATGAATATATGTGATTGTGGCGTACACCCGTTCCTTATTCCCTGGTTCAAACGATTAATATTCCACACGATTCAATGTGAAATATATGCAGAGGACCACAAGAAAATTATGTTAATAGAATATCTATTTTTTTTAATTCCGCTGTGGCCAATGTACATCTTAGGGTACATGGCAACCTTTGTAGGTGGCAAGCTGAGCACACATATTCCTGTTCGTAGTTTATAAAAAAAATCAAAATTTAGATTTTTTCAATTATATAGATTTCAAATAAGAAAAAGATATAACAAAATAAAAGAATATGTTAATGCATGTAACAATGTTATTAATAAAAACAGGATATTTTACAGGAGACTACTGTTGGTAATTGATAGAATAGGCGCAGAGAAAAAATATAAAAAACACGAAACAACAAGATCTAGGGACAGATCTGCGAGAAGCAAATACAAAGAAGATTCGGAAAAGAGATAGAAGAGGAGGGGGTGTGTGTTTGTGTGTGTGTGGGGTGGGGGGGCCGTTCTGAAAGTGAGAGGCCGAACTGTTCAGCCGTGACAAATCCGAACACACAAAGGAGGGAACGCGAAATTAACAGCGCTTTTTACATAGAGCCCAAATAAAACTGTAATCAGCGGCGCGTTACTTTTCATTAAGCGAGTTTGACAGCCCCGTATTCAGCTTCGACAGGGGAGCAGGGAGCCCAGGAATAAACTGCTCCGCGAGCCGGAGTCATAAGATAATTCCTTAAGCTCCATTAACAACTCTTAGCCGCAGGAAATGGGCTCCCTGAAAACATCTCCAAATCTAAAAGCTTTATCGACCTCTCAAACCTCTACTGATGGGTCTATTTTTTTTCTTGATTTCCTTTTCTTTCTTTTTTTTTTTTGTAATTTAGGGAGGGGGAGCCGTCCAGCGAAAGGTAATAGACTTTGACACAACCACTACTCGGGCAGGAAAAAGTGTGTGCCAACGAGATTTTAAATGATATTTAAGAGGCAGCCAATTAAGATTTAAAGGGGTTATTCTCCGGAGATTAGAGACGTGATTGATGTAACCAACTCCGCGTGTGCATTTTTCCACCTCTTCACTTCAACATCTCGTGTTTTGATGCCAAACTGTCGCTACTGTTGTTGGTGGTGGGCTCGAGAAATAAAACAGCAATGATATTCTGGTAGCACAAGTGCACAAACGGTTGTTAGTAGAATCACACTTAAAAAAAAGGGGGAAAGAGAGAGAGGGAGCGAAAGAGGCGTCTCAGGAGAAAAGGAGAGAGACACGTGAGCGCCAGAGAAAAAGAGAGGAAAGAGGGGGAGTGAGTGAGGGACGGGGGTGTGAAAAGAGAGGGACCGAGCGAAGGGGAGGGACAGTGAACAGCAGGGAAGTGGGGGATGGAGAGAGAGAGAATTATGAAGAGGGTGAGACGATGGGAGAGAGAGAGCGAAATAGAGGCAAGGCAGGGAGAAGAACAGAGAAGGAACGAGGACGATTGAGAGAGAGACTGTGCCCCATATTTATACTCTGTTTGCACCGGATTTGCATAATTTCTTTTTATGCAAATTCGGGGCAAACTTAACTCCATATGTATACTTTGGCACTAGACCCGTCTAGCACCAAAGTTATGGAGTTTGAGTAATTTTTTGGCTGTGAAAACCTACCTTGCGCTAATGACATGCAAGGTAGGCGTTCCCGTGCAAAAAATGACTCTAAGGCATGTGCGTCTTATTTATCCTCCCGTATCATTTTGACGCACAGGAGGAGGCGGGCCTTAAAAAATGCCCCCCAGCCAGATTTGCGCTGTTTTTTAACACCTGGGTCAGGGCAGGCGTTAAGGGACCTGTGGGCTAATACGTTTTCTTTTGTTTTTGTTAGGTGGTATGGGGGGCCTAACTTGGGCCCCACCACATGCCACTGTGCCCAATGGCCATGCCCAGGAGACAGAAGTCCCCTGGGCATGGCTATTGGGCAGGGGGGCATGACTCCTGTCTTTGCTAAGACAGGAGACATTTCCTTGGGGGGTTGTGCATCAAAAAATAACGCTAGTCAGGTTAGAGTCATTTTTTTTTTACTCTAACCTGACTTGCACCATTCTTTGATGCCCAACCACCAGTCTTCCCTACGCCTCCGCTGCCCGGTTAGAGTAATTTATTTTTATGCTAACCAGGCCACAGCGCCGGCTACCCTCATTCCTTAAATATGGCGCCCGTCTGGCGCATTGGAATGGCGGTAGCCGGCGTTAAACTTTATGACGCAAACCTGCGCTGGCGCAGGTTTGCGTCAAAAAGTATAAATATGGACCCATGTGTGTCTGTTCATGCGCACTTGTGTGCAAGTTCAAGTAGTCAGTCATTAAAAGTCTGCATGTGGTGTGTGCTCGTGTACACTCCTGTATTGCGTCCTTTGAGGAACACAACATGGCTGATCCATCACCTCTGTGCAGAGCTACGAGAAAGCAGCACTGGGGTACCACCCTATATTGCCAGGAGGCGTCGCTGTAGGCAGGACCCCTCAGTCAGCTGAGTACTGGAAGCGCGATTTGTGAAATGCGACTCAGTGGGAAAGGAGAAGAAACTACACGCCTTGCGCCGGAAAACCAGAGTCCTGCAAGTATGAAGTGAACCAAGGGATGCATCACGTTTACCTTGTCACCCTCAATCTATTCACGAAAACACCTCTGGTGATTAGGGAGGTCTGCGGGAGGGGTGGGGACTGTTACTGCAAGAAATTCTTTGGCCTCTGAATGGAACAGAACTCCGCGAAAATCTCTGCCGCAGTACCGCGTACTTACTTCTTTTTGTGGCCACTGGCTGCTGTGCTATGGGGCTGTTGACAAACATGTGTCCCCGAGTTAAGCTGATTTTTTTCCTGTTTCTAGCGCTTTATGATCTGCAAAGAATTTGAACCAGGAGATGTTGAACACCAAGTAGGGTAAATGAGACCTCGTACAGCCCAAGGCAGGCTAATAATCGGCAGCAGTATTTCACATTCGTCTCCGTACATGGAGGACAGAGATTTTCAGGATCAGGGAGAATACGGTACGGAACTAATGTAAGAGTGAAGCAACGGTAAAAGGAAGCATTAACGCCATTCTCCTAAATATCTATGCACAACCGAATCAAAGGCCATAAGACTTCTTGATCTGAGTGGTGATTTTAATTCATTTATTTAGCGATTTTTTCAGGTTTGTATACCACTCCATTACCAAGAGACATTAGGGTGTCTTACAAGTGAATAAGACATACAGTGGCACGAAAACATGGGCGTGGGTTCACCTAGGAGGAAAACATTAGAAGAGTTCATGAAGCATGGCTGTAACGAGTTATCATGCTTGTTTGGATCCAGGTCAGTGGAGTTCAGGTCGACATGGAAAGTATGCACCTTAGCCTAATAAAACAACTATAATACAGACGTTGTGCTAGCTCTTGAATAAGGATTTGAAAGCCGCCAATTGTCTTCCCTATGCATAGACACAGCGATTCAATAGCCTGCAGTGGTGCAAGAGCAAGTCACACCAGTTCACAGCAAAATCATTCTGAATCAGTCCTTGGTTTCATACTCACATGTAACTTCAATACCCGAAGGACTCCATCGCTAATGTCAACTGATTTCCCCTCATTTTCCTTGAGCGTGCAAATGTCTTGCAAAACGCATTTTTTTGCATTTAATACAAAAGGGTGATTACACTTTGTAAGCAAAACTTGTTCCTCTGCAAGATCTTTTGTGGCTTTTCAACAACCTACCTGCAAATCTATGGAGGCCTCGGCCCGTATTTATACTCCGTTTGCGCCGAATTTGCGTCGTTTTTTTCGACGCAAATTCGGCGCAAAACGAACGCCATATTTATACTTTGGCGTTAGACGCGTCTAGCGCCAAAGTATTGGCAAATAGCGTCATTTTTTTGCGTGAACGCCTTCCTTGCGTTAATGAGATGCAAGGAAGGCATTCCCGTCTAAAAAAATGACGGCGACGCAAATGCGTCGTATTTATACTCCCGGGCAAAAATCACGCCCGGGAGTTGGCGGGTCAAAAAACCCCGCATTTGCGCCACTATTTAACGCCTGGGTCAGGGTAGGCGTTAAGGGGCCTGTGGGCTCAAAATGAGCCCACAGGTGCCCTCCCCTGCCCCCAGGGACCCCCCCTGCCACCCCAGCCAACCCCAGGAGGACACCCAAGGATGGAGGGACCCACCCCAGGGACATTCAGGTAAGTTCACGTAAGTATAATTTTTTATATTTTTCAATTTTTTTTGGGTGGCATAGGGGGGCCTTATTTGTGCCCCCCTACATGCCACTATGCCCAATGACCATGCCCAGGGGACATAAGTCCCCTGGGCATGGCCATTGGGCAAGGGGGCATGACTCCTGTCTTTACTAAGACAGGAGTCATTTAAATGGCGTCTGGGCATCGAAAAAATGGCGCAAATCGGGTTAAGACGATTTTTTAGCGTCAACCCGACTTGCGCCATTTTAAGACGCCCTAGCGCCATTTTCCCCCTACGCCGGCGCTGCCTGGTCTACGTGGTTTTTTTCCACGCACACCAGGCAGCGCCGGTCTGCTTGCGCCGGCTAACGCCATTCCATAAATACGGCGCCCGCATGGCGCTTCGGAATGGCGTTAGACGGCGCTAAATTTTTTGACGCTAAACTGCGTTAGCGCAGTTTAGCGTCAAAAAGTATAAATATGGGCCCTAGCCTTTAAAACTTCGATTATGCAGACCTCTCAGACAAAATATCAAGTGCAGGCAAGTTATTTAGGATCTCCTTTTCAGTCTTTCCAATTCTTTTCAGCCTGATAGGAGCCTGTCAGTTTGTCTCCTTCACCTCCTGGTACGTTTCATTAATCACCTTTCATTTGATAGCATTCTGATAAGAACATTTGCTTGTTTCATTCTGTGTTGTCTGAAGTATTGAAATATACATGTGAAAAGAAACCGAGTTGTGTCAAAGAAATGCCTCCTCCTAAAGGAACTATATCAAATGCTCACTATCTCTTCACCAGCAACATTACCTCTTAATATTATATTAGTTCTAGAAATAAACAAAATAAGAAATTCCCAACTATCACAGGCACACATACACAAACACATACATTTTATTCACTTTTGTACACTGTTGTTGACTTAGGTGGTGTTCCTGTGCTTCAATCTGAATTTAACTCACAGTCAGTGGTGTAACAAAACTTGAGGGGGGGGCCCTTGCAAAGTTCAGGGGGGGAGCCCCCCCTCCCCGACCCTGTCAGAAGCTCTCAGGCCAGGGGCCTGCTGCCCGTGTACAGTGTACTGTGTACTGTGCTGAGTGGGACCCCTGGAGCTCTGTACCCCCTGCACGGCTAGGGGTCTATTGTTATGTCAGTGCTCACAGTTACCACGTATCATTCTCATGATTTCCAAGGGTAGTTTTGGGAGAAAACTCAGTACTGGCTCAATCTTTGTAATTGCACTGAGGATTGGGATTAGCACAGGTGGTTGTAGCTGGCAGTTCAGTGTTCTCTGGCGTTTGCTTGGTTGGGTTGACAATCTGTGAAGGAATGTTGACTTGATGAGTTTGAGTGAAACAGTTATCTGAAACACAAAATGGTCAAAATCTATACAGAACAGATTTTGAGCATGTTCCACTGTTAGACATGCCAGCTTTGGGTGGTCTACACCCAAACCCTTTACCTTCACCACTTCTATTTATGTTAAATTTGTATTTCTTGGTCTTACGACTGTTCACTTTACAAATGCTAACTAGCGCTTATGCTTTCTCCCTTAAACATGGCAAAATTGGCTTCCATCTGATTTGTATATTTAATTTACGTATATGTCCCTTGTTGAGTGGTATACCATATACCCAGGGCCTGTAAACTAAATGCTACTAGTAGGCTTGCAACTCTTAATGTGCCACCCACCTAAATTGCATAGGTATTATTTCAGTAATCTGCTAGGGATAACGGAAGTGACATCACACGCCATTTGATCTTTACTTTAACTCACACACGTTTACACATACACATATTCAAACAAACACACATTCTCTCTCACAGAAGCATTTTTCTTACTTACCTCAGCTGCCAGATAGGGTCATATTTCAATGAGCTGTACTCTATTTCAATACACTAATAGTGAATCATATATTATTCATTACCAGCGTAATAAAAAAATGACTGAAAACAAGGAAAGAGGAGCTCCAACTGGCATCCATAGGGCGAGCTGCCCCTGTGTTTCAGGCACTCTTTTTGCCACCTCGGAGGCCATGGGTCACAAAGGAAGTGTCAGGAATCGCAAGGAGCAAGCCAGGGCGTCACAGTCTCAACCCCTGGTAACCAATAAATAACATCAATGCTAAGGAGCCCCTTTAAACATGTCCCAGGTCTGCCATTGTGGCCTGAATGGAGTTTTAAACTGTTAATTCAACTTGGGAATATAACTGCCTTACCAAGTCTTAAACCCACCTTTTATTGTATATAAGTCACCCATCAGGTAGCCCATAGTTCATCGTGCATTGTAATTAAAAGGTTGGAAATGTACTTTTACGTTTCACATGTCCTGGTAGTGAAAGTCTCCTAAATTTGTTTTTCACTACTGTGAGGCCTACCTCTCTCATAGGACAACATTGGGTTGTCCTTTCACATTAAAAATTGCTATCTTTGATTTGGAACAGGTAATCATTTCATGTTTGATGTCTGAGGAATTGCTATTTGAAACCTGCAGCTTGTTTCTGGGTCACATGACTGGGTATAGTTGAAAGGTGGACTTTATTCCTCCTAGACAGGCACACAATAGAGGAATTAGGTGCATCTGGATAGGCCATCTTTGGCAGTATGGGGGGGGGGTGGAGCGCTGTACAACCCTACTTGCAACTGAATAGGTTGTGCCCTCCCTTCACACAAAGAACATGTCACCATTGTATTGTTCGTGCAGTCAGGTTGGAGCCAGGGCAGGGAAAGTAGTAAATGTCAAGAACTTCAAAAGGGATTCTCTAGAAACTTCTCCTACTTCAAAGAAGGAGCAAGGTATAAAAGTAGGTCCTTCAGACCCACTCTACTGTTAAATTTCTGGACCAGTGGGAGGAGTCTCACAGGACTGCCTGGTGCTGTGGCCTGTTGTGTACTTCAGAATACTGCTTTGATGAACTTGGAAGGACTGCTTTACTGACAAAAGCCTGTTTAGAACCCTCAGAGTCATGTCCTGCTATTTGAGCTCTCCTCCACTTCTTGAATCCAGGACTACCATAGTGATCCCAAGGGATAGTTGAGTGGCCCACTGATCAGAACCTCAAGGAAAGAAAAGACTCCAACCTCCTTGAACCCTCACTTGGACCCAGCCTGAGTGACTATTAACACCTCAAGAGGTGCCCCTCCAGTTCGGGGCCCTTGGTGGTGGTGTTAAGGGTTCCACAATAACCAAAATCCAAAACTTGGGTCTTAGAAAACATTTGGATAAATGCTGCTGTGAGAACTGATAACTGTTGATGATGCCCCTGCTGCTGCTGGACAAAGATGAAAACCGACGTCATCATAATTGGAACCGGAGGTAAGTCACTGTATTACCTGTCATCCATTGGTTTGGCACAGTACCACAGGACAGGACTCAACGTATTTTACCCAAGGGCCCCAAACAACAGGATAAGACTGCCTGCAGTGCTGCACTGCTAAATAAAAATAAAAACACACACAATATGTCTCTAGAGCCCACCAATCTGGCACTAACTGCCTTCATGGCACTGGGCACCTATGCCATAAGGCACATCAATTCCAAGTAAAATTGTTATCATATAGGTGTGTGCAACAATCTCCCCAAACAATAGAGCCAAATATAAATAGTATCCCTACAGGAATTACTATGTAACATGAGACTGTAGCAATACAAAAAGCTACAAGGGAGTTTACACAGAATTGACAACCAATTTTACCTCTAAAGTGCAAACATGTCAGAGATCTTGGAAGCTCACATGTCTCCTTGGTGTCTGCAATTGATGTCAAACAGTGGATGGTATTGAACCCCAAAGTGTCATGTGCCCTGGGTAATGCATATGTGCATATTATTGACACAGCATGTCAAAATAGGCACACATGCGTTATCCAGCTACAATATCAGAAGGGCACATAGGTTTGGTGTAAGTGTCCAGTAACATGATGAATGCTTGCACCAACATTATCATGTCCATCAATAATGTACAACACTTAAGTATGAATTTAGAAAAATAAGTCAGATACACCATGTGTTGGTGTCTCTCACAAATGAGAGGAAGTGCACGACTCACACATAAACAGAAATATCATCATCAGCAAAGAATCCATGACAATCATAAAGATGGCCAGGACAAAGGTAGGTTCAAAAATAAAATATTTTTTATTTATAAATGAGATACTTCTCTCAAAATAGCTAAAATATGAGTGTGCCACAAATAAGAATTATGTACATGGGCCTCAATGGCTGTCAAGCCACACTTCCCTGCTACAATCACTGCCAGAAAGGAACTTCCTCTTGAAGGGGCATCTATGGTGCAGAGAGAGTAGGCAACAATGATGTTACTTGGTTTGGGGGGGGGCGTTGTCCTTGGTTTTGGAAGTGGTGGATTTGGGTTTGGGAGGGGAGGGTTCTGGTTTGGTACGGATGGATTTGGAAGAGGTTGTGTGGGATGTGGAAGGGGTGCTTTGGGATGTGGAGGGTGTTGCTTGTGATTTGAAAAGGGTAGAAAGACATCAGGGTGGGGTGGTCTGATATTTGGGAGAGGTGGCCTGGGACGTGGTAGGGATCAGGACCAGGGACACATGACATCCTTCTTAGGGAAAAGGGCAGGGTGAGCAGGAGGGAGTTCAGGTTGGGAGGTAGAGGAGTGGCTGTTGCACATGTGCCTCTTGAAAGATGGGTCTGGTGTATGTGCTGTATGTTTTGATTTGTCTCTCTTACAGATTGTTGGGTGGTCAGTATGCCTGTGTGGATGTGTGTGTTGTGGTTGTGGTGTCTGTTGCTGTGGTGTCTGTGGGTGTGCTGTTCATGCATGTGCGTTGGTGGGTGTTCTGACTGGAGATGTGCATGTAGTGCATGTGGGTGTTTATGTCATGGTGGGTGCATTGATTAGGGGTGTGCTAGTGGTGTCTGTGGGTGTTGCTGAAGTGTTGGGGGTGCTGAAAGGGGGGTGCCTGTGGTGTGTGTGTGTTTGTCTTGTGGTGGGTGCTGTGATTTTGGGAGTGCTGGTGGTATCTGGGTGTTGCTGTAGTGGTGAGTGCGCACACTAGGAGAGTGCTGGTGGTGTGTGGGTGTGGTGGTAGGTATTGTGTCTGTATGTATGATGGGGTAGTGATGATGGGGTGTGTGTTGCCTGCATGTGTGTATCTGTGTTTGTGTTTTTCTGCTATGTTGATGTGAGGTTGTGCTGCCTGTGGCTTTTATAGTGGGTGCATGCATATTTTTTAGTGCTCTTTGGATAGGGGTGGGTTGAGGGATTTGGCGTGGGGAAGGAGTGGGAGCATGGGCACAAGGTTGGTGTGGGTGGGTGGCTGCCCCCATTTAGGATGCCACAGCCTTGAATGACAGGGCACCATTATTGCCATCCAGGTAAGCCAGCATCTAGATGTTCATTGGATGGCATTCAGAAGTGTGGTCTGGCCTACAGAGATCATCTCTAAAAGGTCTACAGCATCCTCACTGAGTACAGGCAGGGACACTGGGGCAGGGGCAGAGGGGCCTGCAGCAAAGTTGATGCTGTGCCTTTCAGGGGGCAGTGATTGCCAACTTGGGGGGTGAGCAAGAGGGAGGGTGGCGATTGGAATGGGGGATGGATGAAGATGGAGGTGTCACAGTCGCTCCAGGGTCCGCCCCCACTAGGGACTGGTCTACATTGGAGGCCTCCGAGGAAGATGTCAAATCCCTCATGGCCTCCTGGCTAGTCCCCTCACCCTATATGTCACTGGGTGCCACGCTGTCAGTGGTGTCAACATCTGATCCCCAGTGTCCAGCTTCATCCCTACTAATGTGGCTGCTTTCACTTTCGTCTTGCCTAGTTGCTGAGGTAAACACAGCAACAGCAGTTTTTAGGGTATCTGTGAGAATACAATTGGACATGATGTACATCACACAACATTTGCACTAAGTTCAATAATCCTCCATCCCAGCTCCATCTAATTTATGCTTTTGTCACTTATACACCTGTAGTTCATTCCATGACAAGGGGTTCCAACAGCATGAGTAAACACATAGGCATGGAAGCGCCTCTGAACCACTGCAGTACAGAGCTAAAATTGATTCACTTTTCCCACAGGGCAAAGGGTTGCGTTGGAATTTGACTGCTCAAGATTGGACACCACAACATCCAT
Source organism: Pleurodeles waltl (assembly GCF_031143425.1). NCBI lineage: Eukaryota > Metazoa > Chordata > Amphibia > Caudata > Salamandridae > Pleurodeles > Pleurodeles waltl. The sequence continues at coordinate 290,319,229 of NC_090439.1, forward strand.
GTGATGTAACCTTTCATATGCAAATGTCCCTTTCACTATCACATTGCCCTCCACCATCAGTTTCTCTTCTGAGCAGAATTAAGGACACCAAAATGTTATCTGTGGGACATACAACTCTCTCACCAGTGTGGGCACATTCCTGTCTGTTGCAATCAATACAGTTTGGCAGACAAATTCATGCTGGCAATCACAGACAGGCGTACATGCACATTAGTGAAGAACTAAGGACTCAGGCCACCCTGCTACTTTCCACATAAACTTACTAGAAGTTTGTTGGAAAATTGCTTTCAAATATGTTTCAGATAAGGAATGGTGCCACTGTACACAGAATTCCAATACAATTGGTGCAGAAGCACATTCTAACATTGACATAGCACCAACTTACCAGTGTCAAGTCTGATATATCAGCTGCATTATAATTGCACAGTTTGCCACAGTTACCAGCAATGAGGCCTACAGTCACTACACACATTTGTGACATATCATTCTACCTGACCCAATCATGACATGGGAAATGTTTTGTGAAACTGTCTCTCATGTCATCGAGAAAATGCTGGAAACTTCTTTGTTTGCATGCAGTCAGATGTCTGGTCACAACAGTACTTGCCTTGTGAGGAGAAATCTAGTGATAATCTTCAGCACAAAGCAATAAATCACACATAGCATCAGACACAGTCTGATCAACTTACATCTCCAGAAATCCTCTTTGGATGTGTGTCAGCCTCAATGTTGATGGCATACGACATAGCTGGAAAGTAAATAGGTTAAAACACAACAATATCTACAGCAATTACTTACCCCCTTAGTGATGTTGTTGGGCCCTAAACATCCCATCAAGCTCCGGGTAAGCCACACAAGGAAGCAGGCCATTGGAGGGGTCAGGGTGCGACACACCCACCTGGATCACTGGGAGTTCTGTCCGACAGAGCCATCAGTAGACTTATTTAGTGCGCAACACAGGTCGTCCCACCTCTTCTTACAGTGCAAACTGTGCAGCTTGTGGACCCTCAGGGGCTTAACCTTCTATGCATGGACTTCCAAATCTCCTGCTTCTGATGGGCATTGACCAGTATTGATGACAGAAAAGAACGAGAAAAGCAATTTGAACTTTTCTGTTTGGCAGTTCTGCTGTGATAATACATTTTTGATATTTAAACGTATATTTACCAAACAGTAACCACATTTTCCCCCAAAAATATTACAGGTAGCTAGGAAATACTGATTTGCAGTGATCCCACAATCACCATCAAAACTTGCTAGCTCCTCATGTTACCTAATCAGGCCTACAACATCATCTCTTGGCCAGAGCTATGCAACCTATCCTGTTGTGAGAGCCACCCCTGATTACTCACAATCATTGTAAGCTGCTAAAGGCCAAACCACCTATACAATACTTTCACATAATTCTACACACAGCTACATTTGCTTCCTGCCTAAACCCCAAAGAGTCAGAACCCACGTGCTGAATCACATGCAGTGACAAAGAGCAAGATAAAAGGGTTGCTATGTGTCAGTGAGAGCAGGGATTTGTGGGATGTATGAACAAGTGTGTGTTCTAATGGAACAGACTGGGATGGATGATTGTGAGCCAGTGTCATCTGAACTTGCTGCACATAAAATAACTTTACTTGTATGTGACTCCATGACAGGTTAAAACCATACAGAACAGCCTAATACACATCGTGGGCCCGGAACCCCACTTGACAGTACAGCATAGGATAACTCCAGACCCTCTACATTTTCCCTCAACATCACCATCATTTCAACATTGGCTGTATATTGTCAGCTATACTACTGAAACACTGCCTCCTGGCCACTGGTAGTCAGTGGCCTGTAGTCTGTGCAATGAAATAGGATTTGTGTGTTACATGGGCACACATAACAACTTCTACTTTCAGGTAACTTAGCATTGCATACAGAAACATTTAAGACAGTGGAAAAAACAATATGTCCCAGCTACATCATTCTGTTAACCCCAATTATAATACTCCCCCATTAACCAAAAAGGAGAAATCAGCCCATGGATTAAAAAGGAAGTAGTTACTAAGTCAGACATTCCCCAATCAGACATGTACAATTGTCAGACAATTGGGATGCCAACGCCAAGGAGGTGCGGACCCTGGGGGTCTTTGACAGGCGGAGCACCCACTGCCTCAAATGGTGGGAGGACCTGCGCCGCTGGGCAAGGAAGACAGCGGAGGCCCAGCTGGGGCTGGCCTCCCAACGAGGAAGGGGTGCCCGTCGTACCCTGACCCCTCTGATGTTCTGCATCCTGGCGGTGGCCTATCCGGAGTTGGATGGGTGCTTGAAGACATCACAGCAGCCACAAGGGGGTGAGTACAGATTCAGATTCCTGACTTTGCGTGCGTTAAGGCTTTACATGGGTGGGGGATGGGGGCTGTGGGTGCCCCTAGGCCAGGGGCGAACATGGCAGGGTATGTCCCTTGTTGGGCATCCTCTAAAGCACTCCAACCCCAATAGTGTTAGTGGCCATCTACTACTGGGCAGGGTCCTGTGGGTTTCAGGTGTGCAGCTAATGGTGTTAGGCATTGTACCCCACAGGCTGGTGACTATCTGTGTAACTGGTAGTGCATGGCCTAGTGCATAGGGCTGCTCCCTATGTGTTGTGTACGCCAACAGTAGTGGTGTTGCTGGCATTGACAAAGTGTATCCTCTGTCTCTCCCCCCCTTTTTGTTTTGTCTCCCTGTCCTTGTGTGCATTAGCATCATCTGGGGGAGGAGGAGAGGCACCGGCAACCAATGGAGCTGCATCCCACATGGGCCTGGAGGCCGAATCCACTGACGGTGAGGGTACCAGTGGGATGGAGGGTGAGGGGAGCACCACAACGGAGATAGGAGGGGACACTACAGACAGCGACTTCTCCTGGCGGTGGCAGACACCTCTGTGCCCACCCCAACTACAGGTACAGCCGCCAACCCCCTCCCAGCAGCCCCTCAGCATGTTTCCCGTACCCGCTCACCCAGGAGGGTGGGCATCTCCTTTGCCCCAGGCACCTCAGGCCCTGCCCCAGTCAGCCCTGCTACCCTCATTGAGGAGTCTATTGACCTCCTGAGATCCCTCACTATTGGGCAGTCAACCATACTGAATGCCATCCAGGGTGTCGAGAGGCATTTGCAACAAACAAATGCATACCTGGAGGGCATTCACTTTGGCGTGGTAGCCCAACAGAGAGCATTTCAGGCTCTGGCCTCTGCAATGATGGCAGCCATTGTCCCTGTCTCCAGTCTCCCCCCTCCAACTTCCTCTACCCAGTCCCAATCTCCTCAACCCTAGCCTACCCTAAGCACACCTTCAGACCAGCAATCACCCAAATCAACACACAGAAGTGGCTCAGGCAAACACAAGCACCACACTTCATCTCACAGGCACTCACAAAAGCACAATACCCATGCAGACCCACCAGCATCCACTGCGTCCCCCTCCTCCTCCTCGTCCACCTCCCTCCCAGTAGCGTCTCCACTCACACCTGCATGCACTACATTCTCATCCACTACCTTCATCACTAGCACGTCTATCACTACACACTCCTCACTGGCAATCACCACCCCCACATCCATGCACATGTCCCCTGTGTCCTCTCCCACTGTGTCTATGACCCCTACTCCCAAAGTACACAAACGCAAGCACACACCCACCCAACAGCCATCCACCTCACACCAGCATCCAGCTCATGCACCTGCACCCAAACACAGCAGACTGACACCTCCTACACCCACTCCCTCTTCCTTCACTCCCAAACCTTCACCTTCTTCCTGCCCCAATGTCCCTAAGAAGCTTTTCCTCACCACCATTAACCTGTTCCCTCTCCCTCCCTCCCATCCTTCACCTCGGGCCAGGGTGGCCTGCACCCAGCCCAGCACTTCAGCCACCAAGTCCACATCCGCTGTGGTTTCTGCAGCTGTCAGAGACTGTAAGGGGGCACCAGTCATGCCAGCCAGTGTGCCACCAACCCCTACCAAGGCCAAGAAGATTCCGCCACCTGCCAAGGTCAAGAAGGGGACAGCATCCAGCAAGGAGAAGGAGCCACAACCACCTAGCAAGGCCACGTCAAAGACTCCAGCTGGCAGACCCAAGGTGACACCACCATGTGCCAAGGGCAGGAAGGGGCACAGAACACCAGCCAAGGCACTTCAGCCATCTGAGCCTGCAGGGGAAGGGCTGGAACCTCCCCCACCACTGGCAGCACCACCACCTGCACCACGGCCAGCACTGTCACAGCACCGCCGCAAGCACCCCTACCTACACCACCACCTGCACCGCCGCAAGCACCTCTACTGTCAGAAGCAGCAGCCCCAGTGGGCAGCCGTCTGAGCATGCAGGGAAAGGGCTGGAGCCTCCCCTCACCACTGGCAGCACCAGCACCTGCACCGCGGCCAGCATGGCCACCAGCACCGCTGCAAGCACGCCACCTGCACCGCCACCTGCACCGCCGCAAGCACCACTACTGTCAGCACCAGCAGCCCAAGTGGGCAACCTGCCCTAGGCTACAGGGGAAGGTCTGGAGCCTCCCCCCACCACTGGCAGCACCCCCACCAGCACCGTCACTACCACCACTGTGCAGCCATAGCTGCCGGCGGATGGATCGTAGTCCTGCCTCCATGGAGTATCATGCATCCTGACCACTGCAAATCTTGTGGCTCTGACACCCAGGTGAGGGACTGTGACCTAGCAACCCCCACGTGCTGCATCACTGGGCACCAAGCCCCCTCTAGAACCAATGGAAGAAGTCATCCACTCACCCTATCCTTGACAGGATGAAGCACACTGGGCACAAAGCCCCCTCCAGAACCAGTGGAAGAAGGCATCCACTCAACCTATCCTTGGCAGGATGAAGTACAGTGGGCACCAAACCCCCTCCAGAACCAGTGGAAGGAGGCATCCACTCACCCTATCCTTGGCAAGATGAAGCACACTGGGCACCAAGCCCCCTCCAGAACCAGTGGAAGAAGGCATCCACTCTCCCTATCCTTGGCAGGATGAAGCACACTTGGCACAAAGCCCTCTCCAGAACCAGTGTAGGAGCTACCCACTTGAGAGACTGTGGCTTTGCACTCCCCAGGACCAAGCAGTGGGCAAAACACTCACTTGAGAGACTGTGGCTTTGCACTTCCCAGGACCAAGCAGTGGGCATGGAGACCCCTCCAGGAGCAGTGACGTTGTCCTATCATCCGGCTGAAGCACACATTAATTCAGTGACTTTTGTGGTTCACCCTTACAGGATTGAGGTTGTTGCTTAAGCAGGGGTGCGACCTTTCAACCAACAATCCAATTTCCCACATCAACAAATCTGGTCTGCCTCAAAAATTAAAAAAGTTATGGTTTCACTGTCTTTGGAGTACTTCACCAATATAAGGGGAACTTTGCAAACTTTTGTCAGTTTGCAAACCATATGAATCACCGCAAAAGCATTTATGAAATTTAGGGGTTGATTTAAGAGCCTCTAGTGCCATCCTAACAATGCATTGGCGTAGTTTTTTTTAATGCTAATATGTCATTAGGTGGCCAAAAGCACTGCGCCATATTTACACAAAAAGGTGCAATGCACGTATGCATGCATTGCGCCACTTTGTAACCCTTTCCGGTACATTATGCCTGCTCCAGGCATAATGTATGCAAAGGGGGTGTTCCCCCGTTAGGGGTGTCGAAAAAATAGTGCAAAGAAATCTGAAAGATTTCCTTGCACCATTTTATTTGGCACTTTTAAGGCACTACTCCTGCAAAGTACATCAATGGCGTCAGGCAATCTGACACAATTGCCCCCTTATCCTGCGCCATGGTGTGCCATATTTTAAATATGGTGCACACTTGGTGGCACTACCCAGCACAAGGAAAAGTGGCACTGCACTGGGTACTGCACCACTTTTCTGAAATCAGCCCTTAGTGTTTCATCACCTTGCTTTTGAACCATTCTCCTCCAACGACCCAATTTTTCTCAGTCATGGAAGCAACATTCTGCACTCCTTAACTGTTTCCTAACCTGTTTCACAAAACATTTTGGCAAGGCCAATGGTAGGTCTTGCCTTTCTAATGAGAGTGCCAACCAATGCTTGTTTGTGAGGTGTGGTTTTAGGAAAAGTAACAGATAAAAGCAATGAAGATACTGAACTTAAAGCAAAAATATTTATTAGTATCTCTGAACTGTACATTGAATTTTATATTTTCAATTTTTGCTAATGACAATTTATTTTTCCAATACTTTTCACTCACGAAACTGCAACCAGAATTTAAAAACAAATAAGCATGTGTGAGAATTTAAAAGAGTGTATTGCCAAAGCCTTATTTACTTTCCACAAGACTCAGAATTGAAATATATGCAAGATAATTTGGTTCACTGCAGTAACACAGGGAACAGGTTTATGGAGCTCTAGCAGATGAAACATTACCATGCCCGTAATGCTAAATTCACTTTCTACCTCACACTCCAGCTGAGTGAATGCTTCATCCAGCCTCTCTCCCAGCACCCTTAAAGCCTGTGTGGCAAGGCCTATGCTTTCATTCAATATGTGGAATGCAGGGGATACAATAATTTTAAAAACTCTTAATGTCTGATCTTAGTCATCCCCTGCAAAAATATACCTGCTGCTAACTTTTACAGAACAGCTGGAAGGGATCAGAGTTAATGGTTAGGCCAGGATGGGGGAGCTGTTTGAGGGCAACAACACATGAGGGAGAAAGCTAGTAAACAGAAGCACTCTCATGTAGCACTGCAAGTCAGTAAAATGTAGTTACATGAATATGCACAGTAGAAGAATACCGGCCATCCAACCAAAGGAATAGTAAAGAGGCTATGCTTCATGGGAGTGACAAACGCAAGAAAAGGAAGGCAAGCTACCAAAATAAGAGGTGAGAAAATGAGAGTGAAAATAATACTGACCAAAGGTAAGCAATTAAGAGGCTGTAAACCAATTGTAAGTTTTAGGTGTGGGAAATAAGTCTTTCACAACCAAGCAGCTAGAAGTTGTCTGATAAAAAAGGCCTAAAAAGTCACGTAGGCATACTTGCTGTTGATCTGCGGGATTAATTTACATGTGATGTGGTGTTTAGTAATTTCCAGAATGCACACAGATCTGTTTGTGATGCTCCTATTTGTGTAGAGGGCAGTGTGGGGTTCAAATGGTGAGTGCAGCTGCTCCCACTGTTTTCCTCAAGAATGGCCAGGCCTACAGGAAAGGTTTGATAGTAACAAGATTGTGATGGTCCTGTTTGTGTAGTTCTGACTAAGAGAGTGTAATTTGTCTATGAGTGTGGGAAAACAGGGCTGATTGCAGAGGCCCTCTGACGTTTTGCCCCCATTTTTCAATTGTTGCAGTTGTTTTCCTGACTCTGATGGTGCCTTGGGTACTGCTAACCAGTCCCAGGGCCTGTGCTCTGTGTAAAATGAGTATGCAACCACTAGCCCTAATTAGTCCCTAGTATATGGCAGGGCATGTAGGTTTAGGGACCCCAGCATAGATGGTGCCCCAATAGGGGCACTGCTGAGGTGCCCAGTGTCATTTTAAAGAAAGGCCTGCCTTGCTGGCTGCTTTTAAAGTTACATGCAAATTCGACTTTGGAATTAAAAGTAGTTCCAAAGTCTTAAACTACCTTATTTTTACATATAAGTCACCCCTAAGGTGTGCCCTATGTGCCCCTTGGGCTGGGTGCCATGTAATTATAAGCAGGGACCTTATAAAATAGTTTTATAAGCCCTGGTGAGGTAAAACAGCCAACTTTTTCCCCCCTCATTGTAGTGAGTGGTGTCCATAGGCTAGAATGAGAGACTTTATTTTAATTTTAAAAGTCCCCTTAAGCTTAAGTAAAAGATACCTAAAGTTTGGTATCAAATTAATTGCTATAATAAACACCGCAACTTCCAGTTGTTGGATTTAATTTAACTTGTTCAGGTAAAGAGTTTTAAACTTTACCTGAAAAGTTGCCAACTTCAGCCCTGCTGTGTTTTTGCTGCTTCGCTCTGATTTGCCAGTGTCTGGCAGCCTTGCTAGGCTGCCCTGATGAGGTGTGAAGTGGCCTGGCTCAACACAAAGAGATGTGCCTGGGGGGGGGAAATCTTCCGTCAGCAGATGAGAGGCAGGAAGGGTGGGAGGTCTGCCAAACTGGTCTTCAAAGGCTGGGAAGGACAGTTGGAGCAACCCAGTACCTCCCTAACATCCTGCAAACCCAGACAATTGGGTGCCCCCCTGATTAGATTAGGAGAGGCCAGGAGAAGGGTGTGTTTAAGGTTTTTAGCCACACCAGTGGTGGGCTCAGTCAGATGTAACCTCCAAAAATCGTTTTCAGCCATGATTGATTTTTGAGGAATGTTGCTCCTTTGGATTGATTTTTGCCACACTTTCCAGGAGGTGGTCCTCATGGGGGAAAGGACCCTGTACCAGATTGGAGAACCAGGACCCCCTGTTTTTCACCCAGGAGCAAGGATAAAACTGGCAGATCTGCTCCCACAACTCAGATCCCTAGATTCCAACAAGGAAGAACTACAGAAGAAGAAGGACTGCCCTGCTGGACCCCTGACCTGCACCTGGACACTTAACTCTGAAGGACTGCACCAGCTGCACACTTGGGCTTCACCACAAGAAGGACTTTGCCTGGCTTCAACTGGTTCAAGGAGGGACTCCCTGTTTGCTACAGTTGAAAAATTGCTAACCAGAGTCTCCTGAAGGACATGGCCAGATGACCACTGTCCAGTGGCCAAAAAGGAGTTTGCGCCAGGTGCATTCTGGGAGTTGTAATCCACACCCTCAAGGAGCATCTCAGAGTTTCTGGAACCTTGGGGTAAGCTTAAAGGAAGAAGATCCAGAAGTTTAGAGAACTTTTGGAAAAAAGCTCCATAAAGGGACTGACCTGTCGCAGTAACTCTAGCCGGCTTGCCTCACCCGCTACCCAGCCTGACTTGCAGGTTCGTCCCGGTGAAGAAACTCTTCAAAAAAGTGACTAAGTCCGAACATTGGAAGTTGACCAGGACCTCCCAGCAGTGTATCCGAAGAGGGCTTTGGATCAAGATTCAGGTTTGCCCGGTCAAAGGATTTTCAGAGTTCCAGGAAGTCGGATTGGACTGGCGACTTGGTCCCTCTGAAGAAAATCTCCAGAAAAACGACTAAGTCTGAAGGTAAACTTTTGACGGAGGCCTCTCACAAGCTGTAGCCAAGAAGGGCTCCATCGTGGTCAGCCTCAAACTTTGACTTTGCCCCGGTGGAGGTGCGACTAGATGACCAGATTGACGCTATTCGTTTCTAAGCATTAAAAAGCATTCATTCTTTAAAAATTCATGTCTCTCGCTCCCTTTATCCGATTGTATTAGTTTTGGTGTCATTCTAAAGAGAAAAATGTAATCTATTGTTATAAATTGGTGTTAAATTTTTATTGTGTTTTGTGTTTTACTTATTTACAGTTTTGTGATTTTTAAATGCTTTACACATATGTCTCCTAAGTTAAGCCTTGTCGCTCGTTGCCAAGCTACCAATGGTTGAGCTAGGTTTAATTTATTTAGACCTAACTGGACCTAAGTGGAGGTTAGTGGCCTATTGTTAAGTGTAGGTACTTACCTTCCCTTACCAATAACCCATTTTCCAACAATGAGCATAGGTGTTTTAAATGTTTCTAGTGTTTTGCTTTCTGCAAAGAATTTGAACCATGAAATGGTGGGCAGCAAGTAGAGTAAATTAGACTTCCTACTATCCAAAGAAGACTAATAATCTGCAACAGAATTTCAGACTTGTTTCAATACAGGGAGAACACAGATTTTGAGGATCGAGGATATTAGCACATTGAAGTCATGCCTGGAGGGCAAGAACTAATGTAAGAGTGCTGAAATAGTAAAAGGGAGGGTTATTGTCATCTGCCTTAATATCTATTAGAACCAACACAGAAACCAGACATCTTCTTAATCTAAATGGTGATATTTATTCAAGTGTTTATTTTTTTTTCAGGTTTACATACAAGTCCATTACCATGAGGCATATCAGTGTTTTCCTAGTGACCAAAACATACATAGCATAATATATGGAAGTGTGTTAATCTAGAAGAAAAACAATAGTTTTGAAGAGTTCATGAAGCATGGTTGTAAAGAGTTTTAACGCTAGTTGAGATGCAGGTCAGAAGAGTTCTGTTTGATACGGAAAAATGTATTTTAACCTTTTCTTGAATGTCAGAAAGGTAGGTGAATGTATCTGTAATAGACTTGTGACACGTTTCAGATAGTTGAACTCTGTGTGTGGAGTCTAGGCTCAAAGGCATCCATTTGGAATGCCTCTGGGTTTGCATAGCACACAATGTAGGAAAGATACAGCTTTCCCAGGCAATGAAAGTGTGTTGCTTACATTCAAAATGGCTGGAGGGCAGAGAGCCACACACTGAAGTAAGGGAGGATGGATACAGCTCTGCCTTTAGAAATTCACTGAGGACCTTGTTAGTAAATGCATAGTGATTAGTTCTTCTTTAGCACTGCCATTTAGTAGATTGTAGTGTGAGGGATAGACTTGCAGTTCCTGTTGTTCTAGTTGGGGAAGATTCTAGGCAGGACCTAGCTTTTTGGCAGTCCCTGATTACTGCTCCGGGAAGAATGATGACAGCCAGGTGCAGAGATCTCATGGCCCATAGTGCCCTTATTTTTCACACTCCTTCTTGCCAGCACCATTTCTACCTGCTGTGAGATTCATCATGTTGCTCAAAGACTGTGTCTGAGGAAAAGCCAGAAAATCACATTTCAAAGAAAAATGCCTTGAACCAGTTCTTAAGCCTTACACAGTGGATCCTCATTCAAATTAGTATTGAAAGTGGGATGAAAAACCCCAATTTGTCCCAGTTACAATTTCTTACTGATCAAGGAAGTGACTGTGCCACAGAGTACTCAAAGCAATCATGTGTGACCAGGGTTTTTAAAATATTTTGATTGTTTTTTATCAAATGGAACAATGTGCCCTGTCAGGCTGTGTAGTAAAGCAATTACATAGGAATGAAATGCAGTTTGATTGATTCTCAATATGACACAGTGATACATTTTAAACTTTTTGTTATCTTGGCAACCTGGGGAGTTGTGCCTCTCATTTATTATCATTTGGTGGCATCAAAACTGTTGTTGGTGACTGCTCCTCCCTCTCGTTCCCCTCCTGAAGTTGGTAATTTTTCATCCAAGGACCTCATATCTTGTGGAATGTCCTCGGGCAATCTCTAGCCTTGTATCACTTTTCTGCCATCAGATATAGGTCCATTCCCATTTTCCATTCCCTGATGGGTGGTGGCTCCATAGCTCCCCAATGTCAGGCAACCACTAGCCCTAAGTTTCTAAATAGGAGCTTAGACAGATGGGCATCTATGTCGGTTGCCATTCCCAATAGTATATATTTAGGATCTACTGGGATTGTTTCCCCCAGTACTGCCCTAAGTTCTCTCAAGACCTTTGACCAGTATGACTGTATGTGGGGACATTCCCAAAGTGTATATAGAAATGATTCCGCCTCAGTCCCACACCTGAGGCAATGAGAGGATGGTGCCCTCCTGAGCTTGTGTAAGCGAGTCCTGTCATAGTATACTTGCTGGAGGATTTTAAATTGGATCAGCCTCAGTCTGGTTTTAAAGGCCCCTTCACTCAGGTGCATCAAGGCTGCCTCCCAGGCGTCTCTCCCACTTCTCCTGCAGTTTTTTGAGTGTGTCGGGCTTGGTATTGTTGATGGTTATATTTGTCAGGAAGATTTCCTTCTCTTCGATCTCCTCCTAGAGCAGTCTACCTTCAAGTGGGGCATAGTTCGGAATATCTGTGAGTTCTAATTTCCTTGCCCCCCCAGAGTGTTGCAATTGTGTGTATTTAGAAAGTATTCCCTCTACAGGGAAACAAACGATTTGAGCTGACGTCATCTAGCAGATCTCCCAGTGTGGAGATACTTATTCTGTCTCAGGCCCCACGGTTTACCCATTTCTTCAACGTATGTCCCTACCCAAGTGAGATTTGTGTTTCATCTCATAAATTTCCCTGCAGCTGTCCAGGCTGCTATAGTGAGTTGCTTCGAAGTCAGTAGTTTCTTTACCCCTTTCCCTCCATATAGGTAGTTGAGATATGATTTGTTTTGGAACTGACTCCTCTCTAATAAGTAGGTGGGATGGTCTCCTGGTGCATTTCCCCAGTCATTTATCACTATTAGGTGTGCTGCCCAGTAGTATGCCTGGATGATAGGTAGAGTTACCACCTGTTGTATTGATTGTGTTGGAGTGTATGAAGTGAGATGCTCAGGAGACCCCCGTTCCATAGTAGTTTGCGGACCTCCCCTTCGATCTTGGAGAAGAGCTCCTCCGAGACCTAAACATATGTGTTTTGGAGAATCAATAGGAGCTTTGGCAGGGTGACCATCTTAAACATCGCCCCCTGTCCAGTAATGTCAATGAGAGGGTCCTCCATCTCTCCACATCTTCTTGAAATGCCACTATGGCCTTTCTGATGTTTTGGTTGAGGCTGCTCTCCTTGTCTTGAGTGACATATATGCCCAGATATTTGACTCATTACTTACCGATTCTCAAGTGTTCAGGAACTTCCTGTTGTGTCAGGATTCCCCCTCCCAGGTATAAACTGGATGTTTTCCCAATTTATTGTGTAGCCAGAGTGGGTGTCATGGTTCTTGAATAGCTGGAACAATTCAGGAAGTGTTATGTGGGGTCTGGTGACATACAGCTGGATATCAGTGTGTATGCCCCTCTGTTTAGGGATTTGCACTGGGATCCCCTCAATTGCATTTCCTGAAGCAAGATTACATCTGGTTTGTGTTTTTATGTATGTGGCTACCAGTCTCCTTCTTATTTTATTGCCAAGCTCGTTTACGTTCCAGGTCAGGATGGATCAATGATGGTCACCAAGTTGTTCGACTCCCCCATCTATATCTTGTGTCTTTGTCTGGTCATTGATGGATGATCTTTTGTATCTGTAACCTGTGCCATTTCCAGTACATTCCCTGTGTCGTCGTTCTATCAACTTCCCCTCTGTTGTTTGCAACTAATTTCCTAAACTCGTGCTTACCTACCCCCATGATGCTCTGTGAGTGTCTCCCCATAAGACCATAACTATAACTACTTGACAGAAGAATCAGAGAGGTCTGTAGCCCCCAATCCCCTAGAAACGTAAATTTTTAACTCAGTATTATTTAATTAGAGCCTACAACAAAGTGGCTAGCGGCCCTGAGTCTCTCATCTAGGTAGAGATCACTCCGACTCTTGAGTCCATCTGCATGAGATAGTAGTGGCTGTTCCTTGTACCCCATTGCTGTTCTCATTCCCATGGGTTACACTCTCTCTGCCAGTTTGGATGTCTGATTCCTTTTCCAGTTGTGAGATGGCATCCGCTAAAGGATGGGGTGAGTCCATCTCTGGATCTTTTATGGATGTCTTATGTCTGGGCATCTCTATGGCATTCATCGCCCTGTGTTTTCTAGTAGCTGAGTGTCTCTCCCTTTCAGAATCCCAGAACAGGGTGTTCTGCATGGTCAGAATAGTTGGTCATCAAAGTGTTGTCTCTCCTCTCTGCTTGACAATGGGCTATTATTCCACCTCTTCTGTCGAGTGGATGCCTGTGTTCCTGTTCCCAGTCTCCTTCAGTTGGGACCTTTCCTCCAGCCATTCCTATGCCTTTTCTGGGTCTGGAAAAAATGTGTCTCCCCTTGGAAGATTGTGTTCAGTTTAGCCAGGAATAGAAGCATGTATTGTATCTGGAGATTACGCAGCTTTGCTTTGACAAAATCAAACGTACGTCATTGGCGCTGTAGTTCCTGAGAGTAGTTTGGGAAGATCTGTATCTTTGAATTCTCATGTTTCTCTGTTTCTCTGTTTCCAGGCTTTGTTAAGTATCATGTCTCTGTCCTGATACTTTAGAAAGCGTGCAATTACTAATCTTGGGGAGCTCCAGATGGCACTTTACTGCCCAGTGCTCAATGCACACGTCCGATTACAAAGCAGGAGAATAACTTCCCTTGGGAAAGTGTTTGTCAATGTTTCTAAGAATGTTTGCATATTCAGACCCTCCATACCTTCTGGAAGTCCATCAAACCTTAGATTATTCCTCCAGGCTCTGTTTTCAGAATCTTCAAGCATCCACAGCAAGTCTTTATTAATGGTGCAGCTTTCACTTACCTTTTTGCTTAGGGTCTGGAACATGTCTTCTAGTTCAGAAATTCTGGTTTCAGCTGATGATACTCTGACCACCACATTTTAAGGCTTTGCCGAAGAAGAGAGACCTTGGATCAAACCTTGCCCAGCTTTCCTTCTAGGATTGCGTGAGAGGACTGGATGGCTTGAATGATGACTGTGTTATCAGGGATTGGTAGGGAAACTGGTTAGATGGCCCCTTCTGTGGTGGGATTTACCACTTTGGCATATTTGTCCAGTTTCCCTTGTCGGGAGGTCCCGGCTTCCATTTCGCGCATCATGTTGCGCCTTACATTATTTTGCTTTACTTTTGTAGTGTGCTATGGTTAGGGCTCTGTATCACCATTACTCCATTAGGTTGGCCTCAGGTCCTGGCTGCCTCCTGGTGTGCCACCTCCCAATGAGCTTGTGTATTGCTTTCACTTAAACTAAAAGGACACGATGCCAAAATAATTCAGCACTCTTAGTCTGAATAATGAATTTATTAAGGCACTTCCCAAATATCAAATAAAGGTCATTCAAATATATGAGAAGAAGCATACAATTCAAGTGCAGCAGAATATGTGTATATACAAAGATAAAGACATATATCAAGTGTTCAAGGCGTAAAAAGAAATGTGCAATGCATCAACAGAGCATGTATACATGAGCTAAATAATCAAGTTTTAAAATATTTCACCAATTGAGTTGAAGTCATCATCCTCGCCAGCGCGACTGAGAGAGCTCTCAGATCAGTCAGACAGGGGACTCGATCGGGATCACAATTAGATCCTGGGCAATGTGTTTGATCCACAGGCGAGCTCCTGTCTGAGCGCCAAGTCTTCCCGTCATTTATACCTTAAAACACCTCAAGAAGAGAGTACTAGAACCCCCTCCCATCTGTTATGAAACTAAACACTGGCTGTACTTCATCTGTACCAAAAACACCCATAGAAGCTGGCCGGGCTCCCAATGTTTGTTCTGAATCAAATTTGTACATTCCTCTGATAAAACAGTCTCAGCCTTGTGACTCCGCATCCCACATAGTATGTTTCAGCACTGCCCTACTTTGTAGAAAAACAACTTCTGTGAGGAAAAACACATGCGAAGCCCTGCAACCACCACAGGACACAAAAAGGAATCACTCAAACAAGATGGAGTCAATGGTCAAATGATGGTCATATCTACATAGCATCACACTCCACTCTTTGACCATTGACTCTCATAACCTTACTGTTTGAAATCAACTTGTCTAGGTTGAAGTGTGGATATAAGATTAGGCACGCATTGTACACAGCAACATAGCATTATTATGACCCAGAATGACCATAACTATCCCACCCAAAATAGAACGAAGCTAACCAAAATCATGTTACTATCCAAATAGCCAGTCCCACCACCCTTTATCTACATCTTGTTTCACTCCCTTTATCAGTTCAAGCAAATCTCCAATGTGAGAGTGGATAGATTTAAAATGGCCTGACATGTTAAAACAACACTTTCCTTTAAAATCTGAGCATCCATGGTCATGTTTTAAAAGCAAATAATCAATTGATGCTCTATTTTGTAAAGCAGCTTTTCTGGTGCCTCTGATATCTAGTAATAGTCCTGCCAAAGCAACAGATGTGTGATTAATATTGTTGACCATTAGACATGCTAGTTTATTAATAAATCGAGTGTTATAGACAGCTAATCCTGGGACTCCTACTGTGGAGAGACCTAATCTTACATATTCTGCTCTGGATAATACTGAATTTCAGAGTTACAGTCTTCACCTAGTTAAACTGTTTCCCTTGTGTTTTGAGTATGTAATGCTGAGTGCAATGGAAACACTGTAAGCCCTAGCATGTGAAAGCACACGGTTCTCCTGTTATATTTGCTGAGATATAGGTATAGGTGACATTACCTCAAGAAAATAACCATCCAACAGGTAACTTAACGTGCTTAATATGACTAAGCAGGCACTATGGGACATATTTATGCTCTGTTTGCACCAGATTTCCATAATTTTTTTAACGCAAATTAGGCACAAACTTAACTCCATACTTATATTTTGACGCTAGACCCGTCTAGCATCATTTTCTTAACGTGGAAACCTACCATGCATCACTGAGATGCAAGGTAGGCGTTCCCG
Source organism: Pleurodeles waltl (assembly GCF_031143425.1). Lineage (NCBI taxonomy): Eukaryota > Metazoa > Chordata > Amphibia > Caudata > Salamandridae > Pleurodeles > Pleurodeles waltl. The sequence goes on from NC_090439.1 coordinate 290,335,482, forward strand.
GGCAAAAAATGACTCTAAGACCTTTGCACCTTATTTATTCTCCTGTGCAACAATCACGGGAGGAGGTGGGCCTTAAATAATGGTGCTCTGACTGTTTAGCACCATTATTTAATGCCTGAGTCAGGGCAGGCGTAAGGGGACCTGTGGGCTTATTTCCATGGTCGGAGAACATGGAAGCAGGCCACAGGGGCCCTTCCCTGCCCCCAGGGACACCCCCAGCCACCCACACCTGGAGGACACCCAAGGATGGGGGGACCCATCCAAGGTAAGTCCAGGTAAGTTTTCTTTTTTTTTCAAAGTGACATAGTCCATGCCCAGGGGACATAAGTCCCCTGGGCATGGCCATTGGGCTGGGGGGCATGACTCCTGTCTTTACTAAGACAGGAGGCATGTCCATGGGGGTTGTGCATCAAAAAATGACGCTAGTCAGGTTAGAGTCAATTTCTGGGCGCTAACCTGACTAGCGACATTCTTTGATGCACAACCTCCAGTCTCCCCTACCCTCTCCTACCCAGTTAGCGTCATTTATTTTGATGCTAACCGGGCCTTAGCACCCGCTAGCATCTTTCCTTAAATATGACACCCAGCTGGCATCTAGGAATGGCGGTAGCCGGCGGTATACTTTTTGACGCAAACCTGTGTTAGCGCAGGTTTGCGTCAAAAAGTATAAATCAGGGCCCATATTCTTGCAGAACATACTATTATTTTCATTTTTACACGTTTTTATTTCTTCTCTGACAAAGGGTTTGTTGTTCTGACTTGATCTCTTGAGGGAGAACTGTTGTCTCTTCAAGGTGCATATGAGCACATTTGCCAATGTTTTTGGCATCACAAGATAAATTATAACACACGTCACCTGCGGTGACATTGTAAGTTATCACATAAGTTAGATTGTTCCACTTATCATTGGTGGTTTCTTGGGAAAACCGTATTCATATAAAGACAGGTGAGTCTGTATGGCACTTTCTTTCACCGACCCATCTGCATTAGTAGAATTCAATACTTGTAGCAAAACAGTAGCAGGAGTTGGTATGGCAACTAGGCAGGTAGAAATGACATCCGTGGTGCTTTTCATATTCGTCATGCAAAAGTCCGGCCTGTTAAGAATAGCCTGTGCCAAATGTATCCATACATTTTTTGACAGATGCAGAAGAGGCGTTGACCAATCAATCAATCAATCAGTCATTTGTTAAGTGCGCTACTCACCCGGAAGGGTCTCAAGGTGCTGAGGGGGTGCTACTGCTCAAAGAGCCAGGTCTTGAGGCCCTTCCTGAAGGTCAGGAGGTGCTGGAACAGACGTAGGTTGATGGGGAGGGAGTTCCAGGTTTTGGTGGCAAGGTGGGAGAAGGATCTGCCACCAGCTGTGGAGCTGTGGATGTGGGGGGTGGTTGCGAGACAAGGTTGGCAGAGCGGAGCTGGCGTGTCGGGATGTGGAAGTTGAGACGCTCGTTGAGGTAGGCAGGTCCGGCGTCGTGGAGAGCTTTGTGAGCGTGGATCAGGAGTTTGAAGATGATCCTTTTGTTGACGGGGAGCCAGTGGAAGTCTCTGAGGTGGGCTGAGATGTTTTTGTGGTGAGGGAGGTTGAGGATGAGTTGTGCTAAGGCGTTCTGAATGCGCTGGAGTTTCTTCTGGAGCTAGGCTGTTGTTCCCGCGTAGAGGGTGTTGCCAGTCTGCTGCTGACGAGGGCGTGGGTGACAATTCTTCTGGTTTCCACGGGGATTCATCTGAAGGTCTTGCGGAGCATACGAAGGGTGTTGAAGCATGAGGATAAGATGGTGTTGACTTGTTGAGTCATAGAGAGCGAAGAGTCCAGTATGAAACCGAGGTTGCGTGCATGGGTGGTGGGCGTTGGGGCAGACCCCAGAGTGGCAGGCCACCAGGAGTCGTCCAATGCTGATCTGTTGGAGCTGAAGATGATGATCTCGGTCTTCTCCAAGTTCAGCTTGAGGCTGCTTGCTTCCATCCAGCAGGCAATGGCGTGAAGTCCGGTGTGGAGGTTGGTCTTAGCGGTTGCAGGGTTGTTCGTGAGATAGAGGATGAGCTGAGTGTCGTCTGCGTAGGAGACGATGTTGAGGCCGTGGAATCGGATGATGTTGGCGAGCGGAGCCATGTAGACATTGAAGAGGGTGGGGCTGAGTGAGGATCCCTGGAGGACTCCACAGATGGTCTTGGTGGCTTTAAAAAGGAACTGGGGCGGACGCCTTGGGTTCTTCCAGAGAGGAAGGATGTGAGCCAATCCAGAGATCTGTTGTGGATTCCGACGTCATAGAGGCGTGTGCGAAGGGTGTGATGACAGACTGTGTCAAAGGCTACGGAAAGGTCAAGGAGGATGAGGACAACGGTTTTACCTTTGTCGAGCCCGCTCCTGATGTCATCGGTGCAAGCGATAAGGGCGGTCTCGGTGCTGTGGTTCTTGCAGAAGCCAGACTGGGAGATGTCGAGTAGGCTGTTGTCCTCCAGTGCTGTTGGTCGATCACTTCAGGGATGGGGACCCTCAGTCCCTCTCAACCCCACTCAGACACAACCAAACACACTCCAAGCAGCTCACTCAGGGCACAAACACCTCACAGTATGATCTGTAAAAGAGACAAATATGATTATTATCGCAGGTAACATTCAACATCTGGTACGTGTTCCCACTTTTTTTGTCCTGGTTTCATGACTAACAGAATATTGTCTATCCTTTTTGTTATGCTTTCTGCTGGCTCAGGGGACGATTCGGGGATTCCACCCACACCTTGGCATCCAGGTTATTTTCAGTGGAGCCAAAGTCTCCCTCCCCTCGCACAGTAAGAAAGGGTGGGGAAGTCCCCTTTTTGACTATTCCTCCATACACTGGAATAATCACAATTTGAGCAATTCTGTCTCCGGTTTGAATTACCAAATCAGTGTCCCCACTGTTCAATAGTATCATTTTGATCTCTCCTTGGTAGAGTGCATCGATCACTTCCCCCAACACTTGAATACCCTAGAGTGCCAGCCCAGATCAAGGAGCAATTGAACCAAAGTGATCTGGGGGAATCTGTATCCCGACTCCTGTTTCAATGAGTACCGCACCTCTTGGCTTCATTTTGTACATGTTCAAAGCATGTAACTCAAGACTTGAAGCCTCTGGTGTTGCTCGATAAGGAGCTAAAGCTCCTGCCTTTGTCTCCCAATACGTAACAGTATTGGTTGCCACATGGGGTTGTATTTGCAACTCTGGGGTTAACATTCACATCATAGGGGTCTTGTCATTTGTCAAAGGTCTATTGTTCAGTATTTGTAACATTTCATTCAAATTATATCTCCAATTTTTTAATGATTCATCTGACAATTTCCTCAACTGAGACTTCAATCCATTCATTCTCTCAATCAATCCTACAGCATGTGTATAATATGGAACATGATAAATCCACTTTGTATTGTTCTGCGAACAGTAGTCTTGTATCACTTTGAATCTGGAGTGGTACTCCATAATACAACATCAACAAATCTAGTATCATAATGGTATTGTTCTGGGTAGCACTCTTGCATGGATAAGCTATTAAATACCCAGAATAAGTGTCTACCACTGTGCATGCATATTTGAATCCTCGACTAATTGGCATTGGTCCGATGTAATCAATCTGCCATATCTGTCTTGGCAAATTTTCTCTTCCCAGTTGACCCCTAACTCTCTGTGGAACAGATCTCTGTTATGTGTGTTGACAAATAGGACATTTGACTATTACAGTTTTAATCAAGTCTAGGGGAATGTGGATCCCTCTAATCTCTGCCCACCTGTTAGTGGCCCTGTCTCTCAGATGCCCAATTTTTTTTAAAGCCCACTTAGCCATCCCCAACAAGTCAGAATCTTGTGTCGCCACTTCTGCTTTACAGGTTTTGGCTTTTTTGTCTGCAAGGGAATTAAACCATTTTTCTTGTGAGTCAGTGGGACAGTAAGCATCTACATGATATACATTGAGTGTACTTTGCTCTAACATTTCCCAAATTTCCTGCCACAATTCTTTCCCCCACACCTCATTAGAATATATTTGCCAGTTATGTGCATGCCACATGGGGAGCTAGGTAGCTAAACCATTAGGAGCAGACCAAGAATCTGTATTAATGTGACATTTCCTAGATAATTCTTATTTTAAGGCTTGATACACAGTGTACAATGCTGCATATTGACTGCTCTTTCCTTCTCCAGTAGTGAAAAGTAGCCTTTTTGTTACTGGGTTGTATGTCGCTGCCTTCCAATGTCTCTCAGCCCCCACATACTTTGTTGAACCATTGGTGAACCAAACATGCTTCCTGTCCTCAGGGGACAATCACATGGTTGGCTCACCCCACTGCATTGGTAACTCTCTTAACTCTGGCACCTCCTGTAACACCTCCTCATCCTCTACGGGGGCCTGTGCTACCTGTTCATGCAGAACTGTTGTCCCCGCTAGTCCCCCGGGCCCTGTCCTGTATGTACCATTTCGACTTAATGACACTTGCTTCTTATGCATGCCCTATTTGGAGAGTTTTGGGCAAACTCATCACCCACTGCATTATCAGAATATCGGGCCTCGGAATCACATTGTGCCCTATTGTCATCTGTTCAGTATCCACCAGGGCCCAATAACATGCCAATAACTGCTTTTCAAATGGAGTGTACTGCTCGCCAACATCTGGCAACCTTTTGGTCCAGAAACCCAGGGGCACCCTCTTCCTTCCCTGTTTTTGCCACATACTCTAGTTTGCTTATTGCCCCTGAACTACCACATGTAACTCAATGTCTCCCTTCTGTACTGGCCACAAGTCTAAAGCATTTTGAATGGCCTCGTTTGCCAGTTCGAAAGTACACTGCTGCTGCTCTCCCCCTTCAAACTCATGTTTCCTCCGAAGCATTTCATACAAAGGGCCCAAAATCTGACTCAAGTGAGGGATATGCTGCCCCCTAACTGGGTTTTCTGCTTATTATGGGGTCTAATCAATTCTGATATATTTTGTCTCACTTGTGGCAACACCTCTCTATGTCCCTGATTCCATTGAATTCGTAGAAATTTCACACTTTGGGAGAGTCCTTGTACCTTTTTGGGATTTATCTCCCACCCCTTGCTTTGCAAATGTTTCACAATTCTGTCCAACTGAGTCTGCACCTGTTCTCGTGTTTCTCCCTGCACCATCAGGTCATCAATGTAGTGATGAAAGCTGCACCCCTGAAATGACAGGACCTTCATCAATGTGTTCTGCCACCAACCGGTGGCAGATAGTGGAGCTATGTAATACCCTAGAGGAAGTTTTAAAATTGTTAATTGTTTCCTGTTCCACAAAGAGAATTGCTCTTGATTCTTGGAGGTCAATGTTATAGTGAAGAAAGCATTGGCAATATCAATCAATGCATACCAGATCCCTTTATGTCGCTGTATCTTTTCAATCAGGGTAATGGTACCTGGGATGGCAGCAATCAAAGGGGGTGCATGTTTATTTAATTCTCGGTAATCAACTGTTATTATCCAGCTACCAACTGGTTTGTGCACGGGCCACATTCCATGGAGTGGTGACTGGGGTCACCACCCCTGCCTCTTCCAAATCCCATATGGTTTTGCTTATCCCCTACTGCTCTCCCGGGGTTCGGTACTGCTTCAAATAAACTACCTTGGTGGCTGGGGGTCTTTGACCAGAGATATTTTCAAATGACCCACTCTCACTGCTGTGGCTGAGATGTATCTCTTTGACCCAAATTGAAACCACCCATCTTCCAAATATAGGCCCTCATCACAACTTTGGGGGTCTTTTCAAAGACCGCCAAAGCCGCCAGGGCTGAAAAACGCCAGTGCTGGCGGTCTTAAAACCACCCTAATACGACTGATCTCTGACTTCAGAAGAAGAAGAAATAGAGTGTAATTCCAAGGCCAGTCATGCTTGCGGTCAGCGGTGCAAAGACGGTACCATCACCGGTACCGTCACGTCAAAAAGAGACCGCACACTGTATTACAACCCGTAATACGGAGTGGCAGTGTCCAGATGACGAGACGCTGCTGGTGGTAGAAGCACCAGAAGCCGTCCCCTCCCGGACGACCTCCTCGACAGACAAGGCAAGTGCATCATCCGACAAGGGAGGGTGTGTGTGTGTCTGCATGTATGAGTGCATGTGTGAATGTTGTGAATGCGGGGTTTGGAGGGTCTTTGTGGGTACGTGTCTGCATGTGTGAGTGTTTGTGGATGGGGTGGGGGTGAGTGAGTGTTTGTGGATGATGAGTGCATGAGTGCGGTTGTGAGTGACTGAGAGCGTGAGTGCAATTGAGTGGATGAAAGGGTGAGTGTGTGTATAAGTGTGCATGTGTATGTAAGTGGACGCATAGGGGGTAAGTGTTTGTGTAAGTGGATGTGGAGGGGGGTGAGTGTGGAAGTGAACGGGGAGGGGGGGAGTGTTTGAATGGACGGGGAAAGCTGGCAAGTGAATGTATGCGGTGCAGGGGGAGGGGGTGTGAATTTATGTATGTGCTGGGGAGGAGGAGGAGTGTTTGAATGTATGTATGCATTGGGGGATGGGGTCTGAATGTATGTATGCACTGGGGGAATATATGTGTGTGCTGTGGGAGTGAAAGCGTGTGTGAATGCTGTGTTTGTGTGTGTATGTTAGTGTGAATGGGGTGTATGACGCAAGTGCATGGGTGAGTGGGGTTGTGTTTGTGTGTGGGAGTATGTGAGTGCATGTGTGCGGGTATGTGGACATGTATGTGAGTGTATCCTGGTGACAATAACGCTTATTCCTGTCACCAAGGTGGAAGACTACCAGATTTTCTGGCGGAGCGACCGGCAGAAAAATGCTGGCGGTCTCCCACCTTGTGATACCACTAGCAGTATCACACCATCCGCTGTGGTGGAGGTGCTCACCTCCGGCCCGGCGGAACACGGTAATGTGGCGGGACCGGTGGAGGCACAGTAGTTTGGCTTCGACCAAAATGCCAAACTGCTAATTTGGTGGCGTTCACCAGTGGCCCGTTGGCAGTGAAACTGCCACAGCAGCCTTGGTAATCTTTGGACCGTCAGGGTCGTAATGAGGGCCATAGAGTCACACCCTTAAGAATATCAATCCCAAGGATGTATTCAAAGAGGGGCACTATCATGAGAGTGTTCTCCCTTTTTGGTGTTCCACCTATTTTCATTTGGGCCTTGGTTTCCACAGTGGGGGTTTCTTTTCCACCTAACCCTCTAACAGTCTAATGCTGTCCTTTGAAGTGTTTTGGATATCCATATATCAAAGAGGCCTTCATTCTGGTATCCAACAGGGCCCGGACCTTTGGGCATTCCTTTTTTCCCAATGAATTTGTACGTCAACATGGGATCTATTATCTTTACAAGCCCATCCTTGCACCGGAGCTTGGCCTACTTCCTAATCTAATTTCAACCTGTTGACTTTTGCAAAAGTCAAATACGGATATATGCTTTGATACCTATGGGCTAACTCCTCTTCCCCCCTCTGTTTCTTCAATTATTCAATCAGTGTCCAAATTTTCCTCTTCCTTCACCTGTGGGGGGGTATTTCTGTCTCCGCCTTTCTCTTCATCCTTCGCTTCTGACTTGCCCTGACTCATCTACCTATTATTCTGCTTGTTCACATTCCTGCTCCCCTCTTTCCTATCCAGCCCTCACTTTCAATGCATCTCCAACAGACTTTTGGTATCTATTCCATATATCTGTTCATTCTTCACACCATCCTTCAATAATGCCATGAACATATCTCTCCTAGATATCCTATTGTTGTCTGAGCTGCCCTCAGGCCAGGAGGCTCTTTCCGGTTTTACCCACTCTCCCATCTCTCCCAACTCACAGACAGCCTCGAGTACCTCTTTCAGCCCATGTCCTGTCTGATTAAGTAACAGAGTGATTTTCACCTGCTTGTAAGCTGGGGGAGCCAAACAAATTATTTTGTTTCACACTGACACTATCAGCGGTGCTTCCAACAAAATGTAAGCCTCATTCAGGAGAATGGCAATCTTCATACTTTCTTCCTAGATTCTTTGCATGGCATCTCTCAATGCATGCCAGGGTTTTTTGGTGGCCATTCTGAATCCGTACAGTATTTTTGATTACAACCCACAACCGCTAATTGTAACAGGCTATTTGATTGTCATCCTGATAACCCCTCAATTTTGCCAGTACAGTGAGGTCAGTGCTAAGTGTGCCTAACTTTGGGGCATCTCCTACATCTAACATCACTCTAGAGGCTCCTGTATCAAATAATCTCACCATCCACGTAAACAATGTTTCCTCAGGTCTCTGACCAAACCTGTCCATGATATCACTAATCTCTTGCTGAGAACACTCTTCCAAAGAGTGCATCGCAACCCATCATTGTAATTTCTGTCCAAATATGGGCTGTGCATGGACAACCATTTGGTCCTCGGACTCACCCTGACCACTATTTTGGCAACACTCCTACCCAGAATCAGAAAACTCTGAAGATTCCCAGATATACCATTCTATTCCTCAGTATTTTTGGCTTCCACTAATTGCTTTTCCATCAGCTCACGTTCCTGTTCTAACTGAGCATGTTTTTAATGCATTTTACAATAAGCACATAAGAGGATCCAGCCTCTTCCTCTTAACGTGGTAAGTTCTCTTCCTTTTTCAATTGGCTCTTTCTGCAAACAAGCCAATACATCTCCTATCTCTGTATCTGCCAAACACGCATTCCAGTTTTCACTCAAGCCACCACAGTGAGACCACTCATGCGCAACCATAGTGTAAGGGGCTGTTTCCCTCCCTGGTATTTCATTTGTTATCTGGGAAACTCCCTTTGTATTTTTGCCAAACATTTTTTCACTTTCACTCAGATCAGTCAGGCAGGAGACCCGATTCGGATCACAATTAGATCCTGAGCAACGCGTCTATTACACAGGTGAGCTCCTGTCTAAGCTCCAAGTCTCCCCATCTTTTATACATTAAAACACCTCAAGAAGAGAGTACTAGAACTCACTCCGCTCTGTTATGAAATTACATGCTGGCTGTACTTCATCTGAGTCGAAAACACCCAGAGGCAGGCTCCCAGTGTTTGTTCTGAGAAAGATTTGTACAATCCTCTGATAAAAACAGTCTCTGCCTTGTGAACTCTTATCGAGTCCACATGCAAAATAGTATGTTCCAACACTGTTCGGCTTTGTAGAAAAACAACTTCTGTGAGGAAAAACACCTACCCTGTCCTGCAACTACCACAGGACACAACATGGAATCACTCGAACAAGATGGAGTTGATGGTCAAATGATGGTCAAATCTACATAGCATCACAGCTCGGTTGACCGCCTATTGGTATTGTAATGTCAAGCCTACATCTTTCTTGCGTTATTGTCTCTGTACTGCACTGTTATTTCTATGAATATCTGGTGTTTCACCACAGCTGGTAGGGCCAATTCACTAAGACAGTGACTATCTTTTGAGCTGTTGCATACCCTGGTCTCGCCTCGTCTCCTGAGGGTGAGCATTCGTGGATCTTTTCCACCAGTGATGTTGTGTTCATGGGTAGATTTTGTTCTTGGGGTCTCTTTGTTCCTCTTCTTACTGGTCAATGTGCAGATTTATGCCCCATGTGTAGTGGGGGTTAGAGCAGGTGGCAATTTTCCTTATCTGCTCTATCCAGCTGCACATGGGCTCCAGACTGGTGTTGCAACTTCCCCCCATTTCCCCTCTATTACTTACCGAATGGGGGGGGGGGAATAATGAGCCCTGTCGGGCTTCTTCTGCAGCTCTTTTTTCATCAAGTAGGTCTGTGACAATACCACAGTTCAGGCTGGTTCCTTCCTCCTTTCTCTCTGTGAAACCCATAGGGACATGGGTTTCAGCTGGGCCCCTCTATGTCTGGTCCTCCGTATCTGAGCCCCAAGCGCTGAGCATGCAGCAGTGGGTAGGCCGAGCGCACCTCAGCCCACATCACTTCCTCATCAATAGGGCCTTTCTTGCCCCACCTGGCACCCAATCGCTGGCAAGTCTGGGCTTCACATGTACGCCAAAGCAAGGCGGCAACGGGCAGTGGGAGGTTTATGTCTCTGACCTGATGGGCGGGGCCAGGAGTCTGCCGTTGAGAGGTTTGCTGGCCTTTTTGTCTCCCTCCTGGGGCCAGGAAGTCTTGTGGGTTGGTCTTGTGGCTGCTGCTGTGGCTCTCTCATCTCCAACATGTGGCAGGCCCATAATGCTGTGTTCACCATCTCATCCCTTCTCCCTACTCCCAGCCATTTCTTCTCCGGTGCCAGATTTCCTTAGGAAGCCTTCATTAGGTTGTGGACTTCATTTCCATGGGATACGCTAGAATATATCAGGATTTTGTTGGGGCTATGCTATGTAGCTCTTCACTGAGCGCCCGTCCTCGCCGTCATCTTGTCCCTGCCCCATGTGTGACCAGGGTTGGTGAAAGCTGAGCGTCTGCATAAAATACATAGAACCCAGAGTGTGAGGGGTTTCCACAGTTTCAAGATGCAGCTCCTGTCATGAGTTTTGTAAGAAGTTGTGCACCAACTTTCTATCATTCTGCTGTGTTCCTACCACTAACCTCAAAGGTGTTATGTTGAGTTGTCATTAAAACAGAGATCTCGGAACAGGCAACTGCCAGAGATGAATGACTGCCTGCATCAGCCTAATGGTTGTAACTGCTGAAAACAAGTGCTTGCCCGCATTGGTCCCAAGCATTTTGTTGAAGCATACATTTTAGTAATGTTCCCATTACTGTATGGAGTCAGACGGATGGAAGATGGCTCTCAGGGAAAGTCTGAGAATTTGATGAACTATTGCAACTTCAAGATCAACAGTTGCGGATGAATTGGTGATGCCTGTTAAAAATGGGGTCTCTACTTGGTGGTGGCTTGCACCCTGTCCAGGTAGAGGCCCTCACTCTAGTCAGGGTAAGGGAGTCACATAGCTAAGATAAACCGTGCTTTCACTCCCATGGTAGCTTGGCACGAGCAGTAGGGCTTATCTCAGAGGCAATGTGTAAAGTATTTGTACACATACACAATAACACAGAGAAAACACCACAAAAATACTCCACACCAGTGTAGAAAACTGGCCAATATTTATCTGAGTAAAACAAGACCAAAATGACAAAAATCCAACACACACAAGTAAAGATACATACTTTTAAAGATTAAGGGACTTATTATGAGTTTGGGGGTCTTCAGACCCCCAAACTCGTGGTGGCAGTCAGACTGCCACACTCCTGGGGGTCTGACCATCAGATTCCAATCCTGGTGGTCGGACCGCCAGGAGATCTCAGCCACTGCGAGGATCATGGATCCCGACTGGTTGGCAACGGTCGAAGTCGCGTTCAGCCAGGGTGGTGCCCATAGCAGCACCACCATGCTGATCACAACTTCACTTTCCGCCAGCCTTTCCATGCGGAAAGCCCATGCTGCCCACTACCATCTCCTATAAGTGAGGAGGCCAATGCCACTACACTAATTCCACCGGACTGACCAACTGTGTTTTCGCCGGCCAGCTCGGTTGAATCATTGTAATATGATGGGGGTTGAGGCCATCGACTTGATGGCGGCCTCATCCCCGCAGCTTTGGTGGTCCAACGGTTGAACCGTCAAACTCATAATCAGGCCCTAAGTCTTAATATTGCACTTACACTGACCTGGTCAGTGAAGCAATACTACTGACCTGGTCAGTGAACTGCTCTGCCACCAGTAGCTCCGCCGGTAAGTAGAGCCCTTGTTCCTCTGAACTCCTGACCTTTGTCAAGGCCCTCCTCCACTCGCAGGCTTCTGCCTGTGCCTCATCCCTGGTGTCTAGTAGGAGAGCTCTGCTTTCCTACTAGGCTACCCTCTCACGCTCTCCTCCTTTTTCCTGCTTTGCTCTCTGTGTGCATTTTCTTCTGCGTCTGTCCCTTTTGTGCTCCTTTTGCCTTTCGCTTCTGCGTTACACTCTTTCCTCATTTTTCTCTCCCCTCACTCCACTCTCTCTCTCTTACTCCCGCTCTCCCCTCTTTCTCTCTCCCTGGCCACTGCTGCACCTGCGGCCCCCCCCCCCTCTCTCGAGCTGCATTTCTGCTGCTGCTGCCCCAGTAGCCCGCCCACTTTTTTGCAACATTTTCCATCCTGCTCCCGTTTCCCAGCTGTCCTCTCCGCCCCCTCTCCCACTCCCTAATTAATGCCAGCCGCACACAGTGGACGCACCTTAGGTGCATCTTAGGCATGCCAAAGGCGCCCCGTCTGCATCCATCTGCGCCCGTCCACACCTGGACCGCGCCCAGCGCCGGAACCTCTGGTTCTCGCCCCCCTACCGCCACGACACTCGACTCTGCTATGATGCCACCACCCTCCATGCTCTCAACGTTGGCCTCTCATTCACCTGCATCAAGCCACCACAAGGCTCACCCACGGACCCTTCTCCTGCCGTAACTGCACCTTCATCAGCCTCCACGCCAGCGACCCACCCGCCAAGGCAGGACGCAACCATTTCAGATACATCCTACTCAACACCTGCTCCATCCACAAACACGGCATCAAACTCTGGAACCTACTCAACTCAGCCTCCCAGACGTCCCCTTCCTGACGGAGACCTGGATGAACCCCTCCTCAGCGCCCAACATTGCCATAGCCATCCAGGACAGCTACAAGATCACCCGTAGGGACCACATCAACAGACCAGGAGGAGGCATCACCATCATCCACAGGAATACCCTCAGTATCATGACCAGCACTGAAGACACCCTCAGCGCCGCGGAACACGTGCACTTCCAGATCCACACCGATCCAAACACCACCCTCAGACGAACCCTCATTTACAGACCCCCCCGGACTCCAACAGTAGTTCACTGACTCCTTCTCCTACATCATCAGCACTCATGCCCTCGCATCCACAGACTACATACTCCTCGGGGACCTGAACTTCCACCTTGAGAACAACAACGACAACAACTCCACCACCCTGATCGCCAACCTCGCCAACCTTGGCCTCAAGCAGCTCACCACAACACCCACCCACTCTGCAGGTCACACGCTCAACCCCATTTTCTCCACCAGCAAACAGGTCTCATTCAGCCACACCACCGAACTCCACTGGACTGACCCCACTGCATCCACTTCTCCTTTGAGAAACCCACAACACACCATCACCCGCAGTGGATTCCCCACTGCAGATGGAACAAGGTCACAGAGGATCAGCTGATCACCACCCTCTCCCAGAACCCACCTATCGACACCACCGACACAACAGCCCGCAACCTCAGGCAATGGATCGACGAATGTGCCAACCCTCTCACCCCAATCAAGAAACCTTCTAACAGACTCACTGACAGAAAGGCCTTCTGGTTCACCATCGACCTACAAGAATCCAAGCAAACATGCCAAAGACTCGAGAAAAAGTGGCGCCAAGAACAGACTCCGGATAACCACACAGTCTTCAAGAACACCAATTGATAGACACCACCAACTCATCCGAGCCGCCAAAAGAACCTCCTTCAAAGATCGCGTTGACAACAATGCACACAGCTACAAGGAGCTCTTCAACATCGTGAAGGAACGCTCCAGCGCAAACATCAACGACATCCTGCCATCACAAGACCTCTGCGACTCCCTAGCCACCGTCTCGTACCACAAGATCACAGACATCCATGACAGCTTCACTACCCAGACCACCTCCGTCAATCACCGACACCGCAGACTCACCACCCCCCAGTCACACCAGCCTCCTGCTCTCCAGGACCCACATCAACAACAATGACACCATCAAAATCATGAACACCATCCACCCCTGCCCTCACCATCTGAACCCTGCCCTCACCACATCTTCAACACAGCAAGCTCTGTCATTACACCCCAACTCCGGAAGATCATCAACAGTTCCTTCGAGTCCGCCACCTTCCCGGAGAGCTGGAAACATGGCGAGATCAACGCCCTCCTCAAGAAACCCACGGCGGGTCCAAAGGACCTCAAGAAATTCTGGCCCATCTCCCTGCTCCTCTTCCAGACAAAAGTCATTGAGAAAATTGTCAACAAACAACTGACCCCCTTCCTCGAGGAGAACAACACTCGTCTCAATCCAGATTCCGCAGCAACCACAGCACCAAAATCACCCTCACCGCCACCTACAATATCAGGACCATACTTGACAATGGCCAAACCGCAGCACTCATACTCCTAGACCTCTCGGCTGCGTTCAACACCGTCAGCCACCACACCCTAAGTACACACCTCAACAACACAGAGATCTGTGACAGAGCCCAAGACTGGATCACCTCCTTTCCTTACCAGCAGAACCCAGAGAGTCCGCCTCCCCCTATTCCGCTCTGAAGCCACCCAAATCATCTGCGGTGTACCCCAGGGATCATCCCTCAGCCCAATCCTCTTTAACGTCTACATGGCTCTACTCACAAACATCATCCGATCTCACAACCTCAACATCGACTCATATGCCAATGACACCTAGCTGATCCTCTCCCTCACCAAGGACCCTGCCACCGCCAAAATCAACCTCCAAGAAGGAATGAAGAACAGCTGCCTGAAACTGAATTCTGACAAAACTGAGGTCCTCATCCTCGGCTCCACCCCTTCCACCTGGGACGACTCCTGGTGGCCTGCCACACAAGGAATTGCACCAACACCCACCGACCATGCACACAACCTGGGATACATCCTGGACTCATCACTATCAATGACCCAGCAAGTCAACGTCGTCTCCTCCTCCTGTTTCAACACCTTCCGCATGCTTCAGAAGATCTACAAATGGATCCCCACTGGAACCAGAAGGACGGTCGCCCAAGCCCCCGTAAGCAGCAGACTAGACTACGGCAATGCCCTCTACGCAGGAACCATGGGCAAGCTCCAGAAAAGACTGTAACGCATACAGAACGCCTCCGCACACCTCATCCTGGGCATCTTCTGCCACAGCCACATCACAGCCCACCTGGGAGACCTGCACTGGCTCCCCATCAACAAGAGAATCACGTTCAAACTCCTCACCCACTCTCACAAGGCACTGCACAACTCCGGCCCAGAATACCCCCACAGACGGCTCTCCCTCTACACCCGGCCAGACAGCTTCACTCAATTTTGCTCTGCTGACCTTGCTCTCGCCACCGTCCCACGCATCCACAGAACGACCGCCAGTGGCAGATCGTTCTCCCACCTCGCCTCCAAGACATGGAACACTATTTCCACCTACCTGCGACAGACACAGGACCTACTTACCTTCAGGAGACACTTCAAGACTTGGCTGTTCGAGCAGTAGCAGCCCCCCCCCCTCAGTGCCTTAAGACCCTCATGGGTGAGTAGTGCGCTTTACAAATATTTTGATTGATTAGAAACACAATAGCTCCAACTGTTATTAGGAATGGACTTAATACATTCTCACTCTGCACTTTTCCTGATGAAACTTCTGCCTGAACTTTGCTGCTGATCCAGATGCTTTGCTGATGAAGAATCCCTGAATGTTGTTTCTTTGGACAGGTATACCTCTCTCAGCTGACTACCATTTCACTTCAACGTGTCCTTTTTTCTAGAATAGACTCTGTCATGCTGACAATCACTCTTTGTATTTTTCTAGCTAGTATTCTTTAGTCCAAGATACATTCTTCAGATTATTTTGATCTCCTTTTGTATTTTTTCGCCTGGATGTCTCTGACATCCACATGCATTTCTTATTTTGGTTAGTTGGAGGGACAACCTGTGTCCAGCCCTAAATATCATACTCTGCTTAACTAAACTTGATAAATGTTGACACAGTCTGACCTAAGATATATTTCTGTATTTCAGATAATTTCACTAATGATATGCATTATCCTTCTTCAATGCCTAATTGGTTTGATGCTAATTTGTTTGAACTTGTTTTGCCACTTTTGGCAGCTTATGGTGCTGATATACCTTTATAAATTGATCTTACTTTCTGTCTCTATGACACCAACTTTGTGGTTGTAAAATAAAGCTTTGAACTTTGTTCCCGATTGAAGTTTTCCTTCTGTGGCCACATTGGTCATGGTGTCTAAATTGTTGGGGTAGTGTTGATGTAAATTTGGGTATGGTTTACCACACTTCTTTCTGGGTCAAAATGTTCATCAACCTTAATGAAGCATTTGACTCCTGTGAACGAAGAAAAAGCACTTGCAGTTCTGGTAGCAGAGTTACAATTTTGTCCCATAAGAGGGGGAACAATATTTTAGGTTAATGTTAGCAAATTAGTATTTACAGTTTTGGTAACAGAGTCAGTTTCATCCCAGAAGAGGGGAAACCATAGTTTGTTTAGTTTTAGGGAGTTCACATGTGTTGGACTTTTGCTTTTGCAGGGTCATCCCCAGACTTTTTTGCCTCCTGCCTCCTATATTTTTCTGACATGTTGCTGTTGGCTTTTCAACTCTGAGCACTTTACCACTGCTAACCAGTGCTAAAGTGCATATGCTCTCCTGTTTGAATTGTATGTAAGTGGTTTATCCATGATTGGCATATTTGATTTACTAGTAAGTCCCTAGTAAGGTGCACTAGAGGTGCCAGGGCCTGTAAATCAAATGCTACTAGTGGGCCTGCAGCACTGGTTGTGCCACCCACATAAGTAGCTCTGTAATCATGTCTCAGACCTGCCACTGCAGTGTCTGTGTGTGTATTTTTTACACTGTAAATTCGACTTGGCAAGTGTACCCACTTGCCAGGCCTAAACCTTCCCTTTCCTTACATGTAAGGCACCCCTAAGGTAGGCCCTAGGTAGCCCCAAGGGCAGGGTGCAGTGTATGGATAAGGTAGGACATATAGTAATGTGGTTTATATGTCCTGACAGTGAAATACTGCCAATTTCGTTTTCACTGTTGCAAGGTCTGTCTCTCTCTCATAGGATAATATGGGGGCTACCTTTAAATATGATTAAAGTGTAGATTCCCCTAGAGAGTAGATGGACAGGTGGAGTTTGGGATCCCTGAACTCACAATTTAAAAATACATCTTTTAGTAAAGTTGATTTTGAGATTGTGCGTTTGAAAATGCCACTTTTAGAAAGTGGGCATTTTCTTGCTTAAACCATTCTGTGACTCTGCCTTGTTTGTGGATTCCCTGTCTGGGTCAGTTGACAGTTGGGTTGTTTTTCACCTCACACCAGACAGTGACACAAAGGGAGCTGGGGTGTGATCTGCATTCCTGATTAGCCATCTCTGCTAGGAGGGAGGGGTGGAGTGGTCACTCTCATCTGAAAGGACTGTGCCTGCCTCTGACAATGCTGTCTCCAGCCCCCTGGTGTGTGTCTGAGGCCTTGCCTGGGCAAGGCAGGATTTCACAAGAAGGTGTGAGTCCCCTTTGAAGGAAGGTGACTTCAAAGACTAAAATGGGTATAAGAAGGGCACCCAAACTTACAAACTTTAGAAACACTTCTGGAATCAAGAGGAACCTCTGCCTGGAGAAGAGCTGATCGCTGAGGAACAAGTGCTGCCCTGCCTGTGACTGTGCTTTGTGGAGCTTTCCTGCAGTGCTGCTTCTGCCAGAGTAAGAGGGCAAAGACTGGACTTTGTGTGCCTTCCATCTTGAAGAAGAAATCTCCAAGGGCTTGATGTAGAGCTTGCCTCCTGTTGTTGAAGTCTCAGGGATAGCAAAGACTTCTTCCTGCCAGCACCTGGAGTCTCTGGAGAGACCCCTACTCTGCTCTGTGGTGCCCTTCCAGTTCCTGGGACCCTGAAAGGAGAGGCTGGCAGCCTAAGGACAAAAATACACGCACCGAGCACCGTGCGGAGAAAAGATCGACGCGAATCCGATCGCGGCTGAGAAAACGACGCGACGCCGACTCCGCAGCTGAGAAACGACGCCGCTGGAAACGCGACCGGAGAATCGACGCCCGGAGCAGGAGAAACGACGCGCAGCATCGCTGACGAAGGCTGAGAGATCGCAACCAGCGCCGCGGGACTTCGGACCGTCGCGTGGCTGGCTTTTTCGACGCGCCTCGCCGAGCCGAGCTGTTTTCGACGCATATACCCGTGCAGGGTTATTTTCGACGCACACCACCCGTGCGGGGTTATTTTTGCCGCAAACCAGGTACATTTTCACGCTAGCAGCGCTAGTGTGGTGTTACAACTACCTAAAGACTCTTTTTATTTTAAACCTTTAAAAAATCATAACTTGACTTGTGTATGTTGGATTTTTGTCGTTTTGGTCTTGTTTTGTCTAGATAAATATTTCCTATTTTTCTAAACTGGTGTTGTGTCATTTTGTAGTGTTTTCATTAAGTTACTGTGTGTGTTGGTACAAATACTTTACGCCCAGCACTCTGAGGTTAAGCCTACTGCTCTGCCAAGCTACCAAGGGGGTAAGCAGGGGTTAGCTGAGGGTGATTCTCTTTTATCCTACCTAGAGTGAGGGTCCTTGCTTGAACAGGGGGTAACCTGACTGTCAACCAAAGACCCCATTTCTAACATTGGTGACCAGCGGTCGGGATTGGACTTGTATTTGTACTTGACATACAGTAATTAAGTGTACACTACTGTTTTGATCTCAGACCACTACGTGACCACATACTACTTGTTTGGTGATCTTTTGATTTTTCTCTTAAGGACTCTTTTTGTTCTACTTCCATGATTTTGCTGATCCCTTGACTGATTCTTTTTACTTCATTGGGAACTTATTTTCTGCCTTTGGAACTTTGCACTTGTGACCATCATGTCTCAATCTGGAGATGCAACAGCTGGAGCTGTGTTTGAAATGGAGAAACTGAAGGAGTACTCAGTTGCTCAATTGAAACAGTTCCTTAAAGATCTTGACTGTCCCACTGAGAGCTCCACCAGGGAGGGGGAGCTGCAACAGGCACAGAGGGCCGGGGTGACAATCAAGAAGGCTGGAGGGCACACAGAGGAGGAGAATGTGGGTGGGGAAGTGCAGAGGATACACAGTGGTGTAGTGGAGGTACCTGTTACGCCTGGGGGGAGGGTCCCCAGGAGGGATAGCAGGGTGTCACCCAAGGGTCTGACTCCTGAAGAGTTACAGGACAGACGGGCAGACAGGGCTCGCCGATTCAAGGAGTTGGAAGAAAGGAGAAGGGACTTAGAGATTAAAAAAATGATTTATGCTTACGAGCTTAAATTGAAAGAGCTGGAAGTCATGAGGGCTGAGTCCAGCTGGAATGGTGGCAGCAACAATTGTATATCCAGTGATGCTGCAGAAGTGCACATGCCCAGAGAGGTGGTGCCCTACTTGAAGGAGGGAGTTAACACACGCCAGGAGGTTCAGGGGTATGAGATAGCTCCAGTGATGCACAGGGTCCCTGAGGTGGATTGGGGAACTGGCATGGGGAGTCATATTCCTACTGGTGGGAGGGACACTCTACTGACTCTAGTTGAGAGTGACAGGGAGAGGGGTTCCCCCCAGGTAGAAGTCCTGGTTATGGAGTGTGAAGACATCCCAGAAGAGTGTGGGTTGAGTGTCAGGGACAGTCAGGTACTGTCTCACCAGTCTCAGGAGGGTGATGTGGGGTGCTTTTTCAAAGCAGAGTCACTGGATGGTTGGGTGAAGGGTACTTTGGTTAATTCATGTGAGGGGCTGAGTGATGTAATTGCTGGAGAGCATATGTCTAGTCCTTATTTTCCAGAGCTATGCCAACACCAGGTGGAGTGTGAGTTCTCTGACCCCAGGGAGCTTACAATGGAGGCAGACTTCTGGGCGAGTACCAGAGAGTCTGAAGAGGCATTCGGGGGTGCTCCTGAGAGGAGTGGTCTAGGTAGTTCCCAACCAGGTGAGGTAGGGAAGGATTGTAGTGTCCCAGGTAGGTCCCAGTGTAGTGGGATGGGTGAGGGACCCCATGTCCAGCCTCAGAGGAGAGGGAATGGGGATGGGTTGAGGCCCAAGGTGCCCGAGATCCGGTCCCAGGTCCTGGAGGGTCCCCTGCGGGAACCCCAGGAGGGGAGCCTAGCCTGTACCATAGGGCCATCTGTTGAGGGAGACCCCACAGTGTCAGGAGAACTTGGGGGGGCGGCTGTAGCCAGCGTCCCACCAGTTCTGGTGTCTGGCAGTACCACTCCTAGTGAGGGGTTGCAGAAGTCCAGACAGAGGGTTGAGAGGGGGTTGCGGACCCCAGTGGAGAACCTGGAGGGTCAGGGGTCAGCTCTGAGTGCAGAGCCCCCCAGGAATGACCTTGGTGAGACCATTTCTGGGCTGGGGGGAATCCAGACTCTGTCAGATGGGCAGAGGTCAGGAGACCTGCGCCAGCCAGACTCTTGTATGGCCCTTGGGGAAAGTGTTTCCCTTGTGGGGGGTAGGTGTGCCCCCCAGGAAGTCCTGGTGCGCCAGGCAATGATTCAACCGCAGGATGGTGACTCTGGGTTGGATGATCAGGTTCAGGGGGTAAACTCTGACCTGATGGGGAGTACGTGTGCTCCCAAGGAAGTCCTGGTGCGCCAGGCAGTGGTTCAACCGCAGGGTAGTGACTCTGGGTTGGATTGCCAGAGTCAGGGGGTAAGCTCTGATCTGGTAGGGGGTAGGTGTGCTCCCCTGGAAGTCCTGGTGTGCCAGGCAGTGGTTCAACCGCAGGGTGGTGACTCTGGGTTGAATGATCAGGTTCAGGGGGTAAACTCTGACCTGATGGGGGGTAAGTGTGCTCCCAAGGAAGTCCTGGTGTGCCAGGCAGTGGTTCAACCGCAGGGTGGTGACCCTGGGTTGGATGACCAGGTCCAGAGGGTAAACTCTGACCTGGTAGGGGGTAGGTATGCCCCCCAAGAAGTCCTGGTTTGCCAGGCAGTGATCCAGTCTGTGGGTACAGGCCCTGGATTGGGAGGCCAGGTTAAGGGTGTCCCCCCTGACCTGGAGGAAGGGGCTACTGCTAACAGTGCCCCTACCATGTTGTCTTCTGGGGGGGCCGGTCCTAGTTGGGTGGTTCAGGACCCCAGAAGAGAGGGCAGGGGGAGGGAAGCCTCACCCCTGGCCCTGGTCCAACCTGAAGGTACAGACCCCAGGTTGGAGGATCAGTTGCAGGTTAACATCCCTGCACTGATCGAAGAATTGTGCAGGACTGCTTCTACAAGCACCCTGACAGTTTTTGACTCTGGGGGTGCCGCTTCTGCAGGGAGGGTACAGAGCCCCAGAGGGGAGGACCAGGGTCAGGTTGTCATCCCTGACCTGGTGGAAGAGAGAGTGGTCAAAGGGTGCCAGGCACCTGGGGCTACCACCCCCCACTCTCCACAGTCACAGTGGTTAGAGAGGCCTGAGGTCGGGCTCTCATCCCTGACAGTTGTCTGGGGCCACTGTGGCTGGCTGTCCTGGTGGACAGAGTTGCCCCTGGGGGGGGAAGGACGAGAGTCACACCCCAGGGGTGGAGTGGGCAACACCATTGTGTTGGCCCTGGTGGTACTATCTGCCCATTGCAATACATCTGTGAGCAAAGTAAAGTTAGGTGTTGCACAGATGGTGTCTGTAGATGTGGAGAAGGGTTCCCCATGGGTTAGCTTAGTGGGCCCTGAGAGTATGGACAGAGGGATCCAACTGGAGTCAGGAAGGCGTAGAACTGGAGCATGCCCCTGCTGTTGTGGGCCTGGGTCCCTGTTCTATCGCCCCAATCAGGGAAGTACATCAAGGTATTGATTGTTCTCCCCTGGCTTTAGGCTGGTAGGGGGTCGTGTTGGACTTTTGCTTTTGCAGGGTCATCCCCAGACTTTTTTGCCTCCTGCCTCCTATATTTTTCTGACATGTTGCTGTTGGCTTTTCAACTCTGAGCACTTTACCACTGCTAACCAGTGCTAAAGTGCATATGCTCTCCTGTTTGAATTGTATGTAAGTGGTTTATCCATGATTGGCATATTTGATTTACTAGTAAGTCCCTAGTAAGGTGCACTAGAGGTGCCAGGGCCTGTAAATCAAATGCTACTAGTGGGCCTGCAGCACTGGTTGTGCCACCCACATAAGTAGCTCTGTAATCATGTCTCAGACCTGCCACTGCAGTGTCTGTGTGTGTATTTTTTACACTGTAAATTCGACTTGGCAAGTGTACCCACTTGCCAGGCCTAAACCTTCCCTTTCCTTACATGTAAGGCACCCCTAAGGTAGGCCCTAGGTAGCCCCAAGGGCAGGGTGCAGTGTATGGATAAGGTAGGACATATAGTAATGTGGTTTATATGTCCTGACAGTGAAATACTGCCAATTTCGTTTTCACTGTTGCAAGGTCTGTCTCTCTCTCATAGGATAATATGGGGGCTACCTTTAAATATGATTAAAGTGTAGATTCCCCTAGAGAGTAGATGGACAGGTGGAGTTTGGGATCCCTGAACTCACAATTTAAAAATACATCTTTTAGTAAAGTTGATTTTGAGATTGTGCGTTTGAAAATGACACTTTTAGAAAGTGGGCATTTTCTTGCTTAAACCATTCTGTGACTCTGCCTTGTTTGTGGATTCCCTGTCTGGGTCAGTTGACAGTTGGGTTGTTTTTCACCTCACACCAGACAGTGACACAAAGGGAGCTGGGGTGTGATCTGCATTCCTGATTAGCCATCTCTGCTAGGAGGGAGGGGTGGAGTGGTCACTCTCATCTGAAAGGACTGTGCCTGCCTCTGACAATGCTGTCTCCAGCCCCCTGGTGTGTGTCTGAGGCCTTGCCTGGGCAAGGCAGGATTTCACAAGAAGGTGTGAGTCCCCTTTGAAGGAAGGTGACTTCAAAGACTAAAATGGGTATAAGAAGGGCACCCAAACTTACAAACTTTAGAAACACTTCTGGAATCAAGAGGAACCTCTGCCTGGAGAAGAGCTGATCGCTGAGGAACAAGTGCTGCCCTGCCTGTGACTGTGCTTTGTGGAGCTTTCCTGCAGTGCTGCTTCTGCCAGAGTAAGAGGGCAAAGACTGGACTTTGTGTGCCTTCCATCTTGAAGAAGAAATCTCCAAGGGCTTGATGTAGAGCTTGCCTCCTGTTGTTGAAGTCTCAGGGATAGCAAAGACTTCTTCCTGCCAGCACCTGGAGTCTCTGGAGAGACCCCTACTCTGCTCTGTGGTGCCCTTCCAGTTCCTGGGACCCTGAAAGGAGAGGCTGGCAGCCTAAGGACAAAAATACACGCACCGAGCACCGTGCGGAGAAAAGATCGACGCGAATCCGATCGCGGCTGAGAAAACGACGCGACGCCGACTCCGCAGCTGAGAAACGACGCCGCTGGAAACGCGACCGGAGAATCGACGCCCGGAGCAGGAGAAACGACGCGCAGCATCGCTGACGAAGGCTGAGAGATCGCAACCAGCGCCGCGGGACTTCGGACCGTCGCGTGGCTGGCTTTTTCGACGCGCCTCGCCGAGCCGAGCTGTTTTCGACGCATATACCCGTGCAGGGTTATTTTCGACGCACACCGCCCGTGCGGGGTTATTTTTGCCGCAAACCAGGTACATTTTCACGCTAGCAGCGCTAGTGTGGTGTTACAACTACCTAAAGACTCTTTTTATTTTAAACCTTTAAAAAATCATAACTTGACTTGTGTATGTTGGATTTTTGTCGTTTTGGTCTTGTTTTGTCTAGATAAATATTTCCTATTTTTCTAAACTGGTGTTGTGTCATTTTGTAGTGTTTTCATTAAGTTACTGTGTGTGTTGGTACAAATACTTTACGCCCAGCACTCTGAGGTTAAGCCTACTGCTCTGCCAAGCTACCAAGGGGGTAAGCAGGGGTTAGCTGAGGGTGATTCTCTTTTATCCTACCTAGAGTGAGGGTCCTTGCTTGAACAGGGGGTAACCTGACTGTCAACCAAAGACCCCATTTCTAACATTGGTGACCAGCGGTCGGGATTGGACTTGTATTTGTACTTGACATACAGTAATTAAGTGTACACTACTGTTTTGATCTCAGACCACTACGTGACCACATACTACTTGTTTGGTGATCTTTTGATTTTTCTCTTAAGGACTCTTTTTGTTCTACTTCCATGATTTTGCTGATCCCTTGACTGATTCTTTTTACTTCATTGGGAACTTATTTTCTGCCTTTGGAACTTTGCACTTGTGACCATCATGTCTCAATCTGGAGATGCAACAGCTGGAGCTGTGTTTGAAATGGAGAAACTGAAGGAGTACTCAGTTGCTCAATTGAAACAGTTCCTTAAAGATCTTGACTGTCCCACTGAGAGCTCCACCAGGGAGGGGGAGCTGCAACAGGCACAGAGGGCCGGGGTGACAATCAAGAAGGCTGGAGGGCACACAGAGGAGGAGAATGTGGGTGGGGAAGTGCAGAGGATACACAGTGGTGTAGTGGAGGTACCTGTTACGCCTGGGGGGAGGGTCCCCAGGAGGGATAGCAGGGTGTCACCCAAGGGTCTGACTCCTGAAGAGTTACAGGACAGACGGGCAGACAGGGCTCGCCGATTCAAGGAGTTGGAAGAAAGGAGAAGGGACTTAGAGATTAAAAAAATGATTTATGCTTACGAGCTTAAATTGAAAGAGCTGGAAGTCA
Source organism: Pleurodeles waltl (assembly GCF_031143425.1). Taxonomy (NCBI): domain Eukaryota; kingdom Metazoa; phylum Chordata; class Amphibia; order Caudata; family Salamandridae; genus Pleurodeles; species Pleurodeles waltl. The sequence goes on from NC_090439.1 coordinate 290,359,806, forward strand.
TGAGGGCTGAGTCCAGCTGGAATGGTGGCAGCAACAATTGTATATCCAGTGATGCTGCAGAAGTGCACATGCCCAGAGAGGTGGTGCCCTACTTGAAGGAGGGAGTTAACACACGCCAGGAGGTTCAGGGGTATGAGATAGCTCCAGTGATGCACAGGGTCCCTGAGGTGGATTGGGGAACTGGCATGGGGAGTCATATTCCTACTGGTGGGAGGGACACTCTACTGACTCTAGTTGAGAGTGACAGGGAGAGGGGTTCCCCCCAGGTAGAAGTCCTGGTTATGGAGTGTGAAGACATCCCAGAAGAGTGTGGGTTGAGTGTCAGGGACAGTCAGGTACTGTCTCACCAGTCTCAGGAGGGTGATGTGGGGTGCTTTTTCAAAGCAGAGTCACTGGATGGTTGGGTGAAGGGTACTTTGGTTAATTCATGTGAGGGGCTGAGTGATGTAATTGCTGGAGAGCATATGTCTAGTCCTTATTTTCCAGAGCTATGCCAACACCAGGTGGAGTGTGAGTTCTCTGACCCCAGGGAGCTTACAATGGAGGCAGACTTCTGGGCGAGTACCAGAGAGTCTGAAGAGGCATTCGGGGGTGCTCCTGAGAGGAGTGGTCTAGGTAGTTCCCAACCAGGTGAGGTAGGGAAGGATTGTAGTGTCCCAGGTAGGTCCCAGTGTAGTGGGATGGGTGAGGGACCCCATGTCCAGCCTCAGAGGAGAGGGAATGGGGATGGGTTGAGGCCCAAGGTGCCCGAGATCCGGTCCCAGGTCCTGGAGGGTCCCCTGCGGGAACCCCAGGAGGGGAGCCTAGCCTGTACCATAGGGCCATCTGTTGAGGGAGACCCCACAGTGTCAGGAGAACTTGGGGGGGCGGCTGTAGCCAGCGTCCCACCAGTTCTGGTGTCTGGCAGTACCACTCCTAGTGAGGGGTTGCAGAAGTCCAGACAGAGGGTTGAGAGGGGGTTGCGGACCCCAGTGGAGAACCTGGAGGGTCAGGGGTCAGCTCTGAGTGCAGAGCCCCCCAGGAATGACCTTGGTGAGACCATTTCTGGGCTGGGGGGAATCCAGACTCTGTCAGATGGGCAGAGGTCAGGAGACCTGCGCCAGCCAGACTCTTGTATGGCCCTTGGGGAAAGTGTTTCCCTTGTGGGGGGTAGGTGTGCCCCCCAGGAAGTCCTGGTGCGCCAGGCAATGATTCAACCGCAGGATGGTGACTCTGGGTTGGATGATCAGGTTCAGGGGGTAAACTCTGACCTGATGGGGAGTACGTGTGCTCCCAAGGAAGTCCTGGTGCGCCAGGCAGTGGTTCAACCGCAGGGTAGTGACTCTGGGTTGGATTGCCAGAGTCAGGGGGTAAGCTCTGATCTGGTAGGGGGTAGGTGTGCTCCCCTGGAAGTCCTGGTGTGCCAGGCAGTGGTTCAACCGCAGGGTGGTGACTCTGGGTTGAATGATCAGGTTCAGGGGGTAAACTCTGACCTGATGGGGGGTAAGTGTGCTCCCAAGGAAGTCCTGGTGTGCCAGGCAGTGGTTCAACCGCAGGGTGGTGACCCTGGGTTGGATGACCAGGTCCAGAGGGTAAACTCTGACCTGGTAGGGGGTAGGTATGCCCCCCAAGAAGTCCTGGTTTGCCAGGCAGTGATCCAGTCTGTGGGTACAGGCCCTGGATTGGGAGGCCAGGTTAAGGGTGTCCCCCCTGACCTGGAGGAAGGGGCTACTGCTAACAGTGCCCCTACCATGTTGTCTTCTGGGGGGGCCGGTCCTAGTTGGGTGGTTCAGGACCCCAGAAGAGAGGGCAGGGGGAGGGAAGCCTCACCCCTGGCCCTGGTCCAACCTGAAGGTACAGACCCCAGGTTGGAGGATCAGTTGCAGGTTAACATCCCTGCACTGATCGAAGAATTGTGCAGGACTGCTTCTACAAGCACCCTGACAGTTTTTGACTCTGGGGGTGCCGCTTCTGCAGGGAGGGTACAGAGCCCCAGAGGGGAGGACCAGGGTCAGGTTGTCATCCCTGACCTGGTGGAAGAGAGAGTGGTCAAAGGGTGCCAGGCACCTGGGGCTACCACCCCCCACTCTCCACAGTCACAGTGGTTAGAGAGGCCTGAGGTCGGGCTCTCATCCCTGACAGTTGTCTGGGGCCACTGTGGCTGGCTGTCCTGGTGGACAGAGTTGCCCCTGGGGGGGGAAGGACGAGAGTCACACCCCAGGGGTGGAGTGGGCAACACCATTGTGTTGGCCCTGGTGGTACTATCTGCCCATTGCAATACATCTGTGAGCAAAGTAAAGTTAGGTGTTGCACAGATGGTGTCTGTAGATGTGGAGAAGGGTTCCCCATGGGTTAGCTTAGTGGGCCCTGAGAGTATGGACAGAGGGATCCAACTGGAGTCAGGAAGGCGTAGAACTGGAGCATGCCCCTGCTGTTGTGGGCCTGGGTCCCTGTTCTATCGCCCCAATCAGGGAAGTACATCAAGGTATTGATTGTTCTCCCCTGGCTTTAGGCTGGTAGGGGGTCGTGTTGGACTTTTGCTTTTGCAGGGTCATCCCCAGACTTTTTTGCCTCCTGCCTCCTATATTTTTCTGACATGTTGCTGTTGGCTTTTCAACTCTGAGCACTTTACCACTGCTAACCAGTGCTAAAGTGCATATGCTCTCCTGTTTGAATTGTATGTAAGTGGTTTATCCATGATTGGCATATTTGATTTACTAGTAAGTCCCTAGTAAGGTGCACTAGAGGTGCCAGGGCCTGTAAATCAAATGCTACTAGTGGGCCTGCAGCACTGGTTGTGCCACCCACATAAGTAGCTCTGTAATCATGTCTCAGACCTGCCACTGCAGTGTCTGTGTGTGTATTTTTTACACTGTAAATTCGACTTGGCAAGTGTACCCACTTGCCAGGCCTAAACCTTCCCTTTCCTTACATGTAAGGCACCCCTAAGGTAGGCCCTAGGTAGCCCCAAGGGCAGGGTGCAGTGTATGGATAAGGTAGGACATATAGTAATGTGGTTTATATGTCCTGACAGTGAAATACTGCCAATTTCGTTTTCACTGTTGCAAGGTCTGTCTCTCTCTCATAGGATAATATGGGGGCTACCTTTAAATATGATTAAAGTGTAGATTCCCCTAGAGAGTAGATGGACAGGTGGAGTTTGGGATCCCTGAACTCACAATTTAAAAATACATCTTTTAGTAAAGTTGATTTTGAGATTGTGCGTTTGAAAATGCCACTTTTAGAAAGTGGGCATTTTCTTGCTTAAACCATTCTGTGACTCTGCCTTGTTTGTGGATTCCCTGTCTGGGTCAGTTGACAGTTGGGTTGTTTTTCACCTCACACCAGACAGTGACACAAAGGGAGCTGGGGTGTGATCTGCATTCCTGATTAGCCATCTCTGCTAGGAGGGAGGGGTGGAGTGGTCACTCTCATCTGAAAGGACTGTGCCTGCCTCTGACAATGCTGTCTCCAGCCCCCTGGTGTGTGTCTGAGGCCTTGCCTGGGCAAGGCAGGATTTCACAAGAAGGTGTGAGTCCCCTTTGAAGGAAGGTGACTTCAAAGACTAAAATGGGTATAAGAAGGGCACCCAAACTTACAAACTTTAGAAACACTTCTGGAATCAAGAGGAACCTCTGCCTGGAGAAGAGCTGATCGCTGAGGAACAAGTGCTGCCCTGCCTGTGACTGTGCTTTGTGGAGCTTTCCTGCAGTGCTGCTTCTGCCAGAGTAAGAGGGCAAAGACTGGACTTTGTGTGCCTTCCATCTTGAAGAAGAAATCTCCAAGGGCTTGATGTAGAGCTTGCCTCCTGTTGTTGAAGTCTCAGGGATAGCAAAGACTTCTTCCTGCCAGCACCTGGAGTCTCTGGAGAGACCCCTACTCTGCTCTGTGGTGCCCTTCCAGTTCCTGGGACCCTGAAAGGAGAGGCTGGCAGCCTAAGGACAAAAATACACGCACCGAGCACCGTGCGGAGAAAAGATCGACGCGAATCCGATCGCGGCTGAGAAAACGACGCGACGCCGACTCCGCAGCTGAGAAACGACGCCGCTGGAAACGCGACCGGAGAATCGACGCCCGGAGCAGGAGAAACGACGCGCAGCATCGCTGACGAAGGCTGAGAGATCGCAACCAGCGCCGCGGGACTTCGGACCGTCGCGTGGCTGGCTTTTTCGACGCGCCTCGCCGAGCCGAGCTGTTTTCGACGCATATACCCGTGCAGGGTTATTTTCGACGCACACCGCCCGTGCGGGGTTATTTTTGCCGCAAACCAGGTACATTTTCACGCTAGCAGCGCTAGTGTGGTGTTACAACTACCTAAAGACTCTTTTTATTTTAAACCTTTAAAAAATCATAACTTGACTTGTGTATGTTGGATTTTTGTCGTTTTGGTCTTGTTTTGTCTAGATAAATATTTCCTATTTTTCTAAACTGGTGTTGTGTCATTTTGTAGTGTTTTCATTAAGTTACTGTGTGTGTTGGTACAAATACTTTACGCCCAGCACTCTGAGGTTAAGCCTACTGCTCTGCCAAGCTACCAAGGGGGTAAGCAGGGGTTAGCTGAGGGTGATTCTCTTTTATCCTACCTAGAGTGAGGGTCCTTGCTTGAACAGGGGGTAACCTGACTGTCAACCAAAGACCCCATTTCTAACAACATGTCATTAGCCAGTTTGTCCCATGGCTCATTCCAGAGATTGATGAAGCTCTAGCATTGTTCCTACAGATGTCACTTGTACATGTTGCATGAATATAAATAAGGTTTTGTGCTTCTAATGCTTTTTGCTTAAAGATTGCAATGAAGTGTGATGTTGTGAAGTGTTTTGTGAAGTTGTTGTATTTAAAGTTATTGTATTGCTTTGTGCTCAAATATTTCTGTGGTTATTGTTGTTGTTGACAGGTCCATTGAGGCCTAAGATCCCGGGATAACGCACAAGTGTAGAAGACACTTGATTAATTTATTGTTTGCAGTGAGGCACATGTCATGGGGTACCACTGACAGTGCCAATCGCTTTTTCTTGAGTGAGTGTGAGTTGTGGTTGGTATTTAGTGAATCCAAAAGGCCTACAGAAGATCTATATCAAGGGGAGTGGAAATTGCTGGTCAAATTTCACTCATTGTGTAATTGCGAAAGCTACAGTCAGCAGTGTAGCCAGTACAGCTTTCAAAGCTTGAACCCTACCCATACTGTGCAGACAGGTTTTTGTTTTTTGCTCGCTATATTTTGCATTTAGTGTATGTGTGTTTGTGTGAGAGACAATTGTGAAGCGAATGCAGCTGCTGAGTGAAGTGAGTGTGACATAATTGTGTGTTGCGCTGGTATAGGTCGGTTAGTGTAAAACCTCGCTGGTATTGGTGGACAGTACAACATTGCTATTGGTTGATGACTGTGAAAGCAAAGGATTGTGGGATTGAAATTACTTCCTGAATCAATTGCAAGTTGCGAGTTTAATTGAAATTGAGTAAAGATTATATTTTCAAAGCATTAAAGAGTGCATTCAGAGGACAAGTGTTTATTCCAGTTAGAGGGGGTATTGAAGCCCCACCAGAAGGAATTAAAGGTTATATTTTGACAACTCTTAAAGGATGTCAGTATTGCATTTGATTAGAAAACTGGTGCAGTGCAAAATTACCTGAGAATAAAGGTGCTTTAGCCTTTCCCCAATATGGGAACTTTTAAATTGAGAATTCTTGATAACTTTAGGTGAATAAAGCATAAGATGAAACCGCCTCCAAGACCCACACAATTTGAAACCCTTCATGTTTAGGAGTTGATTGCTTGTGACAAGATATCCACTAAATACGAGATCAGAATTCAGAAAGCAATTAAGACACTTTCAAACGCTAGAGGGGATGCAGAGCAGAAAATATGGAGAGCAGAGATATTAGATGGAGTGAGAAATATTGCAGCTATTTAGGGTGAAGAAGAAGAAGCTGGTACAAAGCCTAAGGCAGGCAATGAAGGCAGAGCAGACAGCAGAAAATGAGAATAAAACGATAGTTACATATGAGAGTGATTCAGATGATGAATTCATAAATCAGTTATTGATGAATTGCCCCCAACCTTATCGTGCAGTTAAGATAGATACGAGAAATGAAGCAGGACAAAGTATAGCCCCGAGTGGGCCAACTACTCCAGTTGCATAGACCCCAAAAAAAAGACATTTCCCTGTACACCCACAAATTCAGTGACATAAGTGCCCATGGTTTATCCAACCATCCCGAGTGTGAATACAGTTAAGCCTGAACTAAGCCCAGTCGCAAATCAAGTAGTACTGAGTCCAGTTATAAACCAGGTTATGCCGAGTCCAGTTGTGAGTCAAACAGTGTCCACACTTTATGTGAATCAGCCTGTTCAAATGGATCCCCACTAGAACAAAATTGTGCCCAATCCCAGTCAATGCCCATGTTCACTCCAGTTCAGTCAATGCCAAATGTTGTTCAGAGCCAAACAGGACAACATTTTAGTACTGTTGTATCAGGTCAAAGTGCTGGAAAAGCAATTCTGAAGAATCAGACAAACCTGGTAGGACCCAATGTGTTAACAGTTCCTATAATTATAGGTCCATTTGTTCTCTTGTATGCTTCAGGTATTCCTGGAAGTAATATTTATTCAGTAAATAACCCAACTGTTTCAGAAATTCCAGTTACATCTGCAGGAATATCACCTGTTGGTATGCAGAGCTTGATATTTTCCTATAATTCAGAAATAGAGAGGACAGTTTCTCTTATTCAGACTTTGATTCCTACAAGGATTGCAGATCCTAACCAGGTTTAACTCAAACAGGACTAGCTCTTGATTCAAAGTTTCCACAGGGAACGCCACATCCTTGCATTCTCACACCTGATCAGATCACAAATTTCCTTCGCAGTACCCTGCAAAATGTGTCCAGGAGAAAAATATTAGTTTGCAAGGTTTTTCAGTACAGCAGTTAACTGACTGGTTGAACAATTAGAGGCCACAAGGAGCTACAGGTGCAACAAATGGTAACATTAGATCAGAAGAGACCCCCGAGAGAGACAGAACATTGAATGTGCCCAGATAGAAATTAGAATTAAATGAGATGATTATGGGAACACTAGAGATAGAACTCATAGAAACATACATAGAAGATGAATTGTGATTCATGTGCAAAGATGTTACTCAATGTGCAGGGCTGGCTTATGAGAAGTTAGCAGAATTGGCCCAAAAATATGAAATTGATTTAGAAAATTCGAACTTATAAAGAGAAGTTACAGATTAGAATTCAGTACCAAAGACATAGCAAAGACGAGATCACCGGGAATGAGAATTCACATAAAGGAATTATTTACATACATACAAACATGGGATGCATTAGATAGATGGGAAGGTGGATGGGCAAAGAAAAGAGATCAAAAGAAAGCAAAGCAAAATGTATCTCCAACAGAAGCAAATCAAGCTGATGACAATGTAAAAAAGATGCATATGAGAGAGATTCCAGGAGGAGGCAATGTGCATGCCCTGTGGAGCAGAATTGACACACTGTCATCCACAAATGATAACCGAAGATCGAGAGAGAATCCAGTGTGGTGGAACAAGCAGACAGAGAGGTTCGTAAAGCTTTCAAAATGCCAGTGAGAGGATTTTGGTTCCACTAGATCTGATGGTTGAGTGCAAGCGAAGTGTTGATTGGCCGGATCGTGAACCACAGAGAGATCCAAAAACAGGTGTGCCGTCTGAATAGGTGATGAAAAAGTATTATAAAGTGATTGAATTTTTGAAGAACAAAGTGTCCTTAAAAGACATTGATTGGCAGAAAACGGACATTCAAACTCAGGAAACACATTAGTAAATTTATGCTTATTATGAAAGGTTGTTGCAAGCATTCCATCAGCATAGTAGTACAGAAACATTGAGCTGAAAGACAGGTAATTTTGTGTTTAGAGTTATGCAAGGATTGAAAACAGAAGTTAGTGAAATGATTCAAAAGCATTTGATTTGTTGGCAGTACAAGTTGATTGATGAGATCCTTCAGTAAGCAAGATACCGTCATGATGACATCGAAGTGGAATACAAGGTGTGCAACAGCAGGTTAATAGAGTGCTACCGTTTAGAGGTAGAGAATGTAGTGTTCGGACAAATCAGAGTGGAAATGTAGTTGATGTGCAGTTGGTGAAGAAAACATGTCCATGTCATGCTTGTAGAAATTTTGGACATTGGAGACGGGAATGTCCTTTTAATAATGTGAATAATTTGGTGAAGAATGGTGGTGTTGCTCAGACTATTGGCAACAATCAAGTTCAAATTCAAAGAATTCAAAGGCCTTGAGTCCAGAATGTGATTGCTTCCACAGATGCACAGCAAATACATGTCCCACAACAAATGCTGATTCCACAAGCCCCAATGACACAGCAGCAAGTGATTGCTCCTCAGCAAAACGTGAATCAGAGAGCAGATGCAAATGTAAATCAGTTGGTATAACAATTTCCCTTAAATGATTTGAGTGATGAGGAGTTTTCAGAAACATTTAGTAGTGATAGTTCTGATGATGAGGACTGCATGTTAGCAGTATCTTTAGTGGTATATGACTAGCAAATAAGCAATTGACAAATCCTGTTATAGAACATATCCCAGTAAAAATAGGTTCATTTGAGGACCGGTATCAATTTGTGGTATGCGATTCAAGTCCTGTTAGGCTGTTAGGTCGTGATCTATTGTGTAAGCAAAATTGTTCCATGAGCTGCACACCCAGAGGCATACAAATTCAAACAAATGATAAAGAAGATGTGCCCTGTAAAATAATAGAATAGTACTGACTTGTCACACTGTTTCCAGAAGTGACAGCCAAAACTTAGCTTTTTTCATGCTTTTTAGGTCAGGAGAAGCTCCCCGCGCTGCAAAGCTCCACGTTGTGCCCATGTCCCTCTCCCAGCCCTCGCAGCTGCTACTGCGAATTCGAGGTCCTCCTCCACCTGCAGGCCCCCGCCTGCGCCTCATCCCTGGTGGTCCAGTGGTGCCGTAAGTATAGTCTGCCTATTTGCCTTGTGTCCGTTTTTCACTTTCTTTCACTTTTCTCTGTTTCTTGCTCTGTTTCCATAATTTGGTGCCTTTTCACGGTTTCTCTATTTTCTTGCTCTGTTCCCCCGTGGTTCTCCTGCCGCTGCGTCCCCGTGTCCCCGCCCACCTCGTGCACCTATTCGCGCTTCCCTCCTACATCCCAGCTGCTCCTCTCTCCCACCTCCCCCTCTTAATGGCGGCAGCTGTGCGCTGAGGAAAGCAACCCTGTCCTCCTTTTTAGGTCGGGAGAAGCTCTCCGCACCACAAAGCTCCACGATGTGTCCGCATCCCTCTCCTCACCCTCACAGCTGCTGCTGGGAGTTCAAGGCCCTCCTCCACCCGCAGGCCCCCGACGGCACCTCATCCCTGGTGGTCTAGTGGTGTCATACGTATTGTCTGTCTGTTTGCCTTGTGTCTGTTTTTCACTGTCTTTCACTGTTTCTCTGTTTCTTGCTCTGTTTCCATTATTTTGTGTCTTTTCACTGCTTTCTCAATTTTCTTGCTGTGTTCCCCCATGATTCTCCTGCAACTGTGTCCCCACGGGCAAGCCCCCCACGTGCATCGTTTCCCTCCAGCCCGCCCCCCATCTGCATCTCCCTCCCACCTCCCCCTCTTAATGGCACCCGCTGCGCTGTGAGGAGAGCAACTCTGACCTGCTTTTTAGGTCGGGAGAAGCTCTCCGCACGACACAGATCCACCACTGTACCCGCATCCCTTTCCCCGTCTCACAGCTGCTATTGTGAGTTCGAGGCCCTCCTCCACCCACAGGCCCCCACCTGCGCCTCATCCCTGGTGGTCTAGTGGTGCGGTAAGTATTGTCTGTCTGTTTGCCTTGTGTCCGTTTTTCACTGTCTTTCACTGTTTCTCTGTTTCTTGCTCTGTTTCTTTTATTCTGTCCCTTTTTCACAGTTTTCTCTATTTTCTTGCTCTGTTCCCCGTGGTTCTCCTGTCGCTGTGTCCCCACGGCCTGCCCCACTCGTGCACCCATTCGCACTTCCCTCCCGCCTCCCAGCTGCTCCTCCCTCCCACCTCCCCCTCTTAATGGCGGCCGCTGAGCGGTGAGGAGAGCAGCCCTGACCTGCTTTTTAGGTCGGGAGAAGCTCCCCGCACCGCACAGCTCCACCATTGTGCCCGCGTCCCTCTCCCTGCCCTCGCTGCTGCTACTGCGAGTTCGAGGCCCTCCTCCGCCCGCAGGCCCCCGCCTGTGCCTCATCCCTGGTGGTCTAGTGGTACCGTAAGTATTTTCTGTCTGTTTGCCTTGTGTCCGTTTTTCACTGCCTTTCACTGTTTCTCTTTCTTGCTCTGTTTCCATTATTTTGTGCCTTTTTCAATGTTTTCTCTATTTTCTTGCTCTGTTCCCCCGTGGTTCTCCTGCCTCTGCGTCCCCTTGGCCCCAAACCCTTTGCATGCCCATTCGCGCTTCCCTCCCTCCCCCCAGCTGCTCCTCCCTCCCACCTCCCCCTCTTAATGGCACCCACTGGACGATGAGGAGAGCAACTCTGACCTGCTTTTTAGGTCAGGAGAAGCTTCCCGCACAGCACAGCACAGCTCCACCGTTTTGCCTACGTCCCTTTCCCCACCCTCACAGCTGCTACTGCGAGTTCGAGGCCCTCCTCCAACTGCAGGCCCCCACCTGCGCCTCATCCCTGGTAGTCTAGTGGTGCCGTAAGTATTGTCTGTCTGTTTGGCTTGTGTCCGTTTTTCACAGTCTTTCGTTGTTTCTCTGTTTCTTGCTCTGTTTCCATTATTTTGTGCCTTTTCACTGCTTTCTCAATTTTCTTGCTGTGTTCCCCCTGATTCTCATGCTACTGTGTCCTCGTGGCCCCGCCCCCCACGCGCACCGTTTCCCTCCAGCCCGCCCCCCAGCTGCTCCTCCCTCCCACCTCCCACTCTTAATGGCATCGGCTGCACTGTGAGGAGAGCAACCCTGACCTGCTTTTTAGGTCAGGATAAGCTCTCCGCACGATACAGCTCCACCACTGTACCCGCATCCCTCTCCCCGCCTCACAGCTGCTATTGCGAATTCGAGGCCCTCCTCCACCCGCAGGCCCCCGACGGCACCTCATCCCTGGTGGTCTAGTGGTGTCATAAGTATTGTCTGTCTGTTTGCCTTGTGTCTGTTTTTCACTGTCTTTCTCTGTTTCTCTGTTTCTTGCTCTGTTTCCATTATTTTGTGTCTTTTCACTGCTTTCTCAATTTTCTTGCTGTGTTCCCCCCTGATTCTCCTGCAACTGTGTCCCCACGGGCCCGCCCCCCACGTGCATCGTTTCCCTCCAGCCCGCCCCCCAGCTGCTCCTCCCTCCCACCTCCCCCTCTTAATGGCACCCGCTGCGCTGTGAGGAGAGCAACTCTGACCTGCTTTTTAGGTCGGGAGAAGCTCTCCGCACGACACAGCTCCACCACTGTACCCGCATCCCTTTCCCCGTCTCACAGCTGCTATTGTGAGTTCGAGGCCCTCCTCCACCCACAGGCCCCCGCCTGCGCCTCATCCCTGGTGGTCTAGTGGTGCGGTAAGTATTGTCTGTCTGTTTGCCTTGTGTCCGTTTTTCACTGTCTTTCACTGTTTCTCTGTTTCTTGCTCTGTTTCTTTTATTCTGTCCCTTTTTCACAGTTTTCTCTATTTTCTTGGTCTGTTCCCCGTGGTTCTCCTGTCGCTGTGTCCCCATGGCCTGCCCCACTCGTGCACCCATTCGCACTTCCCTCCCGCCTCCCAGCTGCTCCTCCCTCCCACCTCCCCCTCTTAATGGCGGCCGCTGAGCGGTGAGGAGAGCAGCCCTGACCTGCTTTTTAGGTCGGGAGAAGCTCCCCGCGCCGCACAGCTCCACCATTGTGCCCGCGTCCCTCTCCCTGCCCTCGCTGCTGCTACTGCGAGTTCGAGGCCCTCCTCCGCCCGCAGGCCCCCGCCTGTGCCTCATCCCTGGTGGTCTAGTGGTACCGTAAGTATTTTCTGTCTGTTTGCCTTGTGTCCGTTTTTCACTGCCTTTCACTGTTTCTCTTTCTTGCTCTGTTTCCATTATTTTGTGCCTTTTTCAATGTTTTCTCTATTTTCTTGCTCTGTTCCCCCGTGGTTCTCCTGCCTCTGCGTCCCCTTGGCCCCAAACCCTTTGCATGCCCATTCGCGCTTCCCTCCCGCCCCCCAGCTGCTCCTCCCTCCCACCTCCCCCTCTTAATGGCACCCACTGGACGATGAGGAGAGCAACTCTGACCTGCTTTTTAGGTCAGGAGAAGCTTCCCGCACAGCACAGCTCCACCGTTTTGCCTACGTCCCTTTCCCCACCCTCACAGCTGCTACTGCGAGTTCGAGGCCCTCCTCCAACTGCAGGCCCCCACCTGCGCCTCATCCCTGGTAGTCTAGTGGTGCCGTAAGTATTGTCTGTCTGTTTGGCTTGTGTCCGTTTTTCACTGTCTTTCGCTGTTTCTCTGTTTCTTGCTCTGTTTCCATTATTTTGTGCCTTTTCACTGCTTTCTCAATTTTCTTGCTGTGTTCCCCCCTGATTCTCATGCTACTGTGTCCTCGTGGCCCCGCCCCCCACGCGCACCGTTTCCCTCCAGCCCGCCCCCCAGCTGCTCCTCCCTCCCACCTCCCACTCTTAATGGCACCCGCTGCACTGTGAGGAGAGCAACCCTGACCTGCTTTTTAGGTCAGGATAACCTCTCCGCACGATACAGCTCCACCACTGTACCCGCATCCCTCTCCCCGCCTCACAGCTGCTATTGCGAATTCGAGGCCCTCCTCCACCCGCAGGCCCCGCCTGCACCTCATCCCTGGTAGTCTAGTGGTGCGGTAAGTATTGTCTGTCTGTTTGCCTTGTGTCCGTTTTTCACTGTCTTTCACTATTTCTCTGTTTCTTGCTCTGTTTCTATTATTCTGTCCCTTTTTCACAGTTTTCTCTATTTTCTTGCTCTGTTCCCCCGTGGTTCTCCTGTCGCTGTGTCCCCACGGCCTGCCCCACTCGCGCACACCATTCGCACTTCCCTCCCGCCTCCCAGCTGCTCCTCCCTCCCACCTCCCCCTCCTAATGGCGGCCGCTGAGCGGTGAGGAGAGCAGCCCTGACCTGCTTTTTAGGTCGGGAGAAGCTCCCCGCGCCGCACAGCTCCACCATTGTGCCCGCGTCCGTCTCCCTGCCCTTGCTACTGCTACTGTGAGTTTGAGGCCCTCCTCTGCCCGCAGGCCCCCGCCTGTGCCTCATCCCTGGTGGTCTAGTGGTACCGTAAGTATTGTCTGTCTGTTTGCCTTGTGTCCATTTTTCACTGTCTTTCACTGTTTCTCTTTCATGCTCTGTTTCCATTATTTTGTGCCTTTTTCACTGTTTTCTCTATTTTCTTGCTCTGTTACCCGGTGGTTCTCCTGCCTCTGCGTGTCCGTGGCCCTGCACCCTTTGCACACTCATTTGCGCTTACCTCCCACCCCCGGCTGCTCCTCCCTCCCACCTCCCAATCTTAATGGCACCCGCTGCACGGTGAGGAGAGCAACTCTGACCTGCGTTTTAGGTCGGGAGAAGCTCCCCACACCGCACAGCTCCACTGTTGTGCCTACGACCCTCTCCCCATCCTCGCAGGTGCTACTGCGAGTTCGAGGCCCTCCTCCACCCGCAGTCCCCCATCTGCGCCTCATCCCTAGTGGTCTAGTGGTGCCATAAGTATTGTCTGTCTGTATGCCTTGTGTCCGTTTTTCACTGTCTTTCACTGTTTCTTGTTCTGTTTCCATTATTTTGTGCCTTTTTCACAGTTTTCTCTATTTTCATGCTCAGTTCCCTCGTGGTTCTCCTGCCACTGCATCCCCATGTCCCCACCCCCTTCTTGCACCCATTCACACTTCCCTCCCGCCTCCCAGCTGCTCCTACCTCCCCCTCTCAATGGCGGCCGCTGGACGGTGAGCAGAGCAACCCTGACCTGCCTTTTAGGTCGGGAGAAGCTCCCCGAGCCGCACAGCTCCACAATTGTGCCTGCGTCCCTCTCCCTGCCCTCGCAGCTGCTACTGTGAGTTCGAGGCCCTCCTCCACCCACAGGCCCCCATCTGCGCCTCATCCCTGGTGGTCTAGTGGTGCCATAAGTATTGTCTGTCTGTTTGCCTTGTGTCCGTTTTTCACTGTCTTTCACTGTTTCTGTTTCTTGCTCTGTTTCCATTATTTTGTGCCTTTTTCACTGTTTTCTCTATTTTCTTGTTCTGTTCTCCCGTGGTTCTACTGCTGCTGTGTCCCCGCCCCCCTCGTGTGCCCATTTGTGCTTCCCTCCTGCCTCCCAGCTGCTCCTGCCTCCCACCTCCCCCTCTCAATGGCGGCCGCTGCGCAGTGAGGACAGCAGCCCTGACCTGGTTTTTAGGTCCGGAGAAGCTCCCCACGCTGCACAGCTCCACCGTTGTGCCCACGTCCCTCTCCCACCCTCGCAGCTGCTACTGCGAGTTCGAGGCCCTCCTCCACCTGTTGGCCCCTGCCTGCGCCTCATCCCTGGTGGTCTAGTGGTGCCGTAAGTATTGTCTGTCTGTTTGCCTTGTGTCCGTTTTTCACTGTCTTTCACTGTTTCTCTGTTTCTCGCTATGTTTCCATTATTTTGTGCCTTTTTCACTGTTTTCTCTATTTTCTTACTCTGGTCCCGCCCCCTTTGCCGCCCATTCGTGCTTCCCTCCCAGCTGCTCCTCCCTCCTACCTCCCTCTCTTAATGGCGGCCGCTATGCGGCTGCGCTGCTGGCGCACCAGAGGCAAACCCATCTGCCCCCAACCTCGCCTGGATTGTGCCCAGCGCCAGTCCCCCTGGACTCCGAGATCCCCCCGGCACCAGATGCCACTGCGAAGCCAACGCCCTCCACGCCCTCAACACCTGCCGCTCTACCACCTGCTTCCAGGACACACCAAAGCTCGCCCACGGACCCTTCTCCTATCGGAGCTGCAACTTCTCCACCCTCCAAACCACCACCTCACCCTCCAGATCCAGACACAACCACCTCAGGTGCAACCTTCTCAACACTCACTCTGTCCACAAGCACGCCATCGAGCTCTGCGACCTTCTCGCCTCCTCCTCCCCAGACATCGCATTCCTGACAGAGACCTGGATGAATCTTTCCTCAGCTCCCGACATCGCCATAGCCATCTCAGACGGCTACAAGCTCACTCGCAGAGACCGCACCAACACACCGGGAGGATGGATCGCCATTGTCCACAGGAACACCATAAGAATCTCAACCAACACCGAAGACACCCTCAGCACTGCAGAACACATGCACTTCCAAATCCCCATCGAACCCAAGACCACCCTCAGGGGTACTCTCATGTACAGACCCCCGGACCTCGATCTCAGTTCAGGGACTGCATCGCCGATGTCATCAGCACTCAGGCCCTTGCATCTACTGACCACATCCTCCTCAGGGACCTGAACTTCCAACTCGAAAACACCAATGACAGCAACTTGATCGCCCTGCTCAGCAACCTCACCAACCTCTGACTCAATCAACACGTCACATCTCCCACCCACTCCGCCGGACACATACTAGACCCCATCTTTTCTGCCAGCAGACACATCGCCTTCAGCCACACCACCAAACTCCACTGAATTGACCACCGCTGCCTCCACTTCACCTTCAATAAACCCACCACCCACTACCACCCGCAACCGATCCCCTGCCACAGCTAGAACAAGATCACCAATGACTGGCTGATCTCCACCCTCGCCCTCACCCCACCAGCTGACTCCGACACCAACACAGCCGACTGCAACCTCAGGCAATGGATCGATGACTGCGCCAACACTCTCACCCCGATCAAGAAACCCTCTCACAACTGCGTCATCAAAAAGGCCACCTGCTTCACCATCGACCTCTGGACCTCCAAACAGGCCTGCTGCAAACTCAAGAGGAAGTGGAGCCAGGAACAGACACCAGCCACCCACAGGGCCCTCAAGAACGCAATCCGCAAGCACCACCAGCTCATCCGGGCCACCAAGAGGTCCTCCTTCAAGGAACGCATCGACAACAACGCACACAACAGAAAAGAGCTCTTCAACATTGTGAAGGAACTCTCTAACCCCAGCTCCAGCACCAATGACATCACACCTTCACAAGACCTCTGCGACTCCCTCGCCACCTTCTTTCATCGCAAGATCACAGACATCCACGACAGCTTCAACAATAAGACCCCACCAGCAGCCACCAACACCTCCGACTCATCGTCTCTCAACCACACCAACCTCCCCCTCTCCTGGACACATGTCAATGACGCTGACACCATCAAAGTAATGAACACCATACATTCTGGCTCTCCATCTGACCCCCCTGCCCGCACTACATCTACAACAGAGCAAACTCCATCATCGCCCTCCAACTACGTATGATCATCAATAGCTCCTTTGAGAACCTTCCCGGAAAGCTGGAAGCACACCTAGATCAACGCCTTACTCATGAAACCCCAGGTGGACCCTAAGGACAAAAACTACCGGCCCATCTCCCTGCTTCTGTTCCCGGCAAAGGTTCTCGAGAAGATCATCAACAGGCACCTGTCCCACCACCTGGAGGAAAACAACACTCTGGACCCGTCCCAATCTGGCTTTTGGTGCAATCACAGCATCGAAACCGCCCTCATCGCTGCCACCGACAACATCCGGACCCTCCTGGACAAAGGCAAAACCGCAGCCCTCATACTCCTGGACCTTTCGGATGCCATTGACACCGTCTGCCACCACACCCTGCACACACGCCTCCACGAAGCAGGGATCCGCGACAAGGCCCTGGACTGGATCACCTCCTTCCTCTCCGAAAGAACACAGAGAGTCCACCTCCCTCCATTCCTATCTGAAGTCACCAAGACCATCAGCGGCGTACCACTGGGTTCCTTCCTCAGCCAGACACTCTTCAACATCTACATGGCACCGCTCACCAAAATCATCCGATCTCACAACCTCAACATCATCTCCTACATTGGAGACACCCAGCTGATCCTCTCCCTCACCAAGGACCCCGCCGCAGCCAAAACCAACCTCCACGAGGGCATGAAGGCCGTTGCCAACTGGATGAAGAACAGTCGACTAAAACTAAACTCAGATATGACAGAGGTCTTCATCGTCGGTCCCACCCCCTCCACTTGGGACACCTCCTAGTGGCCCTCCATGCTGGGAGCCGCACCAACGCCCACCAACCACGCCCGCAACCTGGGTTTCATCCTTGACTCATCGCTCTCCATGACCCAACAAGTCAACGCTGTCTCATCTTCCTGCTTCAACACCCTCTGCATGCTCTGCAAAATCTACAGGTGGATCCCCTCCAAAACCAGAAGGACGGTTACCCAGGCCCTCGTCAGCAGCAGACTGAACTACGGCAACACTCTCTATGCTGGAACCACGGCAGCTCTGCAGAAAAGACTGCAACGGATACAGAACGCCTCTGCATGCCTCATCCTCAACATCCCCCACCACAGCCATATCACAGCCCACCTGAGAGACCTACACTGGCTTCCCATCAACAAAAGGATCACTTTCAAGCTCCTAACCCATGCCCACAAAGCACTCCACAACGCCGGACCAGCATACCTTAACGATCGTCTCACCTTCTACTCCCCGAACCGGCAACTCCGCTCCGCCGACCTCACACTCGACACTGTCCCACACATCCACAGGACAACAACCAGCAGCAGATCCTTCTCCTACCTCTCACCCAAGACCTGGAACACCCTCCCCATCTACCAACAGCAGACCAAGGACTTACTGACCTTTAGGAGACTCCTCAAGACCTGGCAGTTCAAGCAGCAGCAGCTCTCCCCCCTCTTCAGGTGCCTTGAGACCCTCACAGGTGAGTAGCGTGCTCTACAAATGCATTGATTGATTGATTGTTGAGTTGCAAGAGATAGTTTTACTAGGAGTTTGGGAATTTCTATGAAGAGATAGAACTCATGAAAGGAGTTGAGCCAGTAAAAATAACAGCGAAGCCAAACACAGTGGGGCATATTTATACTCTGTTTGCGCCGGATTCGCGTTGTTTTTTCTGACGCAATTCCGACGCAAAACGAACTCCATATTTATACTTTGGCGTTAGACACGTCTAGCGCCAAAGTCCATGGAGTTTGCGTCATTTTTTTGCGTGGACACCTACTTTGCGTTAATGATATGCAAGGTAGGCGTTCCCGTCTAAAAAATTGACTCCGAAGCATGTGCGCCGTATTTACACTCCCAGGCAAAATTCACGCCCGGGAGTGGGCGGGTCAAAAAAAATGACGTACGGCCGCTTTTGTGCCGTTTTTTAGCGCCTGGACAAGGCAGGCGTTAAGGGACCTGTGGGCTCGGAAGGAGCCCAGAGGTGCCCTCCCATGCCCCCAGGGACACCCCCTGACACCCTTGCCCACCCCAGGAGGACACCCAAGGCTGGAGGGACCCATCCCAGGCACATTAAGGTAAGTTCCGGTAAGTATATATATTTTTTTTTTGTGGCATAGGGGGGCCTGATTTGTGCCCCCCTACATGCCACTATGCCCAATGACCATGCCCGGGGGACAGAAGTCCCCTGGGCATGGCCATTGGGTAAGGGGGCATGACTCCTGTCGTTGCTAAGACAGGAGTCATTTCTATGGGGGTTGGGAGTCGAAAAAAATGGCGCAAATCGGGTTGAGACGAAAAATTTGCCTCAGCCTGACTTGCCCCATTTTTTGGCGCCCAAGCTCCATATCCCGCTACGCCGGCACTGCCTGGTGTACGTCGTTTTTTTCCACGCACACCAGGCAGCACCGCCGGCTAACGCCGGCTAACGTCATTGATTAAATACGGCGCCCGCATGGCGCTTCAGAATGGCGTTAGCCGGCGCTAATTTTTTTGACGCAAAACTGCGTTAGCGCAGTTTTGCGTCAAAAAGTATAAATATGGCCCAGTGTATCTATGGATACTGTCTTATAACATGACCCCAGAATGAATTGCAGGAATAACTCACATAATTGATACCTTCATCGAGCAAGGAGTTCTAAAAGAAATCTTAGGAAGCCCATGTAATTCCCCAATGTTAGGATTACAAAAGCACAAAGGAATATGCTGCATAGTACAGGATCTTAGAAAAGTGAATGGAATTGCTGCCCCATGTTGTCCAGTTGTACTGACTCCTGCAGTGATTTTGTTTCAGATCCCTTGGGAAGTCGAATGGTTCACGGTTAATGATTTGGGCCAGGAGTTCTTTTCTACTCCCCTGCATGAGCACAGTTAGTTTCTCTTCGCCTTTAAATTTGGAAGCCGTGTTTTCACATGGTATTGTACACCTCAATGGTATACGGAGTCACCATCAATTTGTACTCAGATAAGTCCCTTAAAATGCCTTTTCATTTAGTTTGGTGCAATACTTTGATGATTTGATATTTGCATCAAATACACGTGAAGCCTGTAGGAGAGCTATAGTTTCCCTGTTAAATCATTTTGAAGAAAATGGACATGAACTTTCCCCAGCACAGTTGCAGTATTGTTAAATAGAAGTAAAATACTCAGATCATCATATAGAGAAAGGTGCAAGGAAGATGTCCCAGGAGAGAATTTCAGCAATAATGCAAATTAACCCACCAGTTACACAGAGAGATGTCAGAATGTTTTTGCTACTGGTTGGCTACTGCCGCCAGTGAATTCAAATTTTTTCCCTTTTGTCCAAGCCTTTGCAGAGGCTGACACACAAGGATATGTCTGATCAGGGACCATTTGATGACAAATGCATGCATACCTTCTCGGACCTGAAAGAAACCCTGTGCTGAGCTGCACCTCTGGCAATGCCAGATTACAAAAAATATTTTTCTTTGTTTTGCTGTGAAAGGGATGGTTGTGCACTTTCTTTTTTTACACAGATGCATGAAATGCAAACAAGCCAGTAGCATATTTTCCAGCTACACTTGATCCCATTGTTTAAAAGCTCTGGCTGTGGCGAGTGTCACAATAGGACAATGCAAAGGCATTGTTATGGTGCATCCCTTGAATTTTTTGTGCCCCATTCCGTCAAAGTTCTTTTGACCTGTACAAAGACCCCGTACCTGACAAATGCTGTGATGATCTCAAACAGGCCACACAAGCACTGGTACTTTCGAGACTAGACTATGGGATCTCCATCCTTACCGGCACGGCCAAATCCCAACTTGCCCCTATGAGGTCCACTCTTCATGCAGCTGCGAGACTGGTGACGGGAATTAAAAAATATGACCACATCTCCCCAGCACTGAAGAGTCTGAAATGGCTCCCAATTGAAGCCCGTTGCTTGTTCAGTACTGCCTGCCTAACACACAAAGCTCTTCACTCTGTGAAACCAGAATACTTCGCCAAAAAACTCTTGAAAGCAGATCAAAAAAGATCACTAAGAAACTCAAACACCTTCCTCCTCCTCCTGCCAAAAACCAAGAAGCAAAAAACTCGGACATGCTCCTTTTCAAACAACACGCCAAGAATCTGGAACTCCATACCTAGTCACATCAGATCCAACCCTTCCCATCTGATCTTCAAGAAGCTACTTAAAGAATACCTCCTTAACCAATCTACACCCCAAAAAGAATCTCTCACCCCCCACCTCACCACTGCCGGATCGCTTTCTTCTTGTCCTTGCGTATCCCACTGTATAACCGGTCTGCAATAGGATCCTTATGTTTTTCTTGCATTTTTCATTTGTTTATTATTGTCTATACTGTTGTAAAATGCTCTGATACCCTTGGGGTCTTGTCAGCACTATAGAAAACTTTCCAAATAAATAAAAATAAATGCTCAATTAACTTGCTAGGAGCAGGTAATCCTGGGGTCCCCCAATGTCAACATCAAAAGATGTGATTCCTTAAATGTAGCAATGCTCTTACTAATTCCTGTTGAAAATGTAAATGATCGTAAGGAGGAAGTGAAACATGGTTATTGTGATCTTCATGGCACATCCTTTAATGAGGAATGGATCAATGGAAATAGCACCAATGAGCCAAATCAAAACTTCTTTATGACAGCAATTTATACTTGGGAAGAAGTCAAAACATTGAAGGTAGTAGTGCCAGAAGAAAAACAAAGAGGCTGGAGTAGAGTAGGTTGTGTTCAGGGAGATGAGGATTATGTTTGGGTTTCCAGTGAGGGAAAAGCAATGTTGCCAAATAGTTTGCTGTCCCCGATGGCAAAGTATTACCATGGACAAACTCACATAGGTAGAGCTGCAATGATCAGAACAATAAGACAAACATGGTACAACCCCCGATTCAGATTGGTTGCTGAAGCAGTGTGTTACAGATGTGTAATATGTCAACAAGTGAATGGAGGGAAATGCACTGTGGTTAACATGAGTCACATAGGTAGATCAGGAGGTCCTTTCAACAGAATGGAACTTGGTTTCATAGAAATACGTGTGTGAAATAGATTGAGCTATGTTTGGGTTGTGGTGTGTATGTTCACATTAGTTAGAGGCTTACCCAACTAGCAGGAATGATAGCCTCACAGTTACAAAGCTGCTTTTGAGGAAATTGATACCTCAGTTCGGCTTTCCGACTTCTCTGGAATCAGATCAAGGAACTCATTTCAAAAGTGAAGTCATAAAATTGTTGTGTGCGGCTTTACAAACTAAGAAAGATTGCTCTGCAGTTACAGACCAGAGCCTCAGGATTAATCGAGCAGATGAGTGGAACTTTGAAGTCTCGACTGGCAAGAGCCTGTCCATCTACAATGCTGAAATCGCAGGATGCATTGCCTCTTGTCCTAATGAGCATGTGCAGCATACCCCACAGAAAGACAGGATTGTCCTCTCATGAAATAATTACGGAGCATGCTATGAGGTTACAAGTTGTGCCCGCAAATGCACCAGTAAGCATTACAGATGACTTAGTGCTGGATTATTGCAAAGGGCTAGCTGATGTCTCCCCAGGTTGGAGAAGTAACTGCTCAACCATAACAAGAACTGTGTCACAAACTGAGTCCTAGAACCTGGGTTCTGGTGAAGAAGCATGTAAGAAAGTCATGCTTAAAGCTGCGTTGGGAAGTGCCATACCAGATTTACCTAGTCACAACAACTGCTATGATGTGTTCTGTCTACCGAAATGGATAAACGCAAGCCACACTCACAAATTTTCAGCTCTCCTTGATCAAACAGTGCCTGTTCCCGGGTTTGGTACAGTGAGCAAAGGGGTCCAGGTCAGCAGAGCTGTGGGGAATGGGAAAGTAGCTGTCATGGAAAATGCACAAACCGGTGAAACTAAGGGGCATATTTATACTATGCTTGCGCTGAATTTGTGTTATTTTTTTTTACGCAATTTTGGTGCAAACTGAACTCCATATTTATATTTTGATGCTGGACACGTCTAGCGTCAAAATATTGGAGTTAGCACCATTTTTGGATGCGTGCACCTACCTTGCGTCAATGAGATGCAAGGTAGGTGTTCCCATCTAAGAAATTGTGCTAAACCCTAGCGCCATATTTTTTCACACGTGCTAAAATGATGCACGGGTGGGAGAAGAGGCTAAATAATGGTGCAAAGCTTGCTTTGCACCATTATTTAATCCCTGGGTCAGACCACGCGTTAGGAGACCTATGGACCCATTTCCATGGTGAAACTCCATGGAATGGGCCCACAGGTGCCCACCCCAAGCCCCAGGGTCACCCCCACCCACACCATAGGGACACCAGAGGACGGGGGCCCCATCACAGGTAAGTAGGGTAAGTATAGGTAAGTATTTTTTAAAAAATTGAGTGCCATTGGGGGCCCTTACATGCCCCCCCCTGCATGGCACTGGGTGCTATGGCCATGCCCAGTGGACCCTGTGCTGGCCAGTGGGGTGGTGGGCATAAACACCTGCCTTTTATAAGACAGGAGTCATGTGGTGTGGATGGCTTTGTGCCAGGAAATGATGCTAGGCTGGTTAGAGGCATTTTTTTTTGGCCTCTAACCAGCCTAGATTCATTTTTTGAGGCAAAAGCCCCTTCACCCGTACCCCCACCCCCACACGGCTAACGTAATTTCTTCTGACGCTAGCTTAACCTGAGCACTGGCTTGCGGCATTCCATAAATTTGGTGCCCAGCTGAAGCTTTGGAATGATGCGCAGTTTTGCAGCAAAAAGTATTAGGGGGTCATTCTGACCCCCGCCGGCGGCAGAAGCCGCCCGCCTGGCGGGAACCGCCAGAAAACCGTACCGCGGTCAAAAGACCGCGGCGGTCATTCTGACTTTCCCGCTGGGCTGGCGGGCGACGGGTGCCGTTGCACCCGTCGCGATTTTCATTCTCTGCTAGGCAGACACTGAAAATCAATGTGGGGCCCTGTTAGGGGGCCCCTGCAGTGCCCATGCCATTGGCATGGGCACTGCAGGGGCCCCCAGGAGCCCCACGACACCCGTTCCCGCCAGCCTGGTTGAACCAGGCTGGCGGGAAGGGGTTTGGAATCCCCATGGCGGCGCTGCTTGCAGCGCCGCCGTGGAGGATTCACAGGGGCAGGGGAAAACCGGCGGGAAACCGCCGGTTTCCCTTTTCTGACCGCGGCTTTACCGCTGCTGTCAGAATTGCCCTTGATGCACCGCCAACCTGTTGGCGGTGCTTCCTCCAACCCCGGCCCTGGCGGTCCATGACCGCCAGGGTCGGAATGACCCCCTAAAAATGGGTTAAGAGTGAGTCTGTTGCAGTCAAAGGTGCAGGATGGTTGAGTAAGTCTCATTTAACAACACTGAAATCCTAGTCGTGCTTAAGGGAAGAATTTGTATTGGAGACCAGTGCCCCTAGGAAAAGTTCAGACCCAGGGATAAATGTGCCTCCTACTATTGCTGAAGTAACTGAGGACACAGATCAAAGTGACAGTGATATTGAAAGTCGTGCGACAAGGAGGACAAAAAGAAAAATAGTGCCAAGTCAAAAATATTCAGCTCCCGAATGGACTTGTAACGCAGCTGATGATTGTGAGAAGGGGTTCATTGCCATTTGTGTTAACAATTCAAGTTCAGCTGAACATTTTGGGATTTGAAATTGCTTTGGAACTGAACTTTAAAATCTCATTGCCACTTGATGAACAGAGACATTGGGCCTGATTCTAACTTTGGAGGACGGTGTTAAACCGTCCCAAAAGTGGCGGATATACCACCTACCGTATTACGAGTCCATTATATCCTATGGAACTCGTAATACGGTAGGTGGTATATCCGCCACTTTTGGGACGGTTTAACACCGTCCTCCAAAGTTAGAATCAGGCCCATTATTTCCTGGAAGTACTCATAAATGATTATCAGATGGTTTATTATTAGAGACATTTATATTTTTAGCAGTGATTTTGAACATTTGCAAGTAGAGAAAAAGTTTGATTAACTTTCTAGAAGTTCAAGAACTTTGTAAATAATTGTAACACGTTTTTTGAAGATAACTGTTGGTTTTTAGGTTCTGCTTTGCTCACATGAAGAAAAGAAAAGTTGCTGTGAATTAATTGAGAGATGCTTTTGCATTTTTGATTGGTGAATTTTGTTCTTGGAGATTTGAGTAACACTGTGGTCTGATTCTAGACAAGCCATGAAACCTGATCAAGGTAAAAGGAGTAAATGCAAGTATGTGTTTGTGTGTGTAGGATTAGCAACAGTATGTGTGGGTGTAAGCATTTTATTGATAGTTGGATTGAGTCTACCAGTGAAAGAGGAGATTGAGGGCACAATTGTACTGATGCTAAGAGATTCAACTGCAGAACAAGATCCCCCATATGAGGATGAGAGATCGTTACACAGTGACGGTTCTAAGGGAAATTTGACATCTAATGTGTATTATAATTTGTTGTATAAGTATATTGAAACTATGGAAGTACATGATTGTTATGTTCAAACCCAGATCCCTTCATCAGTGAAGGCAGAAATCACTTATCATAGCTTGCCTTTAACTTATGGAATTTCATGCAGTTTTTTTTATTAACACTTATATCATCAGGAGTATATCCAATACTTCTATTCCAATTATGAACTGGTGTTTTCTTTTGTGCCTGTTAATCAGCATCTGAGTAGTGTGACTAAAGCTACAACATTGACATTGTGGGAGGTTTCTTTAAACCAACCCTGAATTTTAGAACTACTTCTGCACAAGAACAATGTAACTTGCATTCTTGCATCAGTAGAAATGGAGTTCATTGGACAAGTAGATGACAGAAGGAAAGCAATGGAAGTTGCGGTAGAAAAAAAGAGTAGTCTTACAAGACTTGCAAAAGGACCTTGGACATGCTTCAGGTATCTGAAATCAAGGATACTTAGCTTTAGACTTGCAACACATAGGGGAAGTATGTATATATAGACCTAAGTCAAACACAGACACACATTTTGTATGTACTAGTAAATGTTGACATGTATTTTGTTTAAGAGTGTTTGGCCCTTTATGTTGAATCGACAAGATCCAGCCATACCAGATGTCTATTTCACTTGTGGGAAAAATGCTTATTACAAACTGCTGAAAGAGTGGTAGTGGTATTTATGAAAATGTATCACGGGGACTATTTTGAGAACCAGGTCTAGAAAGAGAAACCTAATTCAAGAATTAGGAGAGGAGCTAGTGCAGCAGAGATTACAGGAGATATTTTAAGTGCCATTATTTCATCAGTTGGAGTGATCTTGAATGATATCAAGATTAGGAAGTTGTCAACTGAAGTAGATATATTATCTACTGACACAGCAAGTGCCATGTTATCGATGGACACAGAGGTGCTTGCTATGAGACCAATGGTTTTTCAAAATTGTCTTGTATTAGACATTTTGCTAGCAAATGAGGGCGAAGTCTGTAAGCTTTTACATGCGCAACAATGTTGCACATACATAGCAGATAATAGTAAGGAGATAAGGAAGTTTATCTCAAACATCACTAACCTGAGAAATGACCTGTAAGAACTGACAGCCACCCATGCATGGGAGGCAATAGGTAATCGTTCTTCAACCATTGGAAAATGGTTTGGAAACTTGGGAAAAGGAGAAGTGCAAATGAGTTTGAGATCTGTGTTGATTGTGGCTTTTTGTGCCTTAGTTGCACTTGTATTATACAAAGTATGCTAAATGTGTCAAGAGAAAAGAGCTAAGAATAGACAGAGGAAAGAAGACGTAGACGTGGAGGCTAGAAGAAGACCTTATTATTATAACCTCGAGAAATTTGAGGATTACGGCATACCTTGCCGAGAAAAGATAGCAAACTTTAGAGATGTCTCATTGATATGAAAATGTCCTTTTTGTGACGGCATAGATTGCCGTCAAAGTAGGGACTGTTGGAGTGTAAATTTTAGTAATGCCCAGAAGTCAAAGCAAGGTGACGATTTATGTCTCACGTTTGCCAGCCTAACATAGAAAGTTGCACTGACACCCATATTAAATGTGCTAGTGTTTTCATTTTCTGGTGGTCGCAACTGTGCCTTCCTTATGAAGTAACATGTGAGTGAAATAAAATTGATGTTACAGTATAATTTAGACTCTAGATTATATATGTTATATGAGGTGTGCAGAGCTTGTATTTTGCATACATGTAAAAGTGATGAATCATTGATCTTTCTAATGTGAGTTTTTCTCTAGGTTCCATTCTCATGAGGAGCTTTGCAAGTAGAAATAGGCTCATAGTTCAACTGCACAGAGTTTTTTTAGTTTAGTTGCCTTGTAAGGAACATCCTTGTCTGTGTATTTATCGTGAAATAAAATGTTGCCATTACTGTATGGAGTCACACAGACGGAAGATTGTTCTCGGGGAAAGTCTGAGAATTTGATGGAATGCTGGGACGTCAAGATCACCCATTGCTGATGATTGGATGATGCCCCTTTTGTGTGACCTGACACCATCAATCCAGTGAATCAACATAATTTATTAGCTTTATATTAGAGATGGACTTTACAGTTTAAGACATTCTCTCTCTGCACCTTTCCTGATGACACGTCCAACTGAACTTTGCTGCTGGTCCAGATGCTTGCTTACAAAGAATCCCTGAATTATGTCCCCTTGGAGAGGCATACCTCTCTCAGCTGTTTCCCATGTTTTCTCGACAGGTCCCATTTTCTAGAATAGAATCTGTCATGCTAACACTTGCTCTTTTTATTATTCTAGCTAGTATTCTGTAGTCTGAGATACATTTTTCAAAATTATTTTTTGTCTCCTTTTTGTACTTTTTTTGCTTTCACGTGTCTGTCCCCACACATGCATTTCCTAATTTGGTTAGCTGTAGGGACAACCTGTGTCCAGCCTTAAATATCATGCCCTGCTTAATTGAACTTGATAAATGTTGATGCAATCTGACCTAAGATATATTTCTGTGTTAGACCTGACAGCCTTAGGGTGGTTATCTCTCAACTTTTGGCTGCTTCCCTCAACTTTTCTGAAACTGTCTTTGCTGATTTAAGGACTATGCACACTTTACCACTGCTAACCAGTGCTAAAGTGGATATACTCTCTCCCTTAAACATGGTAACATTGGTTCATACCCTATTGGCATATTTGATCTACTTGTAAAGTCCCTAGTAAAGTACACTACATATGATCAGGGCCTGTAGACTGAATGCTACTAATGGGCCTGCAGCACTGGTTGTGCCACCCACATAAGTAGCCCCTTAACCATGTCTCAGACCTGCCATTGCACGGCCTGTGTGTGCGGTTTCACTGCCACTTCTACTTGGCATTTAAAAGTACTTGCCAAGCCTGAAACTCCCCTTTTTCCTACATATAAGTCACCCCTTAGGTAGGCCCTAGGAAACCCGTAGGGCAGGGTGCTGTGTAAGTAAAAGGCAGGACATATACAGGTGTGTTTTATATGTCCTGACAGTTTAAAACTCCTAAATTCGTTTTCCACTACTGTGAGACCTGCTCCTTTCATAGGCTAGCATTAGATCTGCCCTCACATACTGGTTGAGTGGTAGATTCGGATCATATCATGTTTAGTATGGCCAGAATGGCAATACAAAATCCTGCTTATTGGTGAAGTTGGATTTTATATTACTATTTTAGAAATGCCACTTTTAAAAAGTGAGCATTTCTCTGCACTTAAAATCCATCTGTGCCTTACAGCCTATCTCCAATCCACGTCTGGCCCGGTTGACAGCTCCCTTGTGCATTTCATCCAGACATCCACAAACACAGGATACTCAGTCACACCAGCACTTATCTGGATACTGAAGGGGTCTTCCTGGGCTGGGAGGGTGGAGGGCCTGATATATTTAGTCATCAGAGGAGGGATTGCTGAAGCAGATATGCTAATTAAAATTATTAATGAGTGTTATGCATTATTAATTAATGAAAGAAAATGCTAAAATGAATAGTTAGAAAAGTTAATGTGCAAGTTTAAAAATGTGACCACGAAGAGTGTCTGTCAATGTTCACGAATTAAACTAAAATGATAAAAAAATATGAAAAACAATGAAAATGAATAATAAAAATGTAGTAATAGGGCATAGAAAAATGAATAACGTATGTTTTTCATTATATCGTGGAGCTAACTTATAAGCCTAATGACAGGATCTCGGAACGCGTCTTCTGATGTCATCAATTCTCCCCTCACATCTGAAGTTTTAGCCCCTTGTCATGACTTTTTATTAGAGATTCTCAGTCCATCCCCCTAATTCCTAATTGGTTCACTAATCACTAGTTATGACTCTACCCAATAATATGATTTTTACATATCTTCAAATTCTAATATTTAGTTGTTCACAGTTCGTCGATTGGGCCTCTGTACAATATTCTTATCATCAATTAATCAAACACTTTTCTTAAGCGCACTACTCACCCGTAGGGTCTCAAGGCGGCGCTGGGGGGAGAGGGGTGGGTTACTGTTCGAAAAGCCAAGTTTTTATGTGCTTTCTGAAGGTTAGGAGGTCCTGTGTCTTGCGTAGGTTGGTGGGGAGGGAGTTCCAGGTTTTGGCAGCGAGGTGGGAGAAGGATCTGCCACCGGAGGTGGTGCGTTGGATGCGGGGGACTGTAGCGAGGTCGGTGGAACGGAGCTGTCGAGTTGGTTTGTGGAAGTTGATCTGTTCGTTGAAGTAGGCTGGTCCGGTGTCGTGGAGGGCTTTGTGAGTGTGGACAAGGATTTGGAAAATGATCCTTTTGTTGATGGGCAGCCAGCGTGGGGATCTGAGGTGGGCGGAAATGTGTTTGTGGCGAGGGTGGTTGCATTCTGGATTCTCTGGAGTTTTCCCTGAAGCTTGGCTGTGGTCCCTGCTCAGAGGGAGTTTCCGTAGTCCAGTCTGCTGCTTATGAGGGCGTGGGTGACTGTTCTTCTTGTTTCTAAAGGAATCTATTTAAAGTCTTGCGTAGCATGCAAAGGGTGTTGAAGCAGGAGAATGATATGGCGTTGATTTTCTGAGCCATAGAGAGGGGTGAGTCCAGTATGATGCCAAGATTGCGTGTGTGGGTGGTGGGTGTTGGGAGTGGTTCAAGGGTGGTGGGTCACCAAGAGTAGTTCCATGCCGTCTTGTTGGGACCAAAGATGATGATCTCTGTTTTTTCTGAGTTCAATTTGAGGTGGCCTGCTGTCATCCAGTTAGCGATGGTGAGGAGTCCGGCGTGTAGGTTATTCTTGCTGGTAGCTGGGTTCCTCGTGAGGGAGATGATGAGCTGGGTGTTGTCAGCATATGAAATGATGGTGAGGCCGTGTAGATATTGAAATGGGTGAGGCTGAGGGAGGATTCTCGGGGGACCCCACAGATGGTCTTGGTGGTTGTAGACCGGAAAGGAGGGAGGCAAACTCTTTGGATTCTTTTGGAGAGGAAGGAGGTGAGCCATTCCAGGGCTCTGTGGTGAATTCCGGCGTCGAAGAGGCGTGTGCGGAGGGTTTGGTGGCATACGGTGTCAAAAGCTGTGGAGAGGTCTAGGAGGATGAGGGCGACGGTTTCGCCCTTGTCCAATCTGGTCCTGATGTCGTCTGTGCAGACGATGAGGGCGGACTCAGTGCTGTGGTTTTTGCAGAATCCAGACTGAGAGACGTCGAGTACGCTGTTGTCTTCTAGGAAGCGAGACAGTTGTATGTTTAGTATCTTCTCCATGATTTTTGTGGGGAAGGGGAGAAGAGAGATGGGTCGGTAGTTTGTGAGGTCTTCAGGGTATGCTTTGGGTTTTTTGAGAAGAGCGTTGACTTCGGCATGTTTCCAAATATCTGGGAAGGTTGCGGTCTCGAAGGAACTGTTGATGACGGCCCAGAGCTGGGGAGCGATGATTTGGCTGGCCTTGTTGAAGATGTGGTGGGGGCAAGGGTCTGTTGGGGAGCCAGAGTAGATGGAGCTTATGGTTTTGCCGATTTCTTCGTCGTTGGTGGGGGTCCAATTGTTCAGTAGGTTGGTGCGGTAGGGTGTTGTGTCGGTGGTGGTGATGGTGGGTGCTGATGGTGTGACGCTGTCGTGTATGTCTGCGATTTTGCGGTGGAAGTAGTTGGAGAGGGAGTTGCAGAGGTCTTGGGAGTGGGGAGGGTCGATGGTGCAGGATTAGAGATTGATGAGTTCTTTGATGATGGCAAAAAGTTTCTTGCTGTTGTGTGTGTTGTTGTCTATGCGTTCTTTGTAGAAGGACCGTTTGGTGGTCCGGATGAGTTGGTGGTGTTTGCGCATGGCTGATTTGAGGGCGGAGAGGTTGCTCATTGAGGGTTCTTGGCGCCAGGCTTTCTCAATTTTTCGGCATTCTCATTTGGAAGACTGAAGTTCTGTAGTGAACCAGGGGGTGGTCTTGATGGTGTGGGTGTGGTTGGTTATATTGAAAGGGGCGAGGGAGTCTGCGCAAATTTCTAGCCATCGCGTGAGGATGATGGCGGCGGTGTTGGGGTTGTTGGTGCTGGGAGGTGGAGCTTGCGTGAGGTTGGAGATCAGGTGTTCTTTGGAGATCTTGTTCCACCTGCGGTAGGGGGGTAGGATGTTGTTGGTGGTGGGTGGGGGGTTTCAGGCTCGTCAGGTATCGAAAATGTTGCATCTTCCTCTTCAGTCAGTGTCTTTATTGTTCCATTCCCGGGAAAGTACATCCAGCCTAATCTACACATAATTGTATCCATTTAGTTCCATTATCTCCTGTCCGTTGGTACACTGCAGAAAATTCTAGCTAAGCAAACATTATCATGAGAGGGTAGAGGTCAGTTCACGTCTCAACTTCTGTACAGTGCGCAATTATTCTGCTTTGGCATGAGGCCTGGCAAAACTAGTGCCATAACTTCGGCTAAGTTAGCTCTACGATATAATGCAAAACATATGTTATACATTTTTCTATGACATATTACTAAATTTTTATTATTAATTTTCATTGTTTTTCGTATTTTTAAATCATTTTAGTATAATTTGTGAACATTGGCAGCCACTCTTCATGGTCACATTTTTAAACATGCACATTCATTTTTCTAACTATTCATTTTAGCATTTTCTTTAATTAATTAATAATGCATAACACACATTAATTAATTTTAATTAGCATATCTGCTTCAGCAGCTATTATTGTTCTTCCATAGTTAATTCTGTGGCCTCTGTTTAAGCTGAAGGATTTTGTGACATTTCAAATATCTAAACGAACATGCTAGCAAATCAGCTGGGGCAGATGTGATTGTCCACCCACTTGTTTAAAAGCAGTAATAACAGCCAGGATAGCCTGCAGGCCTTGAGATCCTCAATATGAGTGGCTGTAATTCCCGATGCTGTCACAAGCATCATTTGAGGGCACTACATTCCGCATATCTTCCTAATGCACAATTCGACTAGTAAACCCTGCTGAAATCTGTCTGGGAAAATTGGTAAGTATGGGAGGAAAACATGCAGGAATTGGTATGGTTTTGAAAATTCTTTGTTACTAGAAGTATAGCCTACTGCCAAAACAGCCACCCTTGTGCCGTGGACATCTTCCTGCAAAAAAACTATCTTTAATGGTGATTTGCTCTTTCTATGTGTGTTGCAGGATGCAGCACACATAGAAAGAGCAAAAAACAAGGCAAAATAAAAATATATGTTCTTGTTGCACCACTCTAACGCTTTCCCTGATATGATTTCTCATAAATCTGAGGCAGTGTCAAAAAGCAATGGGTGTTACGTGGGTACGCCCACAGCAACATCCATTGCACACCCCTCTGTCGCAGAATACTGCATTGGGTAACCCATATCTACAAGGTCACGTTAAGCCAGGAAAAGTGGCTTTATGCCACCTTGTAGATATGGTGCACTGCACAGCGCCACCAGAGCATTGCTAAAAGTGACACTCTAGTGGTGCTAGGGCCTTGTAAAAGAGGTCCAAGGTTTCAAAGTTTTATGTATTGTCAAAAATTTCAAGAACATATTGTAAATGGATATATGAAAGAACAAAAATTGCTAAAAAAATTGGACACATCTCATCACACTACCTGTACTGTGAAATAGTTAGAGTGCTTCTTTTACAGCAAAGGCCCTGCCGGAAATCAGGTACGCCATCTACCAAGCTCAAACGTGTTTTGCCATATCACAGAAAACATAAGCTCAATCTCCACAACCTCAATCTTGCTTTCTTTTTAATGAAGCAGAATATTTTAAACTTTTGTTGGTATAATAAACACAATATGGCTAATTCTTCATTGACTTAACGTGGGGAAAAACTTGAGTACTCTGGAATGAGTCTGAAAAATGAATTTCTTAAAAACTCTCATCACAGAAAAATCGGGCAGGTGATTTTCCCATCAATCTCCAGTGGGATGAGCTCTGGCCGGGCAACGCAGTCCACACATTTACAGCAAGTATTGAACACATCTAGAATAGGTGCATATAACTGGAAGTGTATGCAACTGAATCATGTTTACAAGTTCTAATACTCTAGGAGGTGAAATAGTGGAACTCGGAGCAAGTGTCCTTCAGCTGTATTTAAGCATGGAGCTTGTCTCCTCTTATTTTACACTCAACAATTTTTAAAATTAAAGTCTCGAGTGCCAAGTAACTCTGTGAGGCAAGGTCTTCCAGCTAATATACCAGTTACGTCCAGAAAAGGATGGCTGCAAAAGCTTAGAAAATAAGAGCACAGTTTTGTTCTTACACATAGACGGACTCAGAGATCACAAAGAAATATCCATCCACTTTCTTAGCAACTAAGGTTATTCAGCATGTTACCTCCGCGGGCTATTTGTGGATGCTTTAACATATCTGAAATCTTAGTAGGGCTGATGTATGATTATATGCAAGAAATTACATAGCTTAACTTGAGCTCTGTGTCTTTAGCCTAGATAATAGATTAATATTTTTTAATGTAATATTTAACTGGTCCCAATGTTTCAGCAATGTTAATTTTTCTACACATACACTTTACTATGTATGTAGATGGATTGGGGGTCTCATGTCACATCGGTCTGCATTTCAATATATTTGCCAGTTTTAAAATGTATGTGTATCATCTTTTGAATTTAAAGATCTCAGAAAAGGAGGCCCTTTTCTTTTCAGAGGTATAACTTGATAAACCTCTAAGCAGTCCCAAATTTCTAGGTCTCAAAATCTGTACACAGTACGCAACGCTCAATACAAAATTAGATAAACTTGAAAAACATATATTTGAGACTTAGCTTCATGGCCATTCAATGACATGAAACATTATAGCTTTAGGTATTCAAGTAAAAATCGAACTTGTCATTTTCAGAGAGCATGAACAATTCTGACAAGGCTTCAATTCTTTTGTCAACAAATGCTCCAAGCATCGGAAAGTGCTGTAAGTAAATAAATCTTTAGAACACACAAAACACTTTAAAAGGGAACTGCAGATATTCAAGAAGAGATCTTTGATTATTAGGCATTTATTAACACATGCCAAACCATGGAAAGCACCCTGGGGACTATGAATGAATTTCATAAGGAAACGTTAAGTTAAAATCTTGACAAACTAGAAAAAACTGTCAAGAAACACAATAAAAAAGAAAGATGCCCATACCTGCATGTGATTATTCTCACCAACCACAAAAAAAGCCAAAATACCAATACGGTATCCATTCAACAAAATGATGGTTACTTTTTGTGGATCTCTAATCTTAATTGTTTGTACAAATGAGAAGAAATATGTACAAGCAGCAATATTTATTTCTCTGCCACACACCTCACTTTACAAATACCCCTTTTAGGATATTGCCTTGTTGAAAACGTATTGTGTATTGTACCAACACTTACAGTAAACTTTATATCGGCCCATTCCTTTCTATTAGTTGACTTTCTTGTAACTCTGATTTGCTTGCTTCTTATTCAATGGCTCTCCTTAAACTCCATGTGTTTGTCCCACTTTTGGAGAATGACTCTTTAAGCATTCTTTTAATGGATAACATGTATCCTTCCACAGCTCCAATTCGGGGGACTATTGTTATTTTTCTTTAAGCTCTTGTGTTGTCTTTCTCAAGTGTGCCGATACCCTCTCATAACCCTGCCGCCACACTCTCTACGTTGCTTCCCCCAATCTTGTCCTTTGATTTCTCTGCCCGTTCCAGTCTGCTTAGCAATTGTTTATTGACCCCCTCACACCTAGCTCCTTTATTGATCCACCACTATCTGTTTCTCATTGTTCAGTGTAAGCAACGCAATCTCCCCAAGCTTCACCTCATTGCGTTCTTCTTTTTCAATTGGGAGGGAAGGGCAGCTGCAATTAGGTGCAATGCCACTTCTATCTAAATATTGCACTTTGGAACGCTTTTACATTTTTTACATTTACCATTCCATGTTGATTAGCCACCGTGTACTGCTAAATAAAAAATAAATAAATGGCTGCAAAAACATAATGATTCATCATTCAGTGTCGTAGTAGTAGTAGTAGTAATAGTTGTATTTACTTATGATTTAGTTGATTGAAACCATACATTTAGAATGCAAAGAAAAAAAGAAAAGGAAGAAAGAACAATCATCAATCATCACATAAAACGTTACTCATAAAATCTTCTCCTTGTAACCTTTGATGTCTTAGTTAATTAAGAACTTTGCATTTGAATTAAAACAATCATCACAAAAATCAATAATAGTATAAAAGTTCTCATTAGAGACTTCCCATTTCTAATCACACTGTATCTAATAAAATTCGTCACAAAATTCATCATTATATTACAGGCATAAAGTGCATAATGCAGTCATTTTTCAGAGATGACAGTTCATAGGTCCCTGGGTGGCAGTGTTATCCAGCGATCGCCAAATGGGCCCTCTATTATGTTTATATTTTTTTAAAGTTTGCAACTGCTGCAGTATTTCATAGTTTTTCTGCAAGCTGCATACATTTCACTATTTGCACAGCCAAGGCGGGGGTGTTAACTTTGAAGCAAGCAATTACAGTGGCAATACAGCGGGTCTACAGAAGTAAATGCTTAATAGCTAGAACTGAGGTACTAATAGTACCTGCCTCTCACTCAACAGGGCTGGACTAATACAGACTATGGGGCAGATTTAGGAGCCCCTAGCACCTCGTTGCGCCCCATTAGTGTAATTTTTTTATGCTAATGTCGCCCAACGAGGCCAAAATCGCTGTGCCAAATTTACAAAGTGGTGCATTGCATGCATTGAGCCCCTTAGTTACCCTTTGCGCTACATTATGCCTGTGCCAGCCATAATGTATACAAAGGCCCCCCAAAAAATGGCGCAAAGAATTGTGTCATTTTATTCGGCACTTTTAATGCCTGCTCAGAGCAGGTGTTAAAGGGAGAAACACCATTGTTCACAGTGGACCTCAATGGGCTTTGCAGGATTAACGCTAAAATTTTTTACGCAAAGCTCAAAAGTTTTGACGCTAGTTGCCTAACTACCGTCATGATGCGACACCACTTTTCTTAGATCTGGCCTTCTGTGCATAATTGATTCCTTGTGTAAATTGCACAGGCTGGAAAGAGTGAGCAGACTGCTTAGCATTTACTGGATCAATTACCAATTTTTTTCAAAATGCAAACATTCAGGATTGGATGCAGGTCTGCCTTCTCATAGTTATTTAAAATCAGACAGGCATGTGCAAGATTTGCCAGTTTATGTTAATATTCCAGCTGCGATTTCCGCTGCATCTTTTTGAGACTAGTCTTTTAAAGGTTGTAAAGGTGACATGGAACACCACGGGCCTGCTATTTGCACTTTTTGCATCAAAAGGTCCAAAAAACTCAAAAAAAGTGTGAGCTGTTGAATTACTGCCTGCGTTTTAGGTCTCTAGACATAGTTGTTATTCCAGCGAATCTTCCCTTGCTGATCATTATTTAAAGCACATTGTTCAGAAAAACATTATGGCAGACAAGCATGTATTCATTATTGTGTTCCTATTTCTTATTTCTTCAATTTTTTTTACCAATGCTGATCAGACATCTTTAATATTTAATGAAGAGATATCTATCCTTAGAAGTAGAACATCTTAATTTTTTAACTATCAAAGTGTAATTACAGAAATTCTTTCAAGGGATAAATTCAACCGCTTCTGTAAGAGCAACATTTATAAGGCTATGTTAGTCCTCAATGCTCCATCTCTGAAGAAGTAGTGACTTGTGAGAAGTTAGTCCTTAAATAAGTGGAAGACTTAACTGAATATTGAAAATATAGCTGTTACAATATCTCTAAATCTGCAACAGAAGCACCCATACTACTAAACTTCAACAACGAACTGATGATTACGTTTGCAAACAAGGGGGTCTACTAGCTACCCAAAATACCAATGACTCTAAGCAATTGACTTTGAGTCATCTGACCGTAGCTAAAAACTGTAAAGAATCTGGCCAGTTAGATGAAGCTCATCATTTGAAGAAAATAGTTGATATCACCTGTCCGAGGCTGCCAGTCATTTACTTCTTAATAAAAATTCATAAGGACCCTAAGTGAACATCTGTGAGACCCCTTAGATGACCTACTGCGGGTCTCTACTGGAACAACTTTCTAAATAATTTAAAGTATATATCAAAGTTTTTGTATCATCCACTCCAGGTTATGCGAGTGACAGATTTGATCTGAATATTCATATTGATGACCTAGCATTTGACTCAAACAAGCAACTGTAAATTGCTATGGCTCTTGGGTAACTATACACAACTCTCCATTTGGCATGACTCACTAAATGATTTGGTCAAACACACGTAGTTCATATTCTCATGTGATATTGTGAGTGTTAGCTTTCTTGACTTCTACGTAAAGTGGAAAAATTGTACCACACTCTTTATAAAATCCATATAGTACAAGACACTTCTCTGCTACTGAAGTCATCCCTCAAGTAGTAACAATTACCTTTGTTGAAGCAGATATGCTAATTAAAATTATTAATGAGTGTTATGCATTATTAAGTAACAAAGAGAAATGGTAAAGTGACTAGTCTGGAGAAATTAAAGTGCACGTTTGAAAACGTGACCACGAAGAGTGGCTGCCAATGTTCACGAATTATACTGAAAATGATTAAAATATATGAAAAATAATGAAAATGAATAATAAAAATGTAGTTATATGACATAATGAGATGTATAACATATGTTTTGCATTACTAACTTAGTTGAAGTTGTGGCCTAGTTTTGCCAGGCCTCATGCCAAAGCAGAATAATTGCACATTGTACTGAAGCTGAGATGTGAACCAACCTTGAACCACTAATGTTAAAGTTTGCTTAGCTAGAATTTTCTGCAACGTACCAACGGACAAGAGATAATGGAATCGAGCTGATACAATTATGTGTAGAGTAGACTGGATGTACTTTCCGAGGACTTGAACAATAGGGACACTGACTAGAGAAGAAGATGCAACATTTTTGATACCTGATGAGCGGGATGATGAGGACATCAAACAGAGAACCAATCAACAAACTGTGAAAGGCTAAATATTAGAATTCATAGATTTGCAAAATTAATATTTTTGGGTAGAGTCATAACTGGTGATTAGTGAACCAATTAGGAATTAGGGGGATGGACTGAGAAACTCTAATAAAAAGTCATGACAAGGGGCTAAAACTTCAGATTAGATGCGAGAGAGATGTGAGGGGAGAATTGATGACATCAGAAGATGCGATTCAAGATCCTGTCATTGGGCTTATGCGCTTGAGATTCTGATGCGTTGTTGATCGATTGATGACCTGAATATGAAGACTGACTTTGTTGCTGATCCATTCTGTGGATAGGTAGCTATGACAATGTGACTGATTAACTTTTATGCCTTTTCTTCTAGGTACCAACTGCGCTGTTAGTTCTTTTTCTCTTAGCTAGATGTTTTCCAAATTCATGTTCTAAATGTTTTTTTTCGCATGAAGTCCTGCATGCTAATGCTAATCTGGGCGCGCTAACAGTTTTGGTAGCAGAGGATGGTTAGTTTCCTTAGAGAACTAGTTATGTGGTGATTAGTGGTTATGGTGGTAGTTTGAGTTAGTATTAGTTGTTTATTTTATGAGATTTGAATTTTGTTGTTCTGAAATGGCAATTGTAGCAAAGATGATGTCCCCGTAAGTCCAGAAATGACCTTCTCGGCATTCTTGTAATGGTGTGAAAGTGAAAGGTTGCTCTTGCAAAGGCTTATGCAGAT
The DNA here is from genome assembly GCF_031143425.1 of Pleurodeles waltl. NCBI lineage: Eukaryota > Metazoa > Chordata > Amphibia > Caudata > Salamandridae > Pleurodeles > Pleurodeles waltl. The sequence continues at coordinate 290,398,120 of NC_090439.1, forward strand.
TGCAGGTGAATTGTAATGTATGTGAGGTAAAGTAGGGAGTCTGCATACTCCAGTTGAGGTTAGTAGGAGTGTGCATACTCCGCAGCATGAGAGCAGGGAAGTCATCGAACTTCACATGTGTGAAGCGCTTTGTGCTAAAAATTGTCCACGTGGTTGTTGGTGATGTACAGACCCTGCGTGGTCTAAGACTCCGGAGTATATTGACAAGTTTAGGAGACACCTGGTTATATGTTGTAATCTGTCTGGTTTAGTGGGTTGATCGGGCGTGGTCAACAAGTCGGTGTGTAAGTTAAGTGAGTAAGGGAAATTTTCAACTGAGATATGACGAGTCCAGCACATGATGGGGGTCCAAGTACTAATTCTGTTCCAACTGCCCCAGCACGGGCATTGGGGACAATGGGGCCAGTGCAAACGGATAATGGACAAGTACAGGGGGTGGTGCAGAGTACTCCAAATACAGTGACTACTTCGGTGGTCCAGGCACAGATGCACCCACCACCGATACAGAGAATTTATCCAGAGGTACCAGTTCTTGAGACAACCTCAAACTTAGGGCCATATTTATACTTTTTGACGCAAAACTGCGCTAACGCAGTTTTGCGGGAAAAAAATTAGCGCCAAGCGCCATGCGGGCGCCGTATTTAATCAATGACGTTAGCCGGCGTTAGCCGCCGGCGCTGCCTTGTGTGTGTGGAAAAAAACGACGTACACCAGGCAGCGCCGGCGTAGGGGGATATGGAGCTTGGGCGCCAAAAAATGGGGCAAGTCAGGCTGAGGCAAATTTTTCGCCTCAACCCGATTTGCGCCATTTTTTCCGACTCCCAACCCCCATAGAAATTACTCCTGTCTTAGCAAAGACAGGAGTCATGCCCCCTTGCCCAATGGCCATGCCCAGGGGACTTCTGTCCCCCGGGCATGGTCATTGGGCATAGTGGCATGTAGGGGGGCACAAATCAGGCCCCCCATGCCACAAAAAATAAAATAAAAAAAATGACTTACTTGAACTTACCTTAATGTCCCTGGGATGGGTCCCTCCAGCCTTGGGTGTCCTCCTGGGGTGGGCAAGGGTGACAGGGGGTGTCCCTGGGGGCATGGGAGGGCACCTCTGGGCTCCTTCAGAATTTTGCCCGGGAGTGTAAATACGGCGCACATGCCTCGGAGTCAATTTTTTAGACGGGAACGCCTACCTTGCATATCATTAACGCAAAGTAGGTGTCCACGCTAAAAAATGACGCAAACTCCATGGACTTTGGCGCTAGATGCGTCTAACGCCAAAGTATAAATATGGAGTTAGTTTTGCGTCGGAATTGCGTAAAAAAATACGACGCAATTCCGGCGCGAACAGAGTATAAATATGCCCCTTAGTGTTTCCTGCAGAGCATGTGGTTCCAAGGCCAATGCTAGCTCAGACAGAGCTGACTCCAATGTTATTGCCTCAGGCACAGACACAGGGTTTGCTGAAGTTCACACCATTAACAGGGACACAGTCAGACATGACACCAGTGATGAATGAGGGTATGGGAGAAGCCCTTACACAGAATATGGGTCCCAGAGCAGCACCAGACCCAATATTGTTGCCAATTACTGTTGGTCCAGCGGTACCATTATTTGCACAAAAGGATTTTGAACACATAAGGTCAGCAGGAATGAAGGCACATCTCATGGAGCTATTGTAGAGTGCTCAGATTTGGGGAGCATTAGAGAAATGGGAAGATAGATGGTCAAAGAAGAAAGATAAGAGGAAAACGAGATTCACAAGAAGGGTCCGAAAGTGTGCAGAAAGAAAAGGATCCAGTAAAAACTTTGCTGATGAGGGAAATTCCCGGAGGGCAGTTTGTTCATGTTCCCTGGCACAGGAGTGATATTCTGTCGTTCACAAATGATTATCTAAAACTGAGAGAGAAGCCGGTTGAGTTGTACCAGCAGACAGATAGATTTGTGAAGCTTTCTAAATGTCTGTGGGAAAACTTGAATATACCATTGGAGATAGTGGTTTCAGCCGATTTGTGGGTTGAGTGCAAGAGAGCAGTGGATTGGCCAACGAGTGAACCAGAAAGGGATAGAGTTACAGGTGCACCATCACCTGAGGTGATGAAACATTATTGCAAGGTGATTGAGTTCCTGAAGACGAGAATATCACCTAAAAATATTGACTGGCAGAGAATTGACAGGACAGTGTAGGAAGTAAAGGAGTCAATACATATATATTATGAGAGATTGTTGAAAGCGTTCAAGGAGTACAGTGGCAAAGAAGCGATTGAGCTGAAAGACATGTTGCATTTTGTGTTCATGTTCATGGAAGGATTGAGACCTGAAGTAGGCCAGATGATTAAGAGTCATATGATTTGCTGGCAAGCAAAGCCGATTGATGAGGTGTTGCAGTATGCGAAATACTGTAGTGATGAGATTGAGTTGAAGCATAAGAAGTTGAAGGAAAAGGCAATGGTGATGATTCCTTTGAACACTGTCTCTTTATATACAATTAACTACAATTGCACAGTGCAGAACATTATAATTTGTGTAGTTATTTCCAGAAGCTTATCTTTGTTTGATGTAGTGATTCCAAAAGCTTCTCTTTGTTTTACGTTATCGTTCTAATTTGGAATGGGAGAGCAAAACGTATGAAAAGACCATAGCATAATTGTCAAAGCATTTTGGCCCTCATTAGGACATTGGCGGTGATTTTTAAAGTGGGGGTAATACCGCTAACAGGCTGGTGGTAATTACCACCAAATTATGACCATGGCAGTGAATCCTCCCATAGACAGCCAATGTACCACACCAAACACCAGGGCGTTAACACCACTGACCACGGCGGTAGCCAACAACAGCCAGACGGAAGACAAGGTACCACCCACAATATAATGACACAGCAACCCACCAGGATTTCTGGGGCAATACCAACACCATCAAAAGCCTGGAGGCAACAGAACACAGAAAATGAAAGACACAGAGGACTCCACCACTGCCATGGAACCTGAACTTCATATCTTCCCGATGCTCCTCTATGCCATGGTCCATCTGGAACACCAACGCCGACGAAGACGACGACAGTGAGTACAGCCACCTAGCACACTATGGAGGGAGGGAGAAAAGTAGAGTGACACACACACGCACAAGGCACACCATTCACACACACACCATACACACAACCAGCTGCAGAGTTAAACGAATGTCACAGGACCCACATTAAAAAATTTAAACATGGCCAACAATGCGAATTAGCAAACACTGTAATTCTATGCCAACAGCCACCATATTGTTCATGTGAAAACAAGAGCATCTATCAATGTTGAGAAAGGGCCAATGGCCAGTCCAAAGTACAAAATGCCCAAATGACCACAGGGCACAGTCCAAGGCTCAGCTTGATTCCTGACTATCTGGATTCCACTGTGCAGGGTTATCATGTTGGAAATAGGAAGGCACCTCAGTGTGAAGGAGGGTGGGGGTGGGGAATACCTCAGCTGAACTGGGGAACATGCCCACTGGTTCTGGAGGGCCTTCCATGCCCATTTGTCTTTGCTGGGGAGTGCAAGGCCACAGTCTCTGAAGTGGGGAACTTGCCCTCTGGTTCTGGAGGGGGCCCACGCCCAATTGTCACTGGTGGGTGGCCTACATACCCTCTGCTGGAGGTGAGGGCTCCTTGCTCACTGCTGGTGGAGGTGCTACCCTGGCTGCCTCTGCTTGGGGTGAGGGCTCCTTGCTCACTTTTGGTGGAAGTGTTACCCTGTTGGCCTCTGCTGAAGGTGAGGGCTTCTTGCTCACTGCTGGTGGAGGTGTTACCCTGGCTGCCTCCGCTGGAGGTGAGGGCTCCTTGCTCACTGCTGGTGGAGGTGTTACCCTGGCTGCTTCTGCTGGAGGTGAGGGCTCCTTCCCCACTGCTGGTGGAGGGGGCTTCCTGCCTCTCTTTGCTGGTGGAGTGGGTACCTTCACTTTCTTAGGTGGTGGAGTGGGTACCTTCCCTTTCTTGGGTGGTGCAGTGGGAAACATCCCTTTCTTGCCTCCAGGACTAGAAGGTACCTCCACTGTCCCCATATCCTGTCCCTTGGTTTTCACCACCCTAGTCCTCCCTTTCTGAGGTGGTGTTGTACTCACAGTTGGAGTGGCAGCTGTCACACTCTGGGGCCCCTTTGTGCCAGCAGCTGAGGATTTGATGGGAGCAGTGGCAGACTGTTTGGCTGAGGTGCTGGGCTGGGTCATTGGAACCCTGCTCTTACGGACAGGATGGGGGGTGGAGGGGAGGGAAAGCCGAGTTGGGCAAGGAAAAGCTTCTTAGGTATGTTGGGGTGGGATGTGGGAGGAGGGATGGGAGTGGAGGTTCAGGGAGTGGTTGTCAGTGTTGATTGGAGCCTGATCTGCTATCAGCTATCTGTCATCCCACTGGGATTCCCCCTCTTATGCAAGTTCTATCAGTTCTCCATTTCCTGGCATCTGGTTTATTCCAAATGACATTGGGCTTGGCAGCAGGAATGTCACAGCCAATTTTTTCAATCGTGCTGTCAAGGGTTTTGGCTGCCTTGCTCAAACACATGTGCAGCTACATCGCCTTCCCCCAAGTGGAAGATTGGCCACTGAGAAGGCTGGATTCTTTGCAATGGGACATATTCCTAATATTAGTGGGGTGATTGACAGAACACATATTGCATTTGTACCACCCCGGCACAATCAACAGGTATTCAGGAGTCAGAAAAGTTTCCACTCACTCAATGTGCAAATGGTGTGCCTGGCTGACCAGTACATCTCCCACGTCAATGCCAAGTATCCTGGGTCAGTGCATGATGCCTTCGTCCTGAGGAATAGCAGCATCCCAAATGTGATGGCACAGTTACAGAGGCACAGGGTGTGGCTGATAGGTGAGCCTGAGTCCCCGCCCATGATTTGTCAGTGTATGCCTTCCAGAGTAATCCCCCATACCATTGTGTAAGGCTGATGTTTGTCCCTCAATTCTTGTAGGTGACTCTGGCTACCCAAACCTGTTGTGGCTCCTGACCCCTGTGAGGAATGCCAGGACAGGGGCTGAGAATCTGTATAATGATGCACATGGGCGAACCAGGAGAATCATAAAACGTACCTTTGGCCTCCTGTAGGCCAGGTTCAGATGCCTCCATCTGACAGGTGGATCCCTGTGCTACTCCCCTGAAAAGGTCTGCCAGATAGTTGTAGTATGCTGCATGTTGCACAACCTGGCCCTCAGACGACATGTGCCTTGTCTGCAGGAGGAGGAGATTGGGAATGTCCCTGTGGCATCAGTGGACCCTGAGGACAGTGAGGATGAGGAGGCAGAGGATGAGGATATGGACATCAGAACATCAGTAATAAGGCAGTACCTCCAATGAGACACTGGTGAGACAGTGGAACTGAGCATTCCTCTAATTATATATGTTTTCAGTGTGGCTGTAGCAGGATGACAGTTAATTCCTTTGCATCTCAACTGACTGTCACCTATGCCTTCTCAATTTGCAGATGTTGGTGTTCAACTGTGTACTGATGTGATAACTACAGATGGCTACAGGTCCTTAATTGCATGCTATCACAAAGTTCAGGTCAATTGCACAAGATGTAACTGTGAACATAATTGCACATTTTCATCACATAAAGCACTATCACTCAAGTTATGTTTAAGGGTGTTTATTGTGGTGAAATATGTAGAAGGAATAGTGCAATGGAATGGGGTGATGGTAGAGCAAAGTCTAGGGTATTGGTCCAGTCTGCTTGAAGCACAGGTCTAGTGTCCAAGCGGCCATAGGAAGGGGAGCAATGGCAGTACAAAGTGGACAAGGTGACAGAGTGGAACACAAGGGGGACATTCAGGAGGGTCTCATTTCCTGGCGGTGGTCTTAGTCTTGGCAAGTGTCTCTGGCATCTGTCTGGGTTGCAGGGACCGTTTGCGGGGTGGTTCACCTTCTGCAGGGGGAGGGGTGTGTGACCTGTGGACCCTGTGGCAGAGCCTCCTGTCCACTAGCTGCAACAGATGTGGTGGGCTGTTCAGTTGACTGGCTAGTCGATGCGGGTAGATTCCCTCATGATGTTGCCCATATCAGCCAGCACCCCTGCTATAGAGACCATGGTAGTATTGAGGGCCTGCAAATCTTTCCTTATCTCCTGATAGTATACCTCCTGCAGCCGCTGGTTCTCCTGCATGTTGTTCAGAATCTGGCCCATCTTGTCCTGGGATTGTTGGTAAGCCCCCAAGACATTAGTGGGTGCCTCCTAGAGAGTCGGTTCCCTGGGTCTGTCCTCCGCTGGCACACAGCTGTCCTCTGGGTGTGCCTCTCCCCCTGTGTCCCGTGAACGGTGTGCCCACTGCCACTGACCCCAGGACCCTGATTGTCTTGGCTATGAGGTGAGGACTGGGATCCCTGTACAGGTGGGCACACTGCTAATTGATGTGTCTGGGGACAGAGGTGTGGGGAAGTTATGTGGGTGCTGTGGTATTGGATACTAAGGGGGGAGGCTCTGTGGTAGACTGGGAGTGCGCTGGGGTGGACGACTGACCAGTGGTCCCTGATGGGCCAGGTAGGTCATCCAGATCCAGAAGTTCAGAGTTGCTGTCATCACTGGGGGCATCTTCTGTTGGGGGACTGGATAGTTGTGGCACCTCCTCACCACTTTGATTGGCTGGGGCACCTGCAAGGATGTAAGTGATGTATTATGCTTCATGTCTGTGACATATTGTACATCCCTAGCTTCCCCTATATCATTGCTGTTGCTCTGACACCTTTGTTTGTGTATGGTGATGTAATGTGGGATTGTCAGTTCTCCATGCTGTGCGTGCATTGGTGGTGGGTGTACATGCAGGGCTGGGAGGGCTTTACATGCATTGGTATTGCATGCAGGGCTTGGTATTGGGGTTAGTTACATGTGTGGGTGCACTGTGTGGCATGGGGTGGAGTGATGGGAGTCAGTGTGAGGGGGTGAGATGTCATGCAGGTATAGGGGGTGCTAAGTAGTAAATCTTGACTCACCAGTGTCCAGTCCTCTGACTACTCCAGGGAGTTCCTCATGACTTGCACCTCCCATGCTGTCAGCTGTGGGGGAGGAGGTGGGGGTCCACCACCTGTCCTCTGGATGGCGAGCTGGTGCCTTGCTGCCATGGAACATACCTTCCCCCGAAGGTTATTCCACCTCTTCCTGATGTCGTCCCTTGTTCTTGGATGCTGTCCCATGGGGTTCACCCAGTCCATGATTATCCGCCATAGCTCCATCTTCCTTGCAATGGATACTTGCTGTGCTTGTGCTCCAAAGAGCTGTGGCTCTATCCCGACAATTTCCTCCACCATGACCCACAACTCCTCATCTCTAAAACAGGGGTGCCTTAGTGGGGACGTGGGTGTTGTGTTGTGTGTGTTGTGCAGAGGGTGTTGGGTAATGTGGTGGGGTATGGGATGTGGAGTGTATGACGGATGTATGGGTGGTTGTGGTGTGTGTGGGTAGTTGCCTCTGTGATTTGTGTGGCTAGCTATTGCAGTCTTTTCATGTTGGCAAAGGGTTGTGTGTGATGTGGGTGGATGTGGTGTGTGTATGAGTGTCAGGTGTGTGAGTTTAGTTTTGGCCAATGTTGTGTTGTTTTGTATTTGGGTGGTCATTCTGACCGCGCTGGTGTGTACCGCCAATGGTTTACAGCTGTTGAATGTTCGCCATGTTGATTTGTGGGTCATAATGTGATGAACGTTGTTTTGTTGGTGTAACAGTATGGGTGTTCGTACCAACACTTTACCACTGACCTTTAGTCTGGCGGATTTGTGTTTGTGGCAGTATTCTGTCGGTTTTGTGTGTGTGTTTCATAAAATCGCTGTTCGCCTCCACAATGGTATGTTGGTGGCCGTCACCGCGGTGTTATGTGGCATTTACTGCCAATGTCATAATGACCACCATAGTGTTATTCATTTACATTGGTAATTATATGTACGCAAACACATATATCCCTATAGTTTACTGTATATATTCTAACTTGCAAGATTTTCCATTTTATTTTAACTCTGATGAAGGTATACAGTGTTTAAGCTAGACATCAACAATGACAAAACACAATACTGTAAGTGTATTTGTTTTCAGAATCATAATAAATGTGTTACAACAATACTTTATGTAACTGAACACACACTCACATATCTATATCTATAGATATATTAATATAACCCCCACCCCCCCCCACACACACACATATATACATGTGGATGTTACAGAGTGGTAGTCACCACTCTGTAGTTATAGTTAGGACGTAGCTACAATACGAAATTGATTTTTTGGTTCGCTCATAACATTGGTGCCATATGACAAATATTCACAAAACTTTCCAAAAAAAGTTCATCCACCTCAGCTTCCTCCTAGGACATTTATAGGTGATTCAGCAAATGGGGGCAGAGAAAAAGGGGGTCCCAAGACTTAAAATCCCCATTGTTTTTTCCATTGGGCAATTGAACAGCGATACTGCAAAACTGGCTGAATGGAATTACACAAAGTTTGGCATAAAGTTAGATCTTGATTCAGAAAGTATGTTTTTGTGATTTGGTGTAAATCCATTTAGTAGTTTTTGAGAAATTAAGGTTAAAAAACTTTGTATATCTGGACCATTGGGCTGAAAATAAACTAATTGAGCCTTCTGACTGACTGAGTGGGCTTTTTCAGAGCAAGAGTTCTGAATGGCTCACCTCAAGATGGAAATAAATGCTGTGGCAGCTATTACTGGACTTAAGGACTTAGGGCCTGATTTAGATCATAGAGGATGGGTCACTCTGTCACAACGGTTGTTCTGTCCGCCGCATTACAATGTCCATAGAATTTAAATAAATAGTAATACGGTGGAGGGGACACAATTGTGACAGAGTAATCGCATCCGCCAAGATCTAAATTAGGCCCTCAGTCTCCTTTCTGAAAAAAGTTTAAGAAAAATATAAGGGGGCAGGATAGGAATACTCCTTAGCCCTTGTAGGGGGGTTACAAGTTTAAAAAAAACAACACAATGTTGTGATTTTCCCACAGGATAACAGTAAATAAAAGCAAGAATGGCAGCTTTTTAAATGTTTTTTATGAATGAGCCCTGAGGTGGGCCCGGGCCCTGGGGACAAACCGCAATATGTTTTTTCCCTTATGGGTAGGGGTGTTGTGTATGGGCTCCCTCCTTAAATCAATTTTGGCCCCGGGGACCCTATTTCCTGGGGCTTGGTGCATTTTAGGAAGGGGAGGAGACATGGGCTCCCCTCTCCAAGCTCATTTCAACTCCAGAACACCATCCTCAGTGGCGGGGCACACTATTTGAAAGGGAAGGGATGTGGGACACCTTCCCTGAGTTTTATCCCCAGGGACCACATGTCCTAAACCCAGTGTAATTTAAAAAGGGGAGTGGGCATGGGGCCCTCCTCCCGCTGTCTCTGTGAGGCCCCAGCAATCCCATACCCTGAGGCTGTTTTCCTCATTATATGAAGGGGTGTGCAGCCTCCTCCCCATGACCTAGTTTGGCACTGGGACCCCATCTGCTGGGGTCAGATATATGCAGTGTTGTGGAGACCCTATGATCTTGGACACTGCAATTTTCTGTCAGGGAGAGTGCCACATGTCCTGCCTACACTCTCCTGGGCAGAAAGCCCAACTTTGCTCCTGCCTAGTTGGAATCAGTGAAGATCAGCTGCTCCCTACTCAGGCAGGAGAAAAGTAATGGCATAGACTTGTGCCAGCTCCCAATATAGTCCTGGCTGTGGAGCAGGCAGGGGCAGAGGGGCATTAAAGCTCCCTCTCGTGGCCCCCAATGAAGCAGGCATTGTTGGTGCCCCCAGAAAGCAATAAACAAAGAGACTGGCAGGGACACCACCAAGCATTTATTTAATGCTGTGGGGTGCTGCAGGGAGTGCAATAGCATCCCCAGCAACATTAACAAAAACACAGTATTTCTCCTGGGTAACTAAATCCATCAGCGCAGGAAAGCTTACCATATTTGTTATACTACTGCAAGCTGTATGCTCTTCAGCTGGAGTGCAGGGCCCACTTATGATGGGTTTAATGGCTGAACTTTATGGGCTGAAAAACATTAAAAGAATGTATATAATGTATATTTAATTTTGATTATTGGTGATTTTTTAAAAAGACAATAGGTCTGCTTTATATATGTTAATATGCTGCCCCCCTTCGTGACGCTAATTAGCCCACATTTTATATTTTGGTGTCCTAACCCTTTAACAAAGGCATTAGGTGTGCTTTACTTAAACACCCCTTATATTGTAACATCACACAGTCAGCCGTGTGTGTTTTTGGGGGTTTGGGCGCCTGGCTCTGCACCCAACTGCCCACTGCACCAGTGATGGCTGGGCATAGGACCCGGCCAATGACCAGACCCTGATGTCAAGCCAGTCATGCATGGCATGTGGCTGGCTACAGAGGGGGGCTGAATGCCAGGCTTTCAGAGGGTTGGCTTTGCCCATGGTAATAAAATATGTTAAAAATGTTAGAAATTCACTAAAAAAACGATAACTTGCTCCCTCACCATGCACTACTTATGACGTCACATTTTGCATCACTCAAGATATGTTCTATGATCCCACTGATAAAATTACTGCAACAGCTGAAATTACATCACTGATGGTAACACTGTGCATGACAAAGGAGTAAGTTATAATCACTTTAGGGCATGAGCTATAGGTACTGGAAATAACTATAAATGGTGAATATCAGTGGTTTTTCTCATGTAAAAAGGCATGTGTTAACTGACATTTTCACCTAAATACAACATCCCTGTAACCTTTGTTTTTTTTCAGTGAATTTCTAGTTTTTTTTTTTATGCAAAGTATGAAATAGCATTACCATACCTAACTAACTAAATATATATATTTTTTCCACTTAAAAAACCCACGGTAACACAGATGTTATAGTTAGGCTCACATTTTAAACATCCAAAACCATAGAAATTCAGTTGTTACAGTTAGACTTATTTAAAATAGCTATAACTAGTGCACTAAGGTAACTATAAATCGTGCCCCATCATGCACAGTTTTCCAATCAGTAATTCTACTTCTAATGTTACAGTGATATTATCACTATGGGGTAACTAGCAATGTACGGCAAGGGTGCGAGTTTAGTTACTTGAAATAACTCTAACTTTAACAGCTGAATTACTGTGGTTTTGTGTGTGTAAAATCTGAATCTAGCGAGAACGTCCCTGTATTCCCTGCTTTTTAGCCAATTTCTAAGGTTTATTTTTTTATTTTAGTTTCTAAGTATAATGTCCCTGTAACCTTTGTTTTTTCAGTGAAGGATTTTTTAAAAATATTAAGTAAGATGCCTATTGCAATGCACTATAGGAAAGGGATGGACACAGGGCCTGGCCTGGCATTGTGCTGCCCCCTTCCAAGCTTGCTGCTCCTGCACCCCTTCTCATTGCCATCCATTGTATAAGTCCATGCCCCAGTTCCCTCATTACAGCCTTGTGTGGCTGTTGTTCTGCCACTGCCTTGCTGCCTGCCATGAACAGTTAGCTTGCTGCCCCATCCACCTCCTCTCTATCCTTATAGTCTGAGACCATGCAACAGCACCCTCCCTCCTGCCCTGCATGGTCCAATGTGCTGCCATTGCCCTCCATTTAGCATGATGTCCCAGCCCACGCATCCTGCCCTCTGTTGACCAATTCCATGCCTTATCATTGCCCTTCTGCTTAGCCTCTGTTCTTAACCTGCTACTTCTATGGTCCTTTCCCATGCCCTCCAATGTCTGTGTGCATACCCCTGCTCCCTCATTTTTGCCTACCATGTTATATGGACCTGCCACTTCCCATCCTATCTACTCTGAGTGTTCTGATGAGCTACCACTGCCCCTCCCACCTGCATAGCATAGCCAGGTGGTTGCCGCCTGTCATTGTCACCTCCACCCTGTCTGTACGATTTCCATGCCCCTATCCCTCACTCCTGCCCTCCATGGTCCATTTTGCTGTCACTCCCTTCTGCTCTCCATGCTCTGTCATGCTGCAGCTGCTCCTCCTGCCTACCCTGTGTGTTCTGTTGTGAAGGCCCTTTCCCCTGCCCACTCTTATCAGTGGCCAGTCCCTACCCCTCCCTTCTGTCCTCCATGGTCCTTTGTGCATGCCCCTGCCCCATTCCTCTTGCCCACCATGGGGATTATGTTGTCACTAACACTCACCTTTGACATACATGGTCTTCTGTGCCGACACACCACTCCCACCTGCCCTGTGTAGTCAACTTGCAGTTATAGTCCCACTGTTGCCCTCCATAGTGTGTTGTGCTTCCAGTTTCCATCCTGCCTGCCCTCCATGGTCAGCTTGCTGCTCCAGCCCTTCTCCCTTGCCCCCCGCCCTCTGTTTTCCATGTGCATGCCCTTATCCCCTCCCTCCTGCCTTGTCTCATCCAATGTTGTGAGCCTGCCCCCTTTCTCCTACCCTTCAAGGTCCATTATGCTTCAGCTATCCCACTTGTCTTTCTGGTATGATCAACTTGCTGCACTTGCCTCTTTCCTCTCTCCACTCTGTTGTACACGTGCACAGCCCTGTCCCCTCCCTATTGCTTCCCATGGTCTTTTGTGCTGCACTGCCGTCCAATTTGCCCAGTGTGGTGTCTTGTGCTGCTGCAACCCCTGATGCCTCCCTTGTTAGGTCAGTTTGGTGCCCCATCCCATCACCCTCCTGCCCTCTGTCATACGAGTCCATGTCCCTACCCTATTCCTCCTGCTCTCTGTGATCCAAACTACCATACTTGCCAACATTTTAAATCTAGTAAGAGGGAGATTTTGACAAACGAATCTTAGGAATTGATCTTCCCCATTCCCTTACATTGAAAAAGAAGAGATTTTAGGCAAGAGACAGATAACACAGAGCCCTTTTGGTCTTAAAAACATCAGGAGTCTCCTGCCTGAATTAGATCTGTTGGCATGTATGGTTATACTGCCATTGCCACTTCCTTCTGCCCTCAATAGTCTGTTATATTTCCACAGCCTCTTTTGCCTGTCCTGCATGGTTGCTTTGTTAAAAAATGTGTTCTCACAGAATTTAAGAAATTGTGATGTATTAAGACAAGAGGTACTTATAATCTCTGTAAAGAACATTACATTGCTCTGAAAGAATTGCAGGAATATGCCGACATTGTTACAAAGCTATCTGACAAGGGGGACATTATAACAATCATGTCAAAAGTAAAATATCTTGAGGAGGGGTACAGACAAGTCTCTGATGGTGACCGTTATGAAGTCTCTGATGAGAAGAAAGTTATGTAGTCCAATCAAATCCTTTATGATAAATTGCTGGAGTGGCAAACAACAGGTTTACTGGAGTGGGAAGAATATCTATACTGAAATGTACACGTCCTAAGATTCCCATTATCTATTTCTTGTCAAAATTACACAAGTACTCTCTTAATCCACCTGGCAGGCCTATAGTGTCATCCATTGGTAGTCTATTAGAAAATACCTCTAGATACGTAGATTATTTTCTTAAATCTTTTGTGGAGACACTTCCTTCTTTTGTGGGAGATTTCCGGGGGACTTACAGGGGATTTCTACACATTATTGATGGTGTAAGATTTGAGGAGAATTTCTTCCTTGGGGGCTTTTATGTGAACAGCCTATTTGGTTCTGCCACAACAATAAATGTTTCTTATTTGATAACCAAGTATGCCATCAGACCCAGAGCACTGCGATGGGCACCTGTTTCTTCCCCAGCTATGCTAGGCTATACCTTGGCTGGTGGGAGGAGCAGGAAGCCCAGAACATCTGTCTTTATGAAGACCACGTGGTGCTCTGGGCCAAACACATTGATGATATTTTTGTTATTTGGAGGGGCACAGAAGTACAGGTGGTGAATTTTGTAGAAAAAATAAATGAGAATGATTTAAATCTATCTTTCACTAGTCAGGTTAGTTAACATGCCAGTAGAAGGGGAAACCCTAAAAACTAAATTATTCAGAAAGCAAACAGCAGGGAACAGTCTCCTCCATACAAAAAGTAATCATCCTAGAAATTTGATCCAAAGTACCCCATATGGGGAATTACTACATAATAAAAGGAATCAAAGCTCACAGGAGGCATTTGAAAGAGAAAATTAGGACATGATAGGTAGATTTCACAAATCCTCTTAGCCGGGACCCTACTGATTCTGGTGCGTTTACAGGTGAAGTACCCAGCCCGTGATCAAGGTGCATAGTGCCGAAACGCGTTGGGTTGTTTTGGTGACCCCCTTATTTGTATCGAAATATATATGTAAAAAAAAAACATTTGCTTTCATCGTGTTCTGGAGTGCATGTTGACGGTTGACGTGGTGTTCGGGGCCATGCGGCCCCCAGCATTCATCATTATTTAAGACCTGAGTAGGTGGTGGCCCCCAGTCATGCAGGGGGCCTTGTGGCCCCCGCATTTCTTTCACTATTTGCCCTGGGGAGGTCCTGGGGGGGGGGGCTATGTGGCCCCTGGGGAGGTGGTGGTCCCCAGGACTCAGGGGGTCTACAGTACTCACAGTAGTACAATAAATACATTTTGCCCCTGGGAGGTGGTGGTTCCTGGGGCAGGAATAAGCCTAGGAAGAGAGCCCTGTGCGCCAACTCAGGGGCTTTAATCAAACAAGCGCAGGAGACAGAACTTGTTTACTTTTAAAATGTTTGCCACACATTTTTACCACAAAGTGATTTTTGCCATGGAAGGGTCCCGTTGGGTGTCACTGTGTCCCTACCATGGCCCCTTTTCTTTTTTTTCACTTTTTTTTAGGTCCCAAGATGGCTCCTAACACTTCCTGGTTAAAGTATTGGCAGCCAATCAGAGCTCTGCACATCCCTGCACAAGTTTGTCATTATCTGTGATGTTGTCGTGGTCAGAGATATACAACTTTGGATTTTCGTAAATTTCTCAATAACTACTGAAAAGATTTACAGCAAATAACAAAAAGCACAATCTATGGAACAAAATCTAGCTTTCTGCCAAATATGGTACAATTCAGTCCAGCTGATTGGGCTTAGTGGTGTTCAAAACTCCTAATGGAATTAACATGGAAAGCACATGTTTAATGACCCCCTTTTTCTCATCTCCGCTTGAGGAATCAGTCCAAAACTTTCCGTGCGCGCAAGAACAACCGGCACATTTTTTAAAAAATATTCTAAAAAATTCATTCAACAACACAAAAGATATGGACAAGTCAAAATATGCTTTTTCTATGGAAACACAGTCCTAACTATAACTACATACTGGTGACCGATATATATATATATATATACATATTCCCTAAATCTATTCCCTAAAAAACAAAGGTTACAGGGACTTTATAGTTAGGTTCACATTTTACAGGCTTAAAACCATCGAAATTCAGCTTTTATAGTTAGACTTATTTCAAGTAACCATGACTTGTGCCTTAAGGGAACTATACCTCGCACCCCTCACCATACACAGTTTTCTCATCAATAATGTCAGTGCAAATGCTACACTGATATTATCAATGATATCAAAGAAGATGTCATGAGTGATGTAATATCTCGGGTAATTAGCAGTGCATGAAACAGTGTGAGTTATAGGTACCTTAGGGCATGAGTTCTAGTTACTTTAAATAACTGTAACTATAACAGCTGAATTTCTATAGTTTTGTGCTGGTAAAATCTGAACCTAACTATAACGTCCCTGTATCCCTTGGAATTTTAGTGCATTTCTAAGGCTTTTTAATTCTTTTTCCTGTATTTGCCCCTGTCACTTTTTTTTCAGTGAATTTATAGGTATTTTCAACATTAAGTAAGATGCCCATTGCAATTCAAGGGAGTTGGACGCAGGGCCTGGCTTCCCAATTTCCTTGTTTACAACAGTGTTCTTAGTAGAAAATCCTTTCAGTTTTCCACTTCAATTCCATAAAGTTGGCATTCAGATGTGGCACACTATTGGCATAAACTCAGAATGTTAGCAATCTACTTGTTCATTAGAACAGTGTAAGCTGCTGATCACCAGGGAGTTAACTGATAGTCTATTGCTGGTGTTAAAAGTGCATGTTTCAGTCCACATGTCAGAATATTTTAATGAAATAGAAGAGAAAGATATTTGAGAACTCACTTAAGACGTGCTCATTTTTCTTTCTATAGCACAAACCATAATTTCCATGACAAAATGATCCCCCTCATTTTTTTCCTTTGTAAATTAAATATTTTAAGTTTTACCAGTTTTAATCAATGAAAATGGTTTCAGGTGTGCCACACTTTTGTCATAAGTAAGGCTGTTAGCCCTCTAGTTGTTCTTTAGAACACTATGGCAGACTGCAGTAGAACAAAGGGGAATCAAGTGACAGGTTTCTCCTGTTGGTAGTACAGCAGGAAGACATTTTAAAATGTACTTAAAACATTCCCTAATTTTTCTTTTTACAGCACTCAACATAATTTCTATGACAAAATGGACACCCTCATTTTTCTCCTTTCTAAATTAAATGTTTTAAGTTTTACTAGTTTGATTTAATCAAGGTGGATTCAGGTGTGTCACACATTTGTCATATGTACGCACTCCAGTTGTTCTTTAGAACACTCTGGCAGGCAGCAGTAGAACACAGGGGAATGATGATTCTCTAATTAACATGAGAGAGAATACAGATTTCATTAAAGGCTATGGAGGCTAACATTATGCAATAGCCTTTTATTACTGTCCCAACATGCAGCCCTTTAAAGAACACAACTACATCATAAACCATTAGGATGTTCAGAAATAAACACATTTCCAATGTAGTCAGCCCTCTTCCTCTTAATCTGTGACAAAACACATATTCTTTCTCTGCCAATCCTTATATTTAGTTTTCTGAATATATAACATTTCAAATTAATCTAAGAACACAAAGACGAACAAAGAATTTACAAAGCAATTAAACTAGTACCCAAAACTTCATTTTCAAAATACATGTTTTTTCTTATTGTTATGTCCTCAAAGGGGGAGGAGGGTCGGATAATGGTAGTTGCCGTAGTCTTTAATGAAATCAAGGTTATCTCTGCATGTTAAATGGAAAATCATAATTTCATTACAAGACTGGAGGCTACCAATGTGCACGTTTGAAGCCATCCAATGCTACTAAGATTATGGGGGTCATTCTGACCCTGGCGGTCATGGACCGCCAGGGCCAACGACCGCGGAAGCACCGCCAACAGGCTGGCGGTGCTTCCGGGGGCATTCTGACCGCGGCAGTAAAGCCACGGTCAGAAAAAGGAAGCCGGCGGTTTCCCGCCGGCTTCCCGCTGCCCCAGGGAATCCTCCACGGCGGCGCTGCAAGCAGCGCCACCATGGGGATTCCGACCCCATTCCCGCCAGCCTGGTTCTGGTGGTTTTCACCGCCAGAACCTGGCTGGCAGGAACGGGTGTCGTGGGGCCCCCTAACAGGGCCCCCATGTATTTTCAGTGTCTGCGTGGCAGACACTGAAAATCGCGACGGGTGCAACTGCACCCGTTGCACCCCTTCCACTCCGCCGGCTCCATTCGGAGCCGGCATCCTCGTGGAAGGGGGTTTCCCGCTGGGCGGGCGGGCGGCCTTCTGGAGGTCGCCCGCCAGCCCAGCGGGAAACTCAGAATGACCGCCGTGGTCTTTTGACCGCGGTACGGTCTTCTGGCGGTTCCCGCCAGCAGGTCTTCAATACAATTTTGCAGATGTGTTTAGATTTGACCAATCGCCTTATTTTAAGATTTTGGTTAATGATACTGTAGTGATAGGTTTGCAAGGAAAGAATGGAATGTAGAGAGAGGGAGATTCTGATGAGGAGAGGCTGGAAGGAGAGGAGGCTGGAAGCAGGGCTGGTGTGCTGGGAGTTGTTATGTTGTTACCACTGCTGTTCAAGGAATTATTACTGGAATAAAGGATTTCCAATTCTACTGGCCTGTTGTTGGGGTATTAACCATTACAGGTACTATCTACGGGGGCTACCTTTTGTATTTCGTACAGACCATAAACCACTGTTGCAGGTTTTCACACGTGGTCGGGGTTTGGAAGGAAGCATGACACCTCGATTATCTAGATGGTTGATTAACATTATAGACTTCAATTTTCTAGTGGAATTTGTGAAAGGTAGGCAAAACATTGTAGTTGATTGTCTGTCACGGTTGCCGATTGATGAGGGTTCCGAGGAGGTCTCATTAATGTGTGAAATGGAAGTTGAAGCGTCTCTGATAGATGAGGAATTGGCTTTAGGACAAGAACAGTGGGAGGACGCCATGGAAGGTGATGAGGAATATAACAAATTAAAAAGGTTCATATGTGGTCCAGAGGGTGTTGAAAGTCACTTACATGAGAGTTAGAAACAATATTTAGAAGTAAGAAATGAACTAAGTGTTCAAGGAGAGAAAGTATCAAGACATGGGAAAGTCATTCCTCCTAAGAAATTAAGCTGATAAAATTAGTGCATGAAGGTCATCTAGAAAGGAGTTTGACTAAGACAATTTTATTGGTGGCCTAGAATGGATAAAGAGGTGGAGCAGTTGGTGAATGAATGTGTAGCGTGTAGAAACGGTGATAAAACTAGAGCTCTTTGGCAGCCACCTTTGGGATGTGTACAGTTTCCAACACAACCGTGGGAGAGATTGGCCTTAGATTTTATAGGACCAGTGGATAAATTGGGTAGGAGGAATCGATTTCTTGTTGTTTTGGTAGATTACCATCGTAAATGGTTTGTGTTAGAAATGGGGTTTTTGGTTGGGAGTCAGGTTACCCTCTGTTCAAGCAAGAACCCTCACTCTAGTCAGGGTAAGTCACACACAATCCAAATTATCCTGTGCCCACCCTCTGGTAGCTTGGCACGAGCAGTCAGGCTTAACTTAGAAGGCAAAGTGTAAAGCATTTGTGCAATAAATCACACAATAACATAATGTAGCACCACAAAAATACACCACAGTGTTTAGAAAAAATATATAATATTTATCTGGGTATTTGCAGGTCAAAACGATCAAAGATGCAATATGAATTTGTAAAGATATCACTAAAAAGTGGTATGAAGTGTCTTAAGTCTTTAAAAAGCAAACAAAGTCTCTTTCAAGCACAAAGTACCTGGTTTGGAGTGGAAAATCTCTGCAGAGGGCCGCAGAAGAGGAGATGCTTGAAAAAATGGTGTGTACGTCGGTTACGCCCCTTCACACACGGACTTGCGTTGTTATTTTTCACGCGGGGAGACGTGCGTCGATCTACGGGAGGAAAAATGGTGTGTGCGTCGGGTACGCCCCTTCACACACGGACTTGCGTCATTATTTTTCACTCGGGGAAGACGTGCGTCGTTTTCCGGCATGCGGACCGTCTCCTTCTATGGATCGCGGGATTACCAGATGTCCCAGGGTCTGTGTGTGGATTCTTCGGCTTGTTTTCCGGCTGCGCGTCGTTGCACAAGGCTGTGCGTGGAGTTTTCTTTTTCATGGCAGGCGTCGCGTCGATTTTCCCTCTGGAAGTCAGGCGGCATTGTCCATGCGAGGCCGTGTGTAAAAGTTCCAGCGGCCCCATAGGTGTTGCGTCGAGCAGCATCGGTGTGCAGTGATTTTCTCGCCGCGGAGCAAGCTGTGCGTCGAAATGTTCGGCGCACAAAAAGTCCAAATGAAAAAGAGAAGTCTTTTTGGTCCTGAGACTTCAGGGAACAGGAGGCTAAGCTCTATCCAAGCCCTTTGAGAGCACTTTTACAGCCAGACAAGAGTTCAGCAAGGCAGCAGGCCAACAGCAAGGCAGCAGTCCTTTGTAGAAAGCAGACAGGTGAGTCCTTTGAGCAGCCAGGCAGTTCTTCTTGGCAGGATGTAGTTTCTGGTTCAGGTTTCTTCTCCAGCAAGTGTCTGATGAGGTAGGGCAGAGGCCCTGTTTTATACTAAATTGTGCCTTTGAAGTGGGGGTGACTTCAGTCCCCTTTCAGTTCAATCCTGTCTGCCGGGGTCCCAGTAGGGGGTGTGGCAGTCCTTTGTGTGAGGGCAGGCCCTCCACCCTCCCAGCCCAGGAAGACCCATTCAAAATGCAGATGTATGCAAGTGAGGCTGAGTACCCTGTGTTTGGGGTGTGTCTGAGTGAATGCACAAAGAGCTGTCAACTAAACCTAGCCAGACGTGGATTGTAAGGCACAGAAATATTTAAGTGCAAAGAAATGCTCACTTTCTAAAAGTGGCATTTCAAGAATAATAATATTCAATCCGACTTCACCAGTCAGCAGGATTTTGTATTACCATTCTGGCCATACTAAATATGACCTTCCTGCTCCTTTCAGATCAGTAGCTGCCACTTCAGCAATGTATGAGGGCAGCCCCAATGTTAGCCTATGAAGGGAGCAGCCCTCACAGTAGTGTAAAAACGAATTTAGGAGTTTTACACTACCAGGACATATAAACTACACAGTTACATGTCTTGCCTTTTACCCACACAGCACCCTGCTCTAGGGGTTACCTAGGGCACACATTAGGGGTGACTTATATGTAGAAAAAGTCGATGTGGCAGTGAAACTGCACACGCAGGCCTTGTAATGGCAGGCCTGAGACAAGGTTAAGGGGCTACTGAAGTGGGTGGCACAACCAGTGCTGCAGGCCCACTAGTAGCATTTAATCTACAGGCCCTAGGTACATATAGTGCACTCTACCAGGGTCTTACAAGTAAATTAAATAGCCAATCATTGATAAACCAATCAACAGTACAATTTACACAGAGAGCCTATGCACTTTATCACTGGTTAGCAGTGGTAAAGTGCCCAGAGTTCAAAAGCCAACAACAACAGGTCAGCAAAAAATAGGAGGAAGGAGGCAAAAAGTTTGGGGATGACCCTGTCAAAAAGCCAGGTCCAACAGTTTGTAATTAAAGCTTTGGAACAAATTACAACTAGCAATGTCATAGAATTTCTCAAGGAAGTGTTTTTGGAGGAAGGTGTGCCAAGAGTTTTGGTTACTGACAATGGCGTGCAATTAGTGTCAGGGAGTATGAAGGAGTTTTTGACTGTATTAGGAATTAAACATGAGAAGGTTGCGCTGTTCCATCCACAAGCCAGTGGATTGGTGGAGAGAGTGAATTGATTTATTATGGAAAATATTCAACTCTCCTTGGCTAATGGACTGAATAGGAAAAGGGAGTTGAACAGAATGTTGTGGGCACATAGGGTGATGCTGCATTCAGTAACAGGAGTGTCACCATTTGTGGCTCATCAAAGGTAGGGAGCCATCAACGAAGGAATCCCCTTGGTGGTTGTGTGAGAAAAAACAGGTGTGGGTTGATAGGGGAAGAATGAGGAGGAAGGTACTAGATCAGCAGGAGTGTAATAAGTTAAGCTATAATTCCAGGAAAAGAGTGAAGAGAATTGGTGTGGAAGTTGGTGACTGGGTGGCAGTGAAAAGATTTGGTATAGTGAAGAAAGGTGAAAGCAAGTTCTCTGAACCACGAAAAGTGGTAAAGGTGTCCAACACTGTGGTTAAGTTGGATGATGGGAGAGAATGGAGTATGGGAGATTTGTGTAAAATTAAGTAGATGATAAAAGAGGTTTTGTTGGATTTTCAAATTGTATATAATATTGTTTAGTTTGTATGTGTATTATTTGTGGGGTTGTATAAGGGGGAGATATGTAGTGATAGGCTTGCAAGGAAAGAATGGAATGTAGAGAGAGGGGGATTCTGAGGAGGAGAGGCTGCAAGGAGAGGAGGCTGGAAGCAGGGCTAGTGTGCTGGGAGTTGTTATGTTGTTACCACTGCTGTTCAAGGAATTATTACTGGAATAAAGGATTTCCAATTCTACTGGCTACATAAATCACTACAGATACTCCAGCCGAAAAACATTGCCAACCATAGCACACCTTGAAGAATGTGCACCATACCTAGAAAGATCCACACCAGCTTCACTCATAACCATACATACCCATCCGGCTAACATAGCTGTAGATACTGTTTTATAAGGTCTGACATTTGACAACAGTAACTGATCAACACCAGGTGCTCTATAGTCCTGAATCGTACTCTCATACGTTCTCAGGCACATAACTTTTCACACTCGTGACAGAAAGACAAAAAAACGAATTCAGACATTGTTTTAGTTCTTTTCCAAAAGTCAAAATATACCCCTTCAGGAGAAAATAATCTGTTAGATATTTCTAAAGCTTTAATGTCTGAAACTCTTCTAAAAGAAATTAGGCACAGTAAGCTTGCCAATTTTAACGACATGTGTTTAAGGGAAAGGTAATCATTACCTGGCAAAGAAATAAAAAGTTTGAAAACTAAGCTGACATCCCAAAGAGACTCATAACGAGGCCTGGGAGGCCTTCTCTCTCTCACCCCCTTCATAAGTTGTCTTATTAAAGGGTCAGACCCAATAACAAAAATATTTACCAATGCATGACCTGGAGAAACAGCAGATCTATAACAATTAATTGTCCTTTATGTAAGGCCAGAGCTAAACAATTCTGTCAGATAATTTGCTACTTCGTGCGCAGGAACTTTCACAGTATCAAAACCTCTTTCACCCATCAACTACACCACTTTTCCCAATTACCTCTGTAGCTTTTCCTTGTTCCCGGTGCCCAAGATTCATCTTGTAATCCTTTAGCCTCTCCTGAAAGGCTTGAATATCTGCTTGTACCCCTGAAATCTTCCAGACAAGAAGTTTCATTTTCCCCTCTAACACCAAAGGACGTTCCTCTGCGATTGCATCCTGCAGAAGACCCCATAATACTGGAATCATCCGAGGTACTGTGACTATGAGCTCCATTACCCCTGGGAACCAAATTTGTGACTTACAAAAGGGGGTTATCAGAATAATGCTGTGACCTTCTATCGTTACCTTCCTCAAAACTCTCTGGGGCATATTTAAGAAAAGTACTGCTGCACGCTGTGCAGCGCCACTTTTCGTGTGCCCCTTAGCGCCCCTTACCACCACCATGTGTGCACCATATTTAAAATATGTCTCACCATGGTGCAGGGTAGGGGCAATATCATCATTTTTGTTTGACGCTATTGATGTAACCTGCATTTTGGTACTACTCCTGAAGAGTACATGGGGCCCATTGTATTCAATGGCATGCCCCCTTTTAATGCCTGCTCTGGCGTTAAAAGTGCAGGAAGAAATTATTCTGGGCACTCTCTTAGATTTCCTTGCGCCACTTTTTTGTTTAGCCCCTCTAACAGGAGAAGACACCCCCTTGCATACATTATGCCTGGCACAGCCATAATGTAGTGCAAAGGGTTCCAAAGTGGCACAAAGCATGCATGAATCAATTTGAAAATATCTGGATTCAACTTCCAATCACTAGAATCCTGGAGATACCTGGAATTGCAATCTGCCTTCACATTGTGAAGTCCTGGAATAAATTCTGATCTTAAAACAATTTTGTGATACCAACAAAAATACCAAATTCTCCACACCAACTCTGCAAATGTCTTTGACTTTGAACCATCCAAACGGTTTAAATAAGATACCGCTGTGAAGCTGTTTAATCAAATCAAAACAACTGAAATCGCCAAATATTCCTTCAAACTCATTAGCACATTCAAACCAGCTAAAATTTTGAAACAATTTCTATGAAGGGACTTTTCCTCTTTGGATCACTTTCCACCTGTTTCTGAATCACTCAGGCAAGCTCCCCAGCCTAAATTGCTGGCATCTGATTCTGAGACTAGGTTGGGCACATTCCCAAAAATTGATTGTCATTCCAAGCCTCACAGTTCCTCAGCATCCAGTCTAGGTCTTCTTAAACATTAATAGATAGGGGAAGGCAGTCCCTGTACCATAGGCCTTTTCTCTGTCTCCAAGCTTTTAATCTCTGGATATTTCTGCAATGAAAAGGGTCAGGTAAAATTGCCTGAATGGAGGATGACAGATGCCCCAGAACTCAGACAAGATCCCTTAACAAAATGTATTTTTGTATTAATACAGTTCTCACTTCCTTCTTTATCTTTGTTACCTTCTTGTGAGGGAGAATTAACTGAGAAAGAAGCATATCTACTTGGAGTTCCAAAAATTCTATCTTCTGAGTAGGAACCATGACAGGTTTGTCTGTATTCACCATGAAACCTAGAGAATCTAGAAGCTTCACTGTCTAACTCAGATGATCTAAAAGTTCTAGCCTGTCCTAAAACATTAGTAAAATGTCATCAAAGTAGATAATTAAATGAACTCTTTTCTGTCTGAGAAAGGCCAACACTGAAAGTAGTACCTTGGTGAGAGACCATGGGGCCGAGGACAGCCCAAAAGGCAGGCAAAGGAATTGGTAGAGGGCACCCCTCCAGCTGAAACGTAAATATTTTTGACTGGCCTCATCCATAGGTATTGTGAAATAAGGGTCTTTCAGATCTAACTTCACTAACCAATCTTTTGTCTGCAATGTATCTCTTAAAAGATGTATGCCTTCCTTCTCGAAGAGTCTGTAGAGTTCAGCTCTCCAGAATTTATCACAGGTCGCCAACAATTGTCTTTTTTCTTTACAGGAAGACTGTACTACAAATCCTCCTGGTCTTTTTTGATCTGGAACATGAATCAACACCTCTTTTTGTAACATCTGAGTTACCTCTGAATCTATCAGTGATATCTTTTCATTATCTAAAAGCAACTCCTTGGGTTGTTTCACCTGAATTGGAGTTTCCCAAAAATTCTATCTTTAAACCAACAATGGTTTCTAAAAGCCAAATGTCTTTTGTTATGTTTTCCTAATTGTGAGAAAAATATTTTGACCTTCCCCCAACTTTTACCTGGAAAAAAACAATACTCACCTTGTGATCCAGAACCTGAAGATCTAGATCTTCCCCCATGGCTTCTTAAGCTTCTCCCTCTCTGGGGGTAAAAGTTTGTATTGGGGTGAAAACCCCTACCGTGGACAATATGGGGCATATATATACTCTATTAGCACTGAATTAGCGTCATTTTTTTTACTCTAATTTGGTGCAAAACTAACTCCATATTTATACTTTGGTGCTAGACCCGTCTAGCGCCAAATTTATGGAGTTAAAGTCATTTTCTGGACATGGAAACCTGCCTTGCCTTAATGAGATGCAAGGTAGGTGTTCCCGTGCAAAAAATGACTCTATGGCCTTAACACCATAGTTATACTCCGTGCAAAAATGGTGCATGAGAGGGAGGAGGGGTAAAAAAATTGTGCAAACTTGCTTTGCCCCATTTTATAATGCCTGGGTCAGGAAAGGCATTAGGGGACATGTGGGCCTATTTCCATGGTGGAACACCAAGGAATAATCCCACAGGGGCCCTCCCCAGGCCTCAGGGACATCCCCACCCACACCAGAGGGACAGCGGAGGATGGGGGACCCCATCCCAGGTAAGTACAGGTATTTTATTTTTTAAAGTGGCATGGGGGCCCCTGAAATGGGCTCCTATACATGGCACTCGGTGCAATGGCCATGGTCCCCTGTGCTGGCCATTGGGGTGGTGGGCATGACTCCTGTCTTTTCTAAGACAAGATTCACATGGTATGGATGGTTTGTATCAAAAAATGACTCTAGGCAGGTTAGAGTCATTTTTTTACTCTAACCTGCCTAGCGTCATTTTTTGGTGCAAAATCCCCTTTTTTCATACCGCCAGCCCCACCCGACTAATGTCATTTTTTTTACGGTAGCCTACCCTTTGCACCGGCTTGCACCATTCCATAAATATGGTGCCCGGCTGGTGCACAGAAATGGTGCAAGCTGGTGCTAAACTTTTAGGTGCAAAACTGCGTTAGTGCAGTTTTGCCCCAAAAAGTATAATTCAGGGCCTATGGGTCTTTGGTTCATGCGTGTAAAACTGGGACCACAAGGCACCACGGCTGACAGCCAGTCCTCTCCTGTCAGGCTGCCCAAAAACTCCCCTGGAGCCGAAGACTCTTTTCATATCTGTTTGTGCGTTACTGAAGGCTGTGAATGTTGATACATATTTCCCCAAGGACTTCACAAACGTCTCCCAGAAGAGAAGTCCTTTTGAATCTCCCATGTCCTCTCTTGTGAACATGTCAGCTAATTTAGGGTTCATCCTCATTAGGACCGCTTTCCTACTCTCAGATACGAGGCTAGCATTGACATTGCCTAGCATGCAAATAGCACGCTTTGCCAAACACCATAAAAGATCAATATTTACCAGTTTTTCCCCTGGCCTCCTCAGCCATATCAGGGATGCAAGTAAGTAGACCCAAAATGTCAAGGACCTGTTTTAGACATTTCTCAATGCGCTTTGTAGGGTTTTTACCATACTTAAAAAGAAAATTTATTATCTCCGAATCCAAGTTAGGGGTATGTCAAATGATATCCTCAGTAAAGGGTTTAGAACATTCTGCCCACAGTAAATTCTGGACCCAAGACCCAAAGTCTTAATTTTGAGATGTAGTCCATTTGCCACCACTCTGCACTACGTGGATGTTTAATCATAGTGGGGTCAAACATTTCACCACTGAAGGGGTCCTTATCTTCATTGGAGGTGGAGTCTGTTGCAGATCATCATCCAGGCCTTCTAAAAGATTGCAACTCTCTTGAGGATCAAAAACCTATTTGTCCCAATCCATCTCATGTAAGTCTGTATCATCTAAAGTGGAATTTAGACTGCCCCGGAACTCTTTTGTGCCATGAAGGTTAGTTCTTTCCAAGCTATGGGCAACTTTTCTTTGGGCCCATCAAGGTGGCCCTTTCTTTCCGTGCTGCTAGGAGCACCATTTTTTACTGTAGCGCAAAGGCTATTCATGCCGTAGGCGTGGCTTATCACCTTCTCAGTGTGCTTCCTCTTATAGGAAACCTTTCCCGCATCAAGGAGTTCAGAGATAGAAGGAGAATCCCCATCTGAAAGAGAAAAATAATTCTCCTTTGAAGGGAGTTCCCTCTTCCTCTTCACTAGTGCGGTGTCCTCTGCCTCCCTTACAGAGGACCTAAGTTCCTCTTCTAAAAATGTTTTAATGGACTCTCCCATAAATTCAGCCACCCCTGGGGATTGTGGATTAAACCCCTCCGTTTTTATTCACTAATGTATAAAGTTGTATACATTTATATATATTTTAAAACAAACTGATGTCTGTGGCTGAAGAAAAGTGCAGATATATATATATATATATATATATATATATATATATATATATATATATATATATATATATAGATATATTTATATGTATATCATATTCTTTTGTCAATCAGTATGTGAGCCTTGAAAACGAACGTAAATGCAGGCAGTGCATATAAATAAACCAATATTAGAAAACAAATGTCACCTAAGGCCAGAAGGGGGGGCTCTAATATTATTTTTTTTCTTTTTCGGCAAGGAAAAAAACAACCAACTGATATCGAAGCTGACGCTCATCCTCCTAACTCTAGCGGTTGCCAAGTTACACATGTGGCATCGTGGTTAGCAAAGGAAACAGAAACAAAGGACTTGCTCCCTGGAGCAAACAAGACTGATTCTGTAGCTGCAAATTGTGTGGTAAGAAAAGCAGACAATGGGGGCAATGTAGTCCTCTGGCCGAGAGATTGATATCTAGAAGAGGCCTCAGCCCAGATAAACAACAGAACTTGTTATATAAGAAGAGATCATCAAGAGAATGTGGATACTATTGAAGACTATTATAAGCGATTGAAAGGATGGCATGAAAGAGAGTTAATGAATGATGATGAAAGGAACTTTTTGAAGAACGATTTCCCAAACTGCTTGATTTGTATCTGAAACACAAAGGTTCTTAAAACCCACCAGAAACCACCAGGGCGACCAATAATGTTGGCTATAGGTGGCCTGCTTGAGAAAACTTCAACATTCACAGATTATTATTTGAGACCGTTTGTATCCAGTTTCCCTTCATACATAAAGATTCACAGAGTTTTTAAAAAGAATGTTTGATGTGGTCTGGGAGCCGAATATGTTGATGATAACATTAGATGTATCCTCTCTGTATACAAGCATAATTCATGAGGATGGATTAAGGGCTGTCAACCTTTAATGAAAGCAAGACTCATTAGAGAATTTGAAAACAATAGAATGCTGTGTAAAATGTTTGAGTTCTGCTTAACCAGGAACATATTCCTTTTTAAGAGCACTTGCATAAGCAGCAGCAGGGAACGGCAGTGGGCACCTGCTTCACCCCGAGCTATGCAAACTTGCATATGGGCTGGTGGGAAGAGCAGGTGGAAATTGATTCAGAACATTGTCCTGTGTTGATGATCTATTTGTGATTTCGAAAGGTGACATTGTCTACACAATCTTTTGTCAATGAGCTGAACAAGAATGATTTGAATTTGATATTCACTAGTAATATCAGTCCAACCCAGAGTGAATTCTTAGGTATTTCTATAGATATAGAAGAGGGCAAGATGGTGACGAATATCCATAGGAAGAGGACGTCCAGAAACAGCACATTGCATGCTGTAAATTGTCACCCTGATGGTTTGAAGAAGAGTATCCCTTATGGGGAATTATTAAGAGCTAGAAGAGTATACTATAAGGAGAGGAATTTTAAGGTTCTTAGTACAGAAATGAAGGAGAGATTCAGAAGGAGGGAATACAGTAGAAATATCTTAAGGGCAGCTTCTCAAAGGGTTGAAAAGTTCACTCATGAAGAAATGTTATTTAAGGAAAAAGTTGTGAAGAAGAAATAGAAAAGTACAGATGTGAGGTACATCACTACTTACAGTAGAGACCACTTTTCAGTCTGAAAGATACTTCAAAAGTATTGGCACTTGCCAAAGAGTGATGAGATTATTTCAGAAAAGGTTCCCTGTAAGCCCAATATCTCTTATAGGAGGCCAAGATCTTTAGGGGATAGACTGGTGAGTAATAATAAACAGAGCAACAAAGGTGTGTGGTAGAAGCCCAGGAATGGTTTCTATAAATGTAATAAGTGTAACACTTGTTGGTATGGGAAGAACATTACCACAATACAGACACCTTATGGGAAGGAATTGTGAATAACGAAACATCTTAAGTGCAAAACAGATTTTACATTCTACATGTTGACGTGCAGTTGTAATAAGATATATATAGGGAGCACCATTTTACAAGACCACAAATGAATCTTTCAGCACCTACGGGCAATTCAAAATATGAATAACAACTACCCCGTGGCTGGGCAATTATGGAAGGAACATCAGTGGGATAGTGAACAGTTGCAGTATTCAGTGATTGACACTATTGTTCATAGCCAAAGAGGGAGAAACAGAGAGAAATTACTGCACCGATTGGAAGGGATTTCCATTTAAAGGCTCAATTCGTTGGAACCCCCAGGGCTGAATGTGTATACAGAAATGCATGTATCTGTATGAAGGTGTGTTGCTGTTGTTTGTACCACTGTTCTCTGTCTTGAATGTTTTTAACCTATTCTTTTTTGTTTTAATTTTTAATAACAGCAGACCAGAGCAGGATACATAATGAAAAACCATATTGTGAGAATAGGGTAGTTTAGATTTATAGAATGCTATGGACCTGTAGTTCAAGAATATTTTTGTGTTTTTTTCTGATTTTGAAGTAGGATGCTGTTTTAGATGTATGACGAGGAGGAACTCTAGGGATGACATGTATGTCCACTGGGGTGGAATTGAAGTGCGGATAATGATGTCATGATGGGACATTAATGGGGATATGATTTTGTAATAGCCCCTTCACACTGAATTTCAGAGTAATGTAACGAAGTTGCAAGATGCACAAATTATCCAGTTGGTCCAATTGAGCAATTGTTTTTTTTTCTCTGTTTATTTAAGTGTTAAATTTTAATTTTTAATTGGTCATTGAACTAATATATCATAACTATGATACTTCAAGGGAATTATGACAAGAATTTATAAGCATTGTTGTTGAAAAACGGGGGTTTATTGATGAAGTAAATGGCAGAATAACCATGTGTAAAAATGGTCGCCATGAGTTTTCTCGATGTGTACATTCAATTTGTTCCATTGTTTATGTTCATGAAGTACTGACAATGTTTAAAAGTGAAAGAAAAAATGGGGTGTACAACAGTGAGAAAGATCCAGAAAGGACTGAAATGCATTAGTTGGTTCAGCCTTAATAAAACCTTTAAACTGCGCAAGTGCTGTTTTGCTTCTCTGAGAAGAGGGATGTTCTTTTGGATGTGGAGCGTGTGGGCTGTCACACTGCAACTGCCAACAGCAGTGGTGAGGAGCACACCGGCTCAGCCAAACACGAGGTCTTCATAAATAAATCTATATATCTATATATATCTTTATATATATATATATATACATACATATGTGTGTGTGTGTATATATATATATATTTTTATCATGAAACTGAGAAGGTTACCTGTATTATAATTCGTTCCTTCAGGTTGTTCTTTAACCTTTCGCAGAAAAACATTATTGATTAGTCTGGAGGTTATCAGTACATTTTCAACCTTTTATTTATTTTTCCTTTCAGGAGACTGTATCTCAAGTAGTACCAAAGAAGATATTGCTATTTGATAGAAAGATGCAGGAGTCTCTAGATGCACAAATCTAATTAACCGGCAGATTCCTATTTATTTGCTGGATACACTACAATAAGCAGGGTTCTGTGGGGAACCAGATACTGCGATAACCACTTAGGATTAGAGTGTTGTTAGCTGTAATTCTTTTTTTCTGCTAGAATATTTCAGTGTGTATAATTTCTTAATTGACTAAACACAGTATTTATTTGTCACATAGAACATTATGGAATGCTTCTGACAAATAATTGGAGAAGTAACTTGGCAAAAGGAAATACAGAATGTGAAGTTGTCTGTATTTGAAGGCCATAAGACAGTGAAACTGAATAGATGTGGAGTTTGTGATTGACTTAATATTGGATGAACAGTTAAATATATGCACAAAAATGGGAATCTCACTCTCATAAGCTCTCTCTTCTACTCTTTCTCTCTTTTTCTGACCTGTCTGATTTCTCTCTTGCATCTCTCTCTCTGTTTATATTTCTTCCTCTCATTTTCTTTCTATCTCCCTCTTTTGATCTGTCTTTTAGTAAGTGTTTTTGTATAGCACAAACAGCAAGTAGAATCACCTAAGGCACTCCCTATTTTAAAAGATGGGGAAGCTGAAATGGGAGATTTATTGATTTAATCTAGAACGCAAGGAAGAAATCCAGGATTAAACAACACGTCTTTTGATTCCATGATCTTCATTTGAGAAATTAGACCACAGCCTGATCTGCAAAATGATTCTTGCTCTTTCAAGTCATGTGCCGGTTGGAGTGGCAGGCTTTCTATGGGCAGAAAATGAAAATGCATTACACTGTCAAAGTGCATTTAGAGTTGCAATTGTCATTGCATTTCAAATGATACACAACGGCGGTCGGTTGAAAGGTGGGTCATTAGTTGTGTGGCCTGCACAAGTAATGAGTCCACACACAACCACCACTGGGAACCAAACACCTCATTGTAGAGCTTGACTCTCATAGGGTAGCATTGCAGAGCAGTCCAAGGCTTACTCAAGGGAGGTGGTGTGGTTTAGTAATCGCCATTCACAAGCACACAAGAATAACACTCAATAAATGATTGTCCAGTTTGTGCTTTTTTCTTTTGATAAAGTAAAAGTACATTTAATACACACACACTACTCAACACCATGCAACAATTCACAAATATACACCAATTGATGGAATTATTCTTGGATGACATTGTGTAATCTCTCCTGTCCCCCGAGGGAAAATATAATCCAACAACCCACCTGGCAAAGCCATCCCCGGAATCCCAGTACAACATTTGACTGTAATGTAAAGTGAGCGCACTTAACTTTTCAAATTAAGAACATCTACTTTGCAAAGAGGTAGCTGTCAGTCTCATTACTCAAATTAGCATCAACAAGGAACATGTAGAGACATGTTTAAGCAATTTAAAAGTTAGGATTATGTTTGAACTACTCTCAGATTACTTTCAGATTACTCTTCATTAACGTGCAGATTACTTTTGATTAACATTGCATAATACCATCCTACACCCCTAGAGGGCGCAGTCCCATAAGCAAAGAGCAAAAGACCCAACAAGCTTGTGCTTCAACTGGCACTGGAACCCTTGTGGGGTAACAACTCTTTTGTCCCACCCAACTGAGGGTGGAGACACAAACTGTATTGGGGGAGGCTGTGCTGCTTGTGCAGCTCCCCCTGTCCAGGGGCACGTGTTTGGTGGTGTGCCCATCTTCCTGAGGCC
Source organism: Pleurodeles waltl (assembly GCF_031143425.1). Lineage (NCBI taxonomy): Eukaryota > Metazoa > Chordata > Amphibia > Caudata > Salamandridae > Pleurodeles > Pleurodeles waltl. The sequence continues at coordinate 290,430,117 of NC_090439.1, forward strand.
ACCACAAGCTGGCTAGGGGCCTAGACCAATCCTGATGCCCTGAAAGACATTCTGGGGAGGGAAGCATAGGAAATGAGTGGGTCTCCCGCTGCACCGGGGAGAGCTGTGTCACCGACAGAGGTGGTGTGCTGCCTTGGGAGTGCCTGGGCCCACCAGGACACCCCGACACCAGGTAAGTGCCCCCTCGTGGGGGGATGGTGCAGGGATCCCACCCCTGGCCTCCCCCACCAGTCCCCTAGATGGCCAACACCTCCATATTCTGCCATGGAAGCTGGCCTTTTCTGTGTCTGCCTGCTCCTGAGGGCAGACACATGCAGAAAAGGGGCTGTGCCCGGACAGGCCACCTTCGGGAGTGCGACAGGCACTCCGCCCTCCTCCTTTACTTCATTGGGTCCCTCAGGCTATCTTCACAGGGGGCCCAACTGCATCCCCCGACTTTGCTTCTGGTGGGACCCCAGGATGGGGCCCCTGGGACCGATCTTCACAGGGAGAGCTTCTTCTTTGGCCACCAGCCCCTTCCACAGACAGTGGCCATCGTGAGTGGACGTGACAGCACCCCCAGTCATCCTTCTTCGCGGGTCCCTGGGATGCGGTCTGCCCCAGGCTATCTGAGCTCAGTTCTTGGGCTGCACAGACCAAGAATCCTCCCCGTGCAGCCCTCACATGGGTGTACACGTGTGCGCACACATGATCACATGTATCCAGCCCAGGGCTTCCTACTCTTGCTATGCCACAGCAGCCGCTCCTTAGCAAGGAGGCACCAGCGGTAAACACATGCAGTCCATTTTACTGTGAGTTTACTGTGGATGAGTCCACAACTAGAAGGCTCTCTTACACTAAATGGTAAAAAACAGGTGGTCAAAAAGTGAGAAATCATGGTGGACCAGATGGTCAGAACCGTCATCTTACATGGTCCATGCAAATTGCATTGCAAGAGGGGCAAAGGGGCATTCGCCATTTCTTTGAAACCAGTAGTAACATGCACCAGTGATTTCTGTTTATTCTGTCACAAATTATCGAGCGGCCACAGTTGGTTATTTGGTCAATATCTGCAAAGTGGAAGCTGTCCTTTGAGACCACTTCCTCTTTGCAAGTGACAACAGGCACGGATGGGGGGCAGACTACTATTGCAAGAAAAATGACATGCTTCCACCTATATCCCTTCCACAATGTTCGCTTTGCACTGCGACTACTGTCTCAAGGTGCCAATACTGGCACTGTGAGAAAGACCATCAAGAGATGGAGTTTTCTATCCTTTGCAGACCTCAGTCTCTTCATTCACACACATCACAGGAAGTACCTTGCCTTTTAAATATAAAATGATCTTGGAGGGTTCTTGTAAATGGCACATTTATGCTGTTCTCAGTTAATACACACAACATAGCACAAAGGCCTGGATGGTTTGCAGCACAGAAGCCACACCTACATGCCACTGTGGTGGGCCCCTTGTGCGAATACACAAGGACTCACATTTCTTCAACAATATCTATCAATCTATTTATCCCTATCTATCTGCCTATAACAATCCACCGGCCCACCAGTTCCCTAGGCTAAATCATGCCTTTATACAGAAAATAAAGAAGTAATTCTGTTGTGCTCCTGCTGTGAAATAAAGGTTAATTCAGAAAACTGCCTCCTTCTTTAGAAAATGACATGATGTCAAGTTGTGATGTTGTTTTGGAACGGTGCATGTTTGCCCAGAAGCAGAGCCAGACTGGGAACTCAAAGCAGCCCTGACATTTTGTCAGACCAGCCCGAGTTATTTAGGGGGGTGACTAAACACTGCTGCTTTTGTTCTTTTGTTGCTGAGGGTTGATTTTGCAGCACTGTTCCAAAACCGCCCCCAGTAACAAAACTGGCCCCTACCACTGAAAAACCGCCCCCCACCATTCCCACCGACTGGTAAAAAATCAGATGCCCGCTACAGCCAGTCTGGCCCCCGCAGAACATTTTAATGTTCATCTGTCCTCTTTCATTAAGTGGGAGAAAAGAGTCACTCAACTGAGATGGACTTACTGTGTTTTCAGGTCTGTCTCTCTGCATTTCTTCAAAGTACACACCTCTTGCTCAGGTTCCATATGTGGGGGCAGATTGGGAGGCAGTATTATGCAGACTCCCCCCCACCTTTCTGTAGTGCCATCGCCCCCATTGCCTTATGAGGTTCATGTAGACTGATAACATGGAATGTGTTTGGAATTTGCTGGCTCAAGAGAAAGGTGGGTGACTCTGTATCTCACAGTCAGGAGGCAGTGTTTATCCGTAAAACTATCAGATGAAGATTAAAAGCATATAAAAGGAAAACTACAACTATTACAGACGTAGGGGGAAAGTTACATCTAAAGGTTTTCAAATAGGACAATGGGTTCAGTTAGACCACCCAAAAAGGAGGACTGGTTACTTAGGTAAATGCTCCAACCTAGGGTGACCGGACGTCCCGGATTTCCCCAGACAGACCCGGTTTTTAGAGGACTGTCTTGGTGTCCCGCTGCTTCTCTTATTTTCAAAGAAGTGTCCCAGTTTTTGGGACGAAGTTCAGATTATTAAATAAATGTCCCGGTTTTTGGGACAAAGGTCGGATCATCTAGGGAAACATAAGTTAAAGAGTCCTACAAAGTATGAAATAATTAAAGTATTTTTTATCTGTTACTGTCAGGCAACACAGTCCCCTATTTGCTCCCAGTAGAGAGGCGGAGTGTGGAGTAGAGAGAGGTGGGTGGGGGCAGGTTGAGGATGCAGGGTGGGAGGTCAAGCCATAGCTAATTTTATATCTGTCATCTTGTAAATGTGTGTGTGTGTGTGTGTGTGTGTATATATATATACATATATATATATATATATGTATATATATATATATATATATATATATATATATACACACACACACACACACACACACACACACACACATGTATAGGCACACATTCACAAAGCTATGCAAAAAAAACGGGCCAGACCAGATTTAAAAGTGAGACTAATGTCTTTAGTCCTTCTTTTATGTCTGACCTGCTCCTCAAAAACTGGTCACCATATCCAAACCAGATAGGCGGACTGAAGCGTTGAATGGTGCTGTCAGAGTAGAAGGTGGTGCGGTATGGAATTTGGGACGAATGTTGTGTTGTGCTGGTGTACATTTTTCTGATCTAACCACAATGATTCCATTGAGAAATGATGATACCACATTGGTGAATGGAAGGATGTGTGTGAAACAACAGGTAGCAGAACTGGTCATTCATACCCATTAGTAAAGCGGATCATGAGAGCCGGGGTGATGCCTAAAAGATTAACGATTTTGTAATGTCATGATCCTTGCATTTCCTCTTATAGGTTCTCAGAAAATTTCCTGTGTGGCTGTCTTTGCATCTTTTTATGTCAAGAGGGTATTTCTTATAGCATGAGTTATTGTTGCTCTTATTACTTATTGTTTTTTTGTATCTTATTTTAAGAGGGAAGATGTGTAGTACTGTTCAGCCACGCTACAGACAGATGGTCAGCCTACTTAGAGCCTCATAGAAAGCGGCCGGTAATCGGTGGGATATTTATCACACCTGATACATTCTTACTTCTCAGAATTTTTTTAATTAAATACCAGCCAATTACAGGTTTTTGCGGGAATAACATGGACATTGATTGGTGCTTACCGCACCAAAGTCCAAAACATCCAGTCAATATCGGGCATTTGTGAACGATAAATATTGGCAGGTTTGAAATGCTGATATTTATCACCAAACCCATAATTGCCAAGTGCATGCAGCAACGAGCCAATGACTGACATATTTGTAGTCTGCTATGCTAGACACACTTCCAACTGCGATCTGCACTGTCACTGAAATGGTTGTGTTACAAATCTGACCTCCGAAGTTCAGTGGCTTCAGATTTGTAACACACACCTTTATAAACCCGAAATTGACTGAATCATAATTTCTAATCATTGTGTGCAGCATTTTATAAAATAAATAAAAACTGAAGGGCAGGAGAAGTGGTGTAATACTGAAGCCCTCCCCGCACCCACATTAGTAGCGGCTGAGGGGTAAGCCTGGCGGGGGCAGCCTGCACTGCAGAGGCTGCAGGGACTTCTGTTACGCCCCTGGGGAAGGGCAAAAAGGGCAAGGAGGTGGTAGAGCAGGTTCTTTGACTAGAAAGGGGAGAGTTCACTCTTCTTCATAAAACTTCTTGTTTCAAATGTAGTCAGCTAGAACACTGGAAATGGGAAGACCCACATACATCACAGGGAACCCATGATCTGCATGTTTAGCCCAACATTCCTCCTCCTCCAAACAAATGTCCACCTTTTTAGCTCAGCCCAGTCGGAGCTGACAGCTCCAAAGACACTTTAGCCCAAATTTTTTTATATTTCAATTGCTCTGAATTTGCAAAATCTTTTATGCAAATTCAACACAAACCAAGCTCCATATTTATCAAAATATAGGAGTTTCCACCATTTTCTGGATGCGTGCAAATACCTTGTGACAATGAGATGCAAGGTAGGCGTTCCCATCTAAAAAATGGTGCTATCCCCATTGCCCCATATTTATCCCCATGCTAAAATGACAGACAGGTGGAAGGAGCGGCTAAATAATGGTGCAAAGCTTGCTTTGCATCATTATTTAATGCCTAGGTCAGACCAGGCATTAGGGGACCTGTAAATGCATTTCCACGGTTAAACACCATGAATGGGTCCACAGGTTCCTTCTCCAAGCCCCAGGAACACCCTCACACACACCAGAGGGACACCAGAGGATTGGGGCCCCATCCCAGGTAAGTAGGGTAAGTATTGGTAAGTATGTTTTAACCTGTCTGTCTGCTGATACCACTCTACTGGTTTTTCTCTCAATTTAAATAATCATTTATAAATGATAGAATGTCACTTCTGCTCCAAGGGACGTGAACAAAATTTCCGCTTGGAATTTCTATCATTCGTAATATCTTTACTGGATCTTTATCCGGCTGCACATTCTCAGTCAGCTCCAAAGAATCCTTTTTCCGCTTGTCTCTTTTCTTTACCCATCTGCCTTCCCATTTGTCTAATGCTCGCTATGTCTGAGCACTCTGTAGTAATTCCTTAAGGTGTGCCTTCATTCCGGTCAACCTCATATGTTCAAAATCTTTCGCCTCCAAATCTAATCTGTAGCTCTTTTTCAAATGCTTCATTTTCTCAATCTCTATGCTGTACTTCTCTGCTAAGTCTGCCAATCTCTGACGCACTCTGCTCACTTCTCTTGCAATCTTTGGGCACAAATATCTCAATTCTGCCTCTGTGTAGGATTCTAGCCTATTCACCCCCATCGTTCCGTCAGGAGTTCACCGGCTTCCATGCTTAGCCTAGCACAATTCAAATACTCCTCTATGGGCATTCTGTGTGGTATTAAGCTTCACTAACCATTCAGTTAACTGCTGAGCTGTCAGTCCCTGTAACAAATTTTTACTCGCTTGAATTGGGGGCACCTGCTGTGCCACTGCATTCAGAGTCGGCAGTGTCAATAATTTCAGGCTTTGGCTTATATTTGGCCCTGTCATAGCATCTGAAGTGCAACAAGTGGACTAAAATCTAACAATGATCTTGATCCGTCAAAAGTCGACCCACAGGAGAAACTGCCTGAACATGTTTGTTATGTCCTCCCCTCTTCAGGCTCTGGGTCTTGCTCCTTGTTCTCTCACAGCCGGTTTCTTCTGTGCAAATAATGGTACCGCTGGACCAACAGTGTTTGGTAGCTATATAGCATCCGGAGCTGCTCTGGTAACTCCCATATTTTGATTCATCATTGGAGTCAAGTCTGACTGTGTCCCTGTCACTGGCGTAAATCCCGGCATTACCTGTGGCTGAACATGGGGCAACAAAATCGGAGTCGTCTCACTCTGGACGAGTATTGGTCTCAGAACCACGTGCTCCATGGGCACCACTAAGTTTGAAGTCGTCTCTAAAATGGGCACATCAGGATACATTCTATGTATCTGTGACGGCTGCATCTGAGTCTGCACTACAGGAGTAGTTGGCACATTAGGACCACTTTGCACTGCATTCGGTGTCAGGTTAGCATTAACCTGCACCGGACTCACTGTCCCATTAACCTGTGTCGGGCTGTCGGATCAGCAAAAGTACTCAGGCCACTCTTATGTAATGTATATGGTGGTGGTCGATCTCTCAATAATCGTGTAAGGAACTCATCATCATCTGATTCCTCCTCTACTGTTGAAGACTTTCTAGCTCCCTTACTTTCAGACGGACTCCTATTCGTCTTCCTAGTCGCTTTGTTGCCTTCCTTCACATTCGTCTCCCTAATTGCCGGACACAACTTAACTCCTTGCAAAGTCTCTGTTCTCCATACCTTCTAATCCCAGTCCCATTTAGCCTCTGCTAGAGGCTTTTCTGCCTTTCTCATCCTTCTCTTGAATTTCAATTGCTGTTGCTGTCTGGCTACCAACTCGCAAGCCGCTAATGCCTCAAAATATGCTAGTCTCGGAAGGGGCTTCACTTCATATAGCGCAATCCCTAAATGCTCCGAAATCCTCAAATTGAAAGTCCCGTTTGTAGGAAACGCTAAATTCTCATCTTTCTCTGTCAATTTGCACCATTGCTTCAACCAAAGACATGGCACAACATCTCTCTCTTCCATTACAATGTAAGCCGGTGCATTCTCTAGTGGTGTAGGCTCGCCTGCACTCGCTGTAATGTACGTATCTCGCCTTAGGGCATTTCTAAATGCTTTAAAAAACTTCATTTTTTCAACTTTTTGTTTATTCAAAATCAAATCAGGAAATGACTTTTAATCCCAAGATTCCTTTCACCCATGTTCTCAAACAATTGCCTCTCAAGGACGGCTGCCAATCTGTGCGCGACCCTTCTCACTAACCAACCTATCCCAGTGCGGCTCCAATAGCATCACACTCACACGTACTGTGGTTGACAAAGTCCTGCGGCTCGTCCCCCTAAACTTCAATCCACACAAAACTAATGCAAAATATTGCGAGCACTAATCAAAAACCCCAAAACAAATCTTCTGATTTACTACAGGAAAGGTAACACAATCGCTTCAGAAACCTTACAGATTTTCACTGATGGCTCTTTCCGCACTTACAGCTATTCCTCTTTCTCGGTCTCCCAGATTAACAAGCAAAATTTGTCCTGCAAATTTTACTCTCAACCGATCAATGGATCTGTCCTGGTACACATAGGACTCACCAAATCTCAGGCGAAATTTCTCTCACCCACTTTAACACACACACTGACTTGTTGACCACACCCGGTCAACCTACTGAACCTGACAAATTACATCAGGAACCAAGTGTCTCATACACTTTTCAATATACACCCGAGTCTTAGACCACGCAGGGTCCGTACATCAACAACCACGTGGAAAATTTTTGAGCACAAAGCGCCACACACATGAAGTTCGACGACTTTCCTACTCTCACACTGCGGAGTACGCACACTCCTACTACAACTTCATGTGGAGCATGCAAACTCCCTAAAACCCTTGCAAACCTCACAATTCACCTGCAATTTGCATAAACTGTACAAGAGCAATCTAATTCACTCACTCTATCACTTGAACGCCGGGAACATCCTCAAACACCCATTAGCTAGATCCAGGATCTTGAAAAGTCAGTTCTGGATTTAAGGGAACATCATTTTCTTTCCAGTTATCATCATTGAAGAACAAAATCCCAATCTCAATAATAATGCCTCTCGAAAGGACCAGCTTCAAACTGCTAACATAATTGTCATCACTCTGTACCGGACATCTATGGCAAGCTCTTAAGGAGACAAACCATCAATCTCTTACTGTCTCTGTTATTACTCTGTACCGGACATCTATGGCAAGTGCTTAAGGAGACTAACCATCAGTCTGCCACCATAACTGTTAGTGCGTCAGACATTAATAAGTGTACTTACGAGGGGACGCAAATAGGTTGATGAACCTTTTGACTCGCAATTAAGAAGTTCTTACCACAGCTCCAGTACAAAATTGATAATCAATACACAATAATCAATAATCATTAGTAATCAATAAAATCAATAATCAATGTAGTCAGTACATGTCACACACCATGACCTTTCAGCCGTGAATAACCACACCTTTAGTAAATGTTCAGTATGTTTATTTTCCTATATTAACAATGCTCAAGTCATGTAGATTAATCTCAATATAAAATGAAACACATACAAAAACAACACTGGTTGTCCAAAGCAGCAGAAGAGACACAATCTGATCAAAGATCAAACTACAACACATTCTAAAGTTACAGTGCAAATCAATAGCAGAGTCAGCTGTTTTATTGAGATTTAATACATGTGATTAAGCAGAGAAATCCATCAAGCATTGGTTGTTTCCGTCATAAGTCAGAATCCTCAACTAACCTCAGGTTAGCATCAGCATGTTGGGCTTCATGCAAAACAATTTAGTAACACAAATCTGGAAAAAACATCTAACTATGGTAGGTAGAGCCATAGACAAAACAGCACAGTTGGTACCTAGAAAGAAAAAGCAAGTGTGCAAAATAATCACAGTTTGTCACATTATACCTATCCTCGGTATGGGTCAGCAAAGCAGAATCAGTCTTCGTCCTCAGGTCATCAGTTGATCAGCAAGGCATCAGGTCTCGGTCAGGAAAGTATGGGCAAAATCATTAAAGATAAGCATGTCTCTAGTAAAGGTGCATAAAAAGGTAAACACCTCTCTGTCAGGGAAAATATAAGGGAAAAAATATCTCAGGATGTCGGAATGACCATCTCTCCCCTAAATCTGAAACTTTTCCCACTGTGGCGCTGTTATATCAAAGTCACCTAAACTATCCCCTAATTCCCTTTTGGTCAGTTACTTGTATGTTCATACCTTATTCAATAATATTTCTATGTCAAATCTATGAATTCTAATATTTCTTCATTCACATACAGTTGATTGGTCCGCCTTATGATGTTCTCATCATCTGCTTGTCAGGTAACAATATTGTTGCAGCTTCCACTCCAGTCAGTATCTTCATTGTTCTTGTCCTGGGAAAGTCCATCTCACACCCATTACACATAAAATGTTGCATTAGCAGGAACATCATCTCCTGGCAGTTGGTTCTCACGAACAGCTTCAGTTCAGCACATTATACAAGACAATGGACATTTCACAGTTTAATTCACTTTGTCAGTATTTTTATTAAACACTAAGAAAACAGCTTCTACATGACATCTGGCAAAACAGGTCAAGACACTCGCTAAGTTAAGGCCTTCAATTAAGAAAACTAAAATATACTTTGTAATCTCTAACATGACATATTACTGCCTTAATCTAAAATCTTTTCAATATTTCATATGTATGCCATTCTTTGTGGTCACATTTTCAAATACATGCATTATTTTTCTACGTTATTTCATTTTCTACATAAACTCATTATTCAAAACACATAAACACTAATTAACAAATCTGATTAAAGACACCTGCACTAACAATCTCTCTTCTGATAACTAAATGTGTAATCGCACTAACTATTACCCACAAAGTTCACATCAGTTAAAACTCTTACAATTCAATTTCTTCATAATTTTGTCTTCCCCTTGAATTCTCCCTTTATAATATTTCCCTTTTCTTTTCCTCCATCTTCTGATTATTCTTAGACCTTTTCAGTTTAATCATTCATAAATCTTAATAAAGACACCTGCGCTAACAGTCCCACCTTCATCCTGAGGTGGAAGCAGGAATTTATCCAGTTACTTCTATTCTGTTAAAGCAAAAGGTATTGATCCCCACTCTTAGCATGTGCAATAGTGTTATCAGGCCCAGCAAAAAGCCTGCCGATGAAACATAATTTTGCACAAGACTCATGAGCCATTAATGCTGTTGTATTGCCCGGTTTTCCTTTTGCACCTAACCTATTAACTGTTCTTTCATGTTTTCTCCTCACAGCCATATGTTTTTCAGTGTTGTGATTTATACCCTGCTTTCTTCCCTACTACTATACATTTTAAGAGTCTGCTTCCTTTTGCATTCTTATTTGGTGCCTCTCAACTAATGTGGACTTGGCTTTCCCATGGGAATACCAAGTCACTTCAAAATCTTCACAAGAACTTATAAAAGATCTAGATAGTTTGGTCTTCCAATGTGATTCAGCCTTGGTGAAATATTTTGACAATTTGTTGCTAGCATTTGATTCTGTGGACCAATACAAATATGGCTCCCTGCTGAATGAACTACAGCAGTGTGGACACAAAGCTTTGAAACACAATTTACTTTTTTGTTTGCCAGGTGTTTGATATCTAGGTCATGACAGCTTTGCGGGTAAGAAACATCGCCAACCTGTTGAACACATCAAATGCATCTATCACTCTGGCCATTCTTTGTTTGTCTGATAAGAACTCTTTTTGGAATTGCAGGCTACTTTTGTCAATTAATTTTTGTTATACTGAGATTGTGAAGCTCTAACAGCATCTTGTAAAAAAGATACTCCTGAATCACTGAACCAAAACAAGCCTTTATGCCCCTGAAAAATTAATTATCTTCAGTCCCTACTGTGGATTTGTCTAACTATATAAAAACTTTCACTCAGTGCTCTTATTAGAGGAATGGCTTAACCAGGGGAGGCTCTTCTGCTAGAGTGGAGGAGCATTGCCCCCCTACCAGCAGCAGTTGAAAAAACATTTCAATAAAACAATAATAAACTGTGTTTGTTATCATTTCTTGAAAAGGGGCAGGGCATTGTGGGTGACGAGCACTTGAGGGGACTGCACAGATCACTCCACTCAGAGTGCATGTATGTTTGGCTGGCTGTCTTGGGCCGGCCAAAAACATATGCGCAGTAGGTTCTCTCCAGCCTAGCACTGTGTTGCCAGGCTAGAGAGAGCCTGCACAGACTCCCAGTCTGTCTGGGAGTGCCCTGGCAGCCAATCCTGACCCTGCTCTGAGCAGCAACAGGATTGGCCGCAGGGCAGGCTGGGAGCCTGTGCCTGCAGCGAGACAGAGGAGAGCAGAGAGGATGGAGTGATGAGGCACAGCATGGAAAAAAGGTATGTTTTATTTTTATTTTATTACTTTTTGGGGGGGGATCCACCCACACTCTCTGTGTTGCACCGCCCTGCCCCTTTTCCCTCCGGTGAGCTACACCTGGGCTTAACCCTCAGAAGGTTAATGCAAGGTCATGGCCACAAAAAGAAACTAGTTGCTTATTATTCTTCTGCTCTTGATGATGTAGGAACTGTGGTTCTACCATGCCTGTGCATTGTGTTGATGGCTGCCCATCTTGTTGAAGTGTCTGAAAATATTGTCCTTGTTTCACCTCTCATTGTTGTGCCTCATGCTATGGTTTCTCTGTTGCAAACATTATCCCTTTCAATTTCTAGGTTGCCAAGAGTAAAATAATGTTGCTATCACCCTCTAACATCACTCTGGAAAAACGGCATTTACTACACTAGTGCCATTGTTCTCTATGTCGCTGAAGGGAGGACCCACACATGTTTCATTACTACTGCCCATCTCACTAAATCTCACATAGCTCACATTGATGCACTTCTGCCTAATGGTGAGGTTGTATAGGTTATATGACGGAACACCAAATCTTAAACTACTACTAACCTTAACAACGAGGTCGGAACACCGACCTCGTCTTTACTACTAATGATTTTACCACGAATGCCTTAACAACGATATTTCGTTGTAAAGGCATTCCTGATAAAATCATTAGCAATAGGCAGCATTCACCCTACATCCCTCACCCCACCCCCCCCAACCCCACCCCAAAACCTAAAACCCCCTGACCCCCCACCCACTCCCCAAAACCAAAAACGCCCCACCCCCCCAACCCCACCCTAAAACCTAAAACCCCCTGACCCCCACCCACTCCCCAAAACCAAAAACGCCCCACCCCCCCAACCCCACCCTAAAACCTAAAACCCCCGACCCCCCACCCCTTCCCCAAAACCAAAACCAAAAACGCCCCACCCCCCTAACCCCACCCCAAAACCTAAAACCCCCGACCCCCCACCCCCTCCCCAAAACCAAAAACGCCCCACCCCCCAACCCCTCCCCAAAACCTAAAACCCCCCACTTACCTGAGTCGTCACCTTGTCATCTGCATCGTCCTCCTCAGCCGACTCCCTTGTTTGTACCTTAACCATGCATGTTCGTTGTTCAGGACATGCGTGGTTAAGGCACAAAATAACGAAGTCGTGGTTAAAGAAAGCGTTGTTCCGCTTTCGTTAACCAGGACTTCGTTATAAAAAATTCGGCATAAAGGATGTTTACCGGTTGTATATTGTATTTGTGGTTCTTGTTTTAGAAATAAAGAACGAAAAAGAGTTGCAGGATAAGCTCTGTTCACTTTACATGAAATGTGTTATGTTCTACCACATCCCCTTCTGCCATGGGGATAAGAAAATAGAGGCATTTCAGAGACTGAGGCCCATATTTATACTTTTTGACGCAAAACTGCGCCAAAGCAGTTTTGCGTAAAAAAAATTACCGCCGGCTAACGCCATTCTGAAGCGCCATGCGGGCGCCGTATTTATTCAATGACGTTAGCCGGCGTTAGCTGCGGGCGCTGTCTGGTGTGCATTAAAAAAAACGACGTACACCAGGCAGCGCCGGCGTAGGGGGAAAATGGCGTATGGGCGTCCACAAATGGTGCAAGTCAGGCTGAGGCAAAAAAATCGCCACAACCCGAATTGCGCCATTTGTTTTACGACGCCCATCCCCCATTGAAATGACTCCTGTCTTAGCAAAGACAGGAGTCATGCCCCCTTGCCCAATGGCCATGCCCAGGGGACTTATGTCCCCTGGGCATGGTCATTGGGCATAGTGGCATGTAGGGGGGCACAAATCAGGCCCCCCTATGCCACAAAACATTTTTTTTTAAAATACTTACCTGGACTTACCTTAATGTCCCTGGGGTGGGTCCCTCCATCCTTGGGTGTCCTCCTGGGGTGGGCAAGGGTGGCAGGGGGTGTCCCTGGGGGCAGGGGAGGGCACCTCTGGGCTCATTCTGAGCCCACAGGTCCCTTAACGCCTGCCCTGACCCAGGCGCTAAAATCCGGCGCAAATGTGGTTTTTTTTAGACCCGCCCACTCCCGGGCATCATTTTTGCCCGGGAGTATAAATACGACGCATATGCATCGCAGTCATTTTTTAAGACGGGAACGCCTACCTTGCATATCATTAAAGCAAGGAAGGTGTTCACGCAAAAAAATGACGCTAACTCCATGAACTTTGGCGCTAGACGCGTCTAACGCCAAAGTATAAATTTGGAGTTAGTTTTGCGTCAAATTTGCGTCGAAAAAAACAATGCAAATTCGGCGCTGAATGACCCGTTCTGACTATTTTTCCATCTTAATCACAAGTTACGTAATGAGCCTATCCTCAGAGAGATCCAGCGAGTTGCTATGGTATTGGAGGAAGCAACTAATTCAACTGTGAATTCTTTGGACCTCTTAACTACCAATTAATGGCAAAATACTGTAATTTTAGAGAATGGGAAGGCTCAAATTCCTTCTTATGACTTAGAGCGGTGTCTGTGCCCCTATAGTTGCTGAATGCTGTGCTTAGCTCCCTAATGGCTAATGGGTGGAATGCTTAAATTAATGTCAGCCACTGGTAATTACTTTGAGCTACATCCCAGTCCATTGTTCTTTTGCACACCATGCCATCTTAGGTTGGGCCCAGCAATTTGCAAATCATTCTTGATCCTGCTCTAATAGGAAAAGTCAAGCCCAAACTGCCAGGCCAGGTCCTCCCTGAACCAGAACACAAGCAATTCATGACCGGTTTGTCCCTAACTTGGGCTCTTTAGTCAAAAGTATCTTGGTTCCAGTGGCGCAGTGAGCACAGGACCTATATCTGAGCATACCCTTTTATAAGGATTTACAAACAAATTAACAACTTATGTGAAAGCATTAACAAGTTACATACAGTTAGGGGTATTGGAGAGTCTGGCTGCAAGATGGCTGTCGCCTAGTGATGATCTGCCGGCCAACCCACTAATCCTCCATTTATCCCTAGTACCAGAACGTCTTTATATATCCATTTGACTCGAATCATAGCCTTAATACTTAAGGAAGCTGCAGACACAATTAATTTTGTGACAGCACTCCTGGGGGGGGGCAACAGGGTTTACCAATTTGTGGCCTGCCCTGCAGCATTGCTGTCTGCTTTGGCCCCTCTTCCCAACAGTGATGAGGAACTCACTGCGACTTGTAACTGGCGCCACCACTGATGGAGCAATGCATCTCGCCCAGTGCTCAGCTCCCAGATTCATTGCAGTTTCCAGGTCCCCACTGTGCTGACGAGGGTCCGATGTACTGAGGACAGCTGGTGGTTGTGGTGCAAAGGCCGACCTCCCCACACTGCACAATTGGAGCTTCCTCAGCAGTGTTGTGAGTGCTGAAATGTAGCCTGCGGAGGAGAAGCGGGATCCTGGGGAGGGGTGTCCCACCTTTTTCCTGTGACAGATTCAGGAGCAGGTTCTGGGTCAGAGTTGTTCTGGCTGCACCCTTGCTGATGTTTGCAGCTCTCTGAGCTTCCACTGCGAGCTCCTGTGATGCAAGCAGTCTGCTCCTGCAGGCAGCCCTGAGGGGTTGCAGGGCAACACCCTGGAAATGTCAAGGACGCCAGAGGCCGCATTGCTGGCTCTGGGAGCTGCGGCCCCTCCCTGCAGCCATTAACTCAGGTAAGTACATGGCCCCCTTCTGGTTCAGGTGTGCTTTGGGGGAGGCACCTGTGAAGGCCTTGAGAGGAAGTAGCACTATTCAATGGCAGGTGTGCAGCAGCATCTAGAGACCCCTGGAGCTATACAGAGCCTGACTTAAGTCGGAGAGCCCCTGCTGGTGAGATCCGACACCCCAGCCTGCTATATATTTCATAGACAGACCACCTCGACCTTTCCAGGGCCTGCTCATGCCCCCATCTGGCTCCTTCCAGTTTTAGAGTGAGGCAGGTCCCCAGAGGTAGTGGTAGTGATGCTTGGGAGCCCTAGGATCCATGCGGCCTACCATTAGAAACAGTAAGAGTGCCCTCAGATGTGCTGCGAGGTGACCTGCACAACCCCTTCTACTTACCTAATGACCCCTCTGGACGTGCTGCCTGGAGGGTGCCTCCACTGGCAATCTCTCAAACCCTGGGGCATAGGACCTCTGGACCGTAGATCATAGACCTCAACGCACATCACCGACCTCTACGAACATCTCTGGTTGTTTGATAGCACATCATGGGGAAGGTGGAGGTAAGCCTGTCCAAACTGGTGGTCGTCAGGAAGCAACAGGCAGAGCATGACAGAGCCACTGAGCATCCCCCAGAAACATTTCAGAACTTCAATGTGTAGGATCTGGAAATCAAAAGATGCTTGTGAATGCCAAGAACTTTTTCTATACCATGGACACCAAAATAGATGTACTGGCATGCCGTATCAATCACACTAAGGCAGAGGTCCCCAAGTGATCCTAGGGGGGCGCCAGACTCTGGCCAAAAGAAGCATTATACAGTTAACAGGCCTTTGTTTTAAGCAGAAGCATGTTATTGCATTTAAAAAAAGGTAACAGTACTTAACTGCAATGTTTAAATAGACCTAGACATATTCAAACATTGCCATCCTTATAAAATAATTGTGAAATCTTCTGAGGGGGGGCCCAAGGATTTTTATTTTCCGACTGGAGAGGCGCGGCATTAAAAAGTTTGGAGACCACTGCACTAAGGAGAGGATGGACAAACATGACAAATGTCTCGACCAGCTAGAGGCACGCACCTCTGACATGGAAGGCCCGCAGGCTGCCTCTGAGGAGCACCTGTTAACAAAGGACAAAATCCTGGAAGTTATTAAACAGAAAAAGAGGCCCTTGATACGCATTCCAGGCACAACAATCTTCATATCTCTCGGGTGGCGGAGTCTACTGCTATCAACAAAATGGAAGACTGCATTGATCGCATGCTACGGTCACTATCTAAGGATGCCTCATCAGTGGTTTTCATAATGGAAAGAGCCCATTGCTTACTCTGTCCTCAGCCCCCACCGGGCGCTCCGTCATGACCCATAGTAAAAAAACATCTCAATTGCAGAGACCTTGACACCTTCCTATGCCTTGTGTGTGAGCAACACAATCCAATATTTGGATAATGCCTTTCCTTCTATCCTGATTTCATGTTCATGTTCATGGAGCAGACAGCCCACCAGAAGTTCCTCACTGCGAAATGCTTCCGTCAGAAAGCAGATATACCTTACTCTCTTCTATACCCGGCCAAACTCCATAAACAGCACGTAGACAAACCTCACCATTTCATTGACCCCAAGACAACCCTGAAGTCTGCTCGCCAGCTAACTGCTTCCGTAACTGGCCACTATACAACATACGTGTCCCTCGTGCGTGGCAATGACAATCTCAGTGATAACGGCTGAGGACGGCACACTGCCCTCACAGCAGCTCACCTGTCAAATTGGTATCCTGCCTCGGTCCTCCAAGTGTCTCCGTTGTTGACCCACACAATCTAACTGACCTGCTGAATCCACTGAATTTCGACATGACCTGCTATGACCATGCTACAGGAACGTCTTCTGCTGAACCTGTGCTGACCTTCTCTGAGTAGTAGTTTGCCTGGCTCTCTGATGTCCCAAGGGATGATTCCCTCTACTCATTGCCATTGATCAGGGTTGTTCTGGGGTGGGGGGGGGGCAGGTTCAGGTTCATCAACCAGTTTCTGGCGTTGAAGGGAGTGGGGGAAGGTTAGTTTGGGTTGTCTGTTTTTCCCTGTCTCTTTGTTTTTCTCTTCACTTACCTACAGCTGGTTTTCACCCTCTACTCCTCACACTTGACAAGGAACCACACTGATTCACTGCCTGCGTATCTGATAGGCTGTGCTTGGCCTGCCACCCCAATAGCACCCTCCACCCCTTTTGCTGCTCAGTGACCTCTATTAGATGCCTAACCTGAAATGTCCGCAGGCTGAAGGCCAGCGGTAGGCCAGGTAAATACATCCCTATTTCAACAGGCACCACATCAACATTTGTTTTCTTCAAGAACTCCATCTTACTCAGGCAACTGCTGTCCACCTTCATCTGGGATGATGCGCTGAGATGCACATGTCTCTCAACTCCAATTATGCTAGGGGGAAGCCAAACTCCCACACAAGGGCTTGCCCTGGTATTTGTGCCAGACCATCTGTGATACTAACAGGCACTATGTCTGTCTCTCTGGCACACTTCACAGACACTCAATTTTTCTGACCTTCAGATATGGCCCCAAAACTAACAGCCCTGAGTTTTTTGCCGAGGTGCGGCGCTTGATTGCTTGCATGGGACCGGGAGCTGTCATTTGTTGGGGCATTTTTAATGTGGGCCTTGATCATGAGACAGATCATTTTGGCACCCTTAGATGACCCAATCCCAATGCGGCTGCGCAACTCCACATGATAATGAGTGAGAATTGTCTGACCAATATCTAGCGAGTAATGCACACGAATAGCGTATAGGGCACCTGCATTACGGTAACACATGGCGTGTGGTCGTGAATAGATTACTGGCTGCTCACCCGAGATGCCCTTACCGGGCCACAACAGAGACACATGTGCCCTGCACACTCTTAGATCACACCCCTGTTCTGCTGGAACTCTCCTTGCTATTGGCTACTCCGCTGGTCTTCACTTAGTGCTTGGCTCCCAAGGCCTTATGTGACTCAGTTTTCAGAGACAAGTCCGGAACTGCGATCGTTGATTATTTCACTAATAATGACGTGTCAGTCACTTCATCATCAACACTTTGGGAGACCTTCAAAATTATTATTCACAGTATTTGCATTGCAAAACAATTAGGTATACTCAAGGCAATATGGGCGCAAGTAGCTGCTCTCAATCACGACCTTGGGACCCTTGAACTGTACTTACACACCACAGAAAGCACTTCAACCATGGCAGCCATCCACAGAAAACTTTCAGCATATGATGAGGAGGCTGAGAGAGAACCCCAGTATTTGCACCGGCAGGGGACTGCATTCCACTACGGAGAGGATGACCACACAAGAGGACCCTTGCTACTATGCTTCGCAGACCATGAGCCTCAGCCTGTGTTCTGAAGCTGATCGATGACCGGCAAGAATGACAGTCTACCTCTGCTGGATTGCTACAAACCATGACTTCCTTTTACTCTCAACTCTATTGTGCCAAAATAGTATTGAGCTAGAAGGAGCTGTCTGCTTACATAAACACTATCCAGCTGTTCTGACGGGATCGGGCCCACTGTCTCTACTTCGATTCCCCCTTCACAGTTGAGGAGGGACTCCAGGTCATATTAAGCCTCCCAATGATAAGGCACCTGGCCTGGATGCTCTCACCACATTCTTTTACAAAGAATATATAGCTTTATTGGCTCCACATCTCTTGGCGATGTATAACGACTCTCTGGTGTCCAATGTGCTGCCTCTGTCTCATCGTGTGGTGGTAATAGTCATGGTACTCAAGCCAGATAAGCCTGCTAATCATTGCAACTCATACTGGCTGCTTTCAATGATAATCATTACCAACAAAATATTCACTAACCTCCTTGCCAATCGCCCCCTTCCTCTGCTGCACGATATTGTCCACCCGGACCAATTGATATTCGTGTTGGGTCTGCCCACAACACGCAATGTTCGTAAATGTTCACCCTCATGCATGCTCTTGATCCTCAGCTTGCTGTTATGACTGCTGTCATGGATGCCAAAGGTGTTTGACTCCTTAGGGTGGCCCTACTTGTTCCACTTTGTCTCACACCTCGGCCTCAGTCTACGTTTTATGCACATAATTCAGCTCCTTTATGCCCCCCCAACGGAGTGACTTCACCTTAATGGGATGATTTCTGACCCGTTTCCTGTCATGAGTGGAACCCGCCAGGGATGCCTCTTATCCCTGATCCTATTTGCTGTGACAATGGAGCCACTGGTCGCCTGATTAAGGCAACAACCTGCCCACAGGGGGCTCAGTTTTATGGCTCAAAGAATTTTTGAATCCATGTATGCTGATGACATCACACTGTGCATCTGAGAACCTCAGGCGAACCTAGCGCCCATCATTTGCAAGGTCATCAGATATGGTAGTTACACGGGTGACCACATAAACTGGGATGTTTATTCTTTTCCCCCTCACCACAGGCACACAGTCGTTTGAACCTGACTATCCACTGAAATGGGCCACTGTCCAAGTACGCTACCTGGGCATTTGGCTTACATGAACTTGGCTGCTTCTGTCTGTAACAGGGCAGATCACTATTGCCAAAATTGTTGCTCTACCCAAATTCTTGTAGCTATTTCTTAATATCCCAATGCCACTCGCTTCACACTTCCTTCGGTAATTACGTGCCATCCTGGTAGCCCTGGTCTGGGCTGGAAAACATCCAAGGGTTACTTGGGAGATGCTCACTCTGTCGCTTCAGCAGAGGGGTCTCAATGCACCTGACATGGTGCTTTATGCACTAGGTGCACAAGCCCAGTACCACCATTTCTGGCTCTACCGCACATGCTTTCAGCCTCATACTGTGGTGGAGGCAGATCAAGCAGCCCCCTGGCCTCTGCCCACAGTGCTCTACCAGCCATATAAGCTCCAAAAGCAGAAATTACCACAGTGGAGTTCATTCACTGGGCATGGGACGGCATGTCGTGTCACGCTCAACTGTCTTGCATCTACACTCCCTCCAGCCCTCTTGCGCACAATTAAATGCTGCTCCTACTTCGGGATGATGGCACTAGAACAAGAGCACACAGGCAAAGCCTTAGTAACTTTGCAAACACATACCCTGACTGTGAATTTCCACCCCCATTCATGGCAGATGAGCATTCCCCCCACCCACAGCGTTTGACATCCTTCTCTACCACCAGCTTCATGCTAACTGCAGTGCCTTACATGACACATTCCCCGCACCACTACCCATGCCTCCCGCACTTAAACACATTATAACAAACTCCCCCCTATACAGGTTAGTCACCTGATTGCATGCTAAGATGAAGGACAGGGCACTCATGTGCACTCCAGTGGCTTGTACTGCCTGGGACCTCAACATGGATGTTCCTCTCACAGATGCTCAGTGGATGTACTGCTGTGGGCAAACTGCAGTCCTTTCACCCAACTTCAGATTGTAGCTTATCCACTGCAAATTCCTGCACAGGTTGTACCATACCCCAGTGCAATTGTTTTGCATGGGTTGGAACGATGATTTTGTGCTGCTTGTGATGCACAGTCTCACAGGCCTCCTTCCTCCATCTCACCTGGGAGTGCCCACGGGTGGCGAGATACTAGTCTGAAGTCTACTCAATACTTCAGATAACTGGTGTTTCACTGCAGCAGACCCCACTGGTTGGTTTCCTTGGATATGATCAGATACCCCCCCGGAGTTCAGTGTCTCATGGTCATGCTACTACTCTTAGTCAAGCGACAGGTTGCTGTGCATTGAGGTAAACGGCCTGCACCAACGCTTGAGACCTGACTGCAAGATGTGATTTATTGCCAGGAGCAACCTTCCACCTACTGGGAACTCATGCCACCAGGATCTTGTCTGGAAGACATTTGGAGACCAATGATCACCTACATACCACAGAGAGACACTTACCCCCACCGGATGCTAGGGAGAGGTTGCCAAATCTGAACATCTCTAGTTTGCTTGATTGTGATGACAGTGAACCAGACAGTCCAGCCCCTGACCATTTGCTCATCTGCAATCCTTTTCCACAGTGCGTATGGTAGAGCTGTGTGTATTTACTTTAGACACCCCTATGGTGGAGTGAAGATGCCATGATTCATTATATACTATACTGAATTTCATGTTGTGTTAGATATATTTCTGTTGGGGTGACAATACAATAATTTCATGATGTACTAAGAAATCCACTGCTGTACTTTGCCCTCCACTCCCCTTTTTATCCCAGGTCCCTCACCTAGCCCCTCTAAAGGCTGATGCCTTTGATGTTGTTATCTCCTTGAAATGAATGCCAACAAAAACATTTTTTTTTAAAAAGCTTTCATTCAGTTGATGACAAAGTTCGTGATGGGATCTCTTATTTAGATTGCATTGCATATTTGGAGGTTTTTGTATGAATGAAAATACTGAAGATTGTCTTGATCACTGACTTAGTTCTTCTGATGATTTACCATTCTCTTCTAAATCTGTGTCTCCTCTGTGAAAGATCTCACAAGAGACAAAGGAATATCCCAAGCTCACTCATGAATGACTTACAGCCATGGTGAGTCTGCTCAAGGTATCCTAGGAAAGATGGAGCATAGTAACTGATTTGTCGAATATGTAGTTGTTTGAGGACTTGTTTGGGTTCACAGTAAAGCAGTAGCAAAGGGAGGAATATCAAATGGGAAAATATTGATGCTTGCCCACAGAAGCCCATAACTGTTATGCTTTCTTCTCATGTGAACTCTGCTCACTGGAAGCCTATGTTTAAGGTGAGTTGAAATGCTCCTTCAATCAATCAATCAGAATTTTTAGAGTGCTTCTGCTTCACCCGTGAGGGTCTCGAGGCACTATGGGGACATGTGGCGGTATCACACAGCCTCCTTGGCATGCAAGTTACATATTTTGAAAACCAGCTTGCTCAAGTAAATATGTCTACATTTTTGTTACTTATGAAGGCCGTGTACCACTTTATCCGAGAGCTCATTTAAGTAACTGCTTGTTTTCTTTGTCAGAATTTATTCATTTGGTAGATACTAGAAACGATTTTTAGTGAAGTATATATTTCCATCTTCTTTTTCATGAGGGGGCTTGTCTCCATTAGTGGTGCAAAGAAATCTCCTTGGTGAATTCTGTGACTAGCAGTCTACTAATGTGTTTTAACTACCCCTTCAGAATCAGAATCATTAACATTTTTATTTGGATAGTCAACAATCCATAAATGTAAAACATGTTAAAAACATATAGACATGTATAATACATGATAACACCCAACATCTGACAACATGGTAAAGGTTGAGTTAAAAACAGCCTATAATCACTATAATTTCAGCAGGTCCATTTTAATCAGAGAGCATTGTACATCGAGCCTGGACTGCCACTCTAAGGAGTGAGCCTAAATGTGCATGTCTCCATATCAGGCATTTGCATTAAAAGACTAAGGGGCATATTTATACTCTGTTTGCACCAAATTAGCATCATATTTTTTTACTCTAATTCGGTGGAAATCTAACTCCATATTTATAATTTGGTGCTAGACCTGTCTAGCACCAAACTCATGGAGTTAAAGTCATTTTTTTGAAAGTGGAAACCTACCTTGCCTTAATGAGATGCAAGGTAGGCGTTCCCATGCCAAAAATTACTCTATGGCCTTAACACCATATTTAAATACTCCCGTGCAAAAATGGTGCACAGGAGGGAGGAGGGGTTAACAAAATGGGGCAAAGCTTGCTTTGCCCCATTTTTTAACGCCTGGGTCAGGGCAGGCGATAGGGGACCAGTGGGCCTACTTCCATGGTGGAACACCATGGAATAAGACCACAGGTGCCCTCCGCAGGCCCCAGGGTCACCCCCACCCACACCAGAGGGACAGCAGAGGATTGGGGACCCCATCCCAGGTAAGTACAGGTAAGTATATATATATTTTTTTTTAATGCCATTGGGGGCCCTGAACTGGGCCCCCCTACATGGCACTGGGTGCATTGGCCATGCCCAGGGGACACTGGTCCCCTGTGCTGGCGATTGGGGTGGTGGGCATGACTTCTGTCTTTTCTAAGACAGGAGTCATGTGGTATGGATGGTTTTGCGTCAAAAATTACTCTAGGCAGGTTAGAGTCATATTTTTTACTCTAACCTGCCTAACGTCATTTTTTGGTGCAAAAACCTAATCTTCCATACTGCCAGCCCAGCCCAACTAAAGTCATTTTTGTTTTAAGCTAGCTCACCCTTTGCACCGGCTTGCACCATTCCATAAATATGGTGCCTGGCTGGTGCACAGAAATGGTGCAAGCCGGTGCTAAACATTTTGGTGCAAAACTGCGTTAGTGCAGTTTTGCACCAAAAGGTATAAATTAGGGCCTAAAAGCCACCCTAAAATTTCTAATATTAATAATATTCTAATTTTTAATAAGCAGAAATAAAAAGTGCTCTGTAAATTGTATAAAAAAGTGCAAAATGCTGCATAGTCTGAACACATTGAGATTTAGGGGGTAATTTCAACATGGGCGGTCTTTTCACAAGACCGCCGATGGACTGCCGTGCTGAAGGCCGCCAGTGGTGGCGGTTTTCCACTCGGCGAATTATGACTGCTGGCAGCCCTCCATCCTTTTCTGGAAGGAGAGCCGCCAGCAGCTATACTGGCGGTCGGCGGGGAAGTGGAGGTCGTCTCCGCCCTGGCGGTCGGTTCGGAGAAGTGGCGGATGACCATGGCGGTAACCGCCATGGTCATGATTCCAATTTTTTTACCGCCAGCCTGTTGGTGGTCAGACCGCCACTTCTCCGCCAACCGCCAGGGTCGTAATGAGGGCCTTAATTGGTATCCCAATGGAAAGCATTATAGATATTTTGACATGCCAGCCCTAAACCAAAACAGCAAACTTCCCAGTGCCCCTTCGCTTTATAAAGACAGTTAGTATGAGTGTTAACTGCAACCATACTCAAATAAGCTGCCACGATTGACTTCCACCCTTTCACGTTCATTCTCATTGTTTGCTCCAAATTAAGCAGGGATTGATGAACAAATATCTTGCCTACATCAGCAGTTTTTTCAGGATCTCTATGAATATATTGCAGACCAGTCTTTCGAAGGGCAGGCTCCACTCCTACTAACCATGGGATTTGGTTTCCCCTTTCGCACTTGAGGCAGTCCTTAATACTATCCCTGGTTAGTGTGGCCTCTGGGTTCTTCCATGCTGCTAACCACAAAAAGGGTAGGTGTGCTGTAATATGATCTGAATCATATGATAGACCCAGTTCTTCACAACAGATCACAGAAGAAGATGATATGGGGGCCATCAGCACCCTCCTACAGAACCTGTTTTCTTCAGTTTGAAAATACTTGCAGTTAAGAGATACCCCATATACCAGTTCTATATGTTTCAGTAGGAATGTATTGGGTTTTATAAATATGCAACAGGGGTCCAAGGGCACCCTCAGGTGGCTGAGGTAGATTGCATTATGAACCAACCACCCTCAACAGCTTAGACCTACTCTGAGAGACAAGAGGCATCCAAGATCCTGATGCGGAAAAGGTAACCCCTAAATAAGAAAAAGTGCTAGTGCACCTTTGGCTATTTGTGCCTGCAGTAATGGTTGCAAACTGCTTACTTTTTGGTGCAAATCCATGATTTAGGATTTAGAAAAATTGGTTTGCAAGTCCAGAGTATCCATAATATCCACAAAGGCATTCACTAGTAGTCACAGAGCTTTTGGGGTCCATGGCATCAGCACAGCATCATCTGTGTAAAGATGGGAAGGAAGTGGTAGGCCTTCAATTTTGGGCACATCTGGAATAGCAGTGATTAAAAAGGGGTGGAGCTTATTAATATAGAAAATGAACGAAAGAGGAGCCAAAACACACCATTGTCTCACCCCATGACATTTTATACATCTGGGCCCCTTTCCATCCATACTAATTTTGACTTTGACCTTCAAATCTCTTAGCAAATTTGCTAAAAAGTGCACCAGTGCTTCATCCATCCCACAAGAAAAACGATTTTTTTCCATAGTTTACAGTGGTAATGCTGAATTCAGGTCCATGAATGCCAGGAATAAGGGGGTACACGTAGCAACTGTGCATTTTCCTGTTATTAGTCACAGATTTAAAGATTGTTCAGCCGTACCCACCTGACTTCTGAAACGATATTGGCAAGGATATAAAACAGATAAGTCCTGTGTCCCCTCTTTAATTCTGATGTACGGTACCATCCCTAGGATTTTGACTGATGTATCTTTTGAGGAAATTGGTCTGTAGTTTCCCGGGTGTGAACGATCTCCCTTTCTGAAGATAGGTATAATAATGGAGGTTTTCCAAGAGTTAGCAATATTATTAATAACATTCACTCAAAGAGGTGACTAAAATTCCAAATTACACTTTATATGGCCAATTGGTACCCCATCAGGTCCGAGGGGTTTCCAACCAATATTCTGGCTGATAGCATCCTCAACTTCGGACACAGTTACCTGATTGTCCTAACAGTTATTAGTGGACATAACAAAGTCAGTATCGGCTCATGTAGAGGCATTTATTTCTGTGAAATGATCCTCCAACGACTCACTAGGGATATCACAACTGAATTGACTCACATTTAACTTCACTCTATGCATTTCTGTCACAGCGGACCAGAAGGCTTTACTTTTCTTCCTATTTGCTGTCATACAAGAGAGTTCCATTGCTGTAATGTCACTTCCCTCCAGTGTCAGTGTCTACCTCTACCAAACAGTCCTCTACAAGTCCTAAATTCTCCTTCATCACTTGGAAAAAGAAATGGGACGACTGACGTAATCTCCACTCCAGTCTAAGATTGTCTGTTGGCAGTTGTAGATTACTCGCCCTGCTATCTTCTTTGTATTGGGGCTCAGGTGACATTAAAAAAGCTACTTCTATGGGACTACGGTCACCAAAGTTTGTAGGGAAAACTTTCCCATACACAAGATACTCTGGTAAAGGAGGCAATATGAAGAAGTAATCGATAGTGGTGGAACAGCCTCTGCCTCTAATGGTTGGCACCATGCAATTATTTGTAGAAGCCACACCCATTACATTTTTCAAGTCACAGAAGGCTATGTGTATCTGCAGCTCCAACCCTTTAACATCAGAAATCTCTAAGTTGCTTACTTGCAAGCTAGATGGAACACTCATGACAGCATAAAATGGACAAAGATGCAAAGGGAGTTTCATATTAATTTCACCAGCTAAGCACAAACAGGCTTTCTTCTCTTTATTGGCAAGATCACTCAGCAGTGAGTTGATAAAATCAAACTGTGAATTTAGAATTAGGAACCTTAATAACATAATTGTTATAAACATTAACTAGGTGCAGGAACATTTCCCTCCTACACCTCACTACTTCAAAAGTTGTTATTAAGGGACTTAAGAGCCCTAACGCAACCGCCAGCTGCTATATTCACCCAGATAGCTAACCCCCCGATGCATGGCCTGATTGAGAAGGAGTGGCCAGGGCGCTGTGGCACAGGAAACCTTCAATATCTGTTGTCTGGGTATCCCAGGTTTCCTGAAGCATAATAATGTCATAGCATCTTATAGAAGCTTGCCACTAAGGTAGCAAGATCTTAGAATGAATCCCTGCCACACTCCAGCTCAATATCTTTAGTGTACATCATAACAACCAGAAGCATCCTTTAGATGTTCTACGTGGGACGTAGAAAGGGCATGTTGGGAAGCAGTTGCTATACAGTTAGAGGTTTGTTCCTTTGTATTCACTGGTCTGACTCACAGTCAGTCTACATCCGCTAAGTCACTTAGCACAGAAAATCTATTCTGGAGTGCAAGTGGGGGCCCAAGATTGAGTGGGTTGGGGGTGTATTGTGAGGCATTGAGCATTCTTGGTTTATAAAATGACCAAAAGGAAGCAATGTCATTCTAGATCTGTTACAGATGTTTGCCTCTTGCACATTCAGTATGTGTCTGACACAGTAAGGATTACAAAACTTTGCCACAATTCAATCTCCACTAATATCTTTTCTAGCACCTCTCAACCAACCCACCCTCCACACCATTATGATCTCATTTGTGCCACTAGAGTGGATATATTTGTGGATGCGCAACTAGTGAGTAGTCTTTTTGCTAAGCTCCTCCCATGTTTCAAATTGTCCAGGTCTAAGAGGGGGTACTCCTGTTAAAACCAGCACAGAGGGGCAGGCCGCAGGGCCGAATTTAGGATCTCAGTGTTAGGATTTAGACTTCCTTCTGTAGAACCCTCACTGATGTCTCCAATCTCCCTACCACCAGCTAATCCACTGACCTCTGTAACATTAGTGGCACTACGAAGAGCGTCCCAGGACTCCAGATCTGCATGCTGAGTGGGGATCTGACAGTCTTCCTGCACTGCTGTTAGGGCCTTCTCTGACTCCTGTGTGTTATTTGACCTGATGTGTTGAGCAATATTCATTACTTGCTGTGCAGGGGCATTCCCATCTGGAGTAGTGGTGGACACTTTTAATAAGTCAGTCATGTGGTGCTCAATGGACTCAAGACACTCTACGACTGGTTTCAATTTCCCCTCTGAGATGATACTAGATTTATCACACAAAATACCATCATTTATGGTGTCTAGAATCATAGAGTTGCAAGTCTTGACTAGCTGAGACTATTTCTGGGCTAGAAGCAAAGGGGAAAGATGGCTCTGTTGCTGAATAGCTATTTTTCTTTTAGCTGCAAGTGCCTTCCATGCTGGTTTCTTCCTCTTCACTGCAGGACCTTGTTGCAACTGAGGTTGTGACCGACATGTGGGAGAGCCCAGAGTCTCTTTCTCTTTACCTGCATTCAAACTCCCCAGGCTATTGGTGCAGGGGGGCAAGGAGCGCTATCATTAAAAGAAAGACAGGCATTAAGTTCTTGCTAACGCGTCCCTCTCTATGTAATTTATTCACTCTGGGACTCGTTTTAGGCCAATGAATCTTTCGACCCTGATTGAAGACACCTAAGACGAGATAACTAATCAACATGTCAATCAATAAGTCAATAACGTCATCAATATTCACCATAGCAAATCAATTAGATTAATTAATAACATTAATAAGACTCAGAAACCACCATGACCTTTCAGTCATGAATAACCACACCAGTTTAGTACGATTCTATGATGTTTATTCCCTATTGATTACAATTCTACTAGTAAGTTAATTAGTCTCAAAACCATGAAACACATCAACATAGTCATAATATGGCAACTCGAATAAGATTTCATCAAAGCAAAGATCATAAACATTAGAATATAGCACGACCTCAACATGAGTTAATCTCAGCAGAGTATAATTAGCACTTTATTCAACAAAGCATAGAGTCAGTCATTTGTCTATTTGCATCCGTCTAGTGAATTCCTCACCTAACCTCAAATTAGCATCGGCATGTTGGGCTTCATGCAAACAATTTGGCAACACAAATTTAGAAAACATCTAGCTATGGTCTCTGTCAAAAGAAGCAGTTGGTACCTAGAAAGGAAAGGCAAACAGACAATTACAAGTTCATCATCATATAGTTACCCTCCATAATGGGTCAGCATACAGAGTCAATCTTCGTCCTCAGGACATCAGTTGGTTCGCCATCAGCACAGTTCAGCAGAGTTCAGCAAGACGGGGTAAAAGGGGTACTTCCCTCATAAGGAGGTAAAGTATGGAACGAGCAAACTAAGGGTGAGGATGGTTTGAAAAGTCAAAACAGCAAAGTCTCCAGGCAGAGTGACAAAGTGGCTGGGTAATAGCAAGAATATTAGCAATGGCATCTCCTAATGGCTCCTCGTGTCAAAGGGTTTTATCCCTTTCCTGTTGTACAATCCCCTAATTCCTCATTGGTTAGGTTTGGCGCACCATTATCTCCGTCCAATAATTTAGCAGTCGTACTATCAAAATTTGTCACCTCATAACAGTTCTCACGTAGATTATTGGTTCTTGTGATTGACGTCTTCAATGGGTAGAATGTCCGGTACAATTTCATGTTCTCGTGGTCATCTTGCATCCCCAGTCAGTAGTTCCACTGTCTATACCAGTTTAGGCGACCTTGTACCTGTTGCAAGTCTACACTATTGCTATCAGCAAGAATGTTTCTCTGAGCAAGTCGAATTTCATGAGAACGGATCCACTATGGTTCCATACATCCTCTAGCTTTGGAAAAGTATGAGTAAATGTCCTTCAGCAAGTCAGCACACTGCACGTTAGAAAAACACATTTAATATAAAACCGGGCAGCTAGGCCCCGACTCATGCTAACTAAGGATTATTAGTCAATTTTATTAGTCATCGTATATATTGATGACCAGTCCCCGTGTGCACATTTCGAGCACACGTTTAGCAAGACAAATTAATACATTTTCTATGCACCATTATTATGCATTAGTTCATAAACATCTCATGTTAATTTTCATTACAAGAGCTACGCTCTCACATTCTCTTATCGGAGAGCTGTGTTTCAAAGAGAGCCTATGCTCAGTCAGTACAACTTCAGTGGAGATTATCTCCACCGCCCCTTCAAGCATCTATCAATACTCACCAATGCACAGGGTGTGACAGTTGCCCTAGGAGGCTCCACAGTGGTTGTATGCTTCACCGTTGTTGGAAGAGAATGGGGTGCTCACCTCCAGTTCCCATGCTGTGTATTGCAAAGATTCATGCCCTATTGAACTTCAGATAGTGTCGCAGACTGGCCATGCAACGGGACCCCTGGAGCGCTTTTATCCCCTCCTGCCACTGTGAAATCTGGGAGATGTAGTCTCACCCCAGACGTGGTGTCCGTTTAATGCAGATGCGGGCAGAGAAACAGTTAGTGAGCATGTCCCACAAATCGGGATCCCTGGAGCACTTTTAGGTGTTACCTGCGAGCCCCTCCTGCTGCCTTGAAGTCTGGGGTATGTAGTTCCACCCCAGACGTGGTGCACGTTCAGCTCAGATGCAGGCAGGGAAACTGTTAGTGAGTGTGCCTCACAGCTGTAGCTGTAACTATTACACATGACTAAAGTACTGAAGAGGAATCAAAGCAAAAATATTACAGTCAAAAAATCTTTCCACAGTACCTTATTGACCCCGGGGGTCCAGGGGATCCTTAGACTGAGCCTCTGTATGGTATCACGAGTGGACCCTTTGATTTGCTGCATCCTGAACATTTTCACAAGTTTCCACAGAGAGCTCGCCGCGTAGCCTGCTGTGACGAAAGCTAGCTTCCATGTCTCTTTTCACTATGCGTCTAACTTCCAGCTGAACACGCAGCTCACAAATGCTCCCGGACTTCCAGCAGACAGCTCTCGTCAATATTTTAAGCCCCACATGCACATGAGCTCACCAGGGGGCCTACTACTGAATACTTCAGAACCAACTTTCATGTTACTTGTGACTTTTGTCTTTTAGTTGCACTGGACTCTGTCTCAGCATGTATGACAAGGTCTCCCAGCTCCCAATATCCCTCGAACTCACCACGCACGAGCTCCTCAAGGGAACTTGTTGATCTCAGCCCTCAAACGTACTGTCCCACAATAAAAGAGCCCGCTGGGACTGCCACTAAAAGATTGAACAAGTGTTCAAATACCTTTATTTCCATGATTCATTAAAACCTTGGCAAAAGAAAAGGAAGGGAAGAAAAGAAAAGAAAAGAAAAGAAAAGGAAACAAACTACACAAGACTCTTCAAACTACAAAATTAGAGTTAACCCTGCAGGGTTTCAACACATATACTTAACACTTTACATTAATATATTAAAAGTGTTGTGGGTATAAAATCCCTATAAAGTGCTATAAAATTTAAATTCATTAAGATATAAAGTGAAAGTTACTTTACTTAAGTAATACAATTTCTATAGGAGAACTAACAAAATCAGCATAAAATGCTATAAAATTAAATGTTATTAAAATTATGAGATACATGGTCCTTGCTGACCATCTTAATCCCACTGCTCCTTCGAGATCTAGTCCTGGATAAATCAGAGGGAACTCTTCGGAAGGAGTGAAGAAAGTGCATTGCAAATGATTTTCTATAGGAGAAAAAATGAGAACACCAAGAAGTGACAATTTTGTTAGGTGCTATAAAAAATTGTTTGTCACTTAAGTTGTAGTATGAGTAAGACTCGGTGCACCTTCTTCATCAGGCGATGCCTTCACAGTCTACCTTAACAGATAAAAAAAACAGACAATCATGAGCAGCCTGTGAGAAACTTAGCATGCAGGGTTCAGAATTTCACAAGTTTGCAGTTTGTCTGCGGTTCTGCCGGATCAAGCACTCTCATTACTGCAGGCCGACAAGAATGGACCCCATAAGTAACAAAGACAGGTTTCAACTATTGACAGCTAGCTTCTCTTAGAGCCGGACAGATGCAAATCAAATGAACAATGTCATCCGTTCCAGCACCGCATAGCCTGCATGATGTCTCACTACCATTCCTCCATACTGGCTGGTCCGCTACAGACAGCAAGACCCTTAATCGTATGGCAAGCAGCTGAAGTTTCAAATGCACCGGGTGTGTTGTGGTCAAGTACTGTGCTGACACCAGTCTAAAGTAGTTATGCACAACCTTTCAAGCAAGCGAAAGGCCCGCAAATTTGTGCTTGTCGTCCAACAAGGTTTGCAGCCTAGCTTCTCTCTTTAATGCACAGCAGAAGAGGCATGTTGGAATTCAATAGGTGTATTGTTTGTGTCTTTTTGCAGGGAGAGTTGTAGGTATCCACTGTATGCTGGCTTTGAATCTTTAGCCACAGAATTCCATAGTGCAGCAACTAATGGGCTTGTTTTGTTTCCCTTAATTTTATACCAGGTCTTAATCATATGAAATTTTCTTACTAACTGCTGTTGTTTAAGACCGAATTCTAGTATGACTTGTGAGGGAGATGCAGAACGGGGGAGTCAAAAGACTTGCTTGTAAATTTTAATTTGTTGCTGTTCCAAAATTAGCGGTTCTTTCCCATATAGTGCAGCACTTCCGTCTGTTATTGTTGGAAAAAGTTTTGAAGACATGACAGTTATTAAGGGTTTGTAGGAAGGCCCATTCAACTTTCTGGAAAGGGCACAGAAGGCGAATGTCAAAGCTTTGCATATCTGTATAATATGCACAGTTCAGATTATTGTCTATATTGAGGCCCAAGTATTTGTAATGGCTGACCTCTGTGTTACCTAATTACAGATTGAGTGCAGGACTGAAGGTACTCCACATTGAAATAGTTTTTTATTTGCTAACATTAATTTCCAGTTTATTTGTCTCCGCAAAGTTGGTCAAAGTGTAAACTAACCGCTGTAGACCCACTCTTGTGTGACTCAGTAGAACAATATCGTCTTCATACGAGAGTTGTCATATAGGCAAAGCGCCCAACTTCGGGAAGTGTGAATTTATCTCATCCAGCTTTGGGGAAAGGTCAGTCATGAAAAGATTGAACAGATGCAGGGCCAGGACATACCCTTGTTTGAGACTGATATTAGTTGGGATCATCCTTGAGAGCTTTGTACAAAACGCTGGTTTGATCTGCACTCAGGTTTTGTCATATAGCATTTCTATACTTCATAGAATTCTTTTGTGCAGGCCCCAGCTTTGCAACTTTCCCCAAAGGATGGTTCTGTCCACACGATCAAAAGAACTTTTAAAATCTATAAAGCATAGGTGTAGTTTTTCTTTAGGCTCTTTGATTTATCAGCTATGTTGCCTAAAGCTAATATGTTTATTATGGTGCCATATACCTTCCTAAAGATGGTTAGGTTCAAAGGAACAAGGTTGATAGAATTAGACCAGTCAAGCAAGTAATCTAGGATCAAGGAGGCAAAGTACTTAGCTTCTGAGTCAATTAGCACAATCAGTCTATGGATTAGATTGGTACCCCCTCTTAAATATCAGATTGATGATAGATCCTCTCCAGCTGTCCGTTAGGAACTCAGTTCTGTCTCAGTGAAGAGGATTGCCAGTGGCGCAGACCAATATTCCAGGTCTTCCTTAAAGATGGCATGAGGGAGGCCTTTGAAGCCAGGTGCACCATTACTCCGCCCCTTCTTGATCACTTGGGTTACTGCCTCATCTGCATAACCTGTAGGGTTCGGGCAGACCTGATAATAGCTTGTTTGCACCTTTGACTGGGTGTTTTCATCTGGTAGCCATTCTTGATTGGTAAACATGTGGGTCAAATTAATTATCCATTTTTCCTCAGGAATGGATGAATAGTTGATAGATCTTGACATCCAGTCACTGCCATTGACCATTGCCCAAAAGGTCCTGGAGTTGGTAAGTTTTGAATTAAAAAAGAAGTGTTGACCAGAAGTTGTCCCCCTTCTTACGTTCTAACCATGTCTGTGATTTGTAGTTTTTCCTTAAGCACTTTATTGTTTTCCACATGGCTATTGTAGCGTTTTATTTCTTTATCTTTCTGAGCTCATTCCGCAGCTTCCTTCTCAGCTTTAAATTTTTTGCAGACGAACTTGGAGATCATTGCGACGCTCGCGTCGGCGCTGGTTGTGGTGCAGTACAAAAGGAAGACAGTCTGGTTAGAAAGATGGACCACACTTCCACTGCTGATGTATGCAAAGGTGTTTTGGATTGGTACAGGGCTTTTGTCTTGACAATTACCTTTGCAGTGAGCTGGGTGACCAAATCAAATGCTTTAAGTTGATGAATCCAAGACTATCAAGGTCTACCAAAACTCAGGTGCATCTTGGGGCATTCAGGTTCAGTTCTATATTCTGATATGAATGATCACTTTGAAGGGTAGTTTCGATTTTGAACTTCCTCAGCTGTGACCACAAAGAAAGATTCACAACGGTATAGTCTATTGTGAAACCTACCTTCGCACTAAAATGGGTGTATCCTGGTGGCGTGTCGTCTATAGTCCTCCCGTTAAGAACCCTCATATCCAGGTGCATCCATACACGCATTCACTCAACATACTCACACACATTCACTCACACATACTTACAAGCCTTCACTCACATATACTCACACGCGTTCAGGCACGCATCCACACTAACATTCTCACAGTGACATGCAGACATTCATACACATTCATACACATTCATACACATTCACTCACATGCATACAACTACACATACACAACACTCACAGACACATTTACACACGCACACACACATTTCTACACACACGCAGACACCACACACAACAGTCCCCAACCCCTGTCAGACTCCCAACATACCTTGTCCAGCGAGGAGGTCGTCCGGCAGGTAAGGGGTGCTGCTACCACCAGCAGCACCCCGCCAGCAAGATTCTGCTAGGCCATACTATTGGTCATAATATGGCTCGTGGAGTCCTTCTGGAGGGCGATGCAGGTCCACCTCCGACCACCAGCATGGCTACTGCCGGATTTCTGCCAAAAGTGTGGCGGAAATCTGGCAGTATCTATAATATGGCATTTGGGAGACCACCAGCACCAGCGGTCTCCTGGTGCCCGAGGCTTTGGCAGTCTCGCTTTGAGACTGCCAAAGTCATAATGAGGGCCTATAAGTCCCCTGGGCATGGCCATTGGGCAAGGGGGCATGACTCCTGTCTTTGCTAAGACAGGAGTCATTTCAATGGGGGTTGGGAGTCGAAAAAAAATGGCGCAAATCGGGTTGAGGCGAATAATTTGCCTCAGCCTGACTTGCCCCATTTTTTGGCGCCCAAGCTCCATATCCCCCTACGCCGGCGCTGCCTGGTGTACGTCATTTTTTTTCACGCACACCAGGCAGCGCCGGAGGCTAACGCCGGCTAACGTCATTGAATAAATACGGCGCCCGCATGGCGCTTCAGAATGGCGTTAGCCGGCGCTAATTTTTTTGACGCAAAACTGCGTTAGCGCAGTTTTGCGTCAAAAAGTATAAATATGGCCCTAAGTCCCTGGATGCCTCCATCTTATCTTGATAAGTAGTTGATAACTGTGGTTCATGAAGATTATCAGCTTTAGGTGTACTTGATTGGGGATACTGATGCCCGGTACAATGATCCAAACTACTTCGTACATGAACTATGTCCTTGGTCAGGATTTTATTCACCTGCTGCTTATTTTGAGCTGAATCTTTACTAGGGTCCCACCTCGTTCCCTGGGGGCCTACTAACCGGACGAGGTTTGCAACCAACTCGGTCTGCATAAGAGAAATCTTTTGTGAGTGGCATTCTGGCTTCAGATCCGAGCATGGAACTGAATGGGACATTGAAGGTGAAGGCTTTGATGATGTACAGTCAGAGGATTTGTCAAAAAATACGCCCAGCTGAACCTGCAAAATGCCTAGTTTTAGAGGAGCCAGTGGTGTTGGAAGACCTTCAATATCTTCCATTTTTTAATAGATAACAATAGTTGGATTATCTAAAAAGCAAACTTGCCGGCACTTGCAGACTTCATGAAATAGGCACGTAAAGGAGGGAGGAATGGGGTAGTGTGTTCAGGGATCCCCTTTTGAATTTCTGTTTTGGTAAGCTTCCTTCTCTTTTGCGCCTTCTTTTGATTCCTGAGTTTCCCCTCTATGTGGAGTTTAACACTTCCCAGCCTCATGATGGTTTAGCAAACAGGAAATCAGTAGCCTTTTCTGCAAATTATATTGGAGATGGGGGGATTTGATTTAGAATACTTTTTCCTTTTTGCTTGTGATGTAGGGAAGGAGAGATGTGGGCCTGATTTAGTTCTGTGCAGTAATATAGAAGGTATGGAAGGTGAGCGGTGCTCTCCAGGAGCACTCATAAGCCAAACCCAGACCTAGCTGTGCTGCTTCTGTGCGGTCCTGGTGCTCACCCTCTGCAGCTGTTCACTATAACAGCCACGCACACCATCTGTCTCAGGGGGGCAGAGAGATGATATTGAGTCTACTTATGCCCAGTTGTTGGCCCCCACTTGGTTCCAGTGATTCCAGTGATTGAGGTAATAGTTATACTGCTATGTTGTACTGCTGCGTTGCTGAACATGCTACAGCCTCAGTGCGTGACTATTGCGCGATTACCTTTAGTTATTGTCGACTGTTATAGGTCACTGATGGTCACTGTTAGTCACTATTAGTCACTGTCATAAATGATATTAAGCAGCATTGAATGTCCCACACACAGCGTTGTGGCGTTTAGTGTCTCCCCGTCTTCTTGCACCACGCTTCTTGCTCACCACACCCAGCGTACTCCTCCACACTCCACACTCCTCCGCGGTGACCAACCTCAGTGGCCCCAATGGGCTCCAAACACCAGACTCCTGGCGACCTCTAACTCCGACTCTGACTTTGGACCACCGCAGCAGTCCCAGCAGCTTTGTACCTCAGTTCAAGACCGTGCTATAGCTGGGCACACTATAACTGGGCCCACTGACACACTGGCGAGCGGCAGATGACAGATGGAAGTCGCGATTGGCAATGGATGCAGACAAACAGAAGGACAGAAAGAAGCAGCCAGCTCTCGCAGAACGGTACCGGGGCAGACTCGCCGGGTCCCGCGAGGGCACGGAGCAACACCTTGCTCTTCCACTTGATTCAGTGCCCTTCTCTGCCTCCTTGACACCCCTTGATCCGTACTCACAACAGAACTTGGTGGCCGAATTCACTGAGGCAGGGAGCTCACCTCACCACAAAACACCGCCTCCTCCTCGTAGCGTCCGCGTTCCTCTCAAGAAGATTGAAGAAGTGTATTTTAAACCCCAATATTTCTAAAGAGTGTGAGGGAGCAGGATACCACTGCTTGAAAATAATCTTTTCCATGTGAAGAGAAAAAGAAACCTGTGTAATGTTACAACATTTCTACCCACTAAATACATGACGTACAATTCAGAGAATCTGCACAGTTATGGCTTGATTCGCACAGCAGTTGTAAACAGGTAATTAGAATGTACAAATGGAAATTCACAGCTACTCCACGAAAAGCCTAGTGAATCTGGCCCAGGAAAGAGTGGTGCAATATAATGGGAGTTATTCAGTTAATGTATTTCATAGCATATATTTTACAACTTTGTAAAGAGGTAGCTCATTGTATATCATTATAAAGTGTTGTGGATGCACAAGCATTTAGATATTTAAAACATTTGTAAGAATCAAGTGGTAGGAACATGAAGTAATGAGGTTAGATCACAACTTAGTTGGTGCTTTTTCACACCGCCTGGAGCTATTTTTGACTATTAAATTGTCTTCATGTACCTTATTAGTGGATATTTGATGCCTAATTTCTTCTTAACCCAGACAGATCATTAGGCAAGTGCATCAGTTATATGAACAGTTACTTTGCTTCAATTGCTTCTTTATTCCACCTATGTTTATAAGACTGTATGGAAGCCTCTCTAGTTATATATATTTTAGAAATTAAATATATAAATGTGAAATCTGCCATGATACTCCCCAGTATGTTCGATTTAATAGACCCTTTATGACTGATATATGTTTGCATATAATTCAATATTTTAAAAGCAACCGATGTTCTACATTAAATGCTGCTTTAGAAAGTTTTTGTTCACGTACAATTCAACAACTGGACGGGTCTGTTTTGTGAGCTACAAAAACCTTAAAATAAAATAACTGACTTTAGTTGAAATGCGGATCCAAGTTGAAGTATTTTGCGCTGTGATTTGAAGACGTCATTGACAGTGGAGTAGCCCTAATGACTTTCTTGTCAGCCACCACAGCAGATGGCAAAGTATGGTTTCTGGCACCTTAATACAATCACCAAACTGAGGAAATATTTGGCAAACAGGACAATATGGCACATATTTATACTTTTTTAGCGCCACATTTGTGCCCTTTTTTGACTCAAAAGTGGCACAAACTTACAAAATACTATTATGGCTCTTATTTATACTTTTTTAGTGCCGCAGCTGCATCATTTTTTGACGCAAAAGAGGCGCAAACTTGCAAAATACAATTGTATTTTCTAATTGTGCGCTTCTTTTGCGTGAAAAAGCAATGCAAATGCGGCGCAAAAAAAGTATAAATCAGGCCCTATATTTTGTACGTTTGCGCTGCTTTTGCGTCAAAAAATGACGCAAATGCGGCGCTATAAAAGTATAAATATGGGCCTAAATGCATACAGTATCTTAAACCCAGACCTTCTGCCCTCCACAGCTGGCAAAAGTCTAGCTTAGAGGCAAGCTTTCCTCTGGGACAGACGGTCTGTGGTTAATGAACTTCCTTCTTGTTATTTTTCTTCCATCGGCGGATCAATAGTTCAACAAGGAAGCTGAGCTGAAGTGTGAAATCTTCACTCTGTCAGCTGTTCGCCAGCTATGTGAAAACATTACCTTTTGCTTTGTGTGTTAATGCTAATGATCAAGAGGTCTCAACCCTGAGGCTGGTAAATTTGGGGTTGTGTATTTCTCTTTTTTCGCTGCCTTCCTAATCAATAGCAACGGAGACTCAAAAAAGGAACACAGTGTTAAAGCACGTAATCAAAGCGCCATTATGTGCACTTGCGGTTTTACTGTTAGAATATTTTGAACAAAGATCACGTTTTCCAAAAAGAGATAATTCATCGGAGCCTTGTGGTTGGTGCGACAGCAAATATGTCCATTTAAGGACTGAAGCTTCACTGACAGTACTAATTCCGAGACATCCTAATTCCAGACATGATGACTACATCTTTGTATGTCTCAAAATCACCCAAATAAATCAGTTTGTAGAATTAATTCTGGTTCAATTTGGCTCCTCTTTGCAACTGCATTCTGCATATCCTGTGCATTTGTAATTTTACAAACACATAGGGCCTCATTTACAAGAATCTGATGCATGGGCTCCAATGGATCAGATTTCTTGCCCTGCACAGCAATCCCCTAGCGATGCCATGGACGCGTTGTATTAGAATACAGAGCTCCATGCCACAGGTTTTCCCAGATGCGTCAGGAATTCTAAAGCATCTATGGCGCTAAAGTCATGCATTGCTGGACTACCATCAAAACAATAATGCTACCCCAGCAATGCCAGGAAGGCTCCCATGTTAATAAGTCCTGCATCAGTTTAACGCCTACCTTGAGCAGACGTTAAAATTGTGATGCAGTAAAGTCGCAGAATGGTACAGTGAAAAGTTGTGAATTTCACTGTGACAGCTCTGCATGGCTTTTTACATTGGAACGCCTACCTTGTAGACATTAAACCTGACGCAGGTATAATGTGGTGCAAGGCTTTACAAACTGACGTGATGGACCCATTGCACCAATTTGTAAATGTGACACAGTGTAGGGGACTGCTTGCGCTGCCTCAGCGTAAAAAAAAATTGAGGCTACAGTGGCGCAAGGGGATTGTAAATAAGCCCCATATTGCCTCTAATAATGCGCTATTGTTATACTACTTTAAAAGGAAAATCCACAGTGTGGGAAAATCCACAGTGTAAAAATAACATAAAAGTGATAACTAGTTTCAAAGCTTAATGATCGGACAAATACATCCATGAGTTTCCCTAGGAGAATGTTGTAGGAAGGGAGCCAAATAGCCTAAAATCATGGTATAATAATGAATGAGTCTGAAGCATATTATTTACATAAGGCTCCCTTTTTAGGATACCCTTTTTATAAGAATGTTCTCTACCCATGCTGCTCCCAGTTTCATTTTAAACCCAATTCCAGTGGTTGCCTTTGGTTGTTTCCCTGTCTTACTATTTTAATAAAACAAGTTCAGTCCAAAAGCTTGCCAGTTCTGTCTTCTGCAGGATTTGCTCAAAAAGACTGGTCATATTAAGTGTTCGGTTGAATAACCTTTACATTAGAGTTTGAATAGCCTAGCAAAACACCACTCAATAGGGGTAGCATGTCTGTCATATGTTCAAGTTCTGATTTCAGAGCAATTCCCGTTTGCTGGAAGCAGTACTTGGAAAGGCATCCAATCAACATTTTGCATATATCTGTATAAAGAAGGTAGCATCTCATGCAGGAGGTTTGTCAAAAACTTTAAAATGCTGTGGATGAACAAGACTCCCTTGTTCATTGAGATTTCCGTTTTTGATCATCTCAGTAGGTCCACCTCAAATACATGCAGATGTTATATGAAGATGTCATATTCAATAAACAAACAGGCCCTGATTAACAAATATTTGTTTGTGATTTAGTGTGACTTACTCTTGTAAAACTCGTAACTGACTCTTGAATTCCAGTAAGCCAGGAGTATTCTTGGCTTGCTACTGGAATTCAGTGGCAAATTAGAAGTACTGAAAGAGAAAGTCACAGCAAATACTTTGTAAATCGGATCCACGGTCTCTACCAGGACAGTGCTGCAGCAAGGAGGGAGTGAATCATAAGTACTCAATCTCATCAAGTCTCTCGTTTTTGTAATCAGAAATGCCAAATATAAACGTGCTATTGTAAAAACTATGTACACATGTATCATAATCAACTGGTGAACAGGCTGATCAAATATGCCCAATTCTAAAATCTGACTGGCCTGAGATTAAATACTCTGCTAGAAAATAGTCAGATTCCATAGAGAATTAGCTTCCCAAATATTTCACTCCTTCTGTCCAAAAGTAATGTGTTTGCTGCCCTTCACAACCTTTTCTGAGTGCAAGAGAGAATTGCATACCTATTGTTAGAAAATGGGTCGCTAGTCGGCAGAGGTATGCACTCTGTCCAAGTAAGGAGCACCGTCTCAGTCAGGGTAATTCAGATACACACTTTAAATTATCCTGTGCTCACCCTCTGGTAGCTTGGCACAGAGCAGTCAGGCATTGAAGGCAATATGTAAAGTATTTGTCCAAGACTTAAATTACAGTAACAAAGTGAAAGACACCACCAAAAGACTCCTCACCAGTTTGGATAATTAGAGAATGATGATCTGAGTGAAACAACACCAAAATGACAAAAAGCCAATAGTTAGACATTGAGCTATGAATTTTTAAACATTAAGGCCCACATTATGACATTAGTGGTAAATCCCACTTACCACCACACTGATGGCCGCCAACTTACAGTGGCGGAGGAGGAAATCCATTCACCATATTATGACATACACACACCAATCCGACAGAATACAGCCACACACACAAATCCGCCAGCCCAAAGGACAGTGATAAAGTAGTGGTATCAAAACCCACACGGTTACGCCAACAGAACAATGGCCACCACATTATGACCCACGAATCACCACGGCAGACATTCAATGGTGGTAAACCATTGGCGGTACATACTGCTGCACGCACAATGGACAACCACAGGCAAAGCAGCAGCACATTGGACAATTCAAACAACACACACCACACCCACACCTCTATAAAACACACACCCACCTTACCCACAACCCCCTACGACTACAAACCATTGCCAACAGAGAGACACCAAGACCACTGACACAACTAGAGCCACACACTACTCACACCTATACACCACTCACGCACTCCATATCACACACCACAACACATTAGCCAACACACCTTCACCAACACACGTCACAGAACACGCATGGCACCACAAAGACACCCCCGTTGTACAGAGGAGGAGTTAAGGGTCATGGTGGGGGAAATCGTCAGGGTAGAGCCACAGCTATTTGGAGCACATGTGCAGCAGATATCAATAGCCAGGAAGATGGAGCTATGGCAGAGAATCGTGGACTGGGTCAACACCGTGGGACAGCACCCCAGAGCTAGGGATGACATCAGGAAGAGGTGGAACGACCTACGGAGGAAGGTACGCTCCATAGCAGCAAGACACCAGCTTGCTATCCAGCGGACTGGCGGTGGACCCCACTTCCTCCCCCACAACTCACAGCATGGGCGGAGCAAGTCTTGGCAATACTGCATCCGGAGGGCCTGTCCAGAGTCAGAGGAGGACTGGACTCTGGTAGGTCAACTCTCTACTATTATCACCCCCCTATCTGCATGCCATCACATACCTTCACTCTCACCCTCACTCCCATCACTCCACTACATCCCACACACTCCACCATCACATCTCACTAATTCCAATGCCAAGCCCTGCATGCCGTACCAATGCATGGGCACCCCTCACATCCCTGCATGGACACTCATCACTAAAGCATGCACACCACAGAGAACTAACAATCCCACCATACTCTAACATACACAAGTGAAAGCTGGCAGGGCAAATGCAACCATAGAGGGGAAGCCACAGCTGTACCATATCTCAGACACATAAACCATAACACATCATTTACATCCCCACAGGTACCCCAGCCAATGTCACCGGAGAGGAGGTGCCAGCACTATCCAGTCCCCCAACTGAAAAGGCCTACAGTTATGACAGCAACTCTGGTCTTCATGATCTGGATGACCTACCTGGCCCATCAGGGACCACTGGACAGCCGGTTCTCCAGGCCCAGTCACACACCACCACAGAGCCTCCCCTTCAGGAAACACCACCACAGCACCCACCCAGCGTACCCACACCCTTGTCACCAGGACACGTCAGTCAGCAGTGTGTCCACCTCTACAGGGACCCCAGGCCACACCTCAGACACAAGACAATCAGGGACTTAGGGTCAGTGGCAGTGGGCACACAGTTCAGGGGACAGAGGCACAGGCCACCAGGGACACTGGGAGGAGTGCTGTGTGCCTGGGGGAGGACAGGCCCAGAGAACTGACTCTTCAGGAGGCACTCACCGAGATCCTGGAAGCCTATCAACATTCTCAGGACATGATGGGCCAGATCCTGGACAACGTGCAGGATAACAGGCTGCTGCAGGGTGAACAGTACCAGGGGATCAGGGAGGACTTGCAGGCCATCAACAAAAGCCTGATCACCATAGCAGGGGTGCTGGCAGACATGGCCAACATTATGAGGGAGACAGTCAAACACCAGCGGGCCCCTGCCACTAGCCAGACATCTGAACAGCCTTTCACCTCCACTGCTGCTAGTGGCCAGGAGGCCCCAACACAGTGCTCACAGGCCACCAGCACCCCTCCCCCTGCAGAAGGTGAACCACCCCACAAACGTTACCCTCCAATCCAGACAGAAGCCAGAGACATTTGCCACGACACCCCCAGGAAATGAGACTCTCCTGATTGTCCCCCTTGTGTCCCACTCAGTCACCCTGTCCACCTTGAACTGCCATTGCTCCACTCCCTATGTCCCCATGGACACTGCACCTGTGCTACAAACAGACTGGAACAATACCCTGGAATTTCCTCCTTCATCACCCTATCCCATTGCACTTTCCCCCTCTATGTTAGCACTTCAATAAACACCCTTTAAAAAATCAATTTGGAGTATGTCATGTATATAAAATGTTTATTTATTGAAACAGGTACACACATTGCAAATTAACTGTACATAGAATGAGCATAGATTAATGACCTGTAGCTGGCTGTAGTGATCACACCAGGAGTATATGTCAGGTCACCAACATCTGCAAAATGAATTGCCAGAGGGAAATATCAGCATGCCATTGCCACACAGATTACAACCAAAATCATCGAAATATAAAGTTACACTGTCCTACCTGTGTGTCATTGAAAGTATTGACAGATCACAGATGTTCTGTTGTCCTCATCCTCTGCCTCCTCATCCTCACTGTCCACAGGGTCTACTGCTGGCACAGGGGCATCTCCAGTCTCCTCCTCCTGTAGAAAAGGGACATGGCCTCTGAGTGCCATATTATGCAACATGCAGCATGCCACGATGATCTGGCAGACCTCCCAACGAGGAAGGGGTGCCCGTCGAACCCTGACCCCCCTGATGGCCCGCATACTGGTGGTGGCCTATCAAGAGCTGGACGCAGCCACAAGTGGCCATCATTACAACTTACGCATGGTAGAGTGGTATCCGGGTGGTGGATGTGTGTCAGTGGGTGCCCCTAGGCCAGGCCTGGCATTGCAGCGTAGGTCCCCTGGTGGCTAGGGTTCTGAAGGGATCATCATGCTACCTAGCTCGTAGGCATCCACTACTAATCAGGGCTGCGTTGGTCCCAGTTGTGCTGTATTTGCAGGTGTGTTCCCCTCCCCATGCCTTTGTGGCTAGCAATATCACTGGTAGTGCAATGCATAGTGCGAAGGCCTGTTCCCTGTGTGTGAGGGTGCTGTGTACACCAACGGTGGTGTTGGTGCAGCTATTGACCCAGTGTATCCTTTGTCTCTTCCCACTCTTTCTTGTTTTGTCATCCTGTCCTTATGTGCATTAGCATCATCTGGCGGAGGAGCAGAGGCACCGGCGACGGAGGGAGCTGCATCCCACAGGACCCAGGAGGCAGAGTCCACCGACGCTGAGGGCACCAGTGAGACAAAGGGCCAGGGGAGCACCACGGCGGAGACTAGAGGGGCACTTGAGACACAGATACTTCCTCCAATGGAAGCTCCTTAGTGGTGGCGGACACTTCTGTGACCACCCCAGCTACAGGTACATCTGCCACCCCCGTACCAGCACCGCCCTCCCAGCAGCCCCTCAGCGAGTTGCCCGTGCCCGCTCACCTTGGATGATGGACATCTCCTTCGCCCCAGGCACATCAGGCCTTACCCCAGTGAGCCCTGCTGCCCTGAGTGAGGAGTCTATTGACCTCCTGAGATCCATCTCTTTAGGGCAGTCAACCATTGTGAATGCCATCCAGGGGCTGAATCAACAATCTAATGCATTCCTGGAGGGCATTCACACTGGATTGGCGGCCCAACAGAGATCGATTTAGGCCCTGGCCTCCTCTCTATGGCAGCCATTGTCCCTGTTTCTACCACCCCCCCTCCAACTTTCATTGCCCAGTCCCTTTCGCCTCAACCCCAATCAATCTCAGGCACACATACAGATGAGCATGCACACAAGACAACACCCAAGGGTGTCACAGGCAAACACAAGCACCACACTTCATCCCACAGGCACTCACACAAACACCATCCATTTGCAGACACAACAACATCCACTATTTCCACTGTCTCCATCTCTTCCTCCTCCTCCACTTCCCACCTAGTTACGTCCACACTCACACCTGCATGCACTAGATCATCATCCACTACCAGCATCATCACCACACCAAGCAGAACACACACCTCACTGGCAGACACCTCCACAACATCCATGCACACGTCCCCTGTGTCCTCACCCACTGTGTCTCTCCCCCCTCCTAAAGTACACAAACGCAAGCACTCAGACACCCAACAGCCATCCATCTCACAACAGCATACACCCCTTGCACCTGCACCCAAATCCAGCAGGCAGACACCTCCAACAACCACTCCCTCATCCTCCAC
The DNA here is from genome assembly GCF_031143425.1 of Pleurodeles waltl. NCBI lineage: Eukaryota > Metazoa > Chordata > Amphibia > Caudata > Salamandridae > Pleurodeles > Pleurodeles waltl. Next base: position 290,474,746 of record NC_090439.1, read on the forward strand.
TCCCATTCCTTCTCCCTCTTCCTGCCCTAAAAAACTGTTCCTATCCAACATTGACCTCTTCCCTCCCCCTCCCCCTGTCCTGCACATGTGGCCAGGGTATCACAAACCCAGCCAAGCACCTCAGCCACATTACCCACAGGCCCAGTTCCATCCGCCCCCACTTGTGGTGGAAAGGAATCCAGGCCACATTTATTGAAGGGAAAGGAGCCTGCACCTGCCACCCGAAAGGCCAAGGAGCCTGCACCAGTAGGCAGGAAGATCAAGGAGACTGCACCAGTAGGCAGGAAGGCCAAGGAGCCTGCACCCGCAGGCAAGAAGGGCAAGGAGCCTGCACTAGCAGACAGGAAGGGCAGGGAGCCTGCACTAGCAGGCAGGAAGGGCAGGGAGCCTGCACCAGCAGGCAGGAAAGGCAAGGAGCCTGGGCCAGCAGCTGTGACGGAGCCCCCTCCACCAACCATGGTTGTGCATCCATCCAAGGGTGCCGGGGATGTGCAGGAACCTCTCCCCACCAGCAGCACCACCACAGTTCATCCGTCCGAGGGTGCAGAGGATGTGCAGGAGCCTCTCACCACCACCAACACAGTGCAGCCGTTACCGCCGGCAGACGCAATGTAATCCTGCGTCCATGAGCTGCTATGCGGCCTGTCCACTCCAGAACCAGTGGGCAAGTCACCCACTCAAAAGACTGTGGCATATGACTCCCCAGGACCAAGCACAGGGCATGTTGCCCCCTCCAGAACCAGTGGACAAGACACCCACTCGAGAGACTGTGGCCTTGCACTCCCCAAGACCAACCACAGGGCATGTTGCCTCCTCCAGAACCAGTGGGCAAGACACCCACTCGAGAGACTGTGGCCTTGCACCCCACACGACCAAGCACAGGGCATGTTGCCTCCTCCAGAACCAGTGGGCAAGACACCCACTCGAGAGACTGTGGCTCATTACTCCCCAGGACCAAGCACAGGGCATGTTGCCTCCTTCAGAACCAGTGGGCAAGACCCCCACGTGAGAGACTGTGGCACATTACTCCCCAGGACCAAGCATAGGGCATGTTGCCCCCTCCAGAACCTTTGATCTTTTTTTCAGCTCCCGGCTGAGGTGCCCCCGTCACCCTGAGGTGCCTGCCTATCTACCAACTGATGCCTCTGCAGTGTTCTCTTTGTGTTGATGCAGTTGACAAGTGGGGCCTTGGACTTTGGCCTGTGGCCATGCGGCCCACGCAAAATGAGGACTGGGCTGTGTCCCTTGTTCTGTACATTTGTATATATCTGGTACATTGCCTAAATTATTATTTCCACTGTGTTGAGCTTATTACAATCACTTTGGTAAATTCTTTTTGTCCTTGCATTATTCAGCCGATTTAGGGGGATTAACTTGGTTAATCTTGGCAGCTGGTTTTGTGTATGGTGTGTGTCTGTGGGGTGTGTGCTGTGCGTGTGTGTGTCACTGTCGTTTTCATCCCCCCTCCCTTGTGTGCTAGGCAGTTGTACTCACCGTTGTCGTCTTCGCCAGCGTTAGTGTTCGTGGTGGAGCAGAACGTTGAATATCATCGGGAAGACTTGCAGTTCGGGTTCCATGGCGATGTGATTGTTCCCTGTGTCTCCAAAGGTAGGTCCTTTCACTTCTGAGGTCTATTTCCGTCAGGCTTTTGATGTCGTTGGTACCGCCCCGGAAAAGGTGGTAGATTGTGTTGTTGTAATATGGTGGGCAGAATGTTGACTTCCGCCTGGCTTTAGGCAGCTACCGCCGTGGTGGCTCTTGTTTAAACCCTGGCAGTTGGTGTGGTACATTGGCCGTTTTTAGGCGATCTTTCTGCCATGGTCATAATTTGGCAGTAGTCACTGCGAGTCTGTTGGGGGTATTACCGCCACTTTATCACCAACCGCCAGGGTCGTGATGAGGGCCTAAATGTGAAAACAGTGCTTAGAAGTCAATAGTGGTTCAAAGGTTACCTGAGGTCACAAGGGACAGGTGCAAATCTAAAATCGAGGCTGACCATGATGGAGGGTAGGTCAGCTAGCTGGCGAGGACATGAGGCGTTAATGTATTTACAGCGCAAAGGGCACTGCGTCGTCCGCCTCAGTGAAAGTCAATGTGATGCATCATCGTCAGGCCACACAGAGCATCATTGTCAGGGCGTGCAGTCTGTGAATCTGCTGTTGTTGGGCAGTTGTAGCTTTGTCGTTGCTGAACAATGTGCCAGTTTTTCTCCCTCACTTGGAAGATGCATCGCTTTTTGCAAGTTTCAGCTGAAAACCCCACTTCTGAGGCCCAGGGCTTGAGGGGGGCATCTCAGACAAGGATAGGACTCACAGATAGCATAGTTCAGCAGTACCAGGAGAGCTGTAGACAGCCTTTGATGTCCCTGAGACTGCAGAAGAACAAGGGCCAAGCCAGCATGCCCTTGGGTTCAAGGATATAGGCAGCAAGTCACTTGCAGGCAGCAGGCCAACACAGCAAAGTAAATAGGAAAGTGGCAGTCCCCCCAAAGCACAGTAAGCAGAAGGCCAACACAGCAATGAAAGTTGCAGAGTAGAAGTCCCTCCTGGGAGCACAACAGTACTTCTTCCTGGCAGAGTGTCCTTTGTTCCAGTAGAGATATGATTTGCTGGGGTTTGTGGTCCAGTACGTTTACCCAAATGTGCCTTTCAAGTGGAGAAGACTTCAAAGAGGCCTTTGAAGAGCAGAAGTTCCTTCCCTGGCTCCAGACATTCCACAGGGGATTTGCGGCCTTTTGTGTGAGGAGAGGCACAGTCCTATTCAGGTGTTTCAACTCTTCCCACCGATCTATCCCAGGAAGACCCATCAGCCTGGTGATGCGCCATCAGAATGCAAGTGTCACATCCAAGCTCCCTTTGTGTGTGACTGTCTAGAGGGAATGCACAAAACCCAGCTGTCAACAACCCGAGATGTGTATTCAGAGACAGGCAGAGGCACAGCATGGTTAAAGGACTAAAGGGCCAGATCTATCAAGAATCCATTTTGCGATTCTCAAATAGCGATTTTTAAGAAATCGCTGTTTCAGAGTCACAAAATGGTACGTATCATATTTGCGATTTGGTAATAGCGATTTCTTAAAAAATCGCAAATGCTATTACCGAATCGCAAATAGCGATTCTGACCCCATTCACACCTATGGGCCTGTAGGCCCATATTTGTGAATTTTCAGCATTTCCCAAATTGAGAATTCCTAACTGGAATTCGCAATTTCAGAAATGCAAACCCCAGGGTGCTGGGGGCCTTATTTTGTAAGTTTGCGCTGCCTTTGCGTCAAAAAATGAGGCTAGGGCGGTGCTAACTTTTCATAAATCAGGCCCTAGGATACTACAATCTCCCAAAACATTGTTGCTATGAGAAAATCTGTGAGGACACTCTCCTCAAAGTAGTGGGGAAGTAAATTAAAATATTGAGTTGGCGATAGAGAGAAAGGAGAAACAAGTCTGGTTATAACAGGAAGTTTTTGTAACCAATATTTTTATTATTAACAATGAGTAGCTTAAATTGGGAACAACATGTAGAAAAAGAGGTTCCCCAAGTTTTTAGACATGTATCTCCATCTTTTCACTTGTACTATCTCATAAGTCTTTCCTATTCAATGTGTTATTATCACACCTTTAATGTGATACTAAAGCAGCCTTTGAATAACAAAAAGTGTTGTACGTGTCAGAAAATGTACATTTGGTATTGTTTTTGCCCACATCTGACCGACTGATCTGATTCTGTGAATCGGCCCATTTGGGACTAGAAAAATGCTTCATTCATCTGGCCCTTAGTGCCCAGAGCTGGTGATACCTATGGAAAAATACACTGCCAACCATTACTAACTGTTTGGAAAAAAAATCCTAACTGTGCCTGAAGAAATAAGAAAAAAGCAACTGGCTGATGATCTAGGAAAGGTAAAAACTTTGGGTGCCATACATCGTACCATCCATGACCTCCAATCCCCCCCCTAAAATGAACCCACCAACCTGATAAGGGAGGAAGCTGTAACAGGAGGAGACCCACCCATGGAACCACCACCCACCTCTGTAGAGGGATTAACTTTCATAACAGTCCAATGTGTGGCACTGACAGGTGTCAGCACAACTACTGACACTTCAACATGAATTACTTTGCTACAGATAAGGGCTTCCTCTCCACCACATGCAGAGATTAGCAAAATAAATGCACCAAATAGACATCTGAGGTCTATGTGTAGCACAGCATAATGATCTCCACATACACAGTTCAAGAACAATAATTGCAAATATGTACCTGCGAATGCCTGAAATATGAGTTGTGGCAGAGCAGACTACAGTTAGCTAGAACAGATCAGAAACGTACCCTAAAAAAACACAAAATCTGTTTGGGATATGGCTATAGGGAGTGACATTTTGTCTGCAATGTGCTCAGGGGACCAGGTAGCCTCCTGGCATATGGCACCAAAAACATAGGATGAAGACTGAATCACACATTCTTCCACAAGTTTGGGTGAACCATTTTAAAGCTTTTATGGTTGTAGCCCTCTGACTGCTGCAAAATTGGAAATCCATTGTTTTCAGCAAACCCCTGCATCCCTCAAGACTCCTTGCAAATCTGAAACTTTTAATGAAGGTTGGCAAGTCACAGTGGCTGAAGTGGCATTGGCTGTGGCTATCAGATCCCAGAAAGCAGATAAGGTGCCCAAGTTGAACGAATAATGGTAGACCTTTTTATTTCCTGACAGGTAAGCTGGACTCCCTACCTTACACATGTTTTAATGCCATCCTAGCAGGAGGTGAGATTCCAACCTCTTGGAAAGGGACAAAGTTTATTCCCATCCACAAGAGAGGCCCAGAGTCTGGCCCAGCTAATTGCTACCCAATCAGCCTTATTGATCCAAGCCAAAAAATCTTCTGTAAGCTGTTATTAATCAGCTTATTATCTGGATCAAATAAAATAAAATTTTAACACAGTTTCAGGCTGGTTTTTGTTGCAAAACAGCACTGTCGACCACGTTTTTAGGCTAAAATTGATAAGGTGGAAAGAAGTAGATATAAAAGGGGGGATCCTGTTTGTCACTTTTGTTGATCTTAAAGCAGAGTTTGATATGGTCTCAAGGGATAAGTTATGGTGCACACTAGCTGACACAGAGCTTCCTTGTCCACTCCTTGATCTTTTCATTAGGTTACATCAGGCTAGCTTTGCACAGAATGTGTCCTCACCTCTCCTTTGTTCCTGAGGTTTATAAATGTCTGCATTGACTACCTTTTGGGTTGTGATAACGGTTCTCTAGTTCTAGGGAGAACTAAAATACCCAATTCCCTATATGCGTCCGACACCTTATAAGTGTTGAAAACCCCCAAGGGCCTAGAAACTTTGCTGAGTGACTTTAACAGATTTTGCTGGCACTATAGATTGGCAATTAACATGAGCAAGACTACATTTAAGTTCATCCATCCTCACAGAGGTTATATAGGATCATTAATTTTGGAGGGGGAGGGGTTGAAGAAGGTGCTAGATTTGAGTTATCTTGGCACTCGCCTTCATAGTGCAAACTCATGGGGAGGTCAGGTCATCAAAAGTACCCTTATACTAAAGCAAAGGGCTGCACTCATCTTAAAATTCACCAATAAGTCCTTGTATCACCCAATTTCCCCCTTCTTGAAGTTTGGAGGGTTAAAGCGGTTGTTGCAGCAGTATACAGAGCAGAACTTTGTAGACATGTCAATTCAAAAGCCTTGGATGTGTCTGAAAATACATTTCTAAGATCAGCCCTTAAATCGCCTCAAAATATGCAATTGATTTTTAAATATTACCTTGGATTTTGGTCTTTTGACCCCCAAGCACACCTGAAATCCATCTTGTACTGGCTACGGATTTGGTCAACACCCAAGCTGTATGAATATAAGGTGGGTCTAAGAGATATTTTAGATAAACCTTAAAGAGGAGTATTGTATTGTATGTTATTGTATTGTAATCGTATTTATATAGCGCTTACTACCCCTGACGAGGTGTCAAAGCGCTTTTTGGTGAGTAGCACGCTACTCTGGAACCCAACAAGAATTAGTGATGGATTAGTATTGGGAAATAATGAGTACAGTTTTAGTATTATTACGAGTTAATTTGAGCCGCAGATATTAGAGTTTGTTAGTTAGATTGACTGGTTAGAGTATGGTTACTCTGGCTGGACTATGTAAAACAGACCTTATATTTAAACTTACATGAGTACTGGTGGACCCCTGGAACCATTCCATCCTCTGCAAGTAAGAAATTGAAGACAATCTACTGGGAGCTAGAGGAGGCTAAATAGCCTAGACAGGTAGAACTGGGCCAATTGACTGAATGGTTTATAGGATTCAAGCTTAACTTGTATTTGGAAAACGTTATGAATGATATTGAGCCTCAATTTACAAAAGCCCTTTATATAAGGTTCAGGTTAGGTACAATACTACTTGCAACTCTGACTGTTAAATGGAACAGCCGGCAAGGACGGAGTAAAATATGATCTGCATGTAAGAGAGCTGAAGAAACCAACACTCACCTCCTATTTTTTTGTCCAAAGTACTGTAAACCGAACAGGCGTTGGATGGTCCCTTTGTGTCACCTCTTAGGTGTAACCCAGTATAGGGTAGCAATAACATTATGCAGAGTGGCTATGCCTACGGTCATAGTTTTCTCTGTTGCTAAATATTTGGGAAGCATGTGGCCAATCTGGAAAAAAATGGCTCCCTTACTATTACTTCCCACATTGCCTAGTGCTAATCCTCCCCTTAATATCTATTTTGGTTTTATTGGTTTTAGATTTTTTTTTTTTTAATCTTACCGTAGCTGGAGCACTTACACTTTACATAGTTAGGCTGTCCGGTGCGGTAGGATAGGGCTTGTGTCCTCTGCCGCATTTCGGAATTCATTCCATTTCCATTCTTTTGGATTCATTGTTATGTCTATGTGTTAATTCTACTACGTTTGTACCTAGTAATGTTTTACATAAATAATTTTTATTTTATTTTATTTTTTTAAATATTTTAGTCTGAAGAGTTGCATATATATTATTATAGTTGACATGCATATTCTGTACTCTTAGGCATAGCGGACCATACTAGGTTTTTGTCTATGGTCAGGTATTTGTCTATCTGTCTGTGCTTCTAGGCCAAGAGTGGATAGGTTTATGACATGTATCTGTATGCTATCTGCACATTTTTATCTGATAGTGTATTATGTTCTCTTTTAAACAATTTTGTATTACTTTTCTATTACTTTCATGGCCATCGCCGAAACAAAGTAAATTAATTGAAATAATTGTGGTGTATGTATGCACACGAACGACAAGAAAAGAATAAATGATCCCGGAAGTGCTCTTTCTCCAAATAAAGCCTCTACCTGTTTTCTCATCCATACTAATAATATAAGACTGAATGACACTGAACTCGACATGAGTAAACTAAAAATATATGGGTTCCTATTCCCAATATTGTCTTCTACCATAAGTCGCACTTACTGCCAGAAACGCCTTATTTGTGCTTGACAGGCATTGACAACAGGATTCTTGGCATGCATAAATAGATTTATTATCGTTGATTTTTCTGTCATAAGTACAGAGAAATCTGCATTAGTGAATCTCAGGTAAATTGTGGCAAGTGGACATTACAAAGCATGGTTTCACTTGTATGTTTCTGAACACCCACAAACATGTAAGTCTTAGGGCATTCACAGGCTCCAATACAATTCTTTCGCATCCTGAAAATGATTGGAAACATATTCCCCTTCTGGGATGAAAAAGGAAACAGATCACCCCCACAAACGATGGGGTACTGGGGAAGAACTTACTCCATGGGTAAAGTTGTTTTTCCATACAGAAAACAAAGATAAAAAGTGCATTTGTACAGTGGGCTCTCTTTCCCATTATGAAATTTACGCTGTGCAACTGTCAACATGGGAGAACAGGAACCTGTGTGAGAAACATTAATTCAGGTAGCAATGTAAAGCTCCATTCATGCGTTGATGTTTTTATGAATCTGATGTTTTTATGAATCTGATCACTGATGAGGATCATTAGTAGTTCAAAAATGTTCTTGGGTAGATTATTGTTGTATACCTATCTTGGCAGTTCGGGAGGGATTGCTGCTACTGGATCAAGACCAAGGCTAATTTGTATACAGCCAGCCTCTGTCTTGAATGGCAAAGTAAGTGAAAAACAATGGACTGGATGCAGCCCAAGTTATTGCCAGTGGTTGTGATTAAGTCAAGCATTCCTTACCCTGACTGCTTGTTTGCTACACTCACACAAAGACGCAGACTATGCTAACTTGAATCCAGAATGCAGAATCAGAAAACAGGCTCGCCACTGCTATTAATATACTGTCTGGTCTGTGAATTTGGAAGTGAAAATGGGTAAATTCTGCCAAAACGTGGCCAAGGACCTGGCGCATGCTTTCTCAGCACTAAAGTAGATGAGTCATCAAATGTAACTACCAGCCAACCACTGGCTGCCCCAGACTGTGATGAGACAACCTGCTTAAGCCATGTTTTTGGGTCAGAGATTAAAAGTACATGGCACATAGTAGCCATAGTTCTGTATATGATGGTTCTGGAGTAGTGGCATCTTCAGAAATGGCCAGTGTCGGGGCGTGTCTTGATGCCGTGTGAAGATGGCTGCCTTCCTCGGAGCTCCGTGACCTCGGTGGGAGTTGGGAGAGCCGGCTTGTGTTCTCGGGCATATTTTAGCAATCCTGCAGTGAAGAAAAGTTAGGGGAATATGCATGGAATACATTGTTTCCCTTAAAGTAACTTAAAAGGCATTTTATTATGCCCTATTTGACTGATTTACATGGCGGTCGTTTGAGGAATTCATTGCGACTGCCATTTTGTTTTTGTTTTTACCTCACAATTTCCTTTTTTTCTTTAACATCACTGACTGAGGGATTCTTTTTGCACTTTTTGGCCTAACAGTGCTTGTTCATGCTCTCTGCTAATCGTACCTCACTTTTTGGAAGATTTTGTCCAGTTATATTTCGTATTTCGGTCTACTCTTTTCTGAGGTGGAATCTTTCTTCATAAAGTATATGTTTTACTACATATTGGGCAGAATTGTATATTTTTGCTTATGGGCAGATATAGGAACCTTCAATTGACTGATAACAAAGTTCAGAGCAATAAAAGTTCTGATAATATTCCTTTATCAAACTCATTTGCTCCTATGTCAAATATGGAGAGTACAGGAGCTACTACTCTTGATGCTACACCTTAAACACACTGTTTCTCCAGCTACTGTTGCTAATAATATAATAAAATCCCTGAGTATTTGTCAGGAATGGCTTGTGTTATGTTTTAGAATGCATGTTAACCCGTGAATAAATATAACACTTTTGTTATTCATTCAAAATGGGATCAAGTATATTTGCTATGGCCATCTACAAGCACTCCATTTAGGCTCCAATTCTGAGTCAGCCAGAGTGAGATTACCATGTGGAATTTCGCTCCCTCTGGTTCAGAATGTGTATGTGTTTCCATACTTACTTTTTCTGGGTGTAGGAGAATCATACCAGATTTTTCTGGCCAGAAATTGTAGCTCTGAGCATGTGGTAAAAGTAGACCTACCCCACGAGGTTAGGCATTCCGCCTCAATGTACAGCTAGAAAATCAGTTCCATATTGTAATTCTCCATTGCATGTGTTTTCTCATAATTTCACAGTACCGGTATGGAAATACCACACAGTTACTGTAAAGTTATGTACAATTTTACTGTTAGCCTAGTACCATGCAACTTCTAATCAGAACCTTAGAAATAATTGTTGATGTAGACTATTCTGCGTGCTCTTATTTCAGCCACCCACTTTGCAGCCTCCCCTAAGTGTGCTGGAAAGGAGTGGGGGCATCGTCATCTGAGTCTTTAGTTTAAATGGGACACCCTTTTTTGTTGTAATGTTATACAATGTGACAGAATAAGCTATGATTTTGCTAACAGATTTTGGTGCAAAGTGGAGCGCACCACCACTCTTTTGTGGGCACTGGAATTTGCCATAGAGTATCTTGTTTACAAATGTGCAATATTATATCTACACTCCATTGATGTCTTTAGATCGAGGATTAAGGTCAGAAGCCTGGACAAATGGCATACTCACAGTCACTGACAACAGATCTGGAACTGATACAACCTATGCAGAGATTTCAATACGTGTATATTGCGAGTTCAGGGTTTGTGACTTAGCTAACAGGCATCCAACTCCCAGCTCTTACCTTGCTGGGGGTTTTACAAAGTCGCAGTAGCAAACCATGTGTAAGTCTTGCACAGTTCAAGAGTTGCTTGATACAGGGTCAGTGATTAGTCACTCAGCATTCACGGAATCATGTACGTTGAGCCAAAGCTAGCCCTTCCTGTTCCTGTATAATTACTTGGTCCCAGATGAAGTACAAAATATATGGGTCCCCCTCCATGAAGTCAATTGGGTATCAGAATTGAGAAAAAAGGGAGAAGTGCATCATGGTATCCTATAATCCTGCTGTGATGATGGGAACTTTCCCATGAGAGCATGTATTCTTGACAACATGGCATCAAGAAACCTTTCCAATACCCCGGATAGCACTCTAAGTGATATCATACCTTCTGCATCAACTGTTCCCAGCTGCTTACAGAGGCAGCGGGTGAAATTTGCACTAGACCTGGACATGAACATTTATGGCTAGGCTTCAGTAGGTGCTTCCACGTAACACAGGGTCTAATTCTTAGCTTGGTTGAGGGATTACCTACCCACTTTATATGTATCTCATATATATCAACTCATCATTTTGCCCTCAGAGTGCGACTCTCTGAAAATCCTATTGTCTACTCCCACCTGTGTTGCGAAAACTCACATTTAGCAAATGTGCAGTATATATGATTAGTGACTTGCTATTTAGAGCTCACTTTTATCTAATTGACATTTACATTGCAGTTTGCAAATTATTCAGTCAACTGGGCATTTTACTGAATACATGTGTTTTTCATATTTGTAAATTGCAAGGTGGCCATTTCATTTTGCACTTGATTTGTGACTCACAAACTCTACGTATAGCCCTTATTAATTTACTCAGAAAAGAATATAAGTCAGAACCATGAGTGCTGGAACCACGCATGCCTCAACAACACAGTCGGAAAAATGTTGTTACCACGAATGCCTTTACCACTAATGCCTTAACAACATTAGTTGTAAAGACATTCCTGTTAAAGACATGCATGGTTCCAGCATGCAATCCCCCCACCCTGACCTCCCACCCCTAAAACAATAGTACCCCAACCCCTAAAAAAAATTCTACCCCCACCCCCACCCCTAAAAATTAAACTACCCCTGCCCCCTAAAACTACAGTGACCCTCTACCCCTAAAACTAAAAATTCTGTGGCCCCCACACCCCTAAAACCTAAACTATCCCAACCTTCCCCACCCCTGCCCCTAAAACTACCTCTAAAAACTAAAAATGCCTGACCCACCACCCGCCCCTTAAACGACTATGAACCCCCAACCCCAAAACTTAAACTACCCTGACCCTAAAAACTAAAAATACCCTGACCCCCCAACTCGTGCCCCTAAAACTATTGTGACCCCCACCCCCTAAAACCCAAACTACCCTGACCCCCCACCCGCCCCTAAAACTACCCCTAAAAACTGAAAATACCCTGACCCCCACCCTGCCCCTAAAACTACTGCAACCCCACTACCCTGCCCTAAAACTTAAACTACCCCGACGCCCCCACCTTCGCCCCTAAAGCTACCCCTAAAAACTAAAAATACCCCAACCCCCCACCCCGACCCTAAAACTACCGGGACCCCCCTCCCCTAAAACGTATACTACCCGACCCCCACCTCCACCCCTAAAAAAACAAAAAATATCCTGACTCACCTGCCCCTAAAACTACAGCGACCCCCCTAAATCCTAAACAAAAGGCCAATAAAACTACTGTGACCCCTCGCCCCCTAAAACCAAAACTACCCCGACCCCCCACCCTGCCCCTAAAAACAAAAAATACCCTGACCCCCACCCCACCCCTAAAACTACAGCAACCCACCACCCCCTAAAACCTAAACTACCTCTACCCCCACAACTTCCGGAGTTGTTTTTTGGGAAGTTTCCCCTCAGAAAAGCATGCAAGATACTTATTATTGTTTTACATTTTCTATAAAAAAATTCAACAAGTAAACCGAGACCTAAAGGTTTAGAAATGACCTGGATCCCCTCACCCGCCCCTAAAACTCAAACTACCCCGACCCCCTTGCCCCGCCCCTAAAGCTACCCCTAAAAACTAAAAATAGCCCAACCCCCCACCCTGACCCTAAAACTACTGGAACCCCGACACCCCTAAAACGTATACTACCCAGACCCACAACCCCACCCTTAACAACTAAAAATACCCTGACTCCCCTGCCCCTAAAACTACAGTGACCCCCTAAAACCTAAACTACCTGACCCCCCCACCCTGCCAATAAAACTACAGTGAACCCTCACCCCCTACAACCAAAACTACCCCGACCCCCCAAGCCTCCCCTAAAAACAAAAAATACCCTGACCCCCCACCCCACCTCTAAAACTACAGCAACCGCCAACCCCCATAAAACTTAAACTACCTTGACCCTTCACCCCACCCCTAATACTACAGCGACCCCTATCCCCCTAAAACCTAAACTACCCGACCCCCCTAAAAACTAAAAATCCCCGACCCCCCACCCTGCCCCTAAAATAGCCCCAGCCCCACTTACCTGACCTCGACCTCCTCAGAAGCAGACTCCCTTCTTCTTCCTTAACCATGCATGTGCGTTGTTCAGCACATGCGTGGTTAAGGCAAAGAAGAATGAAGCTGTAGTTAACGAAAGCGTTGTTCTGCTTTTGTTGTCCACAACTTCATTCTTCCTGACTCGTATTTTTGGGATGTTTCCCCTCAGAAAAGCATGCAAGATACTTGTTATTTTTTTATATTTTCTATCAAAAAATTCAACAAGTAAACTGAGACCTACAGGTTTAGAAATTACCTGGATCTCCTCAGCACATCAGCAAACTGGTGAGTACATGGCTTGAGCTGGATGAACCAGAGTTGCTGCTGCATGATCAATCCTCCCATAAGACAACATCATGCTCTGATGAGAACATGCCACTGAAATTTGCAGTTCATGAATATAGCAGCGTCCCATCCGTGATCCACTGGATTTGTTTACCTCGAGGAAGAACAACTAATGGTAACTAATGAGTCAGATTTCGAAGGTCAGGGATGTTAACTGTGTATCATATTATGTGACGTTCTACCAGGAGGGCTGCAGTAAGATTGGAAAGATGTGGACAGTCTGTGCATACCTGACAACATTTTGCAGTTGTAAAGTGGTAGAATTCGAAAAAGAAATTGAGGGAATTAATTTTCCCCAGTGGCAAATATTGAAATAGAAGCATTTTTAGATGGGAGACTGGTAAAATAAAGAAATATTTGGCTTTCAAAATCAGGAGCCTCTCAAGTCTGTTGGCATGTATGGCTGTGGTTAGTCTCTGATTTTTGTTTGTCTAGCCTCTTATTCTCTAGCACAATGTAGATGCCATGTTGCGGCTGATATTAATACATCCTTTTGTTTTAGTGCGACTCTGAAAAATCCAGCTGCTTCTGGACTTTAGCTTCAATAAGAAAACACAGTGTTTGGTTGTTAACCCTCCCCTCCATGTGACCCTATACCACTTTTTTCACTGTTTTGAAGATAGACACAGGCATAGATTTACCAAACTGTCACACAATGCAGCACAGCAATCAAAGTTGCTGTGCTGCGTTGCATGATGGGCAGAGAGCAGGAAAGAAGCATATTCATAAAGAAATGGCACTGTCCTGTTCTCTCAAGTTCTGGCACACAATCAGGCCCAAGCAGTGACCGCGGAGGGTGACCTTATAGGCGCCCCACTTCATGGAGCGTTTGGTAAGTCTTGAAACACAGGATCTTTGAGTGCTTTGGGTTGCAACCACCACCTGTGGGTGGGGGCCTGCATCACATTTTAGGCAGAGGTACTGAGGATTGTGACCTGAGTGCATTCAGCCTAGATAGTTTGTGTGATCTCCTGTACAAGATCTGTTGTGCAGACCAGTCATTCAGTACCTTCATGGAGTCCATGTGAGGCTGAGTAGAAGGAATGTACCCTGAAGGATTTATTACAGAAATGCCACATTTCTAATAGGTTCCTGTGATGCATCCTACTAGTCAGCAAGAGAGCATTAGGGGGCAGAGCTGTGCGGGACAGTGGCGGGAATGAGCTATCGAGCTTCATGTCATAAAACAGTGTTGAAGTCACCCCCTAGCAGCCAGGGGAGACCACTTCAGTGGGACAGCACCATTGTGAGTGTATGTAAGAAGAGTATTTGGTCAATGCTGGGAGCATAAATGCTGGCAATAAGTATATGCCTGCCATCTAATCTCCCTTCAATGAACACAAAGCATCCAGATCATCAATGTCTTCCTCTTCTACCACAAACAGGACTCCAGGACAAACCCATAATAGTACCCTCCCAGGTGTAGAAAGAATAGTTCATGGAGTGGATCTTGCCGTGCCATCTCTTCATGAGTCTGTCGGCATCCAAAGCCGTCAGCTTAGATTTCTGGAATAGGGCAATTTGTGCGTCCTGATGTTTAAGATAAGAGTAGATAGCATATTGTCTGGCAGGGGTGTGATCCCACATACATTCCCAGTCAGTACATTAATGCTCTTCATGAGTAGTGTTAGTGGTTAATATGCAGCATATCATGTGCCATTTGACGAGCAGAAATGTTGGTCTGTGAGTAGCAAAAGTAGCAGTAGCAAATGATGTCTCCGGTCGCCTAGAGAAAAGCATCATTTGAGAGAAAGAACAATCAACATTATGAGCAAGCAATAACATGGTAACTACCAAAAGAGTACTACACTGAAACCGGTGCCCACCAAAACCATACATAGAACTTGTGCTTTAACTTTAATGGGTGGGGGGGCTAGGCTAGCGGGAGGAGTAGAGAAGGTTTTTATGGTTCATCATGTGGGGACCACCATGTGTCACCTATTGTGTATAAGGTCAATCTGGCATAGTGCTCGTGAGGGGCATGAGTCTAACGTCAGCCTCTAGTGACATGGCATAATATCTTGCTTATGTGTCAAGTGATGCCATTTAGGAACTATAGACAGAGGCCAGGTTAAATGATGTCATCTGCTGTCTATAGTGTGCTGTCTGGTGGGGCCAGGGAGTCCTGCTCGGAAGGCCAGGTGATGATGGAGCTTACTCCATTGGATGAGTGGGAGTCCAAAGCAGCAGGGCTGGGGAAGCGCTGGATGTTCGTCAGTGCAGCTGTCTGTTTTAGTGCTTTGCGGCATTCTACAATTATTTTATCCAGTTCAGGGGCATCAGAAGGACCACAATGTGTCTGCAGCTGTGTTCCATGGCAGAGTGGTCGGTTGTGCGAGAGTGGCAGTTTCCCCCTGTCTTCTGGATGCTTGGAATGGATGGGTTCAAGGCCTTATTCCACTAGCCAATTCCATGTGTCTTCCGGAGTGGTGAAAAAGTGTGTGGCTCCCTCCAGAACCACACGTAGTTTTGCCAGGAATAGAATGGAGAATTTTAGCAACCAAATAATCCGGGAAAAACATAATTTTGGCATTGTACACTTTTACTTCGGGTAGCTGTCCTGTTTCACTCAGCATTGAGTTTCTGTCCTAGTAGTGAAGAAAGCGGATCACCATTGGATGTGGGCTAGTGCCAGGTGTGCGTGAACCCGATGGGCTCTCTCAACTGAGAAGAAATGCAAGAGTGTGGTTGAGGGAAAAGGTCCCTTAACTAGGTTCCACGACTGCACTGGTTCACGACCCTCTATACCTTCTGGAAGACCTACTACATGGACATTATTTATCCAGGATCTTCCCTCTGCATCATCAGTTCACCTCATTTCAGTGTTTGTACATGGCCCACTAGTGTTTTTAGAGAGGACTCCATGCTCTGTGTCTTGGGTTGCAGTGTTTCAAGAGTTTGTTCTACCATTGCAACTTTGTCTGCAGATGTTTCATGCTCTGCATGCAGGAGGGTAAGGGCCGATGCGACTGTGTCTATTTTAGCTTCCAAGGAGGTCCTGGATGGATCGTTCAATGGCCAGAAACCCTGCATCCAATTTGTCCTCCAGGGAGGTGTAGGAAAGTACCATCTTGCCTGGCATGTTACCCCCATTTTTCACTGTATATATGTTGTTTTAGTTGTATGTGTCACTGGGACCCTGCTAGTCAGGGCTCCAGTGCTCATAAGTGTGCCTGAATGTGTTACCTGTGTTATGACTAACTGTCTCACTGAGGCTCTGCTAATCAGAACCTCAGTGGTTATGCTCTCTCATTTCTTTCGAATTGTCACTAACAGGCTAGTGACCAATTTTACCAATTTACATTGGCTTACTGGAACACCCTTATAATTCCCTAGTATATGGTACTGAGGTACTCAGGGTATTGGGGTTCCAGGAGATCCCTATGGGCTGCAACATTTCTTTTGCCACCCATAGGGAGCTCTGACAATTCTTACACAGGCCTGCCACTGCAACCTGAGTGAAATAACGTCCACGTTATTTCACAGCCATTTTACACTGCACTTAAGTAAATTATAAGTCACCTATATGTCTAACCTTTACCTGGTAAAGGTTGGGTGCTAAGTTACTTAGTGTGAGGGCACCCTGGCACTAGCCAAGGTGCCCCCACATTGTTCAGGGCCAATTCCCCGGACTTTGTGAGTGCGGGGACACCATTACACTCGTGCACTACATATAGGTCACTACCTATATGTAGCTTCACAATGGTAACTCCGAATATGGCCATGTAATATGTCTATGATCATGGAATTGCCCCCTCTATACCATCCTGGCATAGTTGGCACAATCCCATGATCACAGTGGTCTGTAGCACAGACCCTGGTACTGCCAAACTGCCTTTCCCGGGGTTTCACTGCAGCTGCTGCTGCTGCCAACCCCTCAGACAGGCATCTGCCCTCCTGGGGTCCAGCCAGGCCTGGCCCAGGATGGCAGAACAAAGGACTTCCTCTGAGAGATGGTGTTACACCCTCTCCCTTTGGAAAATGGTGTGAAGGCAGGGGAGGAGTAGCCTCCCCCAGCCTCTGGAAATGCTTTCATGGGCACATTTGGTGCCCATTTCTGCATAAGCCAGTCTACACCGGTTCAGGGACCCCTTAGCCCTGCAATGGCGCGAAACTGGACAAAGGAAAGGGGAGTGACCACTCCCCTGACCTGTACCTCCCCTGGGAGGTGCCCAGAGCTCCTCCAGTGTGCTCCAGACCTCTGCCATCTTGGAAACAGAGGTGCTGCTGGCACACTGGACTGCTCTGAGTGGCCAGTGCCACCAGGTGACGTCAGAGACTCCTTGTGATAGGCTCCTTCAGGTGTTGCTAGCCTATCCTCTCTCCTAGGTAGCCAAACCCTCTTTTCTGGCTATTTAGGGTCTCTGTGTTAGGGTTTGTGCACAGCAAAGAGCATGTCCCCTCTCACTGCACTAGTGGGTTCTGTAATAGCTCCCTTTTAAACTTACTATTCAAACCCTTTCTTGTTATCTCACCTTCCCCCCCCCCCTTAGGCTTCTGTGTATGTTGTTTAATGTGCTGTTTTGTTTACACATTGGGCCTTGCTTTTACCAAGGCTTCTTTAAAACACTCCTCCCTAGGCCATGTGTTAATTCAACTCATTTGCATAATAACTGAAACTCTGCACACCTTTCAAGAACATGTGCAGCATTTGAGGACCACACCCAGCCCTTCAAACCACACCCAGCTCTTCGAACCACACCCAGCCCTGTCTATAAAAGGCAGCCCCCGAGCCTCACCCAGTGCTTGTGCTCGTCTACCTCCCGCTTACCTGAGAACAGATCCCTCGGCGCTGGCACTCCTGCTCTCTACAGACTTTCATTGGCTTCAATGGGCACAGCTGCTGGCTCTTCCTTCTTCTGGTTTCCGGTTCCTCCTTGCCTCAGCCTCTCTCCTACAAACAACCTGCAAAAGAGAAAGAAGACAAGGTTAGACTGATCAGTATCTCTTGCCAGCAACAAGTAAGTGCAAAACTTTTTATTACCTGAAGCAACTATGACAACAATTTCTGGATTCGTGTGTGGACGGTTTGAAGCAAGATACCTTCCACGAACATTGTGATTCAGGCTCTTTGTTGCAAGAATACCTTGCGGAGCTTTGTGAAACAAACATTGTTTTTTTTTATGGAACTTTTAAGAATCAAACAGTGGAAACCATTAACAGCAAGGCAAACAGTAAATCAAGGACTTGCACAAATTACATGCTGTATTTTGATGTAAAAGTACAGTATTTGTTTTCTAAAAGATTCTGGAGATATGGGAAAAGTGAGTCTGCTATTGGGAATTTAGGCTTTAGTTATATTAAGATGAATGTTTGATATTGGTAATTCTGATAACGGTATTTGTTTAATGTTTTAGAAGTTTTACAGTAATAGAAAGCACATCCCAGAGCAGTAACACATTCCAAACCTGGAAACTAGAGACCAGGATCTAAGAGGTATTTTTAGAAGAGAATTTCTAATAAATAAAGGGATAGTCAGGAACCCATTTAGGAATAAGTTGCACTTATCTGTTCTTTGTTTATGTTTCATTAGGCACCAGTTTCTACAGAAGTCAGAAAGGGACGCAGATTTGTGCAGCACTTCAACAGTGGAAACGCAAGAACGGTGTTGTCTCTTTTTTATTTTATCCACTTCCCCCCTACCCTTGAGCTTCTGTTCTTAGTGCACTGTGTTAAAAACTAGTGTGCTGGAACAAGCAGTTTCAGGGTGGGGTCGGATTGTCTTCAACCTCCATCAGAACTGAACAAGAACTCAGGTGAGCTGGCCTTTGACAGAAGCACAAGCCTTAAAAAATTTCAGTTCTGGTGGACGATGAATACCGGGGAAGAAATAGAGGGCATTGACGTCACGGATATGGCGCAGGCCCTAAATAAGGACTCGGCTCATAATGAATCAGTGTCTGGCATCTTGCAACAAATGCAAGAGGAAATAGAGAGATTAAAGATGGAGAATACCTCTTTAAAACAGGATTTAAGCAGGTATAAATTTAGGGGATCTCAGTGGAACACAGCTTTTACGCCTTTGTTTAAAACCTCCTCAGAGACAGGGGCGCCATCAAAACATACAACTTTGCCTCCCCCAGTTGAGGTTACTGTTAATGTTCCTAATGCTGTGCCCTTAGCAGCACCTGAACGTTTTCATGGAGATAGTAACAAATTCCATGTTTTTATCCATCAATGTCAATTACACTTCGTTTGTAAGCCACAACAGTTCCCTACTGATGCTACGAAAGTGGCATTCGTCTTGTCTTATTTGGGTGGCACAGCAGCCAATTGGTCAATTCCTTTCGTGGATAGAGATGATCCCATCCTCCATAATTGGAATCAATTTAAACGTACCATGACCAGCCTTTTTGCAAAACACACTTTCATGCAGGCAAGTGATAATGAGCTTTTAAATCTTAAACAAGGTAACAAGGATTTATTGACCTATCTCACTAGTTTTAATCGTTTACTCACCGAGACACAGTGGCCAGAAGGAAAGCGTGTCTCCCTTTTTTATAAAGGTTTGAGAGACGAGTTAAAAGACGCGCTGGCTCATATCGTTGATTTGCCAGAAGACTATTAGGACTTTGTAGATTTAGTTGTGAAATTAGAACATAGACTAGGAGAAAGAAAGGGAGATAAATACAAACTGGAATCACGGTTCACTTTTATTAAACACGAGAAGAAAGACACAGATAATAAACTCCCTGAACCTGAGCCTATGCAAATAGGGACACTCAGAGGTCCACTCACATCAGAGGAAAAAGAAAGAAGGAGAAAACTTCAATTATGTTTATATTGTGGCAGGGCAGGTCACTTTGCCAGAGAATGTCCAGTAAAGCTTAAAACTCCACGAAAGGGTGCTGTTTCCTCCACCTCCTCAACTGAATCGGGAAACGATTAAGCTCGACAAGGGGAGAGGTTACTTGTTCGAGAAAACATCTTAATCAAACCTCTAATGCTGCAGCCTTCATGGGACCGCACATACCTAGACATTTCAGAATTCAGGTCGTTTTAATTGTTACTACCTAAGTGAGGCATTCTCTCCCTGTCCTACTGGACTCAGGCGCGACAGGAAATTTTGTGGATAATAAGTTAGCTGAAAACTTAGGACTTCCTATGTGCCTAAAGCCTTGTCCAGAAGCAGTATGTGCAGTGGATGGGTCCGAATTGACCTCTGGATTAATCACAAAACAAACAAGTCCACTTGTTATGGTCTGTCAGAACGGGCACACAGAGGTGATTAGCTTTGATCTGATAGATACTCCTAATTTTGGTTTGATTCTCGGGGTACCCTGGTTAACAACTCATAACCCAAAAATTGACTGGGTGAATAGAACTGTTACTTTGGATTCCTCTTTCTGTAGAACCAATTGCTATCAAGAAGCAGGTACAGAACAGAGCACAGTATTACACTGTGCTAGTGTTACACAAGATGAACCAAGTCTCCCTCCTGAATATTCTGACTTTAAAGACGTCTTTGATTCAGTAAAGGCTAGTATGCTGCCCCCACATCGGTCTTATGACTGCCGTATAGATCTTATCCCAGGGGCCCCATTACCTAATAACAGAGTATATGCTTTGACTGACGAAGAAACCAAATACTTAAGAACCTACCTAGATGACCTACTACAGTCTGGGTTCATCCGTCATTCCACATCTCCGGTATCATCTCCACTCTTTTTTATCCCGAAGCCGGATAAATCCCTGCGCGCGTGTATCGATTATAGAGGACTAAATAAGGCTACAATAAAGAATAAATATCCTCTTCCTCTAATACCTGTGTTGTTGGATCAATTAAGACATTCTACTGTATACACTAAACTAGATCTGCGGGGAGCTTACCACCTGGTCCGAGTAAAAGAGGGGGATGAGTGGAAGACAGCTTTCAAGACAAAGTTTGGTTTATTTGAGTACACAGTAATGCCCTTTGGGTTATGTAATGCCCCTGCGGCCTTTCAGTTCTTTATAAATGAGGTCCTACACGAATTCCTGGATGTTTGTGTCATAGTATACATAGACGACATCCTCATTTACTCTAAGAACTCAGAAGAACATACCCAACATGTTCGTGCAGTATTATCAAAGTTAAAAGAAAATCATCTTTTTGCTAAGTTAGAAAAGTGTACTTTTAATTTCAGCAAGGTGGACTTTTTAGGATACTGCCTGTCACCTCAAGGAATAACTATGAATGTAAAGAAAATCAGTGCTATTGCTGATTGGCCAGAACCATCCTCTGTAAAAGATATTCAGAAATGTCTGGGTTTCGCCAATTTTTATAGGAGGTTTATTGCACATTTTTCAGACATTGCGGCCCCAATAACTACCTTGTTGCGGAAAGGACAACGATTTCTTTGGACTGATGAGGCGGCACACGCCTTTCAACTCCTAAAACAAAAGTTCACTTCAGCCCCAATTCTGAAACATCCTGATCCTGACTTGCCCTTTTTTGTTGAAGCGGATGCTTCACAAGTAGCTTTAGGAGGAGTTCTCTCTCAACGAGATACAGTAGATGGCCAGTTACATCCTATAGCCTTCTATTCCAAAAAGTTATTACCAGCTGAACAAAATTACACTGTGGCTGAAAGGGAACTACTAGCTATCAAAGTAGCCTTTTCAGAATGGAGGCATCATTTAATGGGAGCCAAGTACCCAGTTACAATCTTTTCTGACCATAAGAATCTACAGTTTTTTGGATCACTTAAAGCACTAACACCACGTCAGATGCGCTGGTTAAATTTTTTTAGCACATTTGACTTTGTTATAACCTATAGACCAGGTGCACAACAAATTCAATCTGATGTGTTATCTAGATACGGACATACCTCAGACATGAAACAAGATAAAATAGGAGAACCCATTATTCCTCCCCAAAAGTTTTTGGCACCAGTACAACAGAAGGATTTCATCACAGATCTATATAATGCACACATGCAAATAGCACCTCAGGATTGGTTAAAGGATTCCCATAACACAATACAACGAGGTTTATTGTATCACGACAACATGCTGTTAGTGCCCACCTCTGAATTACAAACACAGGTGATAATTTGGCATCACGCCTCACCGTTGGCAGGTCATCCTGGTTGGGTAAAAACCCTGGAAAATGTGCAAAAACACTTTTGGTGGGACACTATAAGAAAGGACATTAAGCAATTTGTCACTACCTGTCCAATTTGTGCAAGACATAAATCTTCTCATAAGGCCCCTGACGGCTTGTTAATACCAATGCCAACACCCAAGCAACCTTGGCACACTGTGAGCGTAGACTTTATTGTAGACTTACCACCTGTAAAATCCTTCACAACAGTGTTGGTTATAGTGGATTTTTTATCTAAAATGGCACATTTTGTACCATTACGGAAATTACCCACGGCAGCAGAATTTGCCGATATTTTTATAAGGGAAATTGTGCGTTTACATGGTTTGCCAAGCAAAGTGGTGTCAGACCGAGGGAGCCAGTTCAACTCTAGATTTTGGAAAAAATTATGTGAAAAACTGAAAATAGATGTGGCATTATCCACTGCTTTCCACCCAGAGACAGATGGACAGACGGAACGACTGAACCAAACCTTACTTCAAACGCTACGTTGTTTATTGGCTGATTATTCTAGTGAATGGGTGGAAGCTCTCCCTGTAGCGGAGTTTGTTTATAATAATACTGAGCATTCAGCTCTACTTTGCTCACCATTCTATTTCTTGCAGGGGTATCATCCAAGAGCTATACCCATTTTGTTAGAAGAGTCCCTGTTGCCTACAGTAACGGATAGACTAACGAGGTTAGGTGACATACAAGACAAAGCCAGGAAACATTTATTAAAGTACAAGGAAAGCATGAAAAGACAAGCAGACAAACACAGATCTGAGGCCCCAATGTATAAAATTGGTGACAAGGTATGGCTCTCCACAAAGAACCTAAACATAGAGGGATCCCGAAAGCTGCAACCACGTTTCATTGGACCCTTTAGTATAACTGCCATAGTAAACCCGGTAACAGTAAAATTAGATTTACCAAAAGAATATCCAGTACATACTACATTCCATGTGTCCTTACTTAAGCCGTACAACCCAAAAACCCGACCTGAACCACCACCTCCACCCATACCAATTAAGGGAAATCTAGAATATGAAGTGAAAAGCATAAAAGACTCAAAAAGAATTAGTGGACGTCTGTTTTATTTAGTAGAATGGAAAGGATATGATGAATCTGAGAATTCATGGGAACCAGCATCATATGTACATGCCCCACAGCTGATTAGACGGTTTTATTTAAAAAAACCAGGAAAACCCCGTCCTGTAGGAGGGCCTTTGAGGGGGGCAACTGTTAGGGTTTGTGCACAGCAAAGAGCATGTCCCCTCTCACTGCACTAGTGGGTTCTGTAATAGCTCCCTTTTAAACTTACTATTCAAACCCTTTCTTGTTATCTCACCTTCCCCCCCCCCTTAGGCTTCTGTGTATGTTGTTTAATGTGCTGTTTTGTTTACACATTGGGCCTTGCTTTTACCAAGGCTTCTTTAAAACACTCCTCCCTAGGCCATGTGTTAATTCAACTCATTTGCATAATAACTGAAACTCTGCACACCTTTCAAGAACATGTGCAGCATTTGAGGACCACACCCAGCCCTTCAAACCACACCCAGCTCTTCGAACCACACCCAGCCCTGTCTATAAAAGGCAGCCCCCGAGCCTCACCCAGTGCTTGTGCTCGTCTACCTCCCGCTTACCTGAGAACAGATCCCTCGGCGCTGGCACTCCTGCTCTCTACAGACTTTCATTGGCTTCAATGGGCGCAGCTGCTGGCTCTTCCTTCTTCTGGTTTCCGGTTCCTCCTTGCCTCAGCCTCTCTCCTACAAACAACCTGCAAAAGAGAAAGAAGACAAGCTTAGACTGATCAGTATCTCTTGCCAGCAACAAGTAAGTGCAAAACTTTTTATTACCTGAAGGAACTATGACAACAATTTCTGGATTCGTGTGTGGACGGTTTGAAGCAAGATACCTTCCACGAACATTGTGATTCAGGCTCTTTGTTGCAAGAATACCTTGCGGAGCTTTGTGAAACAAACATTGTTTTTTTTTATGGAACTTTTAAGAATCGAACAGTGGAAACCATTAACAGCAAGGCAAACAGTAAATCAAGGACTTGCACAAATTACATGCTGTATTTTGATGTAAAAGTACAGTATTTGTTTTCTAAAAGATTCTGGAGATATGGGAAAAGTGAGTCTGCTATTGGGAATTTAGGCTTTAGTTATATTAAGATGAATGTTTGATATTGGTAATTCTGATAACGGTATTTGTTTAATGTTTTAGAAGCTTTACAGTAATAGAAAGCACATCCCAGAGCAGTAACACATTCCAAACCTGGAAACTAGAGACCAGGATCCAAGAGGTATTTTTAGAAGAGAATTTCTAATAAATAAAGGGATAGTCAGGAACCCATTTAGGAATAAGTTGCACTTATCTGTTCTTTGTTTATGTTTCATTAGGCACCAGTTTCTACAGAAGTCAGAAAGGGACGCAGATTTGTGCAGCACAAGAACGGTGTTGTCTCTTTTTTATTTTATCCACTTCCCCCCTACCCTTGAGCTTCTGTTCTTAGTGCACTGTGTTAAAAACTAGTGTGCTGGAACAAGCAGTTTCAGGGTGGGGTCGGATTGTTTTCAACCTCCATCAGAACTGAACAAGAACTCAGGTGAGCTGGCCTTTGACACTCTGTCTCTTGGGATTCCTTAGATAACAAATGCAAGAGCTCATCCGAGTTCCTCTGCATCTCTCTCTTCACCTTCTGCCAAGGAATCGACTGCTGACCGCGCTGGAAGCCTGCAAAACTGCAACATAGTAGCAAAGACGAATACTGCAACTCTGTAACGCTGATCCTGCCGCCTTCTCGACTGTTTTCCTGGTGGTGCATGCTGTGGGGGTAGTCTGTCTCCTCTCTGCACTAGAAGCTCCGAAGAAATCTCCCGTGGGTCGACGGAATCTTCCCCCTGCAACCGCAGGCACCAAAAAGCTGCATTACCAGTCCCTTGGGTCTCCTCTCAGCATGACGAGCGAGGTCCCTCGAATCCAGAAACTCTGTCCAAGTGACTCCCACAGTCCAGTGACTCTTCAGTCCAAGTTTGGTGGAGGTAAGTCCTTGCCTCCCCACTCCAGAATGCATTGCTGGGAACCGCGACTTCTGCAGCTACTCCGGCCTCCGTGCACTTCCGGCAGAAATCCTTTGTGCACAGTCCAGCCTGGGTCCACGGCACTCTAACCTGCATTGCACGACCTCCTAAGTTGTTCTCTGGCAACGTGGGACTTCTTTGTGCGACTTCGGGTGAGCACCATTTCACACATCCTCGTAGTGCCTGTTTCTGGCACTTCTCTGGGTGCTACCTGCTGCTGAGAGGGCTCTTTGTCTTGCGCGACGTCCCCTCTACCTCCTGGCGCAATTTGCGACATCCTGGTCCTTCCTGGGCCACAGCAGCGTCCAAAAACACTAACCGCACGATTTGCAGCTAGCAAGGCTTGTTGGCGTTCTTTCGGCGGGAAAATACTTCTGCACGACTCTCCACAGCGAGAGAGATCCGTCCACTAAAGGGGAAGTCTCTAGTCCTTTTCGTTCCTGCAGAAACCTCAGCTTCTTCTGTCCAGTATAAGCTTCTTTGCACCCACAGCTGGCATTTCCTGGGCATCTGCCCATCTCCGACTTGCTTGTGACTTTTGGACTTGGTCCCCTTGTTCCACAGGTACTCTAGATTGGAAATCCATCGTTGTTGCATTGTTGGTTTGTGTCTTTCCTGCCTTATTCCCCTATCACGACTTCTTTGTCCTTTGGGGAACTTTAGTGCACTTTGCACTCACTTTTCGGGGTCTTGGGGTGGGCTATTTTTCTAACCCTCACTATTTTCTAATAGTCCCAGCGACCCTCTACAAGGTCACATAGGTTTGGGGTCCATTCGTGGTTCGCATTCCACTTTTGGAGTATATGGTTTGTGTTGCCCCTATCCCTATGTGTCCCCATTGCATCCTATTGTAACTATACATTGTTTGCACTGTTTTCTAAGACTATACTGCATATTTTTGGTATTTTGTATATATATCTTGTGTATATTTCCTATCCTCTCACTGAGGGTACACTCTGAGATACTTTGGCATGTTGTCATAAAAATAAAGTACCTTTATTTTTAGTATAACTGTGTATTGTGTTTTCTTATGATATTGTGCATATGACACTAAGTGGTACTGTAGGAGCTTCACTCGTCTCCTAGTTCAGCCTAAGCTGCTCTGCTAAGCTACCATTATCTATCAGCCTATTCTGCTAGACACCCTATACACTAATAAGGGATAACTGGGCCTGGTGCAAGGTGCAAGTACCCCTAGGTAGTCACTACAAACCAGTCCAGCCTCCTACATTGGTTGTGCAGCGTTGGGATAAGTGCTTTGAGACTACTTACCACTCTTGTCATTGTACTTTTCATAAGAGAAAAATATACAAAACAAGTTCAGTGTATATACACATAACCAAAAAGTTTTGCATTTCCTCTTTTCACTCTTTTCTAAAGTGCTGAAAAGTACTTCTAAGCTTTCAAAAAAGTTCTAAAAAGTTTTTAAAGTTTTTTTCTCTGTCTTTCTAAAAGCTCAGACAAACTTTTTTCTCTTTTTCTATCACTTTAACTCTCTCTAAAAATGTCTGGCACAGGCCAAAATGTTGACCTGTCTAAGATTGCATATGACCACCTTAGCTGGAAAGGAGCAAGGAGTCTCTGTGTAGAGAGAGGTTTGAGTGTAGGGAAGAATCCTTCCTTGGAATTGTTACTTAACATGCTTAGAGAACAAGATAAGGCTAAAAGTGCCCAATCTGTTGAAAAAGTAGTTAATGGTTCCCAATCTGATCCAGGGACTCCCCCAGGAAAAGATTCAGGAAAGAAACTTCTCAGCCTGCCCATTACTAGACAGTCTAGCATAGTTGGTACAGAGGTTGAATCACACCATACTGATGGTGTGCTCTCACATTATACTGTTAGCCAAGCTGTTAGGGTGCCCTCTGTAAGGGACAGGTCTCCTTCTGTTCACTCTCATCATACTTCTGTGTCTAGGAATGTCCCTCCCACCCACCCTGATGACAGATTGTTAGAAAGGGAGCTCAATAGATTGAGAGTGGAACAAACCAGACTGATGCTCAAGAAGCAACAGCTGGATTTGGATAGACAGTCCTTAGAAGTAGAGAAGGAGAGACAGAAACTGGGTTTAGAAACCCATGGTGGCAGCAGCAGTATTCCCAATAGTCATCCTGCAAAAGAGCATGATTCTAGGAATCTGCACAAGATAGTTCCCCCTTATAAGGAGGGGGATGACATTAACAAGTGGTTTGCTGCACTTGAGAGGGCCTGTGTTGTACAGGATGTCCCTCAAAGGCAGTAGGCTGCTATCCTATGGCTATCATTTAGTGGAAAAGGTAGGGATAGGCTCCTTACTGTAAAAGAAAATGAAGCTAAAGATTACAAAGTTCTGAAGAATGCACTCCTGGATGGTTATGGCTTAACCACTGAACAATACAGGATAAAGTTCAGAGAGACCAAAAAGGAGTCTTCACAAGACTGGGTTGATTTCATTGACCATTCAGTGAAGGCCTTGGAGGGGTGGTTACATGGCAGTAAAGTTACTGATTATGACAGCCTGTATAACTTGATCCTGAGAGAGCATATTCTTAATAATTGTGTGTCTGATTTGTTGCACCAGTACTTGGTGGACTCTGATCTGACCTCTCCCCAAGAATTGGGAAAGAAGGCAGACAAATGGGTCAGAACAAGGGTGAACAGAAAAGTTCATACAGGGGGTGACAAAGATGGCAACAAGAAGAAGGATGGTAAGTCTTCTGACAAGGGTGGGGACAAATCTAAAAATGAGTCTTCATCAGGCCCACAAAAACACTCTGGTGGGGGTGGTGGGCCCAAATCCTCTTCTAATCAAAACAAGGAAAAGAAACCATGGTGCTATTTATGTAAAATAAAAGGCCATTGGACAACAGATCCCAGTTGTCCAAAGAAAAGCACCAAGCCTCCTACCACTACAACCCCTACTGCTACACCTAGTGTCCCTACTAATAGCAGTGGTGGTGGGAGCAAACCTACTAATAGCCAATCCAAGGGAGTAGCTGGGCTCACTATTGGTAACTTAGTTGGGGTTGGTCTTGTTAGGGAGACCACAGAGGCTATATTAGTCTCTGAGGGGGCTATTGATTTAGCCACCTTAGTTGCTTGTCCCCTTAATATGGATAAGTACAAGAAGCTACCCCTAATAAATGGTGTTGAGGTTCAGGCTTACAGGGACACTGGAGCCAGTGTGACTATGGTCATAGAGAAACTGGTCCACCCTGAACAACACCTACTTGGTCACCAGTACCAAGTAACCGATGCTCACGACAACACACTTAGCCACCCCATGGCTGTTGTAAATCTCAACTGGGGGGGGGGTTACTGGTCCAAAGAAAGTTGTGGTAGCTTCAGATTTACCTGTAGACTGTCTATTAGGGAATGATTTGGAGACATCAGCTTGGGCAGATGTGGAGTTGGAGGCCCATGCAGCAATGCTGGGCATCCCAGGGCATATTTTTGCTTTAACAAGGGCTCAGGCCAAAAAGCAAAAAGGACAGGGAAGCTTGGATCCTGGAACAATGGACCAAGTGCTCTCTAAAGCTAGGGCTAGTAGAAGCAAACCACTTCCTACTATCCCTCCCTCTACAGTGGATTCTACTTCTGGGGAAGAAGAATGTCCACCCTGTGCAGAACCTACACCAGAGGAGCTGGAAGCAGACACTGCTGAGCTTTTGGGTGAAGGGGGGCCTGCCAGGGAGGAGCTGAGTGTGGCACAGCATACCTGTCCCACACTAGAGGGTCTAAGACAGCAAGCTGTCAAACAGGCTAATGGGGATGTCAGTGACTCTCACAGAGTTTACTGGGAGGACAACCTCTTGTACACTGAAGCAAGGGATCCTAAACCTGGAACTGCC
The DNA here is from genome assembly GCF_031143425.1 of Pleurodeles waltl. NCBI lineage: Eukaryota > Metazoa > Chordata > Amphibia > Caudata > Salamandridae > Pleurodeles > Pleurodeles waltl. The sequence continues at coordinate 290,503,775 of NC_090439.1, forward strand.
AGGAGGTTAGTGATTCCTCAGGAGTACAGAAAGTTCCTCCTAACTCTAGCCCACGACATTCCCCTAGCTGGACACCTGGGACAAATGAAAACTTGGGACAGACTTGTCCCCTTGTATTATTGGCCTAGGATGTCTGACAACACAAAAGAATTTTGTAAGTCCTGTGAAACCTGTCAAGCCAGTGGCAAAACAGGTGGCACTCCAAAGGCACCCCTTATTCCACTGCCTGTGGTTGGGGTTCCCTTTGAAAGGGTAGGGGTTGACATAGTTGGCCCCCTTGACCCTCCTACTGCTTCAGGCAATAGGTTTATCTTGGTGGTAGTGGACCATGCCACAAGATATCCTGAAGCTATTCCTTTAAGGACCACTACAGCACCTGCAGTGGCAAAGGCCCTCCTGGGAATATTTTCCAGGGTGGGCTTCCCAAAGGAAGTAGTATCAGACAGGGGAAGCAATTTCATGTCTGCATACTTAAAGGCCATGTGGAAGGAGTGTGGTGTGACTTACAAGTTCACTACACCCTATCATCCACAAACAAATGGACTGGTGGAGAGATTTAATAAAACTCTCAAAGGCATGATTATGGGTCTCCCTGAAAAACTTCGCAGGAGATGGGATATCCTGTTACCATGCCTCCTTTTTGCCTACAGGGAGGTACCCCAGAAAGGAGTGGGCTTCAGCCCCTTTGAACTCCTCTTTGGACACACTGTTAGGGGTCCACTAACACTTGTCAAGGAGGGTTGGGAACAACCTTTAAAAGCTCCAACGCAAGATATAGTGGATTATGTACTTGGCCTCAGATCAAGGATGGCTGAGTATATGAAAAAGGCCAGTAAAAACCTTCAGGCCAGCCAAGAGCTCCAGAAGCAATGGCATGATCAAAAGGCTGTTTTGGTTCAGTACAAACCAGGGCAGAAAGTGTGGGTCTTGGAGCCTGTGGCCCCAAGAGCACTCTAAGATAAATGGAGTGGACCCCACATAATTGTTGAAAAGAAGGGTGAAGTCACCATCTTAGTTGACTTAGGCACTGCCAGGAGTCCCCTTAGGGTGCTCCATGTCAATCGCCTGAAACCCTACTATGACAGGGCTGATCTCACCCTGCTCATGGCAACTGATGAGGGACAGGAAGAAGACAGTGATCCTCTACCTGATCTCTTCTCTTCCACAGAACAAGATGCTCTTGTGGAAGGTGTAGTTTTGGCAGATTGTCTTACTGCTGAGCAGAAAGACCATTGCATAAATCTCCTAGATCAATTCTCTGAACTCTTCTCTACTGTGCCAGGTACCACTTCTTGGTGTGAGCACACTATAGATACTGGAGACAGCTTGCCTGTCAAAAGTAAGATCTATAGGCAGCCTGACCATGTCAGGGACTGCATAAAGCAAGAGGTACAGAAAATGTTAGAACTAGGAGTGGTTGAGCACTCTGAAAGTCCATGGGCTTCTCCTGTGGTACTTGTACCAAAACCCCATTCCAAAGATGGAAAGAAGGAAATGCGGTTTTGTGTAGACTACAGAGGTCTCAACCTGGTAACCAAAACTGATGCTCACCCTATACCCAGGGCAGATGAGCTCATAGATACACTGGCATCTGCCAAGTATCTAAGCACTTTTGATTTGACTGCAGGGTATTGGCAGATCAAATTATCAGAAGATGCTAAACCTAAAACTGCATTTTCAACCATTGGAGGACATTACCACTTCACAGTAATGCTTTTTGGATTGAAAAATGCACCTGCCACTTTTCAGAGGTTGGTGAACACAGTCCTGCAAGGGCTGGAAGCTTTCAGTGCAGCATATTTGGACGATATAGCTGTCTTTAGCTCCAGCTGGGATGATCACCTGGTCCACCTATGGAAAGTTTTAGAGGCCCTGCAAAAGGCAGGCCTCACTATCAAGGCTTCAAAGTGCCAGATAGGGCAGGGTAGGTGGTTTATCTGGGACACCTTGTTGGTGGGGAACAGATTGCACCACTTCAGGGGAAAATCCAAACAATTATTGATTGGGTTCCCCTACCACTCAGACTCAGGTGAGAGCCTTCCTAGGCCTCACTGGGTATTACAGGAGGTTCATTAAGAACTATGGCTCCATTGCAGCCCCTCTTAATGACCTCACATCCAAGAAAATGCCTAAAAAGGTATTATGGACAGCAAACTGTCAGAAAGCTTTTGAGGAGCTGAAGCAGGCCATGTGCTCTGCACCTGTCCTGAAAAGCCCTTGTTACTCTAACAAATTCTATGTCCAAACTGATGCATCTGAATTAGGAGTAGGGGCAGTCCTATCAAAACTTAATTCTGAGGGCCAGGATCAACCTGTTGCTTTTATTAGTAGGAGGTTGACCCCTAGAGAAAAGCGTTGGTCTGCCATAGAGAGGGAGGCCTTTGCTGTGGTCTGGGCTCTGAAGAAGTTGAGGCCATACCTGTTTGGCACTCACTTCATTGTTCAGACAGACCACAAACCTCTAAATCCTAAATTATTGAGGTGGTCCATATCCCTACATGGAATGGACTATACAGTGGAACATAGACCTGGGAGTAGCCACTCCAATGCAGATGGACTCTCCAGATATTTCCACTTAGACAATGAAGACTCATCAGGTCAAGGCTAGTCTTATTGTCCTTCGTTTGGGGGGGGGGGGTTGTGTAGGAAAGTACCATCTTGCCTGGCATTTTACCCCCATTTTTCACTGTATATATGTTGTTTTAGTTGTATGTGTCACTGGGACCCTGCTAGTCAGGGCCCCAGTGCTCATAAGTGTGCCTGAATGTGTTACATGTGTTATGACTAACTGTCTCACTGAGGCTCTGCTAATCAGAACCTCAGTGGTTATGCTCTCTCATTTCTTTCAAATTGTCACTAACAGGCTAGTGACCAATTTTACCAATTAACATTTGTTTACTGGAACACCCTTATAATTCCCTAGTATATGGTACTGAGGTACCCAGGGTATTGGGGTTCCAGGAGATCCCTATGGGCTGCAGCATTTCTTTTGCCACCCATAGGGACCTCTGACAATTCTTACACAGGCCTGCCACTGCAACCTGAGTGAAATAACGTCCAAGTTATTTCACAGCCATTTTACACTGCACTTAAGTAACTTATAAGTCACCTATATGTCTAACCTTTACCTGGTAAAGGTTGGGTGCTAAGTTACTTAGTGTGAGGGCACCCTGGCACTAGCCAAGGTGCCCCCACATTGTTCAGGGCCAATTCCCCAGACTTTGTGAGTGCGGGGACACCATTACATGCGTGCACTACATATAGGTCACTACCTATATGTAGCTTCACAATGGTAACTCCGAATATGGCCATGTAATATGTCTATGATCATGGAATTGCCCCCTCTATACCATCCTGGCATAGTTGGCACAATCCCATGATCACAGTGGTCTGTAGCACAGACCCTGGTACTGGCAAACTGCCTTTCCCGGGGTTTCACTGCAGCTGCTGCTGCTGCCACCCCTCAGACAGGCATCTGCCCTCCTGGGGTCCAGCCAGGCCTTGCCCAGGATGGCAGAACAAAGGACTTCCTCTGAGAGAGGGTGTTACACCCTCTCCCTTTGGAAAATGGTGTGAAGGCAGGGGAGGAGTAGCCTCCCCCAGCCTCTGGAAATGCTTTCATGGGCACATTTGGTGCCCATTTCTGCATAAGCCAGTCTACACCGGTTCAGGGACCCCTTAGCCCTGCTCTGGCGTGAAACTGGACAAAGGAAAGGGGAGTGACCACTCCCCTGACCTGTACCTCCCCTGGGAGGTGCCCAGAGCTCCTCCAGTGTGCTCCAGACCTCTGCCATCTTGGAAACAGAGGTGCTGCTGGCACACTGGACTGCTCTGAGTGGCCAGTGCCACCAGGTGACGTCAGAGACTCCTTGTGATAGGCTCCTTCAGGTGTTGCTAGCCTATCCTCTCTCCTAGGTAGCCAAACCCTCTTTTCTGGCTATTTAGGGTCTCTGTCTCTTGGGATTCCTTAGATAACAAATGCAAGAGCTCATCCGAGTTCCTCTGCATCTCTCTCTTCACCTTCTGCCAAGGAATCGACTGCTGACCACGCTGGAAGCCTGCAAAACTGCAACATAGTAGCAAAGACGACTACTGCAACTCTGTAACGCTGATCCTGCCGCCTTCTCGACTGTTTTCCTGGTGGTGCATGCTGTGGGGGTAGTCTGCCTCCTCTCTGCACTAGAAGCTCCAAAGAAATCTCCCGTGGGTCGACGGAATCTTCTCCCTGCAACCGCAGGCACCAAAAAGCTGCATTACTGGTCCCTTGGGTCTCCTCTCAGCACGACGAGCGAGGTCCCTCGAATCCAGCAACTCTGTCCAAGTGACTCCCACAGTCCAGTGACTCTTCAGTCCAAGTTTGGTGGAGGTAAGTCCTTGCCTCCCCACGCCAGACTGCATTGCTGGGAACCGCGACTTCTGCAGCTACTCCGGCCTCCGTGCACTTCCGGCGGAAATCCTTTGTGCACAGTCCAGCCTGGGTCCACGGCACTCTAACCTGCATTGCACGACCTCCTAAGTTGTTCTCCGGCGACGTGGGACTTCTTTGTGCGACTTCGGGTGAGCACCGTTTCATGCATCCTCATAGTGCCTGTTTCTGGCACTTCTCCGGGTGCTACCTGCTGCTGAGAGGGCTCCTTGTCTTGCTCTGCGTCCCCTCTACCTTCTGGCGCAATTTACGACATCCTGGTCCTTCCTGGGCCACAGCAGCATCCAAAAACACTAACCGCATGATTTGCAGCTAGCAAGGCTTGTTGGCGTTCTTTCGGCAGTAAAACACTTTTGCACAACTCTCCACAGCGAGAGAAATCTGTCCACCAAAGGGGAAGTCTCTAGTCCTTTTCGTTCCTGCAGAAACCTCAGCTTCTTCTGTCCAGTAGAAGCTTCTTTGCACCCACAGCTGGCATTTCCTGGGCATCTGTCCATCTCCGACTTGCTTGTGACTTTTGGACTTGGTCCCCTTGTTCCACAGGTACCCTAGATTGGAAATCCATCGTTGTTGTATTGTTGGTTTGTGTCTTTCCTGCCTTATTCCCCTATCACGACTTCTTTGTCCTTTGGGGAACTTTAGTGCACTTTGCACTCACTTTTCGGGGTCTTGGGGTGGGCTATTTTTCTAACCCTCACTATTTTCTAATAGTCCCAGCGACCCTCTACAAGGTCACATAGGTTTGGGGTCCATTCGTGGTTCGCATTCCACTTTTGGAGTATATGGTTTGTGTTGCCCTCATCCCTATGTGTCCCCATTGCATCCTATTGTAACTATACATTGTTTGCACTGTTTTCTAAGACTATACTGCATATTTTTGGTATTGTGTATATATATCTTGTGTATATTTCCTATCCTCTCACGGAGGGTACACTCTGAGATACTTTGGCATATTGTCATAAAAATAAGGTACCTTTATTTTTAGTATAACTGTGTATTGTGTTTTCTTATGATATTGTGCATATGACACTAAGTGGTACTGTAGGAGCTTCACTCGTCTCCTAGTTCAGCCTAAGCTGCTCTGCTAAGCTACCATTATCTATCAGCCTATGCTGCTAGACACCCTATACACTAATAAGGGATAACTGGGCCTGGTGCAAGGTGCAAGTACCCCTAGGTACTCACTACAAGCCAGTCCAGCCTCCTACAGGAGGTGTGATGCTCATCATGGTCTCTTATGGCTGGTGAAGACACCATTCTTGCAAAAGGTGCTCGGGAACTCAACGAGATGCTTTGTCCCATGGAAAAACAAATGGCCCATCTCTGTGTCTCCAAGGCCTTGTGACCACAATGGGTGGCAATAGGTAGGGTAATGTAGCATAGCCTGCTTGTCAGTGACTCGCAACGTCAAGTGCACCACAGCACGAGCAGCTCCGGTTGTGTCTTTGTGTCTGTTGCTATTGGTTTGATAGTGGCAGAGTTATTCTGTGTTTCTGGGAGTGCTGGGAAGGCAGATGAGTCTGGGTTCTGGCAGTAGATGTAGGTCCAGAAGAAAGTCTTATAGGCACCCGCAGATATATGGGATTTTCTCCCTCTCTTCCCTCGGTGGGTGAGGGAGTCCACTATTTTTACCAGTACCAGGGACGGTTGCCTTTACTTGTTGCACTTTGTTGTTTGACCACATGAGTTCTCTTTGATGGGGGCACAGAGACAGGCACAGGTGGAAGTTCCAAGTTGATGCAGCATGGTCATTTATAGAAATGGACTTCCAAGGGGGCGGTGAGGCAGGCGTGGTGTGCACACCACAGACGATTCACCACAAGGCAGGTGCCCAGTCTCAGGACGGCCCCAGAAGACATGCACGATCTAGGGAGGCAGAGCCGCCTGCTGGAGTTTTACTGTCCCAGGCTTCTCTGATCGGGTAGTGGGCCTTTAGGACATAAGAGGGGTATCACGTCTGCAACCGCAACAAACTCCCACCCTCACTCTGCTCACCACCAGGCCCGGGTCCTCTGTTGTGCCGGTCTGTGAGCACCCCGCATTGTTACATCATCTCATCCGGCTCCGGCAGGGTTTCTGCTTTTTAAAGCATTCTTAAAGTCCTTAGCACTTCAAAGAGGAGGGGGGTCACAGTTCTTGTGTAGTGGGCCAGCCCTCATTTCTTTACCTGTGTGCAGCGTGTGCCACTTACCCACCTCAGTGGGTGCCTCTGATCCTTTAGTGGTGGCAGTTCATAAGTTCAGCTAGCACCACAGTCCTCCTCAAGGCCTCCAGGCAGAGATTCTGTTGCTGTTGGGGCTCAGAGGTCATGGCCAGGTGACCCGACAGCCTTCATGGTCCCTGCCACATCTGTCACAGTGCACCTTCCTTCTCCTCCCCCTCAGGTGACCAGTTTCGTGCGGCAATGTCTGCCGGTGGTTGAAGGCACCGGCTTCATCATGTATCTTGCCTGGTAGCAGGGCAGTGCACCATGTGGAGGAAGGACGGTGATACATCGCACACCTCACTTGGGCACCTGGGGTCTGCAGGTGGTGCAGATCAAGGGCCCTCAGCTTTGACAGACTACGTATATAGTTATAAGGTCTGGATTGTCAACCTTGGCTGAGTTTGCTACAGGATAACGGGGCAGTGTAGCGGAGGTACACTAGAGTGCATTCGCCATGTTGGTCTTGCAAGCCATGCCCCTTAGTGCTTTACTATGTTATAATAGCAAATGCAGAAGAAACAGATCATTCCCCCAAATTATAAATCAAAGCGCAAAATATGGGAGAATGTAATAGCCTATAAATGCTGCTAAATATGTACTCTTAAAGTAATACTCTTATACCAGTACACATATACTATAGGAAAATCATGTCACTTGTTGCCTGTAATAGACTATCTGGAAAACCACTGTAATAAAATACCTCTTTTTTGGCATAAACATCCACATCTTTTGAATTGATGCTGTTGTTTTTTGACACTGAGCAGTGGGACCCTGCTAACGAAGCCCCAGTGCACATGCTCTGACCCCTAAATCATGTTGAATTCGACTACATTGCAGATTGGCACATTTACATTACCTATAAGTCTCTAGTATGTGTTACAATATGTACCGAGGACCAGTAGGGTAAATGTCACTAGTGGGCTGCAGCACACATTGTGTGACCAATAAAGTGACAAAGTTACCACTAGCCAGGGTGTGCAGGTTTAAACTCCAAACTTGACCTGTCAAAATCGCCACATGTGACAGGCATAAACTCTTTTTTTCACTATTATTAAGTCATCCCTAAGTATTCCTTAATTGCCCGTAAGGCATCTGTCCATGATATTTCAAGGAAAATGATGTAAAGTTTTAATGATAAACATGTCCTTGCTGAGACAATGGCCTAAAAGCTATTTTCGCTGTAGCAAGGTTAGCTGTCCCATAGTAAAGCACTGGGATACTTTATTAAAGTTAATAAAGTTACCTCCACTTAGGAACCAGATAAAAAAGTTAATTTTTTGAATTTTTAAAACTATTTATTGCAAACAATTTATTAGTAAAATTGGGTTTGTAACAAATATTTTGCAAAAGGTACTTTAAAATGTTTATGTTTAGTGTGTCTAAAACCTCTAGAAGCCCAACTGCCTGAGAATCCAACTGTCTCCCAGGTGCTGAATAGCTCCTTGCTTATGTGAATTGACTCCCTGAGCTCAGACGAAAGGCCTTGAGTATGGGGAGGTCTTCTGTTCTTCTGGGATGATGACCATTTGAGCTGCGCCTAGGAATCTAGTTATTTTCAAAGGGGCATGCCCTGTCACAGGAATATGTAGCTCCATTGCTTAATGTGTAAATAAAAACGTCCCGCTGCCCAATGCTCTCCTCTGAAACTCGTGGCTGCTGCATTTGAATGTGCAAACATGGGATACTGAGGCAGCATAATCCTGAAGCCATTTTGGGCATCTTCAATCCATTTACTGCAACTCCCTGCCCCTTCAGCTCACTTTTGCAGCTTTCTGCTTTCTCCCATTGGGAAGCTTTTTCGCTTTTCTCTTCCTCCGTCTTTCCCATGTGTCTTTTGGTTGCAATAAATGCCTGAGCAAGAAAAAATTGCCGGCCCTAAAAAATAAGTGCCGTGCTCCGGCACTGGAAACAACAAAACAAGCACAAGTTAAGCACTGTATAGCTCACACCTAGCATGCCGCTACATTGGCCCACTAGAAATCCAGGCACCAATTCCAGAGGGAAATGAGCTGCCCCCAAAACTGTGTTTGAGTGACCACAAAATAGATTTTGCTCATTTCTCTAGCCACACCTTTAGTGTGGGGACAGGAGCTCTGCTCAAGCAAAGAAAAGGCCCTGGCATCTTGGATTTAGGTAGAGACAGTTACTGAGGGATTGTTAACAGTAGGGCACACAGGAACTGCTACAAAAGTAGGCAGGTTTTCCCTGGGCAATCCTTTCCCTTGGGGTCAGCAAGGGATCAGAATTCACCCACACCCACAGGCTGGTGCATAAATGTTGCACCTCTGACAACTCTCATCAAAACACAGCAGGAAGGGAGTAGAAGACAGAGGAAGGGCTGCATCTATTGTTGTGACATGTGGGGAGAACCCTAGGGGCTGAAACAGCCTCCACTTGTACCCAGAACAAAGACGTGAATTCCAGGGGTCATTTCGCTGACCTCCTGTTAAGTTACAGGGACACAAAAGCTGTAAGATGCCCACTTTCTTGAAGAGTCCAGCTGAACAGTTTCAACTAGACCTGCAATGAACCCTGCTGGTGGCTTCTGTTTGAATGAGTCCTGACGCCCCAAGTGCTGTTCATCAGGCCCTAGACCCCTTGGCTGGTGTTAGAGTGCACCCCCTTGTCAATATTGCAAAGACTGGGGATTAGAAAGTTTTTGCCACTTTCTTCTAAAGAACCAGCTGGGGCCTGGGACCACAGTTGAACTGAAGCCATTGACATCAAATCGCCTGTCTAGTCCAATTTGCTTGTGTGCCCAGTTGAAGGAAATCTGACTTCCATAACAGTTTGTAAGTGCAAACATAAAGGGCTTTAAAGATGGTGATATCAAGCCAGAAAAAATCAGCATCAAGACCTTCCTGGGCATGGCTGCTAGATTTCTCCCGCTCAGAGTTTCCATATCTCTAGTTCTCCATATTGAATTTTTGTCATTTTCTTCATTAAAATATTCTCTATTTTTAATAAATTGGAGTGCGTTTTTATTTGTGTTATAGTTTCAACTTTTTAACTGTTTGGTACTTCTAATTGCTGTACACATTTTATTAGGTTAAGCCTGCGTGCTCTATGCCTTAGCTACTAGAGGTTCAACTTAGATTTAAATACCGAAAACTTTACAGCACCTTACAAGGGCAGTAATATTATTACTTGTGGTGGACTACCATCCACCCCAACTCACAATCCACTTTCTAACAACTAGTAATATATCTAAGCCACCATTACATTACTGTCAAAGAGAGAAGACTCTTGACTTCCCTTGCAGTTTGTGAAAGAAAATGAAGATGTTATGGCAGTAATATAATACAGAATTGTAAGATTTCGCAAAATAAGTTCTGTGACAGCATTATGTCAAGTGCAGAGAAGAGCATACGCTTGCGGTACAAAAACCCAATAGTGTCTAGCAAGGCCATAACTACACATTCTCTGCAGCATTTTGAACTTCGGTTACTGCAGTCTAGATTTTATAAGAATGAACCAGCCCAAAATCCAAACTGTCTAGAATAAACCACCTGTGATTTCCATCTTCACATCATCTGCAACACACTTTCATACCATTTCTGCAAATACACCCACATACAGAAAAGAACATAGTGCTCAAATGCATTGTGTCAACTGGACTCTCCTACACCCTGTCAACAGTATATTACTCATATAGACAATGGAAATAAGCCCTTGCTCTATACATGCAATGCCAGTGTACACTATTGCACAACAGCAACCAGTTCAGTGAGCGTATGCAGCATACCTACACCACTGATTATAACAAATTTGCAAGCCAGAGAAGCATGACAGAATTAAAATACACTACTGAAATGTCTGAAAAATAAGAACAGCCAGTTGGTGTCCATGATCAGCACTGACATGAAGGTCATTCTGGCCAAGACACCAGTTCAACCATGAGGGGCTCAAAATACAAGCCACTATAGAAGCACACCAGAATCCACAAGGGAGCCACATATTGGTGCCAAAAATACACAGAGCCCTACAAGGATTGTACCATTGACTCCAGCTGCATCTGCACATACCATCACTCACAAGTGTCAAAATTACTCCAAAATGAGAAGATAATCATTGTTATTAACCTTATATCACATACTAAGATGCAGTGCCATTCTGGACCTGCCCTAAACGCACCATAGAAGGCCACATAGGATGGCACTTTCTGGTAACTCTATGCTTAAGCACAGCACAGTGGGATAGAATCATAGTTCAATATCAAAACCCCACTAGGTTGATAGTGTTGGAAAAGGATGGAACTTTCTAAAAACACATATAATAAACTTAGAGATGACACAGTAGAGAAAGATGAAAACAAATTCTAAGAGGCATGCTAAGAGAAGAAAATAAGTTTAAAAGCGTCACAGCTTTGTTTGTAGAAGTAAGAACCCATGGGAAAATCTCAATTTTTCAATTGTCTGCATAGTTGCACCTGTTTTTTTTTTCTTTTTTATAATCTACTTTTTATGGCATTAGCTCTCTGTGCCCTCAGCCATTGCTGTTCTGTGGAACAGCATGTGTACTCTAATTCTAAAATAGTATTGGTAAATTTTGCCTCACCCAAGTGGTATTTTTAACTTTTGCGTAATGCCAGGGCACACTGCTTAGGCATTTTAGCTGGCTATGGAAGTGAAATGCCAGCCTAGGACACTACACACACATATATAACAATAACATATGGCTGCCAACAGGAACTCTGTGTGATCTGGCTGGGCTGCAGTTTGAAATCACTAAGGTGACACGTGAAATAGAAAAGTGCTTTGTCCATGTAAGAAACACTATTTTATATATTAACATGTCCCGCCTATAATGTGTATAGTGTGACTTGAAAGCCTGCAAGGTATAGGGAAAATATATTAAAAAGTGCCACACTACATATTTGAAATGGGTGCTTTTGCAGTGACTGAAGAATTAAATGTTGTTTTCACTGTGTAGGATAGGCTGGAGTCTCCAAAGACATGCCTAGAAGTGATACATTTTTTTCACATCTCCGCTGGGGGAAATGAAAGGAAAATAATTCCAAATCTGATTTAAAGGTGACATCGTATTTTTTATAGCTTTAGTGAAAAATTTACTTTATGAACATACACTTTTGCCTAAGCCAGTACAGGCTTAAACTCAGTTCTGCTGCTTAACTTACCTCCAGAGACTAATGTATGTTAGTGGCTTGAGGTGATTATTTTGGCTGCTAAAAGACAATAGTCAGGCTTCTGCACCCAGACATGTAGCAATGGTGTCAACAACTAGCATCTAAGCAGGGATTAGCCATATGGGAATCGGAATGGGAAAGGTACAGAATAGCCAACAGACTAAAGGATAAACCTAATTCTTCATTATTTGTCTTGCTGATCCCAAATTGGATGAAGTTGATGACTGCACCTGGCAGACAACAATAGGCAGGCTTCTGGAACTAGGAAGGTAGAAGTGTTGTCAACAACTAGATCAGAGTCCTTAGCAGAGATTAGCCATACAGAAGGAGTACATGTCTGCTGGCAGAACAATGAACAGTCAATTATTTTTTTTCAGAAAAATGAAGAGGAAGTTCTACAAAAGGAGTTGGGCAAAGAACAATTCTCCAATCACTGGCTCGGGCACAGGATAACACTGGCACCTCACCACCACCTACATAGGGCATTTCTGGACCTTGGATGACTGTGCCTGAAGACAGCCTTGGTAGAAGAAAGAAAACGTCATAAATCCACTAGAGCTGCAAAGACTTTACAAACACTGTACTTTATTTATCTGTGTAAGTTATTCACCTCTACACACTTGAAACATTTTTCCAAAGACTCAGATTCCTCTTGTTGGTCCTGTGATTGCTTATCAGCAGATTTACAACATGTTATTCGAATGTCCTCCTATTCTACAATTTTGAAACTGTGTTTAGCACCAAATTGGCAAGATCTTTAACAACAATATCCGTTTGTCATTTTCAAATATTTTCTTAGGCAGTACACATTCTGATTGGTCTACAGTGACTCAAGGTCACAAACTGATAGGCTAATTATTAGCTGTTGCTTTTCACCTCATCACATCCGATTGGAAGCACAAACATAATGTTAATTTCCATTCATGGGTCTATCACAGATTAGATACTATTATGTCTCTCAAATTTCCTTAGCTATATGTCCCTTCTATGCATTGGGCAGCCAAGAGGCATCCGACGCTACAGTGCTCATGTGTTTTGGACGGTTCCCAGTAGTTCAGGCACATGGCTCTTGAAATCCCACTGGGTTCGGCACCAGAGGGATTTCTTTTTCAAAGAAACAGCCTCAGGAGATGGGGGAGAGCTTTCCCATTTCCCAAGGCTGTTTCTTTGTTTTCATTGAAAAGACGATCAGCGCACAAGTTGTGCTGATGTCATTTCAATGAAAATAAATGTGAAATGAGTCAATCGGCTCATTTCACTATCCCTGACTGAGTCGCCAGGAGGGCTATGTCAGCCCCTCGAGCACTGAGACGGATGGGAGGGGTATTATTGGAGAGGGGAGAATCTTCCCTTTCTAATGGTATGCCAACCCTAGTGGATCCCAGCTTGAGGATCACCATGGGAGGGTGATCAGCCTGCAGGGATCCACCCACTAGACACCAGGGAAGTGGGAGCAGCCCCTGGACAACTGCTTTAGCTCCCCTTTTTATTTTGGGCCTATTCTGCCTTTCTGACCCCTGCAGTCTTTCTGCCCTCTGTGGGGCAGATGGAGGCAGTAGCCCCCATGCTTCCACCACCAGGGGATCAGAAAGCCCACTAGAAACCACGGATGTTTTTTTGTATACATCTAAGAGTGGTGGCTGCCCTAATTGGGCATTGAAATACCCCACCTCTCCCAAAAAGCAGCAGTCTTTCTGCCCCCCCCGGGGGGCTGATGGGGAACAATAGCCCCTGATCTGCTCCTCACAGGGGGCAGAAAGTCCACTAGGGACCAGGGATTTTTCTTTCCATAATTTATGGGTGGGGCTGCCCAGAATGCGCATTGCAATGCTTCAACCCCCCCCCCCCAAAAAATATCAGCACAGTCTTTCTGCCCCCTGGGGGACAGATGGGGCAATAGCCACTGATCTGCCCCCCAGGGGATAGAAAGCCCTCTAGGTGCCAGGAACTGTTTTTTCTTTGTATAGGGGTGGGAGCTGTTCAGAATGGGCATGCCGATGCCCCAACCTCCCCAAAAAAGTGGGTATTACACCCGCTCTACTCCCCTAAGGGGGCCAGAAAACCCACTAGGCACCAAGGATATGTTTATTAGCATGTCTGGGAGTGGCCCTAGAGGCAAGAGTCACCCCCCTTTTTTTTGGGTGCACATTTTTTGACATTTCTGCTGAGCTATATTGTAGGCTCATCTGCCCACAAGGGGAGGCAGAGTGTAGGAGGCTGGCCTGGCTTGTAGTGGGTACCAAGGGGTACTTACACCTTGCACCAGGTCCAGGTATCCCTTATTAGTGTAGAGGGGTGTCTATCAGCTTAGGCTGATAGAAAAGATAGCTTAGCAGAGCAGCTTAGGCTGAACTAGGAGGCGTGTAAAGCTCCTTCTATACCACTGGTGTCATATGCACAATATCATAAGAAAACACAATACACAGATATACTAAAAATAAAGGTACTTTATTTTTATGACAATATGCCAAAGTATCTCAGTGAGTACCCTCAGTATGAGGATAGCAAATATACACAAGATATATGTACACAATACCAAAATATGCAGTAATAGCAATAGAAAACAGTGCAAACAATGTATAGTCACAATAGAATGCAATGGGAGCACATAGGTATAGGGGCAACACAAACCATATACTCTAGAAGTGGAATGCGAACCACGAATGGACCCCAAACCTATGTGAGCTCATAGAGGGTTGCTGGGACTGTAAGAAAACAGTGAGGGTTAGAAAAATAGCCCACCCCAAGATCCTGAAAAGTGAGTGCAAAGTGCACCTAAGTTCCCCAAAGAGCACATAAGTAGGGATAGGGGAATTCTGCAAGGAAGACCAACACCAGCAATGCAACAACGATGGATTTCCTGACGAGAGTACCTGTGGAACAAGGGGACCAAGTCCAAGAGTCACGATCAAGTCGGGAGTGGGCAGATGCCCAGGAAATGCCAGCTGTGGGTGCAAAGAAGCTGCCACTGGATGGTAGAAGCTGTAGATTCTGCAAGAACGACAAGAGCTAGAAACTTCCCCTTTGGAGGATAATTGTCCCACGTCATGAAGAGACTTGCAGAGGTGTTTCCATGCAGAAAGACCGCAAACAAGCCTTGCTAGCTGCAATGATTGCGGTTAGGATTTTTGGATGCTGCTTTGGCCCAGGAGGGACCAGGATGTCGCCAATTACGTGAGGAGACAGAGGGGGCATCCAGAAAGACAAAGAGCCCACTCAGAAGCAAGCAGCACCCGCAGAAGTGCCGGAACAGGCACTACAAAGTGGAGTGAACTGGAGCTCACCCGAAGTCACAAAGGAAGGTCCCACGACGCTGGAGGACAACTCAGGAGGTCGTGCACTGCAGGTTAGAGTGCTGGGGACCCAGGCTTGGCTGTGCACAAAGGAAATCCTGGAAGAGTGCACAGGAGCCAGAGCAGCTGCAAACCACGCAGTACCCAGCAATGCAGTCTAGCGTGGGGAGGCAAGGACTTACCTCCACCAAACTTGGACTGAAGAGTCACTGGACTGTGGGAGTCACTTGGACAGAGTTGCTGAGTTCAAGGGACCTCGCTCGTCGTGCTGAGAGGAGACCCAGAGGACCGGTGATGCAGTCTTTTGGTGCCTGCGCTTGCAGGGGGAAGATTCCGTCGACCCACGGGAGATTTCTTCTGAGCTTCTAGTGCAGAAAGGAGGCAGACTACCCCCACAGCATGCACCACCAGGAAAACAGTCGAGAAGGCGGCAGGATCAGCGTTACAAGGTCGCAGTAGTCGTCTTTGCTACTTTGTTGCAGTTTTGCAGGCTTCTAGAGCAGTCAGCGGTCGATTCCTTGGCAGAAGGTGAAGAGAGAGATGCAGAGGAACTCTGATGAGGTCTTGCATTCGTTATCTAAAGAATTCCCCAAAGCAGAGACCCTAAATTACCAGAAAAGGAGGTTTGGCTACCTAGGAGAGAGGATAGGCTAGCAACACCAGAATGAGCCTATCAGAAGGAGTCTCTGACGTCACCTGCTGGCACTGGCCACTCAGAGCAGTCCAGTGTGCCAGCAGCACCTCTGTTTCCAAGATGGCAGAGGTCTGGAGCACACTGGAGGAGCTCTGGGCACCTCCCAGGGGAGGTGCAGGTCAGGGTAGTGGTCACTCCCCTTTCCTTTGTCCAGTTTCGCGCCAGAGTAGGGCTGGGGGATCCCTGAACCGGTGTAGACTGGCTTATGCAGAAATGGGCACCATCTGTGCCCATGAAAGCATTTCCAGAGGCTGGGGGAGGCTACTCCTCCCCAGCCCTAACACCTTTTTCCAAAGGGAGAGGGTGTAACACCCTCTCTCAGAGGAAGTCCTTTGTTCTGCCTTCCTGGGCCAAGCCTGGCTGGACCCCAGGAGGGCAGAAACCTGTCTGAGGGGTTGGCTGCAGCAGCAGCTGCAGTGAAACCCCGGGAAAGGTAGTTTGGCAGTACCCGGGTCTGTGCTAGAGACTCGGGGGATCATGGAATTGTCTCCCCAATGCCAGAATGGAATTAGGGTGACAATTCCATGATTTTAGACAGGTTACATGGCCATGTTCGGAGTTACCATTGTGACGCTATACATATGTCATGACATATGTAAAGTGCACGCGTGTAATGGTGTCCCCGCACTCACAAAGTCCGGGGAATTTGCCCTGAACAATGTGGGGGCACCTTGGCTAGTTCCAGGGTGCCCACACACTAAGTAACTTAGCACCCAACCTTTACCAGGTAAAGGTTAGACATATAGGTGACTTATAAGTTACTTAAGTACAGTGGTAAATGGCTGTGAAATAACGTGGACGTTATTTCACTCAGGCTGCAAGGGCAGGCCTGTGGATGGCAAAAGAAATGCTGCAGCCCATAGGGATCTCCTGGAACCCCATTACCCTGGGTACCTCAGTACCATCTACTAGGGAATTACAAGGGTGTTCCAGTATGCCAATGTAAATTGGTCACTAGCCTGTTAGTGACAATTTGGAAAGAAATGAGATAGCATAACCACTGAGGTTCTGGATAGCAGAGCCTCAGTGAGACAGTTAGTCATAACACAGGTAACACATACAGGGCACACTTATGAGCACTGGGGCCCTGGCTGGCAGGGTCCCAGTGACACATACACTAAAACAACATATATACAGTGAAATATGGGGGTAACATGCCAGGCAAGATGGTACTTTCCTACACAGAGAACACTAGATACCAAGGAAAGCTTCTGTGTGTGTGAACTGGAGTTCAGCTGACAGTCTGCATGTACTGATATTTGGCTAGCTGTGTGTGGCCTGGCATTTTGTTGGTGGTGTGTGTGGACTTGTGGTTGACTGGCGGTGTGTGTGTATTGCCAGTGGCTAGTGCTGTGGCTTGCGTAGATCCCTCAGTGTTTTCTTACCCAGAATCCCCTGCAAACCTCAAACGTAACTAAAAAGTTGCATTTTTCTCCCATTTCTGTTTGAGAAAGTTGTAGGATCACTGTGCCAGCACGAATGTCCTACCACCCAGACTTCCCCTCATCTCCAGATAAAAATGATACCTCATTAGTGTGGGTGCCCAAAGCAAAGTCAGCCTAAAAATGCATAAACTTAAAGAACTGAAGGGGACCCAAAGTAAGCCCAAAAGGGCAATCTACATGTTTTTGGCCTTGCCTGTCACAGGCATTTAGCCCACCCACATAAACATTATACCACACAAGTGAGGTATCATTTTTATCAGGAGACCGAGGGGAACTCTGAGTGGTAGGACATTTGTGCCGGCACAGTGATCCCACACAGAAATGTGAGAAATATTTGAGAAAAATGTGGTCCTTTATCTAAATTTGAGGTTTGCAGGGGATGGTAGGTAAGAAAACATTGGAGGATCTATGCAAGCCACACTTCCCTGGATTCCCCCAGGTTTGGTAGGCTTCCTTTAGTGGCCGCTGAGCCTAGGACCAAAAAAACAGGATGATTTGTGATAGATACTATTGATGTCTCCGCAATATGTTTCCTGTCGCAGGCACTAGGCCTACCCACACAAGTGAGGTGCCATTTTTATCTAGAGACTTGGGTGGAAGCATGTTTGTGGCTCCCTTCAGATTCCAGAACATTGCATCACTGAAACGTGAGGAAAATGTGTTTTTTAGACAAAATTTGATGTTTGCAAAGGAGTCTCAATGACAGACCCTGGTGACAGCCCAACAAGTCATCCCATCCTGGGTTCCTCTGGGGGTGTAGAGTTTTAAAAAATGTAGAGGTTTGCTAGGTTTCCCTAAGTGCCGGCTCAGCTACAGCCCAAAATCCACAGCTAGGCACTTTTCAAACAACATGATAGTTTTCAGAGGAAAACTGTGATGTGTCCAAGTGCGTTTTGGGGCATTTCCTGCCACAGACACTAGGTCTTCCCACACAAGTGAGGTACCATTTTTATTGGGAGGCTAGGGAGAGTGCTGGGTAGAAGGAAGTGTGTGGCTCCCCTCACTTTGCAGAACATTGCATCACCGAAATGTGACAAAAATGTGTTTTTAGGCACAATTTGAGGTTTGCAAAGCATTCTGGTGACAGAACCTGGTGAGAGTCCCAAAAGTCACCCCATCCTGGATTCCCATAGGTGTCTAGTTTTAAATAATGTACAGGCTTGCTAATTTTCCCTGGGTACCGACTGAGCTAGAGACCAAAATCCACAGCTGGAACCTTGGGGGCATTTCCTCACAGGCACTAGGCCTACTCACACAAGTGAGGTATCATTTTTATTGTGTGACTTGGAGAAACACAGAATAGCAGAACAAGTGTTATTACCAATTGCCGTCCTCTGCATTTGCGCCTTCCAAATGTAAGACTTTGTGTAAGAAAGAAGTAGTTTTGAGAATGCCTTGTAATTCACATGCTAGTATGGGTACCACAAATTCAGAGATGTGCAAATAACCACTGCTTCTAAACTCTATATCTTGCACCCATTTCGGAAATACCTAGGTTTCCTTGATACCTATTTTTCACTCTTTATATTTTACCTAATGAATTGCTGTGTACCCGGTACACAATGAAAACCTATTGCAAGGTACAGCTAATTTATTTGCTCTGGGTACCTTTGGTTCTTGGTGAACCTTCAAGCCCTATGTATACCCACAGCCAGAAGGCTCCAACAGGCGTAATGGTATGTTGCTTTTGAAAATCTGCCATAAATGGAAAAAATTACAGATGAAAACGTAGACAGGAATGGCTTTTTTTAAAACCCAATTTCAATATTATTTTTATTTCAACTTTCTCTAGAAAAACCTTGAAGGATCTACACAAATTACCCCTTGCTGAATTTAGAATTTTCTCTTTTTTTTTCAGAAATGTATAGCTTTCCAGGATCCGCCATTGGTTTCATACCAATTTCTGTCATTAACTGGAAGGAGGTTGAAAGCACAAAAAATAGGAAAAATTGGGTATGTCCCTGTAAAATGCCAAAACTGTGCTGAAAATGTGTTTTTCTGATTATAGTCTGCCTTTTCCTGAAAGCTGGGAAGATGCTAATTTTAGCACCACAAATGCTTCACTGGTGTCATTTGCACGTGGTAGCGCATCGGTCCTTAATAAGTAAACTTACAAGGGGACGCGTATAGGTCGATGAACCTTTTGACTCATTTAGGATGTTCCTACCATAGTTCCAGAACAGAAAACACACTGATCAATGCCCAATAATCATTAGTCACTTCAATAACCAATGGAGTCATTCAAATTCACAAACCATAACTGAAAGGTCATTAATAACCACACTTTTAGTAAAAGTTTAGCAAGTTTATTTCCCTTCTATTAACAAAACTAAAGTCATGTAGATTAATCTTCAAATCCATCAAACGCAATTAATAATATTTGTTAACCAAAAAGACACAACAAACATGATCTACTCAAAGCTTGAATCAAAAGGCATTCCAAAGCAGCAGCAGAACTCATTAGTAAAACCAATTTCAATATTATTACAACATCCAGTTCAGCAAAATAATTTGTCAACCATTTGTCCCTACAATATGTCAGTCGTCATGTGAATAGCCTTAACTAACTCAAATTAGCATCAGCATGTGGGGCTTCATGAAAAAACTATTCAGAACACAAATTTGGAAAACATCTACCTAAGGAAACTATTAAGACAGCACAGTTAGTACCTAGAAAGGAAAGACATAAAAATGCAATTCAGTCACATTGTCAAATCTACCTAACCACGGTATGGGTCAGCAAGCAGAATCAGTCTTTGACCTTAGGTCATCAATCGATTAGCAACGCAACAGGCCCTCATGATAGGGTAAGATCAAATCTAATCTGTCTGAGTTCTCCTCTGTCACGTTGTTATATCAAAGTCACCCAAACTGTCCCCTAATTTCCAATTGGTCAATTAATCGTATGTTATTACTCTGTCCAATGAATTCTAATATTTCACACTTCACATGTCGTTGATTGATCCGCTTTGCGATGTTCTCATCATCCGGCTCGTCAGATATCGAATTTGTTGCATCTTCGTATCCAGTCAATGTCTTCATTGTTCGTGTCCTGGGAAAGTACCTCTTGCACATTTTACACACATTTTGTTACTTTACTAGAGACATCATCTCCTGTCTATTGGTTCCCATAGAACGTTTCTGCTAAGCATTTTAACAAGACAATGAGCATTTCACAGTTAGTTCACTCTGTCAGCATTTTTCATTAACCGCTAAGAAATACAGCTTCTGCATGAGGCCTGGCAAAACTAGGCCAAGACACTCGCTAAGTTAAGGCCTACATTTTAATAAGCAAGAACATAATTCATAATCCTTAATATGACATATTACTACATTAATCTAATACATTTCCAATATTTCATAAGTATTAATCATAAATTAGTACATTTTGTGAACACTGGTGCCCATTGTTAGAGGTCACATTTTCAAACGTGCACATAAACTTTCTACGTTATTCATTTTTCTACATAAGTCATTATTCAAAATACGTAAACATTCATTAATAATTTCTAATTAAGACATCTGCTTCAGCACACGGAAAACAGATGTTTTCCTCTGCAGCACTTTTTCCCATTTTTGCCCACAAAATTCAAATTTTAGCTGTATTTTGGCTAATTTCTCAGTCCCCACCAGGGTAATGTACAAACTCTGGATACCTTTATAATTCCCATGATGTTGGAAAAAAAGAACGTAATTTTAGTGTGGATAACTTATGTGTACAAAAAGTTATGGGGTCCTATGTGCAAACGACCCCGAATAGCCAAAAACAAGACTTAGCACAGGAGGGGTAAAAAGCTTAGCAGCGAAGGGGTTAAGAGAGACTTGCTATGGCTTCTAATCACTAACTTTCTTATTGAATTCTAGCTTACTGGCATATAAGAACATCTCATTTCCTGCTGAAGTGCAGAAACCACCATAACTGTATAATAGCTCCCTGCCTTCATCTATGAATTTACTATTGTATTTGCATAATGTTTACTCATGTTGATATGTCTACAATTTATTTTTATCTAATTGTCTAAATTAATCAATAATATATTTTCACCAATTTCCCTTCCCCCTTCCTCCCCCATCAACATTGTTCCTTATTGTTAGTACTATTGTTATATTTCACCATATTGCTCCACAGTAATGTATGTATTATTTGATACCTTCAAGTTCTAGTTTTTATTCATATTATCTGTCATATATTAATAGTCCCAATTGTTACTCTTTTTATTTATGTTGCTCATAGTATCATTCATCCATTGATCATTGGTTTAAATAATCTCAAACTTAAAAACAGAAGATGGAAAACTTCAGACTCCTGCTGGAAGAGGACTCAATGAATCCTGCCATCACCCAGGTACTGGACCTGCTCCACAAAGGCCATGTGGTTGACATCCTATTTCCTTGCTCCAAGGGCAGACAAAGAAGAGGGTCTGAGGTCTCCAAGAGGGCCCAGCTGGCCACAATTGAGTAGGAACAGCAGGAGCACTGGCTCTGGACATTATGACTAGAAGTCAGCCATGAGGAGCAGGAGGGTCCAGGACGGACCAGAAATAACTTTCCCATTAGTTGGACAAAAGTGGGACTTAGGGGGCCATTCCAACCCTGGCGGTCGGTGTTAAAGCGGCGGCAAAACCGCCAACAGGCTGGCGGTAAAAAAAATGCAATTCCGACCCTGGCGGAAACCGCCAACAGAGACCGCCACTTTAACACACCGCCCGCCACGGCGGGACAAACAAACAGTGCGGCGGTCACCGCCAACAGACAGGCGGGAGACAATGTACCGCCCACCCTATCACAACCCATTAATCCGCCACCTTTTCCGGGGCGGTAGCCCCGCCGATAAAAACACGATGGAAACAGCCATTTCAAACGGAAAACGCTCACCTCCATACAACCCACGAGGAATCTGGACAGCATAGAATCCGAACTCCACATCCTACCAGCCATTGTCTTCCTGCTCCTCTAACAGGAGCTTGAATGCCGGCGCAGAAGACAACGATGATTACTGCACCTACGACACAGGGGAGGGGGGAGGCAAAACATTACGGGGACACACATATGCGACACACCCACCCTCACCCACTACAACACACACATCAATGCATAGCAACACATCACAGTTACCCCTCCAAGCCCCCCGGAAGAATGCAAAAACAAAAGGAAATGATTATAAATTTAGAATTATATTGTAAGACTGAGTATAAAATATATCACACATCTATAACTTTATATACATAAATTGTCCAGTCCGATATGTGTATCAGCCATTGTTCGTGGGCCACTGGGCCAAAACACATGGGCAAAGCCCACACAGGATACCTGCCTCCAACGGAGAGAACATTGCAGGGGCATCAGATAGGAAAACTACAGGCACCTCAGGGGGAAGGGAAGGGGGGCACCTCAGCCAGATGAGTCCACAACGCCAGATCCACGAGGGGCCTCCATGGCCACTGTGCCATCCTGGGGAGTGCAAAGCCACAGTCTCTCAAGTCTCTACAGTGGGTGGGTTGCCCACTGTGCCATCCTGGGGAGTGCAAAGCCACAGTCTCTCAAGTCTCTACAGTGGGTGGGTTGCCCACTGTGCCATCCTGGGGAGTGCAAAGCCACAGTCTCTCAAGTCTCACAAGTGGGTGGCTTGCGCACTGTGCCATCCTGGGGAGTGCAAAGCCACAGTCTCTCAAGTATCACAAGTGGGTGGGTTGCCCACTGTGCCATCCTGGGGAGTGAAAAGCCACAGTCTCTCAAGTCTCTACAGTGGGTGGGTTGCCCACTGCTATGTCCTGGGGAGTGCAAAGCCACAGTCTCTCAAGTCTCTACAGTGGGTGGGTTGCCCACTGTTACATCCTGGGGAGTGCTAAGCCACAGTCTCTCAAGTCTCTACAGCTGGTGGGTTGCCCACTGTGCCATCCTGGGGAGTGCAAAGCCACAGTCTCTCAAGTGGATGACAGTCTCCACTGGTACTGGAGGGGGACTAGTGCCCAGAGTGCTTTGTGCAGCCCTGCCCGACACAGATGCGGGCCTGCCCCTTCCGCCAATGGGCCAGCAGTTCTTGAGATGAAGGGCCCAGTTCAGCGGTGCTTGAGACGGCGGTGCCCAGCTGAGCGGTGCTTGAGATGAAGGGCCCAGTTCAGCGGTTCTTGAGACGGCGGTGCCCAGCGGAGCGGTGCTTGAGACTGCGGTGCCCAGCGGAGCAGTGCTTGAGATGAAGGGCCCAGCGCAGCGGTTCTTGAGACGGCGGTGCCCAGCGGAGCGGTGCTTGAGATGAAGGGCCCAGCGGAGCAGTGGTTGAGATGAAGGGCCCAGTTCAGCGGTTCTTGAGACGGGGGTGCCCAGCGGAGCGGTGCTTGAGATGAAGGGCCCAGCGCAGCGGTTCTTGAGACGGCGGTGCCCTGTTCAGCGGTGCATGAGACAGCGGTGCCCTGTTCAGCGGTTCTTGAGACGGCGGTGCCCTGTTCAGCGGTGCTTGAGATGAAGGCCCAGCGCAGCGGTTCTTGAGACGGCGGTGCCCAGTTCAGCGGTGCTTGAGATGAAGGGCCCAGTTCAGCGGTGCTTGAGACGGCGGTGCCCTGTTCAGCGGTGCATGAGACGGCGGTGCCCTGTTCAGCGGTTCTTGAGACGGAGGTGCCCAGCGGAGCAGTGCTTGAGATGAAGGGCCCAGTTCAGCGGTGCTTGAGACGCCGGTGCCCAGTGGAGCGGTGCTTGAGATGAAGGGCCCAGCGGAGCAGTGCTTGAGATGAAGGACCCAGCGGAGCAGTGCTTGAGATGAAGGGCCCAGCAGAGCAGTGCTTGAGATGAAGGGCCCAGTTCAGCGGTTCTTGAGACGGCGGTGCCCAGCAGAGCGGTGCTTGAGATGAAGGGCCCAGTTCAGCGGTTCTTGAGACAGCGATGCCCAGTTCAGCGGTGCTTGAGACGGCGGTGCCCTGTTCAGCGGTGCACTGTTCAGCGGTTCTTGAGACGGCGGTGCCCTGTTCAGCGGTACTTGAGATGAAGGGCCCAGCGCAGCGGTTCTTGAGACAGCAGTGCCCAGTTCAGCGGTGCTTGAGATGAAGGGCCCTGTTCAGCGGTGCTTGAGATAAAGAGCCCAGTTCAGCGGTGCTTGAGACGGCGGTGCCCTGTTCAGCGGTGCATGAGATGGCGGTGCCCTGTTCAGCGGTTCTTGAGACGGCGGTGCCCTGTTCAGCGGTTCTTGAGACGGCGGTGCCCATTCGAGCAGTGCTTGAGATGAAGGGCCCTGTTCAGCGGTTCTTGAGACAGCTGTGCCCTGTTCAGCGGTGCTTGAGATGAAGGGCCCAGCGCAGCGGTTCTTGAGACGGCGGTGTCCTTTTCAGCGGTTCTTGAGACGGCAGTGCCCAGCGGAGCAGTGCTTGAGATGAAGGGCCCAGTTCAGCGGTTCTTGAGACGGCGGTGCCCAGCGGAGCGGTGCTTGAGATGAGTGTCCAGGTCAGCCGATCCGGCCATGGCATGGATGTCACTCGCCACCTGACATGTGGCTGGCGGGGCCTTCCTGCCCATCTGTCTGGTGGCTTGCGGGGCCCTCCTGGGCTGCAGTACCGGGCCTGTGGGTGTCCTTCTGCCCACCTGGGACATGGCTTGCGGGGCCCTCCTGGGCTGCAGTACCGGGCCTGTGGGTGTCCTCCTGCACACCTGGGATGGGGCTGGTGGGGCCCTCCTGGCCAGCTGGCATATTGCCGGACTTGTCGGGCGTGCTGCCCTTCCCACCCTTCCCTGTTCGCCTGTGGCCCTTTCCCACCTTTGGCGGTGTGCCAGGTGGCACCCGACTTCCTGCCGGAGCCAATGTAGGGATTTTTGTCCCTGGTGTCTTTGGTCTCTCGCGGCAGGCACTGGCAATCTTCGGATGCTTTTCCGGGGGTGGGCTGGCCGTGCCTTGGCTCCTAGCTGAACTGGCTGCCCTTGAGGGTGGGGGACTCCACAGTCCATGGCAAACAGTCTTTACAGGTGCCGGTTTTGTGGTGGCTGAGGTGCTGATTGGAGTCTTATGAGATGGACGGGGTGGGGGAGTTGTTGAAAAGAGGTCAAGTTTGGAAAAGAAAAGCAATTTGGAAAGAGAGGGACGGGTAGGTGTAGTGGGTATGGGAGTGGAGGAAGAGGATGTGGTTGTAGGAGTGTGAAGTCTGGTGTCTTTGGGTGCGGGTGCTTGGGCTGGGGGCTGTCGTGAGGTGGATGGCTGTTGGGTGGGTGGCTGCCTGCGTTTGTGTAGTTTGGAAGAGGGTGTGACAGACACACTGGGAGAGGACACAGGGGACGTGTAAATGGTAGTGGGGGTGGTGACTGCACGTGTGCGGAGTGTTCTGGTGGGTGTGCTGGTGATGGACGTAGTGGCTGAAGATGTTGTGCATGCGAGTGTGAGTGGAGACTTCACAGGGAGGGAGAAGGGAGACGAGGAGGGGGACACAGTGGAGGCAGTGGGTGTTGGTATGTCTGCATGTGGATGTTGCTTGTGTGAATGCTTGTGTGATGTGTGGTGCTTATGTCTGGATGAGCTTCCCTTGGGTCTTGACGTGTGTGCAGGCTGGTCTGATGGTGTGTCTGGGTTAGGCAGAGGTACAGGGGATTGGGTCTGGGTGGAGGAAGTTGGAGGGGGGAGGCTAGAGACAGGGACAATGGCTGCCGTCAGTGCTGAGGCCAGAGCGTTGAACGATCGCTGATGGGCAGCCTGACCAGAATGAATGCCCTCCAGGTATGCATTACTCTGGTGCACCTCCCTTTCTACACCCTGGATGGCATTCAAAAGGGTAGACTGCCCAATAATGAGGGTCCGCAGGAGGTCAATGACCTCCTCACTGAGGGCAGCAGGGGTGACAGGGGCAGGGCCTGAGGTGCCTGGGGCGAAGGAGATGCCCACCTTCCTGGCAGAGCGGGCACGGGGCAAACGCTGAGGGGCTGCTGGGAGGGCGGTGCTGGTGCGCTGGGTGGCGGCTGTACCTGTTGTTGCGGGGGGCACGGATGTTGCCGCCATCACAAAGGAGCTCCCTTCAGAGGACGAGTCGCTGTCACTGACATCAGCACGAGTCCCCACTGTGGAGCTCCCCTCGACCTCCGTCCCACTGGTGTATTCGGACTCCGTTGCATGGCCCTCCAGGGCCATGTGGGATGCAGCTCCCTCGTGCTCCGATGCCACTTCTCCTCCCCCTGATGATGCTAATGCACACATGAACAGGAAGACCACAAAAAAGGGGGGGGGGAGAAATAAAGACATGTTGAGTGCATGCATTGGCGACACTGTTGGCGGAGAGGACAGACATAGAAGCCCCCTGCACTACGCCGCGCACTTGGGGTCCACTACGCAATCCGTGGGACAAGGCCTACAAGCCTATGGACGACAACTGCACACATAGATGACACAGGGCCATGGATACCTGTACTTGGCACGCTACAGAGGTGGGGGGCGGGGGCACAGGGCCATGCCTTACGGAGGGGCCTAGCCTACAGAAATCGCCCTGGCCTAGGGATACCCACAGCCCTCCTCCCCCACCCAGGCACCTCCACTGCGCGCAAAGTCAGCAGAATGTATTTGTACTCACCCCCTTGTGTCTGCTGTGATGTCCTCATGCGCCCATCCAAATCGGGGTAGGCCACCGCCAGGATCCGGGACATCAGGGGGGTCAAAGTACGACTGGCACCCCTCCTACGTTGGGAGGCCATCCCCTGCTGAGCCTCCGCCGTCTTCCTGCTCCAGCGTCGGATGTCCTCCCACCTCTTCCGGCAGTGGGTGCCCTGTCTGTTGTGGACCACCAGGGTCCGGACGTCCTTGGCGATGGCACGCCAAATAGCGACTTTCTGGTGGGCGCTGACCTATGTGACATGTGCAGGGAGAGAAAAATTGTCATCACCTTCTGCATGCTCGATGTGAGTGGCCCCCCATCCCCACCCTTGCCATGTGGCACATGCTCTCATCTGTCGTTTGATGCATGCCTCAATCGCTCCCCTCCCCACCATCTTTCATCCACCCTACTCAACCCAGGAATTGCCCACTAAGCATGGTCCCTGTGTACTTACCTGTTGGTCTGGAGGACCGTAGAGTAGCGCATACTGGGGGAGTACCCCATCCACAAGTTTCTCCAACTCCTCCGCAGTGAAGGCAGGGGCCCTTTCCCCAGTCGCATGAGCCATTGTCTCTTCCAGACCGAGGTCACAGCAGCACTTGCAGTGTAGGTCCTCTCCTGTGGAAGATCAGGTATTGAGTGATTAAGCAGATAGAAAATGGCGGTCACGCCCGCGGCGGTGCGTACCGCGGCGGTGCGTACCGCGACCACCGGCGCACATCGTCATTGGCTCCTGAAACCCATAGGGTTCAATGTTAACCAATGCGGCTTTGCGCCGCGGTCTTCGACCGCCTACCGCCACGGTGTGCCACGCCAGCGCATTGACCTCACATCCCACTGTCGCACTTCACAGGTCAGGCAGCCGCCATTTCAAGGGCACACATGGCTTAATTTCTACTGCGTCACACATACCTAGGCCTTGCATCAACACTCATACAAACCTTTCAATGCATTGGGAATTGTGTTATGTGCAAGCTGTGGTTACGTTCCTGTGGGTTGATTGACTCTGTGCTCGCTGTTGTCCTTCATAGGCACCGTCCGCTGGGACATGCGAGGAGATGGAGGAATCTTCCCGTGTACAGACCGCTGGTGGACCTGTCGACAATGGAGGAACGACATGTCATACTGACATACAGGCTTGACCGAGCCACTATACAGGAACTGTGTGCCCAGCTGGAGCCAGACCTGATGTCACCCATCCGCCAACCCACAGAGATCCCCCCTCTAGTGCAGGTGCTGTCAGTACTCCATTTCTTAGCAAGTGGGTCTTTTCAAACAACAGTGGCCATATCATAGGGGATGTCCCAGCCCATGTTTTCCAAGGTGTTGTCCAGAGTGTTGTCTGCCCTGCTCAAACACATGAGGAGCTACATCATTTTCCCTGAGGTGGGGGATTTGGTTACAGTGAAAGGAGACTTCTATGCCCTTGGACATATTCCCAACATCATTGGTGCCATTGATGGGACACATGTTGCTTTGGTCCCCACCAGCAGGAGTGAACAGGTGTACAGGAACCGGAAGAGTTATCATTCCATGAATGTACAGATGGTGTGTTTGGCTGACCAGTACATCTCCCATGTTAATGCCAAGTTCCCTGGGTCAGTGCATGACGCCTACATTCTGCGGAATAGCAGCATCCCGTATGTGATGGGTCAACTCCAGAGGCACCGCGTGTGGCTATTAGGGGACTCTGGTTACCCCAACCTGTCATGGCTATTGACCCCAGTGAGGAATCCCAGGACAAGGGCAGAGGAACGGTACAATGAGGCCCATGGGCGGACTAGGAGGGTGATCGAGCGAACCTTCGGCCTCCAGAAGGCCGGGTTCAGGTGCCTCCATATGACAGGTGTATCCCTAATGTACTCACCAAAGAAGGTGTGCCAGATCATCGTGGCCTGCTGTATGCTTAACAACCTGGCTTTGCGACGCCAGGTGCCTTTTCTGCAGGAAGATGGTCCAGATGGTGGTGTTGTAGCAGCTGTGGAGCCTGTGGAGAGTGGAGAGGAGGAAGCCGAAGAGGACGACATAGAGAACAGGAACACAGTAATACAGCAGTATTTTCAATGACACACAGGTAAGAGTACACACCGGCATATTACATTTACTTAAAGACTCCTACCTCTCTACTGTCTGACTTTTCCCCCAGTGTATGGTAACTGTGTTGTGACTTTCCCTTCCGTTTTCAGAGATGTGGGCCCCACTGCGTGACATCTGCTTTGTTTCCCCATGGACTACAGCTGTGTGACAGCGGTTTGTTGGCATCACAATGTGAATGAACAATTTGGCATGGTCATGTCTAATACATTTGTTCTAAATCACAGCCAGACTCCAGATTGTTTTGTGCAATAAGTGTGTTTATTCAAGTGCTCTAAATTGGATGGGTGGTTGCAAATCGGTGAGGGGTGATGGTGGAGGATTGTCCATGGCAGAGTCCAGACTATCAGTATCACAGGTGCATTGTCCAAATGCCTGTGGAAAGTGGAGCAGGGGCAGTTTAAGGTTGGACAGGGTGACAATGTGGGACAGTGGGATGACAATCAGGGCGGTATCCTTTGCTGGCGGGGGTCTTGACATCTTACTCTGTCTTCTTCCTGGATCTCAGGGCCCGCTTGCCGGGTGGTTCTCCTTCTGCAGGGGGTGGGGTTCTGGTGGCATGTTGGTCTTGTGTCGGGGCCTCCTGTCCACTAGTGCCGGCGGAGGTGGTAGGCAGTTCTTGGTCCATGCTAGTGTCAGGGGCCCTTTGAGGTGCCAGTGTCCTGCAATGTGGTGACTACCTGATTCAGGGCCACTACGATGGTAACCATGGCGGAACTGATGTTTCTTAGTTCCTCCCTGAAACCCATATACTGTTGCTCCTGCAGAAGCTGGATCTCCTGAAACCTGGCCAGGACCGTCGCCATCGTCTCCTGGGAGTGGTGGTATGCTCCCATGATGGAGGAGAGGGCCTCGTGGAGAGTGGGTTCCCTGGGCCTGTCCCCCCCCTGTCGCACAGCAGCCCTCCCAGTTCAGCTATTTCCATGGGCCTCTGTCCCCTGGACCGTGTGCCCACTTCCACTGCCCCCAGGTCCCTGTTGTTGTTGGGGTGTTGGGTTAGCCTGGGTTCCCTGTAGTGGTGGACATACCGCTGATTGACGTGTCCTGGGGACAGAGGTATGGGCCCGCTGGGTGGGTGCTGTGCTGGTGTTTCCAGAGGGGGGAAGGTCTGCTGTGGCCTGTGGCTGTGTGAGGGGAACCGACTGTCCCGAGGTCCCCGATGGACCGGGCTGGTCATCTAGATCCAGGGAGACAGAGCTGCTGTCCTCACTGTGGGCCTCTTCTGGGGGTGGAGTGGACATTTGTGGACCCTCCTGCGCAGTGACCTGGTGTTCGGGTCCTGCAGGGGTATTTACAGATGGTTATTGCTTCTGTGTGTGCCATAGCGTGCAATGGGTGGGAGCCCGTGTACCCCAGTGCTGGCATTCCTTTGTGGGGGCTGTTGTGACAGTGGTTTGGGGGGGGGTTGTATGTGTATGTGCAGTGGGCATGCTTTGGTGATGGGTGTCCATGCTTTTTGGACGCATGCAGGGCTAGGTGTTGGGATGGGTGGGTTGTGATGGTGAGACATTTGCAAGGAGTAGGTGTGATGGGGGTGGGGGTGAGGGTGGGGGTATGAGTTGGCATGCAGGTGGGGTGGGGGGGATGAAGTAGTGAAGATGAGACTTAGCAGAGTCCATTCCTCCAGCTCCTCCTGCGAGGCCCTCAGGATGAAGTATTCAACTTCGAGGGACCCTCACTGGCTTCAGCCTTGGACCAAGGGTGCAATAAATGATTTCAACTTCCATATCATAGACTAAATCCCGAGAGAACAAATTTTACAGTGATGACCAGCTAGTGTAAGTGAGTTCCACTCTATCACAGTTGACCTGAAATCAGATCCCAATCAAACACAAACTATTGTTTTCAATGTTGCTTTACATTGTAAGAGCCTTTTTTGCTGTATAGCTTTAAAAAGTAATATTCATTGTTCCCATTCTCCAATAATAATGTTTTGGGTGTATTTCTGCTCATCAAACTGATCTCTATGTTTGTACATTCTCTTTTAAGTTCTATTGTGATGTTTTAGTAACTTTACAACTGTTGGCACTGCTTAAAATTAACACACATTTCTCCAGCTTCCCTTACCACAGCTCCTAGAAGCTGATAGAAGTTCCCTGAGACTTGTGTTGAGGTCTAATTAGTGTGTGATTATTGAGTTTTCTAAGGCGCCTCCTAACCAAATGAATACTCCACTTTCTGAGAAGAGTCTTGATTTCATTTCCAAAGTCGTCAGTCACGTAGACAGCAAGCTAAAATGCAAAATAAGTATATACATTGCTACATTGTATAAAAGCACTCCATCACAACTTCTTACCAAGAGTACACCACTCTACAACTCTTTGGTTATTCACCCATGTCAAGTACCAGGAGACATGGGGTCGGGAGAGGTGTAGAGAAGGTTATTTGATAATTAACAAGGTAAATCTCCCCAATGTGGCTAAATACGTCACTGATTTACATTCCACTCTTCACGATGTCCTAAGATTTAATCTAACCTATCACTGAGTGTTATATAGCACATAGAAGCAGACAATTGTGACCCCAGCTCATATCTGTGTGTTTTATGTTTTTTAGATCATGGAGTCATCTGCAATGGTTTTCATTGCAGTTGTACTCAAAAAGGATATTCACACCTCTATATGATGGGGTTATTTACTATGACTTTCTCTATGCTTAGCCGTGACAATGCACAATTGTATTCCAGGCCTGCAATGATTTATGTTCAATCCAATAACTGTCTCATTGTTTGGTTTCTAAATCAAATAAAATGGGAAATCTTAATTTCCTAAATGTAGATTAAACTAATATAATGTGCTTTATCTTTTCATAGTTGTTAACAGTCTTCATAAACATAACATATCCACTGAACCCATCAACACTCCTGCTGGAGACAGGTATAAGATATAAAGACAGCAAGATGGGCATATCTGTCATAAATTAACATTATTAACAAGCGTTAATGGAATAATTAATAAATGTGACAGCTGTGATTTGGAAAAGTGAATGCTAAAAGCAGAAGAAATCATGCAAATTGAAGAAAACTTTCAGATGAAATATTAATATAATCTTTTGAAGATGTTGGCCTACACATAATTTTGATGATTAACATTAGAAAATATTGTGCTCTTATTAATAGAAGCAATCATTTTAATTTAAAGTTCTCCTTTGATAAAATTGGATGGTTTTAGGAAAGATTAATTTAATTTTGTCAAATATTTAGAGCTCTAAGAAAACAACTGTCTTAAAAAGCACTTATGTGCTGAATTTGGATCTTTGTAGAACCATCTAAATTTTACTGAAAATAAAAAATCTGAATTTTTGAAAATGTGATGAAAGTGTGTAAGAAAGTGAATTATTAATCGGGGTGAAAACTAATTCATCACCAGCAATAAAGCTAGTAACCTGTTAGGTCCCGACAAAGGTTCAATAAATCAAACCTGAATTAGAACCGTGGTAGCTAATGCACAGAGCAGACAGGCAAAACACAGCACAGTAACAATCCAACTCTAATTTACAAAAACAGATACAATTTTAATAAATAAAAAGTCATCAAAAAAGCAAACAAATCCATTAAAGGGGGTCTCCAAATATTAATGTAAAAATATTTATGAGAAAATATGGCAAGGAAAGGTAAAGTACAAATAGAAAGTCATGCTCACACATTTTCTTACCTTTGCTAGGTCATGCCTTGGGTGGATTGACTTGGGTTGTTGGTCCCATTCCTCTGGAAGTCTAGAAATCCACAATTTTTTTAAGTTTACATATCTTAGCAATTTCAGTATAAAGCCTTTTAACCAGCATTGACTAGGCTTCCAGTACCTCAGGGCAGCACTTAGGGAGTCAGGGTTCAACCCATCAGAGGCCACAAGCATGGTTTATTGCTGGTCACTTCAGAAAAAAGGTGTTTTGCAGATTTTTATGCCCCTGTAGCTACAAAGAAGGTCAGCCACCTGATACTTGGAGTCCACTTCTTTGTACTGGATACAAGTTGGAGTAGGTCCAGCCCTACAGGTATCCTTTAGTTCTCAAAGAACAGGTGCAGTCCTTCTGTTCTTTAACAAGTCCAGAAAGTGTTCTGATATGCTGCAGGTGAGGTTGGTCCACTTCTGCACATTACAGTAGCAAGTGGGTGGGGGTGGCTCTTGGACACTCCCCAACCAATGAGGAAAAGGTTTCTAGTGCAACAATACTACTTTTGCAGCATATTATTTTTGCTTTACTGCAGATTTGTCCAGAATGCACTATTCTAGGGGATATCCACGAAAGCATAAGCCCTCTGCACCTGAAAGAAGCCTGTGGGGCAGCCACCTAGGGTGTCTGTAAAGAAATGTGCAGTCCATGCCTCCTCTGGTACATCAAATTGGTTCTGGCACCAGCTCCCCCCTCACTCGGCTGGTTCCCAACTGGCTACAGAGGACCTAAAAACACAACAAAGACATTCTCTTCTGCAAGTCCTTCTTATAGTTAACTGTGAATGGTAGACCTCACCCTTGCCCTTGAATCTGTTGATGTTCCTGAAACCTCCCCAGCTGCCCTTCCTGGGCTGACAGGTATCACATGTTCCACATCCATCCCATCTTGTCACCAGGCCTAAGACATTGTTGTTGCTCTAAGATCAATTGTCATCCCTCATTGAGATCAAGTATTGATGGGGCAGCTGCCAACAGTGCAATGCAAATTATCCTCCAGACGTTTCAGGTAGGGAAAAGGTAAATTTCTAACATTTATTTTTCCTAAATAATTTACAACAATCAAACCTAACGTGGAATGACCAAACAAAAGGGTCACTTTTCCCCCATGGCCTTCCATTGTTATGAACAGGAGGGGGACATGCAGCACCTCCAGAGCTACTATGGAACCATGGGAACTCATCCTCCAGGGTTTTCATTTCTTATAAAGGGCAGGAAAGCACGCACCCTGACCCTATATTGGCTCCAAGTACCCCTTCCCTGGAGTTTTTTTTAAGGGATGGGAGAGCAGCACCTTCAAGCCACTTCAGACCATGGGGCTCCATCCTGAGGGGAATTTGTTATTTTTTAGGGGGATGGGGCATGCAGCACACCTCCCCAAGCCAGTTTGCCCTTAGGGCCCCATCCCCTGGGGCCTTTCTTTTTTATGGGGAGGTGGCTCCAGCCAAGAGTGGCCCAGAGACCCCAATCCACAGGGCCTTTAGTCTGTGCCCCAGTGCCTACCCATGGCACCCACATAACATTACAGTGGGGCCTGTGGGGAGACTCCCTGTGCCCCGGCAACCCTAGCAGGCTCTGCATCCAGAACTATACTGGGTGCTGCAGGAGCTGGCACCTTTCCTTTGCTCTCTATGCCATCTTTTTATTTTCATTAACTACAACTTCACAGATAGTACTAATAGTCTGCTTGTTTACTATTCATTTTATGTGCAGTGTGCTGCATCTTACGTGGACAGATTCCCTTGACCAGGTCACCGATATGTAATGGTACCATCCATAGTTTCACTGTTGTACCATCCAAGATATCCAACATTGATGTAGCAGCCATGCAGGAGCTTCAGAACAACACAACACCAATTGTAATGTAATATTTGTGCAAGATAGTCACCTGATGCGATGGTTATCATTATTTGATTTTGCAAGAATATGACTATCATGTTTAGGCAGCAGCATTCTCTCTTATTCTACTTTTATTCATTTAATTTATCTTGCATATGTTGTTGAGTTTGAGTGCAAGTTTCTTGTGGTTGTTTAAGTGGATGAATGCAAGAATAGGTCAGTGGGTAAATAAAAGGAGGCACGAGTGCTGGGATTATTCACAGAGTGACTTATTGAGTGCCTAAACCCATCATTGACTGAGGAGGTACTTTTATTTAAAAGCCAAACCTATAAACATTGTTAATGATTGTTTTGTTTTGATTGTAAGAGACTGTGTATGCGCTTTGACTGTTTATTTAAACTTGTAAGAAGCATCCATGAAACATTTAAAACCAGCCCCAGCTTAACATTTTAGCTAATTGTAAACATTTTTCGTGAAATCCTTCGAATGAACAATACAGCTCCTAGTTAGCTTGCCTCGTTAGTGCTAAAATCATTTCCTTTCTTGCATTTTCTCAATTTAAAGGGTTTAGTTAATAATTTGTTGTGTTCGTCATGGGCACGCCCATGACGCACACCAAGGGAGGTAGGGATTGTTAGTCTCCCCCGAGTTTTGGAGTTGGATGGTAGGCCCGGAGACGTGTAACCGGAGCGAATAAAAGGTCGGGGAAGGTGTTCCTCGTCGCCAATGACTCCATACTAGGCTCTGCGTGTTTATTAAAACTTGTTACCTGCACAACTGGCACCGTGTGTGCACGCCACAACATACTTGTTTGAATCCTGCCAGCTTTGGCAGTTTCAGAATTGTTCTACATCCTGCCCTCCAAAAGCACAGTTGTAATAGTTCTTTGTGCCAACTGATGTGGCCTCACGTCTCCATTCAGACAAAGGACCACTGTGACTGTCTTGGGTTTACAGACTCTCCAGATTACCAATCAAATGACAGGGACGCGGGATAAGCAATGCTTTGGTACAAGCTATGCTCGCTGGAGGAACGAGGACAGGGTCAAATTTAATATACTACTATTCTTAGGTTTTAATTTTGTCAGTTTAGCAGTCCTACTCTAAAAGTGAATGTATCTTAGGTTTTTGTAAAGTGAGTAAAACTATTCTCCTTTCCTCTTATTTTATACATTTCCAAAGATTGTGATACTTTAAAAACTTGCAACTGTCTAATTTCAGGGCTACATTTAACAAGCTTTTACATCACTCTTGCGCCCGCACAAGAGAGTGCAAGGGCAATGCAAAACCTTCATGAGATTTATCAAGCCAAGCAAGGTCGCCTTGCGTGGCCCTTGGGGCTAGATAAATCTAGAGTGACAAAAAGCAGTGCAAATCGTTGCTTTGCATTACTCTGTGGCAAGCCGGCATTCCATGGGTGGAGCGTGGGTGTCCCCATGCATTCACCCATGGATTCTGACACTTTCCCGAAATTACCAGCACTGGTAAACCTGAAAAATGCATCAGAATAGTACACCTCCCCACCAGAGGCACAACGAGGAGAAATATATTTTTTTCTCCTCATTGGTTCCACCTTCTATGTGTGCTGCAATCTGCAGCACACATAGAAAGAGAAAAATGCCTCTAAAGATTGTTTTTGTACGGTAAGGTGCCCCTTCCTGCACAAAACCAATCCTGCCTGCAATGCTGGCATCCTTGCAACATGACCCAAGGGTGCCTGTGTTGGTGCTAGGCAGCCAAAATTGTGGCAGCACTAAGAAATTATAGGAATGGGTCGTAGAATGTTAAATACTGCTCTTTCCTGTCCTTTTACAGCACTGCACAGATGACGTGTGGTGTTGTGCTGAGTGAAAAATTGTTACATACGCCCCTATGTCTTTACTATCATCACAATAATTAGAGCACTGGAATGTTAGGAGCTACAATGAAGACTAAGTAGTGGCACAGGGCCAAAAATAATTTGCATAAATCTTCTGCTTCAGCATTATAAAACTTGCCTTTCTGTTTTTCCCTGAACCAATGACAACATTCTAACAGCGGGTGGAATGTTCCAGTATTCTTATTGACCACTTTCATTATAAGCGAGCACCAGCACCTTGGGTGAATTCAGCAGCAGCCACGCCACTGGCAGAATTAAAGTCAAGGTGTGAAATGTTAAGTGCTTATCACATAGCTTACTAATCATCTAATTTTGTGCAAAAGAATGTGACAAAAATCCCACTCTCTGGGAATAACACAAATTGCTTATCTACTTGCAATATTTCATCAATTTCATGAGAAAATATTCAACAGCATTCTCAGTTGTTGGAAAAGTGGAATGGAAGAAAAAGCGCAGCCTAATGTGATTTAATTAGATTTAACGGATTTAATTAAACATTTTTTATTTTTTTTGCTTCCGCACCAAGTGGCGTTTTCACTGTAGCTGTATGTGTGGAGCAATACTATTTAATACCCTTTAAAAATAATTTTATATAACAGCAATAATGACCATAGTGTCATAAATGTACCAGCCAGTAACACACTGGCATGGAAGTTGAGTGGCACCATCTGTTAGGAATCCTTTTCTGGTGGGTGATTACTGCTGAAAAAAATACTCCATATACTACAGCGCAACAGGCTCCACGTGCATTGGCCCATTTAAACGTTGACTATATAGCGTAGCTCTAATTGATCATGTCACATTAGAATACTGCATATAGTGGCCGTTCTTGGAGGAACCAATCTGGAGAGGGTGATTGTTCACCATTAACCCTGTATAGCAGGGAGAGGAATCAGGTTCTTCATTCCTTCTACCTGTCAGTGAAGACGTGTAGGATGGAGAGGAATGTAAATCAAGGAAAAAGACTCCAGCAGAAAAGGGAATGTTTAAATGTAGGGGAATAGAGATGTGGACAGGGGCATTGAGAGGTTAAAATAAATGGAAACTCACAAAGGCGGCCAAAATCGAATGGTCATAAAGGAAAAAGACACAGAGTTCACTTCTGTATTCTTTATTTCACCTTGATTCTTTCTTTATAAAAATGGGGTTCCATGTGTGTTTGCAGAGAATACTTTGATTTTTCTTAGAACAATATTTATACTCGTTTATGACCGAAAATGAAAAATAAATCCTGCTCAAGACATTGTATCTGCTGTGTCCCTTGTGGGGCGTAATGGAGAAATGTTTACTTTTCTTTCTTTTTTTCTTTGTGCAAACCTGCAGTGAGATCCTCTTTACAAGACTTTTAGCTGCCGTGTTCAACAATTCATGAGCTCATTGCTGCATGTGGATTTAAGAGCTGGCAAACGGAAGTAGTTTGTTTGACGAGCTAATGTATCTGCAAATAAACTTGAAGAAGTCTCCCTACAGAACTGCACGGATTTGAGGGTGGTTTTAAAAGACAATGAAAGGTTAAAACAGACCTAAGTTTAGCAAGGGGTACAGCGTAGCTTTCAAGCCGACGGTGTAACATATGTGAGAACAACAAACAAGAAGCCAGTGATATGGAAAAATAGACATGCCCTGAAGGTAGTAAATTCTGGGGGCCCACTCCACAAAGCAATGCGCTCACCTCAGTTGAATCTATGGCGCAAGAGTCTAATTTTGTGTTCATAAATAAAATAAAAAACGAATTGCCATAATTAAGAGTGATTTAATTATTATGAATCCAAATGTATCTGTGAATGTGAAAATTAAGAAAATACGATGGAATTTTCACATTTGCAAATGTAGGGTTCGGAGCAGTTTTATAACAGTCTCTATGCAAGTCCACCTCCAAAGCCAATAGGTCTTTAGGCCTTTTATGTACATCTTGTAGGAATTTCCCCACCCGTAAAAAACTGGTACATTTACTCCATACAAGGCAAAGGGAGCTTATTTGAGTGAAGAGAATAGAGAGTGAAAGTCTTCTAGGCAACGGGGTGTGGGCAAAAAGCTTCATGGAGAGTAAAAACATTGTAATCTTCTATTGCACATTGCAAAATAATCATTTTGAAGATTTTAGCACACAGTAAAAATGTCTGCCTGTGCAGATTATATATAGAGCTCTCAAGTTTTTCAGTTCCATGTGTGACTAGTCCAGTGATTCCAAGAATTTACTTTGAATTCTGGGACTAGTATTCCTGTTTTGATAAGGGGTAAGGCAGCACTATACCGCTCAGCGTGCAA
This sequence comes from Pleurodeles waltl, assembly GCF_031143425.1. Taxonomy (NCBI): domain Eukaryota; kingdom Metazoa; phylum Chordata; class Amphibia; order Caudata; family Salamandridae; genus Pleurodeles; species Pleurodeles waltl. The sequence goes on from NC_090439.1 coordinate 290,542,290, forward strand.
TGAAATAAGCCAAGACTAGATGAGCTACTCAAGCACAGAACTGGAGGCCCAATTCTCAAAGGTGAAGTTAGACCAAAAGTCTAACTTTACTACTTTCCGTATTCACAAAGGAACTTACGAGTCATATTTTTATGAGCACGGAGGTTCCGTACTCCTGATGGAATCTCCACACTCAGGGCAAAATCTTCGCACTCGGGGCAGAGGCTAGTGTAATTTCATACACTTGCAGACAATAAATGTCACTTGCAGCCCATGCACTACAAACCACATAAAATCAGCACACATCCAAGGCATCTGTTTTTTTCACATCCATCCCTTACCTGTCTGTACTGTGCCTTATCATTACCATGCTACAAGTGAGGAGGAAGAAAAACTACCTTAAGGAAGAGACCAATAAGATTGTGAACTTTGTAGTAAACAACTACAAAAGCTGCATGGTCTATCTCCATACCTCAGCATTGCAAAACAGAAGGCAGCCCTATGGCAGCAGTTGGCTACTGAAGTCAATGAATTGGTGGAGAATGTCCAATCTGTCACAGACATCAAAAAGAAGTGGCAGAACGAGAGGAGGTGGGTGAAGGAGACGTTCATCAGGCTATAGGTGGCCAGAGCTCTCCATGGGAAACAAATTGGAACCCCTCTCACCCCACTTAAGAAGGATGTCCCCTTCACCATGCATCTCCAACTGCTGCATAGGCTGCCATTTCATTATGACCCTAAAGTGGTGTCAGGTAATATGGGATGATCCAGACAATTATTTAAAATGTTAAATGTATACAATACACTGCAAATGTGACTGTGTTAGCCACCTTCAAGTTAGTGCAAATATTCATTGTGATGTAGACACATTTTGTCTCATGTCTTATTTTGCCTATTGCACTACACGTCCCAGAGCCCTTTGTGATTGAAATATTGCCTTCCAAAAGCTCAATTTGTCTCATTGTGTCTCAGTTTGTCTATTGCACTAGAAGCCCCATAATCCTTTGTGATGGAAATGTTAACTTCTAATTCGTCATTCACAAAGTGTCCCATCACTGCTGGTGATTTCATTTTACACTTGTATGTGGCCCTGGAAAATGTGCCTGATTTAGTAAGTGTTGGAAATGGTCCTTTCTGCAGGGCTATCCCCAAACTTTTTGCTTGTCTCGTCTTATTTTTCTGACCTTCTTTTTGTTGTCTTCGTGACGCTGGGCACTTTAGAACTGCTAATCAGTGCTAAAATGCATGTGCCCTCTCCCCTAAAACATTCAATCCCTCATAATGACATTGGCGGTAAGTCCTGCTTACCGCCATGCCGACTGCCGCCAACATACCGCGACCGTGTCAGTATACTGCTACCCATATTATGACCCACACATAGCAATCCATCACTATACGGACACAACCACAAGTCCGCCAGCCCAAAGGTCAGTGATAAAATGGCGGTAGCAAAACACACACCGTTACGCCAACAGAACTATGCCCACAGCATTATGACCCATGAATCACCGCAGCAGACATTCAACCGCGGTAAACGATTGGCGGCACATACCGCCGCGCTCAAAATACACATACACATACAAAAGAACACCACATTGGACAATTCAAACTACACACATCTGACACTCACACACACACCACACCCACACACCCACACCACTATAAAACCCACACCCACACTACACACATCCCTTTACAACACAAAGAAATTGACAACTGAGAGAGAGACACACCAAGAGCACCCACAGAACGAGAGCCAAAGAACACCATCACCCACACACCATCCACACACCTCACAGCACACCCTAACACATCGCCCCACACACCCTCACACACACCACACACATTACTAACATGGCACCACAAAGACTTCCCAGGTTCTCAGAGGAGGAGCTAAGGGTTATGGTGGAGGAAATCATCCGGGTAGAGCCACAACTATTTGGATCACAGGTGCAGCAGACATCCATTGCAAGGAAGATGGAACTATGGTGGAGAATCGTGGACAGGGTCAATGGCCTGGGACAGCACCCCAGAACAAGGGACGACATCAGGAAGAGGTGGAACGACCTATGGGGGAAGGTACGTTCTGTGGTTGCAAGACACCAGATAGCTGTACAGAGGACTGGCAGTGGACCCCGACCTCCTCCCCCACAAATAACAACATGGGAGGAGCACGTCTTGGCAATACTGCATCCTGGAGGCCTGGCAGGAGTAGCAGGAGGACTGGACTCTGGTAAGTCAAATCTTTACCACTTTCACCCCCCTACCTGCATGCCATCACATACCCCCACGCTCACTCTCATCACTCCACCACCTCCCACACACCCCACCATCACAATCCACCAATCCCAGTACCCAGCACTGCATGCACCACCAATGCATGGACTCCACTCACAGCCCTGCATGGACACCCATCACCACAGCACACTAGAGAGAATCATCTAGCCCACAAAATAACTACTCACACAAGGCAAAGCTGACAGGCACTCACAACCATAGAGGCCAACACACCCATGCACAAGATGTCACACGCAGAAACAATAACACTGCATTTACATCCCAACAGATCCCCCACACAACGTCACTGGAGAGGAAGTGCCAGCAACATCCAGTACCTCCACAGAAGAGGCACACAGTGATGACAGCAGCTCTGCTCTCCTGGATCAGGATGACCAACCTGGCCCATCAGGGACCTCTGGACAGTCGTTTATCCAGCCACAGTCCCATACCACCACAGAGCCTCCCCCTCAGGAAACACCAGCACAGCATACACCCAGCGGACCCATCCGTCTGTCCCCAGAACACGTCAATCAGCAGTGTGTCCACCACTACAGGGGCCCCAGGCAACCCCACAAACACAGAGACTTGGGATCAGTGGCAGTGGGCACATGGTTCAGGGGACAGAGAACAGGACAACAGGGAAGCTGGGAGGACTGCTGTGTGACAGTGGGAGGACAGGCCCAGGGAACCAACTCTCCACGAGGCACTCACTAACATCCTGGGAGCCTACCACCATTCCCAGGAGGTAATGGGCCAGTTACTGGCCAAGTTGCAGGAGACCCAGTGGCTCAGGAGGGACAGTACCTGGGGATGAGGGAGGACCTGAGGGACATCCACACCACCCTGGTCACCATTGCAGGGGTGCTGGCCGACATGGCCAACACCATGAGGGAGGAAGTGACACACCAATGGGCCCCTGCTACTATCCACACCGATGAACAGCCCTCCACCTCCTCTGGCGCTAGTGGACAGGAGGCCCCACCACAGGAACAGCAGGCCACCAGTACCCTTCCCCCTGCAGAAGGAGAACCACCCCTCAAACGGTCCCTGCGATCAAGGCAGAATCCAGAGAACATTGCCAAGACGCCCGACAGGAATTAAGACTCTCCTGATTGTCACCCTTGTGTCTCACTCTGTCACCCTGTCCACCTTGAGCTGCCATTGCTCCACTTCCTATGCCCCCTTGGACAATGCACCTGTGATGCAAAGAGACTGGACTCTATCCTGGACTCTATCCTGGACTCTCCTCCACCATCACCCAAGCCCACTGCACATCCCCATTAAGTTTTCAGCAATTAAATAAACATATGCAGTATGTCAAATTATTTAAGTATGTATTCCTTTAACAATCTGTAGACATTGCAAGTAGACTGTACAGTGATGGATACAGAGGTATGACCTGCATTGTGGTGCAGTCAATACACCAGGAGCCAGAGGAGGGCACAAATATCTGTGAATAGACGTCAAATGGTACAGTAAGTGGCCATAGTAGTGAAAAAAGCAGCAGCCTGCCAGTGATAATTTACAACACAAAACTGCAATGGAAGGTGAAGGTACAGTGTCTTACCTTTGTGTCACTGGAAGTACTGTTGAATGATAGATGTTCTGTTGTCCACATCCTCATCCTCTGCCTCCTCTTCATCACTGTCAACAGGCTCCACCGCTGCCACACGCCCATCTTCTCTTCAGCCTCATCCTCCTGCAGAAAAGGCACCTGGCGTCTCAAGGCAATGTTGTGCATCATGCAACATGCCACGATGATCTGGCACACCTTCTTGGGTGAGTAGCACAGGGATCCACTTATTAGATGGAGGCACCGAAACCTGGCCTTCAGGAGGCCAAAGGTTTGCTCTATAATTCGTCTTCTTCACCCATATGCCTCATTGTAACTTCCTCTGCCCTTGTCCTGGGATTCCTCACTGGGGTCAGTAGCCATGAGAGGTTGGGGTAACCAGAGTCACCTGCAAATAACGAGGGATACCTGTTAGCCAGACACTCACCCTTAGGGCCACTCCCACACCCATATACCAACATACACTGGGTGGGGACCATGGGCTCACCTATTAGCCACACCCTGTGCCTCTGGAGTTGAGCCGTCACATATGGGTTGCTGCTATTCCTCAGGATATAGGCATCATGCACAGACCCAGGATACTTTGCATTCACATGGGAGATGTACTGGTCCATCAGGCACACTATCTGCACATTCATGGAGTGAAAGCTCTTTTCATTTCTGGACACCTGTTCATTTCTCCGGGGGGGGGGGACAAAGGCAATATGTGTACCATCACTTGCCCCAACAATGTTGGGGATACGTCCCATTGCATAGAAGTCAGCTTTCACTGTGGCCAAATCCTCCACCTGGGAGGTGCGCATGTGTTTCATCAAGGCAGACAACACTCTGGTCAGCACGTTTGAGAACATTGGCTGGGACAATCCTGCTGCCATGGCCACTGTCACTTGGAAGGAACCACTTGCCAAGAAATGGAGCACAGATAGGACTTGCACAAGAGGGTGGATCCCAGTGGGCTGACGGATACCTGAGATCAGGTCTGAATCAATTGGGCACACAGCTCTTGGATTGTGGTCCTATCAAGTCTGTAGGTGAGGATAATGTGCCTGTCCTCCATTGCTGACAAGTCCACCAGGGGCCTGTACATGGGGGGATTTCTCCATCTCCTATCCATCCTCTGCGGTTGTACTCTAGGAGGAAAAATGATGAGCATCTGGTCAGTTTTCAACATTGCCTCAATGTACAATACATTGCATGTTGTGACAGAAACAGAAACAGTATGTGTATGTTTAGTCCCAAAATGTGCTTATGTCGGCTGTGACGCAATTAGCTGTAATGGTCTGCCCCCCCTGAAATGGTGGACGCCTGTCCTGTGTGGAGGAACGGGTGGAAATGAGGTAATACCGCAGACGTTGTGTGCCGTTGCGGGTGGCGGTCGAGTACCGCCGTTTAACTCCTCATTGGTTATCATTGGGCCCTATAGGTTACAGTAGCCAATGGTGATGTACGCCGGAGGTGACGGTATACACGGCCGTGGACGTAACCACCATTTTCTATCTGTTCACTCACTTGCTACCTGACCTTCAACAGGAGAGGACCTACACTGCAAGTGCTGCTGTGACCTATATCTAGAAGCGACCATGGCTCGAGTCACTGGGGAAAGGGCCCCGGTTTCACCACTGTGGAGTTGGAGAAACTGGTGGATGGGGTCCTACCCCAGTATCGATTGCTTTATGGGCCTCCAGACCAACAGGTGAGTATACTGTAGGCACGATGCATGGGGCATGAATGCATGGTGTGATGTGTGTGAAGGCCTCGTGTAAGGGGGGGTGGTGGATGGGTCCTGGGCAGCGTGCAGCATGTATGGTGGGCAACGTATGTGTGTAAGGGGATGGGAGGGATATGGTGAGCCATGGGTGTAACAGGCCGGATGGTATAACTGATCCCTTTTTCCATTTTCATTTTTCTGCACGTCAGTGCCCGTCACAAAAAGGGTATATGGCGTGCCATCGGCAAGAACTTGCAGACCTTGGGGGTCTATGGCAGGCGGAGCACCCACTGTTGCAAACAATGGGAGGACCTGAGACGCTGGGCAAGGAAGATTGCAGAGGCCTAGCTGGGGATGGCCTCCTGATGAAGAAGGGGTGCCCATTGAACCCTGACCCCCCCTGATGGCCCGCAAACTGGAGGTGGCCTATCAAAGAGCCGGATGGGAGCTTGAGGGCATCACAGCAGCCACAAGGGGGTGAGTATAGTTTCCAAATCTGCAAATTATGCATGGTGGGGTGGTCTCTGGGTGTGGGATGTGGGCCCCTGTGTACGCCAACAGTTGTGTTGTTGCTGGCATTGACCAAGTGAATCCTCTGTCACTCCCCCCCCCTTTTTGTTTTGTCACCCTGTCCTTATGTGCATTAGCATCATCTGGTGGAGGAGCAGAAGCACCGGCGACGGAGGGAGCTGCATCCCACATGGCCCTGGAGGCCGAATCCACCGACCGTGAGGGTACCAGTGGAATGGAGGGTGAGGGGAGCACCACGGCGGAGACAGGAGCGGACAGTTCTGACAGTGATACCTCCTCCGATGGAAGCTCCCTGGTGGTGGTGGGCACCTCTGTGGCCACCCCAACTACGGGTCAGCCGCCACCACCTGTACCAGCACCACCCTCCCAGCAGCCCCTCAGCAAGTTTCCTATGCCCGCTCACCCAGGAGGGTGGGCATCTCCTTTGCCCCAGGCACCTCAGGCCCTGCCCCAGTTAGCCCTGCTGCCCTGAGTGAGGAGGCTATTGACCTCCTGCGATCCATTTATGTTGGGCAGCCAACCATAGTGAATGCCATCCAGGGGCTGGCAGGGCATTTGCAACATACAAATGCATTCCTGGAGGGCATTCACTCCAGCGTGGTGGCCCAACATAGATCATTCCAGGCTCTGGCCTCCTCCCTGATGGCAGCCATTGTCCCTGTCCCTAGTCTCCCCTTCCAACTTCCTCTACCCAGTCCCATTCCCCTGAACCCCAACCTATCTCAAGCACACAATCAGACCAGCATGCACCCAAGACAACAAACAGGAGTGGCTCAGGCAAACACAAGCTCCACACATCATCCCTCAGGCACTCACACAAACACCATCCAGAAGCAGACACACTAACATCCACTGCCTCCACTATGTCCCCATCCTCCTCCTTGTCCACCTCCCTCCCAGTAGTGTCTCCACTCACACCTGCATCACTACATCCTAATCCACTAACTCCATCACCATCCCCATCACCCCTATCACTACACGGCCCTCACTGGCAGTCACCCCCCCACATCCATGCACACATCCCCTGTGTCCTCTCCCACTGTGTCTGTGCCCCCTACTCCCAAAGTACACAAACGCGAGCACTCAGACACCCAACAGCTATCCACCTTACAACAGCATCCAGCCCATGCACCTGCACCCAAACACAGCAGACACTTCCTACAACCACTCCCTCTTCCTCCACTCCCAAACCTTCACCCTCTTCCCGCACCAGTGTCCCTAAGAAGCTTTTCCTCTTCCCTACCCCTCCCCACCATCCTTCACTTTGGGCCAGGGTGGGCAGAACCCAGGCCAGCACCTCAGCAACCCAGTCCACGGCCACTGTAGTTTCAGCAGCTACTGCAGGTGTGAGAGGCTCCAAGAATACACCCATCAGCACTGGCAGTATGCCTGCACCAGCTGGCAAGGCCAAGGAACAACCACCAGATGCCAAGGGCAAGAAGGGACCACCACCTGCCAAGGACAAGGATGCACCACCAGCTGCCAAGGGCAAGGGCAAAGGGTCTGCCCCTGCAGACAGGAGGTCAGGAGGCCTGGTGCTGTGACAGGATCTACGCCCCCACCACCAACCCTGTTGCTTCAGCCATCCAAGGCTTCAGGGGAATGGCTGGAGCCTCCCCCCACCACTGGCAGCACCGCCACCAGCACCGCCCCCAGCAGCACTGGCACGCCACCAGCACCACTGGCAGCAGCCCCAGTGGGCAGCCGTCCAAGGCTACAGGGGAAGGGCTGGAGCCTCCCCCAACCACTGGCAGCACCGACACCAGCACGGGCACTGCCACCACTGTGCAGCCATCGCCACCTGTGGATGGACTGTAGTTCTGCCTCCATAGAGTGTCATGCATACTGCCCACAGCAACTTTTGTGGATCTGACACCCAGGTGAGAGAATGTGACCTTACATTCCCCATGTGCTGCATCACAGGGCACAAAGCCCTCTCCAGAACCAGTGGAAGAAGGCATCCACTCACCCCCTCCCTGCCAGGACGAAGCACACTGGGCACAAGGCCCTCTCCAGAACTAGTGAAAGATGGCATCCACTCACCTCCTCCTTGCCAGGATGAAGCACACTGGGTACAAAGCCCACTCCAGAACCAGTGGAAGAAGGCATCCACTCACCCCCTCCCTGCCAGGATGAAGCACAATGGGCACAAGACCCCTTCAAGAACCAGTGGAATAAGGCATCCACTCACCACCTCCTTGCCAGGATAAAGTACATTGGGTACAAAGCGCCCTCCACAACCAGCGGGGAAGCCACTAGAGAGACTGTGGCCTTGCACTTCCCAGGACCAAGCAGTGGGCAAACCACCCACTAAAGAGACGGAGACCTTGCACTCCCCAGGACCAAGCAGCGGGCAAACCACCCACTTGAGAGACTGTGGCCTTGCACTCCCCAGTACCAAGCAGTGGACAAACCACGCACTTGAGAGACTGTGGCCTTGCACTCCCCAGGACCAAGCAGTGGGCAAACCACCCACTTGAGAGACTGTGGCCTTGCACTTCCCAGGACCAAGCAGCGGGCAAACCACCCACTAAAGAGACGGGGACCTTGCACTCCCCAGGACCAAGCAGCAGGCAAACCACCCACTTGAGAGACTGTGGCCTTGCACTCCCCAGGACCAAGCAGTGGGCAAACCACCCACTAGAGAGACTGTGGCCTTGCACTCCCCAGGACCAAGCAATGAGCAAACCACCCACTAGAGAGACTGTGGCCTTGCACTCTCCAGGACCAAGCAGTGGGCAAACCACCCACTTGAGAGTCTGTGGCCCTGCACTCCCCAGGACATCGCAGAGGGCATGTAGCCCCTTCCAGGACCAGTGGCATTGTACCTTCTTCCGGCTGAGTATGCCTGTGTATTTTCGACCTGACGCCCCAGCAGTGTTCTCTCCATACTGAGGCAGGAGTCAAGTGGGGCCTTGGCCTATGTGATATGGCCCTGTGGCCCACGGACATTATGGACTGGGCAGTGTCCCTTCATTTATATATCTGTAAATACTGTTTTGATTTTTGAGGACCTATGAGTCCAGCAGCAGCATGCTATTGCTGTAATTTGCTGCCCATGCTATACAGGAAGGGTGTGGTTGTCAAGCTCTCTACAGTGCTTTATTCTGACTCACACTGCTCAGGCAGAGCACATGTGAGCCATGGGGCCACTTTTATTCACCTTGCATTTTCGAGGCAATAAGAAAGCCTCAGATCAGCATGGCCCCCCCTCTTGTGGGGGAGATCACACTGGGCTGCTGTGTCGAAGACAAGACACTGCACTGAGGGATTGCGCTGTTGGGCCTGAGCGACCTTTTCCTTACTTGAAGTAGCATCACCTCCTCATTGCGAAACTCAAAGAATACAGGGGCGTATTTATACTCTGTCTGTGCTGAATTTGCGTCAAACATTTTTGGCGCAAATTCGGTGCAAACCTAACACCATATTTATACTTTGACACCCCAGCCTGCGAGCGCCAAAATTCCACTGTGTGCTGCATTTTCTGGATGCGTGAAACTTCCTTGCGTTAATGACATGCAAGGTAGCCATTCCGTCCAAAAAATGACTTAAACACCCATGCGCCATATTTATCCTACCACGCAAAAATGCAGCACGACTGGGAGGCAGAGTCGGAAAATGACGCACACCCCGATTTGCGTAAAAAAATAACGCCTGTGTCAGGTCAGGCGTTAAAATGGGGCAAACACACCAGTACTTAAGGAAAACACACAGAAGCAACATCAGAGCTCAAAAAGAAAGACATGGAGGTGCTATTCATCCAGCATGCACGAAGACGCAGAGCACAGGACCAACAGCAGCAGCTTCCACCACACCAGCAGGGACCCCAAAGGCAATGCAGAAGGCAGTTCAGGATATTCAGGACCAGGAAATCCCTTCTGGGCCTCAGGGAACATGACATCAGCCATTCAGCAGCTGCTGCGCCACATTGAGCCACAGTTGGCACCCAGCTTGCAGACACCCCACATCATTCCACCAGAGACCAAGCTGCTAGCTGTCCTCCACATGTTGGCAAGTGGCTTGTTTCAAACCACTGGTGCCTTGGTTGCTGGGATCTCACAGTCCTCATTCTCTGCCTTCCTACCCAAGGTATTGGATGCCATCATCTCTCTCACACCCGCTACATCAGCTTCCCCAACACACAGCAGAAACAGCAGGAGACCAAACAGGGCTTCTACCAAATCAACGGCTTCCCAAATGTGCTTGGTGCCATTGACTGCACACATGTATGGATTGTGCCACCTGCTGCAACCGAGCATCTATACTGCAACACGAAGCACACCCACTCCATCAATGTGCAGGCCATTGTGGATCACCAGGGTTTGATCACCAACATTGTGGCAAACTATCCTGGGAGTGTATATCATTCATTCATCTTCCGCCGCTGCTCCATCAATCAACACTTCCAGGATGGACGATATGGAAATGGCCTACTTGTTGGTAAGTAGAGAAACCCAGTTATATCTATACAGCACAGCAACCCTGTAGGACACACAACACATACACCACTACATTGACACATGCCCAGGAAGACACTGAGGTTGTGACACTGCTAGTCATGTTTGATATCCTGACCCAATGGGATACACACCTATGGACAAATGACAGATGCTGAAAATAACAACAGATGCCACTCCAGAGACACAGGGAACAATTTAAAACCACACAGTGACTATGACATGGCCTTAACTGCCAGTACAACTTGGAAGATGAATCTTCCAACATCACATCAATAACACTCAATCACACACCCTTCCAAACAATATGTACTGTGCGAAGTGTTTCGCTGCAGGTCAAACACCATGACACACATAGCATGATAATGATGACTCCAGTGAATGGGACATGGAATCATTGAGGCTGTACCAACGTCTCACATCACTCCTGGTCTGACATTGCCCACTACCAATAAGCAAGTGGACTGTGCTAAGAACACATATTGATGTGACAATATTGCAAAGCGCACATTGCTACACATACGGATCGAGACAATTACACATATACACAACAGATGTACAGGCATATGAACCTTCTGACACTTAAACCTTCACCCCCACAACCAAGTTAGCCAGCTTGCCTGGACCAGGTTCAGCAGTGTAGGTACATGTTTGAACATGAGCCAACTCAGTGAGGGCAGATAAATAGGTTTGCATAGAACTTGTCACACATGGGATATTTGTGCATTGTCAATTGTCAACACTTCAGTACTGCCAACTTATGTAGATGTGTTGTACATTGTCACCTAGCCAAATCAAAGGGCCTCACTGATATTGAACAAATTCTATTCCATATGTTAAATTGGATGGGATGTCCAGGCCATATAGATGCAACCGTGTTACCACCACTGTGGAATTGATTCTGTGTATGAAAGTATCATGTCACCCCAGTTAAGACACATGGACACCTCTTTCACATGACAAAATACATTGGAGTACACAATGTAATGCAAGTCTACAAAAATACCGCTGACATCCGGTCAATCAGGCAAAAACCAGTTCAGATAATGAAACATCCCGATGCTGATGGTACATCCTAGAAGCCTAGGATTCCACACAATAACACAAACACAGATGAGTCACAGACAACACAAGATAACAACTGCCATGCAAAGTGATAACCATGATGCAAGCTCCATCAAACATTTTCAATCATTTTCTCTTTCAGCTGATCAGGGGTATGGGATCCAACCATGGATCATGACCCTATTTGCAAACCCAAGCACTGCAGCAGAGCGTGCCTATAATGAGGCACATCAGAGGACACGCAGCATAGTAGAGAGGACCTTTGGCATAGAAGTCAAGATTCAGGTGCCTCGACATCACCGGAGGCAGCCTCTTATATATCCCAGAAATGGGCTGCAAGATCATTCTGACCTGTGCCATCCTGCCCAATATATGTGTAAGGAGGAACATTCCCCTCCATGAACCTGACCCACAAATGGCTGAAGAGGAGGAAGAGGAGGATGCTGTCCATCAACATGAGGGGGACCATCCAAACACTGCTGCAGGATTGCGTCGGAGACAACACATTGTACAAAACTTCTTTTAACTTAAGTCACTATCACCACTTTCTTACCATATCTTATTAAACACCTAATCTAATCACTAAATCATGGTCTGGGTAATTATTTATGCATCACATGATCTCTAGGAATCACAATCTGAGTTTAGCCTCATGGAGCAGTGCAGTAATACAGATTAGGATACTGAAAAAACAATATCACATTTGTTGGGTATGAATGTACACCCAACTTCACATACAGTGTAAATGGCATATATGGTGTTTATTTCACATTTCAAGGGCAATGTCAGAGTAGCACAACTATGGGACATCGAAGCTGCAAATGGATAGCCCTAGTGCCCAAAGTATGACAAGCATTGTTCACAAGATATTCCCTGTGCATGCCCTCCCAGGTTATAAGTTCTGTCACAGGCATTTATTCAGTCTCTTCCTACCCTTCTGTAGGTGGCCCTGTAACAGGACTAGATGTACCCTGGTAATCCTTCATCTACACACACCCAGACTCACATTCTGACTCCAGGGTGCTTCCCTCTTTAGTATGGCATGCCATAGTCCTAGTTCATATGACTGCATGGACTGCAGGTCCCAAAATGCCCTGCCTAGTAGTCTGTAGGACCTGTAATCACCTGTCCATTGCTTCCCATGTGAAAGGTATTGTTGGCCCTTTGAACTTATTTCTCACCTACAGGACTTGTGAGAGACTGAAGCTGCACACACCTGTGAGCACTTCCATGCAGACCACCCATTTGACTCTGCACTGCCATTGCTGCTGGCTGGAACTGCTAGCTGCCTTTTTATGTATATCCTTGTTGAGTATTGCCGTATAAACCACTTGTGTAACACAGCCCTTGGGTTATTGTGTAATGTTGCAGCCAACAGCACAAATCCAGTTTTAATTATCCACAGTGTGGTTCAGGCTTTTCCTAGTGTGAGTCTGCTCACTGTGCATTTGCCTTGTTCATGTTAGTTCCTGACAGGGCGTGCATCCTGTTAGCATGATTGTTACCGTTTTTTGTGTAACCATAGAGGTTCCCTGTGGCTATATTTCTCTCATAGTTGCTTTCCATGCCCTCACTTTCCTCCTAGGGTATTGTGTCTGGGAGGTCTACCATGAATCCACAAATATATTTGATAGTTTAATCATTTTACATATGGTATAAAGGTCTGGGACGTGTATTCAAATAGCCTAATACCGGCACTATCCCTTGCCTGTGTTTCATGTATGCATGAGTGACAAACAGTGACAGTGTACTATGGCTGTATGCATGAATTGGGAATGGTGCCTCCAGCACAAAAAACGTTTGCTAATGTTCATGAATGGACAAAACATTTCTGTGCCCTGACGGTCCACACACAGATTCACATTGGCTGCAACCCAATGATGGTGCTTGCATGGTGACTAGCTGTGAGATTAATCAGCACAGAGGCACTGATGTTCCCTGTTGCAGTGGGAATTTTAAAGCCAACCCTGTACACAAATGTTGTGATGAAAGCTGCCGGATTCTATATACTGATCCCTTACATTTGTGAGCACACCAAGGTTACCCTGTTGTCAGCCTTATAAAACTTCTGTAGTGCCATAGCTCAAATATCCCCATGTGTGTTGTCAATTCCCCTTTGGTTTTCGGTCAATTCTGCTTTGAATTATACTATGTTAATGCAGAGAATGGATCCACAGACTCATGAGTAGATCTGCACTCAACAGTGACAACATGGAGGACAATAATGACACTGGGTACACATGGCCACACACTTGAACTTGACACCTTTGTGCAATTAACCACTGAAAATATGTGAACACATGCAGCTTGGTCTGCTGGTCCTCCACTGCCACACAAGCAACATAGGTCATATATAGGACTCAAACAGTGGAGTGACATTACATTTTTGGATTGTTTTGCAACTCTGTACCTACAAAGCATATTCAAATGACTGACTCATACCTCTTATACAAACAAGTTACCAGGATGTGGTATCTAACATTCCTGTACATGTGATGGCTTAATCATTGCCTTTATCAACCGTCCTCTCCCTCCCCTGTGCATAGTTTGTCATGGGAGATGTATTGTCCCAATAGTCAGTGCAGTTCACACAGCATTAGATGCTACATGCATGACAAACACATATCCTGACTCATATCTACACTGAAACGTTTGTGAAGGTTATCCATATTAACAACACATGCTTACAAGCACATTAATGAAAGCACGTCTTGTGACGTTCAGACAGAGGCCCAACGAAAATTGAAATAGCCAAATCACAGACATTGACACACAGGCAATGAGTTAATGCATTAAGTTGCGTAGCCTTGCTATCCTCTATTGACGCATAACCTGCTCAAACTGGGTAATACTAATTTGTATTCAAAAAGTTTGGGTATCTATTGCATCAGTGAAGAGTGCTCATCCGGTACAACAACTGGTGTATCAGGGTCCGCAGTAGTGTGATCTGCCACATGTGCCAAAACACTGAAATACACAATGCAGGTGCAAACAGCCTATCTCTGTACAGTTACAGAGAGCAAGACCTGCTGGACCACCTGGGTATTGTGATTTGTGGCCCTGTTGGTGAGAACAATTCAGAGCAATGTGCACATTTAAATGCTCTATAGTGGCAGTAGCAGATTTGTTGATATGCTGCAGGCAATGTTTTTGGACATGTGGAATGCAAGTTAAACATACAGTGGCCCTGAGTTTTACAATAATTGCTACACATTACCGTCATTTGTTGACACAATAGCTGCACTAACTTACACAACACAACTTGATCTTGTAAATTAGTGCTGCCTTCACTTCAATAGATGATGGTAATGCGGCTCAAACATATGTGTTATCCATGGTCTGTGAGCGTACCAGGAAAGAAATGTTTTTCACAAGCTAAAGCTAAGAATTAATGTGTTCCCCAATTATTTTGAATACATGTCCGGACTGTATTCTGGGGCATACGTACAAATTTATTCTTAACCTCCGGTAATATCTTAGGCTGATAGTTTGACTTGGTTGTGCCGCAATTAAATTAGGAATGGATGCCAAAGTAATGCACACGGGTTCATATCTAAATGTTTGGTGCTACTTTCCATAGCTGTAGCGTAAAACATGAAGCAAAGGATACAAATTGAGGGATAACAACTATCTCTGGCCCTCTGTTCATTGTACCTGTGCGTTTTAAATTGGTCTGGGCCACAATAGCTGGAACAGAGCTGATGCATTTCCCATCTGTTCTACTTTATAGCCATGCACTTCTCATAAGTTATTGGGTCATCATGGGATACCTGACGTTGGGGAATGCATGGTCACAATGTATTACTTGCATGATGTTGTGCAAGGGACCCATGACCAATTCCATCATACATATAAAGTTCCGTAATACTTTCCTAGTTTACGTTTGGTACACCCCTGCTGATCTAGTGCAGCATGATCAGAAGACCAGCATTCCTGTGACTGCTGCCATTACGAAGGTACATACAAATTGAAACCTACATCATCATGATTGACACAGTAGGACATTTGCTAAAACATGTTTCAATAATGGGACAGTGTCAGTTTGCTGTATACCCGCTGATCTCCCAACTTGGCAAATGTAAGATGATGAATGTGGCTAACTGTGAATTCCAAAACCCAATATGGGTACACAGGGCAATGAGTGACACATTTCAGGTGCAATGACTACACCTGTGCCCATGCATTCTGTCATGGATGACCACAATATACACTGTCAGCATATATTTCTTTGTTGTATTAAATTTTGATAAATGGCCAATCCATGTTTAGCATCAGATTGTCATCAAGTAATGCACAGGATACCGCCATTATGGTGTCATAGGGGGCATATGTGGCTCAGGGTACACTGTAAATGTACCATATGTAACCTACACACAACACAGGCCAACATGTAAGGGACCATAGAAAGCATAATAAATCATGAGCTTCACTCAACCCACATGAGCATCACACAGTAACTGATTGTCCCCTGATGCACAAGCCACAATACCTGAGTGACTAGTATTGCAGTGCTCCAGGAATGTGGCTTTGCATGTCTCTCATTACAACAAATGATGCAATTGAGTACAATCCATAAATGATTCTGCAACCAATTGAGGGATCATGTTTGTCACTACATGATTGTTAGGGCCACTGCATGTGTGCAGATGTGTGTGTATCACTCACTGGGGTATAAATGTTTGCAGTGCTATGTATGTTGGAGTATCATCATGCCTGAGTGGCTGGACTTTCAGATATAATGTCACACACAGTAATTTTATTTGAAGGTGTTGTACAGTGCACAGACATTAAGCACATTTCACCCTTCCATGCTTTACAGGTGGACCTGCCCCTTACACAATTGGCGAAGGGGCTCAATTTGCAGACCCAGACATATCCAGTAAGTGTTGATATTTCAGTTCTGTGTTGTGTTTGCAGTTGTTGTGTGATTGACTCCTGTGTGTTGGACACATAGCAAGGTATGATGTGCTGGCACATGATCTGATATGTAACTTGACTGGAGTTTCACTTTTTTTTCCATATTTGAGTTGGACAATCAGTAGCGTAGAGACATATTTTGGGATTGTAGTGCAGCCCTGTAGGCATGGCCTAGTGGATAGGGTGACATTTGTTGTTGAATGCCTTGTAAAGAAAAAATTGCAGAAGGCCATTTTCATGATTTAGTCAGCAAGTCATACCCTGAATCTCACAGAATAGGGATGCCAAAGTATTACCCACAGACTTGAGCCTCCCTGTTCACTAATGAACATGTTCCACTGTATATTTGACTTCCTAGCAGCATTTAGCGCCACATGTTGTGCTATGTGTGTGTGGCACTTGAGTACAATGTCATAGGTGTGCATGCAGCTCATGCCCAGATGTGTGCTTGCATCTATCTGCTTGTTGTAGGACAGGTATTGGTGGAATCACATGATGTTGACAATTGTCTGCAATTACAAACATAAATGTGGATGGGATTGTCCAAGGTTTGTGTCTATCCTAGTTGGACACCCTCCATGCCTGTGGTGGACTGACTAAACCCACAAGGAGCTGTCCAAAGCTTCCTGGCTGTCCTTGATGTTTGAAAGTATGTGTTGCTTGTCCATCCACCCCTGAGGCACAGGCTTAGGGTTATGAAATATGTGTACTTAGGTGTGATGATCCAAGTGTAGTACACAGACATGTAAATCTGGAAATCATTTGTCCCAACCTAGGATACCCACTCTTGATTAGCAACTGCATACCATCCTTGCAATTACATTTACAAATCACAGATCTTGTGGCCCTTGGTCGTCATCCAGAAGATAGTCATTAGTTGGCCTGTCACATGTGGAGGACTTGCAGCATTTGTTATGTGACTAATGGCAAAACAATGATGCTTAGATCATTTAAGTTTGTACACATCTTTTAGAGCATTGCTGTGCTGTTAGATAGGACATGTGTAGGCTACATTGGCATGTACTTCCTCATGGAGAATCTGTGATCTGTATGGTGATATGGCCTGTTTCAGCTACATTAGATGTATTGTCTAATTCCCATCAGTAGCTGTATCACACAATGATGTACCTAATGTTTGGCTTTATCTTTTTTAACAGCAGCCAGTATGGATGCCAACCAGATCCGCGAATTTCAGCGGAGGGCGATGCGTTACCGCCACATTCTGGATGTAGAGTCTGGGTTCTGCCACATGGCACGGCGTTATCGCCATAAAAAAGCCTCAGGGGTGTGGAGGGCATTTGTCCAAGGGGGCCCTTCTGCATCAACAACATGTGCGTTTTTTTGTGGGTGGGTGGGGGTTGATGTTGGTGTTTTTGTGTATTAAATAAAAAATATATATAAAAAAATATATGTACATACATATTTGTTTAGTATAAGATAGTATGTGTTTAGGTCAGCATATGTTGTCCTCCATGTGTCCCGTCATATAAGGGGGGAGGGTGGGTTGATGTTTACAGTGTTTAATTACATGTGATAAGTAAGTTTAGCTTAGGGTAGTTAGGGCCAGTTGTGGGAAACATGTAGTTAGGTTAGGTTAGGTTAGTTGAGGAGTTTCCCCTAATTTTAGCAACCTATTTTTACAGTTGAATAAATACTTATGTACTCCTTTACAGTATATGTCATATGCTTGGGGATCAGGGCCTTGGCATGGGTGAACAATGTCAATTTAGTATTTGCATTTGTGTCCCATCCTGCATCCAAATCCCAACTGAGCTGTCACATTGGCAGCTACACCAAAGCTACTTTTCTATGCATCTGTCATCCATTGCACCCACCACTCAAGGTTACTATGGTTCCCAATGTGTTGTTAAGTTTGGATGTATGTTTTCAATCTGTCATACTTTGAGACCAGATTTGGTATTGAGGACACTGTGTTACATCTGCCTGCAGCCTGATGTTCATATGAACCCTGATAAGGTGAGTGATGGTATAATCTCATGTAGTATAGCATACATAACTATCACCTATCTTTTGTTACATTGTACAGCCAGGTTACTTTTTTGTACGTGCACTCGTACACATCAATTCCTGCTGTATGGTGTATGTGATGAAACATTTGAGTCAAATGTCACACACCTAAAGATTTTGTGGACGAAAATTTTGAAGACAATGATTTTCTGCTTAGACATCCCTTGAAGAAAACTTATTCTGTCCAACACAGCATTATACTATAATTTTTCTATTTACTTCATAATTAACCCTCAGGAAGGGCAGATGATGGTACAATCCAGACCACAGTGCATAGTTATCAGCCCACAATCTTCCAGGGCAGTTGTATTGACATTCTATGGGCATTGACATGAGGCAAACATCACAAATCTCCCTCACGGTTGATGTGTCACATTACACAGAGACAAAGTGGTTGTGTAAGTGCTATTTATTTTAAAGTGCTGTAGTGCTAAATTTACAGAGTCCAGGATTGTGAGCCTATTAGTGTGACACCTTCCATTGTGATCCTACCCAAGTGCAAAAGGACATGTCATTGGACATGCTGGGTGAAGTGTCATACAGTGCAGAGGGACATGAATTTCCAATGAGGTAGTAAGAGACAATCATAGGGCATAGTGACAAGGTAAACTGTGGGTTGGAGAACAGTGCTTGTGAGCAGCTGTTGCAAGACTGGCATGTTACAAAGCAGAGGACCTTGGTTATAAGTGCCCATGTGACAGGGACTTGTGCTGCTGGGTACTCTTACAGGTGAAGGTGATCTGTTCCATGTCTTCATCTTCTGATGTGTGTGTCGTCTCCTCTGCCCTTGGTGGTGGTGGGTTTGAAGGGGCAACACACACTTCAGTGTTTGAATACGTGGAGTCAGAAATCCCGGTAGTTGCCAACTGTGGAGATATTAAGGGCAGTACTTCAGGAAGGAGGAGCTGCTGGTTCTTAAGGATAGCAGCTACATCACTGTGGTAGGCAGCCAGGTCGGCCCTGAGGGGGTCAATATTGCATTCGTGCACACGTTGAAAGGTTTGATGTTGGAGGTGTTGTGTCAACTCCCTTACTGCTGTGCTGATTTCCCTCACACTTTGTTGAAGTTCTTGCAAGATTGATGTTCGACCTTGCATGGCTGCTGCCTGTTCTGCAGTTGACATCATGCACAAATGCACACCCTCAAGGCTGGCTGCCATATTTTCCATCCCCACCAGCACCTCCTTGGCCAGCTCCTGCTGTACTCCAACTACAGTCCTCTCAAAGCTGGTGCCAGTGTCGTCAGAGTCCTCAGCTGGGGTGGAGCTGACAGGTCATACTATTGGGGTGGTGGGTGGGTCGTCTGTGATGGCTGCTGTATCTGTGCTCCTCCTTGCAACTGAAGTTGAGGTCTGGAGGGTTCCAAGGACACCTTGGAGGGTCTGCTGGCTGATGTTTGTCAGCTCGTCATCCATGTCATCAGGGAAGTCCAGGACAGGCATATCCCCAGGAGAGCCATCGTCCTCTGCAATGAGATATAGTACAATTAGTGTGTCTGTTTTGTGGCATTTGTAATGTGATGTGCCTGACTTCCTATTGGTTGCACATTGTGATCTTGGTTCCTGTCTTTCATATTAACATTCTCCCAGGCCTATGCCCCACCTGCATGTCGCATGTAGTGTGGGCAGTTTGGGGAATTGTCTGGGTCACATCCTCTAGGTGTAGGTTCTGTCCAAATTGTATGTTGCCACCTTATTGTACACCTCAACCCTCCGTCTACTTCCATTCTCATGTTGTGGCCTTGCACTGGCTGTGGGTGTTATGATGGCACTTGCACCACACTTAACAATCTGGAACTGCCCCAGTCTCTGATATTTCACATCCAGCTATATGTTGCTGAGACCTAGCATGTACTATGTATAGCATGGGCATGGCACAATACAGATGTCAGCATTGGTAGTGTGTAATGTTGATGTTGGGAAATGTGAGCTACGTTGGATTGCACTGATGGTCCTAGCAGTGTTCCATTTCCTCTTCTGACTGTGCGGGTGTGTTTCACTAGCCGGAAACATATGTCCCCCCTCAATGCTGTTGCTTTAGCAGTATGACAGTTAGGATGTTCCATGGTGGCATTACAGCTATTGTGACCCAGGCACAGGGTAGATCCTGACATGTGCAGCATGGGTATGACATTACTGCTGTGTACCTCATAATGTTTCTGACAATGGCTGATGTTTGTAGTGACTATGGACATTCACATTTGACAGGATTAGCACATTTGTATTGATTACAGGGGATTGATAATGTTGTCATCCTGAACCATCTAATTTGGGTGTATTTGTCCATGGGCACGTAACTGTGTTTAGCTACTTGACCTGCACACACAGCAGAGGTGGTAGTGGCTACATTTGTCAATGTTAAATTCCACTTGCTGATATGGCCTGAGACTGTTAATTGAGTCTTAGTTCATGTAGGGAGAATAGCAGCTGTCGTGTGATAGCAGGCCAGTTTTACGTTGTACCCTACCCTACCGTCCTGGACTGGCTTTACCTTTCCTACATCCTTTGCATGGCAGCATACCCCAATGCAAAGGATTGTTGGTGTAGTGTAGTACTGTGCCCCAGGTTTCCTCTGAACAGCCCATGCCCCGTGCCGTGCCCCTTTCCCCATACCCCTGCCTGATTTTCATGGCTGACATGCATTGTGTAGTAGGTATGTCCACCCCCCTGCTTACAGTTAACATTTGGGCATTTAAGTTCCCCATGCTACTTACCCTGCATCTGTCTTGTCTCCTGGTAGTCTGCATTGTCCTGTCCTTGAATCCCTGTGACGATCCCCTCTGTGATGACAACTGCCACCATCTCCTCCATGTGGTCCAGGGCCTCTTGCAGTGCTGGAATCCCACCTCCAGTCTGCAGTGCTGCCTTCCTGTTTCTGGCCATCTTTTCCTTGGGCCTGCGCTTGCAGTCATGCCAGCGTTTCTTGCACTCAATGACTGTTCTCCCTACTTCTGCCACACTGTTTATCTTGTCAACAATTTGTTGCCAAATTGCCTCTCGCCTACTAATTGGCAATTTAAAGGTGACAAAATGTTGGTGCTGGTGTTCCGTCACCTCTTTCACCAGTATTTCTTGCTCCTCTGCACTGAACAGACACTTCCTTTTCTTCTTCTCCCTCTCCTAGGTCTTGTGTGGATCCTCCTGGCAGGTTCCTGGTCGGTTGTCATCTTCCTGGGGTCTCGCAAAGCTTCTGGGATCCATTTTGGCTCTCCTGTGCACATTTTGCTGTGTTTGCGCCCCTTTTTGATGCAATTGCGTCAAAAAAAGAAGCATATCCAGTTTGCGACATTGTAAACTGGATCAAAGTCATTTTCACCGAGTTAACGTTGTTTTTCTTTACGATGTGACGCATTGGTTTGAGAAAAAATAAATGACTCACACCAGTGGTTTGCACCGCCGTGCGTCAAAGTTTAAATTTGACACCCGAGCGGCGCTAAGAAATGGCATTATCCGGCGTTAAAATTTTGGACACAAAACTGCGTTGGCGCAATTTTGGGTCAAAAAGTATAAATATGACCCACAATCTTTTGGGGAACTTACCTCTGGCACATTTTGGGGGAAGAAGTCTTTGGTGGGGGCAGGGGACTGCTTTCCAAGACCAGGCATACTTCTGGGAAAGTCTAATTGCTTTAGCACACCCAACTAAGATTTGTATACTGCCTAATAGACGCACAGGTACTCCTGTGCCCTACATTGGATCAAGTATTACCATATTACATATAAGAGGAGTGCAGGTGTGCTGCACCATTCATTCTTGTGGGCATATTTGTTGATCTATGCATTTATGGTGATGTATGGTGCTTCATGTGTTTTGGTCTCCAAACCAGGTTGCATTACTAAAACTAATGTGATGATTCGTGTGCTTTTCACAATCAACTGCATTTCATGTCAGAAGTATTCACTGATGTAAGGAGGTATGTCATTTTTATTCTTGCATTGTCAGGATAGCGAGTACCAGCTCAGTGTTACTTAATAAGCACAGTATTTATGATTTCTATCATTTTGGTTCACATTTTATATACAATATAATATGTGTATTTTTTATAATCCTGTGTGAAGTCTGTTTTGTGGTGTATCCCTTTTGTTACTGGTGTGGGTGTGTTGCGCAAATGCTTTACACATTGCCTCTGGGGCTAAGCCTGATTGTTCTGTGCCAAGCTACAAGGGGAGTGAGTGTAGGTTATTTTTGGTGTGTAGCTCACTTGTTCTGGAGTGGTGGATTCTACCTGGCTTAGAGGCATACCCTACCCGACCAGAGACCTAATTTCTAACAGTAACCATCACTGTTGCCTTGAAAATGTAATTGATTAAACTTGAGAAAAGTTGTGCAAAGCCATCATTTATTGATATTGACTGTTGACTTCTTTTTTTATTACCACATACAGCCAGAAGAAATTCACCCACTAGAGCAGAGGTCCCTGCATTTGCAGGGAGGCATTGTCATGGGATACATCAACCCATGACACCTGCACAAACTGGTATCTCAATATGACCAAAAGAGGGTCCCAATTAGTACATTTTGATCAGACAACCCATAGATTCTTTACATAGAATCCATCATTAGCCTCAAACATGTGATCTGAACTAAGATATGTTGTTCATTACATGTGTTAACTAGAATGTAAACTAAATACACTCCTATCATCTTAGGCCCTTGAGGTTGGCCAGAACAAAATCTAGTACAGCGATCTCTGCTCCAGTCCACATGCAGGTGTGACATATAGTCAGGCACTGCTGACTAATGACACTAAGGCGACGCTAACTTTCCTCAAATATGGGCCTTATTATGTTGCAACCTCTGTCTTTCAAGTACTGAGGACAATGAGTCACTAGATGAAGCTGAACTATCCACCAGTAGAGAGTGGTGACCAATCCAAGGAGAGAATCTGATCCTTCCCCAAGCAGCAATGTCAGCGGTCAGCAATGCTCAAGAAGAGGAGGATGAAGAGGAAGAATATGATGACATGCTGGTTGTGGGAGATGAACTGGATTATCAGAAGGACATTGTTGGCCCACTGGGCAAAACACTGAAGGCAGCATCAGGTCTGGTCAGCACAGTGCCTCCAACTTCAACTATGAGGATTGCCCTTTGCAGGCAGTCAGCTAACCTGCCACAGCTAATAAGCATTCACCTTACCCAAAACAACCACCACTTCGTCACAGCCCTCACATCCCAGCTAGACATGTTGCTTATGCTATACACTCCTCCCATGACAGTGCGTCCCTGGCCTTCTATCAAGCATCTGTGGGACCTAAAAATTCCTGGTCAGGAGCCGGTATCCCCTAGACACTAATCTTCCCACAGCCTCCCACGTGCCAATGTTGAGATCAGAGGCCTTCCTCTGCAGAAAAGGCTAGCAGGTGGCCAGCGAACCAGTGGGAGGATTAATTTTTCAAACACAGGCCGATGTGAGGCAGCATATTCATGCCATAGGGACTACTCTGACTGACATATCAGATCACTATGGGAAATCCCTCAGATAGGTACTACTCTGTCTGACATTTCAGATTCACTACAGGAAATCTCTCAGATGACTGACAGACAGACCTGTGTCTTGAACAGGACTGATACATCTTGTCAAGAAGGCAAAATGAAATCATAGCAATCTATAGAGAAGGGAGTGCAAGACATCATGGAGTACATTTACTAAGATTTTACGCAATGTTTGCATCACGAAAGTTATGCAAATCACGCATTTTTTTTTTTACCTATTTACTTTCCAGCACAAAAAAAGTTATATGCTGGAAGTATCCTAAAAGTAACATAAAGCAGCGCAAAGCACTGCTTTGCATTGCTTAGTGCCAAGGGGGTGGTACACGGGTGGTACATGGCCATTCAAATGCAACCATTCATGCTTTTTGATGCTAAACCCTATCTACTAACATGAGTAGACTTGGTTTAGCGCCACAAATTGATGTCACTGAAAGGCAGGAGTTACAAGGAGAAATGTTTTCATTTCTCCTTTTCTGACTTTGCAAGTGTGCTGCACTGTACAGCGCATGTGCAACATGAATAGATTTAAAGTGTGTCAACGCATAGTATTTTGTACTGGAAGGATAACCTTTCAGTACAAAACCTATGCTTGATTCACACACCCTAACACTATGGGGTTAATGTGTATACATGGTGCTCAGCTGCTAAAATCAGCACTAGTGCTACGAAGAGGGGAGAGTAGAGGACAGCCATATTTCTGTAAATATGGGGCTGTCCTGCTCTCTCCTTTTCATGCAGCGCAGATTTTGTGACTGCTGCGCTGCACTGCATGATAATCTAGTATATCTGGGCACATGTCTTGGCCATGGAGATAATGGATGGCATGTTTAAACTGTTTCAAAGTCTTCCTTCATGGTCCATACATCGAAGGGATCCATACCACCTACCTGCACCACACCCCACCCAGCCACCTGTGCCACAACTGCAACAAGCACCACCCTGATATGCATGCACCACAACCCCTAGTGCAAGAAGCCTTTTTAGAAGAAGAAAAAAAAATCCAACAGGAAAGTAGTGCCCTAGAGACTCCTACTTCCTTTTCCTGTCCAGCAGGCTCCTCCCAGTGCTTTGCCAATGTCCTGGTCACTGTTCACTTGGATTTTGAAGTTGAAGAATCACTCTCCTTGTCTGCTGAATATATGCCTTTGGATCTAAGGACTTTGCTTTTGTGATGTCAAACAAGTAAGTTCAAAAACTATTATATAAGGGTGGTGTTTGTTTGGTAGGGCATGCACCAGTATTGCTTTTTACTTTTATTTGATATTTAAATTTTATTGTGTTGGGTGGCATGGAGTTTCAGTAGGGTCCTAGTTATTTGTTTGCATTTCATTTTTCACCTTTTGTAGGAGAAATATGTTTCACGGTTCAGTACCTTTTCTCCATGTTTGTTATATTTGCAAAATTCTTTTGTTTTACTATGTTGCCTAGTCTGCCAACAGACAATCCAGACAGTAGACCCAGTACTAGTCATCAGTGCATGAAAGGACTGTTTCTGGGGCAGATGGTTTTCTAATTAACATAGCGTAGGGCAGAGAGGGCAGTGGATTACATGAAAAATGTTGGCTATTGTTTTAATTTCATGGCAGTGCCGACGAGCAGCGACTTTGAATTAGATTTGACTCTTTTGCAAAGTAGTACCCAATCATTTGAAGAAACAGAGCAAAGGGGACAGAAACTGCAGTTAGCAATAGTAGATCTTCCTGAAGTTGGAGCACAACAGGAAAAAGAACCTCCTCTTTTCGAAGTATTGCCTCCCAGGTCTCCAGCAAGAAAAAGTAAGGTTACTCAATCGGCTTCTCCAAGCACCCCTTCTGATGATGATGATCTGGACATGGATTGAACCCCAGCAGATGCAGAGAGATGCCAAAAGAGTCAAGGGAAAAGAAAGGTTCCTGAAAGCCTTTGCATTATGGAAGGGCATGAGGAGGATAATGATGAGGCAGTCATTGTTATCGAATCTGGCATAGAGGAGACCAACATTACCCTTCCTACTCAACCAGCTCTGAGGGATATGGCATAGGTACAACAGTCAGCAGCAGCTCCCATCTTTGTAAGGCCTGTGCTGAGACCTGCATCAACCCTTCCCTCAGTAGAAGTATGCACTGCAGAGAGAAAATCGACAACACACCCACCTACCTCCAATTCTCATTCAGGCATTGGTGCTGGCACACAAAAAAGGTTTTCCTACCAAGTTTGGGACTTTTTTCGATTAGGAGCAGGAGGAGAACATTGCAATAAGTTTAATTTACCAAACAAGTGTTCGTTGAGGTAAGCCTGGTTCACACCATGGTACCGGAGGCCAAATGACCCATATGAAAAACTTCATGCATACCAGTGAGAGGAGCAGCTTAAAAAAATGCTGAATGTGGTGGAGGTGAAGGTGAGGAAAGTGGGGAATCATCAGCTCCAATCTCGGTGAGGGTGACATCTTTGTGCAAAGCAGCCCTGTCCCCAGCAGTGCCCCAGTATCACCCTCTTCAACGACTGCCCAAAGACGCTCATTGACTCTATTACCTCTTACTTCTCTGACATCACCTGCATGAGTGGCCCCAGAAAAGAAGAAAATCCAGGCTACTAATACGGGATTGTTTAGGCAGGAGGGTCCTATGACCACAACCACCCAATGGCACTTTTGTACAATGGAAGCTGACTAAAATGTTAGTGCTCAACCTCCTCCCTTTTTGTTTTGTAGAAGGAGTAGGATTTCAAAAATTTGTGACACTCATCTGCCCAAAATTGAAGGCTCCACATCGGACCTATTTTGTCAGAGCTGCTGTTCCAGTGCTGCATCACGATGTGTTGCAATTGGTTGGACAAGCTTTGCAGCAAAGTGCTGTTCCGATTATCCACCTGATGACAGACGTGTGGACCAGATGTCAAACAACTGATTACATGTGGATCACTAGACGCTGGATCTCTTTTGCGGGGGTTAGGCAACACCTATCTACCAGTCTTAGCTCCGAAGATAGTTTTACGGTGACATACAACAGTAGCCATGTTCGCCATGGAGAAATCCCAGACTAAGAGGTCTCAGAATTGGATTTGTTGCCATGGACAACTGCAGTAGTATTATCAATACCATGTCAGAAGGTGGCTATTTTAGCTATCCTGTGTTTGGTGCATTGCGTCAAACTGGTTGTGCAGGAATTTCACAAAACAAAGACATACTATTTTGTGTGCACCACAATAATAAAAATGGGGAGGGCAACGGATGCTTGCTGCCATAGACAGGGTGGCCAGCAGGGCACCTCTGAACACACAGTTTGTGGTTGCCCTGAGATACGAAGGTTCAGGCAATCTGTGGTGGAATGTTTGAATGTTCTGTGTGGGTGCAGAGTGAAAACCCTCAGCGAAATGGAATTTGTTTAATGCTTGGGATAACACTGATCTCAACTGCATGTAACAAATTTGGATGACCTTGGGCCTCACAGTAGCTAAACATAATATTCCATGATTATGGGGAATGCATTGGCACCACAAA
Source organism: Pleurodeles waltl (assembly GCF_031143425.1). Taxonomy (NCBI): domain Eukaryota; kingdom Metazoa; phylum Chordata; class Amphibia; order Caudata; family Salamandridae; genus Pleurodeles; species Pleurodeles waltl. The sequence goes on from NC_090439.1 coordinate 290,569,802, forward strand.
TAAGGGACTGAAAGAGAGACATGAGCTAGTGCATGTTGACCTAGAAGGTGACATATGAAAGTTGTGGATGTCTGCAGAAATGGACTGAGATGGTGGGGGAGTGCAATGTTCACAAGGGGATCGAACAGCTCTCTAAGCAGGGTCAGACCGGGGAGAATACTCATTGAATTGCTTTGCTCCGATTGTCATGTTCTGAGCAGCGAAATGGCAGAAGGGGAGGAGAAATGTAACTTTTTCAAGGGGGTTTCCCGTGTAACCTTCAAAACATGTCTGAGAATGTTACTGTATAATCTAAATGTCTGCCTACTGCTTGCATTATTTCTAATACAAATTTGTTTGAAAAAAAAAGAAGGCATAGCAACATATTGACCACCTGCACTCACTTCACCCACTCTTTTAAAGCCCGTAAGCAGCTGAGGATTATTCAGCATGCTAATAATGTACCAGTCAAAGCACTCATACAGGAGGTGCCAATGCTTTGGAATTCAGCCTATTATGTGTTGCAATGTTTGAGCAGTATAGCGAGATCAATGACTATGCCATTCTAAGAGGAATTGGAAAAGTATGACTATGGATGTGGACAACTGGGGGCTAATCTTATGCCTGACACAGATGCTATTCCCTTTTGAGGTTTTCACACTGATGTTTATCAAGGAGGGCAGTGCGAGGGCCAAGCCACCCTATTGTTGAATCTGCTACAGGACCAGTTTAAAAAGGTGTCTAAAAGGTTTGCACTCACAAGTGAGAACGAAAACGCAGTAGAGCAATCCTTGGTTGAGATTTTAATCCTTCATTTAGCTGGTATTACAAGTCTGCAAAATTACATCTTGTTGTCCAAAGAGTACATCTGTGCCACACTACAGTAAAAAAAAATTCTGTCTACTTTCATTGCTTACTCTGAAGAGGATGTTTCAAACTACAAGAGATAGAGTGTTTAACAAGCCAGAGAGCTGGAAGAAGAACAGCTGGAAATTACTAGAGTGCCACTCCTGGGCAGAGGTTGTAGGTTGCCGCGTTCATCTTCTAGAGAGGGCAATCTTGTCTCACAGGAGCCAACACCAACAACAAGAACACCGATAACAACCACAGCTAGAGGAACAGAAGAATTGGCCCCAACGTCTGCATTGGCTTGGTTTCAAGTGGCAGATCTTAAGTCCAGTTCAGAGGTGAATGCAAAAAACAGCCAAACAAGTGACAATACCAATGACTGTTGAGAGGATGTTCCAGGAATATCTGAATGACCCAAAAGAGTTCTATGTAAATCAAAACCCAGTGGTGTATTGGTATGCAAAGATGTGCCAATGGCCAGTGCTCAGCAGGTTGGCAATACAGTATCTGTCATGTCTGTTAGCCAGCGTGTCTGCTGAGCATGCATTCAGTGCAGCTGGTGCAGTTGTCACAGAGAGGAGGACCAGTCTCTCACCTCAAAACGTGGAGAGATTGACCATGATCAAAATGAAAAAGCATTTCATTCCACACAATTACACAGTTTCTGAAATAGCACAGGAGGAGGAAGATGATTGGTCAGAATCAAGTGTGTTAGCCGACCAACTTCTAGGCAAACCGCTTGAGCTTGAGGATGAACTCTACTTCCCTGACTGAGCGTGCCTATATAATTCTTTCTAATTATTTATCATTGAACTTTGTCAAAAAAGATATAGCTAATGGAACATTATGTTTGTGTCTGATTTATGCTGGGCCGTCATTTTTATTCTCATGTGTGGCCAGACTGGAGTTCAGTGTGAACTGAAGAAGCCTCCCCATTCCCTAGAAGATATTGGAAACAATGCCTGCCTCCCTCCCATGCCTATACTTTTTTGCATCACCTAGCAGGACTGCCCCTGAAGATCATTGACTTACAAGACTACCAAATTCCAATGTGTTGCTTGCATCAAAGCGGAGATATATATGTGTAACTACCACCAGACTTCAATTAGAAAAGGTAACTATTGAACCAATGAGTGATGATATATTATTGAGTGATTGCGATTGATAATTGGTGATTTATTCGGTGGCAGACAGTGAGCGTTGGTGTTCAACCAATTAGTAAACTTGATTTCGATGATTTGCAATGATGGGTGATCATTTTTTCTGAAGGTGATTGGCCCTTTCAAAGTTAGCGAAATGTACCTTCAGGGTCCATACCTTTTTTGGTTATTCCGAGACCAGATCAGTCTGTTTCGTTAACAAACACAAATCCACACAAAATACTCCAGTTCTGTTTCTCTCCTTGTCTTCAACAGCAGTGTACTACATGTCTCTCTTGCTCGGGTTGGGACTGGGATGGAATTAATTGGAGTCAGGAGGAAGATGGAAGGACTACCTCAACAGTCAGAAGAAGGAAGTTATCGACCTCAAAAGTAAACCATGATGACTCTGATGCCCAGTACTCAGCTCTGTGGAATGGAGAGATGTGTGTTGATTTGGGAAATGCTGCTGAGTGGGTGTGCTGCACTGCTGGCAAACGTGCAACTCCTCTTATTTTTGCTCTGACTCTGAGCCTTCTTGGGGCAATCCTCATGAAGCTAACCTTCCTTCTGTCCTCCTTGACTCTAAAATAGAGTTTCTGTTTTGCAATCCGCAGGCCTTCTCTTCTCCTGCACAAGTGAACATGAAAGCTGAGCTCAACACTCCTGCTTACCTACAGAAGCGGTTCAGCCAGGCATCCAATAGTGATGGACATACTGAGAATAATACAGATGCACTGCCCAGTTTGGCAACACATTCAAATTTTTCTTTCAACAATCATGTTTTTTAGAATTGGGTGGGTTCACTTCGTTACTCCATAATTTGGATTTTTCAAACCTAGATGACAGAACATTTAGATATCTAATAATCGGTTATAAGTCGGAACAACGCATGCTGGAACCACGCATGCATGAACAACGAGGTCGGAACAACAATCTCGTTGTGACCACTAATGCCTTTACCACGAATGCCTTAACAACAATTTTTTGCTGTAAAGGCATTCCTGGTAAAGGCATCAGTGACCGGCATGCATGGTTCCACCGTGCGGCCCCCCACCTCTAAAAATGACCGTGACCCCCAACCACCACACCCACCCCAACCCCTAAAATTACTGCAACCCCTCACCCACCTCTAAAACCTAGAACCACCCCAACCCCCTCCCCTAAAACCTAAAGCACCCCAACCCCCACCCCTAAAACCTAAACACTGACCCCCCGCCCTTAAACCATAATCACCCCGAGCCCCCACCCACCCAAAAAACAAAAAATACCCTGACTCCCCATCCCGCCCCTAAAACTAAAAATACCCGACTCCCCACCCCTGCCCCTAAACCACCCGACCCCCACCCCCACGCCCTAAAACTAAAAATACCCCGACCCCCCTGCCCTTAAAACAACCCCAGGCCCAGCCCAACTTACCTCCTTCTTGATCGCGTCGTCCTCCTCAAACGACTCCCTTCTTCTGTGCCTTAACCACACATGTACGTGGTTCAGCACATGTAGTTAAAGCCCTGAACAAGGAAGTCGTGGAAAATGAAAGCGTTGTTCCGTTTTTGTTTTCCATGACTTTGTTGTTCAGGAGTCTTTGTTCAGGATGCTTCCCCTAATAATAACTTGGGTGTCTGGGGCAGAACGTCTGTTTGTAATGCATTTTACTGAACTGTGTCATACTCATTCTTTCACTTCCTTCCACAACTGATTGATGATGACTTGTTGCTCATCATCCTGATCCTGATTAATATTGTTGTTGTGTTGTGTAGTGTTTGTCTTCATCATCCCCTTTCACCAAATCTCCTTTCCCATCCATTCATCAACTCCCTAACCCTCTTCACCCGGCCTGTGTGATTTTTTGAGGTGTGACTTAATTTATAGCAATTGAATTACACACTTGTTGGGGTGGATGTGTTTAAATGGGACACGAACTAACTACAGGATCTTCTATTACCTGAGTTGTAGCCCACACACACCCACTTACCCAACCATGCATAAAAGAACATCATTTGTCAACGTCAACTTCAACATTTTGGCATTTGTCATGCATAAACACTTAACCTTTTCCATTCCAGATTTTGAGTACACTTTTCCTGACTCAAGGATTTTGTAACTTTGATTTTAATTAACTTCCATGCTCACCATTGATCAGGCAAATTCACTATTGTTAATTTTTGTTATAATATTGGGCACTCTTTGTTGTGTCATGGTGGTAATAGTCTGGTTTCAGTTTTTCTGAAGTTATGACATAAATGTTTAACCCACTAACTTTGTGTTTGTCTCTCAATTTAGTTGCCTGTGGTAGATAATCCTTCCGATTAATCCTACAGTGGAGCTCACCTAGGTGGGAGTGTGACCTCACTTGTGACGCCTTCCCTGTTATCAAACTACCACTACCATTAAGAAGGCACCATGGGAAACCCTCCAGTAAGGTTTTGGAAGATTGAAGGAGGTACCAACCATTGCTTCATATTTTCAAGTAAGAGAACTATGGAATGAAGTGAACTTGTTTAGTTAGTGTGTAACTAATAATAGTATCTTTATTTCAGCTGAGAGCCATAAAAGCAATTCAGAAGAAAAGTTATAAATATCTATAATCATTAATTTAAAAGAATTAAAACTAGAATAAGACCAGTCTAAAATGACACATAATTGATAGATATCCAACCCTAAAAACATTTACAAAACACTAAAAACGTATATTCATTAAGTCTAAAAAAAAATGCAACTAATTAAGTTCAGTCTATAATGTCACACAATTAATAGCCTATCGGTCTGTGCTGCATTACTAAATTAATAGTCTAACCAGACATCTTGGCAAAGTTACAAACCAATCTGATGTAGACTCTCTCTAGATCGTACTGCCCAGGCACATTGAAGAATCCTTGCTATTACAAACACTACCTTATTGATTGTGTCACTTGTCAGTATACAGAGGGATTCTCTATGGTGCCTTATACCAAAAAGTATACATAAGGGGATAATCCACTTTCTCCTAGGAATTGAGTATCTTGGCAAAAAAAAAAAAAAATGGGCCATGGTCTCAGGCTGTGTTGGACTAAAATGACAGAAACCAGGAGTACAGTCAGCCTTGTTCCACTCCGTGGTAAAGGACTTCAGTGGCAGGATCCCCAATCTAAATTTGATAAAAAGGCTTTTAAAATAAGCCGGTTGTACATTGTCCATATAGGTTTCATATTTTGGAGAGCATTTTTGGTTTCGAAATTGGGCTGTCCTGGTCCCTTGTCCCTGACTAGACCATATCTGCATCAAAACCATCTCCCAATAACGTAGCTTTATACATGATATTACCTCTTTTGTTAAGCAATGAGGAGCACTCCACACCTCTTCCATGTTAATAGCATGGCACATATCTCTAATATATTTAAACCAAGTGATTGATTCTGCGCCAACATAGGCTATTAACTTTGTGAACACTATTTGGTAAGGAACTAAATGCTCAGGAGACCAGAGGCGCACCCAATATATGCGAGGTCTCAAGGAGATTTCTTTATGAATCAGATTGAGCGCTAGATTGAATCTATGAGGAGTAAGTGGGGTGCTTGTTGGTAAGTGCAACAAGGAACGTATTAACTTGTTTTCCACCACAATCAATTTCTTAGAATTACAATGGCCCCAGAGCTCAGCTCCATAAGTTGCAGCGGTCACTGCCGCAACCCAATAAACAGTGATAGCTGTCGAGATTTGCCCTCCCATAGAGTTTTTAATTTTCCTTCCGATCACCAATGACCGTTGATGGAGGGCAGTGACACTCTTTACAATTTGTGCGGGCCAGTGGAGGTCGTCTGATAGTCTAATCCCTATGTAATCAAATTGGCTAACGTGTTCTATTGATTGGCCATCAATTATCATTTTCCCACTGAATGTCTTATGTGGATTTAGAGTCATAAACTTTGTTTTATCTGTATTAATTTCAAGGCCCCTCTTCTCACAGAAGGCAGCAAAAGCGTCTAGTTCGTTTTGGAGACCCAGTGGAGTCCTTGAAATCAGTACTGTGTCATCTTGGGGGCCTCATGGTTACACTGTGTCAGGCGATCTACTGCCCTATTAATATAGAGGCTAAATAGAGTGGGGGCCAAAACACAACCCTGTTTGACCCCCTTGTAATAGGGATGGCGTATGTTAAACCATCTTCTTGTGCCATCGAACACATGCATAGGTTCCTCCGTGGAGATGTTTTATCAACCTCAGCAGTTCGCTATCAAGGTTATACGATTCCAAAACCCTCCATAACAGGTCTCGTGGGACCAAATCGAATGCAGTCTTTAGATCAATAAAGGCGACATACAAAAGGTCCCTTTTTAACGTTAAATATTTCCAACAAAGGAGTTTAAATCTAAAGACCTGGTCAATTGTGCTAACCCCTTTCCTAAACCCAGTCTGGGGATCTGAAAGAATCGAGTGGTCATTGATCCAAGAATGCAATCTAACCAGGATCTGCGTGCAGAACACCTTCTTACTTACATCGATTAAACTTATTGGCCTATAGCTGGCTGGTAGCTCTCTTCCCCCTTCTTGTAAATGGGGACTATTGTTGCTCCTCGCCATGTAGGAGGAAGCTCACCTCTCCACAAAATAGCGTTACTGAGAGTATTTAGATACAACGTCCAAGTTCAAGGTCGTGTTAAATATAAATCATCTGGAATACCATCTGGACCCGGGGCATTCTCTTTAAGCAGCGATTGGAGGGCCAAAGAGGTTTCTTTCAGGGAAAAAGAGTCCAAACCAAAACTTAACGTGTGTAACTAACTTGTACTGCAGATAAGTAATTGTTCATCTAGACCCTAATGGTCAATATTGTTACAGAAAGTGGTATGATAAAGGAATAACTATACCTAACTGGCATTCTCCAAGAGGGTCTGCAGGTTTTGAAGCTGGGCCTTGAGGTATGCCATCCAATAGCCCAAGTGTACCAGCTCACGCAGCACACAGTGATGTGATAGGCAGGGAGGGCAGCAATGGTGGTATTGGTGCAAGTGGCTGCTAGTTGGTGGTGGAGCTAGCATTGACATGGTCTGGGGGCTGGAGCTCCAGGCAGCTGGCTGGTGGAACATGGGCCAGTGCAAGTGCCTCACCCTTCTCTCCACCAGCCATTGATACTCCGCTCAGGTAGCCTCCAACCTCTGCCAATCCCTCATCCTCTATGGAGTTCAAGTATTCTATTCTTGTTGTGCTAAATTAATGGAGGCATGCTAGCTAGTGCGTTGAGTACTAATTTGCTACTCTCTGCTGTCTGCAGCTGGGGCAGCTGCGTTTGACAATTATCTCACTTTGATTCCAATGGCCCTGCTCTTCTCCATTTGCCTTAAATTCTACCCTGACTCCAAAGAGACACATGGAAAATATATGTTTCACACGTCATGTATAGCATACAGATAATTTATATCCTATTTGCCATAAGTGAAGGGTGGGAAAATGAAGAAGTGCAGTAAAGGGAAAAGAACAGAACAAAGATTTTATTGGATTTGCTCGTCACAGAGTATCCCATCCACAAAACAAAAAATCATAGGCACCTAATCCTACTTTACTTTGTGGCCTTACCCTCAAACACAAATTATTTCAAACACATTTACTTGGCAGTAAGGAAACATGACTTTCTCTACTGTAGGGTATGTTAGAAGGAAGAGGCCGGGTTGGTAGCGGTTTTGCTATAGAATAGTAGGGTGTGCCTAATCTTTGGCTTAGTCAGTCACTGTAGTTGAAAGTTGCTGAATGTCAAAAGGGAAACCTTTTAGCAGGCATAAATCCATTATGGAAGCCATTAAATTCATGTATGAACTACTTGGCCAGTAAGAGGTGGCACATGGCAAGAATGGTCTTTTACATTTTTTGGTAGGCTTGGACAGAACTTAAGAATTAATAAAGGAGTGAAGTACTAGGAGGTGACTGAGTCGGCACTGTGAGGGAAGGGAAACACACCTTGTTTTTGTTTTGGTTTGCAATACATTGAAAACTTTGCAAATGCTGCATTAATTTAAACAGATTCACATTGCACAGCCAACAATGCAGTGCCGAATTGAACCATGCTGCAGTTAGGTCATAGCACGTGGGTAGCGAAATGCCATGGACAGGGACTTCATGAATGATGATCTGCCTCGCTTAACAAATACAGGGGTTATACTAGTAATTGTCAATACCCAAGCAATGTGACTTAACACGTTCGTATCTGCTGCCGCAGAGACACCCCCTTCAACTGCTGCATCATCTGGCACACTGACGCTGGTACCGGCACTGGTGGTCTCTGCAGCATGAAAAAACATTACACTTTTTAGATGCCAGATATGCCAACCCTTTTAATTTTATTTTGCAAAGATACCCCTTGACAATCACTACAGTTTGGTTACTTTGAGCATTTTGATGGTTGACAATATTAGGAAAGCCATTTAGTCAAGCAACCAAAAACTTTTCGTAATGGAGAGACAGAGATTTGATGATGACTGTAAGTCATTTGAAGCACAATAAAGGGGTAGAATTAATTTGTCAATGAAGGACGCATGGTTTTGTTTGGTATTGCAATGAGACTGTCCTCATACTACTTTCTTGCCATGCTGCACTGTCATTGAAACTGCTGGAATACTGAATAATACATACAACACATCATTGGAGGTCAACATAACAATGGCTACTCTCTTGTCATTTTACTGTTTGAGCATGAGCAAGAAAAAGAGCAGAATATCTTGCTTGGGTCTGTAAACTCTGCAATTTTCACAGTACAGTACCTAATCCATTCTTTTACTATTACGGTATGAGTTCAAAGGAAATTTAAGATAGGGGAGAGGGAAAGCTTAACAACCAAGCAGAAGAGAGCTATAGATTTGTACAGACCGGAGGAACTCAACCACAGAAACAATAATTATAGAAAAAAGACTAACGTAGGGACGGATGACAAGAATTAACAAACATTAAATAGAAGGCAGAGGATTTGAAGAAAAAACAGTTATGGTATAAAAGAAACAAGGAAATATAATTCTAAATGCGAAGAGGTATAACTTAAGGAAAAAACAATATTAACAGGGGAACATGTTGGGGCCAGCAGAGCTATCAGCTGTGGCAGTGGTGGTGGGAATGGTACTTCCACCCACCGCGGTACTGGTCGTGGCAGCCTCAAGCTTACCCTCTGATGCCCTCTACTTCTTGCCCTTGGGTGCTCATGTAAGAAATAAAGAAGATGACAAAATTAGATTTGTGGTACAGTTAATCTTCCAGAAAATATTTTGACAGGCAAACACAGTAACATATTGAAATTGTACTTCTCTAAATCAGATCACCTAAATTACTTGTATCGAGTTGACCTATTCCTAATTTCCTAAACCCTATTCCAAATTCCTAAACTTCATTTTGAACTACGAATACATTGCAGTGAATGATCTTTGCTTCTCATCCCCCCTCATTGATGGGCCATCTCAATGAGTTTAACTTTTCAGTGTATAGATGCATACTACACATCACTGGGAGATTGCTTGGGACTGTACGAGCTACATAAAAAGAAAGATGCAGAGAATGCTAACTCATTGATATTACTACTACTGCTATCTTAATGAGAGGAGAGATAAGTCTGCATGATTTCTTAAATAATCAGCCCAAGCAAGTGCCTACAGTGATGAGTACAACTTGGTAACACTGAGCACCTGACTCGCTCAAATTGGATCACATAATATTCGTAATGTTACATGAACTGAATGTACCTCTGAGTGTAAGCAGCATGCTATTTGAAATAAATAGCTTTGTAGGACACAACAAAAACTGAATTACTCACCAAGCCCTGTAACTAGGACGCCCAGCAGGTTCTGCTCCTGGTTGGGGGTGTCAGCCCAGCGGTGCATCAACTGCTGCTCGGTGCGCCAAACTCCAGTTCATCTCTGCACACACTAGCACACCCTTCCCTGAAGTACCCGATGCTCCCACTGGCTGTACCCACTCCCAAAACTGCTACCTGCTGACTCAGAGAAAATGGTGCAGGCTGCATCCCTTGGCTGTGACTGCAAGGTGTGTGGTTAGTACCCGCACTGGTGCCACCTTGCTCATGCTCTGCCATGGCACTGGGTGGGACAAAAAAAGAAATAGGAAAAAGGAAGGAATAGAAGGGAAGAAATGAGGAAGAATATGGAAAACAGAAAAAAAACAAAAAATCACAGAAAAAAAGACACAAACGTAAAATACACAAACGCAAATACATGCAATAATATAGTAAACGTAAAACAGGGGTGGGTAAGTGGGATGGGGAAGTGTTGCAGAGATTAAGGGTAGATTTAATAGAGACCCAGCACCATGGAGAGAACATTTAAAACATGTGCATGTGACCGAGTGGTGCCGTTCACGCTCGCTTCGCAGTGCTGAATGGGCGTGAAGCAGTGACCGAACACAAATTCACCCATTCTTGGAGTGAGGCGGAATTCTTGAGGAGTTTTTTAGCCACTCTCCAGGATTCCACATAGTAGAATTCTGTGAGTTCTGCCCAAGCAGGATATTTACTGCAATCATTTGTAAATAAAAATATATTTTTTACATGTCAGTACAGAGATGAGTAGTAGTTGATGACAGTCAATTGGTTACTCTAGTTGTAGGCCATATGAGTGATGATAGATGTGTGTGAGTAAGACATGTTGATTTGTAGGTGCATCTGTGTACCGATGTATCATATTGAAAACATAGCTAAGCCCCTACTGATGTAGACTTCCATACTTTGAATCCAGCATAAATAACGAAAAACACAAGACAGAGATGTTGTTCCAGAGAAATATATATGTTGTAGTCAATAAATTAAATGAACAAAACTATCCATTGGAAAGGGAACTTGGAGGAGGTATGCAAAATAAATAAGACATATTAAGAGGCTTCAGGAGAACCAGTCTCTGTTCAAGGGATAAATAAAATGTCCACAGTCCAAACAATGTCCAGTCACTGACCATCCTCACTGTCCTCCTTGACCACAATTTGCAAGACTTCTGCTCCTGTGGACACTCCACAGGAGCAGCAAATATGATTAGTATGAGGGGTAGCAGAGGAAACATTGAGGAAGACTTACTGGGAGACAATACCAAGGTGGTTTGGGTAGACTGTTGAGCCAACACAGACAATATGGCTGTACCCAAGGAAGTGATGGAGTCAGTGCTGTTGGCCATATCTCTGGAATGTGCCTCCCAGAACATATGGAGTTCATCCCTGAGTTCATGTCTGAGAGGACACATTGTGCTCAACTTCAGATGCCAATATCAATTCAGGAGATGCCAACAAATGAGTAACAATACATGGGAGAGGTTTGGATTGAACGTGAGACGTGTGGGGTATTGGGGACAGACGTCTCTCTCATCTCTTCTGGGTAGGCACTTGGCTCAGAAGTCATGGCAGGGGTGCAGCTGGAGGCCCCCATGGAGGGCCTCAGGAGTTAGGGAAAGGTCTGTGGCAGGCACAGATGGTGATGTGGCCTGCCCTGGGGACACCTTTTCAAAATCATACTCTTGTAGGCCAGGGGAAGACCTACATTCTTCTGCCCCCTGGCTGGTGCTTTCCCTCTCAATGCCCCCCCTTTCGTGTCCTCAGCCTCCACCTGGGCTAATGATGATGTTGGTGGCATTGGCTTGGTCAGGGTGTGTGCTCTACCCCTACATGCTTCTTGGTCTCCCTCCTTCTCCTCTTCGCTGGTGCTATCCAGAGGACATGCCCTCCGACAAGCCCAGGATCTCCCACTCTGCCCCTAGTCCTCTCCAGATGTTCATTGTTCAGCCTGGTCCAGTGAAATAGAAGGCAAACAATTATGTAGGTGGTGAACAATTCAGAAAACAGCTCAAAGCAACATGAAACATGTGCTGACTTTGTACTCCTTTGATCTCACTAACCTATTATATGTTTTTACCCCACAATTATGTGTAATATCGCTGTGATGTCCTGAAGTTACTCACACAATAATATATTTTTAAATTTTATTTACTAACCATAAACTTCAGCATTACTGCAATGTGAGTTTCCTAACGTTGAAACATAGTTATCCTCCAATGTTAGTTAGCAAGTGGAGATGAGACACAGTCTGGGTGGCTAGGTCAATGCATAAAAGTGATTCCAGAGTTATCCTGTAATGTGCAGTCTCAACAGTCTTACACTTACTATCAAATTTCATTTGATGTGTAGCATACTGAAACACAACACATGGCAAAATTGGGTGTACAAATACAAATAAGGTTTTAAATATGACCTTTGCAAAGATACCCCTTGACAACACCAGACACTCAACATACCACACTTAGCATGTCAAGACTGCATTGTTTGTGCTGTACACTGGTGATCACATGTGCAGAGTTGGTACAGCTACCTAAACATAAAAAAAAGAGTTACGTGCCACTGTTAAGAACATGTGTGTATTTCGTAACCCCTTGGACATGTTTATATCATTTTGAGTGAGACAAGTATCACAAAGTCTGTCTTTACTTCATGTTGAAAAAATATAATATTCAGCCAGGAAAGATTTATCACAAAATCATACGTGCATACAGTATCCAACACACAAACTCCTCACATACCAACACTAGACATTGCAGTAGCCATTCCTTCACCATTGGATAAGGCAGTTAGTTGACTAGTCATGATGTTGTAAGTGCTGTTATTCAGTAAAATTAAACTGTAAAGTTCTGAATGCCGTCAGAAAGCAGCATTCCAATTGCTTCTAGGAGACATAGATCTCATAGGTACTGCAGCCATTATGCAGAGAAGGTGAAAAGTAGAAAAGATACACACAAAGAGCATGCATGATACAGCATCCAACACCCAAAGCCCTCACATACTGACACTAGACATTGTGTAAGCCATTCCTTCACCATTGTGTGCGACAGTTATAAGGGCATTAGTTGACTAGTCAGGATGTTGCAAGTGCATCTATTTCTATAAAATGCAAATATAAGGGTACTTTACCCAGATGTGTTTAGAACAAATTACATTTCTAAAGTCTAAATATAACTAACAAATACAAAAATGGCCACCATTGTTGACATGCAAGAGAAGGTCCTCTTTTTGTATTGATGTACTTAGGGAATACTAAGAAAGAAAGATGGACCCTGGGGAGGACTTAAAGGAGGTAGTTCTATTTCTATAACCATGCATGTAGCCAGCATGTCCTTAAAAAAGGAAAACAAAGATGGCATTGCTCATAAATGCTGAGAGTACGCTATTTTTCCTGAACATTGTCAGACCCCAAGATAGGTGAGTTGAAAACTGATTTAATTGTACAGTACATTAATGTGGTGGTGGAACAACTGCACGCTGTGGGTGCCACATGCCCCTCGGTGGACATTTTTATATGTACACTGGACTTCATAAACAGAAATGTTCACTCCTGTGTGAATCTGTAGTCTGGCAATAGTGCCCCAAATGTGCTTGTAAATATAAACACAGTCCCCTGCTACCTTGGGTTTTACATTTTAACTTACAAGTCTAAACGGAACTATAAATCCATAAAATGGCCCCCGATTGCTGACATGTTAGAGAAAGGCCTCTTTTTGTATCAGTGGACATAGGAAATACTAAAAAACTAAGGCCCATATTTATACTTTTTTAGCGCCGCATTTGTGCCACTTTTTGACACAAAAACGGGGCAAACTTACAAAATACAATTGTATTTTGTAAGTTTGCGCTGCTCTTACGTAAAAAAATGATGCGGTGCTAAAAAAAGTATAAATATGGGCCTTAGAAGGCCCGTGAGGAGGATTTGAGAAAGGAAGCCTTCTTTCTGTAGCCATGCACATAGTAAATTCATCCTCAAAAAGGAAAAAAAGGACATTGCTCATAAACAATGAGAGTACGCATTGTGTTCTGAATATTCTTATACTCCTAGAAGGGTGATTCGAGGGACTAATGTGCCTGTGCACAAATGCACTGATGGATAAAAGTGCTTTGTGGGTGCTGCATGGCCCCAGGTGTACTGTATTTGTATGGATACTGGGAGTACCCATGTTAATATGTTTATTATGCCGTTATGCTCCTGTTATTAATGCATATGCATTATCTGGCTTTATTTAAATTATTACTTCCTCTGCAGAGTATAAAATGCATTGACACAATAATGTGTGTACATGATACAAATCATGTGAACAGAGAGGGGACAACTGCAAGCTATGAGTGCTGCATGCCCTGTGGTTGGCGGTGTCTGCGCGAACAGAAACAATAATTATGTCAGCACAGATATCATGGTCTGATGCTCATGTTATGGATGTATATATCCTATTGAGTCAGTTAACGTCAATTTACAATATCACCCACAATACTTCAGTATGTATTTTTTGTCCACAGAAATTTGGGTGACCATGCCATTAAATGGGATATGATGTGTGGACTACAACAGGAATTTGCTTTTTAAATAATCAGGGACATTTTTGTGTGCACTGATTTTACATATATATTTAATAAAGAGCTTGCCCCATAATAGGACGTTGTAGCAGTTAATTCGTATTTCTGATCCACTAACATTTACACAGGGTGGGGAACAATAGTTAAGAGTCTTACTTACACTCTATAATCAAGGATTCTAATGTTTCAGTATATAAGGTATGTTATTGATTAATTGCAGAGTAATGATGCATTCACTGTATAACTACGAACTGTAATCATGAGAAAGGTTCAGGGTGCTCAATGGTGTGTAAATAGTTTGTAATTAAAGGAGTGGGATGGTTGTATGTCCCCCCCCCCCTCGATTGACTCTTAAAAAAATGCATATGAAGAAATGTTTTTCTAGTTCTATATAAGGTTAATATATACATTTTATTGGAGCACTGAAGAAGTTCTTAGAGAATCAAATGCATTGGTTGCAAATGAGAAATCATGTTTGGAAACGTACTCATCAAAGAAGGATAACTCATTAATGAAAACTGTGGATCGTTGTGTTATTCCTTGAAGATCACAATTTATAAATGCAAGTTTCTCATCCATTACAATATTGTGATATATATTAAGAGTGCTGGACCATATCATACACAGTATTTGAAAAGTTTTTTCAATTAAGGGGAATGTGTACTGGCATCTTAAAGTATTCAATTTGGTAATAGTAACACGAGCAGTTTGTCCTCACAGAGTCTCGGCCATTTATAGTACATTATTCATCATAAACTGTGACCAAATATGGAATGGGTTTTATGATGCTGGGCATCCTTCCCAAATCTTCCTTTTTCGGATGAGCTTTACTTTTCGTTCATAAAAATACTGCTGTTCCAAATGTCTTTGTTCATTTTGTACTTGCCAAAGTATTCCTTACCTTCATTTCACTCTTATTTCTATCCTCCATTCCCTCTCTTGCTCTCAGTGCCCATGTGTTTACTCTCATATACCCATATTCCCCCGTGTTTTCCCATGTGGCACTTTCTAAAAGCCTTAGGTCGGACAGGCACTGTAGAAGCAAAAACATAAATAACATTGCTTCCCTTCTTCCCTTGTTAGTATACCTTCCATCACTTCTTTTCTTCTTTCCTATGATTTTCTTCCCTTCATTCCACTTTTATGTGGCTGCTAAGTGCAGGGAGACAGAGAAGGATAGCTAAAGTACTATCTAAACAACATACATGACGGGAAATAGCACCTCATAGCCTTACATGAGACAATCAGTTAAGACAGAATATTATGATTTTACCAAATACGACTTTTTTTCCTAACTGTGGTGGAATGTATTTTGGTCTCAAAGTTGTGTCTGAAATACAGCGCAACTGGTTTAGGGAAAAAAGTTCGTTACTCTGGAAGCCAAATTTTATTAGCCTGACTCCAAGCACAAGTGAAAGGCATGTGGGGCCCCTGGAATGTTGTATGAAACCAGCAAGAGTGCTGGTGTCCCTGCCCACGTAGCCAACACTATCTTCTCTACTTCTCTACTTAAGGTATAGTTAGAATATTGGTCAAGAGAGATCTACTGACTGCACCGTTCATTTCTATTCAATAGAGTCAAATGAGTAAAAACAGTTTGTGCAGAGCTTCAGATCATGCACCTTCAGAATACCCACAAAGCACTCAGGGGCATATTTATACTCTGTTTGCACCGAATTAGCGTCTTTTTTTTTTTAACTCTAGTTCGATGCAAAACGAACTCCATATTTATCCTTTGGCGCTAGAGCTGTCTAGCATCACATTTATGGAGTTAAAGTAATTTTTTGGATGTGGAAACCTACCTTGCCTTAAGGAGATTCAAGGTAGGCGTTCCCGTGCAAAAAAGACTCTATGGCCTTAACGCCATATTTATACTTCCATGCAAAAATAATGCACGGGAGGGAGGAAGGGTCAAAAAATTGTGCAAAGCTTGCTTTGCCCCATTATTTAACGCCTGGGTCAGGGCAGGCATTAGGGGACCTGTGGGCCTATTTCCATGGTGGAACACCATGGAATAAGCCAACAGGGGCCCTCCCCAGGCCCCAGGGACACCCCCACCCACACCAGAGGGACAGCAGAGGATGGGGGACCCCCATCCCAGGTAAGTACAAGTAAGTATTTTATTTTATTTTGTAAAGTGCCATAGGTGGCCCTGAAATGGGCCCCCATACATGGCACATGGTGCAATGGTCATGCCCAGGTCCCCTGTGCTGCCCACTCGGGTGGTGGGCAAGACTCCTGTCTTTTCTAAGACAGGAATCATGTGGATGGATGGTTTTGTGTCAGAAAATGACTCTAAACACTCTAACCTGTCTAACGTCATTTTTTGGTGCAAAAGCCCCTTCTCCCTTACCACCAGCCCCACCCGACTAATGCTAATTTTTTTACACTAGTGCCACCGACTTATACTTTTTGGTGCAAAACTGCACTAACTCAGTTATGCAACAAAAAGTTTAGCACCAGCTTGCACCATTTCTGTGCACCAGCCAGGCATCATATTTACAGAGTGGTGCAAGCCAGTGCAAAAGGTAGGCTAGCGTAAAATAAAACAACATTAGTCGGGTGGGGCTGGCGGTATGGAAGAAGGGGTGTTCCACCATGGAAATAGGCCCACAGGTCCCCTAATGCCTGCCCTGACCCAGGTGTTAAAAAATGGGGCAAAGCAAGCTTTGCACCATTGTCTGACCCCCTACTTCCTCCTGTGCACCATTTTTGCACAGGAGAATAAATATGGCATTAAGGCCATAGAGTCATTTTTTGCATGGGAACGCCTACCTTGTATCTCATTAAGGCAAGGTAAGTTTCCACTTCCAAAAAATGACTTTAACTCCATAAGTTTGGCCCTAGACGGGTCTAGAGCCAAAGTATAAATATGGAGATAGTTTTGCACCGAATAAGAGTAAAAAAAATGATGCTACTTTGTACTGGCCTACCCTTTGCACCGGCTTGCACCATTCCATAAATATGGTGCCCGGCTGCTGCACAGAAATGGTGCAAGCCGGGGCTAAACTTTTTGGTGCAAAACTGCGTTAGTTCAGTTTTGAACCAAAAAGTATACATCAGGGCCTGAGTCTCCTCAGTTATTTCTCTGTCTCAGATCTGTCAACCCTCTGTTATTGAGCACAAGGGGCTGTTATTTGGAGGGAGAAAAAAATGACAGAGAAAGTAAGGCAGAGGAAGAGGGAGAAAGAAAGAGAATAAGTGAGATAGTGTGACATAGGGAGTAAGAGCAGAAGAAAGCTAGCAAGAGAGAAATGGAGGATGGAAAACTGTGAGAGCAAATGGAGAAAATGGAAAGAGAAGTGAGTGAAAGAGAGAAAGAAACAGAGAGGGAGAGAGATAGCAAGAGAAGGAAAGAGGAATGAAGGCAATGCAAACAGGAGATGGGGATTGGGAGAATGTGAGAGACTATTAAAGTGACGTGTTTTTTTGCCAGCTTGATTCGTGCTTTGTCTCTTAGGGGCCAGATTATCAGAGTACCGTTTAGCATTTCCTAAAGAGCAAATTTTAAGAAATTGCTATTTGAGAAATGCAAAATGGTATGTAAGAAAATAGCGATTCCCTAATAGCAATATCTTAAAATTTGCAATCGCTATTAGGGATTCGCTGTTAGGGAACGGGACTCCATTCATGCCTATGAGCCTGAAGGCCCATAGGTGAGAATGGTTTTGCATTTCCTAATATGCAAATTCATTCAGGTAATGCAAATCCAATGGTGCTAGCCGTCTAGGGCCCCCTTTGATGCACTCCCCCAGAAAATAATGTGCACAAGTAAAGGGCACTCATGCCTTAGGGACATGTGTGAGCTACATGGTACTTTACAGAATGCATTTTCTATGCATTTTTTAAAATTGCACATGGTTACCACCAACTTGAAGTTGGTGGTAATTGTATTTCTTAAATGCCTAGTTCCCGTTTAGGAAATGCATCCTTAAAATTGCACTGCGAAGGCCTTTTAGAAATCGTGTAAGGCTATTTTGCATTCATAAACCGTGGAATTTTGCGATTTGCACCATTTGCGAATGCAAAATAGTTTGTTACATCTGGCGCTTAGAGCCAAACCAAACTCCAAGCTTAGCTCTGGAATGGCGCTTCAAATTAATTTTCTGGCTCACCATCTTTACATCCTGCATGTGTTCTTGTGCACTCTAAATAGGGGGATACCTAGATATTGAAGTCTCTATCTTCACTGCACCAAATGAGGCAAATGCATTTGGGCTTCTGAAAAGGCCCTAGCAGCTGGCTGCTCCTCTTTGAGTGTCATCCTCCCTTGTAGTTGCATGATCCTCTCTTCTAAGGACACACAGGAGCATCATAGAAGTGATATATTGCATTACTGAAATTGAATATATTTATAGTTTTATTTAGTCTTCACTTAATATGCACAATGTACTGTACTCCCCTTCCGTCAAGTATGTGGATAGCCCTAACCCGGCTATGTCCAGAAATATCTGATGATCCTTAGGCCCATATTTATACTTTTTGCCGCTAAACTGCGCTAACGCAGTTTAGCGTCAAAAAATTTAGCGCCGTCTAACGCCATTCTGAAGCGCCATGCGGGCGCCGTATTTATGGAATGGCGTTAGCCGGCGCAAGCAGACCGGCGCTGCCTGGTATGCGTGGAAAAAAACCACGTAGACCAGGCAGCGCCGGCGTTGGGCAAAAATGACGTTAGGGCGTCTTAAAATGGGGCCAGTCAGGTTGAGGCAAAAAAATCGCCTCAACCCGATTTGCGCCATTTTTTTACGACGCCCAGACGCCATTTCATGACTCCTGTCTTAGTAAAGACAGGAGTCATGCCCCCTTGCCCAATGGCCATTCCCAGGGGACTTGTGTCCCCTGGGCATGGTCATTGGGCATAGTGGCATGTAGGGGGGCACAAATTAGGCCCCCCTATGCCACCCAAAAAAAATTAAAAAATATAAAAAATGATACTTACCTGAACTTACCTGAATGTCCCTGGGGTGGGTCCCTCCATCCTTGGGTGTCCTCCTGGGGTGGGCAGGGGTGGCAGGGGGGGTCCCTGGGGGCAGGGGAGGGCACCTGTGGGCTCATTTTGAGCCCACAGGCCCCTTAACGCCTACCCTGACCCAGGCGTTAAATAGTGGCGCAAATGCGGGGTTTTTTGACCCGCCAACTCCCGGGCGTGATTTTTGCCCGGGAGTATAAATACGACGCATTTGCGTCGCCGTCATTTTTTTAGACGGGAACGCCTTCCTTGCATCTCATTAACGCAAGGAAGGCGTTCACGCAAAAAAATGACGCTATTTGCCAATACTTTGGCGCTAGACGCGTCTAACGCCAAAGTATAAATATGGTGTTAGTTTTGCGTCGAATTTGCGTCGAAAAAAACGACGCAAATTCGGCGCAAACGGAGTATAAATACGGGCCTTAGTTCCCAATAAAGCAGAAATGTATTTGTGACTGCTACTGTGTTTTTTTAACCTAGGATGTGACCTAGCGATTTGAGCTAAACTGCTCCATTTGGAGCTAGGTCTAACTGCTTTGCTTAGGGTTGGCCATTTTAGATCTTCCTACAGATAGCTTTAGCTGCCTGACAGAGAACATGTGAACACAACAAGAAATGCAAAGAGAGGAGATTTGGCCGGTGCATGTCACAGATTACTACACTATTTCTTTTTAAATTTTGCATTCATAATTGGCATGCAAAGTACTTTGGCATTGCTCAGCCTGTAGTCAGGGAATTATTCTCGAGAGTCTAAGCAGCTGACAACTAGATATCTCACAGTGACGATACTCACTGGCCAATTGATGTTTCATTACACTCAAAGTGGCTGCCTTAGTGAGAACTGCAAATGTGTTGTGTTGGACCTGGCACTCTCTGCAAACTTTTTTCCTTCACCTCCCCTGGTTTTTTAAGTCGTTTTTGTTGGCTTTAGGACCTTCTGCCCTTTACTACTGCTACCAGTGCTAAAGTGCTTGTGTTTCCTCCTCTAAATATGGCACAATTAGCTTACACCCAATTGCCCTATTTAATGTACTTGTAAGTCCCTAGTAAAATGGTACTACATGTAGCCAGGGCATGACAATAAAATGCTACTAGTGGGCCTGCAGCACGTATTGTGCAACCCACTTAAGTAGCCCTTTCTAACTTGACTCATGCCTGCCATTGCAGCCTCTGTGTGCAGTTTTGAACTGCCATTTTGACCTGGCAAGGTAAACCTGTTGCCAGGCCTAGAACTTCCTTTTTAGTATATATGCTATACCTATGGTAGGCCCTAATCACCCCATAAGACAGAGTGCATTGTATTTAAAATGTTGGATATATACTTTTAGGTTTTACATGTCTTGGTAGTGATATATTCTCAAATTCATTTTTCACAATTCCAAGGCCTACCTCTCCCATAGGATAGCATTGGGCTAACACCCTCCCAACACCCACCCACCCAACACAGAGGGCCTGGGTTTTGCCAGGATGGGCCAGGCTGACTCCACGAGAGCGGCGGAGCTCTCACCTGTCACACTTGCAGTACAAAGGTACTGTCTCAGCTCACACACAAAGAACTTAACATTAGCCCATTGTGACAGTAGATAGACTGGGGCCAGGGCGGAGATGCAGGAAATTCCAGACACTTCTGTGAGAGGACACTCCAGAAACGTCTCCCACTTCAAAGCTGGCATCAGGTATGAAACTGGGACCCTCAGACGCACTATTCAGTACACTCCTGGACCAGTGAATACTACAGAAGAAGGACTGCCCGGCAGCCTGAGGCCTGGCCTGCTATCTGAGAAGGAAGACTGGACCTGCACCCTTCATCCAAGTCAAGCTGAGTGACTCCAAGGGCTACTTAGCTGACTTCCTGTTCTGAGCTACAGTACAGGGAAACAACAAATTCCAGATGTCTCCCTGCAACTGCCTAACTGACCTGCTGCACTGAACCTAATTGGAACTTCAACTGGACCTGCATGAGCCCTGCTGGCCTCTACTGGAGTGAGTTCTTGATACCTAAGAAGTGCCTCCCAGGTCATGGCCCCGTGGGGTGGCATCTGTAGAGCTCCTCTTGGAAGAAAGAAGAAATACTGAAGTTTTGGGCTCCAAAATGGCAGTGTTGCTGCCTGCGCTGATCGTCAGTGTAAAGTTCCAGTGAACCTGAGTCCTCCTGTGACTGTCAGCGACAACCGGCAATGCAACATCTATACTTCCCTCTACAGCATTCGCAGCCTGCGATGACAGCCAACTCAAATCTCTAGCAATGACCATCTAGGATGCCTGACAGGATATTTGTGCTACAGTGGCTACTGTTCACAACGCCTGGTCTGCTTTTCGCGCTGCAGCAATGACCATCTGTGATGCTCTCCCTATTCCTTATGGCCTCCTTCACTGCAAACTGGACTCCTCACACTGGACTTTAGAAGATAACCTCTTCAGCAGGGCTAACCTAGATTCTGTATCTGGTTCGCACGCCATCATGGTCGGCCTGCACTTGTGACTATCACCCAGTCTCACACAGCCAGATAAGTGGCATTTTGTGCTTTTAGGTGCTATACTTACCTTAACTCTGAAAATGCATTTCTACGGTTCTGCTGATTGTAGTTTTGGTGTCAAAATATTTGATTACATTTCACTCTATTTTTCTAAATTGGTGTGGGATTTTTCTTGTGTTGTGCTTTTTCATTGTATTACTCTTGAGCTGCTGCATGAATACTTTGCACATTGCCTCTAAGTTACGCCTGACTGCTTTTGTGCCAAGCTACCAAAAGATTAAGCACAAGTTAATGTAGTGATTGTTTGTGATTCACCTGGACAGGGATTGTGGCTGTTGCTTGAGGAGTGCTCACATCCTGTCCAACCAAAAACCCCATTTCTCACAAGTTGTCTTGTCTCCCATTCCAGGCGTCACTCTAGCGTTACTGAGAAACATCTGAAATGTTTTACATTCTCTCCCATCAGCCCACAGCCTGATCCCTGCAAGCTACTGACTGGTAGCAAATGCGTTTCCTGTGGTTCTGTTCCATATATTCACTAAGCACAGAGTGTGCTAGTTAACGTGTTCATCACTGACAGCCACACATCACATTCAGTTTGGTACAGAGTCAGCTAGACATCACATCACATTCCAGTCAATTGCACCTACACATTACTCCGGTCACTACTCATACCTGAGTTTTTCCCATTGAGAGATGTATTTAAAAACACAAGAAAAACTTGGCAGTGCTGATGGAGTCATAAAATCTGCAAGGAGGCAAGGATTACCAAACAGTGATGCATTATTGTTGTGATGTAGTTAGCTAGTGTAGTATTAGTTTATCACATTAGTATAGTATTATGTTATTACATAGTTTAGTAGTATATTAATGTAAATGTGTGTTAGAATAAACAATGTATAGGAATGGTATTTCCCTTGTACCCTTTCCCCCTGTGTTATATTTGGGTGGATCGGAATGTTGGGAGCGAGGTGAAGAGTAGGCTGTGAGGGGAGGTGAACGGTTGGAGAGAAGACCTGTGAAGAGAATAGGCAGTTGAAGCATTGGAGATGGAATAAAGTTTCACCTGAAATTTCTTCAGACTCCGTCTTTATATCACTGGCGACGAGTTGGTGTGTGAGGGGACATCGCCATCTCCACCCCTCTTTTCGTTAATCTTCAATTGCTGTCTGGAGGCATTGTGAGTTGGAATTTTATCGTTTCACAATTGACGGAAATTAATTTATTCTCTCAGTCTGACTGACAGCTGTTACAAGAGCGTACTCTATGATGTTTATCTTGCTGTATGGAGGATTTGTGAATTTGAATTTCGTCAGTACACATGTGAGGAAGATCGGTTATTTTTTCCTCAGTCCAAGCTAACAGCTCTTACAAAAGTGACTATCTGCCTGTTTGAATATTTTCCTGCTTTGAGGTTGAGAAAGTGACCTGAAGTGCGAGCGTCATTGAAAGAGCAGTCCGCTCTAATTGCATCTGCGGTTGAACGGCAAAGTGGAAAGTGCTCCGTCGAACACCTCAGCAAGTCTGCCAAGGGGAACGCGTTCGTTTTTCTACTTTAGAGGTAGTGTTTCCGCGAGTGCGAGCGTCGTTGAAAGAGTATTCCGCTCTAATTGCATCTGCGGTTGAACGGCAAAGTGGAAAGTGCTCCGTCGAACAAAAGTGCGAGCGTCGTTGAAAGAGTATTCCGCCTTAATTACTTCAGCAATTTTAGTGACTAGAGGTACGCGGTAGCCTCATTGCTACAGCAGGTGGCAGGCTTACACAAGTTTGTTTTTAACGGCTCTGAGGAAAATAAGAAAAGTATTTCAAACCTGTCAGTGTGGCACGCGCCAGTGAAAGGCGTTCCACACAAGTGTACACATTCGGAAACTGCTTTCATTTTAATTGGAGAACGAACATTTCTTCGAACTGGCTTTGAGAAAAGGAAGATATTTCAAACCTGTCAGTGTGGCACGCGCCAGTGAAAGGCGTTCCACATGATTGTACTCATTCGGAAACTTATTTCACTGAGCTTAAGTCAACGTTAAATTTTTTTAATCAAATATTCTTATTTTCTCGTAAAAAGCAGGAACTCCCTGGTAATGAGCACGAACAAGGTCTGTTAGGCACGCTGACAGGCACAGCTTAATCCTGAAATAAACAAGTCTAAGCCTGTTAAGTACGCTGACAGGCACAGCTTTTCATATTATATTTAACAATCCATTGGTAGTTTTCGCATTTACACATATTCAAACAAAAAAAAATTGTAACATGTTACGAAATCTATTGATTTAATACTGTTAACCAAACTCAATTTTAAACGTCTCTTTACAACGTGAATAGTCAATTACATTTACGGTTAATTGTGTATTGATTTATATAGTTAATTCCAATTTAAAACCTGATTGAACCAATAGCAATTCCTGTAAAATGGCAGCTGCGGGCATGTCTCAACCAGTACCTTTTTTAAACGAAATGGGGGAACCGAATGTGCCATGGAAGGAATGGATAAAAATATTTGAATCATATTTAATTGCTATTGGGGGGGATAAATTCAACCCAATCAGGAAACAGCATATCCTTTTACATAATTTGGGTACCCATGGAAGAAAAATATATGAATCCCTACCGGAACCCCATATCCCTGAAGGGCAAGCACAAGATGAGTACGTCACCACATATGTAAAGCTTGAAAAACAGTTTGGAGATAGAATTAATGTAGTTCTGGAACGCCATAAGTTTTTTTCTCCCATCCAAGGGAAACAAGAGAATGTAGTCAGTTACATTGCTGCATTAAGAGGTCTAAGTTTATTATGTAATTTTGGCGAATTAAATGACTCCCTTATTCGAGATCAACTAGTCAGGTGCACAAATAACATTAAGATACAGGAAAAGTTACTCCAAAGACAACCTGATTTACAAGAAGCTATTGAGATAGCAAAATCTATTGAGCACACGGCCATTTTCCTGCAGGAAATCAGGTCCTCTTTGGTTATTGAGCAGGTAAATGAGATTACTGACAACGCACCTAATGAGAATGTCCTTAAAGTGAAAACTAGTGATAAACTTACGCATAAACAAACTAACAACAGAAATGGGCTATTGTGTTTCCGTTGTGGGAGTAATAATCATTTAGCTAATTCGTCCTTTTGCCAAGCAAAATCAGCAGTTTGCAGGAAGTGTAACAAAAGAGGCCACTTTGCTAGGGTATGTAAAAATCCAACCAGGGTAGAGTCCGATAATAAGAAGTGGGAGGATAACTCCCAAACAATTAAAAAGATTGTGCTTCAAGTCAAAGGTCAAGGTGCTGCTCTTTCGCAATATCCTGAATGCACTATATCGGTTAATGACAAAAACATAAAGGTTTTTGCTGATTCGTGTTCACCATTCACCATAATAAATGCTGATGATTTCAAGTATTTGACGAATGACAGTGAGATTGAATTAACTAAACCGGATGTCAACCCTAAGGGTTATAATAAGGATCCTATTCTGCTCAGGGGCATGTTCAAAGCAATCATTTCTTTTAAGGGTCGCTCTACAGTCGGGAAAATTTACGTGGTAGAGGAAGGGTCTAGTTTACTAGGATGGCAACATCAAAGGGAACTTGGAATAAAGTTAGATCCTAATGATCCCGAACAAGTTTTAGTTGTAGAGACTTCTACTGCGGATAATCAAATTTTTCAGAAATTTCCCGAAATTTTTTGTGAAGAATTGGGCCTTCTTAAAAATTTTCAACACAAAATTATACTGAAACCCAATTATAAACCCATAGTTCACAAAACCAGACCTATTCCTCATCTATTGAAAGATGCAGTCAAAAAAGAACTTGAAAGACTGCAGGCTTTAGAAATTATCCAACCTATTGAATGCTCAGAATGGCTAGCTCCCATAGTCGTAGCTAAGAAAAACAATTGCAATGACATTAGATTATGTGTGGACCTTAGAGATTTGAACAGGAACATCTGGGTAGAAAGGCATCCCCTTCCGAGAATTAATGAATTGCTAAGTACAATGGGTGAGGCTGGTTACTTTTCGGTACTTGATCTTTCGAGTGCATATCACCAAGTACAATTGCATCATGAATCCAAAATGCTTACTGCTTTTACCACTCCCTTCGGCTCATTTATGTTTAATAGGATGCCCTTTGGGCTGGCCTCAGCAGCGGCAGTATTTCAAAAAATCATGCAACACATTATTGGGGATGCTAAATGCACACTATGTTTCCAAGACGACATCCTAGTTTATGGGAAGAATGAGGAAGAGCATAAGAATAATCTGATGAGTGTGTTGAATAAGTTGAAAGCAGCAGGTCTTACTTTGAAGAAAGACAAGTGTCGTATAGGAGTTAATTCTGTAGAGTATTTAGGCCACATCATTTCCAAGGATGGATTCAAACCCAAGTCTTCATTGGTGGATGCAGTGATAAAGGCGGAAGCTCCCAAAAATAAAGATGAATTAAGGTCTTTTCTGGGACTAGCTGAGTTTATGGCAAAGTATGTGAAGAATTTTTCTTTGATATCATTTAGTCTCAGAGAGTTACTCAAAAGTCATGTTCCATACGAATGGTCTGAATACCATGAAAATGCTTTCAAAGAAATTAAATTAGCCATATCAAATGCTCCCTGCCTATGCACTTTTGACCATAAAAGGAAAACAATCCTCACCACGGATGCTGGCAAACGGGGATTAGGTGCTACTTTGTCTCAGATTGTGGATGGCAATGAAAGGATTGTAGCTTTTGCGTCCAGGGCTTTGAGTAAAGCAGAAACTAACTACTCTGTCATAGAGAGGGAGGCTTTAGCGTGTTATTGGGCCATCAAACATTTAAAATTTTTCTTATGGGGCATTCAGTTTGACTTGAGAACTGATCACAAACCATTGATCTATATTTTCTCTTCCAAAGGTTTTCCCAACAGCACACCTAGAATTGCCCGATGGATTTTGGGTTTAGAAATTTTTTATTTTAAAATGGAATACCTGCCCGGCAACAAAAATACAGCTGCTGATTTTTTATCCAGAGTCCCATTAGACATTAGGGAGGACTTTGAAGTTGAAGAATTCCCTGTTATGATGATCAACATTCCTTCAATCAGTAGGGAGGAATGGAAAGCGGCGTCAGAACTGGACGAGTCATTAACTTTACTTAGGACCAAGGCAAAGAATGGGTGGCCAACATCAAAGAGCAATATTGAGGAAATCATCAGCAATTACTGGGAGGTGAGGCACGAAATCAATGAGCATAATAATCTAATATTCAGGAATGACAAAATCATCCCACCACAAGATTTGAGACTCAAGATCATTAAGTTAGCCCATGAAGGCCATTTAGGTAGGAGCCTTACCAAAGCTAGATTGAGGGAAAGGTTTTGGTTTCCCAACATGGATGCTATGGTTGAGTGTGAAGTTAAATCTTGCTCAATTTGTGCACTTAGTGACAAAAGTAAAATAATCCACAAAATTCCGATTTCTCCTGTTGAAGTACCTGATAAACCCTGGGCTAAAGTAGCTTTTGATATTATCGGCCCCATCAATCTGTCAGGGGTTAGTAAAAGATTTGGCTTAGTTCTGGTAGATTACCGATCACATTGGATAACTACAAAATTAGTCAATCAAATAAATACTGATGCGGTTATTAATTTTCTCAAGGACTCTTTTGCGGCAGAGGGAATTCCGGAATATCTCATTACGGATAATGGAGTTCAATTGACATCCTCGGCAATGAAGAACTTCCTTGAATCCATTGGAGTAAAACACCTTACTACAGCTCTTTATTGTCCAAGAGCTAATGGTCTAGTAGAAAGGATGAATCGCATGGTCAAAGATTGCATTCAACTAGCAAGTATTAATCACTTGAATGTAGAGAACGCTATCAGGGATATGTTGTGGGCATATCACACCACTTCCAATTCTATCACAAATGTTTCCCCATTTACAGCTTTGAAAGGCAGGAAGCCTTGTACCAAATTCTTTCCGGTCTGGTTAGGGGGTGGGGATAAGTGCAATTACTCTACCAGGTGTAGTAATATTAGAATCTCCAAACATCAAAACAAATATAAAAGTAGGTATGACGCCACACAAGGGGTGAAAAAACAGGATTGGAACATCAATGATCAAGTGTATGTTAAGAAACCTAATAGTGGGGTACGAGCAGGCATGAAAGACACCAGGTTCATGGGCCCGTTCCGCATTAACAAAGTTAAGAAAAATGTGGTAATACTAGATAATGGTCAATGCTGGAGCATGGATAGACTTGTCAAGTTATCGGCATCTAGTGAAGGAGGAAATGGGAACGGGGTGGAAGAATCTGTGGTGGAGGGATCGGCAGAAAACTATCTGGAGAGCAAGTGCCAAAGGAGGTTGGGACTTCGACAAATCAGTCCTCCAATATGGCACAAGGACTATGAAGTGACCTCAAATATAACATAAATAATCGCGGTCTGATGTTATTTGGAAATTTATGATTTATTAGTTAATATGAATATATAATTTAGTTATAATGTTGATTAAATAGTTTTAATCTGTTGATAATTATTAATCAACATGTCTTTTATTATAATATAACCTTATTAGTGGAAAAAGTCTATGTCTTTTATCTAATTTGTTAAAGGGGAAGATGTGTTGTGATGTAGTTAGCTAGTGTAGTATTAGTTTATCACATTAGTATAGTATTATGTTATTACATATTTTAGTAGTATATTAATGTAAATGTGTGTTAGAATAAACAATGTATAGGAATGGTATTTCCCTTGTACCCTTTCCCCCTGTGTTATATTTGGGTGGATCGGAATGTTGGGAGCGAGGTGAAGAGTAGGCTGTGAGGGGAGGTGAACGGTTGGAGAGAAGACCTGTGAAGAGAATAGGCAGTTGAAGCATTGGAGATGGAATAAAGTTTCACCTGAAATTTCTTCAGACTCCGTCTTTATATCAATTATATTATGTCGACTTCCTTGTCAAGACACCAAGCAACAGTATGCTTATAAAATGTGCACCTTCGCAGGTGTTCTGTAACTGACTTGCTGTACATTTTAAAACTCGACAAATAAAGATGAAAAAAATAACATTTTTATAAATTCTTAAAACTATATGCACATGAAAAATAAACCAAAGAAGTAAACATCTATAAAAAAAAGTATCAGCAATAAATAAGACAAGTCATACTTGGTACCCACGTTGCAACAGAAATACTATTTTGCAATCATTTCAAAAGTTGAGATCACTATTCTGTTTGGAGTCAACTGTGCACATTTATAAGGATTGTGATGCGCTCTCCTGGTAAACATGATCAGCATTATGCCAGTTGAGAGGATATGACTACCAGTCCTCCGACCAAAAGTATGTCTCTTTCTATCCTTTGGTAACCCTAATTAATCAATCATCCTCACTGTTTATATCAGAAGTAAACATTGGACCATATTGGTTTCAGCATGTGGGGAAGTTTCACAAGACACTAACATGTCAATGTCAAAGCTTTCAGTGTCACATTCTAAGTTCGTTGATTTTATTAAACAATACTGCATCTAACAAGCTTCTTTTGAATGTGCAGCCATTTATTGCTCCCACTATCTAATTACTTCTTCATAAGTAGAGATTTTGGGGGAATGGAGGTTATTTTTCGTCATCAGACGTTGCTCCAATGGAAAAAAGGAGAAAGGATGAAAAAGGGGAAAAGAGGGGAAGAAAAATGGGAAAACTGTCTAAAGGAGAAAGCGGTGATGAAAGAGAATATGCAAAGTGATATAAAGAGTCTGGAGAGTGAGGTGGTGGAAGAAAGAAGCCTTAGTTGGAAAATAAACTGGTTAACCTTGTATGGCAATCCCGTCATAGGGCAGCACCTGCGGCAGGCTCCTAAGAAAAACCTCTGCCCCCTGCACATATTTAGTATTGTTTTTTTCTTATTCTGCAAACAAAAGTCGGCGTTGGTGCTTCGTGGTGTGTTAATTTAAACGAGTATAAGCGTTCTCTTATTTGAAACCCAGGGTTTTAAAATGTTGAAAGCAATATGGTACATGGTTGTAATACTGTATAATAATTGCACTAGTCAATAAACAAAAGTGTATTTTGTACCTCTTGGGTCACCCCAGATGCCTTCATGCCATGAGCAGCCATGCTATGCGTTTCTGAAACATTGGATCCTTTAGTGCTATTTTTGAAACGTATACATCACATCTTCCTATGTTCACATATGTTCATACATCTTCCTATGTTCGGTATACTCTCTATAGTTGGTCTCCATGCAGAAAAAAGACCGTTGGGAGTGCAAAAATACGTCTAGGGCTTCCTGAAACTTTTATCAAGGTGTATCAAAATAGGTAACGAATAAATAGCTTATTCCTTAATGCTTTCAAGTTAAGAATGCAAGCAATACACAGATTACTATCTCCTCGTGTCTGATGAAAAATTTACATTCCTTTACACAGAGCCTGATCGGTCAAAAACGCACAATTTTAACTAGAGCTAGAGGACTCCCGTTTCTTCACTGCAGGCTCAATAAAGTCTTGCTAAGAGACCAAAGTAGAAAACAAAACAGTAGGGAGACGTTTGAAAAACAAAGTGTAAAGTCTCAGCTTTTGCCCAGCCATGTATAACCAAATAAGATTTTGCTGAATAAAATATTAAGGCCGTTCTTACTGAGCTGTGCCCTTTGCGCGTGATGCGCTGGCTGCAAATCACTCGGAATGCAAGGCACAGTGAGCTCGTTTTGGCGGGTTGCTTCAGAACGACAACAGAGAATAATTTATTTTGGAGGCCGCATTTGAACACGAACTCAAATAACAGATGAACCCACTGATGTGTATGTTTTCGGTAATTTAGTTTAACATTTCTCTGTAATAAGCATTTGGTCGGCTGCGGGCTCAATGTGGAAGATTTCGTTTTGCATTTGCATAGGCAGAGTACGCGGTTCACATCCCATAATGCTCAGAATATCAGCAGCGCCGCTCCTTTCCGAAAGCAAATTCACAAATGCGATCATGCATACCTTTTCAAGTTATGAGGTGGCTGGAGATGTGCGGGTGCCTACTTGACGCATCTCTGACAGGCTGGGTTAAGGGATTAAGCCAGCCCTGTCTTCGCGTTGCCCTGTCTCTGACAACAATGTGAAAAAGTTGTTGGCTATCCACGGGTCTGCCGTGACCTCCATATCTCCTCAGAGTGACAACACTTCCCCTGAAAGTCTCTCTAAAGGTCAATTAAGATAATTTTTCTTTAAGTCTCTGACATCACTTCATATCACCGTTCCCCTCTCCTAACTCATTTCATCGGCACGACGCCACAATGCCTGTTTGGCAGCTTTAAGAGGGTGGCATACAGTTACTATTTGCAGAGTCGCCCCAATTAGTTACTCAAACATTTTTGCACATACCGTAGAACTGAAAGAGAAACTATTATGTTGTGGAATCCCAAATTAAATAGTCGCTATAAGCTTCTCACATTGAAAGCATTTTGGATTTATATTTCCAGTTTACTTACACATTGGCCACGCATTGTTATGCAAGGAAATGCGTGTACAATATAGTTGGGCAAACTAAGGGCCAGATGTAGCAAAGGTTTTTTCCCATTCTGTGTCAATACCGTACAATAAATGTCCTGGATACACGGTAAGTATAATGCAATATCTTTGTTTTTGCTGGTAATTAAGCTTTGCTTTTAGATGATAACGTAATATTTTTAGTCTGTAATACAGCCTTTCAGTTATTTTCAATTCGATTGGTCGCAGAATTCATATCAATAATAGAAACAGCAGATGGTGATTTATTATTCTTTAGTATGATTTTCATGATTTTTTAGTTTTGGTAATTATTTTGTATAGTGTTCAGTGTGCACTGATACCGCTTCAAAGAACTACACTCGCTGGTGATGAGATAAGGTATTAAAGAAAGTGATGACACACTGCAACATGTTAATGGCAACTGTCATTCGATTTGGCACGATTGACTGCAAAGTAGTCAAAGCTGCCAGAGAGGCGAATTTCCTGTGATTTTGTGAAGTTCATGAAGTCTGCTCATCAAATTTCTCTTGGAAAAGTCGTCGGTGTAGAACAACGCACAAAAGATGTTTGTATCTTGCCGAGTGCTTTCATACCTGACACTACATAGCTGATCATCTCATGGGGAGTCAGACAGATAGGAGAGGGCAGGGTGCTTGCCCAGTAAGGACTGTTAGTACACAAATGGCTGTGTTTCACAAAATGCCCTGTGGTCAGTGTAATGTGGGGCCCTAGGCCCTCATGCTGGTAAGGAAGGTGACGCAGACACGGTGGTAGGGTGGTAATAAACTGGCCACAGGCACGTGCGCCCGGCCCCTTTTATTGGCAGGGTCACCTGACTGGTGACGCCTGTGTTGGGTGGGTGTGGGTTATACAAGTAAGACCAGCCCTCAGCAGAGTGGCTGACAGAAACACTAGAATGAGTCCAGCTGGACTCTACATCCCTCCCAAACTTTATTGAGGAACCAAACAAAAGTCCAACCTGTAAAAGAAACAATAACAAAGCACCACAATCAGTCTCTCGGCCTCGAAAAGGCAGACTGCAGAATTGCAGTGGACATGGTGCAGCTGGGAGCACCCGGACACCTCCGCACGAGTCCATAATTTAACCAGGTACAGCTGGGCACGAACACTGTGTGGATGAAGTCCAGATACTTCAGTTGCTTGTCCACGACCTCACAGTTCGCTGGATATTGTTGATCGGGTCCTGCCTGGGCTCATGTGGTCAAAGTCTATTTACAGTTTCTGATGCGTGTGCATCTGGAGCAGTGGGGAGTCCACTGTACACAGTTCTGGATGGCATTCTGACTCTGGAGATTGTCTACCTCCTAAGACTGCAGATGACGTGACGGCCTGGGGCGCCTGGAAGTCCAGCGGCAGAGCAGCGGCAGTCTTCCCTCTCGTGCCAGACCTCCATCAAGCAGGAGTCTCCTCGAGGCCCTTCCGCGGGCTTCCACAGGACTGTGTGGGCTGTGCTTGCCTATCTCAGGCCCAGCAAAGACGTCTCAGAGGAACAGCCTACAGGACCACATCCTAGTCTCGCATGGAGCCACATGGGTTGTTGATGCAGGGTCCGCTTGCTCGAGCCATCTGGATTCAGGCGCTCTGGCCATAGTGCAAAGTCTTCAGGTGACCAGTCTCTCGATATGAGACCTCCGTGCTTCCGGATGCCTGACGTGGAGCTGTCTCAGATGCATTCTCTCTCAGCGATATTCCGCTCTCACAGGAATTTGTTGGAGGCCCTTGTCCCTGGATTGCGGCGGGACTGCGTGGGCTGTGCGGGCCAACATCGGCCACGCCAAAGGAGTCTCTCTGAACTCCCAACAGGGCCACGTCCTAGTCTTGTGCAACCCCAAGGGTAGATGATCCAAATGATCTGGTCTGCTCTCACCGGCAGGTGTCTGGTTCACGGAGCTCATGGCAAGTGTTCAGATGATAAGTTTCGACGTTGCCAGACATGCCTTGTCAGCGTCGGTTCTTGTTGCTGACTGTCTCCACTCAGGTGGTGCTGTGCTCCTCCTTCGATGATTAGGCGATGCACCTCATGATGATGATGATGATGATGTTTTTCATCCTTTTGCAGATCAAACAGGTGGCGGCTTCGTCAGCGGAAGGACCACTTGATGGACGTAGTGGCCACGGCGGGTCTTGTGTGGCCTGTGCAGTTGGCGTCAGGGATGCCATCACAGCCAAGCAGCCGGTGACAGGTGACAGGACGGTCGTACTGGGAAGCGTGGGGGACCACCCGCATCGCTGTCTTCAGTGACGTCTGCTCACCCCGGTGACTGTCTTGTACTGATGAGCGCCTCCTCATCTGCTCGCACGAGTCCTCAGTTGTGTCACTCTACTTCCTTCCACTTTCACACCTGCGATGGAGTTGATCTGTGGTGTGACCGGTCTGTCACACTCCTCTCCTCATTTCTTGTTGGCATCGTGCCACTCTCTCTTCTCCTTGGTGTGGCGTCGTGCCACAGGTCACATGTTGCGGCACATGGACCTTGCGCTGCACCTCTGCTGGTACATCTTCCTCTTTGTCCTCGACGTGGCGTCGTGCCACAGGTCTCATGCTGCTTCACACGGACCTATCACTGCACCTTCGCTGGTGCATCTTCCTCTTCGTCCTTGATGTGGCGTTGTGCCACAGGTCGCATGCTGCGTCACATGGACCTATCACTGCACCTCCTCTGGTGCATCTTGCTCGGTCGCAGCCTCTCACAGGCTGAGTCCTGCGGGTAGGACATGATCTGCTCTTCATGCAGACCTCTCCCGGTCTGATCCGTTCCCGGATCCTCTTGGTGGACCTCTCTCTGGCAGGAGGGTCCCCGCTCTCTTCCTCCTTCTCTTCACTCGAGGACGCCATTTTTGCGCCTCGAGGCTGCGCTGTTACGGCGCTCACTCCTGCCATCTGCTCTGGCAGGGCCGGTCAGTCCAGATGACCTGCTCACTGAGGGGCCAACAGTGGCCATCTTCTGTCATTGTGCGGCCAGCTGACATGGCCTCTTGTCCCGTGCGTTACGTCACGCTCTCGGGTACTCTCTCCATCTTCACGGACTTTTACCTATGTCGTCACATTCTCTGGCGCAGCTCTCTGTGCACGCTGCGCACGTGTCAGTCTCTTTTTTTTTCTGGGCGTCCTGTGGCAACGCCTGGCATGTCCCTTTCTTGTCCCGCGGTGATGTCCATCACTGCTGGGGCATGTGGCATTCTTTCGGCGGGGGCGGCGGACGGCCACCAGGGGCTGCGCAGACCATGCGCGCTCTCTTCGTACCTCACGTGGCACTTGCGTCCGTTTCTCACCGTTGCAGCTTGGCTGGGACAGCTGCAGTCTTCTTCTTCCCTTTTCCAGTGTCGCTTCCTTCTTCCTCGCCGTTTCCGTCTTCTGCGCCGTTTCTGTCCACTGGCGCACTCTGGGTTTGGAGCAGTCACTTTCTAAAGGTGCTGCTGTAAACTTGCCTTCATCCAAGCTTCTTTTCCCTTTAAACAGAAATAGGGTGCAATACCAACTCTGGCCACTGGATGCCAGTAGTGCACTTTTTTTTCTAGCTTCAAGACAGTCTTTCCTGCTACGGGCCTTGTTTATTTCCACAGAGGCCGGTGAGGAGGGCATGCTGCTGGGAGGACTTCATCATGCTGGTGGGGGCTGCAGGTAAGTGCAATTTTTATTTATTTTCTATCTTCTCTCCCTTTTCTCTTCTCTTTGTTTTTTTCCTTTCTTTCCATTTATTTTTCAACCTGCACAGCCTCGTTTGAAGAGGCGTGCAGATGGCACCAATGTCAGTGAGGGGGGCGTGGGTGCTCCGGCACTGTTTAATTTTTCTCTTTCTGGGTGCGTGTGAGCACCTCACTTCTTTATTCAGTTCTGGGAGGTGGGGGCGCGGCTCTGGGCATCTGGTGCGTGTCTGCACCATGTTATTTCACCTCAATTTCGGTGCGTGTCTGCACCACTTTCTTTAATTCCTGCCGGAACAAGGGGGGAGCCCCTGGGCATTTCCATTTCTTTTCCCTGGTGCCTGGTAGCACCGTCGCGGGTCGCTTGTGCGGCCACAGCAGTCCTCCGTGCTGCGGCCGTTTTGCCGGCATTTTTTTTCGGGTGGGGGTGGCCCTGGGCATCTCTAGTTCGGTGCGCGAGTGCACCATTCTTAAAATGAAAGGGGGCGACCGGCCCCGGCACTATGTGGCAGCTTCTCACGGCGCGCGACAGCGCCAATTTTAAAGTAAAAGGGGGGAAACAGACCCCGGTCTTGGTGCTCGATTGCACCATGTTTTTCTTTCTTTTCTGTGGGCGCGGCCGCAGCAGCACGGGACACGCTGCGGACCACGTTTATTTTCTTGGGGGCGGGGGCGGCCTCAGGGCATTTTGTTTTCTTGGGCTGGGGAAAACATCCCAGCGCGCTTCGTAGCGCTTTATTTTCGGCGCCCGCAGCCGTTTTGGCAGTGCTGCGGGACGCGCTGATCAACAGCACTCACCCCCTTTTTCCTACTGATGGGGCTGGAACTGCACGGCCTCACTTCTCTTTCTTCCACCGATTAGGTTCATGTCTGCAACCACGTGGGGTTGCAGATCCCACTCGTCGCCAATGTAATGTGGGGCCCTAGGCCCTCATGCTGGTAAGGAAGGTGACGCAGACACGGTGGTAGGGTGGTAATAAACTGGCCACAGGCACGTGCGCCCGGCCCCTTTTATTGGCAGGGTCACCTGACTGGTGACGCCTGTGTTGGGTGGGTGTGGGTTATACAAGTAAGACCAGCCCTCAGCAGAGTGGCTGACAGAAACACTAGAATGAGTCCAGCTGGACTCTACAGT
Organism: Pleurodeles waltl; assembly: GCF_031143425.1. Taxonomy (NCBI): domain Eukaryota; kingdom Metazoa; phylum Chordata; class Amphibia; order Caudata; family Salamandridae; genus Pleurodeles; species Pleurodeles waltl. Next base: position 290,605,830 of record NC_090439.1, read on the forward strand.
CAGCACGGGATGTGGGTGCCCTCTTTCAAAGCCCCTAGAGCACTTTCCTATTATGGAAGGGCGCGGATGCTTGAGCTGACCCTTTTGTAATACAGATCGTCTGGGGGGCGCATATAGCACCAGTGCAGTTCTAAGGAGGCAACCTCTCTTTAGCATCAGAGCAGGGCTCCAAGCTAATGAGGAAAGAACGTTTCTTCTGCAGTCGCACCAATTTATGGAGGCAGGTGCAGAGACAAAGAAACCATCTGGCGACACATTGACTGTGTGCCACAAAAAGGTGGTATAATCAGTGCTCCTTCGAGACAGACCCCAGAAAAGGCGCAGCAGTCCCATGGACCACCAAAGACATTCCTCTGCAGCCTGGTGCAGTTACTCACTGCATCTGTCTGCAGGGGGATTTCTGCCCCGTGTTAAAATGAGGGCCTGGTGCTCTCTGCACTTTGAAAAGCAGACCGGTTGCCTCAAACTGTAGGTGTGTCTTTCACTAATGCACTATCCCCAGAGCAGACACAAGCCACTGCTTCCATAGGGACAGCACATTATTTGTAACAGGGGGCGCTTTCCTTGTTTGCATCGTGCGCACCTAAATGAAAGTGCGCTACAGCACAATCCTCCACTAGTAGACCCGTAATGAGAACAGATGTCTTAATTTGAACCCATTGTTTGATCATATCAGCATCAGCAATGTAAAAGTGATGTGTTCTGGGAACTTCAATCCGTAGATGAGATTAGCTGCAAGATTTTTAGTTTTTTGTAACTTCGTTCTTTTATTTTTCAGTAGGACCTCTACATAACATTGCAGCAGTGAATCTGAACGATGATCCCTGTATGAGCAGGGTGACTTTTAAGTTAGGTTGTGTGAAATCATATATTCTTTGTTCAAGACTCAAGACATGTTCACAAAAATACACTTTTGTAAGGTAATTTGGTTTGCTTGTATCTTTCATCACTTTGTTTTACACGTGTGCACACCAGACGTAGAAAAATCTTGCCAGATATCAAAATGTGGGAATGTTGTAAATTTCACTGGTGTAATTAAAATGTAATCCAAACCTAATTATAAGCCAGTGCAGTAGAGCAAAGCTCTAGAGAGGACATACAGATAGCTGAATGTGTTTTAGAGACACTGTCTGTGGCATCAAAGACATTTCTGCATACACATTGTGTTCTCAAATTACTTGCCTTTTCAGATTAAGAATGATGTTGGTGCATGAAGGGCAGTGATTGAAATGGAAGCAGAGTAGGGTCGCCACAATGTAATGGCATACTTATACTAAACAGTTTCAAAGTTCTACTAGAGGAACCAATTGGATTGATGTGGTCTGCCCCAGATTTGGACCACCTGTACCTTGCATGTTTTTCCTGGTTGAATCAGCCATGGCCTGTCCTTTGCAGCTGAGTGGCCATGCCCCCTCATCTTTCGCCCCTCATGAAAAGTGCCTGTTAGGCTGATCAAAGGTCAGCCTGACAGACACCCTTGATTTTCAGATCAGGCAGCCAGCATCTAGACATGTGCAATTTACGCAGGATCCTGTCTGCCTGAGCTGAACTTTGCTCGGCTGAAGAGGTCACAGCTCCTATGGGAGTTTTCTCCTCAGCTCAGCAAAGGTGCCTCGAAGCAAGGGAAGTGTCACCCATTTGGCTCTGACCTGGGCGCTTCAGGTTTAATCCCTGAAGCGCCCAGGGCAAGTGTCAATCAGTGACACCTTGTCACAGAGTGGGGTGGGGTCAGGAGTCTCACTGACCCCATCCCACTCTGTGACGAATTTGGGACGGCTGCCTTCCCTCAGTGAGGGAAGGCACCCGTCCCAACCCTCCTGGGAACTTAGAGGTTGAGATGAAGGTGAGCTTGTGTGTGTTTTTTAAATTAATGGTGTGTGCTTGTAAGTTTGAATGTTTGATAATGAGTGTTGTGAATGGATGTGCGTGTGCACGCATGTGTGAAGGAATGAGGGTGAGTATGAGTGTGTATGTGCCCCCCACCCGTCTCCCTCCCTCCTAAAATTACCAGTCGCCACTGGGTTCAATATAGTTTGCATTTACACAACAAACACACAGTGAGTGCACCAGAGGGGTGCACCTTGCTGCCAAAGTAGCAGATACTATGATCACTTTCAACATCCAGGGCATAGATCAGCACCACAATATTGGGAGCATATTATTTTGGTTCCAAAATATAAAAAAATGGCAGTTCTAGACTGTTGTCCAAGTCTGAAACCACTTCTAAACAGACAGCGCATTGTTCGCAGAAACTGAGGAGCTGCACCTCATAGGTCTAACTCTCCTTTATTCCACCCTTGAAGGTAACTATCACCCTTGCCAGCAGCCTGCCACCCCTTGCAGATTGCTCTTTCCTTAGTTTATGCTACTACTGCAGGCCACACCCTTTCCCCAATCCAATTCAATCTCAACCCCTGCCATGAAGGCACTGATCTTGCTCTTTCTTTTCCCTTGTTGCAGGTCACTCTCTCCCTCACCACCTCACCTCCTTCCCCAATGGTTGTCACAAACCCCTCTTGTACCTTATGTACTGTGGGTTTTGCACACAGGGTTCACGTTGCTTTTCCACTGTGGCCCCTCACGACCTCCTGCAAACCCCTCACAGCCTCCTGCAAACCATTGATCTTGCTCTTTCTTTTCCCTTGTTGCAGGTCACTCTCTCCCTCACCACCTCACCTCCTTCCCCAATGGTTGTCACAAACCCCTCTTGTACCTTATGTACTGTGGGTTTTGCACACAGGGTTCACGTTGCTTTTCCACTGTGGCCCCTCACGACCTCCTGCAAACCCCTCACAGCCTCCTGCAAACCATTGTTCCCCTCCTGGAGCTCTTCACCTCTTTTAACCTCTTGTTCCATTGCTCCCCCTGGTTGTACTCTTCAAAGAGTATCTATCACATGTTTCCTAGGTTATTAGCTCCATCCGCCATTTACTATTGCATGAAACCATTTAGGTGTATTTTTTCCACCGCCTTAGTTATTGGTGACAATTGATGTGACATCTTGACTCTAATGGCTAATGCTCTTGGTTCCGTCTGTTTGGGTAATTGATTCCGACCGTCATTTGCACCTGCCATTAACAAAGGTAACATCCATAGGTTAACACATGCTTTCTCCCAGGTTTCTATTGGGATTTTCCAGCCTTTCCATCTGAGCCATGTGCCTTTCTGGAACAGTCTTCTCATCAGGTATAAATACCCCCTTCTCCCGAGTCGGGGCTTGGCCTTATTCCAGTCCTGCAAAAGCATCTTCTGGCACACACCTTCTGAGTCATCAGCAACCTTTAGCACTCTAGTCTTCCAAGTTTTCCTGTGATCTTGTGATCTTAAATTCATCTACAGCTCCAATGTCTTCACATCCAGAGCTATGATTCTTTCTCCTCTTGTGGCTTCCTCCTTCTCAGCCTTCAGCCTTCCTCTGGATTCCAGTGGAAGAATCAAAGACTAGGCTAAGTACTTGAGTCTCAGGTTAGTGTGCACTAATCCTTAGTTAGGTTTTGAGAATTGTCTAAGGCTGAGTTCCTCCAAGGAGAATAAACCATTCTTGGATATTGGACATTAAGGGCCTCATTAAGACTTCGGTGGTCTATAATGTAGACCGCCAAAGTCCCACCAGCCACAAGACCGCCAGGGATGGCAGTCATTCGACTGCCATATTATAACGGCTGGTGGCTCTACTCCAGAATTTGGGCAGAGAGCCACCAGAAGCCATATTATCGGTCGGCGGTGCAGTGGAAGCTGTTCCACTTGCACTGGTACATCAGCACAACACCGCCACGCCTACTACGAGTTGGTAATAGGCATGGTGGTGTTGTGGTGACGGGGCTCTAGAAGCGGAGCAGACCCCATGGATCCTGTCCCCTCCCGGACAACCACTGATAGAAGGTAAGTGCCCGTCCGATAGGGGAGGGGTGATGAGTGGTGTGTGCATGCATGGGGGTGTGCGTTTGTGTGATTGGAGGGGGGTGGTGTTTGTGTTTGTGAATGTGTGTGATTGTGAGTGTCTGTGAGTGTCTGTGTGAGTGCGTAAATGGATGCAGGGGTGGTGGGGTGTGTGGGAGTGTATGTGTGTGTCTGGATGAGTGTGTGAATGCGTGATTGCATGTGTGTGTGGTGCGTGCATGCTTGGATGGGGTGTGGGTGGGTGAGTCTCTACGACCTTGGGGGGGACCGTGGCTGTTGGTGGGGTGTGGAGGGAGTCACATACTGGCGACAGGAATGTAAATTCCTATCACCAGTATCCTTTCCACCAGGGATTTCCTGGTGGGGTTGCCGCCAGGACATCCCTGGAGGAAAGGAGGCTCCAACTACCGTTGGCAGTCTACGGTGGACTGCCGGGGTGAAGGTGATCCACCTTCGCCGCAGCGGTCTGACTGCCCTGGCGGTATAGGTGGTGGACTGGCTGCTTTGCAGCCTGTTCACCACCGTGGTCATAATCTGGCGGTCCAGCACTACCACACCGTCCACGGTGTTACCGCCAGCGTGGCAGAGCTGGACTGCCAATGTCATAATGAGGGCCTAAGTGCTTCTACATTTTGAAAGTCCTAACACTGCAGACATTTTACTTTGTGGGCCCTCCAAACTTTATTTGACTCAGAACTGAAGGTCTTAATATTTGTATTCTTGACAGGTTTTCATATTAAGCACACAGAAAGACTTTGAGCACACAATCTCAACTTTCGAATTCGAATTGAACATTATTGATTTAGACATTCTGCAGAGTGCCTGAAAACTCCAGTATCCCTTTGAATTTGTATCTGCTTTGAAGCTTTATTTGTGATGAAGCCTGTACGTTTTATTATGGTAAATAACTGTTTAAACACCTTATGTTAAGAACTGTTAGTAAACTATTCTTCTTATTGTTTCTACTGCACTGCACCCACATTCACACAAAAAGCTCCAGGGAGTACAGACACGCCAATGCAGTGCCGCAAGGGAGCAGAGCAGACCCAGTGATGCAAGTCTAGCTTTTTCTTATTTTATCCCAACCCCTCTTCCCGACAGAGGCAGTTAGTGAACTAAGGTTGTTGTCACTTGACTTCATTCTCTGCCTCGGGTGGGATTAGAGGTTCAGCATCATCTCTGCATTTGGAACCAGGTGAGTGTGTGACAATGGCCACCACCGGTGTGGCATCCTCACATCCCTCTGTCCCTGGTGACATCACTGATCACCCACAACCCTCCTCTGCAGATCATCAGATAGCCTCCATATTTGGCCCTTGTACAACACAAAAACTCTGTAACCTAAAAGTGCAACAGTATGGTGTACGTCTCTATCTGCCCAGGCCACTGTGCTGCCCTTTGAGGATCTGTATGACTCATTCAAAATGTATCTTAAACAAAGCACTGTTGTGCCCAATCAATGTTTTTCCTTCTAAAAGCAGTGACTATATTTGCAAACCTGGGGTTGTATTTAGATTTATTTCTACTTTACATCATGATACCCCTACATACCAAATGCAAGACAAATTGATCAAAAATCATGGAGTATGACATTTTTTTTTAGAAAAAGCGCTAAAACTTGGAGATGATTAATTTCACATAACACATTCAGGAAACCTGCTCTAGCTATCAGGGCAATCATCCATGAGATAGCTGGTTTTACCAATGCAGGGCTTTAGTTGTGATCCTTGATAAAACAAACAAGCATGTTCTCAAAACTATTCCTCTTACGCCACATACTCTAGGGTAACAATTCCATCTCTGATTTTCATGGCATCCAGTTTTATGCATATTTCTTCCATTGTGTTGTTGTTTAAAAATAGCATTACTTTATTCAAAAATGTTGGTTTGTAGTTTAGCCATCTCACAGCTTTAATAAAAGGTACTTTACACCACTGTTGACACTTTCAGAGTTGCAACACCCTCCTTTCTGCCTATTCGAGCAAAATACTGTTCCTAATTGTGACGGTCTTCATTGACATGCTGAAAAAAATAGAGCAGGCATTCGTGCAACAGTGACACGTAGTGGTCAGATAGAGTATGGCATTTTTAAAGAGAGCTAGAAAGAACATGTCATTTGATTCACTGCCTGGGGTAGCAGAGATTCCCACACCAACCTTCCCCAAAGATATCCAATGGTTGATCGTTTGTTTCATCAAGGCCCTCATCAGGCTCCTTTTGACTGGTTGTTGTAATAGTGCATATTGCAACACGTGTTTTGGATATACGGGAGACACTTTTGTGAAATTTTACACCTTAAACTGGATTTATGCCCCTTTGGTCTCCTATATTTGGTTGGGACCATAATAGCATGATCATCCTTTACCTATATACTAGGTTCAACACTTTGGGCCCGATTACGAGTCTGATGGTCCGAAAACGTGCGGTGGAGTTCGGACTGCCACAGCTGTGACGGTCTGACCCCCATATTACAGGATTGGCAGTTGTGCTGCTAAAAGACCGTCGTCTTCACCAGGATCTCTGATCCCAATGGGATTACAGTGGTCATTCTTGTAATCAGCCACGCCGGTGCTGAAGTCAGCACCAGCATGCTGATTACAACCATGTTCCCCACCAGCCTTTTCATGGTCGATCAATCACCATGAAAATGCTGGCAAAGAACAAGTGTAGGGGACAGTGCACATTCTGAGGGTGCTGGGGGTGTGCTTGTGTGATGGCATTGGACTCGGGTTCATGTGAAGCCAAGTCCAATGCTGCCATACATTTTCCTCAGGGCTGACAGGTGGAAGCCTTGGTTTCAGCTGGTCAGCCCAGTGGAAAACTCATAATGGGGCCAGTGGGGAGAAAAGCAGCTATGCAGCGGTTTCTTCATCACTGGTCTGGGGGTCGGGTTTTCTGACCGCCAAACTCACAATCAGGCCCTTTGTCTTGATAATGGTCCTGTGTACTTTTTAGACGTCTGGAGACCGAAACGTTGATGGATTTGACCATTTTAATTGCTAATTATAAGGGCTCATAACTCTGTCCCAAAGGGGAATCTTTCTACAACCAAAAGAGTACTTAATGATTGGGTGGTCCCAGTTCTATCTTGGATCACTCTTAAGGGTAAATCAGTGTTTTGGTGGTCCTTACACCTGACAGAGTGATAGTGCAATTTGTTTGACCCTTTATTTACTTTTGTTATTGCATTATATGTTAAATAAATAGTTATGTTTGTGTTTTTGCACTAAGAAGTATGCCTGCGTCAACAAATATTGTGCAAATCATTAATTGGCATTTTGCTTATCATTGCATTGATTCGTCTTGGAACGGATACATGGCTGCATCCTATTAATAGAAAATTAAGTTTCAAAATGCTTCTTCAGGGGGCATTGTTTGTTATTGTTTGTTATATATGTTTATATCCAGCCTATTGTGGGATTATTGGGTTTCCCTCTTGTGTCTGAACTGTCACCAATAACAGTAGGTGAACAAAAATATTCAAACAAAAATACAAATATATCTGACATTTTTCATGATATTACATCAGTTAGTACATCACTTGTAACCACAGTATTCTGATAACTGTCACTGTTCATAGAGATCTCAGATTTAATGTATCTTAGGGCATACAGACTATTACACTTTGAAATTTAAATACTTAATAAATTTAATGAAAGAAATAAACTAGTGTTTTAATTTTTTGTGGATTACTAAGCTTTGTCCTAAAATAGCTATACTTACCTTGTTATAAAATGCATGTCATTATTTGAATGTGCTTTTCGATTAAAATTTAAGCTTTGTATTTCAGCAGTTCTTATACAAATACAGCACGTTTTTCATTATGAAAACATAGTAAGACATATTACTAGAATGTTAAATGTTATTAATAGATTAAAGCCCAAAAATTATTAAATATTATCTGTGAAAATCTAACACTTTTCGAAATATCAATATACAAGCCATGCATGATATTAACATTGATGAGTAGATTACATTAATTTCATTTTTCTGTATTGGGTGTCCGTAATAACACTGCTTCTGGAGACTGAAACAACTGAATATGTGATTATTTTTTTACATATTGCATCATTTGATGAGTAAAATTCTGTTTTGTTGATTATTACACAGCAACATGGATGAAACAAATTTATGAAAAATTAAATCTAGACTGACACCATTGCTCCATTCTTTTAAATAAAGAAGTCTAGAACTACTATATAGTAAGGAGCATATTTATCATGGGTGTGTGTGTCACCTTTACACCTCCCAAGTCCAAGTTAAGTGCAGTATGGTAATCCTGATCGGGGCTGTAAGCATTTGTGAGTAGTAAACTGGATTAGGAAGGATTGGGTGTCTATGTGGACACATTTACAACCCAGGGTGCAAAGAGACAGGGCGACAAAGGATTGCTTTTTATAAGACTATTTTATTTCTGAATTATCCTATTAATTTCCTTCACATTTTTAAGTAAGGGTTGGGAACATCTTACCACATAAATTTGCTTTATCATGGCTGTTGATTGTTTTTAAATTTTGAAATGAACCATTCAATGGCAAATAGATTACAGCATATTCATCATTCAAAGGAACTGCATTCTTTATATTTCACCAGTTTTTATATTTTTTATTACATTTCCCTAATTTCTTTATTTTGGTAATAAAGTCAATATTCCTACTTGAACTGATCATGGACATTGAATTTCTTTACTCATTAATGTATTCTTGTGATATTGATGTGCTAATCACCACACCTAAACCCTGTGAAACCTACCCAAGCAAACCACCTCAACAGCATACTGCCACAAAGCCAGCTGTCTCACCATCAAGAATCACTTGTTTTAATCTTCTGGCTCCAAAATATAATTCTGCCATCCTATTTGGGGCTGCTCTTGTTCAAAATCTATGTTCCACCAACCTCAAACCTACCTATCACTCCCAAACAACTCTGTAATGCATCAAAGTTCTAGTCCTTTCCCTCTCTATAAGAATTTAAAACAAATCTGAAATGTCATCACCTGCACCTAGAAAGAAGAGAGTGACTGCTTTCCCTTTCACTCAGTTGTAAATATATACATTTTATACGCATGACTATGAGATGATCCAGCACTCTGGTCAATCAATATACATAATTGGTATAGTAAAGCACAGAAAATTATAGCATTTTCCAATAAAGAAACAGTATTCAAGAGTACATCGGCTTTGGTCTGCAATCTCCTTTATTGCTGGATTAGGTTTCAATATGTCTTTCTTGTGCAAATTCTAAACCATACATGATTTGTAGCCAAACAGCCAACGTGTTTCTTTCTATGCAAACTTCATCAGGGGTACAATTGAAATGCATATACCATTAATCTTCTGTTAAAACATTTGTTTATGACAGTTTTATTAAAATTTAAAACATTAGAAAGATAAAAGGAGAATACAATTTTCACCCCTCATTTTAAATCACATCGCATCCAACTTGCCATTAGCAAAGAAAGATGCGATCTGGCTATCCATAGTGGACAAGACAAAGTGCATTGTGCAAACAAAAAGGACGGTACTGGAGTGTCAGAACAGGTGGCACAATTACAAACATAATACCAAAGACAAACTGACCAGGAACCTAAAGCAGCCACGAGGACCAGAGGAGGGCTGATGTCCAGGAGGAGTTAGACTTATTAGAGGAGCAGGTGGCATCCCTAATTCCAACAGAGTTTGTAGTTGGAGTGGAAGGTCCGGAAAGTGCTGAAGTAGGGTGAGGGAAAATAAGGGGCCAAAAATTTCAAACTGTCATGCAGTATAAAGCAGTAAGACACTGTACTGATCTGTGCTGCTTGAAAGGGAAAGAGCAGGAATGCCCCACATGTTACCTCATCCGTTACATAACTGTCCTTTCCTTGGGCAGTAGCAATTGTTGCAGCCCAGTTCAGTCATGTGAAGCTTCCCAGGTACATGAGGTATGTGCTGCACCAGTCCAGGTTTTCCCTTTGATTTCTGGGACTTGTAGTTTAATTTATTCCTTTATAAAACAGGATTTCAAGTCCCAGAATTCAGAGGAAAAAGAAGCACATCATGCATTAACCTGTGAAACTTGACAGCTTTTCTAGTGCCAATGCAGGCCTTCTTCTACAACAAGTGTGCTTGCATTTGGGCTATACAGCCAAAAATGGAATGGAATGTAAATTCATGTAACATGGATCAACTTGTTAACAGAGAGGGTATCCAGGCATGAAGAAGGTGCATGGTCTGCAAGTAGCATCAGTTGAAGATGCAAGTCTACAGTTATTTGTACAAATTCATATTAAATACAGCTTTCCTGATGTGCTCAGGGTGTGGGGGAGTTGTTCCAGGTGTAGCCTGCCATGTAAAAGGACATCCTATCTCCTATCTTTCTCATACAGATATGGGGTGTGTAGGTGAGCACAAGAAATGCAGAGCAGAGGTTCACAATTGGTTGGTGGAAGTGTGGATGGTGGGTGATCTAGGTGGACACTAGAGGTGTAGTACCTTATAGATGTGGTTGAACATCTTAAACTAGTAGTGTTTCTGAATCCAGAGACAATGTATTTTTCTGAGGTGAGGTGTGTAGTGCGAGCATCAAGGAAGGTTGAGTAGTTAGTCTGGTGGTGGTGTTTTGGATGGTTTGCTTCTTGTGTAGCAGAAGTGCAGACATGCTGTAGTAGAGGGCATTGCTGTAGTCCAGCATCCATATGATGAGGGACTGGGGGATGGTCTTACAGGTGTCAAGAGGGAGCCATATGAAGACATTTCTCTTCATGCAAAATATGTGACAGTGGCGGGAGTTTACGTTAGTGATTTGATGTCTCATGGTGAGGTTGGTGTCCAGGATGATGGACAGGTTTCTGGGTGGTTGGAGGGTGACATGGTCAGGAAACCAGTCATTAAAACTATCTTATAGGGACGCGCTGAACATTGGAAGGGGGACTATGAGTCACAGACTGCTCTAGGTCCCAGGAGGCAGCCATTTCACTGCACCGGCTGCCCCTAATCACCTAGCCAGCAGCGCTAAAAAGCACCAGGAGGACAACGCAGTGCTGGACGTGCTGAACATTGAAAGGGGGACTACGAGTCCCAGACTGCTCGAGGCCCCAGGAGGCAGCCATTTCACTATACCAGCTGCCCCTAATCACCTCACCAGCAGCACTATAAAGTGCCAAAGGGACAATGCTGCGTGGGACGTGCTGAACATTGGAAGGGGGACTACGAGGCCCAGACTGCTCTAGGCCCCAGGAGGCGGCCATTTCACTGCATCAGCTGCCCCTAATCACCTTGCCAGCAGCACTATAAAGTGGCAGGGGGACAATGCAGCGTGAGACGCACCCGGGACACGTCTGGGAAAAGCCTGGGCCAAGGTCAGGCCCATCCACACCCGGCGAGGCTGGGCTGGGCCACCTCTTTAACATCCATCATTAAGAACTTGGCAAATCGACAGGTGGGGCGCACTATATCCCACAGCAGTCCAGGCGGTGTGGGAAGCTGCATACCGCTTCCTGCGGCAATTGGAGGTGCATTGAATGATCTCTGCTTCTGGCAGTTTGGGGCCACAGAAGGGGCTGGGCTGGGCCCACTTATTTGATCCTTATTTGTAATCTCATGAGCAGTGGGAAGTTGGCTAGGAGATAAGTGCTTGAGTCTCTGGTTGGTGCTTGCTGGGGCCCTTTACTTTAATCTCGTAGCATGCCTAGAGCTAAGAGATCTTGTCGTGAGACAACTAGCAAGCCCGCCCCAGGCCTCCAAACTCTATAGGTCAAGTAGGTCCTTACAAGTCGAGAATAGACTAATTCATAGTAAGGACTGTAGGGATAATCGATAAGGAAATTGAGCTGGCATAACGTTGGCTTTCTGTATCCTCCTTACGTTCCCTGCCCCTGGGGGTGCTGGAGGCCTCATTATTAGGAGCTTCTAATGATGAAGAGCTGGTTGGGAGAGGAAGTAGTAGTGATGACCCTGTGGCAATTGGGATTCTGGGGGGCGACGAGGAGGCAAGATCAGGCTCAGAGGCAGAAGTATGATCCTCTTGAGTCTGGTGCCCTGGATTTAGTCCCACAAATAATACAGGCGATGAGCTGGTAACAAGAGAGGAGAGGACATGACCAGATCCTGAAAGGAATGATAATCGATTAAGTTGTGGTAGTATCCAGTTGGCAGCCCAACGCTCGATTCCTTCCAAAAAAGAGGGGACAGCACACTGCTCCATCCATTCTAAAAAAGAGCGGTCAGGTAATGGGAAAGGGCAGGGACGAGGGCAGGCTCGGGGGGAGATGTTTGTACAGATAGAAGAAAAATTATGTAGCATCCTTGACTTAAAATTGCAGCCTCTAATCGAGTGTCTCAACTCGATAGAGGCTATGATTAAACAATTTGAGTTTAGCTACGACAACAGAGATCCCTTTACCAAGCCTAAGAAGGGAGGTTGTGGCAGGACCCATAAGCCAGATGGAATCCCTGACAACCAGAGAGCATGCTCGAGAGGGAACAAAGAGGAATCATTGATCCACCAAACAACAAGTAAAAGAAGAGGTCCACCTGTATTTAATGAAACCCCTAAGGGACTTTTCCAGTGCCCAAGTAGTGGACACTGTGTGGGTGATGAGGAAGGAGTAGGAGACCGTGGCAGTGATTTTCAGGAAGCTGGGTCTGTGTGTTTGCACACTGACACCTCTGATATACGACCTAGCATTCCTCCGGAGTGTACCCCCTACATTATCATCCTAGAGAATGTTCCTCAGTTACCTAGAGGAACAAGTGAGTTGCATGACTCACTCCTAAATAAAGTTGCACACTGGTTACGGAAACAGTTGGGCTGGCCACAGGTCCTCTGTGGGGAAATTCTCACTACCCAAAGGGTGGCGTGGGTGGGTCCTATGCCAAAATCTTCACATGGGGACTGCACAATTGTGATCTTCAAGTCACCTAGCAGTGTCCAATCCCTGTTAAATATGATTGGTGCTAAAAACCAAGTGAATGAGGGTATTAGAGTGTTACCCTGGGTATTTTTTATCCCCCAGTAGCAAGGGGTTTTGGGAATACATTGACCATCATCTATTACTACAAACTAGGGGTATATAACATACTACCTTTAAGGTACCTATTCGGAACCGTTATTAGCAGCTATCCACACTAGACCAGTTAGACTGACTAGATCCTTTGGGGTTACTGAAGGACAGGGGAACTCTTACACCCCAAGGACCAGCTGTCACCGAATCAACCCTAGAGGCTCCCATAGGGGGGCATCTTGTATATCGATGGGTGATGGACAAAGGGGCAAGCCTCCCAAAAAAGTGGCTGAATACAGGACAAACTTATCATTAATCTCCTGGAATGTGTCGGGGTGAACCCTAAGGTAGCTGACAAAGTGAGGAACTCCCTTATAGGGAAATATTATCTCTTTGTGTTCCAAGAAACATGGGCTGTTAACAAGGTCTTTGTTAGAGAATTTATCACTTATAGCGTTGAGGCTCTGCCACCAAGGAAAATGGGCTGGGCAATGGAGGGACTTATGATCTTGCATAGTCTGCAGGCATAAAATACTGAGGATAGACTTCCCCGACCTAATGGGCATTAGCTTATGATTCCCAAGGGAATTAACCATGGTTATATTAAATGTGTATGCAGGTACTTTGCCAGCAAACAGAGTCCTCAGTTTTGGCCATGCTTGAAACGCTAATGAAAACCTATAAAAGTAAGTCTAGCCTCATAGTAGCTGGTGACTTCAGTACCTTATTTGAACCGTGTCTTGCCCTCAACATGGTAATCAGGGAAGAGGATGAGCAATGGGGTGTCCCACAGCTGGCAGGTAGGCAAATAAGTCATCTTTCCCACAAGGCCCTGCAGATAGTGGCAACAGTGGCGGCCCACGGGCTACGTGCCTGTAATGGGAGAACAAACGTGGATGAAGCGCGAGCACCCACTTTTAGAAGGGGGCACCAGAGGAATGTGATTGATTATGTCTTGTTGGATGTGCGATTATGGCTGCATCTTGTAGATATGGAGGTACTTAGCACCACTGAGAGTGACCATTGCCCGCTAGCAGTATGGCTTAATGGAGGGAAATTTGTTAGGTCTCCCAACTGGGGACTTTCAGACCTGCCGGAACCCAGTATCTCTAATAATCAACAATGAGTAACGTGGCATGAGTGCTGGCTGACTGGCAAGCTCATGCTGAGATCTATCAGTGGTTCATACAGTTTTGAGACAAATTTGAAGATCTGCATGTAGACCCCAATCTTTTTTTACAACCTCACAGTCTACTGTTTAATAAACTTAAATTGATTTTCTCTAGTGAATACTGAGGCAGGCATAGGTCGGAAGCAAAACATCCACATTGGTTTAATCGGGATTGTAGGATGGCTAAGCGGGTACTGGTAACTTCATAAGGGAGTGTAGTCAAGCAGATATTAAGTACTCACGAGCAATGTATAAAAAGGCTCAAAGGTGGGCAAGCAAAGAAAGAGATGATGAAAGCTGGCAAAAGTTACTTAAGGCATTGAAACTCAGAGATAATCATGGGTTCAGGGCCTTAATATCAGATGGAACTGGTGAATTGGGTACTTTGAGGCACCAGATTAGTGGGAGGAACACTTTGGTGCTCTACATTCGGTGAGTGTAAATGATAAGGGGGAGGTCTCTGGTGGTACCCCACATCAACACACTGGGAGCCCCTTAGTAGACTTAATTTAGCATTAGGGGTGGAGAACCCTTGCATAGCTTTGGGTGAGGCAGGTGAAGCAGACAGTCCTCTAATTTGTTTCTCAATGGAAGATAAGCTGGTAGCTATCGATAGTCTAAAACCTCTTAAAGCTCCAGGCTTGGATGGAATTCCCGAGACCTATACAAGTCCAAACCACAAGTGTGGACAGGATATATAAATCTTCTTTCTAATGCAATAGTAAACGGGGGCAGTATGCCGAATACCTGGAAAGGGGCCAAAATTATTCTTGTGTTTAAAAAAGGAAACACGAGCAGCCCTGCGAACTATCACCCTATTAGCCTGCTGGATAATCTCCCCAAAAATTTGGGCTGGGCGGCTAGCACAGAGATATTCTTGCCCTTGCAGGCAGCACAGCCCAAGACAAGTACTATCGATCAGGTATTTAGGTTTTCAATAGTGTACTAGAAACAGGTCCTCCTCCAACGTCAGAGGTTATATGTAGCCTTTTTTGATCTGCACGCTGCTTTTGACTTAATTCCACGTGATAAACTGTGGCAAGTTCTAAGGAGGATGGGAGTGCCTAGTAGTCTAGTGGACATCTTGATTAGACTACATTGTGGAAACTACGCCCAGGACCGCTGGGTAGGGCAAGTGACATCTAGAATTCCGATAGGCCGAGGGGTTCGATATGGTTGTGTGCTGGACCCTATGCTTTTTTCTCTATATATGAATGACATCAATATCTTGGACAGTGTATAAATAATTCTCCCACCATTTGTGATGGGAAAATCCCATGACGACTCCCTGCTAATTTCCAAGTCTCCAAAGGGACTGCAAAACCTGGTGTTACAATTAAGGTCCTTTTGTAGAGAAAGCAGGGTGGAGATAAACTGCACTAATACCAAGTTTATGGTCTTTGTAAATTCTACAGTCAGAACGAGGAGTATAAAAGTGGGTGATTCCAACTTTGAAAAGGGTGTCAGAATTTGATTATCTAGGTATCACCTTGTACCCACAATCAAAATGGGACCTCCAAGTAGTAAAACGTTCCCTAACACTAGCACATTGATCTAAAGCCATTCTACGATTCTTCAGAGCCACAAGCACTCGCTCTATCTCACCAGCTCTTGAGGCTAAGGCCCTCAATGCAGCAACCTATGGAGCAGAAATATGGGGGTATGCAGCCGTACCACCTAGTACCCCACTTATACCCTTGAGATATGATATGGGTATTAATTGAGTGATTGATCAAATACAGCTAAAGCCCCTACTCTATTGGGTACAGGTTTGGTCTAGCCCCAAGTTGGCCACGTATAGTGCATGTCTAAGACACTTGGTAAGGCTAGACCTAGCTTGGAAAGTCCCTTGGCTGGGCTTTGCCTTCTCATGGTTTAAAAGGTTGAAGCTTGGGGCACTTTGGGACCAGCCGGACCAAATCCGCAGTGAAGACAAACAGGTAGTTAAGGTGGCTTACTGGCAGTATATTAGGGAGCGCCAACAGTATGGGGCTAACCTGGGTCATCTCACAGAAACATATCTGGAATTCAAAGTTGGGTCCAAATTTGAAGATTTCCTGGACTACACCACCTAGGGCAAAAAGTTTGTATCTGCGATTTAGACATGGCTGCTTGCCCTTAAACGCTTTCTGTAGTTCGTGGTGAGGAGATGGACCATCTGTCTTATGCTCCGTGTGTAAATCTAAGCCTAAAACTGTCAATCATATTGTTATTGTCTGCACCGGGCACCGAGTCTCAAGGTGGCGGTAGCTAAGGCCAGTTTGCTTATGCCTGGGGGATTGGGGATCATCAAGTGCGCCTGTTTAAGACAAGCACAGACAAGACTTTAGTCTATCTTTTGAACCGTTTTCTCCTTGGGGTGTGGATCAGAAGAGATAGGGTTCTGGCTCGGGAGGAGACATGCAATGGGGGTGGGGGAGTTATTCCACATGAAGTTTAAGGACTCTGGTAAAGTAAAGCCCTTGATAGGTTTGTTGTTGCACTGCCACTTTATGAGGAATGATAGTAGGCTAGTTCTATAGCTAACTTAGAAGCCATGCTCTAATTGACCATTGGTGGGGCATGGTCTGGCCACGGGTAAAGATGGCCGCCTAGTTTGGGCCTCCCTGGTCGGGGATGGGGGGAACGCTCCAGGTGCTGCACACCCTCGATGTCATGTGCGGAGCCGAGGTCGGGCATTCGGCCGTAAGCCATGGGAGAGATGCGGAGAAAGGGCCTACTGAAGACCTGTGAGCTGCGGCCCACAGTGAGAATAGGGTGTGGCCGCTGGAGCGGACGAGTGGTATGGGGGAGAGGCGCCGGAGGAAAAGTTGTTTTGTGCCTGTGCCTCAGAGCCCGGGGACCTTTTTGATGCTGGATGCCACCTGAGGACCTGGGCGGGGTGATTGAGGCATAGGATCGAGGCGGGGGGAGCGAGAAGAGGCGACCCCCCTGGAGGAAAACCGGCCTCAATTGCCACAGCAGAGCGGTAGAAGGGTGATGCAGCAACGGAGTACCGGTCCTGGCATTGCCCCCCCTTCACCTTCACCCCGGCCTGAGAGCTCAGCAGTGTTTTGAAAAGACGGTGGGGGTGCTGAAGATCTTGGGTGCTCCCATTACCTGATCCTCATTTGGATTCTTTCTAAGGCCCAGTAAGACGGGTACACAACCCAAGGCATTATCCAGGGAGGGGGATGGGAGGAGGCGCAGTGGGGTAAGGGCCCACCGGCCAACGTGAAGTGGAGCCCCCGTACCTGGAAGAAGCAAAAAGATGGGCGTGATTTGAAACGCCCCCCGATATCGTCCTACAGCCACAGAGGGTGGAGCCCTTCACCCCCCTTCCATCAAATAAATTTGAAGCTCCTGTATTCTCTAGCCCTCTCACCTTGATATTGGACTGATCCCAACCATCCAAACGGACCACAGAGGTGCCTCGGACTGTGCAGGATACAACCACGACAAGGAGAACTTCTCCCGCTGTTCCTTCTACTTCTACTGCTATGATCAATGAAGAAAGATTGCAGTTACACCCTCCAACTTCCCCCTCTCCTTCAATGCCCTGAAGGGTACTGTGCCAACGCTCTGACACGACAGACCGGAGGGGAAGCGAGAGACGGACAGGGGTACCAAAGCCCAGTACTTGGTTGTCTTCAACTGCGCCGGCTTGCCTGTTTGGTCACTACGCCCCCAGCACCGAAGGGGCGTTCATAGTACTCTTAGGTGCACTGCCCGCACCGGGGACTCCTGCCCCCTACTAACACAGATAGGCCGCACAGACGTGGTCTTGGAGAGAGACCCCACATTGGAATCTTTTCCTTTCTCATCTCTTCAACCAGCCTGGGACCAAAAACTGTGCCTCCAACCTCCAGCCCTGAGGGCCACCCGAAAATCGAAGTCCTGCTATGCCGGGTGGGAAGACGACAAGTAAATCCTCAGGCAAACCGGCATGACAGGTACACTTTTCAGAGGCCCTCCAGATTAACAAACCTGCATCCTCACCCGTACAGCCCCAAGATTTGATGGACTCGGAGGAAGTGACAACAATGGCCCGCATACTACAGGATATCACAGCGGTCAGCTGCAAACTCGAAGGCATGGATACAGCTATAACCCCACCGACACTTGAGACCAAATCAATGCGCTCAGAAATAGCAGGATTTCAGACTCGAGTAACAGGACTGGAACACCGAATGACGACCATGGAGGACTATGTTCAGAAGGTCTTAGACAAGCAGCAGAAACTCCTGTTCCTCTGTAGTAAACTCGCAGACTTAGAGGACAGAAGCAGGAGAGACAATATCTGCCTTTTTTTCGGATTTCTAGACCACACAGAAGGTACAGACATTTCCTCTTTCCTCCGCTCCGTCTTCCCAAAACTGACCGAAATCGCCTTCGACCCG
The DNA here is from genome assembly GCF_031143425.1 of Pleurodeles waltl. Classification (NCBI taxonomy): domain Eukaryota; kingdom Metazoa; phylum Chordata; class Amphibia; order Caudata; family Salamandridae; genus Pleurodeles; species Pleurodeles waltl. Next base: position 290,624,260 of record NC_090439.1, read on the forward strand.
CCATTGGAGTTCCAGAGGGCACATCGTCTGGGCCCAATGAGAAAAGACAGAACGTCCAAGCCTCGTCCAATCATCGCCTGCCTTTTGAGACATGGACAGGTCTGTCAACTCCTCTCAGCGGCCCGAGCGCACCGACCCTTCAAAACGGACGGCTATGAGATCCGCATAATGGCTGATTTCTCCAGAGAAACCAATGAACGCCGGATGGGGTTCTAGCACTCAGGCCCAGAATGAGACAACTGGAAGTAAAATTTGGCCTGTTTGAACCAGCGAGACTGTAGGTCACCAAGAATGGAGTATCAAAGGACATCTACGACCCAGAAGACCTGCAAATTTTCTTGGATAGTTTATAACCCCAGTCTGTGGCCACAGCAACCCTGGACCGGCCTCTGAGACCATCCAGCGACAACAAAAGCACCTCGCCTTCAACAACCAACCAGGAGCGGCCAGACCAATTCTAATCTGACCACCGGCTCAGAGGTAGAAACCTGGAGAGATATGCAAAGACTCACGATGGGGGACAGGTTCCACACAAAGCTTTATGGACAGAGACAAATCTTGCTCCCCCCTGAAGCCCACACCAGCCCCCCTCGAACTTTAACTCACTTGAACTCACCTGCACTCACCTGCAAACGCAGTCGCGATGTGAGGACCTCAAGAGCCCAGAGACTTGTCGAGAGAACGGAGAGCTCGTCAATAGATAGGCGGACAGATGGGTCTCTGCCCGCGGGTTGAAGTTATAATGTTATTCAGTCACAGTGTTTCTGGAACTCTACATCATACTTTAAATGTGTAGCAGTTAACATTTAGTTTTGGTTTTGATTGAGCTTTACATGTCAACAAGGTATATACAGAAACAAGCACTGCCTGTTCTTGTTCACAGTTCCTTTTATGATGTTGTTTCACCTCTACACCCTCCAGAACTGTTCAACTGTGGCTCTGCTGCCCCCATCCACCATATCCCCCTCCTCCTCCCCTCTGCCCTCCCACTCCAACCTTAGTGGGAGTGTCCGCTGTCCAGATAACCCATTTAACCCCATGCCGCGACTACAGTGGGGGAACACTACAACCCAACTACGGAACTGTAACACCTGGGACGAGTAACTCCCATAGACATGACACATGACCACAGAACCATGAAAGACCAAGACACAGGATGATCAGTAATAAGATCGGTACTGATGGCACACAGCTTCCGTCACACTGCATACTCACTCTACCCCTCCTCTTTTGGATGACACGCTCCCCAATGGCCCTCAGTGATCCTGCCTACTCCTGAGGTCTGCTCTTTCCTGTCCCCCATGGAGACGGACCCTGGGTGTTCCGCTACTGACAGGGGCCCATATGGCTGAGTGTGGGGGCCCCATAGGTTCGGACCTGCAGTCAACAAATCCGGTCCCTTGGAGTTTAGTTCCTATACTCCTCTCCTACCTAGTTCTCCCCTCTTTCTCTACTTCCTTCTGCTCTATCCTCTGCCTACCCTCTGCCTCTCCCCTCCTTGTTTCTTGTTTCTCCTATCTCCTATCTCCTTCTCCTCTCTTCTCTCTATCCCACCTACACCACTCCTCTCCCTTCCTGCCTCGTCCCCTCTCTCCCCTGTCTATTCCCACACTTTCCCTCCCTGACAGGGGGAAGCCTAACGCTTGCCACTCCCTCCCCCTCCTCTTCTTTCTTAACCCAACTTGTTAGTCCTTTTGTCCTATACGACGCCTCCCCCCCACCCTAACAGTTTCTCTTGGCTTTACCATCATGTCCAGCCCTACTTCTACTGCAGCCTGCCCCTTACGGATCGTCTCCTGGAATGTCCACGTCCTCACGCATTTTGTGAAACGGAAGAATAGACTGTCCTACCTCCAGTTCAAATGGGCTGATATAGCCCTTATTCAGGAAACACATCTGGATAGCACAGAATCCAGTAAACTACATAGGGACTGGGTGGGAAAGGCACTCTTTAGCTGTTGCCCTTGACCTCAAGAGGCGGGAGATGGCGACCCACGGAAATGCGGGTTGCAATCCTACTACGTAAGACACTGCCCATTACTGTTGTCAAAACGTGAGAGGATCCATAGGGGAGATTTGTGTTTGCTAAGCTGAAGCTGGGAGAGTCATCGATTTGCGTGGGCTCCATATAAGCTCCAACTGGCCCTAAAAGATGGTTCCTTTTGCAACTCAACCGTCTTCTGGCCGAAATAGGAGCAACTCGTTACATCATAGGGGGGGACTGGAACCCTGCATGAGACGCGGTATTGGACAGAACAGGTCCTCTCGATATTAGCAATAACCATGACAGATCTCTCCTAACTGATGCGATGGCCGATGCAGGACTGGTAGATTGCTGGAGGCTTACACACCCAACCGACAAGGAATACACTTCCTTGTCGCCTGTACATGGTTCTCATTCCGACTAGACTTTTCTTGGTGTCGCACAATACTGTGGCCCAAATACAAGATACTAGTATAATGGATGGTGACCTTTCGAACCACTCCCAATTCAACTATTAGTACAGTCGGGTTTGACATATCCCAGCCGCAAGCACTAGCGCTTCGCCGTTCCTCGCAATAGAACCCCCCAGGGCAAGGTCCCCCTGCAGAACCATGTGTCCACTCACATGAGGGAAAATGTTGGCACTGTCAACTCCAAGAGGGTTCTATGGGCTGCGGCAAAGGTTACACTAAGAGGACAAATGATGCAAGATGTGGCTATAGACAACAGAGACAGGAAAGCTCACTAAATGACCCTAGAGAAAGATATAAGATATCTTACGAGACAGTATACCATCCAGCCATCCCTGGGCACTCGCCTCTCCCTGGAATGTGCCCATATGTCACATAACGTACTTTACACGTCCCAAGCTGAATACTCACTACAACATCTGCAGGGAAGACACTATGAACAAAGTGAGAAGGCTGGCCAACTACTAGTGCCGCAGCTCAGACAAAGGGAGGCTGCCCTAGCTATCCCTGCTATCACGTCCGCGAATGGAGAGATACTTTCTCGACCACAGGACATTGTAAATGAATTCACAGCTTTGTAGCAACATCTGTATACCGCAGAACCAATGCCTGACCTCGCCAACATAGAAGCCTTTCTCAACAGCACTGATCTGCCCTGCCTTTCGTCTGAAGGACGTTCTTTCCTGGACGAAGAGTTCAACAGGACTGAAATAGAGCGAACCATTTCTAATCTCCCTTATCACAAAGCGCCCAGGAAGGACGGTTTCCCTACAGAATTTTACAAATGGGCTGGTGACCAGGTGATTGGCGCTGTCCACGATGCACTCAATGAGGCATGTCGAGAAGGTTCTTTGGGCGTGATGTCCAATACAGCAACAATAGCCGTCATACCCAAACGAGGTTGGAACCCGCTATTATGCATCAGCTATTGCCCAATATCTCTCCTGAACGGGGATATCAAGATACTTGCCAGTGTCCTGGCGGCCCACCTGCGTAAAGTCTTCCTATCCTTGATACATCACGACCAGGTGGGATTCGTGCCGGGACGCACCTCTCGTAATCATTTGTGCACCCTTGGCCATACCCTGTGGTAAGCTAAGAACATTCCGGAAGAGGCACTCACCATGTCCCTAGATGCTGAGAAAGTGTTTTTCCAGATAGAATGGCCCTATTTCTTCGCCACTCTGTCAACATTTGGAATAGGAGAACAATTCATTGCCAAAGTTCATCTGCTCTATGACCACCCCACGGCTCAGGTCAGTTGTGGGGGATTTCTATCAAATCCCTTTCCAACACAAAGAGGGACGTGGCAGGGATGCCCTCTGTCGCTGCTCCTGTTCTTGCTGGCAATGGAGCCTCTTCCGGCTACTATTCGTCAATCCCCACAGATCACAGGTATACCCCTGAAAGGTGGAATCCCCACAATATACTTATATGCAAACAATGTGTTACTCAGTCTGATTTGATGAGATCCCTGCCGGCTTTACTGCAGATCATAGATGGATTTGCATTACTCTCCGGTTACCGGGTGAACTCGGACAAGAGTGAAGTGCTGCCCCTCTCATTCACGACAACAGAGCCACATTGCAAGGTTATCAGTTCCGGTGGACCCCAACCCACCTCAAGTATCTGGAATATTTGTCAACCGAGGTTTAGAATGAATGGTGCCAGATAACCTGGACCCCCTTATAGCGTGCATGAAATTAGACTTCACAAAGTGGTCACAATTAAGCCTCTCCAAGTGGGGCAGGGTACAGGCAGTGAGAATGGTCACACTCCTGGTTTTACTTACATCCTAGGCATGATCCCCCTCCAAGTCCCCCTCTTGACCCTCCGACAAATAGACGCAGTGCTGAGAGCCCTCATGTGGGGCTCTACATGCCCAAGACTGCCACCGGCGAAGTTATTGGCACGTCGATCTTGCGGGGGCTTGGGACTCCTTTCCATTGAGGATTACTCTCTGGCTCTCCATTTATCACAATTGGCCTACATGTTATCAAGGAACCCGGAACAACCACAATGGGTAGCTGTGGAGAAAATCCTACTTTCCCATTCTGGTGGTCTGAACGGCCTATACTGTAAGGACCCTACACAATCCCAACCAGCCAAGCCGATGCTCACAGCAATGTGTGCAGCCTGGCACAGAGCACACCGCCTGCTCAGTATACATCCCTTCTTACCTTCTCCAGTCCCTATAGGGGGAAATAATAAATTACAGATCGGGGGAGCTACCCTTAATTGGCCACAGTGGAGCCAGGCGGGCATTGCATGCCTGGCTCAGGTTGTCAATGAGGGATCACTCCAGTCATTTGATAACCTACGAGTGGAATACAGTCTCCACAGGAGGCAGAAATGGCTCTATCTGCAACTCAAACACTTTCTCCGACAAACAATGGGTGCTGCCCCTTGGGAACTAAAGGCCTTCCAAGTGATTACTTATTTAAAAACTTGGGGCATAATGGCAGGTCTATATGATGTGCTAACGTGTCACCTTCACTCCCAACCCCTCCTCGAAACATTACGCTCTAAAAGGCAGGCCCGTTTACAAACGGACTATTCAATGGAAGGCATACTGGACGCCATAGACAGGGGAACTAGGGATGCCCTACTGATATGCTGTCTCTTTAAGATATTGCATGACTGGTACTGGACTCCCCTGAAACTGCACCGAGCAGGATTACTACCACATGCGAAATGCTGGTGATGCCCGGTGACTCAATGCAATCTACTCCATATCATATGTGTATGTCCCTCAGTCCTGACCTTATGGAAACAGTGAGTACCATCCTTAGAGACTCCATGCCACTTCAATCACCACTCACTTCCTCTACCATCCTCCTACACGATACAGGCCCCCTCCCCACTCTATCACGACCGCAACAAAGACTGTTCCATATGGCTCTTGCAACAGCTAAGATATGCATCCTTCGGCACTGGAGGTCAACGGCCTCCCCAACCCTGGAAGAATGGGTGGCGGCTTTGATTCAAATAGCACCCATGAATGTGTTATCTACAACCTACAGGATCAGGCAGCCTTATTCACCCAGTTGTGGGCCCCCTTCCTAGCAGAAGTGTCATAACTCCTTCATCATCTATCTCCCTTCCCCCTTATTCAAGCATAGCACTACGGCACTTCAGTCACAGCCTCAACATACACCCTACCCTCTGACTTGTGAGAGTGCCCACTGTGCTTTCGCGACTTCTCCCCCCCTTATCTCTCCTTAACCCCCTGCCTCTTCCCTTCCTTCCTCTTCTTTTCCTCCCTCTCCTTTCTTGTCTCTCCTTTTCTTTTTGCCTCCTCACCTTCTCCTCTTCTTACCCGCCCTCATTCACTCACCAAAGGACCTTTACCAGCCTCATTGCGGAAATCCCCCTCACCAGTTAGAGGACATGGCCTGATGATACATACTACAGTGGACTACACCTCTCACAGATCGGCGCCCCCTCCCTCCAAGCTCTACCCGGACTGCCAATACTTAGCATCAAAACTGGTAGCCAGGATGGACAGTTTGTTCATGGACTACTACCCAGGGGATGCGCCGTTACTGGACATCAGACATCATGATCATGCCTCCTGCCCTTAAGGCCATACGAAGTAAACATAGGCCATGCTCCACTAGAGCACTCAGACATGTTGGTCTATGGGTGGCCATGCCCTAAATGACCAAGTGCGCTTCTCCCAGCCCACGACAGTATAATGTTTAACACTTCTGCACCTCCCTGACTTTGAACCCCCTTTCCTCTTTTTCCCTCTTTCTCTCCTCCCCTACACCTACCCGTTCTGAGCATTGTTTCTTTTCCACAGGCTTGGACAGTTAACTTCACACACTGGACTTTCATGTGAAAGAAATGTGCTCGAGCCACTGTGATAGAACTTTATATGTCCTTTAACCTGTACAGTTTCCGGGTGTACTATAGAAATTCTATAATAAAGAATTGCAAAACAAAAAAAATAAATGAGCATTGGTGGTAGTGTAGGTGAGGCATAAATGTTTTAAATTGGTGTTTTTAATGGCCAAAAAGGTTTTAAGGATTTGTAAGTTGATCATGTGGAGGTAACAAAACCCTCAGAGAGATGGCCATAGTAATATATTGTGACAAGCAATATAGGGTATAAAAAGAAATGGAGCACCTTAGAAGACTAGAGATCGATTAGTTTTGCTGTCTTTTATAATAATTTGGTTTTAACAGTTTTTATGTTAATAATATATAAATCTATATTCATTAATGTATTGTTTTGTATAATGTATTTGTTATGCATGTTTCCAGGGCAAACCGCCGAAATAAAGTATTTCAAACAATCAACTAACTTATAATACCTAATCTAACAGTTAACCTATCTTAACCACCATTAACACATGACAAATTAACATCAACACCTACCCTCTTAATACACATTGGTCAGTATAATACAAACATAAACTACCTACTAAACATACACTACCTACACATATAAGCCTAAGCATATTTTTGTATATTTATTACATTTTTTAAAGTTATGTGGGTAACCATGTGTGTTAATGTCGCAGAATATCATCACTTTCGTCTTGTCAGGTTGAATATGAGCTAGTTAGCTCACATTGACTAAGCCATGTTGCTCAAAAACATATTGTAGAAACTATTGGTGGTTTTAGTGTCTCCTGAGAAGTATAGGATCAGTGTAAGAGATGATGTAGAGTCCCTGAATCTAAACGATGCTAGCTAGAGGAATCATGTATAAGTTGAAGAGAGTGGGGCTGAGTGAAAGACCTTACCGGACTCTGAAGATGTGGTCCTTTTGTTCTGAGGTCAACAGAGGGAGCTCGACCCCTTGTATACTTTGTTTTGAAATATATCTTAATTATAGCATTTTTATTAACAATGAACATACAGGTAGCTTCTACTAGGTGTTATAAACACAAGACAGTACCATACCGTGGGTGATTCTGGTTTGATCATCATATAATTCTATTCTATTGGGTCATGCAAATGCAGTAAGCAGAAATTATCAGTGACACAGACATCAATATTATTCAAATAATGGGTCAAACTCAACTGTGCCCAACAATGTCATTCACTTTGTTCGCTCCCCTGCATCCATCACCCGCCCATCGATTACAATAAGAATAAAATATCACAAGAAAAACCAACCAGCAATCCTCCCTCATTATGGTTACTATCCAGAGATATGATAAGGGTGTGAGCTAGTCTATAGGGGTAAGTATCTCATTAGGCTCCAGATATTCAGCCAATTTTTTCCATAAGATTAGAATGCCCATCTCTTGCTCTAGTATCAGCACAGACAGAGCTCCGCTGAAGCCCATTGGATTATGTAGTTCTGTCATAAAATGATTAAGGGTGCCTGTTCTGCCTTCCAAGCCATGCATCTTTCTGCCAGAACCAATGCTAGGTCCTGGAACCCCCTAAGTTGTTTGTTGTTTTATTTTTATGACCCCCAGAGTGAAGAAGACACAACCTAGGATCACGTGGCAAAACTGATGTTATGATGACAGATATACAAGAAGTGACTTCCCACCAAAAACCCTCTAATACAGGGCATGTCCACACCGTGTGAAGAAATGCTGCCTCTTCTTGGTGGCATCTGGCGCACAATGCTCTGATTCCAGTATACATCTTGGCAATCCTGTCTGAGAAGAGATATGTGTGATGCACAAAATTGAACTGTAGCAATCCGAATTGTGCATTTCGTGATACCGTTCTAATTGATCCCAAGCACGTCCGCCATATGGTCTCCCATACATCCATCAATAACTTAGGCCCTCATTAGAACCCTGGCGGTAAATCCCGCTTACCGCCGTGCAGAAGACCGCCAACATACCACTGCAGCCGCAGAATTCCGCTACAGGTATTACGACCGACAGCTCGGAATCCGCCACAATACAGACACCCACACAAGTCCGCCACACCAAAGGTCAGTGAGAAACTGGCGATAACAAAACTGACACCGTCACGCCAACAGGAATAGGCCCACACTACCACATCCCTCGAATCAACCGCGGTAAACCATTGGCGTTACATACCGCTGCACTCAAAACACACACACATATGCAAAACACCACCACATTGGACAATTCGAAATACACACACCTGATACACATACACACACCACACCCACACACGCAATCCAATATAAAACACACACCCACATTACCCACAAACCCTTACTACCAGAAATTTGAAAGCAGGCCAGAGAGAGACACTACCTTAAACAACACCAGCATCCACAGACACACAACACCATCACTTACACAACACCCACGCACCTCAAACAACACACAACACATCCCCTCACACATCACAACAGACCTCACCTCAAACATCACCTACACAACATCATGGCACCTCAACAACACCCCAGGTTCTCTGAGGAGGAGCTCATGGTGGAGGAAATCGTACGGGTAGAGCTACAGCTATTCGGATCACAGGTGCAGCAGACATCCATTGCAAGGAAGATGGAGCTATGATGGAGAATAGTCGACAGGGTCAACGCAGTGGGACAGCATCAAAGAACACGGGATGACATCAGAAAGAGGTGGAACAGCCTACGGGGGAAGGTGCGTTCTGTGGTCTCCAGACACCAGATTGCTGTACAGAGGAATGGCGGTGGACCCCCACCTGCTCCCCCACAACTAACAACATTGGAGGAGCAAGTCTTGGCAATACTGCATCCTGAGGGCCTCGCAGGAGTAGCAGGAGGACTGGACTCTAGCAAGGCAAATCTTCACTACTTTATCCCCCACCCTATCTGCATGCCATCACATACCCCACCCTTAGCCTCACACCCATCACCCCAACAACCCACAGATACCCCACCAACACAACCCACCCATCCCAAAAACAAGCTCTGCATGTAACACCAATGCATGGACACCCATCACCAAAGCATGTCCAGTACAGATACCCACACAGACCCCAAACCAACTATCACACAAGGACCAAGGCAAGAATGCAAGCACTGGAGTAGAGGGTCACTCATCCATTGCACACGATGGCACACACAGATGCAATAATCATGCTTTTACACCCCTGCAGGACCCATACCCAATATCACTGGGCAGGAGGTGCCAGACATATCCAGTCCCCCCACAGAAGAGACCCACAGTGATGACAGGAGCTCTGCACAACTAGATCAAGATGACCAGCCCGGCCCATCTGGGACCTCGGGACAGTCGGTTCCCCTAACACAGTCCCAAACCACCACAGAATCTCCCTGCTCAGGAAACACCAGCACAGCACCCACCCAGCGGGCCCATCCTTCTGTCCCCAGGACACGTCAATCAGCAGTGTGTCCACCAGTACAGGGAGCCCAGGCAAACCCACTAACACAGGACAATCAGGGACCTGGGGGCAGTGGCAGTGGGCACAAGGTTCAGGGGACAGAGGCACAGGACAACAGGGAAGCTGGGAGGACTGCTGTGCGACAGGGGGAGGACAGGCCCAGGGAACCCACTCTCCACAAGGCCCTCTCCAACATCATGGGAGCTTACCATCATTCCCAGGAGACGATGGCAACGGTACTGGCTAAGTTTCAGGAGACCCAGCGGCTGCAGGAGGAACACTACTTTGGGATCAGGGAGGACTTGAAGTCCATTAACAACACCCTGGTCACCATTGCAGGGGTGCTGCAAGACCTTGTCAACACCAGGAGGGACACAGTGGCACAACAAGGGGCCCCTGACACTAGCCTGAATGATGAACAGCCCTCCAACTCTGCTAGTGGACAGGAGGCACCTCCGCAGGAACACGACACCAGCACCCTACCCCTGCAGATGGAGAACCACCCCGCAAGCAGTCACTGAGATCCAGGAACAAGACAGAGAACATTGCCAAGACCCCCGCCAGGAAATGAGACCCCCCCTGAATGTCACCCTTCTGTCCCACTTTGTCACCCTGTCCATCCTTAAACTGCCATTGCTCCACTTCCTCTGCCCCTTTGGACAACGCACCTATGAAACAAATAGACAGGGTTCTGCCATGGACATTCCTTCACCATCCCCCCAGCCCATTTAACAACCCCTTCCACTTATTAGCACAGAAATAAAAACACTTCAATCAAAAAAACAATCTGGAGTCAGTCTGTGCTTTCACAAATATGTAATTACAATAACCATGGAATATAGCAATGCCAATTTACTTTTTCACATACAAATGTAACACAGCTGTAGGCCAGGAAGAAATATAGCAGAGGGCGCAAATTGAGACCCACATCTGGAAATGGAAAGGCAAAGTGACAAGTCAGGGTCCATACACTGATTGAAAATGACAGACTTATGCTAGCTCCAGTCATGAGATGTGGGAGGCAGTGACTTCTTCTTACCTGTGTCTCACTGGAAGTATTGCATGCATATGTTGTTTCGGTTGTTGATATCCTCTTCTTCTGCCTCCTCTTCTTCACTGTCCACAGGCTCCACAGCTGCCACAAGACCACCAGCTGGCCCATCCTCCTGAAGAAAAGGCACCTGCCGTCGCAAAGCCAGGTTGTGCAGCATACAACAGGCCACGATTATCTGGCACACCTTCGTTGGTGAGTAGTAGAGGGAACCATCTGTCATATGGAAGCACCAGAATCAGGCCTTCAGGAGGCCGAAGGTGCATTCGATCACCCTCCTAGTTCACCCATTGTAGCATTCCTCTGCCCTTGTCCTGGGATTCCTCACTCGGGTCAGTAGCCATGACAGGTTGCGGTAACCAGAGTCACCTACAAATATCGAGGGACAACTGTTAGACACACACTAACCCTTAGGGACAACCCTATGCCCAGATACCTATTCACATTGTATTAGGTCCTTTGCCTCACCTATTAGCCACACACAGTGCCTCTGGAGTTGTCCCATCACATAAGGGATGCTGCTATTCCTCAAAATGTAAGCGTCATGTACTGAACCAGGAAACTTGGCATTCACATGGGAGATGTACTGGTCTGCCAAACACACCATCTACACATTCATCGAATGGTAGCACTTCTGGTTTCTGTACACCTGTTCACTCCTGCTTGGGGGTATGTCCCAGGGCATAGAAGTCACCTTTTACTGTGGGCGAATCCTCCACCTGAGGGAACACAATGTAGCTGCGCATGTGTTTTAGCAGGGCAGAAAACACTCTGGACAACACATTAGAGAACATTGTCTGGGACATCCCTGATGCAATGGCCACTGTTGTTTGAAAGAAACCACTTGCCAGGAAATGGAGTACTGATAGGACCTGCACTAGAGGGGGTATCCCTGTGGGATGGCAGATAGCTGACATCAGGTCTGGCTCCAACTGGGCACACAGTTCCTGAATTGTTGCACGATCAAGTCTGTATGTGACTATGATGTGTCTCTCTTCCATTGCCGACAGATCCACCAGGGTCTGTACACCGGAGGATGCCGCCATCTCATCACCTGCCCCAGCAGATGTGCCCTATGGAGGAGAACAGCGTGCAGAGAGTCAGCCAACACTGAGGTATCACAAAATGTCATTTGCAGAAATGTATTAATCCGCAATGTGCCTGTAACTGTGTGTATTCCAGGCCTAGATAGGTATGACGCAGTTATTATTAATGCCATGTGGCCCGCTGAAATATCGGTTGCCTGACCTGTAAGGTGGGACAAGGGTGTATGAGGTAACTGCGCTGGCGTTGTACACCGTCGCGGTGGGCGGTCGAAGACCGCAACGCTATTGAGCATTGGTTAAGATTGGGCCCTATGGGTCCGAGGAGCCAATGACGATGTACGCCAGAAGTGACGGTACGCACTGCAGCGGACGTGACCGCCATTTTCTGTCTGTTCACTAACTTGATACCTGACCTTCAACAGGAGAGGACCTACACTGCAAGTGCTGCTGTGACCTGTGTCTGGAAGCGACAATGGCTTATGTGTTTGGGGAAAAGGCCCCTGCCTTCACTTCGGAGGAGTTGGAGAAACTAGTGGATGGGGTCCTCCCTCAGTACACGCAACTGTACGGTCTTCCAGACAAACAGGTGAGTACGCTGTGAGCATGCTGAATGGGCAATGCCTGCTTTGAGTGGTGTGGCTGGAAGATACATGGGGGGGGGCTGAGGCCTACATGTGTGGATGATGAGTGTATGTGCATCATGGCATGGGTGGGAACTGGTGGGCAATGAGTATTATGGTCCGGCCGGGTGAGTAACGTCCTTTCCCCCTGTACCATTCCTCTAGGTCAGCACCCACCAGAAGAAGGTATTTTGGCGTGCCATCGCCAAGGAAGTGTGGACCCAGGGGGTCTACCACAGACGGAGCACCCATTACCGTAAAAGATGGGAGGACCTGCACCGCTGGAGCAAGAAGACGGTGGAGGCCCAGCTGGGGATGGCGCCCAACGTGGGAGGGGTGCCCGTCGCACCATGACCCCCTGATGTTCCAGATCCTGGAGGTGGCGTATCCAGAGTTGGATGGGCACTTGAGGGCATCACAGCAGCCACAAGGGGGTGAGTACACTCTCATTCAGCTGACTCTGCATGCATTACGAGGTGTCTGGGCGGGGAGGTGGGCAGTGGGTTCCCCTAGTCCAGGGCGATCTTGGTAGGCAAGGTCCCTTGTGAGGCAGGCTATGTGGCACCCCAACCCAATCTACACCTAGTCAGGCTCCTGGAACTTCCAGGTGTGCAGCAATTGGACTTAGGCCTTGTACCCCATGGGCATGTGAGAAATCTAGGAACTATAAGTGCATGGCGTAGTGCAGAGGGCTGCTCACTGTCTGTGGTGTCCACCAACGGTAGTGGTGTTGCATGCACTGAACATGTCTTTCTTCTGTCCTTCCCTCCTCTTTTTTGTGGTCTCCCTGTTCTTGTGTGCAATAGCATCATCAGGCGGAGGAGCATTGGCACCGGAGCAGGAGGGAGCTGCATCCCACTTGGCCCTGGAGGGTGAAGCTACAAAGTCTGAAGCCACCAGTGGGATGGAGGGCGAGGCCAGGAGCAGAGACCAGCGACAGCGACTCCTCCTCTGATGGGAGCTCCCTTGCGGTGGCGGGCCCCTCTGTGCCCACCGCATCAACAGGTACAGCCGCCACCCCTCCCACCAGCACCTCCCTCCCAGCAGCCCCTCAGCATCTGTCCCGTGCCCGCTCAGCCGGAAGGGTGGGCATCTCTTTCACCCCAGGCACCTCAGGACCTGCCCCAGTCAGCCCTGCTGCCCTCAGTGAGGAGGCTATTGACCTCCTGAGATCCCTCACTGTTGGGCAGTCTACCATTCTGAATGCCATCCAGGGTGTTGAGAGGCATTTGCAACAAACAAATGCATACCTGGAGGGCATTCATTCTGGCCAGGCAGCCCAACAGAGAGCATTTCAGGCTCTGGCCTCAGCACTGATGGCAGCCATTGTCCTTGTGTCCAACGTCCCCCTCCAACCTCTTCCACCCAGACCCAATCCCCTGTACCTCTGCCTATCCCAAGCACACCATCAGACCAGCATCCACACACATCAACACACAAGAGTGGCTCAGGCAAACATAAGCACCACACATCCCACAGGCACTCACACAAGCAACATACCCATGCACATATACCAACATCCACGTCCTCTTCTGTGTCCACCTCCTCCACGTCTCCCTCCTCCCTCCCAGTCTCGTCTCCACTCACACCTGAATGCACTACATCCTCAGCCACTACCTCCATCACCAGCACTCCCATCACCACACACCGCTCACGTGCAATCACCATCCCCACTACCATTCATACATCCCCAGTGTCCTCTCCCAGTGTGCTTGGGAGCCCTCCTCCCAAAGTACACAAACGCAGGCACACACCCACCCAACAGCCATCCACCTCACAACAGCCTCCAGCCCATGCACCTTCACCCAAATTCAGCAGACGTACACCTCCTACAACCACTACCTCTTCCTCCACTCCCAAACCCCCTCCATCTGCCCGTCCCAGAGTGTCTAAAAACTTTTCCTGGCTAACATTGACCTCTTGCCTACACCTCCCCCCGTCCTTCCCCTAGGGCCAGGCTTTCCAGGTCCCAGCCCAGCACCTCAGCCACTACATCCCCAGGCACAGTGGTGCCAGCAACTGTAGGCTCATGGAGTGCGCCAACCATCAAGGATGCCAGTGTCCCACGTAGCGAGAGCAAGGACATTCCGCCACCTGCCAAGGTGAAAAAGGTGCCCACATCCCGGAGGGAGAAGCCAAAACCACCAGCCACCAAGGGGTCAGTGCAAACGAAAGTGGATAGTGGCAAGACAACTGCGCCACCATCAAAGGTGGGGAAGGGCCAAAAACAGAAGGGCAGGTCAGGAGAGGGCATGGTGGCACAGACTGAGGGACCAGTGTCACACCTTCTGTCCACGCCAACTTGTACATACAGCGGTGAACACCGCCACCTGCACCGCCTCCGGCACGTCTACAGCCGCTGCGATAGTCCCCAGCTTCTTCCCCGGTGGGCAGCCGTCCGAGGCTGCAGGAGACATCCTGCTTTCTCCCTCAGCAGGTGCTGACACATACCCCGCCTCCAGCCCCGCCACCACAGACCCCACCACCAGCACTGCCACCACAGATCCCAGCGCCAGCACCGCCACGACAAACACCACCTCCAGCACCGCCACGACAGACCATGCCGCAAGCACCGCCATGACAGACACCGCCGCAAGCACCGCCACGACAGACAACGCCGCAAGCACCACCAGCAGCCCCATGACGTCCTTGTACAGTGGCACCACCGCTGACATGCCTACTATCCCCAGTGGTCAGTCATCTGAGGCTGGTGGTGAGTTCCGGGACCCTGGGAAGCTTCCATGAAGCATTACTGTCATCACTGTTGGCACCTGCAGGTGGAATGCGAAGCCGCAGCAGTGTGAGGTATGTTGCTGCCTCCATGGCGTATCATGCTACCTGTACCTTGCCAATGTCGTGGCACGCACACCCAGGTGAGTGAATTGTACCGGCCACACTGCACGTGAAGCACTCTGGGCACCAAGCCCCCTCCAGAACCAGTGGAGAGATACATCCACTACCTGAGTCCTTGGCAGGATGAAGCACTCTGGGCACCAGGCCCCTTCCAGAACCAGTGGAGAATGACATCCACTACCTCAGTCCTTGGCAGGATGAAGCACTCTTGGCACCAGGCCCCCTCCAGAACCAGTGGAGAATGACATCCATTTGAGGGACTGTGGCTTTGTATTCCCAGGATGCAGCAGTGGGCAAACCACCCACTGGAGAGACTTGAGAGACTGAGGCTTTGCACTCCCCAGGATGCAGCAGTGGGCAAACCACCCACTGGAGAGACTTGAGAGACTGTGGCTTTGCACTCCCCAGGATGAAGCAGTGGGCAAACCACTCATTGGAGAGACTTGAGAGACTGTGGCTTTGCACTCCCCAGGATGCAGCAGTGGGTATGGAGCCCCCTTTTGCAGCAAGGCGCCATGCGTTCATCCGGCTGAGGTGCCCTCCTCCCACTGAGGTGCCTGTTTCATTTCAATCTGATGCCCCTCCAGTGTTCTCTGCATTTCCAGTAAGGTATCTAGTGTGAGCTTCGCCCATGCATTTTTGGCCCAGTGGTCCACGGACAATGATTGGTTCACTATCCGGACTTGTGTAGTTGGTGTACATAATTGTATTTACTGGATTTTGAACTTTGATAATGAGATTTCACATGATTACATTTGTTCAAATCATTTCCTTTTGTCCTTGCGTTCTTCCAGGGGGTGTGGGGCATGTATGTGTACTGTTGCTGCATGTATTTGTGTGTATGTTGTTGTGGATGAGGGTGGGGGTGGGAGTGTTGCGTGTTGCGTGTGTGTGTCACTCTCTTTTCCCTCCTCTCTCCCCTGTGTTGTAGGTGCAGTACTCACTGTGGTCGTCGCCACCGTCTTTGGTGCCTCTGATAGAAGAGAAGGAAGACCAGCATCGGCAGTATCTGCAATTCGGGTTCCATTGCATCCTGGTTCCTCGTGGGGTGTGGAGAGGTGAGTGTTTTCCCTTCTGTGTACTGTTTCCACCATGTTTTTGTTCACGTTGGTTCCGCCCTGGAAAAGGTGGCGGATTTGCCTCTTGTGATATGGTGGGCGGTACTTTGTCCTCCGCCTGTCTGTTGGCGGTTACCGCCGCTGTGTTTGTTTCTACCGCCATGGTGGTCGGAGTGTTAAAGTGGCTGTCTATGTTGGCGGTTTCCACCATGGTCATGATTCCATTTTTTTTCCGCCAAACTGTTTGCAGTATTACCTCCGCTTTAACACCAACCGCCAAGGTTGTAATGAGGGCCTTAGTCTCCTACCACCCTTTAAGGGTTGAGGCCCCTGTTCCTGCAGCCTCACCACTTAAGTTTCCATAAATAAAGGAAACTGCCCTTCATGGCCCAGTTCATGTTAGCATCATTCCTAGAGGTTTAGCCTGTGTCACTGGCTTCCTGTCCATGTTCCAAATGGTCCCCACCATTCCACAAATTGTGGAATATAATAGGAACTGACTTAGATGTCGAGTGCCTTTCCCTATCAGGTTCTGAAGGCGTGTAGCTGACCGTTTGCATACTTACAATTATGAAGAAGTTGGTCCTTGGATTCTGGTATTTTTGAATCTGGATGTTACTTTGTGCTGAAAACTACAGTATTCCCCTGAAAAATGTGAAATATGGCATATTATTGGGATTCCCCTTACATTCAGTGCTGCAAGGAATTTTGCTGCGTAATGTTGTGTGCATGTTTGTGAAATTTGACCCCTCAGACAGGTCAGCAAGGCATCATTGTGTGTTCTGTTGCATGAAATGAAGAGTACAGGAATATGTGAATTATAACAATAAATGGTGCCTTAAATATCTTGGTGCCTAGAGCAAATGCAGATCCCCTTGCTACATGTTGAAAGGGTGCCTGCGGTAGTGCTAGGCAGCATATATTCACCTGCCATATAGGAGGAGAGGAGGAGTACATTGAATAATGTTAGATGTAGCCCATTTCTGCCATTTCTCTTTGAGTTAGAGCAGCGCAGCAAGCTGTCTAGCTGTGTTGTGTTGTCTGAAATTAACCCAAATAGGCTTGTGTAAGGTTGTGTGATCAATGGGCATGTATTGTCATGTGTAAAGGAACAATAAAACAGCCTGGGAATTTAAAGACACATATGTTCCTCTTATCCCTGTGTATTTGAAAGTGAAGAAAAATACTGTCCAAATGTAACCGCAGTCATCAATGTCCTATTGAGTCATTAAATCTTTGAAGCATATTCCTATTTCTTCCCAGAGGGTCAAACAACATGTCCTAGAGATCAGCCTGTCTGTGATGTTCAATCTGTTGATGACCCCATCATGCCCCCCATGGATGAAGACACCTCCCAGCAGCACCTGGGCACTTTTGATGCATCTCTAGACAAGGGAAGACAATGTCTGGACATGGAACATCAACCTATCACATAACAGCTGAGGACTCTGAGGGCCCCAAATTACATTTCAATGGTGAGTGGTAGGAGTCCAGCACGGAATGACTGTTGAAGTCTGGTTTGGGATGGAGCCCATGGCTAGTACTCTTGAAATAGTCAATGAGGTGTCTTAGCCACAATCAGGGGTTGACAAAGGCAATCAAAGACACCTACTCTTGACTTCCTGGTATTGATCACTCTCTAGTTGACATCACTGGTGTCATAATCAGCTTTCAACAGCTGTTGTCAGGCAGCTGTGAGCCATCAACACATCCATACACTCTTTGGAAAGAAGACTGGAGACCTCTGGTCATCATTTGGAGGCCAAGATATATTCCTTCATGGCATCAATGATTGCCTTCAATAGCAACATCATTGCTTTGTTGGCTAACCAGCAAACACTTGCCATGGACTACTATGCTGCCTTAGTGGCATTTACAAATGTTATTGGGAACATGAGAATAACATCTTCTGCCTCTGAGGTTTGTGCTTCAGAGGCAAGTAACATCACTCATCTGCATCACTTTCTGAAACCACAACTTCCAGGGGAGGCAGAACAGCCATCAAAGGAGGAAGATGAACAGTTCCTAGGTTACTGAACCAGAACATCCTGATTCATAAATGCCCCCCAGCCAGATTTTTGATCTGTCCTGTGTAGGACATCATGCAGCCTTCTTTGGAACCCAGTACAGTACGTTTGGGTAGCGGTTTATCTTGTCCACCTTTTATCCTCCAAAATCTGCAACATTTGCCAATGACACTTTGTTTCTCACTGTACTCATGGAACTCATGTAAATATGAAGCCACATTTCTACCTACATGTATTTGGAAGCACTACATATTTAATTTTGTCATTAGGTGCTGATTGTTATAAAAGGATACTTCTCACATGATAGAATGTGGGCTCTGAACCTGCTTACTACAGAAAAATGAAAAAACATTACCAAATTTATACAGGTGAATATCAAAAGTCTTCATACATACTATAAAACAAAGAGACAAATATATTTCTTTAAACTCTAGAAGAGGGGCCTAAGGCTAATTGCACTTTCATATCTGTATGCGCAACTACAACAGTGACAACAATTACAGTGGTAGAATGAGCAATGTGTAGTATTCCTTTGGTATGTGAGAGTGAATCAACAAGCCACATCTTCTTGATGGACATACATTGAGATTATTGCAAGGTGCACAAATAACACTGATAAATGGAACGTGTGAGGTATGTGACCCCAAAACACTGTTCAACTAATTCATATACATGCTGCTCAGTATATATATCAACATTGTTACATAGTTTGAATATCTCACCCCTTACACAAAGGCTTATCTACAATACATTATTCTGAATGGCTGTATCAATACTAGCCAGATAATCATGCCAATATTCCTCATGAATTTGCATTGTTCTTGTGCCACACAAGGATGTACAAGGGCAATGCAATACCTTTAATGACAGTTATCTTGACATGCAAGGGCACATTGCATGCCACTTTATATCATGGTAAATGTGGAGTAATGCAATGCAGGCCAAAGTAGCAGATTTGTATTACTCTGCCCCAGAGAGGCTTCACATGTGTTGAGTGTGAGTGCATCTACACATCAACACATTCACTCATTTGCACACTTAATTTTGCATAAGTGGTAGACCAGGGATCCTATAGCATTGCTACATCTCCCCAGGGGAGTGCAAATTAGGAGATATATGCTCAAAACCTCTTATTGGGGATTGAAATTTGGCCCAGGCAGGTGTGACTTCCTGCACCAAAATAATCAACCCAACAATACAGACCCACTTGCACCATAGCACAATGTCTGCATTAGCACTAGGCAGCAGTTTGTGTCCCAGCACAGGCAGGGAGAAGAAATCTATAGTATCATGTCAAATCCTACACTTACCTACCCTCTCACTTTAACGCAGGTTGCTACAGTAAGGGGAATACCTGTGTTGTACTGTGTGTCACAGCAAATACTGAGCCCCACTGACAATGTCTACATTAAGGATATGGGTCCATACATTCATCTAATGTGAGGAAGACCTATAGTTGTCCAGAGGAGTCTGACAATGCCACATTTTCCTACAATGTACTCAGGACTACTTGAACATTGTGTACTCACCTAACACAATAGTAGGAACGTTTGACAAATAAATATTATTTAACAAAATAACAATGATAAATTTATTTAAATGTAAAAACTATTATCTTAAAACACTACTTAACACTAACTAACCTATGCTATCATTAAAACTATCTTATACTCCCTAATATAACACTTAACCTATCTTGACCACTATTAGCACATGACAAGTTAAACATCTACCTCCCACCCCCTTAATACGTATTGATCAGTACAAGACAAACATATGCTACATCCTAAACATATAATACCTACATATATAAGCTTAAACAAATGCAATTTTTGTGGTTATTTATTTACATTTCTTTTTAATGATTTTGTTTTATTTTTATATAAGACAAAACATTCACCCCCACTTAAAAGCTTACCATACTAAAAAGTGACTAAAAACTCTACTATCTAAAAACATCATAACTATAAGAAACTATAAGTAACCTACAGTAATCCTAAACCTGCACTAAGCACTAACTAAGATTATGAACACTTATAATACAAATCTAAAGTGAAAAAATAGGGAAGGGGATGTCCAATCAAATTTGGGTAGCATTGTTCTGGAGGGCCTCCTGAAACTGCTGCAGAACCCTACCTTGTCTCTTCTGCTCCTTTTCCATTCTTGCATTCCTCTGGTCTATTTGATCCAACCTCTGGTCGAGCAAATGGTACATTTGTTTCCCCGCTGCACCTCCTTTCTTCTTCTGGTCTGTAGCTTGCTGCTGTCCACCTGAGGGTCCAGGGGTGGGCTCAGCCCTGCTGTGCTGCTGAGTGGCAACCTGGGATGATGTAGCCATTGGTGCCTTCTGTGGGTGTGCCCTGATTGATTGACCCCAAATGCCAGCTGCCTTCTCCTTCTCATATGTACGGCCCATCTTCCAGAAAGCATGAGCTATCATCCTGTTGTGCTGTGCTCATATTAATACTACTATTTTGGCCATGTCTTCTAACATGTGAAATATCATAACTTATATTAGGTCAGGTTTTGTATGTCCATCATGTATTACAAAATCTAACTGACATTGCTATGTAATTATAAGTGCCAGTCCATACATACACCTAATCTCGGTATAAGAATTGTTCAATGTATCTTCATTACAATGGCTTTTCCACTTACAATATAAAGACAAACCAGATTAAGGTTAGTGTAGGTGTACAAAAATCTATTTAGTCACAGTATACAACCAAGCATTTCACTCATACCAGTGATCCCCACTCAGACTGATGTATCAATGGAACATAAAACCAGGGACCCAGATATGTAAACCTTTGATGTTGTTCTTGCATTATGCAAAGGGGTGGGCGGGGCAAGGTTAAGGCAAAACCTAAGTGAAATGTGTTGAGGTAAGCAAGGGCAGCTTGCGTGGCTCTGCATGTCTTGACTAATCTGGAGTTGTGCAAGGCAGTGCAAATTTCTGGATTTCCTTACCCTGTGTCAGGAATCCATTCCATAGTTGGAGGCTGGGTGTCGAACTGCATCCACACACTGTTTATTTTGATGGCTTCACAGATTTAGCATCAGTGCAAGACCTTTGAAACATGTCAAAATGTATCAAATCCGCAGGTGAAACCAAACCAGGAGAAATAATCAATGTTGCATTGTTGTTACCTCGTTCTCCCTGTGCTGTATTCTGCAGCACACAAAGATAAAAGCCTTTCAGGAGCGTGTTTATGCAGGCAGGTGTCCTTACCTGCCCAAAAGCTATTTTGCCTACAATGCAGGCCCTCTTGCACCATGATGCAAGGGTGCCCGCATTAGTGCTTGGCAGGCAAAAGTATGCTACCAGTAGGAAAAGATAGGAATGCTCTGTATAAGGAAATCCCTATGCATATCTGCCCTTTACCTTCTACGCAGTCCAGCAATGTGGCTTGGCACATATTACTGCAAGAAAGCTTGACATAAATGCCAAATAGGTTAGATATTGCCCATGAGGCAGACATTGATATGCCAATATATAGGAAATATAGTGTGAATGTCCTACTGCCCAAACGTAGGCCACTGACTTTGTATTCATGCTGTGAGGCCCAGTGGAGCTGCATATGTTTATCAACAATGTGCTCTACAGATACATAAAAAAACGAGATATACAGGCTACAATCCACTGCACAACTTCTAGGCCACAGTTCAAGTTCCCTGCCATGTGGACAGCTACGCTCACAATGTGCATTAGACTGGCTGAGAGCTATGTGATGGAGCATCCCATCTACAAAGGTCGTACTCAGGCCCTTAGGCACAAAACAACATAAAATATACTTCACAGGGACAGAACAGACATATTTCACCAGAAATAGCCACAAATTCATCGAATTCACACATAACTCCTCATCCCACCAGGACCCACCAATAGACACTAACAGAAAGTGAAAACACATTTACACTTACAATTCACATTTACAATTCATCAAATTCACACATAACTCCTCATCCCACCAGGACCAACCAATAGACACTAACAGAAAGTGAAAACACATTTACACTTCCTGGTATGCAGCCACACCCATAACATCAGTTCCTGGGTGTGACAGGCATGTTGCCGTAATTTGTGGTGATTTTTCTCATGCATTGCTTCACAACCATACATTGTGTGATGCGCTACTCTCTCTCAAACAACACAAGGGCTGATGCTATACCTATGTACCTACGTAGTATCCTATATAGTGTGTTGAAAACAGCCATGCAATGCATATATTTCCTACTAGGTGGCCTATGTGGCACAACACACATTGCACATATGCATCAATGCAAAGGGCAATGCAATGGCCATATAGTGTGCTGTAAATAGTTATGCAATGCATATGTTTCCTACGCAGTGGCCTATATTGTGCAATGCACATAGCCATGCAGTAGCACTTAAGCAGCAATACAAAGGGCCATGCAATGGCCTACATAGCGTGCCTCAAATAGCCATGCAATGCATATGTTTCCTACACAGTGGCCTATATAGTACAACACACATATCCAGGCAGTTGTACTTATGCAGCAATGCAAAAGACAATGCAGGTCATATGTTAATGATGTCCGATTTACTATCACATGGAAGGATCCAATAATATGTGTTGATGATTTCAGCAATATAGTTTAGCAGTAATGAAAAAAAATTGCCACATATAAGGATACGGATACGCATTGAAAATGTAAATGTGTGCTTGCGCAGTAATGCACACAAAGAGCCATATGTTTGATGCATACATGCAACACAACATAGCAAGCCACCTTGTAGCATTCCAGTTCTTTCCTAGTGTTGGTACAGTTTTGGCTACCATCTACAAATACAGCCACCCTTCCATCAAGTTGCAAGGGTGCCTGCCTTGCAGTCAGGTTTTCTTTCTGTACAGGAAGGTACACCTTCCAGCACATACGCAAACCTCCAATGTTTACTCCTATTTCTAAGATTTCTACTGAATGCAGCACACTTAGAAAGTGCAAACAGGGTGGAGATAATTCAGTATGTTACCTGCATGCACCTCTGGTGAGGAGTTGTACGACCCAGACACATTCCATAGTCTAGCAATATATGTCCATCTGGTGATGGGTCTAAATCCAGGGGTGGATGCATGGTAAATGCCACTCTCGATCTTTGGCACACCTCTCTGTTGTTGAACACAAGCCTGCATTTTGTGCAATCTAAGTTAAGGTTCCTCTATTTTATTCAAGCCACTCAGAGATACACGGTGCCTTGGCATGGCCTGACAAGCTTTATTTCATTGTGTGATTCCCTTTGTGACCCCTTGCATGGATAACCTGGGAGACAACACTCAATGAATATGCCCCAAAGAATTGCCATCCTTTGTGCACAAGTGTATCTGTCATTCACAGTTATTCATGTAGTTGACCATTTCAAGGTTTACAAGTGTTTCTGGTGTTACAAATGCTATTCTGACAATGTGTGCATATGTGTAATATCTCACAATCTGCATACAATTACCACTTTTGAAGGGCTTTGTGACTCAGGGGCTAATGGTATTTCCAAATGTGTGTATTCACCTTTTACTACCCTTGTGCACTCCAAAATGGGTGTATTTGGTGTCTGGTTCTTGATAACTGTAAGGTTGACCCCAGACTCTTTCATGTTGTGTAGTACAAGTGGACCTCACAACATTCGCAAAGAGCAGCCTTTCTATGTTGAAGGCTCAAGATAAGTCCCTTGGCTTACCAGGTATTAATTGAAACTGAACATCATGAATTGTGTGACATTAACATGTCTCAATTGATAGTTCAACCGAGGCATATGGCATTACACAACATAGATTGGTGTTATCTTCTATGAGCCACATAATAGGATTCATGTTAGAAATGGGGTCTTTGGTTGACAGTCAGGTTACCCCTTGTTCAAGCAAGGACCCTCACTCTAGTCAGGGTAAAAGAGAATCACCCTCAGCTAACTCCTGCTGACCCCCTTGGTAGCTTGGCAGAGCAGTAGGCTTAACTTCAGAGTGCTAGGTGAAAAGTATGTGTACCAACACACACAGTAACTTAATGAAAACACTACACTACACTACACTACAAAATGACACAACACCAGTTTAGAAAAATAGGAAATATATATCTAAACAAAACAAGACCAAAACGACAAAAATCCACCATGCACAAGTCAAGATAATAATAAAAATGCAAAAAGAGTCTTTAAGTAGTTTTAAACACACACTAACACTGTTAGCGTGAAAAAGTACCTTGGGTGCGTCAAAAATAACCAAGCACGGGCAAGTGCACGTTAATAAGGGCTTGCGACGCGTCGATTCCACTCATGAACAGGACCGTGCGTCGCTTCTCCTTTCATCGGGTTGTGGAGCATCGTTTCTTCTCTCTGCAGGACAGCGGTGCATCGATCTGGTCAGCACTCTCGGGTCCGGGCAGGCCTTGCGTTGTTTTTACACGCCCAGCAGTGCTTGAGTCGGAAATCCAGCCGCACGATGATCTGAAAACCACGCAGCGTGGGTTGCGATCTCCCAGCCTCCGTCAGCGATGCTGCACATCGTTTCTCCTGCTCCATGCGTCGATTCTTCAGTCTCGTTTCCGGTGAGCATCCATTCTTAGCTGCGGAAATGGCAGCACGTTTGTTTCTTCAGCCGCAGATCAGAGTTGCGTTCATCTTTTCTCCGCATGGCGCTCTGTGCGTGGATTTCCTTTTCTTTAGGCTGCCAGCTTCTCCTTTCAGGGTCCCAGGAACTGGATGGGCACCACAGGGCAGAGTAGGAGTCTCTCCAGAGACTCCAGGTGCTGGCAGAGAAAAGTCTTTGCTTTCCCTGAGACGTCAAACAATAGGAGGCAAGCTCTAAATCAAGCCCTCGGAGAGTTCTTCTCAAGATGGAAGGCATACAAAGTCCAGTCTTTGCCCTCTTACTCAGGCAGAAGCAGCAACTGCAGGGTAGCTCCACAAAGCACAGTCACAGGCAAGGCAGCTCTTCTTCCTCAGCTCTTTAGCTCTTCTCCAGGCAGAGGTTCCTCTTGTTTCCAGAAGTGTTTCTAAAGTCTGTGGTTTTGTGTGCCTTTCTTATACCCAATTTCTCCTTTGAAGTAGGCCTACTTCAAAGCAAAGTCTCTCTTGAATGTGTAATCCTGCCTTGCCCAGGCCAGGCCCCAGCCACTCACCTGGGGGTTGGAGACTGCATTGTGTGAGGGCAGGCACAGCCCTTTCAGCTGTGAGTGATCACTCCTCCCCTCCCTCCTAGCAGAGATGACTCATCAGGATATGCAGGCTACCACCCAGCTCCCTTTGTGTCACTGTCTAGTGTGAGGTGCAACTAGCCCAACTGTCAAACTGACCCAGACAGGGAATCCACAAACAGGCAGAGTCACAGAAATGGTATAAGCAAGAAAATGCTCACTTTCTAAAAGTGGCATTTTCAAACACACATCTTAAAATCAGCTCTACTAAAAGATGTATTTTTAAATTGTGAGCTAAGAGACCCCAAACTCCACATGTCCATCCACTCCCAAAGGGAACGTACACTTTAATTAGATTTAAAGGTAGCCCCCATGTTAACCTATGAGAGAGACAGGCCTTGCAACAGTGAAAAACGAATTTAGCAATATTTCACTGTCAGGACATATAAAACACATTACTATATGTCCTTCCTTAATCATACACTGCACCCTGCCCTTGGGGTGACCTAGTGCCTACCTTAGGGGTGTCTGACATGTAAGAAAGGGGAAGGTTTAAGCCTGGCAAGTGGGTACACTTGCCAAGTGGAATTTACAGTTAAAACTGCATACACAGACACTGCAGTGGCAGGTCTGAGACATGATTACAGAGCTACTTATGTGGGTGGCACAACCAGTGCTGCAGGCCAACTAGTAGCATTTGATTTACAGGCCCTGTCACCTCTATTGCATTTTACTAGGGACTTCCTAGTAAACCAAATATGCCAATCATGGATAAGCCAATTACATACACACTTTTGTAAAGGAGGACTTGCACTTTAGCACTGGTTAGCAGTGGTAAAGTGCCCAGAGTAACAAAAATAGCAACATCAGAGTCCAGCACACATCAGCAACCTGGGGAACAGAGGCAAAACGTTATGGGAGACTATGCCAAGGATGAAAAGTCTAACAATTAGGATGTGTGAAGAGTAACATTATTGACTTTGATAGCTTCATTTATTTGACATCAGACTCCTTTGCACTCATATATTATTTAGAACTGTTTGTGGTAAGTGGTTATATTGCTGATGACATACCTGTATGGTGGTACATGTAAGTTCTACACACATAACTTGTTGCCAGAACAAAGTCTGGGAGTTTTTTGGTTTGATCTTCTGAATTCCCAAGTTTTCTCATCACTCAGATTACTTTATACCACTTCTTGTGTCTCAACGTTTTTAGTTCACTGTGATTTCCAGTACAAAATAGCCTTTGATTGTGAGTCATTTGATATACACAACATGGTGTACGTATAACTTTATACACATACGTATTTGCTTTCTTTTGACTTCTCTTATTATTAGTGTCTTTGCAAGAGTGGTACTTTGTGTTTTCAAGTTAATGGGTTGTGTAATCCCCACTAATGTAGATTTTGCATTATATATTGCCCTCATAACTTAGTGTGGTATCCATTACATGATCAGCTTTAACATGGATATTTACAGATGGATGCACATGCATTTAGTTATTTCTTTCTTTCTTTCTTTTTTTCTTTCCTTCTTTCTTTCTTTCTTTCTATTTTTCTTTCTTTCTTTCTTTCTTTCTTTCTTTCTTTCTTTCTTTCTTTCTTTCTTTCTTTCTTTCGTTATTTACTTATTGTGTTTATAGAACGCACTGTCACCTAAATGGTATCCTGGTGCTAGACCTTTACTTAGAAAAAGCTGCTATTGAATGGCTAGAACAGTGACTATTGATTACAAGAGAAAAACAACATCTTTACGGCTTTCCTGAAATGTAATAAGCCAGTAGTAGTCTCAAGTGTGGCAGGTAATTTATTCCAATGCTGAGCCGCTTTGAACGTGTAAACTCAGCCAGAATTTTGGAATCGACAGAAGACTTGCAGTCGCTGAACTTAGATTCCTCCTAGAGACCTATCTTTTTAATTTGGTTTGTAGTAGTTTTGGGTCTTTACCTTGAAACACTTTAAATACTGTTCAGAGAGATTTAGAGGCTATCCTTTGTTTTATTGGAAGCTAGTGGAGAGCCTTCAAGGAAGATCACATTTTTTTGCCTACGCAATGCTTTTTTTGCAGGTCGTGTTTGAACTCTGTACAGTATGTTTAATAAATAATCTGCTACTCCTGGCCGCAGAGCACTGCAGTAGTCAAGCCTGCTTAGAATGGCACTCTGCACAATTAATGGTCTGGCTTTAGAGGGTAGCATCAACAGGAGTTTCCTTAAATTCCAGAGAGGTACAAAACAGGTAGCTGCTGTTTCATTTCATTAGAGATCTTGCTATTAAACATAGCCCCCAGATTACGGACTACCATCATCCTTTTGACAATGGCCAGAAATCCATTGGGAGTTTCATGGGGGCATTACTGGCTGAACAACAAAGAAACTCTGTTTTGCCCCCACTGAATTTTAAGAGTTATTACCTAGCCAATTCACTATGTCTTTCAGATAGGTTTGGAAGTTGTTCCATATCTCAATCTAAGAGAGAAATTGTTTTCTGTGAGTGCCAGGTGTTTCATACGCCACATGGGGTCGTATTTCGAGACATCTCACCGTTTGACAAAGGTCCAACCATTACACAGTAATTTTACTTTGTGGAACTAAATGGTGTAATGGAACTTGTATGGTTAAGCGTTGAGAGCTGAACTGCCATGGTGATGTCATGGGATTATATGTTTTAAGAACCATACACCGAGGGCCATGTCTTTATGTTGGCTCATATGTATGGCCATTCCAATCAGTATTTGTTCATAGTTGATTTGTTGTCACACATACATATTTCATGTCTTCAAAATATTGTCTGTACAAAATACAATTGTATGTCACATATTTGTCTGATAAGGCTTCACATCTTTTCGGTGAATGTAACAGTGATTAGGTCAACATTTTCAACCAAAATTAGATGATGGAAGTGTGAATAGTTTGTGATGTGCTACTCAAAAATAATGGCTGAGTTACTATTGATTCTACAAAGACTAGGGAAGAAAATTAGCAACAATTTGGTCCCGTCTCACGCAACCTGCCAATGTGTGCTCTATAACTGCATCAGATTTATCATCCTTTTTATGTTCAGGTGGAATTGCAATCTCAAAGTCCCATGGCATATTTAAGACAGATGTGATGCAATAGTGCATACTAAAATGATCATGCAGAACATTGGAGGGCGAAGGCAAGTACAGAATTCTTCCAATTGATTTGTCCAGTCTGCAGAAATGGGACTTTAGCACCTCAAACATTTGTTACACAACATTACAAATTTTTCACAGAGCTGAATTATATTTTTTCTGCCCATCCATCTGGGGGTTATGAAATGGGGTCATGATCCATGGCTGCAAACCATATCATTGGTTTGTTACTTGGACATACCTAACTATGTTTGTTATGCATACCCGCAAAATCATACACCGTTGCTTTACACATGTATTTTCAACATATATGGGTCATAGCACATTCCCTACATGGTGTAAGACACACAAAACATCAGCATGCTAACTTTCATGTTTATCCAGAAGATTACAATGATAAGTATGTTAGAATATTTAGATCAGCTATATGACAATTGAACTCACTTTGTATGCAATGTATCCAACTTAGGATCAGGTTACCGTGCATATATTTCTGAGCTATATGGGTATTCACAGTGGCAACAAGTATTGCAATCACACATACATTTGTTCTATTTTTCCTTCTGATGTTCTTGCCTGCCTACATAACAGCTGAAAAGCCTTAGATTAGTTTACTTAACTATGTACATAGTTAGTTCCTAAGTAAATGTGACCATCATTCAACATGTAACATAGCTATCTAAATTGGGTTCATTCATACATCAGCTAATTCTTTTTGCCTGGCAAGTTGCCTTGCTGAACTTAAAATGGCACATAGGTATTGCAATGTAGCCCTTTTTCATATGGGACATCATGATAGCAAAATAAGTGATTTTGTACTATAGATACATGTTCTTTCTGTACTTACATGGGTGTATGTGATTTTGCCTTGTTGGTGAATCTGTATTTTTATGCCTTGATGCTTACACCATTTTGTTTAGCATTCAAATGTTGATTGTAAGTACACTGCAATGCCTTACCTTTGTTACATGTCTTCCAGGATTTTCCCTAGTGTATAACATCTTTCACAGCCTATTTATTCATGGTGTCAGCTTGAGGCAGTAACTTTTAATCTATCACATCAATGAAGTATGTCAATATGTCAATATGGCATATTAAATCTGTGTATATTTGGACCCTGAATGTTGAAATGCCTGGGAATTAGCTGCACCTTGATCTTTTTTTACATAATATGTTATAAGAGTACACATTGAAACAAAATTTGATATCACACTTTCAGTGCTTTACATATATAGAATTTAGATGTTTTGTTTTCTATTTGTGCTCCTTGTAGCTGGTGTAGTCATGACTCAACTCAGTCCAAATGAGAGGAACAAGGACTCAATTACAAAGTGGCAGAAAGGGGAAAAATAAAGCAAATAGATATAAATGTTCTGCCTATTTTAAAGTAAAGGTACAATGAGACTGTCTGCTGTCCCACAAAGTGTTGGTCTAAGTTTAATCTCCCTTGGAGGGTTTCTCTGTAATCAATGGCCTGTAAGTGATTCTCTCAATACCCTTCGGAAGAACATACAGGTAAGATAGGGTATTGAGTCATCTATTCAGCAGTAGGAAAGAAGAAAAGAGGGAAAGGAAGAAGGAAACTTCCCCCTCACCCTGGGCTCCACGCCAAATAACAAACAAACTCATGGAGGCGTTCGTAGGGTGTAGGAAATTTTCCCCCACCAAACACCTTCCTTTCTCTCATCCCTCCCATGCCCCTTAGTGTTGTGGGTTGTGTTAGGGAAGGTCACTTTCTCTGACTTCCACTCCTCACCCGCTTAAGTGAAGCCTCTCACTTGCCTGAAGCCGTGCCTCAGAACAGTGGAGGTGAAACATGGAAACTCTTCTCTCCCTCGGTTTACAGAGGATGTCCTTGAGCTCATCTTTCTTCCTTGGCATCTTGGTGTCTGATTCTTCAGTGGAGAGGTCCCCACTGACCTCTCTGTGATTCTCCTCACCTTCACTGTTTTTGGACTCCAGCGGCTCAGGATCCTCTGAAGCTTCCTCATCGTTGCTGGGCTGTCCAGAGTCCCCGCTGATTGCACTCCTCCTGCCAGCTTCGGGCCCGCCTCTCTGTAGCGTGCATCTCATATCCGTCTTCCTGCTTCGTTAGCCTATCATTGAGTAAAAATTGCACTACTAGTGCGCTAATGTCAGTGGAGCTAGACCCCTCTGTTGTTGCCATGTTGGATGGCCTGCGGGACTCCCGGTCACAACACACCTCCAGTAGGAATAGCCAAATTGGCCCATTGGACAGGTACAGTTTGGGACAGAAAATCAACATTAATCTGCAGGCTGGCAGCCCTATGATGAGTCTGAAATTAAAATGGCTGTAGTGCTAGAAACCAACAAAGAATGCTAGGGTTGCGATTCCTATTTTGAGCAAGACAGACCAATGGAGCATGATCAGTAGCAGGAAAAAGGGTCACTGCAACAAATAATGCTACAGGACTTCACTGCCCACTTTAAAGCCAAGCACGCTTTCTCAACTGTGATATTTTGTAAGTCACGTGGCAAGAGTCTCCAACTTATGTAAACAATAGGGTGGGTCAGCACCATCCCATTCATACCCAGAAGCCTCAGTCTATAGAATGAAAGTTTTGGTGAAATCCAGGAAGAATAGGACAGGGTAGTCGCGCAAGATGTGGTTTAGAGCCTCAAAACTTTTCTCTTGCGCAGGCGTCTAATTATTCCAGGTAGCTGGGTAGCATTTCATCAATATATCAGTGAAGGGGTTAGCTATGTTTGAAACATCTGGTATAAATGTATGATAATACCCCTCTAAGCCTGTGAAGGCTCTGGCATCTCTTTTTGTCATTGGTCGAGGGGTGTTTCTAATAGCCTCTACCTTATCAACTTGTCGGTATATCAACCCTGCTTCAATGTAGTAACCTAGACATCTAATGGATTGTGCAGCTAATGGTCATTTGTCAGGATTTATTGTGAGGTCTGTACCCTTCAAAGCTGTTAGTCTGGCTTCTATATGTTGTAAATGCAACCTCCAAGAAGAATTGAAGATGATAATGCCATCTAAGTAAGCTGCAATATATATTGACAATGCGGCCTTATTACTTGATCTATTAATCTTTGGAAAGTTGCGGGTAGAACCTTAAAATGATACAAGCCTGAGGAGGTTGCAAGGGCTGTTTTTTCTCTTGCACTCTTGGTAGTGGGATTTCCCAATACAATTTCTAAGTTTAAGCTTTGGCAGAATCATTGACTTTCCCAACTTCTCTATTAGCTCATCTACCCTCAGCATGGGGTAAGTGTTGAACATGGAAATCTTGTTAAGCTGGTGAAAATCGATACAAAACCTCAATGTACCATTCGGTTTCGGGACCAGAACAACAGGAGAACACCATGCACTGTTTGATGGTTCAATAATCCTCTCCTGTAGCATAGTTTTTACTTCTTTTTCTATTGTTTCCTTCCTATCCTCAGGAATTGGATAAGGGCGTAGCCTAAATATTTTCTTATCTTCTGTGATTATATAATGCTGAGTGAGGTCGGTCTTCCCAAAATAGACCTTCATGATGGATTATGAGCAACTTGAACTGATTTACTTGTGTATGTGTAATCTGAGATTCTATTTTAATATCTCCTACCCCTTTTTCTGAGGAGTTAGGGAGGAATGTACTTTTCAGTGGACAAGGCATTATGATGAAAAGCACCTGACTCTGGTCTGTGTTTTTTATCATCTGTGATTCTGTTTTTTAAGGAAGTTAATATGGTAACATTGACCCTTTTCTTTTTTATGAGGAACAGATATCCTATAAGTCACCAGGGAGATCTTGTCAAGAACCCGAAACTGTCCCTGCCGCTTTGCCAGCAACTTATTATCAGAGGAGGGTAACAGGAAGATGACTTTATCCCCAGGAACAAGTTCTCTAAATGATACCTTTATCATACACCAATTTTTTATGATCTTGTGCTTTCTCTAAGTTGTTTTTAACTTCCTCCCACAGGGACCTAACATTTAGTTTTAACTGAGGTACATACTCCAAAAGAATTTTTCTGTTGTCTTCCTCTTCCTCCCCCAGTTCTGCTGCCATATCAAGGAGAGTTTGGGGCTGCCAGCCGAACATTAGTTTGAATGGGGAATAACCAGTGGAAATGTAAACATGACAAAGTATAGCAAAAAGGCCGAATGGGATTTCTTAATCCAGTCTTTTACTGTCACGGACAGTGCCTTCCTTAATAGATTCTTAATGGTACGGTTGTACCTTTCTACTAAACGGCCCATTTAGGGGTGATAAACCGAGGTGCGAATCTGATGTATACCTAAAAATCGTGCAGGCTTGACCCATAATCTTTGACATAAACGGAGTGCCCTGATCCATCAAGATTTCCTTGGGAAATCTGACCAGCAAAAAGAAATCAATCATAGCATCAGCAACCATTGAGGTGGTTACACTGGTCAGAGCCGCCTCTTCAGGCTATCTTGAGGTATAATTTATCAAGACCAGTATATACTTGTGTCCTTTTGAAAATGGCAGCAATGGTCCAACTATGTCTATTCCAACCCTTGTAAAAGGGACAGCAACAATGGGAAGGAGTTGTAATGGAGCTTTTGGTCACCAGAAGGGTTTACCAGTTGACAACGACTACAGGAAGTACAAAACTTTCTAACATCCCCATACACACCTGGCCAGTAAAACCCTTCTCAACAAGTACTTTTCTGTCTTAACCCTGCCAAAGTACCCCCTTCCATCTGACTATGAGCTGGCCGTAACACATGTTGACAAAAGGTTAGTGGTACCACCAGCTGGGTCTTTTTTTCTCCTTTCATGTGTACAACTCAGTATAATAACCTCTTCTGTATACAAAAATAGGGTCCTATATGGTCTTGTGTCTCTGTCCTGGATTTGACTCAGGCTTTGATTCGACTGGAATCTTCTTTATGTGCTGCCCTGAAGCTATGTTGGGCTCCTCTCCTTCCGTGCCAAATAGGAAGAGAGAGGAAGAAATTGAAGAATCATTACCATAGCAAACTACTTTAAACTCGTTTCACTCCACATTTTTCGGATTTAGATTTTCTTAACTTTGGTCTACCTTCTTCCATGTCAACATTTTGAAACTGTGCTTCTTTTAACCAACTTGTTTCCAGATCACCTTTATGATCTGCTGTTTAGAGCTGGTGACATTGAGAATGGTCGGTCCCTTCAATTAAGTCTTCCACTAAATAGGGAATGACCCTCTCCCTTATACTATTGATCTATCCAGTGGATGAAACCTGTAATAGAGTTGTTGAGTACACCTTGCTGCCTCTATGAATGCAAGTGATGGCTACTCTTTCCTGTTCTTCTATTTCCCTTGGTCTACCCACTTAGGATGGACTTCAATATGTCGACATATTGAATCTATTAGGACTTTAACTATGCGTCTGTTAAGCAGAATATCTCTAAGATATGTACTAGTGGGAGCACCCATGCATACGACATGCCCCATAGAGCATCTGACCTCCATAGGTTCTGGACTTTTATTCTTTTGAGGACAATTTTGGGCTTGTGTCCTCACTCAGCACAATGAAAACACTGTGGACCTTGTACAGCCCCTTTGCTGAATGCCTTTGGTGATGGGACATGTTCAGGCACAAGTTAGGTGCCTGCCTTCAATGTTCCCTTCCTACCCCTTTGTGAGTTAGTTTGAGACTTTAGCAGCCCTGGCTTGAAATCCATGGACCGATGATATGCGCCAGCCAACTCCATTGCATTGTGTACTGTGAAATTGGAGTGTTGTTGAATCCAAGTGCGTGTGGCTACTAGTAGGGCCTCCAGGAACTGCTCACAATAAACCTTCTCCACTTCTTCATCTATTCAGAGGTCCTGGGCTTTAGCCACCTATTTCCCAGGTCAGTTATCCTAAAATATAGTGCCCTTGGTTTGTCATTGTGTCCCCATTCTCCTTCCTAAGTGTTGCTCTATAGTATTCAGGGTCAGAGCCTAGCCACCCATGCTTGACTTTGTATATGTCTTCATAAGGGTTATTGGCAGCAGGGTAAGCAGCCTGATATGCTGTCTGTAATTTCCCCGACTATAGGGGTGCAAAATATTTACCCCATCATTTGGTTGGCCAAGCAGCCATAGTTGCAACCTGCTCAAAGTTTGCAAAGAAAAATTAAGGGCCTTTTCCAGCTTGATATTTCCAAAGGACTGAGCTTGATACCATTGAGTGTACCTTGGTGTGTGTAATTGCATCCATTAATGTGAGTATAGTGGCACCCTGAGTCTGTTCGTTACTTACTATTAAGTCTACCTGAGTATTTAGGGTGTTGCGTAGTCTCTCATTATCCTAATGAGACTACTGGATTTTGAGCGGGCAGATCGTTCACAGTGTGGGGCCTGAGTCTGACCCACGGTGGATGACACTGGTCACTCTAAATCCGGGTTTTTCTCTGGCTAACTAGCAGTGCCTCATCTCTCCCAAATGGTAGAGACAATGGGGCAGCCGAGCGCATGACATCTTAATACTTCTCAGGGAAGTCGTGGTCACTCAGGTCACAACCGGTTCTCTCATACACAGTGCGGTCTCATATATAAATGACAAAAGGCAGTATAAGTTTTAAAGATTGGTTTAATAAAACGTCTGCATTTTAGATAGCAAAGCGTGAGCTGCAACAACCAGAACTACACAACACAGTAATATTAAAATAGTGACAATGAGAGTGAAGCACAAGAATAAAGCTATCATAGTGCCACTAGGTTATTCTCTCTTCTAAGTTATATTTTCGAGCACAGCATTTAAGCTCTAAGCCTACCTTTCAGGTTCCCCCGGGAGTACATCGACCCTCATACCTGAGCAAAGGCCTGTAATCTGCGTCAGCATCTGCAACGGGTCATTCAGCTTACAGTTGTGGGTCCCTGGCTGCAATCTCCCTCTTGACGTGTACTAGGACTAGAAAGTGTTTTTATAACTAATACGCAGATGTTCTAAGAAAATGTCCCTACATAAGTATGTGTATTTTCTACGAATGCTGGAGACTAAACTTCTACCATGTTTACCGGCCATGTACCAGACTGTAGCCTTGACTGAAGCACAGGGCGACCAAGAATGCATTATTTGACAACACAGTGCTGAACTAAGCTAAACAGTGTGATAGAAGAAATTAAAACAAGACCGTAAAAACTGGTTGTTGTAAAATAACAGTGCAACGCTGAATAAAATAAATCTAGGGCAAAGTGCACAGTGGCCTAGTATGTAAAACTAACGTGCATGAAGCTATATTAAAAATGGCTACACTACACCCTCCCCTTTTCTGTAAAGTGGTTTAAGCCAAAGCTAAAATGCCCTAAGCTAAAATATATTTAAAAAACTCTACTTAATTCTGACAAGTCAAGAGGACACACAGGCATCCTACTCGGCAATTTAAAAAAGTGAGCATCCGGCCAAGAGCCGAATTCAAAGAAAAATGTAAATCTAGGATTGTTCCAAATCAAGCAGAAGTCATGGACAGCAGGAGGTCCTCCACTTCGGCAGATGACAAAACCAGTAAATCAGCGCCAAAAACCACTAAGGAGCAGGTGTGTTCCATAGTCCCAGTGTTAACCAAGGCGGCATCCCGTGCAGTGCCTATCAACGAGTTAATGGTAACTTCCTCCAGGAAGGGTAGCTCATAATCAGCTTCTCTGAGCAAACGCAGCCGCAGCGCGCATGTCTGGTAATGAACCCTCAACGAGAACATCAACAGATCAGCATCAATCACTGTGGGGTGTTGCTGTGAAAGACAAACTTCCAGTGAATGTTCAAAAGAGCACCAATGGCACCGAAACACGGGCTGCACACAATCCAAAACCGGTCTGAATGACAGATACCAGTCACACCCCAAACGTTCCAGGGGTGTTGCTCCACACTGCTGCATCATGCGTTCACGACACAGCTGCGCTGATGGGAGCGCCTTCATTTGTCCTTTTTGCGGGGGGACAGCCATTGCGGAAAAACAACAGCAACAGCAAAATGCCAGCTAATAAAGCCAAAGTTATTGGAAATCCCCCAAAAATGCTTCCGAAAATTGAGTGAATAGCCGAAGGTATCAAACCGAATAGAGAGGAAAAGGTGTGAACAAAACCAATACCAACAGCTTTGAAAAAAAATTGCTAATCCAGCCATGCTGGATGCATTAAATACAAATACACAAAAGGAGAGCACTGGGAGTGTTGCTAGCCCACACCGCCTCCCTAAAGAAATCTGTATAATCACTGAAGGTGTGGGGTAGTCGGGAACCAGAGGTAAGACTGGGTCAGTCTTATATCGGTGTCCAGTATTAGTTAGGTTGCTTAGAGTCCTAAAGCAGGGGAGTCAATGTTGGCTTCGGCATGTAGGTACCCCCCATGGTATTCCCTTTGGAGTGAGTGTGACTACAAGGGAAAACCCCTCCCCGGCATTAGCCAGACCAGAGGCAAATCGCCCCCTAACCTTTGACCTACCCCACCGTGAACTACCCGTTCAGGTAGGACATTCATTATCCACTTTGAGCACTCCACTTACTGCGTGTGCTCCGACCCTGACGAATGCCCCTGACCTACCAGCACCTTGTGAGGGCAGAAACATGTTGGTCACCATTTTTCATTTTAGACTCCAGGAGACATTACTCTCTAACGAGCCTCCTCCTCTTGTTTTTAGTCTTACCAGCATGCACCTATATTAAAACTAGCAGCAACCATCAGTGACATGCTTGGTAATTTTATTACTCACCTCATCTGGATCTAAGTAACTATCCAGTCAGTCTAATTTCAGCACTCCCTCCGGTTCTTTTAACCAAGAGGTCGAGTCCGCCCAAGCAGTATCATCTTGCTTGTTTGGGGCTAGGTGGTCATATGATGAAGCATGACACTATTATGTGTGTGAGACCACCTAGTCCGTAAGGGAAATTCCCCCTTCCCCTGTAGGACAACACAGCCCCCACCCTGCCTGGATATTCTCCAACATTGACTCCCCTGCTTTAGGATGCATTAAATATACATCCCAGGAGTTCACCAAAGTGTCTCGGAAAGTTCGTATTTAATAGGGACTGAATTTCTGCCGACGGCCTTACCACTTGAAGTGCGTAGGTCTAGTGTGCAGATGGAAGGGCCACATGCTTCTGAAACAATAAAGCCTTTAGTCTACTTAACTTGTCAAAATTAACCTTGGAAGTAGCAATGTGAGGCCAAAAATCAGCTACCTCCCTAACTTTAGTGGGGGGAAACAACACATTCCCACAGCATGTAACGACCTTAGAGACTGCAACAACGTAAACTATTCCGGCCCGCATGCCACAACAGTCTTCACTATTGAGGAGGACGTAGCTGCTGTTTGAAAGCACCGGGAACGTGCCTTTAATCAAGGGGACTGGAACTCCTTTCAGATAGCAAGCCAAGTTTGCAACCAAGGCATTACACGCCCCATGCAGGGATAGCTGCTTACAAATCATCGAATGGCTGACGGAAGTCTTGCATTCACTACCGCTAAGAAAGACCTCTTTCATGCCATTGAGGCATTTGTACAAGAAGGGAAGCTCCCACACCTCATGGATGTAACTATCTCCCAACTTTTCATATCTGCCTACCGGAACGTGTTTCAAACAAGAAGTGAATTGTAATGTAGAAATAGGCAGAATAATAACCCCGTGTATCAACTGCTCTGCCAAAGGAATTTCGGCCATGGTAAAAGGCAGTCTTTCTATTTTTTCAAAGTTAAGCATGACATAAGTTGCTTCCTTTTTAGCCATAAGTTGTTGTTGTTGTTGCGTCAAATTAAAGAAAAAAAAGATTTCCCTGGCACTGATGTGCTGCCACGGAACGCAACCCGCCTTCATTGTCTGAAGTGTCCAACCCAACTGCATAATGGGCCTGATTTGACTCTGTCCATGATATAAAGAAGACATATCAGATCGTATAATGTCTATAGCAGAAGAAACAATGTTGTTAATTGTATATATCCGGTCGGACAAGGTGTGAATCCCATTATCCACAACAGCTAATGCCTTTTCCAAATTTTCCTAATCTATCTGCCTTAACCGGGCTGCAGCCTCTTGTTGGGAAAGTTTCCAAATTTCATTGTATACCTCATACAGGAAACGCTTCCTATGTGGTATCTTGGGGCCTGACAAGAAATCTTGTAAGTCAGTGGTGTTAGACAAGAGATTGAGGTGTGCCTTAACCGCATCTAGTGAGGATGATTTTAGCCACTGTTGGCACAATTTTCCTACACTATACGTTGTGATTATGTCAGCATGTTCTGGTGATATATAGCAAGGGTCTGGCCTACTCGTCCAGAAACCCACCGATGAGGTGACAAAATGTTGATGACACCCGTTGGTATCTATGGGTCACAATAACCACCCGCCGGGACGTGTCAGTGAAGCATTAAATGTACCATTCTGGACCCACTCATTGAGCTCATTAAAAGTTGCATTCGTGTACCTTTGCCAGTCACTAAATTTTGCAGGGGCAGGTATACTGGGCATGTTTAATTCTCTAATTGTTGCTAAGCCTAAACAACTTGTTTGTTGTACCGTTTCATTTAAAAAGATCATTTGAACAGGGATGAGACATGCTCTAAACAATGTTTCTCTACCCTTGGTCTGCCAATTTTTTGTTCCCCAAACACTTTTCAAATCAACATATTTTTACCAATATTCAGAACCTTCAATTGATAACCGGGAAACAAAGGAGTCCAAATATATACATTTTGTGTTGGTCATTAACATACGTATATTCTTAGTAGGCGTTACCTTAAAATAATATGACTCAGCATTTTTTTGATGATGCCCAGAAAAATGCGCAAACCTTTCAGTATGAGTTTTTGAACTCCCTCGCGGGGGAGTTGGGCAATGTTCCCATTGTGTATAATTAAATATCGTTTTTGGACTGCTCGCTCTATGTATGAAGTGGTGCCCATAATAATTATAGCAAAACATATCACCATCATTTTCTCTAACGTGGTAAACATCTTCGTTTTCATAGACAGTATAATATTGTAATTCTGTTATCATAGAATCAACTGTTTTCACATTCCAATCATCAGATACAATGCCTGGTATAACTATATCGTTCATGGATAGTTTTAGCACATACGGTATTTGAATAATTTCAGTGGACCATATATATCAAACATTACTTTGTCCCACACAATCCCATCTGTAATTGGCACTGCAGAAATATTCACAAAAGACAAATCTCTTCGAATCTTATGTGATGAAAAATGTGATTCAAAACCTCCTCCACCTGTTCAACCGCCGATCTCTTGGGAAGAAAATGACCATGTATTAACAAGAAAAAGGTAATGACAAAACCAATCCAAAGCAGAAAGGCTAGGACAGTCAAGGAAACCACACATAGTTCCATGGAAAAATTAAATATGTTTCTTTAAGCCAATGTATTAGCTTACGTGCACTTGACAGATCAGCTGTCGAAGAGGCAAACGAGTTCGATAGTCCGTCGTTGTAGTCAGCAAAGTAACCAGAGGCTGTTCGTGCAAATGGCGTAGCCATTGCCAGCAGTGGAGTTGGTGTTTCCTGAGATGGTACACTATAGACAGCACCATCCGTCTGGCTTGTAGACATAGGGGGTTATTCTAACTTTGGAGGAGGTGTTAATCCGTCCCAAAAGTGACGGAAAAGAGACGGATTTACCACCAGCCGTATTACGAGTCCATTATATCCTATGGAACTCGTAATACGGCTGGTGGTATATCCGTCACTTTACCGTCACTTTTGGGACGGATTAACACTCCTCCAAAGTTAGAATAACCCCCATAGTGACTTGATCAAATGTTTCCAAATTGGTTGTTGTTAGTGGAACTAATGCAAGATCATCATCCACCCTCCCTAAGCTTGGAGAGGTATCAGTGTTAGTATAAACAACTTGAAGTGGAACTTCTTCTCCAGTAGTGAGAGGGATTCTGGAACTACTGGATGCTCCTCTTGGTCAGCTGTGTAGAATTGGCCACATGTTGCAGTTTGACATTGTCAATGGAAACAAAGCGTTTTTCTTTGGCACCTGGCAACGGTGGTAGAATAACAGTTCTGGTACCGTGTATCCCCAACACAGGGACTGGTGCTCGATAATAAGGGTCAAATTATTTTTTCACTGCGACTTTTTCACGCACAAGATCCCCAACCCTGGGAATCCAGCCAGTAGGTGTTACTGGCACATCCTTAATTCCTGTGGAGACAACACTTTTAGAAGAGTTATCTTCACGGAACTGCTGTAATTCCTGTAAAACAGTGTTTCAGCTATCTCCACGCCAGGACCATCAAGATCTTAAACAAACATTTGTGTTCCGAACAGGCACTCATATGAAGTACGACCCCCCAGGGCCCTTCTAGGCAGGTTATTTAGTGCTCTCTGTACTCCATACAGGTGGGTAAGGCAACTACAACCCGTACCTAAGACTCTGGCTGTTAAGGATTGCTTTAAATCGCGGTTTAATCGCTCCACAACACTATTTTCCTCGGGATGAAATGGAGACGAATACTGGAGTTGGACCCCCAATGAAGCCATGGTGTCCCTGAATGCCCTTGAGGCAAAGACAGGGCCCTGGTCCGAATGGAATGCCGCAACTGCATATGTACCGACAAAGACTCGCAAATCTTTAATAACAGTCCGAGCGTCAGCCGAGCGTTGTGGCCACACCCACACAAATCTGGAGCAAGAATCAACAGCGACTAACGTATATTTGTATGCACTATCAGGTGTTAATGGACCACAATGGTCCAGGTATACCCATTGTAATGGTCTATTTGAAATTAAGAGGCGTGTCTGCGGCGGGCTCTTGGCCGTGGAAGCTTTAATTTGTTGACAGATGTCACAACAAAGGACATACTGCTTAGTCTCTTTATAGAGACCAGGCCACCAATAACGGGCCTGTGAGAGTGAAATTGTAGCCGCCACACCAGCATGTGCAGATGCCACCCCCTCATGCGCTGCTTTAATCAAATGAGGTCTTACATCTTTATTGGGGATGTCACGTACGCCTACACCTGGAATTTTAAACTCAGCGTTCAGCATACTTCCCATCAAATATTGATATTTATTAGGAAATCCTTTAGGATATGGCGTGCCATCAACCATAGCTTTTATGGCAGCCATAATGTCTGTGTCTGGTTTGGAACTCAAACGAGTCACTGCAGCTACAGTGGTGACTGCCACTGCTGACTTTGCGGCTTCATCAGCCAAAGTATTTCCAGCAACGTGTATTCCAACACGCTGGTGTCCAAGTGTATGCACAACATGGACTTTGGGTAGCGTCTCTTTTAGGTCTGCTACCTTCCCCCACAGGAGTCTGTGTTTTATGGTGTTGCTTTTTGGATCTCTGAACCCATTCAAACGCCAGAAATGCAGGTATTCATTAAAAGACTGGACGCAATAATATGAATCACAAATAATCAGTGTGGACTGTGTCGGATCCGTATTTTCTAGTGCCAGCAGTAGAGCTTTTAGCTCAGCCAATTGTGCTGTGTAATCCCCTAAGGTCTGTGTATAGGTACGTTGGGGGCAGAATTTCTCCCCCTCCATAAAGCTGCTCACGACTGCCCATGCAGCAGAATATTGATGTTTAGTTCCAATCGCTGGTTGCGCAGAGTCATCGGTGTACATGACTGCATGATATTGATTAATAGGCAAGGTGTCAGCAGGAACTGGGTATTCTACTTCATATTGTAGAAATTCTTGAGTTTGTAACTTTGGGTCGAAAATGTAGTCTGCATCAGTGGCTGTTAAAGACGTAGCCCACTGTATCCATCATGGATGAAGTGCTTTTGCGTTCAGAAAGCTAGCTTTTGTAACAGCCTCTAGGGCTGGAATAGGAGAAACGACAATAATGCGTTTTCCTTGGGCAAGAGGTCTTTCTTTAATAACAGCCATCTGCACAGCAGTGAGAAATTTTGCTGTGGGTGCAAAGCGTTGTTCAGCAGCTGAATACAAATGTGATTTGTAAGCAATCGGGCTGTCTCACCTTCATTAAATGTGACATAAGTAAAACCGATGGCCCCAGCTATTACCCTGATGGCCAAATGTGTTTTATTGTCCCGTGTGTGTAAATGTTTTGCTGCTAGCATGTCTGCCTGTAACCTTCGAAGTGTACGTGTATGTTCAATTGTCCAGAATTTGCTTGAAAAATCAGGACATATTAACTCATATGAAGGTTTTATGCGTGTTGCATATTCAGGAATGTACGTTATGGCAAAATTTAGAAAACCCAACAATGACTGAAGTTTTTTAATCGTATTTGGTGGTTGCAATTGCGCCCATTTTTCTAAAAATGGTGGCGCTAGGCTCTTTCCTTCACTCAACAGCTCATATCCCATGAACAGGACACTGAGGAATGCAATTTTTGACTTTTTAAAGTTACATTTGTAGCCGAGTTCGGCAAACCCTACAGCAATGCGTGCTACCCGTCTTAAATGTTGTAGTAACTCGTCATCCGTGAGATATATATCATCCACATATGACAAT
Organism: Pleurodeles waltl; assembly: GCF_031143425.1. Lineage (NCBI taxonomy): Eukaryota > Metazoa > Chordata > Amphibia > Caudata > Salamandridae > Pleurodeles > Pleurodeles waltl. Next base: position 290,667,326 of record NC_090439.1, read on the forward strand.
GCTTCAGGGTCTATCTCGTGTAAAATAGCAGTCACACGAGCCGCAAACAGTCCTGGGCTGTTCCTATACCCCTGGGGCAAACAACAGAATTTTTCTGGGAGCCTAATGTGCTAAAGCTTGTTAAATCTCTGCTTTCAGGTGCTATATTCTGTCAGAAGAACCCATTCGAGATGTCTAAAGTTGTTTTGTATTTTTTCTGCACAATGTTGCTCATTAGTGCAGTGCTATGTGAATTTTGTATAGCATATGTACGTGTATGTCCGTTTAAATGTCTGTAGTCTAAGACTATTCTGTATGAATGGTCCAGCTTAGCTACAGGGAATAAGGGGTTATTCATCGGTGAGACACAGGGTTCAATCACACTCTGGTATTCTAATTGCATAAGTATCTCTCTCACTGGTGCCCTTGCTTCATGTTTATGGGATACTGCGTTTGTGGCTGAGGTTCACCTTTAATGGGAATAAAATGGTATGGAGCGTCCCTATCCCACCCTACGTGATTTCTATATAACGCAGGAGCTTGTGCTGGAGCCCATTTTATAGAATAGGACTCAGCGAGTACCCCTGGAACAAGGGGTGAGAAGGAAGGTTTAATAACCTCTTCTCCATATGGGCAGGTGCGACAAAATCAGGCGGCCAATCTTTTTCGGCCAACAAAATGTGATATATTTTTACTACACGGTCCCAAAAGATTGCGTGTATAGTGCGTTCAATGTCTCCTTCCAGTTGTATAGTTACTTTATACACCCTATCGGGTTTGGAGACACGCATGTCCGCTGTTTCTACTTGTATAAAGTCATCAGTTGCTTTCACCTCCAGATGCTCTAGAAGATTCCGGTGAACTATTGTGACCTCTGCCGCGCTGTCTAGCAATGCTAGAGCCAGTTCTTGTTCTTCAAGAGAACCCTCTTCCTGAGTGGCATGTCTAACTGAGACAGCTGCCACTTTTTTCTTTTTAAATTGTTTTTTTTGTTGTACTGGTTTCTCTTCCTTCTTAACAGAAACCTCCGAAGAGCGTTGTGATTCCTGTCTCGGTTTCACGTACTCTGTTCTCTGCTCTGATCACCCACCTCTCTCATTTCTCTTTTCTGATGAGTCCTGAAAGGAACAAGATTGGCATGAATCAGTATATTGATATCTATCAGGTGTTTTTATATTATCCCTATTCCTGAGATTATATCTATTCTGTGGGGTCTCCACTCATGGAGATTCTCCCCTTTCTTTTTTAGGTGTTTTTTGTTTTTTCTCCCAGCGTTTCTTATTACCCTCAGGTTGTTGTTTAGAATAGTTTTTATTAATTTTACCCTGAAATTGAGGTTTAGTGGTCTAGCCCCAAGGCTATCTCGACCAATACTTGAATAAGTTCCCGCTATTATTTTAGGCAGCTCTCGCTCCTGATCCTGTTGCCGAACGTCACGGAGCCGCATGTGCACTGCGAGTGCCACTGCTTCCCCTTTAAGGTTACCTAATATGATTGAAGAAACTGTGGCAAAATTGCCCATCAATTGCATCCCTAAATGTAGGGCCGGAGCAGCCCCGTATTCATCTTGAATTTGTTTAAGCACGTCCGGTAGATTGGCTAATGTCAGTGTACCGTGTGCCGTTGTATAGAGCGCGGCAAATACCGTGCCCCATGTGTTACAGTTTTCAACTGTAGGGACCATCCCAAAGGGCAAGCACATAGTCAATATCCTGTGTTTATCCTGAGGTCCCCTATGGGGAAATAATGCCTCCAGCGTATTAATTTTTTGTGCTAGCCAAAACTGAGTCTCCTCTCGTTTGGCTGAGACTTTACCCATAATAGAATGTACAGTCACCGAATTTATACCTGGTGTCACTGCATGTGGTTGTGCTGGAGCAGCACGCGCTGGGTTTGTATTTAAAGTTTGCATCACAAATTGTACTAATCGTCTGTATATTGCTGTTAACTCAATGTAAAAGTGTCGAAACTTAGCTACTGCCATATTCACAACTGCAGGATGTGGTGTTTAAGTGGCCAATAAAGGCCAGGTAGGACTGTCATTACTTAGTGGACCTAACCTTACTGGTTATATTGTATGGGGTAGGGTGCCATCAAGCCAATTATTATGTTCTTGATAAGATAGAGGTATCTCTAAATATGCGTACACCCTGTATTGTCCAGGTGCGTTCGCAACTGTATATGTATGAAATGTATTTGTGTTCCCATCAACTGCTGGAAATGTGACCCAAGAGTAAAAAAGTTCTGTTCTATATGCTGCGTGGGCATCCACCACAAACGTGACTGGACCACCCTGGGCTGTAAGACCATGTGCTAGCAAATGCGCTGTGAGAGGTTGTCTCATGTTAAGAGTTATTTGTACAGCCTGGGGATTCGTCATCATAAAAGCACTAAGAGTTCAGAGAAGGTACAACAAGACGGGCTTTTTTCCTTTTAAGGTTCAAGCTTGAACAACCGCCAGCTGAAAATAGGATTACCGATACGGCTGTGGTGGAAATCCTCAGTACCACAGACATCTCCGTATACGGCACTGAAGGGTCATTATATAAAAATGAGACCGAGATATGCCGGTGGACCGAAAAACAGAGCCTGAGCAAACATTGGCAGCGCCATGTCGCGCAGGCTCTCATTATCCTAATGAGACTACTGGATTTTGAGTCGCCAGATCGTTCACAGTGTGGAGGGACTGAGTCTGACCCACGGTGGATGACACTGGTCACTCTAAATCCGAGTTTTGCTACGGCTAACTAGCCGTGCCTCATCTCTCCCTAATGGTAGAGAGAATTGGGCAGCCGAGCGCATGACATCTTAATACTTCTCAGGGAAGTCGTGGTCACTCATGTCACAACCGGTTCTCTCATACACAGTGCGGTCTCATATATAAATGACAAAAGGCAGTATAAGTTTTAAAGATTTGTTTAATAAAACGTCTGCATTTTAGATAGCAAAGCGTGAGCTGCAACAACCAGAACTACACAACACAGTAATATTAAAATAGTGACGATGAGAGTGAAGCACAAGAATAAAGCTATCATAGTGCAGCTAGGTTATTCTCTCTTCTAAGTTATATTTATGAGCACAGCATCTTAAGCTCTAAGCCTGCCTTTCAGGTTCCCCCGGGATGACATCGACCCTCATACCTGAGGAAAGGCCTGTAATCTGCGTCAGCATCTGCAACGGGGCATTCACCATACAGTTGTGGGTCCCTGGCTGGAATCTCCCTCTTGACGTGTACTAGGACTAGAAAGTGCTTTTATAACTAACACACAGATGTTCTAAGAAAATGTCCCTACGTAAGGATGTGTATTTTCTACAAATGCTGGAGACTAAACTTCTATCTCGTTTACCGGCAATGTACCAGACTGTAGCCTTGACTGAAGCACAGGGCTACCAAGAATGCATTATTTGAGAACACAGTGCTGAACTAAGCTAAACAGTGTGATAGAAGAAATTAAAATAAGACCGTAAAAACTGGTTATTGTAAAATAACAATGCGACGCTGAATAACATATATCTAGGGCAAAGTGCACAGCAGCCTTGTATGTAAAACTAAGGTGCATGAAACTATATTAAAAATGGCTACACAACAAGGGCATTTTGCAAAGTCTCTCTGTCATGTTGAGCTACCTGGTCCTTCTGCTCTACCACCATTTGGAGGTGTCTTTGTTCTTCACCCAACTGCTTAATCATATCCTCCATAGTTATAGGCTGAGTTATGACTGACACCCAAAGGTGTGTTAATCCTACTTCTGACACCACCATAGCCGGGTGGTGTCCCGACTCAACTCGGTCCACATGGCAGGAGAAAGGACTTCATTAGAAAGCAGCAGAAAGGGGAAAAAAAAAAAGAAATACAAAAAATGTTTCACCTATATTAAAGTAAGGGTACTTGCAGACTGTCAGCCATCCCACAAAGTGTTTTCTGAATTCAATCTCCCTTGGAGGGATCCTGTGTCATCATTGGCTCCAAAATGATTCTCTCAGTACATCTTGGGTGAACAGACAGATAAGAGAGTGTATTGAATCCTCTAATCAGTGGTAGTAAAGAGGAAAAGAGGAAAAGAAAAAAAGAAAAAGAAAAAAATACCAACATCATTCCCCTCACCCTTTGCTCTGTTCCAAAAAACAAACAAAATCAGGTAGTGATTGGACATTTTTCCTCCCCACACAGCTTCCTCTCTCTCATACCATCCATGCCCCTTAGTGTTGTAGGGTGCGTTAGAGAAGGTGGCTTTCTCCGCTTACCACTCACCATACGGAATGAGTAACCCTCTCAATTTCCTGAGGCTGCGGCCCAAAACAGTGGCTGCTGCAGATGGGGAACCAGCACTTCCCTCCCTCAGATCACAGAGGATGTCCTTAAACTCTTCTTTCCTCCTTGGCATCTTGGTGTCTGCTTCCAAGGTGTAGTGGTCCATGTTGACATTGTTGTTGTTCTCCTTACCTTATCTGCTCTTGGACTCAGTTGGCTCATACTTTCTCCTCTCTGCTGGGCTGTCTAGTGTCCTTACTCTCCTCACTCCTCCCATCATGTTCAGACCAATGCTCGCTCTGAGTCTCCTGCTTCTGGTCCCACCTCTCTGTATTGTGCCCCTCATATCTGCCTTCCCTCTCCATTAGCCTATCACTGTGTAGATATTGTGCTACTAGTGTGCTAACCTCAGTTTAGCTAGACTTCTCTCATTGACATGTTAAAGGGCTCACAGGGTTCATGGTCACACTCTTAATACTTTGATCAGCCTACAGCTGTACTCCCATGTGTGGCACATATGTTTAGGATCACAAGATTTGCTGAACAACCTTTATTTTGGTGAGAATTTTACAAACAATTTAGACACTATTGCACATACACACCGCAAACGTTTCTAAGATTTACCCTTTCTTACATTGAAAATAACTATGGAGCACAGCAGTTGTCAGTTGATGGTTTCAACATTGCAGAAATTGTGGTTCTGTCCATGCAGACAGTGTGCAATGGCACAATACTTCTCACTGTGGGATTGTTCCTACTTCCATTGCTGAATCAGTGAGGGAATCACACAATGGAACACCATTGGCTACATGTTATAGTAAGATACTACAATTATGTGCACATGACACCAGATCCAGACACAAATACAAAGATGGCTGTTATTTCATGCCTTACAACTTATTAGTTGGTATATTGAATAGTTCTGATTGCCTTACCATGAATTAGCAATTCCCATATCTGCCATTCTGAAACTGCTCTTTGATGGTACTGTGGCGGAAGATGTATGCATCATGTTCACTTCCTGGAGATTTTGCAAGGACATTGATGAACATTCCATGATGGTTTCGCTATTGCATTTATCAAATAGTTGGGCTTGCAGTTTCTGTACAGGTGCAGTGTGGCTGTAGGAGGCACAAACTGGACATGTGTGCACTCCACAATACCAAGCACATGAGTGAATCCAGCAATGATGGTGAAGGCTTGCTTGGTATCCATTTGTTGTTGGGTAGGTTTGGGGGAGGAAAGAGAAGTTACTGGGGTGTGAGTTTTATGATGGCATCCAACACAGAGGCAGAAAATGTTCCCTGTGAAATGCCAGCCAATCTGACTGGTGTGATTTGGAAGGATCCAGAGGCCAATATGTGTAGCACAAACATCAATTTTACTTGTACTGGGATGTCATTGGTCTTTGCAGTTGCTTGCTGGAGACTTGCCACTATCTTCTCCACCAATTCCATGATGGACTCCCTCTTCAGTCTGTACATCTGTATGACCTCCTCTTCCCAGAGGTCAATAAGGGATATGCGCTGACAGCTCACCACAGCCATTGACTATTGCCCTTCTCAAAGGAATCTCTATGCAGAGGAAACTTCTAACTTCCCCATGGTTTACGGAGAAGCTTAGACTTTTAAGACAGACCTGTTGGAGCCAAGAATGGGCCTAGCAAAAATGTTATGACTCTCAGGAAAAAGCTCTGTACAAGACCCTTGTGAGAAAATACAAAATATCCATTAAGGAAGAGAAAGATCTAGTCAGCCAACTCTTCGAGAGATCTTTTAAACTGATCAATCTGCTCTCCACACCTGCTGTCCCTCTAGTATAGAGGGGTCTCTTTCAAAGCAAGATTCTTAACATTTATCAGGAACTTGACTCCATTAAGGCAGAATCTCTCACTTTCAATCAAGGGAATTCTCAGGCTGAGCATAGCCTGGCAGAGTCTGTCACAACTATGAGGAAGCCAAAAATAGCACTCTACGTCTTTATCTATCTCACACCTGAGCAAATGGAGCTTCATCTACACAGTATGAAGTCAGGTTCTCCTTTTGAACCTTGCCCTCCCAAGATTCTGCAGATGGCAGCCATCAGCTCAGGATGTTACCCACGGCTGTGGAAAAGAGCTGCTTTTAAGTCACTCCTTAAAATACCTAACTGGGACCCTGCTGAATTAAAAAATTACTGGTCCGTTTCTCTTCTGCTGACCCGACGAAAATCTTGGAAAAGCACCAGAACTCACTGTTGATGGCATATCTGTAACAACATGAACTGTTAGATGTCTCACAATTTGGGTTCAGAATTAACTGTGGGACTGAAACTGCATTTGACAGCATTCAAACCATGGTTGATCCAGGGCACACTGCGGCACTGATCCTTTTGAATCTGTCCGCAATCTTCAATACCTTGCCCCCCACCCTCATAGCCTGTAGGCTGCAGGAACTGGGGATTACAGACTCATAATTAAAGCTCCTAGCCTCCTTTCTTAGGGATAGATGGTAATTGAGAACTAGCTCAGTTCTGAGTCCATCACGCTGACATGTGGGGTCCTCAGGGTCCTCAGGGCTCCTCTTTGAGCCTTACACTTTTCAACCTATATGTTTCCCCACTGGCTAAGCTGATATGGTCTTTTGGACTACAAGCCCTCTCATATGTTGTTGATATGCAAATAAGTGTGTCAATTACCAAAGACACTGAGGTTATCTCTGTCAACTTTGAAAATTGCATGCAGGCAGTAGCCCCATGGATGGGCAAAAACTACCTTAAACGTAATGGAGAAAAGACTGAGGTCTTAGTCTTTGGTTGCCACCCATCCATTTCGAGAAACTCCTGTTGGCCGAAAATGCTGGATGCGCTACCTATTCTGACAGATTCTGCAAAAAATATGGCTCTATTGGTAGATAAAAAATCACAATCTTCATGTCAATTGTATAGTATCAACATGTTTATAGTTCATCAGGACTCATAGGAAGGTGTTTCCTTTCATTTGTTTTCAGACATACAAGCAAGTGGCTCAAGCCCTGATTTCATCCAAGCTGGACTATTGTAATGAGTTCTATCCAGATATCAACAAATTTGATCTGCAATATCCAAGCTACAGCTGGTGCAGAATGTGATGGTGAGATTGATGCTTGACATCCTCAGAAATCAGTCAGTCTCAGCTGAGATAGTAAAACTTCATTAGTTGGCAGTGAACAAGCACATCACTTTCAAAGCTCTTTGCATTGTTCACAAGGCTTTACATAACACTGGACCTCAAGGCTTTAGAACAATGTTCAAATGGTATATCCCCACCAGACAGCTCTGGTCTACTAGCCAAGACCATGTGGTTGCTCACAAATTCCAGAAGGCAAGTTGGGGAGGCAGAACTTTTTCAGTGGCCAAAGCAAAGCTCTTAAACTCCCTCCCACGTTCTATCACTTGCTTTCAGGCTCATACCATTTTTGAAAAGCCTTGAAAACCTGGCTTTTCAATCTCTAATTGAAGGCAGGTGCTTTTCTGTGATCTGAGAACCTGTATTTCTGCTGACTGTAAATTTCTTTAGGTCTTTACCATGCTTTAGAGCCTTGACCTCTCTGCGTAATTGTTGTGTTCTTATAAATCTATGTCATTCATTCATTCATTCATAATGTTAAATACTACTGTGATACATTTGTAGTGGATTTTGCACAGAAAGACCTACATTGTATCCATTAATTCCTATGTGACACACCTGGATTCAGCACAGCTGTTGCACCATGAAATTGCCAAGCACAAATTTGCACTCTTGCTTGGTGTCTTAAATCTGACTTACTGTTTGTGTTGCCCTTCCGTCATGCTACGTGACTCAAGATTGGCTAAAGTCCTTCAGAAATATGCTCCTGTGTATTTAATTTTTACAACTGTTACTATGATTGATGTGGTCCTTAGGCAGAAAATTTACAGTTCTTAAAAGTCTCATATTCTCTTGCATTAAAAAGAAGTGAACTTGTAAAATCTGTCAGCTCGCTGAAGGTGCAGTGCTGAACTGTTATGAAGCCTGATCTCATGACAAGCTATGGTACCTTTAGTCGATTCATTTTAGACAATAAGGCCCTCATTATGACATTGGCAGTAAATGCTGCTTACCGCCACCAACATACCATTGCGGAGGCGAACATCCGTTCACCAAATTATGGCACACACACTAAACCGACAGAATACTTCCACAAACACAAATCCTCCAGCTCAAAGGTAAGTGGGAAAGTGTTGGTACAAACACCCAAACTGTCACGCCAACAAAACAATGCCCTCCACATTATGACCCATGATTTACCAAGACGGACATTCAACGTCAGTAAATCATTGGCGGGACACACTGGTGTAGTCAGAATGGCCACCCAAAAACAATACAACACAACATTGGCCAATACCAAAAACAAACACTTGACACTTGTACACACACCACGCCCATGTACCCACAGCACTATAAAACACACACCCATATAACCCACAACCCTTTAAGAATGCGAAAAATAGCCAAGAGACAGACACGCTAAACACAGACACAACTACACACATCACTAACACCCAGCCATCCGTCATGCACCCCATACCCCACCATATTATTCAACACTCACTGCACAAAACACACCACACAACCCCCATGTACCCACAAAGGCACCTCCGTTTCACTGATGAGGAGGTAAGGGTCATGGTGGAGGAAATAGTCAGGGTAGAGCCACAGCTCTTTGGAGCACAGGTACAGCAAATATCCATAGCAAGGAAGATGGAGCTTTGGGGGAGAATTGTGGACTGGGTGAACACTGTTGGACAGCATCCAAGAACAAAGGACAGCATCAGGAAGAGGTGGAACGACCTACAGGGGAAGGTATGTTCCATGGCAGCAAGACACCAGCTTGCCATCCAGAAGACTGGTGGTGGAACTGCCCATCCTGCCCCCCAGCTGAAAGCATGGGAGGAGCAAGTCTTGGCAATCCTGAGGGACTCACTGGAGTAGCTGAAGGTCTGGACACTGGTGAGTCAAAAATAACGATCAATCCCCCCATACCTGCATGCCATCTCACCCCCTCACCCTGACTCCCAGCACTCCACTCCATCCCACACAGTGCATCTAAACATATGACTAACCCCAATGCCAAGCCCTGCTTGCCATACCCACTGCATGTACAGCCCTCCCAGCCCTACATGTACACCCACCACCAATGCATGCACAGGATGAGAACTAACAATCCCACAATCCCTCACCATACACAAACAAAGGGGGCAGGCCAACAGCAACAATATAGGGAAAGCAAGGGATGTAGAATATGTCATAGACATGATCTATAATACATCCCCGCAGGTGCCCCAGCCAATCCCAGCGGTGAGGAGATGCCACGGCTATCCTGTCCCCCAACAGAAGAAGGGGTTGAACACAGCTTGAGTGATAGTGCTTTATGTGATAAAAATGTGCAAATATGGTAACAGTTACATCTTGTCCAAATGACCTGAACATTTGTGCAACCAACTGGCAAGTTTCTTTCAAAGCAAGATTCTTAACATTTATCAGGAACTTGACTCCAAATAATGACCTGTAGCTGTCTGTAGTCATCACATCAGTACACAGTTGTTACAACACCAACATCTGCAAAATGAGAAGACATAGGTGACTGTCATTTGAGATGCAAAGGAAGTGAATGTCATCCTGCTACAGCCACACTGAAAACATAAATAATCAGAGGAATGGTCAGTTCCACTTTCTCACCTGTGTGTCATTGGAAGTACTGACATATCACTGATGTTCGGTTGTCCATATCCTCATCCTCTGCCTCCTCATCCTCACTGTCCTTAGGGTCCACTGCTGCCACAAGGGCATTTCCAATCTCCTCCTCCTGCAGATAAGGCACGTCGTCTGAGGGCTAGGTTGTGCAACATGCAGCATGCTACAACTATCTGACATACCTTCTCAGGATACACCTGTCTGACGAAGGCATCTGAACCTGGCCTTCAGGAGGCCAAAGGTATGTTCTATGATCCGCCTGGTTCATCCAAGTGCATCATTATACCAATTCTCAGCCCCTGTCCTGGCATTCCTTACAGCGGTTAGGAGCCACAATAGGTTTGGGTAGCCAGTCACCTGCAAGTATTGAGGGACAAACATTAGCCTTTCATAATGGTATGGGGATAACTTCTAAAGGCATACACTGATATAAATTGGGTGGGGACTCTGTCTCACCTATTAGCCACACCCTGTGACTCTGTAGTTGTGCCATCACCTTTGGGATGATGTTATTCCTCAGGACAAAGACGTCATGCACCAAACCAGGATACTTGGCAGTGACGTGGGAGATGTACTGTTCTGCCAGGCACACCATTTGCAGAACACTGCACATTGAGTGAGTTGAAACTCTTCTTATTCCTGAACACCTGTTCATTGTGCTGGGGGGGGGGGCAAACGCAATATGTGTTTTGTTAATCGCCCCAATAATATTTGGTATATGTCCCATTGCATAGAATCCTGCCTTCACAGTGGCCAAATCCTCAACGTGGGGGGAAAGTGATGTAGGTACACGTGTGTTTGGCCAAGGCAGAACAAAACCCTTGCCAGCCTGATTGAGAACATTGGCTGTGACATTCCTGCTGCCAAGCCCACTGTTACTTGGAAAGAACCAGTTGCCAGGAAATGGAGCACTGATAAGACTTGCACAAGAGGTGGGATCCCAGTTGTATGACAGATTCCTGATATCACACCAGGCTCCAATTGTGCACACAGCTCTGTGATTGTGGCCCTGTCCAGTCTATAGGTGAGTATTATGTGCCTGTCCTCCAGTGTAGCCAAGTCTATAAGGGGTCTGTACATGAGGTCTTGTCTCCTCCTCCTATTCCTCCACAGTGGTAGGTATCTAAGGGACACAAGAGTGAGTAGTGTGTCACAAATTGAACAATGAAACCACCACCTCAGTATACTTAGAGCATTTATGTAATCGGACAATGTGAATGGCAATGTCTGTGCAATTTAAAGCAATGATGCAGTTTCTAATTTCGGAATGTTGTCCACCACCATACAATGTCGACCGCCCTCACCTTAAGCTGAGGCACAGGAGCCCTCACCTCCAGCACAGGCACAGCAGCCCTCACCTCCAGCTGAGGTACAGGACCCCTCACTTCCAGCAAAGGCACAGCAGCCCTCACCTCCAAATGAGGCACAGGAGCCCTCAGCTCTAGCACAGGCACATCAGCCCTCACCTCTAGCTAAGGCACAGGAGCCCTCACCTCCAGCACAGGTACAGCAGCCCTCACCTCCAGCTGAGACATAAGAGCCCTCACCTTTAGCACAGGCACACCAGCCCTCACAGCCAGCTAAGCACAGGACTTCTTACCTCCAGCAGAGGCGCAGCAGCCCTCACCTCTAGCAGAGGGCATGTAGGACACCCCCTGGGGACTGTTTTACAAGGAGCCCCCTCCACAACCTTTGGGAAAGTTCCCCACTTCAGAGACTGTGGTCTTGCACTCCCCACCAAAGACAAATTGGCATGGTGCACCCTCCAGAACCAGTGAGCACGTTCCCCACTACAGGGACTGTGGCCTTGCACTCCCCACCATAGACAGATGGGCATGGAGCCCCCTCCAGAACCAGTGGGCAAGTTACCCACTTCAGAGACTGTGGCCCTGCACTCCCCACCAAAGACAAATGGGCTTGGATCCCCCTCCAGAACCAGTGGAAAAGTTCCCCACTTCAGAGACTGTTGCCTTGCACTCCCCACCAAAGACAGATGGGCATGGAGCCCCCACTTCATCTGATGTGCCCCCTGTTAGAAATGGGGTCTTTGGTTGACAGTCAGGTTACCCCCTGTTCAAGCAAGGACCCTCACTCTAGTTAGGATAAAAGAGAATCACCCTCAGCTAACCCCTGCTTACCCCCTTGGTAGCTTGGCAGAGCAGTAGGCTTAACCTCAGAGTGCTGGGCGTAAAGTATTTGTACCAACACACACAGTAACTTAATGAAAACACTACAAAATGACACAACACCAGTTTAGAAAAATAGGAAATATTTATCTAAACAAAACAAGACCAAAACGACAAAAAATCCAACATACACAAGTCAAGTTATGATTTTTAAAAGGTTTAAAATAAAAAGAGTCTTTAGGTAGTTGTAACACCACACTAGCGCTGCTAGCGTGAAAATGTACCTGGTTTGCGGCAAAAATAACCCCGCACGGGCGGTGTGCGTCGAAAATAACCCGGCACGGGTATATGCGTTGAAAACAGCTCGGCTCGGCGAGGCGCGTCGAAATAGCCAGCCACGCGACGGTCCGAAGTCCCGCGGCGCTGATTGCGATCTCTCAGCCTTCGTCAGCGATGCTGCGCGTCGTTTCTCCTGCTCCGGGCGTCGATTCTCCGGTCGCGTTTCCAGCGGCGTCGTTTCTCAGCTGCGGAGCCGGCGTCGCGTCGTTTTCTCAGCCGCGATCGGATTCGCGTCGATCTTTTCTCCGCACGGTGCGCGGTGCGTGTATTTTTGTCCTTAGGCTGCCAGCCTCTCCTTTCAGGGTCCCAGGAACTGGAAGGGCACCACAGAGCAGAGTAGGGGTCTCTCCAGAGACTCCAGGTGCTGGCAGGAAGAAGTCTTTGCTATCCCTGAGACTTCAATAACAGGAGGCAAGCTCTACATCAAGCCCTTGGAGATTTCTTCTTCAAGATGGAAGGCACACAAAGTCCAGTCTTTGCCCTCTTACTCTGGCAGAAGCAGCACTGCAGGAAAGCTCCACAAAGCACAGTCACAGGCAGGGCAGCACTTGTTCCTCAGCGATCAGCTCTTCTCCAGGCAGAGGTTCCCCTTGATTCCAGAAGTGTTTCTAAAGTTTGTAAGTTTGGGTGCCCTTCTTATACCCATTTTAGTCTTTGAAGTCACCTTTCTTCAAAGGGGACTCACACCTTCTTGTGAAATCCTGCCTTGCCCAGGCAAGGCCTCAGACACACACCAGGGGGTTGGAGACAGCATTGTCAGAGGCAGGCACAGTCCTTTCAGATGAGAGTGACCACTCCACCCCTCCCTCCTAGCAGAGATGGCTAATCAGGAATGCAGATCACACCCCAGCTCCCTTTGTGTCACTGTCTGGTGTGAGGTGAAAAACAACCCAACTGTCAACTGACCCAGACAGGGAATCCACAAACAAGGCAGAGTCACAGAATGGTTTAAGCAAGAAAATGCTCACTTTCTAAAAGTGGCATTTTCAAACGCACAATCTCAAAATCAACTTTACTAAAAGATGCATTTTTAAATTGTGAGTTCAGGGATCCCAAACTCCACCTGTCCATCTCTTCTCTAGGGGAATCTACACTTTAATCATATTTAAAGGTAGCCCCCATATTATCCTATGAGAGAGAGACAGACCTTGCAACAGTGAAAACGAAATTGGCAGTATTTCACTGTCAGGACATATAAACCACATTACTATATGTCCTACCTTATCCATACACTGCACCCTGCCCTTGGGGCTACCTAGGGCATACCTTAGGGGTGCCTTACATGTAAGGAAAGGGAAGGTTTAGGCCTGGCAAGTGGGTACACTTGCCAAGTCGAATTTACAGTGTAAAAATACACACACAGACACTGCAGTGGCAGGTCTGAGACATGATTACAGAGCTACTTATGTGGGTGGCACAACCAGTGCTGCAGGCCCACTAGTAGCATTTGATTTACAGGCCCTGGCACCTCTAGTGCACCTTACTAGGGACTTACTAGTAAATCAAATATGCCAATCATGGATAAACCACTTACGTACAATTTAAACAGGAGAGCATATGCACTTCAGCACTGGTTAGCAGTGGTAAAGTGCTCAGAGTTGAAAAGCCAACAGCAACATGTCAGAAAAATATAGGAGGCAGGAGGCAAAAAAGTCTGGGGATGACCCTGCAAAAGCAAAAGTCCAACACGACCCCCTACCAGCCTAAAGCCAGGGGAGAACAATCAATACCTTGATGTACTTCCCTGATTGGGGCGATAGAACAGGGACCCAGGCCCACAACAGCAGGGGCATGCTCCAGTTCTACGCCTTCCTGACTCCAGTTGGATCCCTCTGTCCATACTCTCAGGGCCCACTAAGCTAACCCATGGGGAACCCTTCTCCACATCTACAGACACCATCTGTGCAACACCTAACTTTACTTTGCTCACAGATGTATTGCAAGGGGCAGATAGTACCACCAGGGCCAACACAGTGGTGTTGCCCACTCCACCCCTGGGGTGTGACTCTCGTCCTTCCCCCCCCAGGGGCAACTCTGTCCACCAGGACAGCAAGCCACAGTGGCCCCAGACAACTGTCAGGGATGAGAGCCCGACCTCAGGCCTCTCTAACCACTGTGACTGTGGAGAGTGGGGGGCGGTAGCCCCAGGTGCCTGGCACCCTTTGACCACTCTCTCTTCCACCAGGTCAGGGATGACAACCTGACCCTGGTCCTCCCCTCTGGGGCTCTGTACCCTCCCTGCAGAAGCGGCACCCCCAGAGTCCAAAACTGTCAGGGTGCTTGTAGAAGCAGTCCTGCACAATTCTTCCATCAGTGCAGGGATGTTAACCTGCAACTGATCCTCCAACCTGGGGTCTGTACCTTCAGGTTGGACCAGGGCCAGGGGTGAGGCTTCCCTCCCCCTGCCCTCTCTTCTGGGGTCCTGAACCACCCAACTAGGAGCGGCCCCCCCAGAAGACAACATGGTAGGGATACTGTTAGCAGTAGCCCCTTCCTCCAGGTCAGGGGGGACACCCTTAACCTGGCCTCCCAATCCAGGGTCTGTACCCACAGACTGGATCACTGCCTGGCAACCCAGGACTTCCTGGGGGGCATACCTACCCCCTACCAGGTCAGAGTTTACCCTCTGAACCTGGTCATCCAACCCAGGGTCACCACCCTGCGGTTGAACCATTGCCTGGCACACCAGGACTTCCAGGGGAGCACACCTACCCCCTACCAGATCAGAGCTTACCCCCTGAATCTGGCAATCCAACCCAGAGTCACTATCCTGCGGTTGAATCATTGCCTGGCGCACCAGGACTTCCTGGGGGGCACACCTACCCCCCACAAGGGAAACACTTTCCCCAAGGGCCATACAAGAGTCTGGCTGGCGCAGGTCTCCTGACCTCTGCCCATCTGACAGAGTCTGGATTCCCCCCAGCCCAGAAATGGTCTCACCAAGGTCATTCCTGGGGGGCTCTGCACTCCGAGCTGACCCCTGACCCTCCAGGTTCTCCACTGGGGTCCGCAACCCCCTCTCAACCCTCTGTCTGGACTTCTGCAACCCCTCACTAGGAGTGGTACTGCCAGACACCAGAACTGGTGGGACGCTGGCTACAGCCGCCCCCCCAAGTTCTCCTGACACTGTGGGGTCTCCCTCAACAGATGGCCCTATGGTACAGGCTAGGCTCCCCTCCTGGGGTTCCCGCAGGGAACCCTCCAGGACCTGGGACCGGATCTCGGGCACCTTGGGCCTCAACCCATCCCCATTCCCTCTCCTCTGAGACTGGACATGGGGTCCCTCACCCATCCCACTACACTGGGACCTACCTGGGACACTACAATCCTTCCCTACCTCACCTGGTTGGGAACTACCTAGACCACTCCTCTCAGGAGCACCCCCAAATGCCTCTTCAGACTCTCTGGTACTCACCCAGAAGTCTGCCTCCATTGTAAGCTCCCTGGGGTCAGAGAACTCACACTCCACCTGGTGTTGGCATAGCTCTGGAAAATAAGGACTAGACATATGCTCTCCAGCAATTACATCACTCAGCCCCTCACATGAATTAACCAAAGTACCCTTCACCCAACCATCCAGTGACTCTGCTTTGACAAAGCACCCCACATCACCCTCCTGAGACTGGTGAGACAGTACCTGACTGTCCCTGACACTCAACCCACACTCTTCTGGGATGTTTTCACACTCCATAACCAGGACTTCTACCTGGGGGGAACCCCTCTCCCTGTCACTCTCAACTAGAGTCAGTAGAGTGTCCCTCCCACCAGTAGGAATATGACTCCCCATGCCAGTTCCCCAATCTACCTCAGAGACCCTGTGCATCACTGGAGCTACCTCATACCCCTGAACCTCCTGGCGTGTGTTAACTCCCTCCTTCAAGTAGGGCACCACCTCTCTGGGCATGTGCACTTCTGCAGCATCACTGGATATACAATTGTTGCTGCCACCATTCCAGCTGGACTCAGCCCTCATGACTTCCAGCTCTTTCAATTTAAGCTCGTAAGCATAAATCATTTTTTTAATCTCTAAGTCCCTCCTCCTTTCTGCCAACTCCTTGAATCGGCGAGCCCTGTCTGCCCGTCTGTCCTGTAACTCTTCAGGAGTCAGACCCTTGGGTGACACCCTGCTATCCCTCCTGGGGACCCTCCCCCCAGGCGTAACAGGTACCTCCACTACACCACTGTGTATCCTCTGCACTTCCCCACCCACATTCTCCTCCTCTGTGTGCCCTCCAGCCTTCTTGATTGTCACCCCGGCCCTCTGTGCCTGTTGCAGCTCCCCCTCCCTGGTGGAGCTCTCAGTGGGACAGTCAAGATCTTTAAGGAACTGTTTCAATTGAGCAATTGAGTACTCCTTCAGTTTCTCCATTTCAAACACAGCTCCAGCTGTTGCATCTCCAGATTGAGACATGATGGTCACAAGTGCAAAGTTCCAAAGGCAGAAAAAAATAATTTCCCAATGAAGTAAAAAGAATCAGTCCAGGGATCAGCAAAATCATGGAAGTAGAACAAAAAGAGTCCTTAAGAGAAAAATCAAAAGATCACCAAACAAGTAGTATGTGGTCACGTAGTGGTCTGAGATCAAAACAGTAGTGTACACTTAATTACTGTATGTCAAGTACAAATACAAGTCCAATCCCGACCGCTGGTCACCAATGTTAGAAATGGGGTCTTTGGTTGACAGTCAGGTTACCCCCTGTTCAAGCAAGGACCCTCACTCTAGTTAGGATAAAAGAGAATCACCCTCAGCTAACCCCTGCTTACCCCCTTGGTAGCTTGGCAGAGCAGTAGGCTTAACCTCAGAGTGCTGGGCGTAAAGTATTTGTACCAACACACACAGTAACTTAATGAAAACACTACAAAATGACACAACACCAGTTTAGAAAAATAGGAAATATTTATCTAAACAAAACAAGACCAAAACGACAAAAAATCCAACATACACAAGTCAAGTTATGATTTTTAAAAGGTTTAAAATAAAAAGAGTCTTTAGGTAGTTGTAACACCACACTAGCGCTGCTAGCGTGAAAATGTACCTGGTTTGCGGCAAAAATAACCCCGCACGGGCGGTGTGCGTCGAAAATAACCCGGCACGGGTATATGCGTTGAAAACAGCTCGGCTCGGCGAGGCGCGTCGAAAAAGCCAGCCACGCGACGGTCCGAAGTCCCGCGGCGCTGATTGCGATCTCTCAGCCTTCGTCAGCGATGCTGCGCGTCGTTTCTCCTGCTCCGGGCGTCGATTCTCCGGTCGCGTTTCCAGCGGCGTCGTTTCTCAGCTGCGGAGCCGGCGTCGCGTCGTTTTCTCAGCCGCGATCGGATTCGCGTCGATCTTTTCTCCGCACGGTGCGCGGTGCGTGTATTTTTGTCCTTAGGCTGCCAGCCTCTCCTTTCAGGGTCCCAGGAACTGGAAGGGCACCACAGAGCAGAGTAGGGGTCTCTCCAGAGACTCCAGGTGCTGGCAGGAAGAAGTCTTTGCTATCCCTGAGACTTCAATAACAGGAGGCAAGCTCTACATCAAGCCCTTGGAGATTTCTTCTTCAAGATGGAAGGCACACAAAGTCCAGTCTTTGCCCTCTTACTCTGGCAGAAGCAGCACTGCAGGAAAGCTCCACAAAGCACAGTCACAGGCAGGGCAGCACTTGTTCCTCAGCGATCAGCTCTTCTCCAGGCAGAGGTTCCCCTTGATTCCAGAAGTGTTTCTAAAGTTTGTAAGTTTGGGTGCCCTTCTTATACCCATTTTAGTCTTTGAAGTCACCTTTCTTCAAAGGGACTCACACCTTCTTGTGAAATCCTGCCTTGCCCAGGCAAGGCCTCAGACACACACCAGGGGGTTGGAGACAGCATTGTCAGAGGCAGGCACAGTCCTTTCAGATGAGAGTGACCACTCCACCCCTCCCTCCTAGCAGAGATGGCTAATCAGGAATGCAGATCACACCCCAGCTCCCTTTGTGTCACTGTCTGGTGTGAGGTGAAAAACAACCCAACTGTCAACTGACCCAGACAGGGAATCCACAAACAAGGCAGAGTCACAGAATGGTTTAAGCAAGAAAATGCTCACTTTCTAAAAGTGGCATTTTCAAACGCACAATCTCAAAATCAACTTTACTAAAAGATGCATTTTTAAATTGTGAGTTCAGGGATCCCAAACTCCACCTGTCCATCTCTTCTCTAGGGGAATCTACACTTTAATCATATTTAAAGGTAGCCCCCATATTATCCTATGAGAGAGAGACAGACCTTGCAACAGTGAAAACGAAATTGGCAGTATTTCACTGTCAGGACATATAAACCACATTACTATATGTCCTACCTTATCCATACACTGCACCCTGCCCTTGGGGCTACCTAGGGCATACCTTAGGGGTGCCTTACATGTAAGGAAAGGGAAGGTTTAGGCCTGGCAAGTGGGTACACTTGCCAAGTCGAATTTACAGTGTAAAAATACACACACAGACACTGCAGTGGCAGGTCTGAGACATGATTACAGAGCTACTTATGTGGGTGGCACAACCAGTGCTGCAGGCCCACTAGTAGCATTTGATTTACAGGCCCTGGCACCTCTAGTGCACCTTACTAGGGACTTACTAGTAAATCAAATATGCCAATCATGGATAAACCACTTACGTACAATTTAAACAGGAGAGCATATGCACTTCAGCACTGGTTAGCAGTGGTAAAGTGCTCAGAGTTGAAAAGCCAACAGCAACATGTCAGAAAAATATAGGAGGCAGGAGGCAAAAAAGTCTGGGGATGACCCTGCAAAAGCAAAAGTCCAACACCCCCCCTCCCCCCTGAGGTGCCTGCCCATTTCCAACATGATACCCCTGAACAGGGGATTCCAGATTGTGTCAGGAGTCAAGTTAAGCCTTGGACTGTGCCCTGTGGCCATGTGGCCCTTTTGTACTTTGGACTGGCCATTGGCCCATTCTGGACATTGTCGCCAGCATTTGTAATCGAATGCACAATATGGTGGCTGTTGGCATCAAGTTACAGTGTTTGTTTATAATCATTGTGGGTCTTGTTTCATTTTAACGTGTGTCCTGTGACATTGGTTTAACTGTGCAGCTGGTTCTGTGTATGGTGTGTGTTGTGCGTGTCACTCTCCTTTTCCTCCCTCCCTCCCTTGTTTGCTAGGTGGATGTACTCACCGTTGTCGTGTTCATTAGTGTGGTGTTCCAGGAGGGCCATGGTGTAGAAGAGCATCAGGAAGACTGGAAGTTCCGGTTCCATGGCAGCGGCGGAGTCCTCTGTGTACTTGTTGGTGAGTCTTTTGTTTTCTGTGTTATGTTTCCACCAGGCTTTTGATGGTGTTGGTACCACCCCGGAAATCCTGGTGGTTTGCTGTCTCAGAATATGGTGGGTGGTACCTTGTCTTCCGTCTGGCTGTTGATGGCTACTGCGGTGGTTGGCGGTGTTAACCCCCAGGCGGTTGGTGTAGTACATTGGCTGTCTATGGGAGGTATCACTGCCATGGTCATGATTTGGTGGTAATTACCACTAGCCTGTTGGCGGTATTAATGCCACTTTAACAGTCACCGCCAATGTCATAATATCCACCTAAGACAGCTAAGAGAGTTGAGCACTTGCCACAGTCCATTCATGTGATATTCAGGGGACAAGATACATTCCTGGAACTGACAATTCAGGCTTCCATACTTAGGCGACTGATAACTGAGTACAATTGAATTTGGTAGCAGTAACCCCTATGTGATTATTAATGTATTTATTCATTTATTTATTTGTGATTTGTACCAACACACCGTGGGTAGCAGAGAGCATCAAATAGGATTTGTGTAGTTATAGCTGGAAAACATGAGCCATAAATTATAACATAAGCACATTTAATTATGATGGTCCATCAGGTGGGTGAGCAAATTCAGCTCCAGTAGTTTCATGTTGGGGGTTAAATTGGAGCAGTGTGTTAAAATAAAAGGAACTTCAGCTCATTTCAGAGTGCTAAAAGGTAAGGCTTGTTCTGGTGACAGAGGGATGGAGTTCAATACCTTAGATGCCTTCACAGAGAAGACCTGGTCAAAAGTTCCCTATTTTATTCAAGGATTAGACTGTTGGAGCTTCAAAGGGAGCAGGTTGCTCCTATGATTTTTTTTCTGTAAGATGACATGGAGTGTCAGAGTAGTAGACATGGTAGACAGAGCATACTCACCTTTGCATCATATTGTGAACAAGAAAATCGTTTGTCACTATTGTCTGGAGAAAAAATGCACATTTCTTCAAGGAGTGAGTGAATCAGTATTGTCATTAATGCCTTCCTGATGTGTATGTAAACAATGTATCCATCTCTGCTCTTTTTCAAAGCCTGTGTGTGACTTGGTTTGGGAAATATTTTATCTGCACTGTTTCAACTATGACCGATTCATGGTATTTGTCCTTGTGACCCATAATAAAAAAAAAAAATGGTCAGGCATGTGATATTTTTCTAACATCTTATTTCACTTCTATGCTGACTTATATGGCTACATACTTTGATGGTTATCATTCCTACATGCCATAGTCCATATGTGCATGCACCCTAGAACATGTATATTACATTTTCTGAGTTACAATTAGTATGTCTATGCATTTTCCAAGGTTTACGTAGGACTAAATCAACGGGTTAATAGGATTTGTGAAGGAGCAGACAATGCACCTACCACAAGAAAAATGGTACATGACCAGACGTAAACCCCACAGTGTAGTATTGTTAGGGACCAAACTAGATCTAATTTGTCTAGTGTTTATCAGTACCCTTCTCAAAAGAAAACATGGGTTTCTCAAATGTTTGATTACCTGAATTCAATATATGCCAATTCTTAATGATAGGCCTTTAAGTGTGTTTGAAATTATGCTACATGTGGTGACATATATGAGCCTTGTATCTTCAGTCCTTCTGTATGTTTCTAGCAGCACCTCTCAATGGTTTTTGCCACTCTCTTTCAGGCTTTTTAAAGAAATTGGTAGACCCTATTCTGTGGTTTCTCAATTGCCCGTCTGCTCTTCAGAGTCAAGTCTCCAAGAACAATTCTTTTTCAATCACAGGAAATGTCCATAAGTGAGCATTGTTGCAAAGTATTGAAAAGTAATAGTCTGTTAAAGTCAATAGGTTTGTGAGCGATGTCAGTGTACAATTTTCCATCCAGTAGTTTACATTTTAAATCAAGGCAGGCTAGTGCCACATTGCTTATGGTGTGGATAAATTTCAAGAACTATTACAAGTATTTACCCATTCTGTAAAAGCAATATCTGAGTCCATAGTTCCTGCCACATAATTGTATATCATCACTATATCTCACTATATAGTATCACTATATCATCATTATATCTCACTGTTACTGAAAATCAGCCATTTACACCAAACAGATTATTCTGACTGCATATAAAGCCTTTTTCAGATCGGTGGATGAGAAGGCATGCCACAATAGGTGCAAAAGTGCTGCCCATTGAAGTTCCATTTGGCCGTAAATGAAGCACACCTCCCATTTAAAGTAGGTATTTGTGAATATGATGTGTGCACAGTCCAATATGAAGTGTGATGGTGTCGTGAACTTCAACTATATATTGTAGATCAATTCCTCAATGACTCATAAGATGTCTTCTTGTGGTGTGCTTGTATATAGTACCTCCATATCTAGAACAATCAGTATTTTTTTGCTGGATCAAATGTTATAATTGTAAGTTAGGAAGTTCTTTTGTGACTTTTAGATAAAAAAAATTCAGACTAAAGGTTGTAGGAACCAGTCACGGAATCTGAATAGAGATATCAATGCTGAATCATTCACTGAAACAATTGGACATCAAGGAGGACACTATTTTGGTTTGTGGATTTTAGAAAGCGTATAAAACTGGGGTACTTTGGATACCTTGCCATCCAGAAACAGCTGAGCTTCAACAAATAGGATCATTATTTCTATGCTTGAATCACCAGTTGGATATTTTTGTAAGGTCAGGTTGGTTTTTTGATCAGACATTCCTTTCTCTACTAACTATTGCACTTATTTGTTTATGCTGGTTTGATAACAAGTTCCATTTTATTATGTAGTTACTCCAACGCATAATATTCTTCGGTAGTGAGGTTGTGCAAGTGACATATTGTATTTATGTCTAAAGAGTCAATGTGCTCAAATGTTGTTTCCTCTACTTGAATACTGTTGGTAGGTGGAGTAAAGATGAATTGTATGCAAAGCCTACAGGTTTACAGATTTATTTGAAAAATCATGACTAAGTCTGTGTCTTGGTTACCCTTGGTTGGGAATCCTTTATCATGCTTGTAGTACTTCAGGAGTATGACAAACACAAAATTGTCTGGGATATGGATGGAACCCAATGATGAAGCATGCCCCTAACTGTGTGTGACGTTCATGGTCCAAAATTCTAAGTGGGTTCTTTCATTTTTATAAATAGAGAGACCAGCAAGCATTCAAGAATCATGCCTTCGGCTATGCCATATACAATTTAACAAACTTTACTGCTATAAGCTGTTTTTGTGTCAAGCAGTGCAAAAATGCAAAGAAGCTCCACCAAACTCGTGGAAACCAATATTATGGGAAGTAATAATTTATGAGGTCAGCCCTTGGAGTGTTTTCCTGAAAGGTCTGCTGAAAATCAAACAGCTCGAGGATATCTGGAACAAAGGGCTGGCCGTGTACCAAATAGAAAACTTGATACAAACGCAGGGAAACCTAGTTCCTTCTATGATTGTAGCTCAAGCGCTGAAACTAGAAGCCACATCTGGATGGTGGTAAAATGACATGAAAGGCAATGAAAACAAAACTATCGGAAATTACGTCTATCATTAAAGCAAATGAGGGATCTGGTAAGATTCAGTTTTGGGTTAATTCTGCTATGGCGCCATTGTTATGGGAGACACTAAGATAAGGCCGACTGCACATGCCACTTTTGTGGAATGCAAAACTTTAATTCATATCTGCCGTTCATGTGAACTTCTAACTCCACTGAGAAGATTTTGGCTCAGACCGATGTTTATTAAACTGTATATTAGAAGATGCTCAGATGTAATCATGGGGTGCCTAAATAAATTAAACCCACAACTAACCGATCCATTTCTTAAATATTTGGCAATGGGTCATAAAGTTACTGTAAATAAACACTCTATTTTAATCATACTATCACCTCTTTTAATTGCTGAATGAAGTCATGTAATTTTTGCTTCTGATTGTATTCTACTGGTTGGAAAGATTATTTTATTAAATGTACAATAAAACGTTAATTAATTCATTAATTCATTGGTCCCTTCAGTTATGCCTTTATATTATACAGATAGACTCTGGGAAGAAGATATAACTGTATCCCGGCCCCCCTTTAGTTTTGATATTAATTTTGAAAGGCAGTTAGAGAAAGATACAAGGTAAAAATAAGTGAGCCAACCATTCTCCTGGTGTAGTTTTTCAGCAGTCATCTTTAGCAATTAAAAGACTTGAGGTGCCTCACTTTGTATGATTGTAAGGACATTTTTGATCAAGAAGAGTGCTAGTTCAGATATGCCATAGTCTATGGGATCTGGCCACTGGAGATTGAAGTCTCCCGAGATGTTCTTAGAAGAGTTGATGGAATGTTCTACAGCGCGTTCCATAAGGTGTTCAACTGGACGCTATTACCGTGAGGATGATAGATATGAAAGTCCATATTGTTCGAGTTGGGAATTTTCATTTCTACTGACATATTTACAAAGGTACAGTACTATTCACATTTCAGTTGCTTACATGCTATTGGCTCTCTATGTATTATCAATGCACTCCCTCCTCTTTTACCATTCTGATCAAGGTGAACAATAAAGTAATGTGGGGGGGATGAAGAAGTAGAGTACTGGTTGAGAGGAGTTATTTGGCCAGGTTTCTGGTAAATAGGCAATTTCTTAGTGCATGTTTAACAGCTAAAATGCAGTTGTGCATCAGGTAGTGGAGAAGGATATGAGATTGTTGCTGAGATGGGTGCAGAGACAGTTGGAATTCCAATAAGGTTTTTGGGGTTAGGCGCACTCTTAAAAGTGTAAGTTTGGGTTTTCAAGGCATTGGTAATGATAGGTATGCCAGTGTTTGAGATGAGGTTTAATCTTTTGAGCTTGGTAGTCTAAACGTCCTTCAGTGGCCATGAAGGACAGCACAGGGATGATTCTGCTGATGTGAGGTTCAGTCTTGCTCTGAAGAACATGATTAATTTGGGATTTGGAAGGTGGGCTAAGGGCATCACACATGTGAAGTTTTTATGACACTGTCCGTTGATAGTGTAGAGGGTGGTTAGGGTCATTTTAAATAAGAGGACGAGTTTTTTGATTTTATCATAGATGAACTCAAGTTTCAGCAAGGTTGATGGAGTTACAAGAGATGTCACAGTTTTGAATTTAGGCTTATGTTGCTAGGATTTTGTGGGCATGCTGGCACTGGGTACAAGGTAGACATGAGTAATGGCATGAAGTGTCATGGTTGGGAGAGTAAGCACCGCACACAAGTTGGTATGATGCAAGAAGGTAGTAGAAGCAGGTGAGGGACTTTAAAGGTATAGGTATAATACAGAACACACTTGTCCAACATACTGCGGGGGCACCACAGATGTTACTGATAACGCGTCCCTTTATGATAATTTATTACACATCAGGACTCGTTTTAGGCCAATTAATCTCTTGACCCAGTTGAGAGACACCTTAGGACGAGATAGCTAATCAATATGTCAATCAATAAGTCAATAATGTCATCAATATTTATCACAACAATACATTTTCCTTTAGACAAAGTCATTAATCAAATCAAGATGCTACCATGACTTTCAGCCATGAATAACCACACTGATTTAGGAGAATTTTATGAGTTTTATTCCCTATTAATTACAATCTAAAAACAGATGCGTTAATCTCAACACCTAGAAACATAATAGCATAGTCACGATATGGCAACTTTGATAAGATTTCATTAAAGCAAGAATCACAAACATCATAACATAACACGGCGTGAACATAGATCAAATTCAACAGAGTGTCAATATTGGATCAGTTCAACAAAGCATAGTCTCGGTCATTTGTCTATTTGCGTCAGTTTTGGTGAACACCTGTCCTAACCACTGATTAGCATTCGCATGTTGGGCTTCATGCAAAACAATTTAGAACACTGTTTTGGAAAACATCTAACTAAGGTCTCTGTTAAAATAAGCAGTTGGTACCTAGAAAGGAAAAGCAAACAGACAAATCACAAATGCATTGTCATAATTACCCTCCAAGGTTCATGTCAGCACACAGGTTCAGTCTTCTTCTTCAGGACATCAGTCAATTCGCCATCAGTCAAAACTCAGCTCCAGGGCAAAAGGGCACTTCCCTCATATGGAGGTTAAGTGTAACATGGGCAAGTCTAAGGGTGAGGATGGTTTTAAGTAAAGCAACAAGTCATCAGACAGAGTGACAGAGTTTCTGGATAAAATCAATAGCATTCCCTAACCCACCTAAATGACTCCCCGTGACATGGGTTTTCATCCCTTTTCCATTGTACATTCCCCCAAAATTCTATTGGTCATCTGTTATACCCCACTATCTTTAACCTATCAGAAAATACATTAGGTAACCTAACTCTTCACCCCATATTATTTTACAAGTCTTTGATTGGTCTTCATAATTGACGTCTTCAGAGGTGGCACGTCCGGTATGATTTCATCTTTCTGTAATTCTTCGCACATCTTTTGGTCAGCAGTTCCATTGTCTTCACCGGTTTGAATGACCTTGTACATTACATTAATCTACACTGCTTCAGTTTGTTTTTAACATTTATTCCACGAGCAAAGAAAATTATGCATGAGAACGGATCTAACATGGTGACATTCGTCTTCTAAATTGAAGAAAAAAACATGCAGGGTCGTGTCCTTTTATGAGTCAGCACACTGCAAAATAGGAAAATACATTTAATATGAGAGCCAAGCAGCTAAGTTTCAGCTCATGCTAACTTAAGGCCTATGAGGATTTCAGCACAGATTCAATAACGCAGTCATTAGTACAAACGTATTTAAACGTGATATAAAACATTTTGGTCATTATTATTAGTCTACGTATATATTGGCGGCCACTCCCCGTGGTCACATTTCAACTGCACGTTTAAGCAAAAATTATTATTATTATTGTTTCTATGCAGCATTATCACACATTAGTTCATAAACATTTCATGTTAATATAGATTATATAAGTTACGCTCATCACACAAACCTTTCCCCTTTGACCTTTGACCTTAATTTTTCACTTTACCCATAGTGAGCTTTTCAACATCTTGTCCCTTGTGTGAACTTTCCCAAATTTCATTAAACATTTTCTCCCTTTCATTTTCTTCATGCTTTTTACTCCTCTTTATCCAATTTCTTTTAATTTTGTCATTTATTTTGCAAGCTCCCCATAATCGTAATAGACAGGCTAGAACAATTAATAAACCACCTAATATTTTTGCAAGTAGCCCATTCCAAATATTGCTAAACCAGCTCCCTACTCTGGCAATTCCCCTTTCTAATTTCTCCCACACTCCAGGTTCCTTCAAATCCTTCAAATCTGCACTATCTTTAGTTAAGTTAGTAAGCATACCTCTAATCTTTTTACTATTATCTGGTATATATGAGCAACAATGACACTCGTTGAGCATCTTATAGACTCCGCCACTCTTTGCTAAAAGAATGTCTAAAGCAAGCCGATTTTGAAGAGTCATAGCTCTTTCCGCAGAAAGTTCAGTATCCATCAGGAGTATAGCCCCTGTAAAATTTCTCAGCAGGTTATCCACAATAGTAGACAACTTTTGAATCTTCATGGAGTTTAAAATAACCCCTACCGAAGGAATTATGGCTCCAAATATGTCACCAACGACAGCAGCCGCTGTCTCTTGTTTTTGTCTAGCATGTTGTAATTCAGACGTTTTAGATATTTGCTTTAAGTCATCAATCTGGTAAATCTTTGGGAAAACTATTCCCAAATAACATGTCCCATACCATCCCTTAGGGAGACGGTAATAAGCATTAAGTCCACAAATATAATAGATCCTAGGGATCACTGGATCCTGTCCATTTAACATGAATGTCCATTTACTCTGAAACAAAAACACATGCCTGCATTCACTCGTTCCCACAAATAAAGTGTCATGTTCAGATTTTGGCCTATATATTCAAAGCCTTCCTACATGTAATGCATCTATAGCTAGTTTGCCTTACGTCTTTATTGCAGTGTAAGCATAATCATTTGCATATGTGCGTTTCTCTAGTCGTTTTTCTAATCTTTCTTTTAATGTTTTGCGTCTATCATCAGTGTGATCTAAGACACTTTTCTCTACAGGTGTCAATAAGCAAGTCAGATTATTGCAGTGTGCATAAGTTGTCTCAAATGTAAGTGCTGGTTCAAAGAAACCCCTAACTAGTTTTATACTATGCTCCTTGGCTAATTTGTTCAGAAACTCAATCACAGGCACAAAAGAAAACACTACATCCAAATTAGAAAAAAAATATTGCACATGCTCCTGATTATAGAATCTTGTTAGTAGCAAACTACAACTTATCCCATAAGTTAAAGGCAAGCTATGGTAGGTGACCCCTTCTTGCACTGATGAAGGAATCTTTGTGCACACATAACAGTTCTTTGCATCCATGGTTTTAACATACTTATTCAGCAAGCGATAGAAGACATTAGTGGAAAGTCCCCCCTTTGAGTTAGTTCCCTCATGCAAGTGTTTTGCATCCTGCTCAAACTTCTCCCACGGTGTTAGCATTGTAGTCTCAGGTTTTGAAGCATTGTTAGTCACTTTCTTATCCAACCACGGCATTTCCACAATCACACCTACAATTATTATTGCACACACGATACCTAATATAAGACTCCGCCAACCACATACCTTACCCTTTTTGTTACTACCTCTATTATAAGCCATGTTTGTAAAGAATGAGATAGCAGAACAATAATCAATTGGGGATGATGTAAAAAAAATGTTTGTTTTTTTCTTGATGCAAAAGTCTCTTTCTCTCTGCGTATATTTACAGCGTTTCACTCACTCCAGGACCCTTTTGTCAAATCAGGTTAGCTGCTTGTCATAATCGGGTTTTCAAAGTCATTTCAGGTTATCAGTGTCACATCTGGTAATTCATAAGTTTTTTGTTTTTTTTCTTTTCTTAGCTTCTCAGTTTTTAATTTCTTTTCAATTTCAGTTTTAACAGTCTCTTTTCCTGATTGATTTCAGGTACCGTATTATTGGCCCGGTACTTCTCGATCAAAACAGAATGCTAAGCATTCTTGTTGCCACTCAGATGTTGTTGCATATGCCCATTCAGGACCTGTGTACCTTCTATTTGTGATTCTTTTTCTTTTCAATCGGCGTTCGCCTTGAAATTCTCCTTCACTCAGATCTTCTGTTCTTGTGGTATCGGTTTCTTCTGTTATTGTTTCTCCTGGTAAGACCTTTTCTTTCGCAGCCTGCTTCTCTGGCCAGTTATCTCCCTTATGCGTCTTTTTCCTGCTTGTTCCTTCAGGACGCTGAACAGCACCCTCCTCTTGTGCTATGGTGTTTTCTCTTGATGGACCTGCAACTGGCTCAGGGGATGCCGGTGTATTTTGCTCCCTCTCTACTATTTCCCCTTCTTCTTCTTCTTCTGGATCTGTAACAGGTTCAAGCTCTAACCCGTATCCGTCTGCTTCTGGGAGAACCTCTCCTTGATTTAGTTCTCCGGCTTCCTCTGCTGAGATAGGCACATTGTCACCTCTCTCGAACCCGTTTACTGTTTGAGGGACTAGGCTGTTCTCAGTGGGCCCTCCTGCAGTCTCAGATCTCTCTTGGCTGTCTTCAGGCCCTGAGACTTCCCTCTCTAGAACTGCTGAGTCGGAAACTTCAAGTTCCTCATCAGTTGGACACGTTACCTTCTTTGTGTGACTGGCATGTATCCAGTTTGGAGCGCCTGCACATTTCACAGCAGTGGTTGTTGTCAATATTACTTGATATGGCCCTTTCCAGCGCAGCTCCAAACACGACTTTCTCACATGCTTCTTGACAACCACCCAGTCATCGGATTGCAGAGTGTGACCTGGATCACTGATCGATGGCAAGGTGTTGGCTTCCACCTGGTGAGAAAAAGAGCGAACCACATCAGCCAAACCTTTGCAGTAGTCCAACACCATATCATCCGTGATATTCACAAGAGCATTTGCAGGTACTGCGGGCAGCCTCATAGCTCTACCCATAAGGATCTCATGGGGTGATAGTCCTGTCTTCTTATCAGGGGTGTTCCTCATTGACATCAGCACTAAGGGCAATGCATCTGGCCATTTCATATTGGTAGCTGTGCACATCTTCGCCATTCTCGATTTCAAAGTACCATTCATTTGTTCTACTAGTCCTGATGCTTCAGGGCGGCAGCTACAATGCAGCTTCTGTTCAATGTCTAATGCGGCATGCAAGAGCTTAATCACCTCTTTGTCAAAGTGTCTGCCCCTATCTGATTCTATAGAGACCGGAAACCCAAACCTGGGTATTAGTTCCCTAAGCAGCAGCTTTGGAACCGTGAGACTGTTGTTTGTACATGTGGGGTAGGCTTCAATCCAGTGGCTGAAAACACAAGCAATCACCAACACGTACTTCAATCCTCCACAAACAGGCATCTCAATGAAATCCATTTGCAACTTGCTAAATGGACCACCAGCTCTACCTATGTGGCTCAAAGTTACCACAGTCCCTTTTCCGGCATTCATCTGTTGACAGATGATGCACCTGTGACAAATAACCTCTGCGGCATGTCTGAATTTTGGGTTAAACCAGTCAATCTTGAATGACCTGATCATTGCAGCTCTCCCAAGATGTGCCTGCCCATGGTAAAGCCTTGTGAATTGTGATAGAAGACTGTTTGGCAAAACCAGTTTCCCCTCCTCTGAGACCCATAAGTCGTCAGCTCTTTGTACACATTGCATTCTCTGCCAGGAGCGTTTTTCCTCTTTGCTAGCACGACTCTGTAGTGTTTTTAGCTCATCTAGTGTATCAACCACCCTTAATGCAAGGTTCAAACATGTCATTTTCGGTTTGCGGTAACAATTCCCACTGATCCTTGAACAATATACAGTTCAATGCACAAAACCTTGCGACTTGATCTGCATAGCCATTTCCCATGGACACAAAGGGGGTCATTCTGACCTCGGCGGTAAAAGGCTCCTACCGCCGGTCAGAAGACCGCCATTCTACCGCCGCGGCCGCGGAAAGCCGCCACGGTCATTCTGACCAACAACTGCCAAGCCGCCAAAAACCCGACATCCACGGAAGGCCGCCTCATCAGCGGGCAGCGATAAACTGGAGATGACCAAACCTCCACCGCCACGCCAACACAAACACGCCCATGCCATTACGACCCACCAATCCACGCGGCAGTCTTTCAGCCGCGGTATTCCATTGGCGGTACACACCGCCGCGGTCAAAATACACACCCAGGCTCCAAAACCCAGCCACATTGGCCAATTTGAAATACACACACCTGATACACATACAAACACCACTCCCACACATCCAAGCAACTATAAAACACACACCCACATCACCCACAAACCCCCACTAGTTGGAAATCGGAGAGAAGGCGAGAGAGAGAGAGAGAGAGAGAGAGAGAGAACATCAATCGAAAACCCCAACACACACAGGAACCCAACATCATCAACCACACCACATCTACGCACACATCACCACACACCACCACTCACATCACCGCAAACACCACCCCACACCTCATCAACACCACCCCATGGCACCCCAAAGACACCCCAGGTTTTCTGACCAAGAACTCCGGGTCATGGTGGAGGAAATCATAAGGGTAGAGCCCCAGTTCTTCGGCACACAGGTGCAACACACCACAATAGCCAGGAAGGCGGAGCTATGGCAGAGGATTGTCGACAGGGTCAACGCTGTGGGACAGCATCCCAGAAACCGGGAAGACATCAGAAAGCGCTGGAACGACCTACGGGGGAAGGTACGGTCGATGGTCTCCAGACACAACATCGCTGTGCAGAGGACTGGCGGCGGACCACCACCCACCCCTCCCGAATTCACAGCATGGGAGCAAGAGGTCTTCAACATCCTGCATCCTGCGGGCCTCGCTGGAGTAGGCGGAGGAATGGACTCTGGTAAGTCTAGTCTCAACTACTCCCCCCCCCAACCACCAGCATGCCAACCCACACCCCCACCCTCACCCCCAACCCCCCAGCACACAGCCTCCCTGCCAATGTCTCACCAGCACAACCCACCCAACCCAAAACCAAACCCTGAATGCCAACACAAACCATGGACACCCATCACCTATGCATGACCACTGCACATACCCATCCCCCCCACAAATCACCCTCACAACTCCTGCCACAAGGGGATGCCAGCACTGGGGGACAAGGGCACCCACAAATCGCACACCATGGAACACACAGAAGCAATAACCATACTCTTTCACCCCTGCAGGGCCCGAACGCCAACACACCGGTCAGGAGGGTCCAGATATGTCCATCCCACCCCCAGAACAGGCCTGCAGTGAGGACAGCAGCTCTGTCGACCTGGAACCTGATGACCAGCCCGGACCATAGGGGACCTCTGGACAGTCGGTTCCCCACACACAGACACAGGCCACAGCAGACCTAACCCCCTCTGGGAATATCAGCACCGCTCCCACCCAGCGGGCCCATGCCTCTGTCTCCACGACAGGTCAATCAGCGGTGTGTCCGCCACTACAGGGCACCCAGGCTGACCCAACACCCCAACAACATCAGGGACCTGGGGGCAGTGGTAGCAGGCACACCGTCCAGGGGACAGAGGCCCGGGGAAACAGGGCAACTGGGAGGGCTGCAGTGCGACAGGGGGGGAGGACAGGCCCAGGGAACCGACTCTCCAAGAGGCCCTCACCACCATCATGTGAGCATACCACCGCTCCCAGGAGACGATGGCGACGGTAATGGCCAGGTTCCAGGAGATCCAGGCACAGCAGGAGGAACGGTACATGGGGTACAGAGAGGAGCTCAGGAACATCGTCCAGGCCCTGAACCTAATAGTCACCACATTGCGGGACCATGTGGCACCCCAAAGGGCCCCTGTCCCCAGCCCGGACCAGGAACAGCCTACCACCTCCGCCGGCGCTAGTGGACAGGAGGCCCCCACACAACGACGGGCCACCAGAACCCCACCTCCTGCTGAAGATCAACCACCCCGCAAGAGGAGCCTGACATCACAAAGGAAGACAGAGTAGGATGCCAAGACCCCCGCCAGCCTAAGATCCCCCCGGATGTCATTCCACTGTCCCACGTCGTCACCCTGTCCAACCTTGAACTGCCCCTGCTCCATCCTTCCACAGGCATATGGACAATGCACCTGTGCGACCGAGAACTGGACTCTGCCATGGACATCACTCCACCCCCACCCATCACCGTTTTACTATCATGGACCTATATGTAACACTTTAAATAAATCACTTATTGCACATAAAACACTCAGGAGTCTGCTTGTATTCTTAACAAATGTATTATGCATAACGGGTCAAAAATGTGCAGTTACTTTGTGATGACAACATACCAATGTCAATTTGCTTTACTCCATTGCCGAACAAACCAGATGTCACGCAGTCGGTCATACAGCTCTGAAAAGCCAAGGGAAAGTCACAATTCAGTTGAAAGGAACTGGGGGGAAACACAGAAAGTAGAGATGCAGGAGGCCAGAAGGAAATGTAAAATGACGTGGGGGATTCTTACCTGGGTGCTACTGAAAATACTGTTGTATGACCGTGTCCCTGTTGTCCGTGTCGTCCCCGTCGTGTTCCTCCTCTTCACTCTCCACAGGCTCCACAACTGCTACAACACCACCATCTGGACCATCCTCATGCAGAAAAGGCACCTGGCGTCGCAATGCAAGATTGTGAAGCATACAGCAGGCCACGATGATCTGGCACACCTTCTTTGGTGAGTACATGAGGGATCCCCCTGTCATATGCAGGCACCTAAACCTGGCCTTCAGGAGGCCGAAGGTCCTTTCCATGATCCTCCTAGATCGCCCATGGGCCTCATTGTACCGTTCCTCTGCCCTGGTCCGGGGATTCCTCACTGGGGTCAGTAGCCACGGCAGGTTGGGGTAACCAGAGTCACCAATTAGCCACACACGGTGTCTCTGTAGCTGTTCCATCACATAGGGGATGCTGCTATTTCGCATAACATACGCGTCATGCACTGACCCAGGGAACTTGGCATTTACATGGGAGATGTACTGGTCAGCCAAACAGACCACCTGGACATTCATAGAATGGTAACTTTTCCTGTTTCTGTACACCTGCTCATCGTCTTTTGGGGGTACTAAGGCCACATCGGTCCCATCAATGACACCAATGATGTTGGGGATATGTCCAAGGGCATAGAAGTCAGCCTTCACAGTGGCCAATTCACCCTCCTCAGGGAAAATTATGTAGCTCCGCATGTATTTCGTCAGGGCAGACAACACTCTGGACAAAATCTTAGAAAACATAGGCTGAGACATCCCTGATGACATGGCCACTGTTGTCTGAAAAGACCCACTTGCCAAGAAATGGAGGACTGACAGAACCTGCACCAGAGGGGGAATTCCTGTGGGTTGGCGGATGGGGGACATCAGTGCTGGCTCCAGCTGGGCACACAGTTCATGTATAGTGGCTCGGTCAAGTCGGTATCGAAGTATTATATGACGTTCCTCCATTGTCGACAGGTCCACCAGCGGTCGGTACACGGGAGGATTCATCCTTCTCCTCGCAAACAACCCACAGGTACGTAACTACAGCTTGCACAGTACACGATTGTCAATGCATTGAATGGCTTGTATGAGTGGCAATGCAAGGCCTAGGCCTGTGTGACACAGTAGTAATTAAGCCCTGTGGCCCCTTGTAATGGCGGCTGCCTGACCTGAGAAGTGTGACAATGGGATGTGAGGTCACTGCGCTGGCGTGACACACCGTGACGGTAGGCGGTCGAAGACCGTGGCGCAAAGCCGCATTGGTTAACATCGAACCCTATGGGTTTCATGGGCCAATGACTAGCTGCGCCGGCGGTCGCGGAACGCACCGCGGCGGTACACGCCGCCGCGGGCGTGACCGCCATTTTCTATCTGATTAATCACTCGAGACCTGATCATCCACAGGAGAGGACCTATACTGCAAGTGCTGCTGTGACCTCGGTCTGGGAGATACAATGGCTGCTGCGACTGGGGAAAGGGCCCCTGCCTTCACGACAGAAGAGTTGGAGAAACTTGTGGATGGGGTCCTGCCCCAGTATGCGCGACTCTACGGTCCTCCAGACCAACAGGTAAGTACACTGTGTGCACGTTGCATGGGCTATGCCTGGGTTGTGTATGGTGGATGTAAGATGGTGGGGTGGGGAGCGAATGAGGAGTGCAAGGCACGACAGATGAGAGCATGTGCCACATGGCAAGGTTGGGGAGGGGTGGCCAATCGCATCTATCATGCGGAAAATTGATGATATTTAAATTTCCACCCTGTACATGTCAAATAGGTCAGCGCCCATCAGAAGATCGACATTTGGCGTGCCATCGCCAAGGAAGTC
The DNA here is from genome assembly GCF_031143425.1 of Pleurodeles waltl. Taxonomy (NCBI): domain Eukaryota; kingdom Metazoa; phylum Chordata; class Amphibia; order Caudata; family Salamandridae; genus Pleurodeles; species Pleurodeles waltl. The sequence goes on from NC_090439.1 coordinate 290,702,290, forward strand.
CGGAACCTGGGGGTCCACAACAGACGGGGCACCCACTGTCGCAAGAGGTGGGAGGACATCCGCCGCAGGACCAGGAAGACCGCCAAGTCACTGCTGGGGATGGCCCCCCAACCTAGGAGGGGTGCCAGTCGTACCCTGAGCCCCCTGATGTCCCGGATCCTGGCGGTGGCCTACCCCGATTTGGATGGGCACGTGACGACATCACAGCAGACACAAGGGGGTGAGTACCAGCACATTCAGCTATCTTTACACGCAGTGGAGGCGTCTGGGTGGGGGAGGAGGGCTGTGGGTGACATTAGGCCAGGGCGCTTTCTGTAGTGTATTCCCCTCCTTCAGGCATGGCCCTGTGCCCCCGCCCCCAACCTCCTGTACGGTGCCAGGTACAGCTAGCCATGGTCCTGCATCACCCATGTGCGCGTTTGTTGTCCCTAGACCTGTTGGCCCAGTCACAAGTACTCAGTAGTGTACCCCGATTGCGCGGCTTAGTGCATGAGGCTCCTGTGTCTGTCCTCTTCGCCAACGGTGTTGACAATGCATGTACTCAACCTTTTATTATGTCTCCCCCCACCCTTTTTCTTTATCTTCTTGTGCATGTGTGCTTCAGCATCATCAGGCGGAGGAGACTTGGCACCGGAGCACGAGGGAGCTGCGACTCACAAGGCCCCGGTGGGCCATGGCACAGACACCGAGGCCACCAGTGATACGGAGGGCGAGGGGAGCTTCACAACGGGGAGCCGTGGTGAAACCAGCGACACCGACACGTCCTCGGAAGGGAGCTCCCTAGCGGTGGTGGCAACATCCGTGCCCCCCGCCTCTACAGGTACAGCCGCCACCCAGCGCACCAGCTCCGCCCTCCCAGCAGCCCCTCAGCCTACGCTCCGTGCCCGCTCGCCCAAGAAGGCGGGCGTCTCCTTCGCCCCAGGCACCTCAGGCCCTGCCACTGTTACCCCTGCTGCCCTCAGTGAGGAGGTCATTGACCTCCTGAGGACCATCATTGTTGGGCAGACTACCCTTTTGAATGCCATCCAGGGGGTAGAGAGGGAGGTGCATCGTAGCAATGCATACCTGGAGGGCATTCATTCGGGTCAGTCTGCCCATCAACGATCGTTCAATTCTCTGGCCTCAGCACTGACAGCAGCCATTGTCCCTGTTTCCAGCCTCCCTCTTCTAACTGCCTCCACCCTGTCTCTGTCTCCTGTTCATCTGCCTATCCCATCCACACCATCAGACCAGCCTGCACACACCTCAACACCCAAGGGCAGCTCTTCCAGACATAAGCACCACAGATCACACAAGCATTCACCCAAGCAACACCCAGATGCAGACATGCCAACAGCCACTACCACCTCTGTGTCCCCCACCTCCTCGTCTCCCTCCTCCCTCCCTGTGACGTCGCCACTCACACCTGCATGCACACCACCAACAGCCAGTACACCCATCACCAGCACACCCTCCATTACAGTCCGCACACGTGCAGTCACCACCCCCACTGCCATTTACACGTCCCCTGTGTCCTCTCCCAATGTGTCTGTCACCCCCTCTTCCAAGACACACAAACGCAGGCAGCCACCCACCCAACAGCCAACCACCTCACGACAGCCTCCAGTCCATGCACCTTCACCCAAGGACAGCACACCTGACTCTCCTACAACCACCTCCTCTTCCTCCACTCCGATAACCACTGCACCTACCTTTTACCTTGGTCCTAAAAAGTGTTACCTCTCCAATCTTGACCTCTTTCCCTCACCTGACCCACCCCCTTCATCTGCTAAGAGTCCCAAGAGCAACTCAGCCACCACCAGCCCGGGTTCACGTGTCAGCGTAGTCCATGAATTTTGGAGTCCCCCCTTTGCCAGCAGTGAGACATCGGTCAGCACCAAGGGGACAGCCAGCCCCCCCCTGGAAAGAGGACCCGGAAAGTGAGGGGCCGCCGCGGGAGGAGTGCCACGGCTGCCGTCAAGGACCAAAGTTCCGACACTTCACCTGCCACAACATCCAGGGGAGGCAAGGCCCAGAGAGCCACAGCGAAGGAGGGCAAGGGCAGCAGGGCGGAGAAGTCAGGCAGCAGGAGCGCGGACCAGGAGGGCCCCACAAGCCCCATCCCGGGTGTGAGGGAGGACACCCAAGGGCTCAGGACACCGTCACCGAAGGGTCCAGCAACTGAACGGTCGGAGGGCGACTGAGCAGGGAGTCCAGCCCAGGTCAGACTCCCTGGAATTACAGGCCAAACACCGCTGAAGAGGGCCCCGCCGTGCAGGAAGGCACTGCTGAAGAGGGCCCCGCCGTCCTGAAAGGCACCGCTGAAGAGGGCCCCGCCGTGCAGGAAGGCACCGCTGAAGAGGGCCCCGCCGTCCAGAAAGGCACCGCTGAAGAGGGCCCCGCCGTGCAGGAAGGCACCGCTGAAGAGGGCCCCGCAGTGCAGGAAGGCACCGCTGAAGAGGGCCCTGCCGTCCAGAAAGGCACGCTGAAGAGGGCCCCGCCGTGCAGGAAGGCACCGCTGAAGAGGGCCCCGCCGTGCAGGAAGGCACCGCTGAAGAGGGCCCCGCCGTCCTGAAAGGCACCGCTGAAGAGGGCCCCACCAAGACAGGCCCCGCTCCGCTGGGCCCCGCCGTCTCAAGCACCGCTCCGCTGGGCCCTTCCTGTCAAGCACCCCTCCGCTGGGCCCTTCCTGTCAAGCACCGCTCCGCTGGGCCCCGCCGTCTCAAGCACCGCTCCGCTGGGCCCTTCCTGTCAAGCACCGCTCCGCTGGGCCCTTCCTGTCAAGCACCGCTCCGCTGGGCCCTTCATCTCAGGCACCGTTCCGCTGGGCCCCGCCGTCTCAAGCACCGCTCCGCTGGGCCCTTCATCTCAGGCACCGCTCCGCTGGGCCCCGCCGTCTCAAGCACCGCTCCGCTGGGCCCTTCCTGTCAAGCACCGCTCCGCTGGGCCCTTCATCTCAGGCACCGCTCCGCTGGGCCCCGCCGTCTCAAGCACCGCTCCGCTGGGCCCTTCCTGTCAAGCACGTCTCCGCTGGGCCCTTCCTGTCAAGCACCGCTCCGCTGGGCCCTTCATCTCAGGCACCGCTCCGCTGGGCCCCGCCGTCTCAAGCACCGCTCCGCTGGGCCCTTCCTGTCAAGCACCGCTCCGCTGGGCCCCGCCGTCTCAAGCACCGCTCCGCTGGGCCCTTCCTGTCAAGCACCGCTCCGTTGGGCCCTTCATGTCAAGCACCGCTCCGCTGGGCCCTTCATCTCAGGCACCGCTCCGCTGGGCCCCGCCGTCTCAAGCACCGCTCCGCTGGGCCCTTCATCTCAAGCACCGCTCCGCTGGGCCCCGCCGTCTCAAGCACCGCTCCGCTGGGCCCTTCCTGTCAAGCACCGCTCCGCTGGGCCCTTCATCTCAAGCACCGCTCCGCTGGGCCCTTCCTGTCAAGCACCGCTCTGCTGGGCCCTTCATCTCAAGCACCGCTCCGCTGGGCCCTTCATCTCAGGCACCGCTCCGCTGGGCCCCGCCGTCTCATGCACCGCTGGGCCAATGACTGTGCCGGTTCTGTGTCGTGCTAATGTTCACGCTGCACTCGGCCCACCCTGCCTCCTCCATTGCCTGTGGAGACTGTTATCCACTTGATGGACTGTGACTTTGCACTCCCCAGGATATGACAGTGGGCAAGCCACCCACTTGTGAGACTTGAGAGACTGTGGCTTTGCACTCCCCAGGATATGACAGTGGGCAAGCCACCCACTGTAGAGACTTGAGAGACTGTGGCTTTGCACTACCCAGGATTGGACGGTGGGCATGGTAGCCCCTTCTTGGATCTGGCGTCGTGGACTCATGTGGCTGTGGTGCCCCCCCTTCCCTTCCGCCTGAGGTGCCTGTAGTTTTGTCATGTGATGCCCCTGCAGTGTTCTCTCCAACGGACTCAGGTCTCCTTTGTGGGCTTTGCCCATGTGTTGATACACTTCGGCCCACGGACATTTGCATTTTCTGTGACTGTGCGGGACTTTCTGCCTCTATTTCTCGGTCACGCAATGTTTACATTAGATAATATTTCCATCATTTTCCTATTTTGCCATGTCTTCAATGAACCTATTTTGTACATAAATGTTGTTTCTCACTTGAATCATATCTTTTCGTTATCCCGGGGGGTTTGGGTGGGGTAACTTTGACTTGGTGCTCTGCATTGGTGTGTAGATAGTTGGGGGGTGGGTGTGATGCGTATGTGTGTGCCCGTAACCCTTCCTCCTCCCCCCCTCCCCTGTGTCGTAGGTGCGGTACTCACCGTTGTCGTCTGCGCCGGAGTTCGTACTCGTGGTAGATGAGCAGGTAGACGAGAGTGGGTAGGATGTGTAATTCGGGCTCCATGCTGTCCTCCGTCCTCGTGGAGTGTATAGAGGTGAGCGTTTTCCCGTTCGTAGTCTGTTTCCGCCGTGTTTTTATCGGCGGGGCTCCCGCCCCGGATGAGGTGGCGGATTGGTGAGTTGTGATAGGGTGGGCGGTACTTTGTCTGCCGCCTGCCTGTTGGCAGTGACCGCCGCGCTGTTTGTCTGTCCCGCCGTGGCGGTCGGAGTGGTAAAGTGGCGGGCTGTGTTGGCGGTTCCCGCCAGGGTCAGAATTCCATTTTTTGAACCGCCAGCCTGTTGGCGGATTGGCCGCCGCTTTATCACCGACCGCCAGGGTCAGAATGACCCCCAAAGTCTTGTGACTTAACATGAGCATTGCATTTCACCACGGCAATTTCAAGAGGTAACTGAATCGCATGTAACAAATCCTTAATTTTGTCACCATTTTTCACAGGAGAACCAGAAGAGGTCATGAAACCTCTCTGTGACCACAATTGGCCAAAATCATGTACAATTCCAAATCCGTATCTGCTGTCAGTATAGATAGTGACTCTCAGATTTTCAGCTGCGTGGCATGCCTTAGTAAGGGCAGTTAATTCTGCCACTTGTGCGGAATACACTCTCCCGTGCCAGGAAGCTTCGATGATACCAGCTATGGTACATACAGCGTAACCAGCTCTCAGCATTCCGAGTGAATCTCTCAAACAGGATCCTTCAACAAACATAATGCAGTAATTTTCCTTTAACTGCGTATCTTGAATAACAGGTCGGGCTTGGTACATAGTTCTGTTACCTCAAGACAATCATGCTCCACTTCTTCTTCCATATTAATCTCGGTACTTTCAACAGGAAGTAGAGTTGCCGGGTTTAATACAGTACATCGCTTTAGTGAAACATTAGGTGACCCCAAAATAATTGTCTCATATCTGGTAAGTCGGGCATTTGTCATGTGCTGGGTTTTAGTTCGAGTCAACAAAATTTCAACTGAATGTGGAACCATTACTGCTAAGGAATGTCCCATCACTATGCCTTCACACTGCATGAGGCTTTGACCAACTGCTGCAACTGCGCGCAAACAACCCGGAAAGGCTGCTGCGACGGGGTCCAAGGTAGCTGAAAAATATGCTACAGGGCGATTTGCACCTCCATGGACCTATGTTAAGACAGACAAAGAACAAGCATCATGTTCATGACAAAACAGTAGGAAAGGTTTCGTGTAATCAGGCATACCCAAAGCTGGTGCCCTGCACATGCACTCTCTCAATTCCATGAATGACTCAAGCTCTTCTTTGGATAGGGTTATTGTGTACGGTTCATCCTTAATCTCTTTGCCTGTTAGCTTTATCAATGGTTTTGAGATAATTGAAAAGTTGGGTATCCACTGGCGACAGTAGCCCACTATTCCCAAAAACATCCTGACATCTCTCTTTGTTGTCGGAGGTTCATTTGCAAAATGGCTGTCACCCTTTCCTTCGATATTCTCCTGGACCCTCTCTCAATCAAGTGTCCTAAGTACTTCACCTCTTTCTGACAGTACTGCAGCTTCTTTGACGACACTTTATGTCCGTTCTTACCCAAATGATTCAATAAGGCAATTGTGTCATATTTACAGTCATCTTTTGCCCTGGATGCAATCAGCAAATCGTCAATGTACTGTACTAGTGTAGAATTGAAAGGCAGTACTAAGGATTCTAAGTTCTTTTTCAATATCTGATTGAAGATGGAAGGTGACTCAGAAAACCCTTGAGGAATTCTGCACCAACTGTACACCTTGGCCAGGAATTTGAAACTGAATAAAAACTGCCTGTCCTCATGAAGAGGCACCGAAAAGAAGGCTTGTGACAAATCTACAACGGTGAACCATTTAGCATTGCACGGAACCTGAAACATGATTACTGCCGGATTTGGCACTATGGGGCAACACTTCACCACAATCTCATTTATTTTTTTCAGATCCTGCACAATTCGAACCTTCCCACAAAGCTTTTTCAGACCCATTATCGGTGAATTACATGGACTGCTCAATACCTCCTTCAGGACACTCTGCTTCACAAAGTCGGCAATTATTTGCGACACCTGAATAAGGACATCTTGTGCCATATGGTACTGCGGCACCTGGGGGAATACTGCATTTGGCTTCATTTGAACTTTAACTGCATCCACTCCTTTTATCAGTCCCACTTCCTTTGCCGTCAAATCCCATACTTTCTCTGTCACCGTTCCCTGTAACTCGGCTGGTAAGTGAATCACTGTAAGCATCGGGAATAAAGTTATCAAAGGGTAATCTTTATTTGCGGTTTCTGCCTCTAACTCTGAGAACTGACCATCATCCCCTTCATAATCACTGTTTGTCTGCACCTCAATTCCATCATTGGAACATGTAATCGAGCATTTCGTCTTGCACAGTAAGTCACTTCCCAGTAGGGATACCGGACTTGAATCACAGACTACAAACTTATGCAGCCCCTGGAAGTTGCCAATCTCAACTTGCACTGGATCTGTAATTGGATTTGTCAAGTACTGGTTTGCTACTCCGACCACTCTTATGGTTTGTCCTGAAAGTGGCAATTTTGGAACCTCTGCACTTCTCACTGTAGAGCGTGTAGCTCTGGTATCAACCAAGAATGAAACCTTGTGACCCATTACCTTTCCCTCTACATAGGGTCCCCTCTGATCTACCTCTAGGGACGCTGCAAGCCTGCACTCTTCACTGTCTGAACTGTCATCCGACCATTCCTCATTCATTCCATGTTCACCACGCAATGGGAATTGCTGTACTGTGTTATTTTGGCTCATCACTTGACCTGTGACCTGCTGAGGAAGCATCACCTGTTGCTGTCCCATTGGAGCCATTGGTAGTTGCATTTGCTGTCTAGGTGCCATGGGAACCTGCTGTTGTACTTGCTGCATTTGCGCTGGTTGAACATGCGGCATTTGCAATTGCTGCATGGGCTGTAACCCTTGCATCTGAACCATGTTATTTTGAAAGTTCGGGTTTTGATTTCTCAATTTGGGACCTCTCATATTTTGCAATGTACCGACATTTGTGCTTTGTTGAACGACACCATCTGCACCACATTTGGGCATTCCTGCTTCCAATTCCCCACGCCCCCGCACGCGTGACATGGTGACATCCTTTTCATCCCTTGTGCATCATTTTGAACCACAACAGTATTCAAATCTGGACCGCGATTCACAAAACCTCGACCTCGACCTCTTGGCTGTGCCTGAAACACACCATTCCCTTGCGGTTGTTGCTGTATCATTTGCTGAATTCCATTTCCCTGCATACCTGCCTGTGCAGCCCTTATCTGCATCACCATCACTTTCTCCTTCAATTTTCTCTGCTTTAGCTCAATCTCATCACTACAGTATTTTGCATACTGCAACACCTCATCAATCGGCTTCGCTTGCCAACAGATCAAATGATTCTTAATCATCTGGCTAACCTCTGGTCTCAACCCTTCAACAAATCTGAACACGAGATGGTTCATGTCTTTTGGCTCAATGGTCTCAGTACCACTGTAATGTTTGAATGCCTTCAACAACCTCTCATAGTAAGCATGTATTGATTCTTTAACCTCTAGTGAGGTCCGGTCGATTTTCTGCCAATCAGTCACTTTCGGCGACACCTTCTGCTTCAAAAACTCAATCACTTTATGATAGTTCTTCATCACCTCCTCAGAGGGTGCTCCGGTCACCTTATCCCTTGCCGGCTCCTGCGTCCGCCAGTCTACCCCTCGCTTGCACTCAAGCCATAAGTCAGGCGGAACAATGATCTCAAACAAAGTATTTAGGTCTTCACAGAGACACTTCGCAAGCTTCACAAACCTATCTGCTTGTTGATACCACTCGATCGGTTTCTCCCTCAATCTGGGATAATCATTAGTGAAGGATAGGATGTCTCCCCTGGACCACGGTACATGAATTAGAACCCCACAAGCTGTTTCTCTCATTGGTAGCATCTTTACTGATTCCGTATCTGGTGAAGTTTTTGCTTTACTCGATCCCGGACTGTCATTTTTCTCCTTGTCTCTTTTCTTTGCCCATCTGCCTTCCCACTTTTCTAACGCTCCCCAGATTTGTGCACTTTGCAGTATTTCCTTTAAATGCGCTTTCATTCCGGCAGACCTCATATGCTCGAAGTCTTTTGAATCAAAGTCTAACCTGTAACTTCTTTTCAAATGTTTAGTATTCTCAATATCAATATTGTATTTGTCTGCCAGGTTCGCTAATTTCTTATGTACCTTACCTACTTCTTTAGTAATCTTAGGGCACAGATATCTCAATTCAGGTTCTGTGTATGACTCTATTCTGTTTACCCCCATTGTTCCATCCACTAATTCAGCCGCTTCCACGCACAGTCTCACGAAGTTCAGGTAATCATCTTTCTCCGACCTTTCCGGTTCCACTGCAATTACTGTAGTCTTTTGCATAGCAAAGGTCTTCTCTAACCACTCATTTAACTGTTGTACCATAAAACCTTGCAATGAAATGTTCCCTGCATGCATCATTGCCGACTGTGAAGCATTCATACTTATTGTCTGTGGGGTTAACACTCCTAGCCCTGTCTGTCTCATTGCCTCCAACGGTGCTTCAACTGGGCTGTCTATCAAAGACCTTGGTTTTTCAACCGCTTGCTCTCCTGGGGCCATTAACTGGGGGGTTCCTATGGACCCTCCTCTTATCACATCTTGGGTCATTATTTCCTGATCACATACACCAGGCTTACCTTGTGCATACAATGGCACCGGTGGACCAACAGTAATTGGCAATGATATTGCAGCTGGTGTCTGACCTGGTCCCAAACCTCGTGGAGCAGCAACTCCAAAGGTCTGATTTTCTGAAGCCGGGGCAGGTATTAATGGAAGACCTGCTGCTGGATTATACCCTGGTATCAGTTGTGGCTGCGGCTGGGGCAGCAATTGCGGAGTTGACTCAATCTGCACTAACCTCGATTTTGTATATATTGGGTCTGGCGGCACTATCAGGTTTGTAGTAGTCTCTAGCACCGGGACGTCTGGGTAGATTCTCTGCTGTGGAGGTTGCAACTGTATCTGCATATCTGGCGCAATGGGTACACTGACACCATTCTGTATCAAACCTGTATCACTAGTCTGTACTGAATCAGTAACTCCCTTCTCCTGCGTCTGGTTCCCAGGACCCGCGCTATCGCTTACCGCATAAGGTGGCGGGCGATCATGTAATATCTGATTTAGGAATTCTTCATCGTCTGAATCATCTTCTTCTTCCCAAGATCTCTTAGTTTCTTTAGGCTTACTAGAGTCTTTGTCTGTTTTGCATGTGGCTTTCTTTCCCTGCGTCTCATCTCCCTGTGTTATAGCTGGTAACAATTTTAAACCACCAACTATTCCTCGTCTCCACATTTAGCTCTCATCATCCCACCTGGCTTCCGCTAGAGTCTTTGCTGCCCTTTTCAGTCTTCTTTGGAATTTTTCTTGTTTCTGTGTAAGAGCCATTAAATCCCAAATTGCTAAAGCCTCATACTGAGCTGGCCTCGGAGGTGGTTTCTGTACACTTAACATCCACCTTAAATACTCTTGAACTTTCGTATTGAACGTCCCGTGTTCTGGGAACGCCAACATCCCTCTTTTTCTGTCAATTTGGGCCACTGTTTCATCCATAAACAAGGCGCGACACCTTTTTCTTCCATTACTATGTAAGCTGGAGTTCCCTCAGGCGGTGTAGGCTCCCCTTCACTCGCCATAATGTATGTGTCTCCTTTCAGAGCACTCTAAAAAGCTTTGACAAAGTTCATCTTTACGTCTTTTCTTTTGATTGTATTTAATCAAGAAGTGACTTTAATTCCCAGGACACTCTTCACCCACTTTTCTCAACCTATTGCCTCTCATGGACGGCAGCCAATCCGTGCGTGACCACTTTCGACAACTGACCTATCTCAGCGCGGCACCACTGACGTCACACACACACACTGCAGCTGACAAAGTCTTGCGGCTCGTCCGCCCCTCACTGGATTCACACCTAACTAATGCAAAAATTACTGCGAGCACCTTAACAACAACAGCACAAATGTGCTGGTTTACTACAGGAAGGGTACACATTAGCTTCAGAACTTTATAGAGATTTCACTTGAAGCCTCAGCCGCTACTCTCTCCTTCTCAGCTCCCGCACCCGCAAGCAGAATTCGACCCGCAAATCCTACTCTCGACTTGTCAATGGTTCATTCTAGTGCACTTTAGAACTTGCCAAATCTCCATCGAAGGTTTCACACATACAATTTGACTCAATCTTGACTTGTCAACCACGCCCGATTGACCTAATTAAACCGCACAAATTACAACATAAACCCAAGTGTCTCCTACACTTGTCAATATACTCCGGAGTCTTACACCACGACGGGCCCGTACATGAACAACCAACCACGTGGATAATTTTGAGCACAAAGCGCCACACTCATATGAAGTATGCCGACTTCCCTACTCTCATACTGTGGAGTACGCCCACTCCTACTAAAAAAACATTTACCTGGCCTAGATACATACAAACTTCACAAAACACCTGCAAAATGCATAAGCTGAGCATGCGCAAACCCTACACCACACATGCTATGATGCCGAGAACATTCCAAACTCACTTAGTCAGGCTCCGAGATCCCGGGACAGTCAGGGTGAATTTAGAAACACATCATATCTCCAATTTGCATTATCTCAGAAAAACAATCTAAACAATAATTCTCTGTTCTAGGGTCCCATAGGGCCAAACCGTCGCTCTGCTACCAGAACTGTTAACGCGTCCCTTTATGATACTTTATTACACATCAGGACTCGTTTTAGGCCAATGAATCTGTTGACCCAGTTGAGAGACACCTTAGGACGAGATAGCTAATCAATATGTCAATCAATACATCAATAATGTCATCAATATTTATCACAACAATACATTTTACTTTAGTCAAAGTCATTAATCAAGACCCTACCATGACTTTCAGCCATGAAGAACCACACTGATTTAGTAGAATTTTATGAGTTTTATTCCCTATTAATTACAATCTAAAAACAGATGCGTTAATCTCAACACCTAGAAACATAATAGCATAGTCACGATATGGCAACTTTGATAAGATTTAATTAAAGAAAGAATCACAAACATCAGAACATAACACGGCGTGAACATAGATCAAATTCAACAGAGTGTCAATATTGCGTCAGTTCAACAAAGCATAGTCTTGGTCGTTTGTCTATTTGCGGCAGTTTTGGTGAACACCTGTCCTAACCACTGACTAGCATTTGCATGTTGGGCTTCATGCAAAACAATTTAGAACACTATTTTGGAAAACATCTAACTAAGGACTCTGTTAAAATAAGCAGTTGGTACCTAGAAAGGAAAAGCAAACAGACAAATCACAAATGCATTGTCATAATTACCCTCCAAAGTTTAGGTCAGCGCACAGGTTCAGTCTTCTTCTTCAGGACATCAGTCAATTCGCCATCAGTCAAAACTCAGCTCCAGGGCAAAAGGGCACTTCCCTCATAAGGAGGTGAAGTGTAACATGGACAAATCTAAGGGCGAGGATGGTTTTAAGTAAAGCAACAAGTCATCAGACAGAGTGACAGAGTTTCTGGATAAAATCAATAGCATTCCCTAACCCACCTAAATGACTCCACGTGACATGGGTTTTTATCCCTTTTCCATTGTACATTCACCCAAAATTCTATTGGACATCTGTTATGCCCCACTATCTTTAACCTATCAGAAAATAAATTAGGTAACCTAACTCTTCACCCCATATTATTTTACAAGTCTTTGATTGGTCTTCATAATTGACGTCTTCAGAGGTGGCACGTCCAGTATGATTTCATCTTTCTGTAATTCTTCGCACATCTTTTGGTCAGCAGTTCCATTGTCTTCACCGGTTTAAATGACCTTGTACATTACATTAATCTACACTGTTTCAGTTTGTTTTTAACATTTATTCCACAAGCAAAGAAATGTATGCATGAGAACGGATCTAACATGGTTACATTCGTCTTCTAATTTGAAGAAAAAAAACATGCAGGGTCGTGTCCTTTTATAAGTCATCACACTGCAAAATAGGAAAATACATTTAATATGAGTGCCAAGCAGCTAAGCCTCGGCTCATGCTAACTTAAGGCCTATGAGGATTTCAGCACAGATTCAATAAGGCAGTGATTAGTACAAACTTATTTAAAAGTGATATAAAACATTTTGGTCATTATTATTAGTCTACGTATACATTGGCGGCCACTCCCCGTGGTCACATTTCAAGTGCACGTTTAAGCAAAAATTATTATTGTTATTGTTTTTATGCAGCATTATCACACATTAATTCATAAACATTTCATGTTAATATAGATTATATAAGTTACGCTCTCTCATTACTACCAATGCATTTTATCTCGCTCCGGTTGTCTTGTTTAATTCAGTGGGCCTTGAAGATCACAGAGTCAGATGTTGAGTGTTGCACTTCCTTTACAAGTCTTTTAAATTGAGGAAAAATGCACTGTACTACGTTGCTGAATCTTTGACAAGAAGGCAACAGATGCCACCTGTCTGTCAGATCACCAAATCGCTTCTTTGTAAAACAGATTGAAAAAAAGAGTCATCTTCTCCTCTTATGTTAGCAGGAGCTACCTGCTCACCCTTTTTGGCTGTCCCCCTTTGTCTCTTTCTGTTGGTCTACACTCTCTCTCTCTCTCTCTCTCTCTCTCTCTCAAACAACAAAACAGTCTTAATTTTCTTTCCATCTCTCCTCATTGTTCTCCATTAAACTAGATAAAAAAGAAAAACAAGATGTCTTTCCGTTGTATTTTTCTACTCTTCGGTCATGGAATGAAAAAACAAAAAGTGATCAAATTGTTAGGGGTGGCCAGGTGCAGGGCAGCTGTGATGAACCTACTCCAAGAGGAAGTCCAGGAAGATGGCTCAAGGATCTGAACAATGGTGAGAGTGAATCCGGACAAAGCTTACTCAGCCTTACATCCTGCTAAAGTGGGTAAATTGAGTTCTGTAAATTTCGTACAAATAGCATTTGTTATTTACAGTGCTTAGAAATGGCTGACGTCGTATATATATATATATATATATATACATACACACCACTGCTAACTGGGCAGGTTCATAGTCTGAAAAGCAGGTGATCAGGTGACACACTGAGAGGCCCACTCAGCGGAGGGCAGCAAAGTGACCTAAATATTCTTTCCCTGTATGAATTACGACCAAGTCAGGAATGGGGGTGGTACTGAGATTATTTTAGTGGTACAGGAGTCATGCAGAGTAAACTTTTCAAGACATCAGTATGAACCTGGATTGGAGGACTTTGTGGAGATGAACAGGAAGACTGCCTGGTAAAGAAGTTCAAATGTTGGCTCTACTGTTTATTCTGCCCTAAAGGTAAATTCCACATTGTCTTGTGGCAGGGGATTTTGGTTTAGAGTGTGAGCCTAGGCTGGGCTGGGCTGCTGGTGTACATGGTGCCATGTTGGGACTACAGTGGACCAGAAGTCCATGGATCTTGAGATGGGATGCAGAGGAGCCACGAGGCCAGGATTCTGAACTGTGGGTCTTGGACTGCAGATAGTGGTGCAATGGCTACAATGCAGGGAAATTAGGACTGGGCCTGGGCTTAGGCTTCTGCTAGATTTATTGCTTGGTAATTGTATACAATAGTTTTAGCTACATTGCATATATTTTCAATTCGTGGCACAGGGAGGTAAATTGACGAAATGAAAGTTATACCATTTTAAGCCTCGTTCTGAAACTAGGTCTGAGTGTCCCAATTTCCGAGTACCAAGATCAGCAATCTTCCCACTAAAACACACCCCTTTCATCTATATTCAAATCAATTCAGTGTTTCTGTAATACATTTCTTATAGAAAAATGACAACCATTATGAATTTTGTAGTGTAGCAACAATGCTTCATAAAGGAGCAGGGTAGGGGCCTTTGTGGAGCAGTTCCTCTGGGTCCAAAATTAATGACGAACCCCTGAGGGTCCAGGAAAATAAATTACTAAAAACAAAAAATGTGAAAGGGTGGCCATCAGTGGGAGGTTGGGTGCAGAGCCTGGCCATTCGCAGCAGGATTGGGCACTTGCAGGGGTGGGGGCTCTGCACTCAATTCCACGATGTGCACAATGGAAGACTGCATGGTAGAGGGTTAGCCAGCCATGGGGAGAAGTGATGGGTTCAGGGTCTGACCACAAACCCGGCCCTGGGCCCGACATCAGGATGCCCATGGCCGAAATCGCCTGTGAGGTGTAGGGTATGGTAACAGGATCTTGCTTTACATTAAAAAACTCTAGAAATTCAATGAAATGACCATAGGCTAAAGTGCCATTATAGATAGGTATAGTAATAAAATCTTACTTTACATTAAAAAAATAAGAAAAATAAGAAATTCACTGATAAAAAACAAATGTTAAAGTGATGCCATCATCAGTTGAAAATATCAGTTAAACATAACACTTTAAACTAAAAAAACACTCTGAAATTCACCAGTTATAATTCAATGAGCTAACCTGAACTTGTGCCTCTACTATGTTCTGCTTATGATATCACAGATTGTATGTCTCATGACATGTTCAATGAAATAATTGAAGACATCACTGCTAAAATCTCAAATAACATAATTGATAGAAATACCGAGCATGGTCAGACCACAAGTTCTATTTAGCTCAGTAAATGATAACTCGTGAATTTGAATGGGTTTTTACTTTAACCTTTGATTTTTTTCTGTGACTATATATATGTACTTATAGTATATGTTCTTTTTGGCAACACATCTTCTTATTTTACTGTTGGATCAGTACATAAGAAAATGACAAAGTGGCAGACAGCACCTTACAATGTATGCCTGTGCATACCTATACATTGGCATTTATCTTGAAATTGCTTCATGAGCATGCATGCATCAAAACAAAGGTGTAGGCAGGTGTCACGATTCTTGCATACGTAACAGCAATCTTAGAATGGTTATTATTGAATACAATCCCCTTCTAAGCTGGCAATACATGCGTTTGTGTGATGGTGGCAGTTAGCTAATGTCAATTGAAACGAGTTTTGGCAAAGTCAATAGATCGGCCTTTTACAGACAAGACCGATTGGATTTGCTAATGCTTGCTAATTTCTGAAGTTTTCACTCCTTGCCTTTCATGTTCCCTATCTTCAGCAAATATAAGGCTGTGAAGGGATGAAGGGTGGCACGAGGGTCAATGAAGTGATGTCATGAAAGTCAAAGTGTATATGATGCCACTTCTGGCTTCCCTAGCATTTTTTTAAATCAAAATCCATGGGAGGACCCTGGTATGAATTGTTACATGCCAAGCTATGACTGATAAGAAAATCAGTTTCTTTTCGGCTGCGTTGCTTCAATTATCGTTTAATGTCAAGAAATGTTAATTCCTTGTTAAGGAGGAGAACTTCCGTGAATAGTTAAATAAACCAAACAATACTCAACTTTTTTCAGGACAGACCAGATAAACATTGCTGTGACAAACATATTCAGACAAATACCATCAACTATTAAGGCAGGATGAATGCCCTGATTTGTTGTGCTCCTCATGCAGAAACTTGCTCCGAGCACAAGATGAGGACTCCCAGGGGTGCCAGGATGGAGGGGGGGAGGGAGCTGCAGAACAGCAGAGCCCTGGGAGCCGATGAACGAAGACGGTAAACGTAAAGTTGAATTGAATTAAATCAGCAGAGCCAGAACAGAGGTCTCAATCAAATACATGTTGGAGAGCAGTCTATATTTTCAGTCCTGGAATTTAACTCAGCTTAGTTTAGTTTATTTCCTGTAGAGTCAAGCAAAATCAGCACAAAGCAAGATGCATGCAAGCTCCGCGGTTCAACACGCATAAACGGACGGATTGGTTAATCCAACACCAGAATGAAAAGAAATACACGAGATAATTAAATACTAGACTAAATGGGACAAACCTTTAAGAAACACCACACTTAACATTTAAAAATAAAATCAACATGGAAGGGTAAAGGTCACAGAAGATCAAGGAAGACGCTAATAGTTGTGGCTTTTTCCATTTTCTTATCGATCAATAATATGTTTTTTTTCCAGCGAAAATGCAACAGCAGAGTTATTGCTGACCTTTCATTCAACCTTCTGTTGTGTATAAAATCACAGCAAAATAACAAACGACTTTATAAACTGCACAGTTTTCTGACCGAGAACCCCATGTATTCAGAAAATGATGTTTGTGTTCTAATGCTTCGCCTTAATATATATTTCAGGTCTCAATTTCACTCTAGAACTTAAATGAACAGTTGTTAAATTTTCCATTTCCAGCTCCCAGCCTCTGAATATCATTTGATGTAGAGCGGAATCGTAATTTAATGCAGATTGACACTCATGTTTTAAGGCTGATTTAATGTAAACTCAGTTTTCAAGCTGCACCTTGGTGTCATTTGTCGTAAAAAGCTGGACTTTCTAGGCGAACCCTTCAAGGTCACAGATTAAAACATTAAAGCATCTAACTCACAAAATAGTTAATTATTCCTGTTCAGCTTCCCATTTTCTATATTTGGGCTCCAAACGTCTCATAAATAATATAAGGAATATTTACCGTAAAAATATATATATAATACACTATCAGTAGATTCAGAGATCTGAATTTTACAGTGTTAAATATCAAAGCAGTGCTTCATTCAACTGGGCTCCTTTTAGAGCTTCCTGTAACTCTCCCGAGTTAGAACGATGCAATGATCAGGTTGGAAAAACGGAACTCAACGCCTTTCTACGCTCCAGTACTTTTTGTGGGTAATTACAACCATTTGGGATGTCAGCGGGCCTCGCACATGGGGTTTGCATCACTGCATGGATCCAGAGACAAAGGCGGGACTGTGGCAAGTCACGGGCGATGTTGGCGGGTCTCACACAGGGGCCTGCGTTGCTGGGAGGTGAGTCATGCTGCTGCATGGCTCAAAGTGGCAGGTGGGGCTGGGGCACAAATGCCACTAAGGACCTCCAGTGGTGCATGTGTGAGGAGCACTGAAACTCTTATACTCACCAGTCCGGACGCACTGCTCCGGCAATAACTTGACCGCAGATGTGAGGCTCCCTGGGCAGTACTCACGGTTCTCATTAATGCTCACAGATTAGAAATACAGAGCACTGATCATCAGGCGAGTAAATAGCATGGAGTGCTCACACGAATGGAATGATATAAAGGGATCAGGTTAGCACCATGCGCACTCCTCCGCAGTGCCAGCTGCCAGAAGACTCTCTCCTACAAAGTGGAGTGCTGACTTTTGCAGGGCGGTGCAATGCTCGGTTTAAACAGATTACGAGGTCTTTGATGTCCCTGAGACCTCGAGGAGAACAGGAGGCAAGCCAGCAAGCCCTTGGAGTCACTCTGGGGCTTGGTCTTTGGTCCTCTTAGCAGGGCAGAGGTCTGCAGGGAGCAGGGCAGCTTAATAAAGCAGGGAAGGAGTTCCTTAGAACAGTCAGGCACAGCAGAGTGGCAATCCTTCAGCACAGCAGCACAGCAGCCTTTACTCCAACAGAGTCTGTTCCAGGTCCAGTAGAGTATTGATTTGAGGGATTCAGTGACCCATTATGGATGACTTCAAAGGATCTTTCTGAAGGACACAAGGATCCCTTTCAATCCAGCCACATCTGCAAGGCTATCTGTAGGGGGTAATCAGTCCTTTGTGTGGGGTCAGGCCACTACCCTTTGAAGTGTAAAAGTGGATGCCTCCCATCCTCCCTGCCCAGGAAGACCTAACAGTGTGCAGATGAATGCAGATGCAGTTGAGTATCCTGTGTTGTGACTGTCTGGAGAGAATGCACAAAAGTAGCTGTCACCCAGGCCAGACATATATTAGAGACAGGCTGCAAAGCATAAGAGTTATAAGCACACAGAAATGCCTACTTTCTAAAAGTGGCATTTCTTAAATAGTGATGTGAAATACAACTTTACCAGTAGGTAGGTTGTATCACTACCATCCTAAACATACCAAACATGACAAAGCTACTCCTTTCTGATCCTGAATTACCACTTAAAAGGGTATAAGGGAATTCCCAATGCTAACCTATGAGAGGAGCAGGCCTCACAGTAGTAACAAATAGGCTGTTTGTCACTACCAGGGCATGCAAAACATCAAAGTACATGTCCTACCTTTTTACTTACAAAGCACCCTGCTTAGGGCCTACCTCAGGGGAGACCTATGTGTAATAAAAGGGGGGTTTAAGACTTGGCAAGTAGTTTTAAATGCAAGGTCGAAGTGGCAGTAAACTGCACACACAGGCACTGCAGTGGCAGGCCTGAGAGAGGTTTGAAAGTCTACCTCTGTAGATGGCATAATCAGTGCTGCAGGTCCACTAGTAGCATTTAATGTGTGGGCCCTGGCCATATAGTACACCACTTTACAAGGGACTTACAAGTAAATCAAATGTATCAAACAGGTGTAAACCAAGTATGCCTTGTTTAGAGGAGAGAGCACATGCACTTTAGCACTGGTTAGCAGTGGTAAGGTACCCAGAGTCCTAAAGCCAACAAAATGAAGGTTGGAAAAATAGGAGGAGGAAGGCTAAAAGTTTGTGGTATCCTGCAAAAAGCGGCAGGTCCACCAGTGTCCCTTTGAGTCATTTCAGTAGCCTTGGTGAAGGCTTGGTCTATTTTGCAACCCTCTGCGAATTAACAATTGGCATGCAAGCTTCCAGTACATGGGTAGCAATTCAAATTGCATTCCTTTTCCCAAACCAGTCAGTGTACAAAACAAAATCACTGATTTGTGAATGAGAATAATTCTCTGGGCCCTATATTCCCAAATCTGACAATCATGTTTTACTTCTGTTTCTATCTGGTAGCATTTTTTCATTGTTTGGTTTGTCTGTAATTTTGGAATTTATTTTTAATTCCTCAAGTAAAGCATGCATACCCTGTGTAATCTCCAGTAATGATAGTGCAGCTGCTGGAGGGGGATAGTTATTATTATTTTCTGGATCAACTAAAGTTCGCTTTTATCTTCAGCCCTCAGCCAATATGAATCAGGATTGACCGAGGAGAGGTTAGCATCCCTTATTTATTACTTTGCCTTTTTCTCTGTTTTAGATATGAGGTTAGACCACAGTAGGTCCTCGCCATTTTTCCTGCCAGTTTCTGGCCACTCTGATGTTTTGACCTATCTGATACTTCTGAATCTGTTGAGACCTCTGAAAGAGAAGAGAATTGTTTATCAGTACTGACTATAGGTTACTGGTGGCTAGACTTGGACTCAATTGATCAGATACTTTAACCATGCATTGGGGAGTTGCTGATAAGTTCCAGAAAAGCCACTCAGGGAGGGAAGTGGACACTGTGCTTGGCCTCCACCCAACTGTTCAACACAGCCACGTGGAGAGTTCTAAGTGCGCATGTCAGTTTGGCCGGCCTCAGACGGCCGGCCAAAACTGACATGCACACTTAGAAGCGCACCACCAACCCTTCTCAACTCTTTGACATAGAGGATGCTAGCCCTGCCCCACCCTACGAAAGAGGAAAAACAAAGGGATAATAAAATATTATTATTATTATCAATTATATTTTTCTGCTTTCAGCAGCTGGGTGACGGTTCTCTGCCATAGTGAGGGGCCTCCCCTGATCTACACTAAAAAAATAACAGGAGTAAGGGTGGCAAGCACATTAACAATATGGTAATACTGTCTTAGTTATGGACTAAATGTGAACAGTTTCTTTATTTTCACATATAGGTGTGATTATATATGTGTTGGAACAACAGGGATCAACAGAGAAATGTAAAATACACAATCACATTATACTAGGCCCGAATTCGGGATTAGAACCAGGATCCAGTGGCTCCTAATTAAGCAAGCTCACATTTCCCCACAAATACCACAAAACAAGCAAATAAAACCACCACTGTTCTGTAGTGAGAGAATCTCTGGCAACAAGGACTACTCGTTAGGCACGGTATTATTAAAAGAAAGTGACATAATACCTTATCAAGCAAAATAAAAAAAATGCTATAAAGAATCTATGAATTCAGCCAAACTGGGGTTCCCCAGTATCCATGATATCCATTATATTTTGTAAGTTTGCACGGTTTTACGTCAACAAAATGATGTAAAGGGGATGCTAACTTTTCATAAATCAAGCGCTATATTTCCCGGCCACTCCTATGTTTACTGTGCCACTTGCTAGGAGTCTCCTGCATTTATCTATTATTCTTATGGATTGTGTTTGCAAGTCCTCTTCAGCTAATCCTGGCACAAGGTTTTGTAATATATACGGACAAGGGGGGACTATTTATGAGCTGGTTTGCAACACTCTTGCACCATGCAACGTGGCACAAGAATGATACAAACCTTAAGTCAGATGCACGAAGCCACGCAAAGCCACAGTGCGTAGCCCTGGGAAGGAATTCCATGGGTTTTGCATGGGTGTTTCTACACAACTCCCATGGTTTATGATGCATTCTAGATTTACCAAGACTGGTAAACCTGTGAATACTGCAAAAAGAAAAGCCTTCCTAGGAGAGAGGTAATGAAGACAAATAACTTTATTTCCCCTTGTTACTTCCTCTTTCTATGTGTGCTGCATTGTGCAGCACATGTAGATAGAGGAATATGCATCTCAGGATTGTTTTTGAGCAGGAAGGCCACCTTCCTGCACAAAAACAATCCTTCTTGCAACACAGGCATCCTTGCACCACGAAGCAACGGTGCCTGCATTGGTGCAAGGATGCCCAAAGGGCGCCAGCTCGGAGGAAATGGCAGGAATGTGTTGTATTGCCTTAAATACCACGCATTTCTGTCCCTTCCCTATCATGAAGTGCAGTGCAGGAAGGTCACTTGCTGCGCCGCAATGCATGACTTTTTCATCAATAGGCCACAAAATTTGTAAATAATTGCTACGCAATGCACATCTCATTCTGCTTCTTTACAATAAAAACAAAGCTGTCTTTCCTGATTTAGTTGCATTGTGCATTTCAACATCATACTGAGAGGGTGATATAAGCTAACTGGACAATGAACGAAAAAATGAATAAATTAATGAAATGCCATTTGTACAGTGCAAACAGCTGCCCCCAATGAAACCATCACTGTGCTCAAACGAGCATAATGACCCAGCCAACTCCAAAACCTTCCTAAAAAGGATAGTCTTCAAACCTGATTCAAATAGTGAGTCCTAATCCATTTCTTGCAATTCGTATGGTAGGGTTACTTAATTCAGCCACCAATAGGGATAAAGATTGACCGCCTAATCTTGCAGTACAATATCTGGGGATACATAATAAACCCTGATTGGAAGGTTGGAGTTCTCTGCCCAGGACATATTCCCTCAATCTTATTTGCAACTGTAAATGCCCTTTTTTGTGCCCAGCTCAAAATTTAATCAATAGGGCCTTAAATGTAATCCTTTGATTGATTGGTAGCCAAAGCAGTTTTTTAAGCCCACTTGAATAGACTGCCTCTTGGCGTAGTTCAGGATCAGACGAGCTGCCTCATTCTGAACCATCTGTAATTTGTTTAATAGCCCTAATAGGACCCCTAGATAAAGAGCATTCACATAATACAGTCTGGTGATCACTGTAAAATGCACAATGTGATTTTGAATGTAAGTAGGTAAAGATTTTAGACTTTTTTTAACTAATTGAGTAGAGCAAAATACTTTGCTGCATTTGCCCTCCCTTAAAAAGTGAGATTCCTGCCATGCTTTAGCCCTTGATTTCTCGCTACCGATATAGGGATTGGGGGTTCTTCAAGATCTTTCGGTCACAGCGTTGTCAGGTTCAAAGGAATGGAGTTGGCAAAGATCAAAACCTCAAATTTGTCCGAGTTCAACTTAAGGCAGCTTATCCAGCTTGCTACTACTGAAAGACAATCTTGACATTTCTCCAGCGTAGAGCCTTCGACCCGCTGGAAAGCAAGAATCAGTTGGGTATCATCAGCATAGGAGAATATATTAAAACCTCACTATTCCATTTCCTTAGCCAGCAGCACTATCTTAGCTTTAACCACTATCCCAATTTTCTCCAGCCACTCCAAAAAGATTTTTTGGTTCATGACATCAAAAGCAGCTGAGAGAACTAGAAGAATAACCACTGGTTTATTTCTCTGTTCAAGACTATCCTTGACATATTTGGCCACTTCTAGGAGTGGTGCTCAGGCCGTGTAGAAATTCTGATTGTGAAAGCCTTTTCCCAGGACGGAGGCCCGATTCTAATTCCAGTGATTGATTGAACAGTGCATTAATGTGTTTGTTAATGGATGAAACTTCACATTGTAAAAAATCTAGGAGGATCCAGGAGAGATCCTCACCGAGCTTTGAGGATGGCCAATTCTGATAGAGAACTTATGTTTATGCCTATCTGATCTTTTTTCAGAAATCCTAAGGGCTGATTTAGAGATCACTTTGTCATCGAGAAGGTAGTACTTCTGCCTTTTTTGCTTTGGCATTTCTCTGCTTCAAATAGGAAAGAGAACCAGGCAGCTGAAGGAGATTGTCTCCTTGGTCGGCTTCTTTAAGTAGCAGTCAATTTATCAATTGTCTGTACGGGAGGAATGGAAGGAACTGATAGCTTTTTGCAAATTTGCGCCGGTGTGATTTCAGTGTGATCTAGGGTGTGACTCATTCTGTGCCAGGGTCGTGTTGCTAAAACTAACTTAGTGGCTATTAGAGACTTTACTGGTATTACTAGGAAAATGGGAAATTAAAAATGGTCTGACCATATCACTGGGAAACGTTTATAGGTAGTAAGTGATGAATCATTAGTACAAATAAGATCTAGCATATGTCCCTGTTTATGTGTGGATCCTATCACTTTTTGCTGAAGATTAAAATCTGCCTTCAACTTATTCAGCATTACATCCAGGATCGTCCATATGGATGTTAAAATTGCTTGGCACAGTAAAATATGCTTACTGCATATATAGAATTGCAACTGCCTTAACAAATAGCTCCTCAAAACAGGAAACATGCTCAAGCAGGGGGTGTATCAAAGCTCCTAAGAAAGATAATTTATCAGATAGCTTAAGCAAGAAGGTAAGTCACTCAGCCCATTCAGGGCATCTAAAATATTTATTGTGCAGAGAAACTCTGAGTGGTAAATCACCTCCGCTGCCTCTCGATCTGCTATCATGACCTAAATTTAAAATAGAATTTCCACCAGCTATAGCAAAAGCAATATTGGGCCCATATGTCCTGCAAAGCCACGTTTCAGTTACAAATATTACGTCCCAAGGATTGTCAGTCAAAAGACCCATATATCTAATTTATGCATGGGTAATGATCCTACATTTATTAAGAAGGCCCTCAAGCAAGCTATTGCAAAGTTTCTCACCAAGCTGTATGACTTAACTTTGGTACTCTCCTTCAATATATGGAAATAATATCTTCATAGCAGGTAACTATGTACTGTACATCATATTAATTTATGCCAAAATTATAACATGTTGCCAAGCATGATGTAGAACATGTTTATCCTACAAAGTGAGGCATCATTTGATTAGATTGTAATCATCCTTCAAATGCTGACTGCCCTCCATGTCACGCTTACAAGAGCTTTCATAGTTATATACTGGTGGACATGATCACTTTTCAAATTTTCTCTCATTTTCTATTGCTTACATATTCATATGCATTCTTTGTCGTTGAAGCTAAAGTCAGTCATAGTGCTGCTAAATCTGTCAGCTGTGGTAGGGGCTTGCCCTGCAATATTGCTGAGGGCTCTACTATTCAGTGTTATTCTTTTAATGTTAATCTACTAAACCCCTTCCTATAATATTTACGCTGCTATCTGCAAACCGTGATTCCAGTATCTTGCTGGTACAATCAAAGGCCATTAAATTGGTCTCCCAAAATGGGCAATCAAAAGCACTGTCGTTTTGCAGCGTTATCTTGTTTTGACAACCTGGATAATGGCACAGATCTGGAGAGGTCCTCAATTATTTAAGCATATTAATCTTTGTCCGGTACATAACAATTTACAATTCATATTTTGCAACATGTTCTCGTTAGTATAGTCTCACTTACTGTGTGGTCATCCCAATGTACTTCTTCCCAAACAATCAGTTGATTAGGTAAATTAAAATAGTGGAATTGCAATGGGTGTTTTTCCTGAATTTATGGATTTCTCTGGCCCTTGCCAGTACTAGTCAATATTCATGTTAGTGCAGATATGGTGGATGTCAATTGATGGGCAAATAAGCAATGGATTTTTATAGGATCTTCAGTTGAAGCGTCCAACTTTTAGGATGCCACTAAAATGGCTGCGCAAAAACAGTGAAAGTCCTCTAAGACACCTCGCCGAAACAAATAAAAAAAAATCAGTAATGTTGAGAGCTATGCAAAGGGAATCAAAATCATGGTCATTGCACAAGCCACCACTTCAATACCAAGCAGGCTTGTGTATTGTTTAATCTGTGGAACACGTTGGAAATCAGGAGTACAAAATAATAACTATCAACTGTCTTAATGTTCTGGGAGTTCTTAAGGATAACCTACAAAGGAAGCGCGTTCTGCCTTGGAGGAGGTGCCGCCAGGAGGCTAAAGGGTAGGAGCCCTTTAATTTTCATTTTGCGCTGCCGCTGCCGCTGCCGCGGGAAGCGCGTTCTGCTTTGGAGGAGGTGCCGCTGGGAGGCTAAAGGGCAGGAGCCCTTTAAATTTCATTTTGCGCTCCCGCTGCCGCGGGAAGCGCGTTCTGCTTTGGAGGAGGTGCCGCAGGGAGGCTAAAGGGCAGGAGCCCTTTAAATTTCATTTTGCGCTCCCGCTGCCACGGGAAGCACGTTCTGCTTTGGAGGAGGTGCCGCCGGGAGGCTAAAGGGCAGGAGCCCTTTAAATTTCACTTTGCGCTGCTGCGGGATGTGCGCGGGTGGCACCCGGGCGAAGCCCGGGCCAAGGGCGGGCCCGTCCTGCGCCAGTCAGCGCCTGACATAGGCTGGGCTGGGCCACCCCCCTGACGCCCCATTCACGAACGGCTGTAAGGAGAGGTTTTTTTCCTGCTGCTGAGCCGGTTCTGTGGACAGAGGATCCTCCTGACTTTTTGCGAGGTAAGGGCAGGAACCAGCCCCATTAAGACTTTTCTGCAGTGACTATGGGTGTCCGGGTCGGGCCATCCCACTTTCTTCCTGCTCTTGGGGGATCCTCTGTTTGCCCGCCATCTGCAGCAGGGGTTGTGGAGTGTATAAACCATCGTATGGTGTGGGGTTCTTAACAGTATCAAGAGGGTCTCTTTTGTTTCCCTATAGTTTGGGTTTCACCTCAAGGCTCTTAGACTTTAGCAAGAAAGATGGGTCGTCGGCGGGGGGGGGCGAAGAGAAGCCTGGATCTAATAAAACCTTAGACGGCTTCTTACAAAAGGCCATCGGGGCTCTAGAGAAAGAAATAGAGCTGGTGCAGCGCCATCTAGCAGTTCCACCTTCCCCAGCTATTTCTGTAGCCCATGATGACCTCTCTATACAGTCCATCTCGCACTTAGGATCTCTACCTATAGTGTCCCCCCCTTCCCTTTCCCCTTCCCCAGTAGGTACTTTCCTGAAGTCTCAGGGTGAAGTGCCAAATGACCCTATTCCACCTGCCTTGCTGATTTCACCAACTAGGTGCCCTCCAAAGAGTGAGCTCCCCACTACCATCGCTTCCAATCCCAAGGGCAAAAGGAAACGTAGGGAGCCCGCCGTTTTAAATAAACGTACCAGGATTCTGAGTCCCCTCCATCTGACTCAGCTCCCTATTAAGGTCACTGATCTATCCTCCTCGCTTCTTACCAGCGACCAACAGTCTAATGAGTCCATTAGGGTTCTCATAAGAGAAGAGATCTCTAAGTTGCTTCTTCCAATCGCAACCCGCCTTCAAGCAATAGAGGAGAAACTTTAAGTTTTTATTAAGACCCAGAAGCCTGTACCCTCTACTACTTCAGATACCCAACCTTCCTCGCTCCATTCTTACCCCACCTATGAGCAGGTTAGCGTTAATGGACGACCTGCCCTAACGAGCAACCTACAAAGGATCATACTGGGAAGATAAATATCCATCCACAAGTAGATGTAGTAATGAGGAAGAAAGCCTCATCTCCAGAGATCCACAGGATAATAGTTCATTTAGAGAATTATACTTGTGTAGAGTAGTTTCAAATATGTTTATAAATGGGTTAAACAATTTAGGTACATTTTATGTGGTATTTGAGTGTAGAACATTAACCTCAGTATTATAGTCACATTTTGTAAAGTCCCAATAATTATCCAGTATAAAATACAAATCTAGAACAATGTGCATGATCTTGATAAAGAACGCTGAATACAGTTATTGATCTTTGTTCTTGACATAGCAATCCATGTTGAAGGATGGAAATTCACCCAAAGAGTGTTTCTTCCTGTCATGGCAAGTATGACAAGGGCCTGCCCAAGGCTGAACTTTGGTGCATTAGAATTAAAATGTTAAAAAAAAAAAATCACACCTTAAAGAGACAATGAGAGTACATTGAAATTGTTCTTCTGCTAACATGTTTATAGTACACAGCAATGTGCCCCCCAAAAGATCTATTGGTGGTGGTGATCACAAAGTGTTTTGATGAAATGTTCTACTGTATAAGATATGCTTTTTGTCAATTTGGTTGGCATATATATGCCGGTGTGGCCTCAGTATTTTTTGAGAGATAAAGGTGAGAAAAGAGTTAAAAAAGAGAAAGCATGGTATATTAGTTGTACAATCCAAAAAGGGAGCACCCTGTCTTACATTTCAGCTCGAATAGCCCCAAAGCATCATGATAAATTCAGTCATTAGGAAGAATTTGAATAATAGTTAAAAAAGTATTTCACCATAAATGGGTGCAGCAAGTGCTGTAAAGTTGTAGAAAGTTTTTCACCATAAGTTGGTGCGGCGAATGCCGTATCTCTGGACACGTGTTTCTGCCTTTCGGCCGTCATCAGCGGAGAGCAAAGTGTGGCAGACGGGGTTGCTTGAAATGCTGCCTAAACGTATTCTCAGGTTTTTGTACCACTCAGTAGGCGCACAGGTGCTTCACCAGAGCTCGTCAGCTCAAAGGCTCATGGGAGCCATTAAATACACAATCCAAAAAGGGAGCACCCTGTCTTACATTTCAGCTCGAATAGCCCCAAAGCATCATGATTAATGCAGTCATTAAGGATGAATTCTAATATTATTTTAAAAAGTCTTTCACCATAAATGGGTGCAGCAAGTGCTGTAAAGTTGTAGAAAGTTTTTCACCATAAGTTGGTGCAGCGAATGCCGTATCTCCGGACACGTGTTTCTGGCTTTCGGCCGTCATCAGCGGAGAGCAAAGTGTGGCAGACGGGGTTGCTTGAAATGCCGCCTAAACGTATTCTCAGGTTTTTGTACCACTCAGTAGGCGCACAGGTGCTTCACCAGAGCTCGTCAGCTCAAAGGCTCACGGGAGCCATTAAATACACAATTCAAAAAGGGAGCACCCTGTCTTACATTTCAGCTCGAATAGCCCCAAAGCATCATGATAAATGCAGTCATTAGGATGAATTTGAATAATATTTCAAAAAGTCTTTCACCATAAATGGGTGCAGCAAGTGCTGTAAAGTTGTAGAAAGTTTTTCACCATAAGTTGGTGCGGCGAATGCCGTATCTCCGGACACGTGTTTCTGGCTTTCGGCCGTCATCAGCGGAGAGCAAAGTGTGGCAGACGGGGTTGCTTGAAATGCTGCCTAAACGTATTCTCAGGTTTTTGTACCACTCAGTAGGCGCACAGGTGCTTCACCAGAGCTCGGCAGCTCAAAGGCTCACGGGAGCCATTAAATACGCAATCCAAAAAGGGAGCACCCTGTCTTACATTTCAGCTCGAAAAGCCCCAAAGCATCATGATAAGTATATTAGTTGTATTAATTAAATACTACCCCTGGTAGGCACCTGTAGAATTGGGATCTTTTGTCTTTTGATTGGAATTTATCTTGTTCTGTAAGTTTGATATTTAAGAATACATTAAAGAGCTAGATGGAGAAGTACACTAGTCTGGGTGGGAAGTAGCTAGGGAAGAGAGAAGCTTACTAATTCAGATTGTGTAGTCAGTGGATAGCCAGGCATTCTATGAAGCTATATCAAGATGTGGTCTGTTGGAATCAAGTACAATAACAGGAATCTGGTAATGGCTCACATATTGAATGGAGGCATGTGTTTGCCTTTAATATTCTGATGCAACACACAGTTTTGCAGGGGAAGCATGTATTTAAGCTTTACTGCATTAGCAAACTCATATAGATACCACTCTAAAGCAGTTCACATGCTGTAGGGGTGTGTGGTGTTATGAACACTGCTATTGGAGGGGCTTCGGCCAGCTCTTTTCATTGATGCTGAATTTGTCATGTCCAAGGCCATATGGAGGCAATAATGGCAATACAATCTGTCCTTATTCATCGATATAGCAGAATACATGTTCTGTAGCATTTGTGGGCATGTATGATGGATGGCATGGGTTTGTATAGCGGGAATTTTTGTTCAAGTATAGAAACATTGTTACCATCTGCATGCACCAATATCTCCTAGAAGCATGAAGATCAGATTATCAAAAGCCACTTCTAGATGTGACACACCTGAAAAAGACAATATGGATACATCTCTACATCAACATCATATCTCTTTGCATGTACTGCACATAATCACTGTGGGGAAGTGGATTATTGGTCATGATGGAAGGCGTCCACTCCAAATAATAATTTTACTATATTGTTAGGTCCAGTAAAGGTTTCATATATTTAAAACTGGGCTAAACCCCTGGTAGCTATGGCACAGAGCAGACATGCTTAACTTAAGAAAATGGGTAAATTATTATCGTCATTATCTTTATTTGGCCTCTGCCACACCAGTCAGAAGTAAAATACAATATTGTCCAAATGTTAAAAGCACTATTAATAAAACCAATATTTCCCATAAAATATAAAATATGTAAAAACAGCATAATACAGTACATTTCCACCACTTCAAAAGGCTACATTAAATAAGGAGATCTAGGTGCATAAAGTTTGTCAGCTAAGGACCATCTCATATCTCTTTTCAATCACTATTTCACTTTCGAAATTCAGTATAGCAAAGCACATATCTATATTGTCAAAGCTTTGTAAATAAGTTAAACCCTCCAAGTGTGTTCTCAGATTAGACGTCCCCAAATACTGGTATAAAGAAATCCCATCTAGGATCAGCATCTAGAAGGCAGAACAAAATAAAGTGACAAGTGCTTTATTTGGTGGGTCATCACACTGACAATGGGTAAATCATGTGACCAAAGACCTTGAATGGGAAATGCTACCTTAAGATGTATCATAGAAAATCTAAAAAGTGATACATAACGGAGAAAGGGGGAATTTGTTACCCATACCAGGTATGGTTCTACATTTGCTGTTGTGGAGATTGTTGCATTTCTTATGAGTGCTACCTACCATGGACTGTAGTTTCTGAAGCCTTAAATTCAACCAATAATTAAGGTAAAATACATTCACCTACTCTTTACTTTTTAGGGTAATCAAAGTTAAATTATCAAACGGCTCTTTCTTTATTAATTCAAAAGTCACCTTCAATTAGGTAACCCAAGGATATTTGTGCCACCCCTTTCAGGGTAAGGCAATCAGAAATACAAGATCAAATCAGATCTCCCTCTGGGTTGAACCTGTATTTGAACCATAATAATAGTGGTGCAAGACCCAGCATGACTTCCAAGTACGGGAGGCCTAATTCTTTGTGGCAGGTCAAAGTACCATTCCCCTGGGGGACCATTAGTAGTCTTAATAAGAAACAGTTTTCTACTCTCTGTAGGGTTTCTACAGGTGCATACACCCATAAACCTGCCCCCTATGCTCCTGCAGTGATACGTTTGGTTTTATACAGAATAATAATTTTTTGATGGGTTTCAGGCCCAGCTTTTGGGAGAATCTAAAACCTTTCTGTATGGTGCTTTTAAAACAATGTGCCCTGGCAGTGAAAGGTGACTTCCAGTTATCCAGTTAAAAGAGGAGCTATAAAGAATCCCTAGATAATTAAAATCAATTACTTTTTCCAAGACTGAGTTCCCCAATAATGGATTTTTGGGATTTAGAGCTGCATAGAGTGCATGTCATAATGAAGGATTTAGAATGATTAATCCAAAGATCTAGATTGCCCATGCAAGAGGAAAAAGCATTCAGTAGAGTTTGCAGGCCATTTACAGTGCGAGTAATTAACACAGCATCATCCGTGTAGAGTAAAAGAGATATTTGCTGGCCTCCCATATGAGAGGTGTCTTTCCCTACTTCAGCAAGGTGTTTAGAAATTCCATTAATGTATTTCAGAAAACTTAAAGGGGAGAGGATACAACCCTGTCTTAGTCCCAGTGTAGCTTTCATATGAGGGCTAGTTTCACCCTGCAGGCCACAGTGGATCTTTACCATCAAATCTTGGTGAAGGCTTTTAATCAACAATAAAAGATCAGCTTCTACCCCCCTAGGTTCCATCAGTGTCCACATTTTTCCGCGATTTACCAAATTGAAGACACTGGATAGGTCTATAAATGATAGGTGAGGAGAGCCCTTTTTTTGCTCTAACATATTTCACTGATATTAGGTAAAAGTTTAGAACGTGTTCTATTATGCCTACCCCTGGTCTGAATCCAAATGGGACATTGAACAGAATTTTATGTTCTGTGGCCCAAGATTCCAGGCATGCCAAAAACACCTTTCCAAGTATCTTCATGGTGGAATCAATTAATGATATGTGTCTGTACCAAGATGAAGAATGGCGGTCCCCCTTTTTGTAAGCCAAAGATGGAGAATGGCAGTCCCCCCTTTTGTAAACCAAGATAATTATGGCAGTCTTCCAGGAGTCAGGAATGTGTCCTTTAACAGCATTCATAAATACATTGGTTAAAAGAGGTTCCCACAGATCAGTGTAAAAACTTAAAATATCAGCTGGCACCCCATCCAGGCCTGGTGCTTTCTCTGCTGCACAGTTATTTATTGCATT
Source organism: Pleurodeles waltl (assembly GCF_031143425.1). Taxonomy (NCBI): domain Eukaryota; kingdom Metazoa; phylum Chordata; class Amphibia; order Caudata; family Salamandridae; genus Pleurodeles; species Pleurodeles waltl. The sequence continues at coordinate 290,733,534 of NC_090439.1, forward strand.
TACAACTTCATATACTTCAATATTCAACAAAGAATCCTAGAAGCTTGTGCCAATCAGATCTTGTTAAAAAATGGAGGGTACTAAGAGGAGTAGTGGCTTCAGATTGAAAAATAGCTGAAAAAGTATGCCACATGTAAATCTAAAAGAATCACAATCTCAATTTTTGGAGTGCCATTGTCTGAAAAGACTGGTTGATTAATTATATCCACAAAAAGTTTGTTATCTTTTAGTGAGGCTGCTTTTTGATGTTCTTCAAATGCACCGGGATCTCTAATTTCCTCTCCTCTATTCTGAGTTTATTCCGGTTTCTTGCTATTTTGATCTCTGATACGGGGCGAGGGGGTGTTTTTAGGAGTGCTTTCAGGTTCTGGGGTCTAAGGAGCATTCAGAGTCAAGCCATGTGTGTAGGGGCTTTTCTCTTAAGGGTTTGTCAGTAGTTACGTTATCTGAGATAGCTTTACATAAACTCTCAAAGCCTTCATGTATGCCCTGGCCCAATATATTATCTGACAAACAAATAGAAACTGAGGCTGAGTTCTGCAGAACAATCTGTCTGGTAAAATAATCTGGATTTAGCTTTTCCTATTTGATTCTAAGGCCTTCTTAATCCAGTAAACATAGCTACCGTACTTATCTGAATTAAAATCCATTAGCTGATGATTCCAAACAATAAAAAAGGGCTTTTGATTGCTCATACATTTAGCTATGGCCTTAAAATTCAAAGTGGAGCATGAAGATTAAAATAAAATCAATTGAGCTCCATCTTGTTTGACAATAAAAGTCATTGAGTGTCTCCCTATTAACCAAATCATTTGCTAAAACTAATTCATGTTTTAGAATATGACTACTCAGGGCTTCCTTATATGGAATATGCTTAAAATGAGTAAGATTTTCTCCACATTCGTTCGTAAAACCTCCAAACCATTCCGCACAATGCTCAGAAAGTCTGATATTAAAGTCTCCTACCCATTATAACACAGTCTTACGCTTAGCTTTCAAAAAGAGCGAAAGCACATCTGAAGGGCAGGTTTCCCTCTCTTGCTGTTGATTCAGGACTAAAATGGCCGAGCCAGATATTGGAATGCCTATCAGGGGCCCTTCCTTGATGGTATGATTCAAATTTGAGAATTGCTTTTCAGTTTTGTCCAGACGGCTCACTAGTGTTTTCAGCGCTTCCTTTAACGCTTTCTTTAGAATGGTAGAAATACTGGAGCAAAGCTCTTCTGATAAGGGTGTTTCAATTTCTCCTCCATATACACAACTTGTATTGCAGTGGTGGCCGGCAGCTTTAGGAGGGAGAGGGCAGGTGGGAAGCACACACACACACACACACTCATTCTTTCACAAACAGACACACACGGATGCACGCACATCCATTAACAACACTTATAACATTCAAACATGCACGCACGCACCAAACATTCATTTTAAAAGTTCACACACACTCATTCTTTTACACACACATGCATGCACGCACGCACATCCATTAACAACACTCATAACATTCAAACATGCACTCACGCACCAAACTTTCATTTTAAAGCATCACACACACACACTCATTCTTTCACACATGCACGCACGCACATCCATTAACAACACTCATAAAATTCAAACATGCACGCACGAAAGGAAACACTAATTTTAAAACATCACACACACACACACACACACACACTTACCTTCAGCCTCAAGGTCCCAGGAGGGTTGGGAATGCTGCCTTCCCTCATTGGCTGACCTTAGACCAGCCAATGAGTGAAGTCAGCAGTCCCAGCCTCGTCACAGAGTGCGATGGGGTCAGTGAGACTGCTGACCCCACCCCACTCTGTGACGAAGTGTCACGGATTGACACTCGCCCTGGGCACTTCAGGGCTTAAATCTGAAACGCCCAGGTTGAAGTCAATGGGTGACGCTTTCCTCGTCACCCAGGGGAGGGCCTTGAGGCACCTTTGCTGAGCCGAGAGGTCACACGCATAGGAGATGTGACCTCCTCAGCCCAGCAGAGTTCAGCTCAGGCAGCCAGGAGTCTGCACAAATCACGCATGTCTCACTCCTAGCTGTCTGAGATGAAAATGAAGAGTGTCTGTCAGGCTGACCTCTGTCCAGCCTGAGGGACACTCTTCATGAGGGGCAAAAGGTGGGGGAGCATGGCCCCTTCACCCTAAAGGATGGGCCGCGCCTGCTGTATTGATTAAGTAAGTGCTAGGACGTGTGTATCGGGAACAAGGCGCTGTCTTTTAGATTTTAATCCACCCTCCACTCTTTTCCCCTTTTAACATCAGGCTTTGATCGTTCCTCTTTGCCCATAATGTGGCCAAGAAAGTCATCATAGTTCACAGGGCATCCAGATTAAAACTGGAAAGGGATGAAATCAGGTTGTTGGGGCTGAGTTTAGGCCCACATTGTCCTAGCAGCAGGGTCCCGAGCCAATGCAGTAGGACTGGATGGGAGAAAGACACAAAGAGGCATCATTCAGCCAGGTTGATTTCTTTATTTAAGATGCCTAATGCCCGAAGCAGATAGCCATCAATAGTGGAGTCATTGGCAGACACTGCAGAAGTTACTTTATGTTTCCCCATTACAATTCACCAAAGAGAACCCAGCAGGGAAGCACATAAAATGTTAATGCGCTCAGGCGAAGATAAAAATAAGGTAGCTCTGCCCAGCCTCTTCTGGGCAGTGACTGGCATAGACAGGCCTGGTCTTGGCCCGGGGACACCCTGGGCACATCCCATGCATCTCCCACACTACAATATGCAGCCTGAAATGTTTTAGCACTTCCTGGAGTCTTTGACTCCTCCTGGGGCCTCAAGCAAGCTGGAGAGTGAAGTCCCACTCCAGCATCACAGAGAAGAGAAATGCGGGCAGCGAACTGCTTCAGGTAAGTAAGTAAATAATTTAGAAGTACCAAAACAGTTAAAAAGTCAAAAACACAACACAATAAAAATCCTACTGCAATATTTTAAATAGTGAATATTTAAATGAACAAAATAGCACCAAAATGACAAAAATTCAACATGAGGAGCCAAAGATATCAGCTTTTAAAGTTTTAAGTAAATATAGGGGGTCATTCTGACCTCGGCGGTAAAAGGCGCTTACCGCCGGTCAGAAGACCGCCATAACACTGCCGCGGCCGCAGTAAACCGCCACGGTCATTCTGACCCGCAACTGCCAAACCGCCGAAAACCCGACATCCTCAATAATCCGCCACACCAAAGGTCAGCGAAAAAATGGCGCTGACCAAACCTCCACCGTCACGCCAACAGAAATACGCCCATACCATTCCGACCCACAAATCCACGCGGCGGTCTTTCAAACACGGTATTCCATTGGCGGTACACACCGCCGCGGTCAAAATACACACACCCATAGAAAACTCAGCCACATTGGTCAGTTCGAAATACACACACCTGATACACATACTAACACCACTCCCACACACCCAACACAATATAAAACACACACCCACATCACCCACAAGCCCCTACAAACCGAAATCATTGACGAAGGCTAGAGACAGAGCACAGAATAGAGAATCCCACAACACAGAGGCACACAACACCATCACCCACACAGAATCCACGCACCAAACACCACACACCACCACACGCACCACACTCATCACCACAAACGCCACCCCACACCTCAACCACACCACCCCATGGCACCCCAAAGACACCCCAGGTTCAGTGACGCCGAACTAAGGGTCATGGTGGAGGAAATAGTCAGTGTAGAGCCCCAGCTCTTCGGGGCACAGGTGCAGCACACCACAATTGCCAGGAAGATGGAGCTATGGCAAAGGATAGTGGACAGGGTCAACGCGGTGGGACAGCATCCACGCAATCGGGAGGACATCAGGAAGAGTTGGAACGACCTACGGGGGAAGGTGCGTTCCATGGTATCAAGGCACAACATAGCGGTGCAGAAGACTGGCGGCGGACCCCTACCTACTCCCCCAGAATTTACCGCGTGGGAGGAGGAAGTCTTGCACATCCTGCATCCTGAGGGCCTCGCTGGAGTAGGCGGAGGAATGGACTCTGGTAAGGCAAATCTTCACTACTGCTTCCCACCCCCACCCCACCTGAATGCCAAATCATACCCCCACCCTGACCCCCTCCCCCATCACACCAACCCCTAGCAAAAGCCTCACCATCACAACCCACCCATCCCAACACCAAGCCCTGCATGCGACCCCAAAGCATGGACACCCATCACCAAAGCATGCCCACTGCACACACACATCACCCCCACAAGCCACCCTCACAAAAGCCCCCACAAGGAAATGCCTGCACATGGGTACACGGACACCCACCCATCACACGAAATGCCACACACAGAAGCAATAACCATACCTTTATACCCCTGCAGGACCCGAACGCCACCACACCGCCACGGAGGGTCCAGAGATGTCCATCCCACCCCCAGAAGAGGCCCCCAGCGATGACAGCAGCTCTGTCTCCCTGGAGCCAGACGACCAGCCCGGCCCATCGGGGACCTCTGGACAGTCGGTTCCCCACAGACAGCCACAGGCTACACCAGACCCAACCCCCTCTGGGAACACCAGCACAGCTCCCACCCAGCGGGCCCATACCTCTGTCTCCAGGGCACGTAAATCAGCGGTGTGTCCACCACTACAGGGCACCCAGGTTGACCCACCACCCCAACAACAACAGGGACCTGGGGGCAGTGGTAGTGGGCACACCGGCCAGGGGACAGAGGCCCAGGAACACAGGGGAACTGGGAGGGCTGCTGTGCGACAGGGGGGGGAACCGACTCTCCAAGAGGCCCTCTCCACCATCATGGGAGCATACCACCACTCCCAGGAGACGATGACGATGGTACTGGCCCGGTTCCAGGAGATCCAGGAACTGCAGGAGGAACGGTACATGGGGTTCAGGGAGGAACTGAGGAACATCGGTTCCGCAATGGGGACCATCGTCCTGGCCCTTACCCAGATCGTCACCACATTGCGGGACCATGTGGCACCCCAAAGGGCCCCTGTCACTAGCCCAGGCCAGGAGCAGCCTACCACCTCCGCCGGCGCCAGTGGACAGGAGGCCCCCACACAACGACAGGCGCCCAGAACCCCACCTCCTGCAGAAGAAGAACCACCCCGCAAGCGGAACCTGAGATCTCACAAGAAGACAGAGTAGGATTGCAAGACCCCCGCCAGCCTAAGATACCCCCTGATGTCATCCCACTGTCCCACATTGTCACCCTGTCCAACCTTGAACTGCCCCTGCTCCATCCTTCCACAGGCATATGGACAATGCACCTGTGCGACTGAGAACTGGTCTCTGCCATGGACATTACTCCACCCCCACCCATCCCCGCTTCCCAATCATTTACCTATATCTAGCACTTTAAATAAATCACTTATTCCACTTAAATAAACAGGAGTCTGCTTGTATTCTTAACAAATGTATTACACATAACGGTTCAATAATGTCCAGTTACTTTGTGATGACAACATACCAATTTCAATAAGCTTTAGTCCATGGGCAAACAAAGCTGAAGTCAGGCAGTGGGTCATACAGCTCTGAAAAGGGAAGGGAAAGTCACAAATCAGTTAACAGGAACTGGGGGGAAACACAGACAGTGGAGACGCATGAGGCCTTAAGTAAATGTAAATTGGGGTGGCTGTTTCTTACCTGTGTGCTACTGAAAGTATTGTTGTATGACTGTATCCCTGTTGTCCGTGTCGTCCCCGTCGTCTTCCTCTTGTTCACTCTCCACAGGCTCCACAGCTGCAACAACACCACCATCTGGACCATCCTCCTGCAGAAAAGGCACCTGGCGTCGCAATGCAAGATTGTGAAGCATACAGCAGGCCACGATGATCTGGCACACCTTCTTTGGTGAGTACATGAGGGATCCCCCTGTCATATGCAGGCACCTAAACCTGGCCTTCAGGACCCCGAAGGTCCTTTCTATGATCCTCCTAGTTCGCCCATGGGCCTCATTGTAGCGTTCCTCTGCCCTTGTACTGGGATTCCTCACTGGGGTCAGTAGCCACGACAGGTTGGGGTAACCAGAGTCACCAATTAGCCACACACGGTGTCTCTGTAGCTGTTCCATCACATAAGGGATGCTGCTATTTCTCATGACATACGCGTCATGCATTGACCCAGGGAACTTGGCATTTACATGGGAGATGTACTGGTCAGCCAAACAGACCACCTGGACATTCATCGAATGATAACTTTTTCTGTTTCGGTACACCTGCTCACTGTCTTTGGGGGGAACCAAAGCCACATGGGTCCCATCAATGGCCCCAATGATGTTGGGGATATGTCCAAGGGCATAGAAATCACCCTTCACTGTAGCCAATTCGCCCACCTCAGGGAAAATAATGTAGCTCCGCATGTATTTCATCAGGGCAGACAACACTCTGGACAAAACCTTAGAAAACATAGGCAGAGACATCCCAGATGATATGGCCACTGTTGTCTGAAACGACCCACTTGCCAAAAAATGGAGTACTGACAGAACCTGCACCAGAGGGGGAATCCCTGTGGGTTGGCGGATGGGGGACATCAGGTCTGGCTCCAGCTGGGCACATAGTTCATGTATAGTTGCTCTGTCAAGCCGGTATGTAAGTATGATATGTCGTTCTTCCATTGTCGACAGGTCCACCAGCGGTCGGTACACGGGAGGATACATCCTTCTCCTCGCAAGTCCCAGCGGACGGTGCCTAGGAAGGACAACATGGAGCACAGAGTCAAGCAACCCACAGGTTCGTTCACACAGCTTGCACAGTACACGAATCGCTATGCATGGAACGGCTTCTATGAGTGGCAATGCAAGGCCTAGGCCTGTGTGACGCAGTAGAAATCATGCCATGTGGGCCCTTGAAATGGCGGCTGCCTGACCTGTGAAGTGTGACAGTGGGATGTGAGGTCACTGCGCTGGCGTGGCACACCGTGGCGGTAGGCGGTCGAAGACCGTGGCGCAAAGCAGCATTGGTTAACATTGAACCCTATGGGTCTCAGGAGCCAATGACGATGTGCGCCGGCGGTCGCGGTACGCACCGCCGCGGTACGCACCGCCGCGGGCGTGACTGCCATTTTCTATCTGATTAATCACTCGAGACCTGATCATCCACAGGAGAGGACCTATACTGCAAGTGCTGCTGTGACCTCGGTCTGGGAGATACAATGGCTGCTGCGACTGGGGAAAGGGCCCCTGCCTTCACTTCCGAAGAATTGGAGAAACTTGTTGATGGGGTCCTCCCCCAGTATGTGCTACTCTACGGTCCTCCAGACCAACAAGTGAGTACACCGGGTGCTAATGGAATGGGCTATGCCTGTGTGGATTGGGGTGGATGTAAGTTGGTGGGGTGGGGGGCGAATGAGGAGTGCAATGCCCGACAGATGAGAGCATGTACCATATGGCAAAGTGGGTGGGTGGGGGCCAATTACATCTAACATGCAGGTCATTGATGATTTCCTCCTTTCCACCCTGTACATGTCTAATAGGTCTGCGCCCATCAGAAGATCGATATTTGGCATGCCATCGCCAAGGAAGTCCGGACCTTGGGGGTCCACAACAGACGGGGCACCCACTGCCGCAAGAGGTGGGAGGACATCCGCCGCGGAACAAGGAAGACCGCAGAAACACTGCTGGGGATGGCCTCCCAACCTAGGAGGGGTGCCAGTCGCACCATGACCCCCCTGATGTCCCGGATCCTGGCGGTGGCCTACCCTGAATTGGATGGGCGCTTTAAGACATCACAGCAGACACAAGGGGGTGAGTATCAGCACATTCTCCTATCTTTCTGCGCAGTGGAGGCGTCTGGGTGGGGGAGGAGGGCTGTGGGTGACATTAGGCCAGGGCGCTTTCTGTAGTGTAGTCCTCTCCCTTAGGCATGGCCCTGTGCCCCCGGCCCCCACCTCTGTAGGGTGACAAGTACAGCCATTGAAGGTCCAGCATCTCCCATGTGCGCGTTTGACGTCTCTTGGCCTGTTGTCTTAGTCAGTAGTACTGAGTAGTGTACCCCGAATGCGCGGCTTAGTGCATTAGGCACCTGTGTCTGTCCTCTCCGCCAACGGTGTTGACATTGCATGCACTCAACCTGGTCTTCTTTTTTCTCCCCCCACCCTTTCTCTTCATCTTCTTGTGCATGTGTGCATTAGCATCATCAGGCGGAGGAGATATGGCATCGGAGCACGAGGGAGCTGCAGGACACAAGGGCCCGGTGGGCCCAGGAACAGACACCGAGGGCACCAGTGATCCGGAGGGCGAGGGGAGCACCACGACGGGGACCGCTGGTGTGAGCAGCGAAAGCGACACGTCCTCGGATGGGAGCTCCCTAGGGGTGGCGGCAACATCCGTGCCCCCCGCCTCTACAGGTACAGCTGCCACCCAGCGCACCAGCCCCGCCCTCCCAGCAGCCCCTCAGTCTTCGCTCCGTGCCGGTTCGCCCAGGAAGGCGCTCGTCTCCTTCGCCCCAGGCACCTCAGCCCCTGCCCCTGTTGCCCCTGCTGCCCTCAGTGCGGAGCTCATTGACCTGGTAAGGACGCTCATTGTTGGGCAGACGACCCTTTTGAATGCCATCCAGGGTGTGCAGAGGAAGGTGCAACAGAGCAATGCGTACCTGGAGGGCATTCATTCGGGTCAGGCTGCCCATCAACGAGCGTTCACTGCTCTGGCCTCAGCACTGACGGCAGCCATTGTCCCTGTTTCCAGCCTCCCTCTTCTGACTGCCTCCAGCCTGTCTCTGTCTCCTGTTCCTCAGCCTATCCCATCCACACCATCAGACCAGCCTGCACACACCTCAACACCCAAGAGCAGCTCATCCAAACACAAGCACCACAGATCCCGCAAACACTCACCCGAGCAACACCCAGATGCAGACATGCCAACAGCCACTGCCACCCCTGTGTCCCCCTCCTCCTCGTTTCCCTCCTCCCTCCCTGTGACGTCTACACTCACACCTGCATGCACCCCAACATCAGCCAGTGCTTCCATCACCACCTCACCCTCCAGTACAGTCCACACTCGTGCAGTCACCACCCCCACTGCCATGTACACGTCCCCTGTGTCCTCTCCCACTGTGTCTGTCACCCCCTCTTCCAAGACACACAAACGCAGGCAGCCACCCACCCAACAGCCATCCACCTCACGACAGCCTACAGCACCAGCACCTTCACCCAATGACAGCACACCTGACTCTCCTACAACCACCTCCTCTACCTCCACTTCCATCTCCACTTCTCCTACCCTTTACCTTGGCCCTAAAAAACTTTTCCTGGCTAACCTTAACCTCTTTCCCCCCGATGACCTCCCCCATCCATCTTCAAAGAGTCCCAAGAGCACCGCAGCCACCACCAGCCCCGCTTCGGGTGTCACTGTTGTGCCTGGGTTCTGGAGCCCCCCCTTTGCCAGCAGTGACACATCTAGCTGCAGCAAGGACACGTCCAGCCCCCCCCCCCCGGCAAGAGGACCCGCAAAACCAAGGACCGCCGTGCGAGGACCGACAGGGCTGCCCCCAAGGAGCAATGTGCGGCCACTTCACCACCCACACCATCTGGGGGAGGCAAGGGCCCGAGAGCCCCATCAAAGGAGCGGAAGGGCAGCAGGAGCGCGGAGAAGGTGGACCCCACATGCCACATCCCAGCTGGGAAGGAGGACACTAAGGAGGCCAGGAGTCCGTCCCCAAAGGGTCCAGAAACGTCACGGTCCGAGGGCGACTGAGCAGGGAGTCGAGGCCAGGTCTGGCTCCCTTGACCTGCTGGATGAGCACCGCTGAACAGGGCCCCGCCGTGGAGATAGGCACCGCTGAACAGGGCCCGCGGTGGAGAAGAGCACCGCTGAACAGGGCCCCGCCGTGGAGATAGGCACCGCTGAACAGGGCCCGCGGTGGAGAAGAGCACCGCTGAACAGGGCCCCGCCGTGGAGATAGGCACCGCTGAACAGGGCCCGCGGTGGAGAAGAGCACCGCTGGACAGGGCCCCGCCGTCTCAAGCACCGCTCCGCTGGGCCCTTCTTCTCAAGCACCGCTCCGCTGGGCCCCGCCGTCTCAAGCACCGCTCCGCTGGGCCCTTCTTCTCAAGCACCGCTCCGCTGGGCCCTTCCTCTCAAGCACCGCTCCGCTGGGCCCTTCTTCTCAAGCACCGCTCCGCTGGGCCCTTCCTCTGAAGCACCGCTCCGCTGGGCCCTTCTTCTCAAGCACCGCTCCGCTGGGCCCCGCCGTCTCAAGCACCGCTCCGCTGGGCCCTTCTTCTCAAGCACCGCTCCGCTGGGCCCCGCCGTCTCAAGCACCGCTCCGCTGGGCCCTTCTTCTCAAGCACCGCTCCGCTGGGCCCTTCCTCTCAAGCACCGCTCCGCTGGGCCCTTCTTCTCAAGCACCGCTCCGCTGGGCCCTTCCTCTCAAGCACCGCTCCGCTGGGCCCTTCTTCTCAAGCACCGCTCCGCTGGGCCCCGCCGTCTCAAGCACCGCTCCGCTGGGCCCTTCTTCTCAAGCACCGCTCCGCTGGGCCCCGCCGTCTCAAGCACCGCTCCGCTGGGCCCTTCTTCTCAAGCACCGCTCCGCTGGGCCCTTCTTCTCAAGCACCGCTCCGCTGGGCCCCGCCGTCTCAAGCACCGCTCCGCTGGGCCCTTCTTCTCAAGCACCGCTCCGCTGGGCCCTTCTTCTGAAGCACCGCTCCGCTGGGCCCCGCCGTCTCAAGCACCGCTCCGCTGGGCCCTTCTTCTCAAGCACCGCTCCGCTGGGCCCTTCTTCTCAAGCACCGCTCCGCTGGGCCCTGCCGTCTCAAGCACCGCTCCGCTGGGCCCTTCTTCTCAAGCACCGCTCCGCTGGGCCCCGCCGTCTCAAGCACCGCTCCGCTGGGCCCTTCTTCTCAAGCACCGCTCCGCTGGGCCCTTCTTCTCAAGCACCGCTCCGCTGGGCCCCGCCGTCTCAAGCACCGCTCCGCTGGGCCCTTCTTCTCAAGCACCGCTCCGCTGGGCCCCGCCGTCTCAAGCACCGCTCCGCTGGGCCCTTCCTCTCAAGCACCGCTCCGCTGGGCCCCGCCGTCTCAAGCACCGCTCCGCTGGGCCCTTCCTCTCAAGCACCGCTCCGCTGGGCCCTTCTTCTCAAGCACCGCTCCGCTGGGCCCCGCCGTCTCAAGCACCGCTCCGCTGGGCACCGCCGTCGCAAGCACCGTTTATGGTTCACTGTGCCCACCATGCCTCCTCCTTGACCAGTGGAGACTGTCATCCACCTGATGGACGGTGGCTTTGCACTCCCCAGGATGGCCCAGTGGGCAGCCCACCCACTGTAGAGACATTGAGAGACTGTGGCTTTGCACTCCCCAGGATGGCCCAGTGGGCAGCCCACCCACTGTAGAGACATTGAGAGACTGTGGCTTTGCACTCCCCAGGATGGCCCAGTGGGCAGCCCACCCACTGTAGAGACATTGAGAGACTGTGGCTTCGCACTCCCCAGGATGGCCCAGTGGGCAGCCCACCCACTGTAGAGACATTGAGAGACTGTGGCTTTGCACTCCCCAGGATGGCCCAGTGGGCAGCCCACCCACTGTAGAGACATTGAGAGACTGTGGCTTTGCACTCCCCAGGATGGTCCAGTGGGCAATCCACCCACTGCAGAGACTTGAGAGACTGTGGCTTTGCACTCCCCAGGATGGTCCAGTGGGCATGGTGGCTCCTCGTGGATCTGGCGTCGTGGACTCATGTGGCTGTGGTGCCCCCCCCTTCCCTTCCCCCTGAGGTGCCTGTAGTTTTTACATCTGATGCCCCTGCAGTGTTCTCTCCAAAGGACTCAGGTCTCCTGTGTGGGCTTTGCCCTTGTTTCTCAAGACTTTGGCCCACGGACATGCTGAAATCGTAGGTTGTGCAGGACTTGGTACTTCAGTTATACACTGATGTGTGTGTCATTAGTTTTGTTGTGGATATCTTTCATGGTTGTACGCTAATTTTCTGGAGCTTTTTGGAACATAAATATTTCTTCAAAATATGATTATGTCCTAGCATTTTTCAGGGGTGTTTGGGTGGTGTCACTGTGACATGGTGCGCTGCATTGGTGAGTACATAGTTGGGGGGGGGGTCGCATATGTGTGTGGCCGTAACCTTTCGTCCTCCCCCTCCCGTGTGTCGTAGGTGCAGTTCTCACCGTTGTCGTCTGCGCCGGACTTCGTACTCGTGGTAGATGAGAAGGTAGACGAGAGCAGGTAGGATGTTTAATTCGGGTTCCATGCTGTCCTCCTTCCTCCTGGAGTGCGTAGTGGTGAGCGTTTTCCCGTCCGTAGTGTGTTTCCGCCGTGTTTTTATCGGCGGTGCTCCCGCCCCGGAAAAGGTGGCGGATTGGTGGGTTGGAATAGTGTGGGCGGTACATTGTCTGCCGCCTGTCTGTTGGCGGTGACCGCCGCGCTGTTTGTTTGTACCGCCGTGGCGGTCGGAGTGTTAAGGTGGCTGTCTGTGTTGGCGGTTCCCGCCAGGCTCAGAATCCCATTTTTTTTACCGCCAGCCTGTTGGCGGGTTGGCCGCCGCTTTAACACCGACCGCCAGGGTTAGAATCACCCCCTTTGTCTCTAGGAACCAAGTCAAATGCAGATTTCAGGTCTATGAAAGCTACCTAGAGACTCCCCCTCCCTATCACTACAACTTTCCAGTACAGAAGCATAAAGCGAAAAACACCTGAGCAATGGTGCTTGTTTTGGACCTGAAGTCAGCCTGAAAAGTTGTCAACATGTTATTATCAGTAATCCAGTTGTGGATTTTAGATAATAGAGTGTGACAGAATACCTTTTCTATAAAGCTTATGGGCCTATAGTTACCAGGTGAGGACCTATCACCTTTCTTGTAAATAGGTATTATCTTGGTGTCCCTCCATGACTCAGGAATCGGTGCTCCCCTGGCAATTGCATTGGATAGCAATAAAATGTACTCAGCCCAATTATCTTTTTTATGCAGGAAAAGATCACTGGGAAAGCCATCAGGGCAGCAGCTTTAAAACATACTATGTTGTTAATGGCATAACGTATATCACCCAGATTGAACAGAGCATCGCAGTGGCTAGCACCCAACTGTATAGGAAATGAAGGGGCGGGGCTGGTCGTAAATTGACTCTCTACATTATAGAGAGAATTAAAATGTTGCAGTCAGTCGAAGGGCTGGATATTATTGCCGGACTCCCCTATAGTTGCCATCACTTATTAAAGACCAGAAAGATTTGGAGTCCTTACATTCACAGGCACCCTTAATACACCTCCATGTCTCCTCATCCCAATCCCGCCTGGCCTTGCTCTGTGTCAGCTTGTACTTTTTTTGCAAGGTCCTAACTCAGGAAACATCTTTCTGCTCGATTGCAATGATTAAGTTTGCTCGGGCCAGCAGACAATCTCGATTGAATCACTGGGCTTCGTCAGAAGGTGGTGATATATGTGAGAATTGGGGTGTTGCCATGGAAAATAACTGTTCCAGTCTTTTAAAAACCCAGTATGAATATCTTGAAGGGAAGAACAATTACCCACTTCCTCGTCCAGCTTAGTTACCAATGCCACACTTTATATAGCAGGTCTTGGCTAATGCTACTGAGGATATCATCATGAAGGGTGACCTTACGCCATTTTATACGTCTATTGTTCAGAGACTGTACCTCCCTAGTTACTTGTCTGGGAGTGGGTGCAATTTGCTGGTAGTGATCACTATGTGTTAGATTACAGACTACCATATCATCCACAAAGTACCAATGCCTAAGAACAATCAGAATATAATCAATACAGCTCTTCCCCTGTGGACCATTAAACGTATAGGCAGCATGCATTTCTGATTTTGTCCTTCCATTGACTGCTGTAAGACAGAGGCCAAGAGTCAAAGCCTTCAGCTAAAAAGTGGCCTGGTGCCACTTCTTCACAGGGGGGAGCTCAAACCTATGTATATGCCAGATATTGTCTTCTTCCAGGTAATCATCTATATCACTCAAACCAAGGGGTTTGAACGTGACATTGAAGTCCCCCGCCACGATAAGGGCATGGTTGGAGGGTCTCACACCCAACAAGTTCTCGAGAGACTGCAAGGTGGTGGAATAATTGGGCCTCCTTCTCCCCCTGGCATAGATGTTGAATATGTCAATGACAGTTCTCCCGGGTCCCTTAAGGCTGATACTGAGGATATCTAGGCTGTTCGTAGGCAACCATTTCACTAAACACCATGGTGCAATTTTTACCCACTTTACTAGGAATAGCGGGAAGATGATAAGTTGTATAGCCCAATTTATAGGCTGGTTCAACAAGCCAGGTGTCATGCAAGATGCATATGTCAAATGAGTCCATAAGGGTGTTCCCGTGGGGCAGCAATAGTTTGGATTTACGTCCTGCCAAGTTCCAGGAGACAATGTTTTCTTTTGGACAAGTATTCGTGGCATTAAGTGGAGGGAAAGAATTAGCCAGGGAGTCTAAACAGACTGCCGATGGGCTGCAAGTGTCATTAGAAGCAGATATGGCTGCCTGAGATGGAATGATAGAAACCTTCTTACCGCTAAAATGATCCAGACCCACTTGAATGACCTATGTATCAGATACAGCTATCAGAACTCGCAGAACCATTGGAGCTGCCGAGGGAGGCCTGTGCCTCAACTGCCTGGGATCAATCTAACTTAGAACAGACAGAACAGTTGTCAAGAGCACGTCAAGAGGGTAGCACATGAGAGGTGAGGGGTAATTCAAATTTAAACAAACTAGTGGACCCATCCGGGGGATTTGTTCTTTGGTCAAGGGCCACTAAATCTTCGACTATCTGCCCATTTGCTAAAAGAAGTTTGAAGCAAACAAAAGGGAAACTCTGGAGACTATACCGTCTGGCCTTCAGAATGTCATTTCTGATTACAGAAAGACATCCCCTGCTGTGACAGATCCAGTGAGTACTCTTATTTATCAATAAGACTTCCTCTTCCACCCCAGTTGAGTTTGGGTATGTTTATCATAAAGCTTTTAAGAGGAGAAGGAGTGGTAATTCTAGCATCATATGTAGCTAGAGGCGGTTCCAACTAGCACACTAGTGGATGCATGGCAACCCTAGGGGCAGGCTCCGGTGGGGATCTTGGGACATGTGTTCTCATGTAGAAAACCTGGTTAACCCACAGGATATATTACTGGGGGGGACAAAGAAGGATCATTAGATGTGGGAGGTAGAGCAATAGTCATAACAGGTTAGCAGCTCCCTTCCAGCATTTTTTCACTCTCTCTTCCATGAGGCACCCCACAGTAGCCACAAGATTGCCAATCATAGACTTTAGGGCTGCTATTTCTGATCTAAGTGCTTGGATGCAGCCCAATAGAGTGTCAGTTAAAGAAGAGGGATGTGCTTGGTGATTAGATGAGCAGCATACTCCTACTTATGTAGGACCAACTGCGGGATACTGAGATGAGGCTATATCTATAGGGCTTGTAAGTGGTGAAATGTGATTGCTGCAAGGGATGGGAAAAGCAGGGGGCCCTGGTGCTAATCTGTATGGGGGGTTGGGGCTGGGAGATGAATCTGTGGGATTTTGAGATATTGCATTGATTTTACTCTGCATCCGATCCCTATGTTTGCTTATTAGATATGCTTTCCTGTTTATTAGGCACCACTTGAGGTACTACACACTGTGTGGGACCCTTAGGTTGAGCTGTAACAGACGACGAGACTAGTATTTATTTGCAGTCCACCAGGAGATTATCAATACGATCAAGCTCATTGTTGTCGCTAGGCTTTTTAGTATTTTTCCTATACTTCTTCCCTCTGGCCCCCAGGCCTCCTTCATTTGCTTTTCTTTTACCCACCGCTTCAGAAGGATGCCAGGCGGTTCAAGGGGACCAAAAAGAGAAAAAAGGAAGGGAGAGTTAAATGGGCAATTCAACAAAGCCCGAAAACCAAACTCAAGGGGGGTGGCACAGCCCAGCCTCCGCCGGCCGCTGACAGGTGCAGACGGGCCTGCTTTTGGCCCGGTCTTCATCTGGGCACATGCCTGGGCATGACCTGTGCGCGTCCTGCACTGCAGGTGAGCGTGCTGGATTTTATGCTTCTCTTGGCGCTTGGGCAAATGTCAGCAGCACGTCCCAGGCCGCAAGGAATGCTGGGGGAGCGAGTTCAGAGACAGGTCCTGTTCAGAGTGTCCCCCACTGTGGGTTAGAGTACTGGATTTAATGCTCTTCCTGGCGCTTGGGCAGACATCAGCGGCGAGTCCCACACTGCAAGGAATGCTGGGGGAGCAAGTTCACAGGCCCCGGTCCCATTCAGAGTGTCCCACATTGTGGGTGAGCATGCTGGATTTTATGTGCCTCCTGGCTCTTTGGCAAAGCTCAGCGGCACGCCCCAGGTCGCGAAGAATGCTGGGGGAGTGAGTTTGCATGCCCCTGGTCCCGTTCAGAGTGTCCCTATCATAATATCAAAGTAAGAACAAGCTGTACTAAGGATAGTTTTTGTGATTACTGAATAGTGAATTTTGGTAAATGCAAACAGTAATGTATTACACTTTTTGCGATTCCTAGTGGGTTGAAAATAAATCTACCTCATGAATATTAATGAGGTAGATCACAGTTTGTGGCCTGCTGGGAATCGCCAAAATCACATGGATAGTGGCTTGCTGGGGCCAGCAGACCACCATATCTGTGATCGCTTTTTTTTTTTTTTTTAAATGCAGCCTGCTTTCCTTAAAGGAAAATGGAGTGTGTTTGAGAACCACAAGGAAAGATTTCTTTTCATTTTTTAAGAGGAGACCGTGGTCTGTGGGACCACTGCCTGCTCCTAAAAAAACATTTTTTCAACCATTGTCATTTCCATTTGCAAATTGATTACCACCAACTTTGAGTCGGTGGCAGTGCGAATGTTTTGTGGCTGCATTTCAATGGCAAAACATTTGTACTTACCATTCAGATTCGGTATTAGGAAGAGTCGTCCTCAACACGCCCCTTCTAAATACCAAATCAAAAACCCAAATTGCGATTTTGTAACATGTTGCCAAATTGCAAATTGGGCTTTGTACATCCAAAAAAGCATTTTTACGGTTGCAACCGTCCAGATTCATTTGTGAACAAAAATGCTTTGTACAATTGGCCCTAAGTGCCGGGTGCAGCTCCTTTAAGTATTTTGAAAGTGCTGCAATTTGTGGAAATGACCCCACATTTTTTCTTGCACAAATAAAGATAGATCATAATCCTCCTGAATTACTGAAAACACATGGTAATAGGAAAGTGATATCACAATCGTTCTGCACAGATAAAAAAATTTAAGTAATGATATCGAAAGAAACGTTTGAACTTTTCTGCATGCGAAAGAACTATTGCACAAATCTGCTGTTATAAAAGAACTACATCACAACTCAAGCCAAAACTATAACAACTGCCTAGAAGTAGCAAAATGATGTTAAGATCACTGGCCATCAATAAAGAAACAGGCTATTTCTCCTGAAGAAAGGAGACTGAGGCCCGTATTTATACTTTTTGACGCTAAACTGCGCTAACGCAGTTTAGCGTCAAAAAGTTTAGCGCCGGCTAACGCCATTCTGAAGCGCCATGCGGGTGCCGTATTTATTGAATGGCGTTAGCCGGCTCTAGCAGACCGGCACTGTCTGGTGTGCGTGGAAAAAAACCACGTACACCAGGCAGCGCCGGCATTGGGGAAAATGCCGTTAGGGCGTCTTAAAATGGTGCAAGTCAGGTTGACGCAAAAAAATCGCCTCCACCCAATTTGCGCCATTTTTAACGACGCCCAGACGCCATTTACATGACTCCTGTCTTAGTAAAGACAGGAGTCATGCCCCCTTGCCCAATGGCCATGCCCAGGGGACTTATGTCCCCTGGGCATGGTCATTGGGCATTGAGGCATGTAGGGGGGCACAAATCAGGCCCCCCTATGCCAAAAAAATATATAAAAAAAATAAAAAATTATACTTACCTGAACTTACCTGAATGTCCCTGGGATGGGTCCCTCCATCCTTGGGTGTCCTCCTGGGGTGGGCAAGGGTGGCAGGGGGGGTCCCTGGGGGCATGGGAGGGCAGCTGTGGGCTCATTTTGAGCCCACAGGTCCCTTAACGCCTGCCCTGACCCAGGCGTTAAAAAGAGGCGCAAATGCGGGGTTTTTTGCCCCGCCCACTCCCGGGCGTGATTTTTGCCCGGGAGTATAAATACGACACATTTGTGTCGCAGTCATTTTTTGGGACGGGAACGCCTACCTTGCATCTCATTAACGCAAGGAAGGCGTTCACGCAAAAAACTGACGCTCTTTCCTCATACTTTGGCGCTAGACGCGTCTAACGCCAAAGTATAAATATGGCGTTAGTTTTGCGCCAAATTTGCGTCGAAAAAACGACGCAAATTTGGCGCAAACGGAGTATAAATATGCCCCATGACATTCTTTTTCATCATGCTGTGGACTGCCTGTCACAGCTTTAATTTCCTTCAATGAGCTGACACCAAGGAGTGTATAACTATTATTATTGTCTCCAATCTAAGACAAAAACAGTGTATAGGTCCCTGTCCTGTCGATACTGGCCAGTGATGAGAGTGTTAGAGAAATATTCTTATTCTAACAGCAAAATGCCTATGTCATGTAGCTGGTAATGGTGCAATAAAAAGCAGAATGTTCCCTTTATGCTGGACGTGTCTCATAAGCATTGTCTACAAATCAAACCCTAATTGAGTTATAATATTTGGGCCCATATTTATACTTTTTGATGCAAATCAGCATCAGGGCAGATTTGCGTCAAAAAGTTTATCGCCAGCTAACGCCATTCCAACGCGCCAGCCTGGCGCCTTATTTATGGTATGACGTTAGCCAGCGCTGCGGCCTGGTTTGCGTCAAAATAAATGGCTCAACCCCGGCAGCAGAGGCGAAGGGAAGACTGGGGGTTGTGCATCAAAGAATGGTGCAAGTCAGGTTAGAGTAAAAAATATTGGCTCCAACCTGACTTGCGCCATTTTGTGATGCACAACCCCAATGGAAATGACTCCTGTCTTAGGAAAGACAGGAGTCATGCCCCCCTGCCCAATGGCCATGCCCAGGGGACTCCAGTCACCTGGGCATGGCCATTAGGCACAGTGGCATGTAAGGGGGCCCAAGTTAGGGCCCCCCATGCCACTTTAATAAATTAAAAAAAATACTTACCTGCACTTACCATGGATGGGTCCCCCCATCCATGGGTGTCCTCCAGGGGTGGGCTAGGGTGGCAAGGAGTGTCCCTGGGTGTAGGGAAGGGCACCTGTAGACTGCTTCCCTGGTCTCCTATCATGGAAAAGAGCCCACAGGTCCCTTAACGCCTGCCCTGACCCAGGTGTCAATTTTTTATGCAAATCGGGATTTATGTCATTTTCCGGCTCCTCCTACCAGCAGTGCACCATTTTTGCCCGGTTTGATAAATATGGTGCACATGGGTGTAAGTCATTTTTTGGACGGGAACGCCTACCTTGCATGTTAATAACGCACGGCAGTTTCACGCATCCAGAAAATGACGCACACTGAGAAATTTTGACATTTGTGGGGTCGGGCGTCAAAGTATAAATATGGTCTTAGATTTGCGCCGAATTTGCATAAAAAATATTACGTAAATCAGGCTCAAGCAGAGTATAAATATGCCCCTTGGTGACTGTTAAATATTTTCAAATTTGGATCATATATGTAAACTGGCCCGAAACACTGCTTTTTCAGTCAAAATTGACCTATCTGATTGTTTCGTCCAATGGCATGTGAAATTGCACATTATTGTAGCGAGGTACATTAGATTCATTAATTTATGGCACATTTTTCTGGTGAGAGCAAAGTTCTGCTTTTCACGCATACCTCAGCAACCTTGCCTCCACAATAGATAAGGACCTCAAAATGATTGTACACCATGTGCGGGGAAGTAGGAAAAAGATGATCAGTAGCTGCAAATCGGTCTTTTCGGAATACAAATGGCTCTGTGACCACTTATGCTTTGATCAGAGGCAGTCTGTGCCAGAAAATAAGAACGCTCTAACCTAGAATCCACTTCAGTGCACTAACTCTTCAGCTCCAGCTTGGAAGAACAAGAGAACTCCCACACATGCCAGAGGAAAATTTGAAGAGGTGTTGCTAGCTCTGATTGAGTCTCTGCTTCCAGAACTTGATTTTCGAACAGGGACAGCCAATTTTCTAAGATAGATGCACAGGAACACAAAATGGATAGATGATGCCTGCTGTAAGAATGTGACTCATTAGAAGTCAAAATGGTTATGGAGCTTGAAAAGGAACCGAACAAAAGAAGCCTGCAT
The DNA here is from genome assembly GCF_031143425.1 of Pleurodeles waltl. NCBI lineage: Eukaryota > Metazoa > Chordata > Amphibia > Caudata > Salamandridae > Pleurodeles > Pleurodeles waltl. The sequence continues at coordinate 290,753,742 of NC_090439.1, forward strand.
GTATGGTTGTTGAGGAATTGGTTCCAGAGGAAAGAAAAATCCCTCAGACCGTTCTCGAAAGGTCTGTATTCACTGAGAACAGCCTAAAAGTAACCAGCTAACACAGATACTTCAGAACTACAGACCTTACTTCAGTGCGAGATCGCACATCCCCATGCCAAAGAGAATTAAGCCAGGAAGGCAGAATGCAGTACCCAGGTAAATTAGTTCACTCAGTTCTACTGACCTCCAAGACCAACTTTCTGCTGATATTTCTTAGTGGAGTCTCAGTGGTCAATTGTCCTAAAGTGGAAATTGTTTTTTCAATTGTTGACAGAGTAACGGGCACTGTTCTCAGATCTATTTATTCCTAATACAATTTATTTTCTCCATCCTGGACCATTTCTTGGATTTTGTTTTAATTTACTAACTATATCTTTTCCTTTTGAATACTTTGTTATGCACTTTAAAGGGCATATTTATACTCTGTTAGTGCTGAATTTGTGTTATTTTTTTTAAAGCAAATTTAGCTCAAACTTAACTCCATGTTTATATTTTGACGCTAGACCCGTCTAGCATCCAAATATTGGAGTTAACGTAATTTTTTGGATGCGTGAAACCACCTTGCGTCAATGAGATGCAAGGTCGGCATTCCCGTCCAGAAAATGACTCAAAGTCGCCAGCGCCTTATTTATCCTCCCATGCAAAAAAAGGTGCACGGGTGGGAGGCAGGACTAAATAATGGTGCTAAGCCTGCTTAGTATCATTATTTAACGCCTCAGTCAGAACAGGCGTTAGGGACCTGTGGACCCATTTTGATGAAGAAACACCATGGAATGGACCCACAGGTGCCCACCTTAAGCCCCAGGAACACCCCTACCCACACCAGAGGGACGCCAGAGGAGGGGGGACCCCATCCCAGGTAAGTAGGTTAAATATAGGTAAGATTTTTTTAAACATTTTTAAGTGCCATTGGGGGCTCTGAAATGGGCCCCCTACATGGTACTGGGTGCAATGGCCATTCCCAGGAGACACTGGTCCCCTGTGCTAGCCATTGGGGTGGTCTTTATAAGACAGGAGTCATGTGGTATGGATAGTTTTGCATCAGGAAGTGAGGCTAGGCTGGTTAACGACATTGTCTTGCTTCTAACCAGCCTCGCATCATTTTTTGAGGCAAAACCCCTTTCTCCTGTACCGCCACACCCACCCGGCTAACGTAATTTCTTCTGACACTAGCCCAACCTGAGTGCTGGCTTGTGGGATTCCATAAATTTGGCGCCCAACTGGTGCTCTGGAATGACGCAAGCCAGCGCTATACTTTTTGAGGCAAAACTACATTTGGGCAGTTTTGCATCAAAAATGTTTGCGTCAAAAAGTATAAATATGAGCCAAAGTTTGCTATTGCATAGCTATACTTGTTGTTTGGTTAGTTGACACCCCCAAAACATTAATGCATTTCCCTGAATATTTACTTTGTGTCTCATGCCAAAGCTATTAACAGTGCGCAAATGTGAAGCTTGCTGAAACCTGCCTACTTCGGTTGAGCGCTCTTTTGGATGGTGTGGGATTCTGTCACAGCTAAAGACTTTCATCCCTGAAGAACTATCATGTCTCTTTTGTAAATATTGTTGCTGTCTTGGAAATATAAAATGCCATAAAATGTCATCAGTAATGGGCAAGATGTATTAGTTTTCTGGTTGCAAAAAGCAATCTCAATTTCCAACCAGTAGTATTGAAATCAGACACCTATTCTGTGAACTAAACTAATTACTAGTAAGTCGGTTTGCGAAATAATGAAATACAGTCACAGTTTGACCTACCTACCTAATCAATCATAATGAGATTGGTTGCAAATTGCGACTTACTCCGATTGGTCAAAATCACAAGGATGATCGGTGGCCTACAAGTGTCAGCAAACCATCACGTCTGTGACTGGTTTTAAATAAAGTAGACTTTTTTTTAAAGCAGCCTGATTTCCACAAATGAATTTGGGATACGTATTTTTTTTTAAAGGCTTTTTTGTTTAAAAGTTTCATAGGGAGTACCACTGCCTTCTCCACCTGAAACGTTTTCCTATTTCATAAATAAGGAGTGGTCTGACTTGGTGAATCAGTATGCAAAGTAGGTTAGAACGTGCTAAAACAAAAAATGTGATCACAAAAGCTGTGCAATAAGATTTTGTAACAGACTCTTGCAATACAAAAAGGCAACTATCAAATGCAGGAGACTGCAAAAGAAACAAGCATTTGCAATACAACGGGTCTTGCGTTTGCTCATGTTAGAGCTGATAGCATTGTAAACTCCTAACCCGACTTTTCACCTGTCGGCAAAAGTGCATTTATGTACGTAACCCGAAAAAGTGCAATTAACTGTGTAAAGCGCTCGACTTCTGCCATCCTCATGATACAGTTTTTGAACTTGCTTAAATATTCTACAGCTGTAAATAAATGAACGAATTCAATTTCTTGATGATTTTGTAAACCCTTTTCAACTAGAATTTTAAATAGGACTATGACAAACCATGAACAATTAAAAACATCTCTCATCTTATGAACATATTTCTAGCTAAAATGTGATAATTATCTGATGCAACAGATGCCAGCCCCATGTGTACAGAAAATAGACCAGTTCATCACGATAGCTAGTTCTATAGCCAAAAGAGCTATCATATCATCTAAATTTACAATAGTTATACATATGCATTATTTTATTTAAATGGGGAATTGTTTCACTGTCCTAATTAATCACAACTGTTTAATCACAGTATTTAAATGGCTAAGGTCCCAATAGTTTTGAGATCTATTCCATGCTACTTTGAATCAGAAGTTGTCTAACCTTGCTTTACGTTTTCCTGTTTGTGTCAGTCAGACAGGGCAGTTGCTTCACTCACCTTGTGGACCTCAAATTCCTGCCATAGTTGTTTCACATAATAATGACGTCCTATTACAAGGCTAGGATAATTATTCAGAATTTGGATTAAATACTTTTCTCTATGGCCACAGAAATTGCAATATCCTTCACTATTAGGCTTCAAGGCAAGAGTTCCTAAATAGTCTGAGAGGAAAAGGAAGAAATATCAATTTAACAAATTCAGATCTTATAATACCGGATTTGGGAGAGTAGATGCATGTGTGGTTGAATTGCTCATTTAGGCACACAAAATGTAGCCTATTTCCGCTCTTTTAACTCAACCATCCCCTAACAGAGAAACCTCCCAGAGCTTCTATCTTATTGCCAACTTGAAAAATGTGTAAGTGTGGTCTTTCTCCCAAATGGATGGATCATCTAGGTTATACATAACTGAGTGAAACATTATGACTAAGGTTTGTTTTGTTTGTTTATTTTATTAGATGTTCTATGAAGCATGAACTCAGCATCTTCAGGGGCGCCTGAGCTTTAATACGCCTTCTACATACAGGATGTAAAACACATGGGTATGTTCATGTTGAAAAGAAAAGCCACTTTAAAAAAAAAACTTCGGATGAAAGCACAATAGATAAGAAGGACAGCAGAGAGGAGGAATGGATGTGTTAACACTGAATTTTGCTAATGAATATTCATGTATTCTGAGTGTTGCATTTGCATAGAAAATGAGAGAACAGAGAAAAAAATAATGCACGCATTTGAAGTTGTGACCATCTGAGTGGCTGTCAATTTTCACAAAGTGTACTTATTAATAGCTTATTAATATAAAATGTTGAGCTTATGTTTGATTAATGTAGTAATGTAGCATATTGAGGAATATGTATTATGTATTAGCTTTATTAATCGTAGATCTTAACTTAGCGAGGTCTTGGGCCTAGTTGCCCGGCCTCATGTCAAGCTGCATTTCTTAGGCAATTCATAAAATAGCTGCTTAGAGAATTAAATTGTGATTTTCCACTGTACTGATCATGTGCTCATAGCAGAAATCCGTTCTCATGCGAACTGCTTGCTAGAAGATGGTGTACAAGCTAAGGATACGTTGTATAATGGAGTATGAGTACAAATGACCTTCCCAGGAGAAGACAATGGATGCATTGACTGGAGTATAGGCCGCAACAATATTGATACCTGGCAAACCGAATGATGGGAACATGAGAAGAGAAGCCAATCATCGACATGTGAACTGTGTACTATTCAACTTGATAGATTTGGTGTTTTATGTTCATTGGACTAAATGCAAACATGGCAGACAACCGTGAAGCACAATTGGTTGAGAAGGTGGGTGAAGAGACTTCTGGGATTAAAAGTCACTATCTGATTTGATTTAGAATAAGCAAAAATGAAATTTTTCAAAGCTTTAAAGAATGCTTTAAGGGGAGATATGTACATTACAATGAGTAAAGGGAATATTGCACCGCCAGAAGGTACACCAGCTTACATAGTAATCAAAGAAAAGTTTGCTGTGCCATGTCTTTGGTTGAATCAATGGTGCAAAGTGAGAGAAAAAGATGGGAGTTTAGCGTTTCCTGCCTACTGAACATTTCATTTGAGGAGTTTAGAGAATCTGAGGAGGGAGCTGTATGACCTGAAACCCTCTCCGAGACCAGCACAGTTCGAGACATTAGCAATCTGGGAGTTAGTACCCAGACAGCAACAGAGACAGGAATTTGAAAGAAGAATCAGAAAGGCAGAGAAAACACTAGCAGAGGGTAGATGGAACAGTGATCAGAGATTTTGGAGAAACAAAACTTTATAGGGGATTACGTTGTTTCCTGAGATTTAACAGGATGGCATGAGAGAAGGAAGGAAAGCAAGCAGGAAAACAAATAGAAGCCCTCCCGTGAGTAGGGAACATAGATCAAAAGAGTCTAGAGGATTCCTCACACTTGAGGAAGAGTCCAACGATGATGAGTTTATTTTGCATTTATTGGAAAATCATCCCCCACCATGTGCAGCACAAGAGAGTGGTCTGAGCACTAGCATAAATCCTTCAGCTTCGACACAGCTTAAGGTGACAACAAGTCCGGTGTAGATTAATCTTAGTATGACACAGAGCCAAATGCAGAGCAGTATTAATGCATCTATGACTCCGATAGCAGAAAATCAGGTGCTACAGTCAAATGTCCAGAGAATTTACCCTGATGTACCCATTGTGGAAACTGCGACAAACCTAATAGTACCAATAGGATAAGCTTTCCTGAAACCGATATTGGTTCAGACAGAGCCAAATCCACTTTTACTGCCCCAAATGCATTAACAAGCAATGCCAAAGTACACTTCAATTATAGGGACATAGTCAGATAGGCCTGTACTTATAAGCCAGGATATGGGAATTATTCACCCACAGAACTTGAGTATCAGACCAAGCCCAGATGCTGTATCTGTACCTGTCACCATTGGTCCAATTGTACCTTTGTTTTCACAAGAGAACAACAGTGCAAGTGGACCGGGAGTCTTGAGTCAGACTGCAATGAGGGGAGGACTTAATGAGAATACTTGAGTAGCTGCTCCTATGGGACAGACCTTTGACAGATTGAGATCACTGCTAGACCTTAGTCCATTCAGAGCTCCTCCAGATACTGTCATAGGGTCGAATGTTAGTCAGAGCCTGAAATGAATGACACTGCAGTCTCCAGATATAGTTGTGCAGCCAGTGCCACATGCCCAAGCTAACAACATTTTCCTGCAAGGTTTAACTGCTCAACGATTGACTGAATGGTTGACATGCTGAATATCCCACAGAGTGCTCCTAGGGAAGAGGAATACTTGAACTATACAAAACTAGGAATGGAAGCGGGTGAGCTCATTGAAGGAACTATGGGTGTGAACAGCCTAGAGTCCTACACAGAAGCAGAGTTGAGATATCTGTGCCTGAAGATTATGAGGGAAGTGACCAATGTGCATCAAAGACTAGCAGACCTGTCAGAGAAGTACAGCATAGAAATAGAGAAAACATAACATTTGAAAAGGAGTTACAGGTTAGATTTTGACACAAAAGACTTTGAACACATGAGATCTGCAGGATTAAAGGCACACCTTAGGGAGTTACTCCAAAGTGTCCTGACATGGGGAGCATTAGACAAACTGGAAGGCAGATGGGTAAAGAAAAGAGATAAAAGAAAAAGGGACTCTGCGGAGCTCACTGCAAATGTGCAGCAAAGTAAGGATCCAGAGAAGTTTTTACCAATGAGAGAGATTCCAGGAGGGAATTTTGTCTCTGTCCCTTCGAGCAGAAGTGAAGTTCTGGATCTCATTACAACATTGGTGGTAAAAGCCGCTTACCGCCGTGCAGAAGACCGCCAACACACCGCCGCGGCCGCAGAAATCCACCACAGCTATTATGACCCGCAGCACGGAATCCGCCAAAATTCGGACACCCACGCAAGTCCGCCACACCAAAGATCTGTGATAAACTGGCGAAAACCAAACCTCCACCATCACGCCAATAGAAATACGCCCACAATATCACGACACACGAATCCACGCAACGGTCTTTCAACTGCGGTATTCCATTGGCGGTACACACCGCCGCGCTCAAAATACACACACACATACAAAACACAGCCACATTGGACAAATCAAAATACACACACCTGATACACATACACACACCACTCCCACACACCCAATACAATATAAAACACACACCCACATCACCCACAAACCCCTATGACAACAATTGGGAAAGAAGCACAGAGAGAGACACCACCATCAACAATACTAGCATCCACAGGCACACAACACCATCACCCATATAACTTCCACGCACCTCACACAACACCCCACTACATATGAGCACACTTATCGCCACACACACCACCCCACACATCACCCACACCACCCCATGGCACGGCAAAGACACCCCAGGTTCTCTGAGGAGGAGCTCAGGGTCATGGTGGAGGAAATCGTCCAGGTAGAGCCACAGCTATTCGGATCACAGGTGCAGCACGCCTCCATTGCAAGGAAGATGGAGCTATGGTGAAGAATAGTGGACAGGGTCATTGCAGTGGGTCAGCACCCAAGAAATCGGGATGACATCAGGAAGAGGTGGAATGACCTACGGGGGAAGGTGCGTTCTGTGGTCTCAAGACACCACCTTGTGGTTCAGCGGACTGGCGGCGAATCCCCACCTCCTGCCCCATAACTAACAACATGGGAGGAGCAAGTCTTGGCGATTCTGCATCCTGAGGGCCTCACAGGAGTAGATGGCGGAATAGACTCTGGTAAGTCAAATCTTAACTATTACATCCCCCCACCCTACCTGCATGCCATCACATACCCCCACCCTCACCCCCATCACTCCAACTCCTCACAGATGTCCCACTATCACAAACCACACATCCCAACACCAAGCCCTGCATGCAACACCAAAGCATGGACACCCATCACCAAAGCATGCCCACTGCACAAACCCATACACCCCCTTAAACCATCATCACACAAGGTCCCACACAGGAATGCAAGCACTGGGGTACATGGTCACCCACCCATTGCACACCATGTCACACACAGATGTAATAAACATCCTTTTATACCCCTGCAGGACCCCTACCCAACGTC